>NC_139230.1:22547603-24947603 GCF_977018435.1 Lepisma saccharinum | reverse complement strand
AAAGGTATCTAAATTTGTCATGCGTTTACTGATATTCCCCTGCTTTCCTGGGGTTTCCAATTTTCAAGCCTTGCATTGATTTATTTCCACCACATTATATTTTTATTTCCCTAGTTTAACAACAGTGTTCTAAGACACGCTGTCAGCAGCAGCAGTCCTGTTCAGAAGTTTATTTACAGAAATGATTGGACCCCTATTGTTTTTCTCTTGCTCAAAATATTTGCGCACAGAACAAACGATCTCCTGTGTTTTGCCTTTGAGCGGAATTCCTTTATCGAAAGCTTTCTTTCTTTTAGTGCATGGCCTCTTTGGTACATTGTCATCTCGAGTATTGTCTCCTGTGTTTGACATTCTTCACACAAGCAGAACACAGAAAATTATGTACAAAAAAAATTACACACTAAAACAACACGCTATATACAACAAAGAATACGCTAAATTCAAAACACTACACAAATGGACCGGTTAAAATATCACAGCACCACAATGCAACACAACAAACAAACAACATGTCCTCTCCCAACAACTTGAAAACTGATCACAGGAACTATCACCTGATAAGTGGCAACACTGTGATAAACATTTTCTGTTGCTAGGTAACCAGGGCTTGTGTGAAGCACTGGTAAGATTTTGATTGGCTCGCATGCCAGCAACCCACCCTCCCGCAGTGATGTAGACCCGGTTTCTCCACGTGCTTCACAAGCGTCAATACCAAACTAATTTTGCGGCAGGTATAGTGGGACGTAGTTGTCGTCAAATCACTCCTCCCAGAAGCCCTGCAGTACGGATGGGTGCTTGGTCGTGTTGAAAGACACAATGGTCATCCCCGAACTGGTCTTCGATGGTAGGCAGCATGAAAGCTGTTAAAATGTCAATGTAAGCTTGTGCCGTGACATTGCCATGTAAAGCAACAAGGGGGCCAAGCCCCCTCCAGGAGAAACATGACCACACTGTAACCCCACCACCCCTGAATCTTATTGTCGGTACTATACAGGCTGGTAGATGTAGTTCACCACACCCACACCCTACCATTGGATCGCCACATTGTGTACCATGGTTTTCCACTGTTCTACGGTCCAGTTTCAATGCTCCTTGCACCACGCGAGATGGGAGTTTGCCATTTGCCTGGGTGGTGTTTGGCTTATGGGCAGCTGCTTGGCCATGGAAACCAAGTTGCTGCACCTCGCACTGAACAGTCATGGTGCTTGGAGTAGATCCTGATGCAGTTCGGATTTTCTGTGTGATGGTAGCGATGGATGATTGATGATTACACTGTATGACCCACTTCAACACTCGACAGTCTCTGGAGGCAGTGGCAGCTGGTGGTCTGGGTCTATAGGTGTGCACCTTGGTCTCACGTCCAGAAGAAGTGTTGTTATTCCTACCAAATTATTTCTGCCCATTTGTGCTAATCGCATTTGCAACCCAAGTTATGATGCACCTTTTCCTGATACTGAGATGATAGCAGAGTTATATTTCGTGAAAATTAAAAAAAATAAGGTTTATTAAAAATTCAAAATACCCCAGTAATTTTTTTAATTGATCACGAGAGAAGATGTGTTGTTTGGTCTCTTTTGTGACCTGTAGAAAATTCAGCATTCGATGACCTGACAAAATCACTCACAAAGCTAAACTGCTATGGTTTGTAAGGGTTAATAATATTGCCAGAATTTTGTTTAATTGCCATGTTTTAATAATGTATATTATCTTTCTTCAATGTAAGTATGTCTCATCAGAAACCCAAGTCCTTTGCGTACAACAAAATATCTATATTGCAATCTAATCGTGATTTTAGTATCTCAATCAATGAGTACAAAAAAATATTAAGACAAGTGTTTACAACATAAATTATAAGATTTAGTGTTATACTTAGCAATATATCACTGCATGTGAATAAAAATGCCATGTTTTTTTTGTTTTTTTGGTCTTGTTCTTTATTGTTTTGGGTGAAGCGCTTCTAAATTGCTAATTGGGTGTTATATGATTCTATAGTATAGTTTAGTAATTTATATTACATTATATTTGTGTATGTGTTCTACCTGTGTTATGTCTCGTAAAGTAAAAAAGTAAAGTAAAGTGTTCCCCTGTGCTTAGCACCATGCCATGAAAGCGTATAGGGGGTGTGGGGGTAACGCCCCACACTTTCTTGATCCGGTCGTGAGTGGGGGTGATGTGATCAGCACCACACCCCTGACTGCCTTTACCCCCCAGGTTTCCCCAGGTACCCATGTTATTCGACGCTGGGTGGGCGCCGGGGCCGCTTCCATCGTTAGAAAAGTTCCCGGATTTGAACCGGCCGGGGATCGAACCCGGGACCTTTAGCATGGTAGTCAGACGCGTTACCGACTGAGCCACCGCGGCCACTATGTGTTATATTATGTTTTTCTCTTGTTTTTGTATTTGTATTTTTATTGACTACCTTCTGTAAAAGGAGATAATTTCTCTGTTGAAGGAAATAAATAAATAAATTAATTAATGCCACATAAACATTTCATCGTACACTTAAGTTAATTACCATTTTTAATGTACTTATTCACTTTAGTCATTGTAATGAGGATCCTCGAAACCCTAATCAAATGCAACTAGTTCTTGCCAGTACCTTTACAAAAAAATTGTTAAGTCTGAGACATAATAGTACAAGTTACAGATTCTCATATGCACTGAATAACAAATTGGATTGACTGTTCTGTGACAAAAATACAAGATTAAACTCTGATTATTTGAAATTTTCATTGAATTTCCAAATACAAGTCCGAGCGTCTAAATGCCCCAATTCCTATGACATTGTGAATGTTTTTAATTCAAACCGCTGACATTTTATAAAACTATTTTTCCAGTACCTGTATCAACGAATTCCACTCATCGCATCTGGTCTTTCATGGTTGAATACACTCATCACTACATACCACGCCCTTTCCCCTTCCTTTCCTGACCTACCCTCATTCAGATTTCAATGCTTTGCTCAGAACCGCGTGAAGTGAGAGAGATCAAAATTTCCCTTGCTGAGAAAAAATCCCTCAATTTGCAATGATGCATGGGTTGTTCTCTACTTCGTCACTCAGCAAGGAGTGGGAAGATTGCAACACTACATGAGGAAGAGGGAACAGTGCATGTCCGTAGCTACTATGTCACAATTCTTTGTGTGAACCGAGTCCGAAAGCCCTTGATCCAAGCCATAAGAGTCTTTCTGCTTCTTCGACCCATCGTCGAACACAGTGCCACTTCGATGTGCAGCTGTATGCACTTCCCAATTTAGTCATGGTTCATGCCCATTTGATGCGAGTTACTCAGCTAGAAAAGCTGACGTAAGGAAGTAAATGGAAAGTGATGTGGCCCAGGAACATTTGCTTTTGAAGAAATGGCTTTCAATGAATGAATGAATATAATAAGAACAATATATTCATCTTTCTAATATTGCATTAGACAATGACTCTGATGGGTTTTAATTTACGTAGAAACAAAAAGCTACAAATTTAGGAATTTTAGATTTTTTATATGGCTATGCTATAAGTGCCCAGATATATGGCTTTCATTTTAATATTAATTGTGTAAAATATTTTCCTCCTGTTAGTTTGTGAATGAACCATAATAAAAGTGTATTTTACATGTGAAGTTTGCTGTCCACGTTGCAAGTTTGGATGTTCTCTGACGAGATGCCACTTCAGTTAATGAAGGCAGTGGGCCTTCTAAATTAATCAGCATACATCCAAACTCGCAATGTGGAAATGCCAAACTTCACATACTAAAACCATGTTTACCGTATCCATCATGAATAATGTGTATTGTATTTCAGATCACAGGTTTCCAGATTTGACAGAAGACTGCATACTCTCGATTGTGCTACCCAGCATTTCTACTGTTGTTCAAGCTCATAGTGGAAACCATAGTAATATGGATGCATTGTCAATAGTTTTTAATGATATCTTTGAGAACATGATAGTTGCATGGATTATGGTTAATACAGAGGATGTGTGTGGAAAGAACTGGCAATTTCTTTCTTCAAAAATTGTAGAAGAATTAATAAACCTGTGTAATTTTGAATGTGGTGAGTTCTACTGTTTTATACGTTGAACGATGATTAATTTTGCTGTGGTTCTGTGACAATTGTAATTTGGGTATTTGGTATTTAATACTGAAAATTGATTATGATTTGTTTGCAAGAAAACAACATTTCAGCTGCATGGAACATGAAACAAACACAAATGTCCACAGTCTCTGGTATCTGTAGTGCTCAAGTTGGTTGCAATATTGTCATTTTAGTGTAATTTTTTTCAGCCAGGCATGCAAGCACACGTACCAGAACATCACAAAACAAAACAACACAAGACAACCTAACCTAACCTAACACAACACCTCACTTTGATTGACTTTGCACAACACTTTCAGATTTGGGATTATCCACCAACTCTTTGTGCCAACACTGGTAATGAACGCACATATCAGTTATGCATTCCACCATAGCCTGTGGACTTAGCCTAGCCATTCAGTAACCTACATCTACCAACCTCCACACAGAGTGCTTTAGCCCCAGGTTTGATTCCCACCCTGGGCATATACGTGAAATATAATATACCAATTCAATCAAACCTACATTCATGCTTACGATCCCAAACACATATTTATGATATTTTCCATCCCAAATGCTGTCCAATGCCTGTTGTCTGTCATATTCCCTCACTGGCTACACTGCAGTATAATGCCAATACCATCTTTCTTTCTCAAGTGAAATAAAATAAGAGGCAGCCCATGAAATTTGGAAACTTTCATTTGTTTTGTAAGCGTTTACTGATTCCATCTACCCTTCTCAGCCAGCAGGATGATCTTTTGGCAATTTTCATGACATTGACACAGCTTGGGAAAATGTATGAAGTGAGAAACGAGAGTTACGGTAAATGTAAGACTGAGGTAAACATCCTTTTATTATGTAATCTTATTGTCTTATTATTATGTAATCTTATTGTCGTATTATTATGTAATTATTATGCAATGGCCTCTCTCTGGGACGTGGCTAGCTGATTGGAGGGAAAAAAAATGTAAAATCAGGGTTCCACTGTATTCATATGTTGAGTGTCCCACATGCTATAGTATTTTCTTCTTTAGTATTTTGTTATCAAATATTGCAACATCCAGAGAACTGTTTATTTTTAATTAAGATTATACTATCATAGAAACATAGCAATGTACTAACCACCAGGACTCTGTGGCATGTAGTACCATTACTCTATCCCTGAGCTAGTGAGGCAGCTTCACTTATTTCTGCCTTACAAAGGTCCAATACAGATCAATTGTTAAGTTAAAGATATATCTGTGCTAAAATATAATTTACTTTTCCTGCACACTACTAACAACAGTTGACCATACCATTTTAAACAATGTAACAATCTGCAATGCCTTCTAAATGTGTTCAAGCAATAAGTTGGTAAATATTTGCAATGAAATTATAGTGCCTGTTTCTTGTTTTTCTCCAGAATTTAATAATATTTTATATTTTTCCATTTATTTTAGAATCTCAGAAGTTATCTTTACATAAAGCACAGGCAATATCCACAACATATGCTACTTTTTTGGATCGGACAAATTGCCTCATCCCAACAGCTCATATGATAAGCTATACCCTTATGCTGCTAGACAAAATAGTAGAGATTATAACATCAGTATTCGCCAGTGAGCCTAGATGGACATTAAAGTTCAAATTATTGCTCAAAGAATTTAGATGCATAAAATTATCAGAGAAAATACTTGGAATGTATAAGTTACCAATAAACGAAAATATCCCCTCCAATGTAATGGTTGATTTTGCTGTTCATAAGCAGCAATCTGTATGTATATCTGATGACCAAGGAGCAGTAGTTTTACCATCTGCACCCTACATGCTTGCTTATCGCATGGTGACATTTTGGAGGAATTTGCTTGTCAAACTGAAGTATTGGTACGAAGCTTGTAAGGATAACATGACTTGTGAGGACTTAGTGGATAAATGTGATGAATGCATTAAGTTTTTAACAGAAAAGTTGAAAGAGTCAGCAGATTTAAATGTTCCGACTTGCAGACAGGAGGCAGAACTCATGTATGCTAATGGAAATGTAAAAGAGGCAGTTCACATGTGGTTGGTCGAAATTGAGAGGCTGATGAAGAAACAAGACTTGACTAAGGTTGAACTGAAGACCCTTATAATTCTTCAACACTCAGTTTTATATAGTTGTGTGTTTATGAAGAAACTGTTTGGTATGTCCTTGTTCATAGACTGGGTTCTGTTTTTTCATGCCAGCAAGATGAATGGAACCAATTCAGGTGACGAAATTTTATCTGCCAATGAAGAGTCATACATGAACACTTTGAGACCTGATGTTGATTTACTGTTATTAAGTGTTGCAAGAATAATTGCTACTTATTGTGCTTCTCTACCTGTGTGCATTTCATCACCTTTAAAAGTTCGATTGCAGACATCTTTACTTGATCAGAATATGGGACAAGGTTAGTTTTTAATTTTTAGATTACTAAAATTAATGCTAATTAGAAAGAATTTAACCATAAATACAGAGAAACGTACTACTCACTAGTTTCTCTGTATTCATTAATTAACACGTCTTGCATTTCCCAAAACTTGACCAATTATGTTTCTTAATTAATTTTCAAGCAATTTTGAAAACTTAAGCTTAAGAATAATTTTTCATGTTTTCTCTCCCATTATTTGATAATAAACTTGACAGAAGGTGATAATGTATGGTATCACATTGTGATAAAACCAGCTGTACTGGTACACAGTAATGCATACTTGTTTTTAAATTACAACTATTTAATATTCCTGATTAGTTAGTTGGTTTTCATTGGTTAGTGATTATTAAATGTTGTGTTCAAAGTTTATGTTAAATGTTATTTTCATGTAATAGATTGTTGATTCT
Organism: Lepisma saccharinum; assembly: GCF_977018435.1. Classification (NCBI taxonomy): domain Eukaryota; kingdom Metazoa; phylum Arthropoda; class Insecta; order Zygentoma; family Lepismatidae; genus Lepisma; species Lepisma saccharinum. Next base: position 24,940,701 of record NC_139230.1, on the reverse strand, counting down.
TTGCAATAGCAACAACAGTATGTGCTAAATTTTAGTATATAGTACATTATATTATATTAGTATACATGTGTGTGTTGTAATTGTAATGATTGTCTGTGCCATATTTTAACTTGAGATATTGAAGAAGAATGATTGCCAATAAATTAACATGATGTAACACAATACTAATCAAACAACACATTAAATATTACTCATGGATTAATGAAAACCACATTTTCCGTGTCAACTTTTTCCCATCTCAGTATAATTTTTGTATAATTCAAATTGAAGTTATTCTTCACACTAATATAGTATACAAAGCTTACTGGTAATGTAATTATCTGATATGCAATGTCACTGGAAAAAATGCCAGTACTGGTGAATCTGACTTAATGTGGTGCAAATTGAGCCAATTTTACCATAAAAGCTCATAAACCCATAAATACCACAATATATTATTCTTCTCCCATTATTAACTTTCTCTTGCATTCATGAATCCCAGTAGTAAATGGTGCTTTGAATTAATATATCTAGATATTTGGGGAAAAAATTCCCATCTTTTAAGTAGACTATATTCTCTCTTCCATTTATCTTGTACTTTCATGTTTGACCACTCTCATCTTTGAACACTCCAATCTTACATACTTCTCTCATATGCATTGTACACATGTAAGCCATTATCAACCTTCACAACATTTTTTTTTTTTAATGAGTACAAAGAAAGGTCTCTTTCTTTCACCCCACACTTGTTGCTAATTTGGATACATGTAACTTTGATGCTTTCAGATTGATTTTAATTTATTATGAGAACTGTGTAAAGCTGAATATTTCTGTGTATGAATATATATATTTGATACTCAACATGTTCAACTGTGCTTTTATGTAGGCACAAGGCTTGAATCACTTTTGCCTGAATATTTTACTAACTTAATCATGGACCAAGATATGGAATGCACATGGACTCCAAGCACTGTTTTATTTCTCTTTCTTCTAACTGGATCTTTTGAGGAGGGAGCATGGTTTGCAAATAAAGTAGGCCAATGGAAGTCTTCCATTTTAATTGGAATTTTGAGTAATGTAGCATCCACTTCCTCTGGGTGAGTAATTTGCACAAATGTCATACAAATCATAAATTATAGTTTATTATAGGAATAGACCAATATGAAGTTCTTATTGATAGCAATAAACCACTAATATAAAATTTACTAGGGCTAAGTGTATCAATATTGGCTGATACCAGTATCAAATAGTATCTTTTTCAATTTATTTCAAATACTGGCATAAACATCTGTGAAGTTTGTGTATTTTAAAGGTCCACTAAAATGTCATGCAACACTTTTGCAGATTCAAATTATCAGAAAATTATTCATAATTTGAAGTTTTCATTGATTTTGCACAGTTTTGTGTGAGAAATGGATTTTGTGATCAAATGGCATCTCTTAATATCCAGATGTAATTATTGAATAACTTATAAAAACAAAACTCTGGTAAATTGATGCATATAATTACAGTGGAATACTTACATGTTAATATTAATCAATATTTTCATCAACTTTTAATTGCTACATTTTTCAAACATCTGTGTGAATGATAATCTGCAATCAGCATCAGTATTTGTTCAAAATGGTATCAACTCAGCCCTAAAATTTTGACATTGTACCAATCTGATATAAAATTTCAAATGTTCCATGAATCAATCATCCTGGTTATTCACCATCTCATTTGATGTATATAACCAAGTAACTGCAATAGGCTTTGCCTTAGGATTACAAACTGTGTAGACATCTACTTTAGCCTCTCCAATGGCGTAGTTGTAACATCATCACCTTGTCCCGGGTTCGAACCCGGTGGAGTCACATGATGGTTCGGATCCAACTTTAAACTGTAGGTCCAGTCTCAATTAGCCTTTCTGTGCATAAAGTGGACTTGAAACCAAAACTCAAACTCAGACATTTACTTTACAAATCCAGGGTATATAATATTCATAAGAAATAACAAAATGGCAGTTTCGATTAATATGTCTCTCCTCTGGTTTATTGATTAGACAATGTTTTCACAGTATTGAGTTTTTACTCTTTCACTATGCTGAAATTGCAATGAAAACCTTGAATAATTCATTCACCTATTGATAATTGTAAGTGACTATGATTCTGATGGGTTTTGACTTACAAAACAAACTGGATATTTATAATCGTTTAAAATAAAATCAAGGTACACAGATTATATATTTATACTCACAATAGCAAACAACAATAACCAAATTATGCATTCAATAAAGACTATTTAAAGACAGATCAGTAAAATTATGGGCAAGTATATCACTATAACATTAAACAATTATTTCTCTATTAAAAATTATAGTTATGTTTTCTTTATATTTTAAGAATGCTTGTGTTCTTTTTTTACCTGTAGATGTTGTTATTTTCCATCAGATAATAAATAATACATTGGATTTCAGTGTATACTCTTATGGTATGAAAATAGTTTAATGGATAACATCTGATTGCCAAGGAATGGATTGTTTGATTTCCTCAAATCTTAAGATATATAGTCAAGTTTATTTTAATTTTATATTCCACATACTCCTAACCTTCAGTTTTTACTCCAAAAAAATTGTGTGAACCTTACTTTCTTATCAATTATGTGGCACATTCTTTTTTGTCAAATGGTGGTGCATATGTATTATGAAGTGCTCACTAAAATGCCAGATTTTTCCATGGCAAATTTAAAATGAAAATATAGTTTAAGATAAACTTCAGTGTTATATGGAATTTGGCTTCTCTGATCACATAGTGGTCACCTTGTAGTTAAGGGGTCCCAGATTTGATCCCAAGCAACCTATCTGAGCATAAAATTAACTTGAAAGAAACTTGGATTTTTTGCAGCATAAGATGGATTTGAAATAATAATTTACATATTTTTCATTGATATGTAATTATGCTAACAACTAAATTTTCTGTGTACTTCATGTTTAGGGGGTTGTACCAGTTTCCAGAGGATTTAACACCTCAAGCAGTACTGAACGCAAAGTTCAATGGGCTTAAATTTGCACCACTCGAAGATCTAAGCATCATGGAGAGAGGCCTTCCAGATGTTCTGATTGCCAGTTTGTTACTGAATGTCAATGAAGTTCCTTCTATGCTACATCATCTGGTGAAAAACTTAAAGGAGAATGTGTCATCTTTGACAATGCTTGTTGATGAGGACTTATATTTACCTGCTTCACCTATTTATTCCAAACACAAATCTAATGTTACCAACCATGCAGATGCTTTGAAGAGTAAAAATATGGAAGGTGAATCTCTAGTGCGAAGAAATATATGTGATACAGTTCAGCGCATACTGACTCTTCTTCGTGGATCAAGATTGATGTGGTTGTTCTCAGTATGGTATTACACTCTTTTAAAAGGGTGTAACCGGGTTAAGAAACACATTGTAAGTTAGATTTTTGTAATATTTTTGTAGGGGTGGACTAATAATTTTTTTGCTGGTAGCGATTAAGTAGCAATATAAACTAGAAGTAATTTTACCAATAAACTGATATATCTATGTCGGCAAATACTGATAGATATTTTTATATATTCTGTTTTCCTGGATTTTGGTGTAAAATAGGCATAAAATATAAGTATACTTTCGACTGTAAGAGAGGAGAGAAAATTCATACTTCTATTGTGAGATGAAAAATATTGCCAGTTCATTTCAGTTGTGATGTCCAGTTATATTTACTAGGGATAAGACAGATTAATTGGTACTCTCTCAATATCGGCTGATGTAGGCATACCGGTATATCGATTTATCAGTAAAATTTTCAAATTTTTTTACCGATCCGATATACATATCTATAAATATCTTACAATTTAGTGCAAAATTCTGCCATTTTGTTATAATTTTTATGGATAATCTCCTTGCCCTACTTTTTTTAAAGAAGTGTCTAAATATGCAACAGTCACCTCGAAACACACATTTATTAAGGAGGCCATTGAACCATTCAGATCTTCAATGACCATTTTGAATTTCATATTGGATCGATAAAATGTCGGTTATTGGTTTCGGTAAATTTTATATCAGTATTTTAAATGTATCAGCCAAAATTTCATTTCCCAAATATTTATATTGCATCTAGTGATGGGTATAGGAAATATGAATTTTTCATTTTGGTTACAATTAATGCAGCTGTCTGTTGATATGCTATCATTCTGTTCACCAACCCTTCCGTCTCCCCGATGGCGTAGTGGTAACATCATCGCCTTGTAATCAAGGGGTCCTGAGTTTGATACCTGGTGGAGAGACAATTAGTTCAGATCCCACTTATACAGCCCATGGCCAAATTATTAGACGCACCTCCAAATTGTATGCAAAATTTTAAGGATCTTATTATCTTGTCTATTTTTTGGTTTTTCTCTATTTATTTTATTTATGTTTTATTACATGAAATATTACATTGATTTCATGTGAACCTTAATAAAAAACAACAATTACTTGATAAATTAATAGTTACAAATATAATTTCTTACTGTGTTTCTTGAATATTAGCTATATAATATGTACATATGACTGGAAGTCAATTTTAATATTTGGTTTAGCCGCCTTTGGTCTTTATCAGTGCTTGGATTAATTTTGCCATACTATCAATACATGCTTGCTCTGTCTCTTTCATATGAGGATGGTGAATCCACACTTGAATTATTTTTTCAATTAGGCCAATTCTCGTCGTAATTGTTTGCTTTGCCACTTCTTTTTTCACTAGGTACCAAACATTTTCAATTGGTTAAATATCTGGAGAGTTTCCCGGCCAGGACAAGAGAGGAACATTTTCACTCTGTAGAAACTGTTTTATTGATTTATTTATTTTATTATGAGGCTCCATCCTGCATGAATACGAAAGGTTTTTCATTTGGGAACCATTCCCTTGCTTGAGGTTGCAACTTTCTTCTAAGCACTTCCCTATACTGTTCTTGCCTCATTGTTCCTTGAATGAAATACAGACGTCCTGTACCTTTGCCACAAATGACTGACCAAATCATAACTTTTATCGGATGTTTGATAGTCTGCACAACACAATCAGGATTGTATTTTCCACCTGGATGTCTTCTCACAAACAGATTTATTCCCCAAGATTTCAAACGTGCAATCGTCACTAAAGCAAACAGATCTCCAAAAGTTCAAATCTTTTTCTTTGCGAGCTTTTGCCCAACGAAAACGTTTATGAATCATAGCAGGAGTTAATTTTGGCTTCTTAGTAGGTCTGAGTGCCTTCAGGTTCATATCAGGGAGCTTACGCCTTACTGTTCTTTGAGATGCACGAACACCACTCTTTTCAAGTTTATCTTTAAGTTCCTTTGTACTCGCAGATCTATTCATGAGGCAAATGTTCTTCAAACAGCGTAAGGATCTTGGAGTAAAACTTGTTTTACATCCACATCTGTCCTTTTGTGGCTCACACTGTCCACCATATTAAATTTTCTTCTTTATTTGCCTCACCGATGCTTCAGACACATCAGATCGTCGAGAAATCTCACGATTGGAGAACATTTTTGTCTTTATTAGTGCCTTAATTTCAGCCATCTTTCTCGGTGTCAAGTCACTTTTTTACCCATGACTCCCTAAAGTTAATAATTAAATTAAAAAAATATATACTGACAGTGTACAAAAACAATATCACTGCAAAATTTAGAACAAATACGATTCACAATTCTCAAGACGTCCTCCTCTCAACTCAGCTTGAATTGAACTGCGGCATGTTCGTTCAACAACGACGACGCTTGGTGTTGGTGGTATTGTTTGTAACAACAGAACCTCCTCTTTTCATATTGTTCATTACAATAATCAAAGTTCAGCCACAAAGAAACCTATTGCAACATTTTACATGTGAAAAGTAAGCGAACTGTTAAAATTGTCCACTGTGTCGAATTACATTACTATGTATTATTATTACTATTACAATTATTGTTATCAATGTTGTGCAAGAAAGTGCATTTGTACGTATTACTCATATTTGCCAGAGTTCAAATAACATACAGGAAATTTTTCAGACAACTAATGTTGAATTTTGCATAATTTTCCCCTTCAAAACTATTATTTTCAAAAAAAATTGTGGTGCGTCTAATAATATGGCCAGGGGCTGTACTAGTTCCAGTCCTGATTAGCCTTCCTGTGCATAAAGTGGACTTTAAACCTAAACTGAAAACTCAAACTAACCCTTAGAAAGCACAACTGAGGATTTTATTTCAAGCAGTTTTTACTTTCATTCTTGAATTTGCTTTTGGATTTTATTTCTTACATTATCAGTCTTGTTACTTGTTCTGGGATATTATCATGGGTTTGATTCCTGGTGGGAGTCCCCAGTGGAGCCCAGTGACTCAGTTGACCCACTTTAAGCTGTCAGACCAACTGAGTCATTACCACCCATAACAATGCTTGAACATTGTAACAATTAAAGAGTTCAGAATATTGATTAATTTCTCAAGTGAACATGTGACCAAGCTGCGAAATATAGAAATTTTAATTTTGTGTGGTAAGTGTTTATTGCCTCCTTTCATTTTTTATTTATACATGCATATGGCATCTCTATCCAGGCTTGTTGAAATGTGTGACCATTGGAGTGAGACTGCTAGTGGTGGTGGTGGGGGAGTGAAGGGTACAGATAGATGTTTTGGGGGCTGGTATTTTAGTAGGGGAAGTTACGGAGTAGCCTTGTTCAGGTTTCATTCAAACACATTCACTCACACTCTCTTTTCTTTGGTTATCTTTCTTGGGTCTCACCTGTTTGTACAAGGGGGTATCAGAAAGTTTTGCCTGTAGTGTCCTCTACTCAGAGTTACCCTTCCACATAGTTGCCATCACATTCAATGCATTTGTGCCAGCATTTTATCCAGCCCTCAAAACCAGTTTGGAAAGATTCCACAGAACACTCCCTGCCCAACTGTTCAGAGCTGTTTTAACCTCCTGTAGGTCATCGAATCTCATGCCATGAAGCACAGACATTAGTCAGACTTTATGGTATCCCATACTCTCAATCATTGCATGTGCTGACCCATAGGACATGTGCACTGCATCAGAAATTTCGTGGATGGTGATGTGTCTATCTCCTCGAATGAGCTCATCATCCCTGTAGTGGTTATCGTCGGTCAACAATGTTGATGGCCTGCCACTCCTCGTCATGTCTACACTTTCGGTTTCTCCCACTTTGAACTTAACTACTTAAGTCTGAGCTAAGTCTGTGCTCTGTAGCATGAGATTCGATGACCTACAGCAGGTTAAAACAGCTCTGAACAATGGGGCAGGGAGTGTTCTGTGGAATTTTTCCAAACTGGTTTTGAGGGCTGGATAAAACACTGGCACAAATGCATCGAATGTGATGGCAACTATGTGGAAGGGTAACTCTGAGTAGAGGACACTACAGGCAAACTATATGTATGTTCATTGTTTCAATCTTTCCATTATTAAACAAATTATACCTCAACAGGCAAAACTTTTTGATACCTCCTCGTATATACAGGGTGTGGCAACTGAACTTGATGGTTTTTAATCTATCAATATATGTATAAAAAAAGTGTGTGTGTGTGTTTGTGTTTGTTTGTTCCGGCATTAACTCTCGAACACCTGGAGCAATTTCAACCAAACTTGGTACATGTATCACTTGTAATCTGGAAAGAATATTTTTGAGGTAAGACACCCCTGACATCCCTAGGGTTTGGTTCGGAAGGGGTGACATGTAAAAATAATCTAAAATCACCGATATTAAATTCAGCACAAACAGACATTCGTGACTATGCAATCCGCACAACGATACTGTTTCTCGGGTTGTCTAACATTCAGGCTGATATGACTTTGTGTTCCGAAAATGACCGATATTATAACTTGACAAGTTTAAAAACAAGACGCTGCAATCCATTGTTGCGTACCTCACATCACATTTCCCCACTCCATTGTCTGCGGCGATGTTCGTTCGCAGTGTTGCAACCTGGAGGGAGCGGAATAGTCTGAGAATTTTCAACGAAACTTGAATTTGAAAGGCATGAATTAGTATCCCGTCACCTATGATACCTATTGATTATGCTAAATTCTAAATACATTTTGATATTTTCCCTTTAAACCTTAAATGAATTAAGTTATATTAGGGATATTTCTTACCAGCATAAGAAATGTATGAAATAAAACGATAGAAAAATGAAGAATGAAACCTTCTAAATGTTTTCCAGTTCTCCTTCTTCAGTTTCACTCTCCCACTCATCCGAATTTGTGTCTACCGATGAATCTGTGTCCGTGTCTGAATCGGCTTCACCAAGTCTAATTAACAGTTCATCTACACGCTCGTCCATAAGTCCATCTGTTTCAAAGTAAGAATCTTGCAGCCAAGAGTAAAGAGCATGAACATTTCAATGCTTTAGAAAAGAACACAGGCAAGCGTGTTATCAGCTTGCGTTCTCGTAGTGATTGTTGTACGATAAACAAACGAACCACCACTCCACTCAGTTTAAATAAATAAATAAAAAAAAAACCTGCCCACTGCTCGATGTTGCATTCAGAAAATGAAGTCATTCGCCCTGTAGTTTCTCTTCGTTATAAACCTTAACGCATGTGCGTAATACTACAGTTTACGATCGGCGCACCGCATGCATTTTCAAAGGCCAGGTTAAATAAAATGAACCACTGATATAATAGGAGCCTGCATGCACTGTCATGCTAAACAGTGAAAATTGTTTGTCATATTTGTTTTAGCTTAATATTGCTGAGTTGGCAACACTGGTACTCTCAACGCCAGACCAGTGAGTAGAAGAGTGGTGGGGAGGATGACGTAATAGGAAGTGCTCAGTGCTCAGTGCAGTGATCTGCGGATATCGGGACTTAACTTGTCAGGCTATAGTGTGGAATCCATAGTTTACGTGATTGCTAAGATGAATAGTGACACTCCCAATGCCGTTCTACTCCAAGACACCCCTGACACCTTTAGGGGTGGGGGTGGGAAGGGGGTGATATGTAAAACGACCGATATTAGTGTGGAATCCATAGTTTACGGGGTCGCTAAGATGAATACTGACACTCCCAATGCTGTTCAACTCCAAGACACCCCTGGCACCCCAAGGGGTGGTGGTGGGAAGGGCGTGACATGTAAAATGACTGATATTAGTGTGGAATCCATAGTTTTCGGGGTCGCTAAGATGAATAGTGACACTCATTTTACACTATAGTTAGAATTCATTATTTTCCTGTCCAATACAAGATTTGGATAAGTAAATACTACGGCAACATCAGGCAATCAGCTAGTTAGAAATAAAGACAAAACTCTTTCATGCAAGTAAGTCAATTTAATACATGTTGTACCACATCTGAAAGCATTTTACGAAAATAGCACGAGTGGGAGTTTCATGCAGTTTCTTGACAAGGACAATTCATTTTTTGAATAACGCACCTGTGAGGTGGCCACCATTATTGCAAACACATTCGTGTAGATATTCTCTGAAGCTTAGCATAACTCAGGTCAGAGTTGCCTGAGGAATCCCAGCTGCCATAATCTGGATGATGTTCTTCAACATGGCGATGTTGATGTCCTGAGGATGGTTTGATGGTTCTTTGACCATCAGTTTCATTTGCCTCACCTCACAGGTGTGCTATTCACAAAATGAACTGTTCTTGTCAAGAAACTTCATGAAACTGCCACTCATGCTAATTTCCTGAAATGCTTTGAGTTGTAGAACAACATGTATTAAATCGACTTTGTTGCCCGAAAGAGTTTTGTTTTTAGTTGCCACACCCTGTATGTGTATGTTTTTGTATAGCAGAAAGTAACACCCTAACCTAAATCTTTTTCTTTAAAGGTTCAAGATGACATAGCTGCAAGTCTTGAAAATCTTCGAATTAAAATTGAACCATGCGTTGCTGATGCACCAGATTTATCTGAATTACCACATTCCGTTACAGAAACATTCCTCAAAATTAGAACATTTATTGAAATCCTGTGGATTTTACATGTCAGGGACAAATTATCTCTCTTAACAAGAACCTGTCAAGGAAGTCATAATAAGGTAGGATAATGTATTTGTTAGACTAAAAGGTAACAGTAAGTACTGAAAGAACTCTGCAATTTATAGTGTATTGATCTGCAAAGCTGAAAAGAAAGGTACCCTTGTGTGCCCATCACATTCTGTGTTTGTGAAAGCAAATCATGAAATGTTTTGTACCTACTTGGAAAAGTTAATGGGACTTCTGAAAATACAGTGAAATCTCGATTTTATGTTTTTCAGGGGACCACATTGAAAAAAGAACTTAAAATGCGAGAAAATGTAAAAATTCAGGAAAATTTTATAGTATTTTACTTTATTGGCACCATGAACATTGAATGTTATAATGTGGGAAAACATAAACATTTCCTGTGTTAGTTCTGGTGTTATTTTGCTCTGTCTTCTTTTCTTTCCCATTCTCTCTCTCTCTCTCTCTCTCTCTCTCTCTTTTATTACTGTTTTTTTTTTCAAGAGCGCAGACACATTGGTGCCATCACCTGTGGCTAGAATAAGAAGTAAGAACTAATTCAAACATAGCTTGTCAGTGCTAAATGTAACATGTACCACCTGAGAATATGTCATTGTTGTTGTCACTTTTCTAATATGGCAGTGGTTCTGAGTTAATAGTCCACAGGTCAACATTTTCTTAAAAAGGTAAAGAATGCAAAATGGCTTGACTTGGACAAGTTTAGTTGCTTGGGAATCACTGCTCTACACTGCTTCTTTTCCCTGATGTCAACAAATCTTAAGTTTTCAAAATAATATATTTTGAAAACTACATATACCTTTTTGTATTTGGTTTATGTCACGTTTGTTCCACTCTATATTTCTACTTTACCAACAGCTATGCAGAAGTGCTTTTTTATACTAAATTTATCTGCAAATGCAAACTATTACACACAAAAATAAAGTATGTTAGAAAAATTTAACATTGTGACAACTATAGGTGTAACCCAGGTTAAAAATGAGCACTTTTCGAGGATTTTTGAAGAACTGTGCTGAACTTTTCATTATAAATAAATGCTGTCTCAAAATTTAAATTCCCATTTTTGTATGGGAGCTTTTATTGGTCATCAGAAGAAAAGTAATTTAATCTTTTCCCATAAATATCTGTGTGATTGGATATTTTATCGGACATTTTGCTTCGAATTACTGTTAGTCAATTTGATTACTAGGAACGGATTTTAAGATGCAGCACCTTTCCAAAAATATAGCTGTTTTCATACCGATCATTTGAGATATGTATTTTATGACATGAAATCAAGTACAATAAACACAATTTGTTGCACCTTTTTGGACCTTTTCATATGATTAGCACATTTATCCTCTTTTTACCCCTCTCTGATGCTTCAGCACCTTTTTTCGTTCTTTTCTTTCATGTTTTGTTAAAAAAAATGGACAGAAAAGTAAATGATTTTCACTCTTCTTGAACAGTTACATAAAATTCTATAGTCTCATTTTGTAGAGCAGAACGAGAGCTATAAAATTGTATTGCAATCCCATTAGTTCCCAAGATAATGTAGCAAAACCCACAGGAGAAAACACGAACTTCAACAAAATCTATTCGGCAGAACCTCAGTTCTCTATGCAGTCCATGCAGAAGGTGCAGAAAAAGATAGCATTGAATAAAGGCTTTTTATCAGCACCTTTTTAAAAACATTTTTAGAACTTTTTTTTAAAAATTTTTCCTGACCATAATTTTGAACCTTAAAATCCTTTCCCTATTCCTATTTCCTGATGATATCTTTACCTCAACATAATTTTTCCAAATTTGATATTTGTGCCTGAAGTGTGATTGCTTATGTATATATTGCTATTCTTCTAATTACAAATGTTAACTGATGTTTTGGAGAACGAACGACGTGGTAGCAAATTATTATACTGAAATGAAGTGCTCACTTATCCGTGAAGTTCTATTAATTTCGATGGTCACTGTCACCATCTTCTTGAGAACTTGTAGTGCTGCTTGGTGAGCATGTGTTGTTTTTAGTTTTGCCACACAAGCTTCTGAAGAGGATGGTGGCAGTGGCCACTGAAATTAATAGAACTTCTTAAAAAACAGTTTCATGGATAAGTGAGTACTTCATATTGGTATAATAATAAATATTTTACAGTGTAAACATTGCCTTTACCTTGACAAGGTTTCTGTCGGAATATATGAAGTGTAAATTCTGTTGTACTTGCAATTAAATTTTGTTTTTCATATTTTCTGCCTCTGTAGGCAAATGGTGAATGATGATTAGATGTAATTGATGAAGTGACACAAAGGAACATCTTGGACCTCCCTGGTGGCATAGTGGTAACACCGTTGCCTTGTTATCAAGGATTCCCGGGTTCAATTCCCAGTGGAGGCCCATACTGGTTCGGATTACACTTTAAACTGTAGGTCCAGTCCCGGTTAGCCTATCTGTGCATAAAGTCAACTCAACAAAGGAACATCCATGCTCTGGTTGAGATTCAAAGTCGCAACCTTCAGTAGGAAGACTGTGAATCTACCATGCAATGTGCTTGTCCATTGAGGTGGCTGCAATGTGCTTGTCCATTGAGGTGGCAGAAAATAATAGTTAAAATTGAAATGCAATTTTTAAAATTTGAAATTTTTTCCATGTGTTTTTCAGATGTCACTAGCACACGAAAAGCTTACTTCAACTGCATTATTGTGGGTGTACTTTGCTCAGGAATTTGCTGAAAACCATGAATGGAAAGAAGAATTGCAGATATTGGCTGTTTCTCTGGCTGCTGAATGTAAACCATCGATTACCGTAGCTAATGCTCTGGCAAAAATTTTTCCAGACTTGAAACATTTATCATGTGAGGTTCAAAATGTGCTTGATAAATTATTTATGAGTTGGAGAAATATTAAATTTCCTGTTGATAACATTACCAAATACAGAAGCAAGAAACAAGAAAGCCACGCAGAAACTAAACCTAAAAGTCCACGTGAAGTATCTGGGTTGACAAACAAGTCTAGTCAGTCTCTGTACATGTACTTTGTGGATAGCTGTAAGAGCCAACTTATGCTGAGAAAGAAAGTAAAACAAGTATTTATGGATGTCTTGCAAGCAAAACAGTCTTCTAGTGATTCACGCACCCCAAACTGTGTACAAAATATTTCAGACATTATTGCCAGTATTGATTCCACCACTATGAGTGTTGTTCAAAGCATGGAAACTGTGAAAGAGTATGAAACTTACTACAGTTTTTCATGTTTTGTTTCGGATTTTTTACATGATGCTTTCTTTGATAATTTCCAGTATGATCCTGCACAGCTTCCATTAATAAGTTGTTTTCAAGAAAACATCATCACTAAAGAATTGAATAAAATCAAAGAGGACATTTTTTTAAATGAATTCAGTAAAAGCAAAATCTATGATGGCAACGCGAGTGCAATCCAGGAGATTACTATTGAAATGCTTATCAAGGAAATAAATAGTAAGCAAATTCCATGGAAACATTCCAAAGAATATGATTTTTCAAATACAAGAGGTGTACCTTCAATTAATAGAGAAAAGCTGGATTTTATATGCATTGAAACTCCAGATTTCTTAAGAATGCAGATGAAGTATTTAATATGGTGGTATATTTGGCATAAAGGCAGTAGTTCATTTTGTCTTACTAGAGAGAAAGAGAAGACAACTTACATTACATTTAAGGAAGTGTTGCTTTCTTTAATTTTAGAACACCAAAGAATCAGGAAAAACAATGTGAGAAATGATTTTACAATATATACTCCATCTTTGGATAATATTCATAAAAAATTTCAAGATGCTAATTTATTGCTTGATGGCGGTGGTAGTGAAGGAAGTCAAGAAATTGATTTAAGAAAATGTGGTGATGGATATGCAAGAAATATAGCATCTGAATTACAGAAATCATGTACCCGTAATGAGCAAATTGAAATATTTGGTGTAACTGAATCAGATTGTGAAATCGATGGAAGTAGAATTCTTGATGTGTGTGAAGATATTGACTATTTGAATGACATACATATAGGCACATCAACAGTAACAACATTAGATCATCCAATAATACAATCAGGAAATATTTCCTCACAGGAGGTAGATAATGCTTCAACAGAAAGGACAACTTCCTCCACAGAGAAAATAACACCAGAAGCTGAAATGACAAAAGTAAGTTCTATTTTTTCTCCGTTTAGTTATATAATGTATGTATGTGTGTGTGCTAACTCCCAGCGCAGGACCCACATTTCTGGCAGTGACCAGCTGTTGCCATGTTTACCTATGAAGAAACTTGGCAGTCAAACAGCTGATTAGGACTTTGTCCTACCTTTGTCTGCCTCTTTGTGCAACAAGTGGCAAACTTAAGAATCCCTCCTTCCTGAATTGGGCAGCAGGGAAACAGGATTTTGTCAACAACCATTCTGTGCTGTGAATGGGGGCTGGGAGTTAGCTTGACTCTTGTATAATGTTTAATAGAGTGAAATGAGACTTGGTTGCCATCAAATTGCCATTGGAAGAAAAAGTCAAATGTGTGTTGTGGATGTGCCTGTCTTCAAACAAAAATGTGGTGTGAATATTTGTAAAAATTCAAGTTCTATAAGTTTTTTTAAGTGTTCCAAATCTCGCGACTTCATGGCAAAAATTTGTCTTGAATTCCCCACATGTTGAAATCACAAGGTGTTAAGTCCGGAGATCTTGCAGACCACTCCATGGTACCTTTTCTTCGTATCCACTCCCTGAATTGCTCATTTAAATCAAAATGGTTAGTCTGTGTTTACCAGGATTAGAGATTCAATCACAACATCTTGACACCAAACCCAAGAACAGGAAACAGGACAAAACTGGTCATTGCTAGTGGAGGGGCATCATAGAATGGAGGGGATCATGAAGGTCTGTCGTGTCATAGGATGCAGTGGTAAACTGACTTATGCTGACCCCTGTATATGCTATTACAGTTTGATCTTTTAGATTTTTGACCAACCCTATTGACCACATATATCACAATGAAAAGTCACTTGAAAGGTCTGTTATGCCATAGAGTTCAGTTTTAGTTTTAACACAACTCTGATATTTTATTTCTCATTTTCTTTTACATAGTTGTTGTATAAAAGTGATTTTTACACAGACTATTATGCTCATATATATAAAACGTAACATAAACTTCATTACAGGGAGATGCAAGTGCTGAGCCTGAGCTAGATGACATTAATTGCAAGAAACCAAACTGTGCATTTGTGGTTCATAAGTCAAGTCCATTTCACAGTCAGGATGAAAATGTGTTGAACTATGATAAATATGAGACTTCCAGTGAACTACTCTATGCTGAACACAATGAAGCTTTCTGCCAAGAAGAAAAACCTGACAGTTGTGTTAGTTTTTTGTCATTGTTAATATTACTAGCATGCAATGTTAATTGGACATTATACATTATCTAGTGCTTCTGCTACTTATATGTATTCAAAGCACTAGACAATTAGACAATTTTCAATTATCATTATCTGATAGAGAACTATTGTCACTAACATTCATAAAATTATTAATGTTACTAATGAATACTCATATTAGGGTAACAGATATGTCGTAAATAAGAATTGGGAGCACATACGTAATGCAATAGAATCAGCAGCTAAAGAAAGTATAGGATACCATAAACCGAGAAAAAGTAAGCCATGGTTTGATAATGAATGTCATAATCTAATAGAAATATGAAATCAGGCTAGACTTAGGTGGTTAAATAACTCTGATGATACAAATCTAAACAATTATAATAGAATAAAGCGAGAAGTTAACCGCACATTTAGAAGTAAAAAAAGAGATTACTTGAAAAGCAAAATTAACGAAATTGAAACAAACAGCAAAAATAAAAATATCAGAGATTTATATGAAGGTGTAAATGAGTTTAGAAAGGGGTGGCAACCTAAAGTAAACTTGATAAAAGATAAAGACGGTGATTTTCTAGCTGACCCAAGGGATATTCTAAATAGATGGAAGAACTACTTTAATGACCTTTTAAATGTCCATGTAGGAGATAAATCAGAAGTAAATGAAGTACACACAGCAGAACCTTTAGTTCCAGAACCTAACTTGACTGAAGTTAAAGATGCTATTAAAAGGCTAAAGAATAACAAAGCACCTGGCATTGATTTAATACCAGCCGAGTTAATTAAATATGGTGGAAATTCATTAATATGTCAAATTCATAAATTAATTTGTTTAATATGGAATAAAGAAGAAATCCCTCAACAGTGGAAAGAATCCATAACTGTTCCTGTGTTTAAAAAAGGTGATAAAATGAACTGCAATAATTACCGTGGAATTTCTCTACTCTCAACAACATATAAAATATTATCTAACATTCTTTTAACAAGACTAACCCCATATGCTAATGAAATTATAGGTGATTATCAATGTGGATTTAAATGTAACAGATCAACTACAGATCAAATTTTTCACATCAGACAGACACTTGAAAAAAAGTGGGAATATAATCAAAATGTCCATCAGCTATTCATTGATTTCAAAAAAGCATATGATTCGGTCAAAAGAGATAAACTATATAATATATTAGTAGAGTTTGGAATACCTAAGAAGCTTGTTAATATGATAAAAGTATGCACCAGTGAAACAGAAAGTAAAATTCGTGTGGGTATTAATATGTCTGACAAATTTACAATTCATGATGGGTTAAAACAAGGAGATGCATTATCTCCATTGCTCTTTAATTTTGCCTTAGAATATGCTGTTAGGAAGGTAAAAGAAACTAAAGAAGGACTATAATTAAATGGTGTGACTCAGTTGTTAGCATATGCAGATGATGTAGACTTACTGGGGGATGATGTGAATACAATTAAGAATAATGCTAAAATATTTTTCAAAACTGCTAAAGAGATAGGTTTGGAAGTTAACAAAGAGAAAACTAAATATATGCTTACAGGCCGAAACCAAGTGTTAGGTAATAATCAAAATCTAATTATTGATAACAACTCGTTTGAACCAGTTTCCAAATTCAAATACTTAGGAGTAATATTAACAAATGAAAATTATATTAAAGAGGAAATAAAAAGTAGACTTAATTCAGGAAATGCATGTTACTTCTCTCTTCATAAACTTTTATCTTCTCGTTTAATATCTAAGAAACTAAAAGTTAAAATATACAAAACAGTAATTTTGCCTGTAGTATTATATGGATGTGAAACTTGGTCCCTTACATTGAAAGAGGAACATAAATTGAGAGTATTTGAAAATAAGATCCTTAGGAAAATCTTTGGACCTAAAAGGGATGAGGAGACAGGTGAGTGGAGAAGGTTACATAATTTAGAACTACATAATTTGTATTCATGTCCAGATATTATTAGAATAATTAAATCAAGAAGACTTAGGTGGGCAGGCCATGTGGCACGAATGGGAGAGGAAAGAGGAGTTTACAGGATTCTTGTTGGGAAACCTGATGGTAAGAGACCTGTAGGAAGGCCAAGACGAAGATGGAGGGACAACGTTGAGATGGACCTAAAGGAAGTCGGTAGGGATGGAAAAGAGTATATAGATCTTGCTCAAGATAGGGACAGATGGAAGGCCTGTGTTGCTGCAGCCATGAACCTTCGGGTTTAAGAAGGCTAGAGAGTTAGTTAGTTAGTTAGGGTAACAGATGCTCTGTAGTTAAAGTTGGACAGGGGGGAAGCTTTATGAAAATTTCCTTGACTTGAGGGGGGGGTAGCATTCCCCCATCTTCCCCCACTTCGATCATTACCCATAACAATATAATAGTCACATTTGTAACACAAATTTTCCCCTATGCAAAGTGGAAGTACAAATGTGATGATTACAATTGACATGGAAACTTCTGCCATTTCTTTTTCTTTGCCACATTACTTTCTTAACCACACTTGCAAATACATCTGAAAAGCCAAGAAATACCTCATCAAGTCTGTTTTATTTTACGTTCTTTCATTCTCTAAATTTCAAATCTCATTTTGTGTGAATCTTATTTCAATTAATTTTGGTAGCAGCATTCATGAACAAGTAGATAAATCATGACTGATATGCATTGTGTACCTGAAGGAAAAATTGGGCATGTGTAAATATTTTCATAACTCAAAAAAAGTCAACTTGACAAACTTGAAGCCAATTGAGCTACAAGCCTATTATGGAAATCAGTACAATATTATTACTGGAAGGTAAACACTTCTTTCAATTTGGGATAGGTAGGGAACTACTTCGCATTTTTCACAATATTGGGGGAAATTTGTGACAGGATTGGTATACTTGCAACATTAAAATTTTAAAAAAAGGATGCTATGAGAGAAATGGTCCATCAGTTTTCCCAACATATAAATATGTTCTATGTGTGCATGTTTCAGTTTATAAGAATCAAATGAAAAGTAGGTATTTGTGCTGAAATTTTATTCAGCAAAGTGTTTTGAGTACCAAATGGTAAATATGCAGATGATGTAGACTTACTGGGGGATGATGTGAATACAATTAAGAATAATGCTAAAATATTTTTCAAAACTGCTAAAGAGATAGGTTTGGAAGTTAACAAAGAGAAAACTAAATATATGCTTACAGGCCGAAACCAAGTGTTAGGTAATAATCAAAATCTAATTATTGATAACAACTCGTTTGAACCAGTTTCCAAATTCAAATACTTAGGAGTAATATTAACAAATGAAAATTATATTAAAGAGGAAATAAAAAGTAGGCTTAATTCAGGAAATGCATGTTACTTCTCTCTTCATAAACTTTTATCTTCTCGTTTAATATCTAAGAAACTAAAAGTTAAAATATACAAAACAGTAATTTTGCCTGTAGTATTATATGGATGTGAAACTTGGTCCCTTACATTGAAAGAGGAACATAAATTGAGAGTATTTGAAAATAAGATCCTTAGGAAAATCTTTGGACCTAAAAGGGATGAGGAGACAGGTGAGTGGAGAAGGTTACATAATTTAGAACTACATAATTTGTATTCATGTCCAGATATTATTAGAATAATTAAATCAAGAAGACTTAGGTGGGCAGGCCATGTGGCACGAATGGGAGAGGAAAGAGGAGTTTACAGGATTCTTGTTGGGAAACCTGATGGTAAGAGACCTGTAGGAAGGCCAAGACGAAGATGGAGGGACAACGTTGAGATGGACCTAAAGGAAGTCGGTAGGGATGGAAAAGAGTATATAGATCTTGCTCAAGATAGGGACAGATGGAAGGCCTGTGTTGCTGCAGCCATGAACCTTCGGGTTTAAGAAGGCTAGAGAGTTAGTTAGTTAGTTAGGGTAACAGATGCTCTGTAGTTAAAGTTGGACAGGGGGGAAGCTTTATGAAAATTTCCTTGACTTGAGGGGGGGGGTAGCATTCCCCCATCTTCCCCCACTTCGATCATTACCCATAACAATATAATAGTCACATTTGTAACACAAATTTTCCCCTATGCAAAGTGGAAGTACAAATGTGATGATTACAATTGACATGGAAACTTCTGCCATTTCTTTTTCTTTGCCACATTACTTTCTTAACCACACTTGCAAATACATCTGAAAAGCCAAGAAATACCTCATCAAGTCTGTTTTATTTTACGTTCTTTCATTCTCTAAATTTCAAATCTCATTTTGTGTGAATCTTATTTCAATTAATTTTGGTAGCAGCATTCATGAACAAGTAGATAAATCATGACTGATATGCATTGTGTACCTGAAGGAAAAATTGGGCATGTGTAAATATTTTCATAACTCAAAAAAAGTCAACTTGACAAACTTGAAGCCAATTGAGCTACAAGCCTATTATGGAAATCAGTACAATATTATTACTGGAAGGTAAACACTTCTTTCAATTTGGGATAGGTAGGGTACTACTTCGCATTTTTCACAATATTGGGGGAAATTTGTGACAGGATTGGTATACTTGCAACATTAAAATTTTAAAAAAAGGATGCTATGAGAGAAATGGTCCATCAGTTTTCCCAACATATAAATATGTTCTATGTGTGCATGTTTCAGTTTATAAGAATCAAATGAAAAGTAGGTATTTGTGCTGAAATTTTATTCAGCAAAGTGTTTTGAGTACCAAATGGTAAATCTTTATATTATGCATTAATGATCCTGTATGCTTGCATATGATTATTATTTTAGTAAATATTATGTCACTATTGTACAATTCCAGCCCTGGTGGTCTAGTTCGTAGGGTGTATGACTGTCATGCAGGAGACCCAGGTTTGTTTCCTGGGGTGGGTTATCTAATGTCGGAATTTTTCCAGCCTTGTCCCCGCATAAAGTGGCTCCGAGGCTTACTCAGACTCAAATCAATGGGTACCTGGGGGCAACCCTTGGGGGGTAAAGGTGGCCAGAGTGTGGTGCTGATCACATCACCTCCAAAATAGTCGAGATCAAGAATATGTGGGGCCCTACCCCTGGATTCCCTAAAATGTGCCTGCATGGCATGGTGTTATATGCATGGGGAACCATACAATTTTTTACCTTTACCGTAAACATAGTTAACTGTTGTATGTGTTTTGCTGATTTACTTTTTGTTTTTCTTCCAGCTGACTTCCAAAGAAGCTAGGATAGACTCCCCTATAGTGTGTAATGCCAAAATTGAGTGCGAAAAGACTGACTTCATAGAAGGGAAATACAAAACTGAACAACCTATGCTGCTGCACTTACAAGGAGATCATGCTTGTTCAAGTTTCATGACACATGAAGTAAGTGTTAATGATTGATTGACTGACTGACATAAAATTACAGGCACATCAGTGCTAAGAGTATTTGCAAGCAGAGGTTCATACAGGGACAAGCTAAAACAGAGGGCAGGTTGAGCTCCTTATCAAAACCATAAGCAGTAAAAGTGTTGGAGGGATGTAAAGGGTGACCTTGCTGAAGGAACCAAAATGTCAATATTTCTTCCTTGTAGTACAACCTGGACTGCATTTTGCAGACTAATGAGTAGGGAGCGGAAGTTGATGACCTAAAAAATATAGGTATATGACCTATAGAATGTCGTAAAAAATGCAAAAAATGACCATTAAATTTGTTAGTTTTGGGTTAAAAATTTAAATGAAAAGGAAATTAAACAAAATGCAATCTCCTTATCTGATCTTAAATTTGAGTTTGTCCCAGGCGGACACCTGGTGGTTTCCCCTGACACAACAAAGACTGTCACCAGTTCAGCATTTGTTTTGCTCATAAATTGCAATCCTGCGAGAATATTACCAAAATGAAAGAAGTGACAAAATTTGATGAAATAATACACTGAATATTGCGAAAAATGACGGAAAAATGCCGAAAATCGGGAAAATGACCTAAAACCTGAAAATTGGCAAAAAATGCAGAAAAATGCACTTTAAAATTACTTTTTTTTTTGGCTTCTAGACGAAGTGTAATATTGTTTATATTTAATGGGAATTGTGTCCGAGATGTCAGAAAATAGGTGACATTTCATCAACTTCCGCTCCCTACTAATGAGGCTGTGGCATCTGGACTTACAGCCAATATAATCTCTTGAGGCTCATGTTGTGTTTTCCATACATATTTGTGATTGTCCTTTCATCCTTTTAATTTTATAACAATTCATCCCCATTGTTGTGATTAGCCAAAAGTTGCAGAAAGGCAACATAAAATAAACTAAATGAATCAAAAGTATGGGGGGACTAAAATCTCCATACTTATGATGCAGACTAAGACTGTATAGGGACACTCAACACTCATAATAATATAAAATGGACAACACACAACCCCAGAGAGAATTATGCTGGCTGTGGGTCCAGGCAAGGGCCTTGTTAGAAGATAAAATTATCTCCTGTACATTGCACCATGCCAAGAAGGCACATAGTGGGTGTGGGAATAAGACTTCACACATTCTCGATCTTGGTTATAGTGGTGGTGATGTGATCAGCACCATGCTTCTGCTGTCTTTACTCCTGAGCTACCCATTGCTTAGTGTCTGGGTGAGCCCCAGAGCTGCTTTATGTAGGTGCATTATCAGAAAAAATCCCACTCTGGGAATTGAACCGTGGTCTTCTGTGCGACAGTCAGACCAAAGTCTTGGTAGCTTGCTTGTTGCCTCCCTGATGGTGTAGTTGTAAGGTTGTCACCTTGTAGCGATGCCAAGGGTCCCGGGTTCAAATCCTGCCACTCAGGCTTGGTTGTTTGTGAATGTCCATTCATCAATTTCATCATTTCATCACTCATCCCTATCTTCGCAAATTAGCCAAGAGGCACAAAACACGAAGTAAAATAAACTAAATCAATCAATTGTCACCTTGTAATTAAGGTGTACAAGTACATACTATTTTGGATTCCACTTTAAACTGTAGGTCAAGTCTCGATTAGCCTATCTGTGCATGAAGTGGACATGAAAATTCAGTAACTAATAATGCATTATAATGTAACACTCGGAATGAGTATCAGTGCAAAATAATTTAAATTCAACTGAAAACAGACATCATGGCCCATTCATTAGAACATGTGCCAGGCTTGCAGGAGACTTGGTTCAGTTCCCTGGATACTTATGATCTCAGGCAAGACCTTTTACAGATATATCTGCATAAACAACTCCTGCATTTCAACATTTGCTACCTGAGGATCATCTTGAAAGTAAAGGTTGGGGTGCTTGATGAAGGCCTACCCACCAATCCCTGACTGATTAATAAATGTTGAAGTATTGCCTTTGCACCATGCATCCAAAGATTCATGGCTACAAACAATTGAGAACTTGCATCATTGAACATTGCTGTATTTGTGCATATGTGTCTTTGTTTCATCACAGTTACATAAACTATTGTGGAAATAATTAAATGTTATGTTCCTTTTGCCAATTGTAATTTTGTTTGCTTTCAGTTGATTCCAAAAGAACCTAGGACAGATTCTACTATACTTCATCATGCTAAACCTAAATGTGAAAAAGCTGACTCTGCAGAAAGGAAATATAATACTGAAGAACCTAAGTTGTTGTGTTTTCAAGAAGATCATGCTTGTGCAAGTTTCATAACCCATTCTGTAAGTATTAGTCAGAATGTGGTAAAAAAATATTATCATGGTGCTCAAGTTGGATGGTTCTTATGCACACATTATTTATGTAAATGTCATTTGAGGAATTCCAAAACTTGCAAACTGAAAATTGCTTGGTAACCTTTTGGGGGTGGGGGTCTGCAGTCCGGTTACAGCAGTGTTCGATGAACCGTGTCCTGTGAAACATTTTCCTGGTCACCACTGTTGTACTTGTGGGTGATTTCTCGCACTGTGGCCCTGCAGTCGCTCCAAACAAGCCACGCCGTTTCAGAGATGCTGGTACCAAGGTGCTGTGCCATCACAATTTGACCTCTATAAAACTGGGAGAGATCGGCTGCTTTTCCCATTCTGATGCCGGAGACACTACTAACAGCGAGCCTGTAGACCTGACCAATATATACCATGCTGCCATCATGTCACTTACAGCAGTTACTCTTCATTATCCAGGTGTGCTAAGGCTTGATTCACATCTACGCTTAAGCAACTCTCAGGTCACTCTCCCCTAATGCTCTGCTCATGGCCAGGGGGTATTCACACTAGCGGTCAAGCTTCACCCCGGTCAAGGTACGATCAACGTGAGTCTGGTGTCAGTTTCTTCACAGAGTACACCAATTTTTCTTTATAAAAAGCCTGCTGATTGTGCAATGTTTAAGATATTTTCAACGATGGACTTGGCTGTTGGAGCACTGGCGTTAAGTAGAAGAAAATGACAAAGAAGAAAAAGAATTGCGAAAGCGGGGATTCATTGACTTATTTTGCTTTTATGACAGTTTTGACTAATCTTGACGATGAGAATGAGTGGTAATATGATTAAATTGATGAAGGAACATCACAATAAAGATCCATGCCCAGGCCAGGATTCGAACTTGGTGTCGTAGCACACTGTGCTAACCAGTTGGACAGGTGGTCAGCTATTATAAATATAGTAAAGTAAAGTAAAGTGTTCCCCTGTGCTTAGCACCATGCCATGAAGGCGTATAGGGGGTGTGGGTGTAACGCCCCACACTTTCTTGATCCGGTCGTGAGTGGGGGTGATGTGATCAGCATCATGCCCCTGACCGCCTTTACCCCCCAGGGTTTCCCCCAGGTACCCATGTTATTCGACGCTGGGTGGGCGCCGGGGCTGCTTCCATCGTTAGAAAAGTTCCCGGATTTGAACCGGCCGGGGATCGAACCCGGGACCTTTAGCATGGTAGTCAGACGTGTTACCGACTGAGCCACCGCGGCCATTATAAATATAATGTTGTTTATTGATGTCATGCTTTTAGTTTGAAATTAGCAAACATTTATTTGCAACTACAATGTGCAAAACTGTAAATGTCAACAATGGTAACGCTACTTTGTCAGTCTAGGTTTGACATGAAAATTATCGGGCTCATTGTTTCATATCGACATTGTTGACCATTTCTTTTATTAAAAAGTTTCCGACACAACATGTGACAAATATAGAGCAGGTTGTAAGCCTAGTTTCAAGGACCCGATTGTTACGCACATCGTGTGAAAAGTGGCCTCCCTCGACTTACAAAATTAGTCCCTATTTTTTTATTTTTTTTATTATTATTATTATTTTTTTTTATCGTTTTCCGTAAACGAAGAACAAGTTCGTTGTTAATCTTGATTCGGGGCTAGATGTCAAGAATGATTTTTCCCTTGGCAGAGGGTCGACCACCACCTCCTTTCCCTTTGCGCACACAAAAATGACAATTTGTTTGTCCGGGAAATTATGACCGCCAATAGGTTAGCTTTTTGATTTAAGGATTTTAATTGATGCAACGGGTTTGAAAAAGGTTGTTACAACTAGTGTTTATGGATCATATTTTTGGTTAGTCCCCTATTTAATTTTTTCATTTGCTAATTGTAATTGGGTTGTTTTGGTCAGTTTTTTTCTTAAATATCTTTTACTGGGGTTCATGAAATTGCATATGTTGACCGATGTTTTACAAACAAAATTGAGAGGAAAATATTGTGGGATTTTTTTGCTCAATGCCCCCATCAATCAATTTTATCATTATACTCGCCTTTTCCTGTGTTTCAATAGGTCTTTGCCCTCTGACAGCTCATCTTCATCTTCAGGGTTATGTATCCCCTGCAATGGACCTGAAGACTGCTACTGAACCTTATCAGACATTTACATCAACGATTGATAGAGGCACGTTTTTGGTAAATAAAAAAGCAAAATTTCGGTACAAAAACAGAGTCGATATCGGGTTCAAAAGTGGTAAATAAAAAAAAATTTCGCAGTTATAGTGGTGAATAATTACATCAAAAGTGCATTTTGGTTTTAAAATTGTGAATATAATCCTAAATTTGATTTAAAAACTGCACTTATTACACAAAATAAACTTATCCCTTCTAATAGCACATTTATATAGTTACCAGAGTATTAAGTCTATTCCTGTATAAAGGGGTCCATTTTTGCTTCTCAAATATTTACAGCAGAATTAATCAATTTTCCGTGAATTGCATAACTCACAGGATACTTCAGACTTCAGAAAGTGTTGTGTCGGTATATAAACGGTAAATTTCGTGTTTAAGAGTATATTTCGCATTTTGCAGTTTATTTCGCATTATTTCGTGACAAAACAGGGTAGAAAATGCACCTCACACCTTTCAGAAACATGAAAAATGAACATTACAGCATGTTTATTTCGTGTTTTCGTCAAAAACGAAATTTGCAAGCCTCTAACGATCGAGCTTTGCAAAGTGAAGCTCCGCCCCCTCATGCTCCGGTCAAATATTCTTTCAATTCGATCGTGACTGTACCCCAAACTGAGCGCGATCAAACAAACCTTGACGGGAGCACCAGGTGTGAATGCTTCTTTTTTAAAAAAAACATTCAACGATATTTGACTGGACCATGGGGGGAGGGTGATTCGAGCATTACTGGAGCGCAGGTGTGAATCAAGCTTAAATGTTCACAGGTTGGGATGGTCATAATGTAATGGCTTATCGGTGTATATCTTTGTGTAAAGTGCAACAGTCCTTCAATTGAAAGATATTTTGCAATTATATATTGTTATTTTCTATTTTGCTTAATCTGAGAAGAAAGAAAATTCTGTTGAAATTTTTTTATTGAGTATTGATGGTATTTTGTCTTGTTACTGGTAATTTCAGTAAAATGGTGAATACAGTGTCAGGTTAAGTGACATTTGTAGATTTCTTTTTATTTAATATAAAAATAATTATTGCAACAAACTGCCCACACCTAGGATAGTTGCAGTAAAGTGGCAACCTAGAGCCAGGATTAAAAAATTGTAAGTTGATTAGGACTAATTTGGAATGTAGATGTGTGGATTCAATCATGGAAGAAATGGGCACATGTAAGTTTTTCACTGTAGCCACTTTTTATGTTATGATTAAGTAACTTACATTCAGCATTTGTAGTAACTGAAAAGCGGAAGTGAATACAAGAGAGATAAAATGTTCAGCACCAAATGTCCATACACCAAAGTGTGTTGCACCATAATTACATAGCACCAAAATGTCCTAGATTAGCCTATATGTATATAAAATGGACTCAAAACACACTTTTTGGCATGTTGAAACACTGAAACTTCAGTGCCTCTTGTTGAACTTAACCACTCAAAAGTTTGGTGTGTGTGTTGTCTGCTGTAGTTTGGCAAGAAATCTTTCTAGTCCTCAGTTTAGCACAGTGTGATAGATTAGCTCAAGCATGCCATACCCACATATGAATGAGAAAAATCTACCCAATCACACATCGATGGTAAGGCATATGTTTTATGCATATCACATGAATATGTTACTTGGTTTTGCACTATGCATTCAAAAGTTCATGGCTGCAAGCAATTTACCACTGATACATGTTACTTATTTTGAATTACTGTGGTAAACTTTTTTGAAAATAATTTGATGTAGCATGCACATTTGGTGTTTTTCTAATCATATTTTCTTTCCTTTCAGCTGATTAGTAAACATGAAACATATGCTGCTCTACTGAGTGATAATGCATTCAAGTATGAAGGAGGCGATTTTCATCCAACCAAGTCTTATGATAGAAAATGTGATAAGAAATTACCTATGCTATTGCACTTTCAAGAACCTCATGCTTGTACAAGTTCTGTGGAGCATAGAGTAAGTTGTAATTAAAACAAAGTAAAAACTTTTGGTACCATGTATTAAGAAAGATCATATCAGTATGAAATAATTAAAACACAGTTATTCTTGTGAAAATTATAATACTAATTATCATCGTTGTAATTTGAATACAAATCTTTGTTGGTGCATCCATTTATATTATACTCTGTCCCAGGTATCTCTGGAGCAAGGCCACGCATAGTGGCAGAGAAGGAGGAATTGAGTGGGCAGAGCAAAACAGTACACACTGCTTCAAAGTCACTTTCCACTCCTCCATGCAATCCCATTCCCTCTCACATGTTCATTGGTGAAGCCATCTTGCATCACTACTTGCACAGAGACTTGTTTTTGTTAATTGGGACAGAGTATAGTGGACTCTAGGAAATGTAAGTGGGTTGACTTTGCAGTTGTGAACATGTTTTTGAGGTGGTAGTTGAAAGTTGAAATCATCTGCTCAGATTATGTGTAGACAGTGCAATAAATTTCCAATTTTGTTTTGTAACAAACAAACTTTATAGATACACACATAAAATTCAAACTATGTAGCAAGTTATCATTACTCGTTGTGTTATGTTTTAATACATAGAGGTGGAAAAATGACATAAAATAACTAAAGCAATACAACACTGCCAAACATTTTCTGACATGCTAAGAAAACTTCTTGATGCCTAAAAACTATTTAGTGCAAGCACTGATACGTTTTATTTTCTTTTAGATGATTTGCAAAGAAGTTGAAAGAGGAGATTACCAGCCACAAGACTTGATAAGAAAGAAATCCGATAATGGAGGAATAACACTGTTGCACTTCTATGAAAAGGAAACTGTTAGTTATTATAGTAATTTGTATGGAAAACATTCTGTTGCCAGAAGAGATCCTAAATGTAAAAATCATATGATGCATTCAGTAAGTAATTATTTGAATATTGTGGAGGTTAAGTTTTTTGTATTTACTGTAACCGGATTTATTGATACTAAAGTAAAGTGTTTTTATAAAGTGTTATATATATATTCTAATGTGTTTTTACACTGAGTATTGACAATAGTTAAACATGATTATTAAAATAGAAGTAATATTACATTGTGTGAGTAATTGTCTAAGATTGTTCAGTTCAGTAGTATAATTATGATTTAAAAATGATGTTAGAGTTGCTCGCTAGATGGTAGTGTGATCTGCCATGTGAAGCACGTGTCATATGCATGACGTAATAGGACTGAACTCAGTGTCTTCATGTGTGTGAGAGCGAGCGCGGCGCGGCCATAAATGGTGGTACTCCGTCGTTGTATAAACTGTGTTTTTGTCTGTAATATCCATTGTTATTGTGTTCATAAGCCATGAGAGAGAATTCATTCACCCAACATGGGATCAACACACTCCTGGACTTGGGAAAGTTACGTCAAGAGTTTTAATGATGTAACACCACTACAAAGATCTAAGGATAGTACTGTATTTACGTGTGTATAATGCATGTGCACACGCACCCTGATTTTTGATGGGGGAAAAGTGACAAAAGTTACATCTCATATATAATGCGCAGTACAATCCAGGTTCAAGAAATGGCTTTCTTAGTTGTAGGCCATAAAGCTGTTGGCTACTATGCTGATCAAGAGTAAATGACATCACACCTATTCAATGAGTCACCTGTTGCTACAGGGTGACAATTAATGAACTATATGAAATAAAACCGTCATAATTTCTGAATGGTTCGTGTGATGACGTCCAAACTGAGTGGATGGCCACAGGGCATGATGGGAATTCGTATGCGTATGCGCACGCAATGTGTTGATGTTGGCCATTTGCAAGTGAAAATGTCCTGGAGGAGTATTTTGGGGACCGCATTCTGGCTCTGGGGTACCCAGAGGCCACTGGAAGGGGGCTATGTTAAGGACAAGGTGTACAGAAATAACCTCAAAACGATTGCCGAGCTGAAAACTGCCATTCAGGAGGTCATCGACAGCATCGATGTTTCGACACTTCAGCAGGTCATGCAGAATTTTGCTGTTAGTCTGCCCCACATCATCGCCAGAGATGGCAGACATATCAAACATGTCATAACCTAAATCCGAATGTCTGTAGTGCCGTTTACATGTGCAATACAGTTTGTGTACTACGTGGTTTGTCACTAATTTCTGTTTTATTTCATATAGTTCATTAATTGTCACCCTGTATGTTGACCAAGAGGAGAATATCTTCTTGTGTGAACAAGTCCCCAACCTAGGACTCCCCCCTCTTCCTGTATTTAGCATCCCAAAGCTTTCACTCTTTTAACCACCTTATTTATTCTGTAATAGTATAAAGCTAGATCAAAATTACCTTATGGATTTGCAGTGCTCAAGAAGTTATTTTCAATTATTTCTCGCCCAACAAATACCACCAATATGCATCCCATGTGATGGGAGGTGCATGCTCGAATTCTGCCAGAATGGCACTGCTTTTCTTGGTGTCACAGAACATTGCATTGCAAAGTGAAAAATCGTGGAAAATGGCCTTTAAACATTTGTACATTGTTGTGCTCATTCCTTCTTTACTTTTTCTAAAAAAAACAACAACTTCAAAATATATACTTTTTTCTGTGATTAACGTAACATTTAAATGAGGCACATTCAGGACCTTCAAACTAGCAGTTAGCAGCGCAAGAATTGTTCCATTAAGACATTTACATACTCCATATCATATTATTTAGCCAGTAATACATTTTAATTAGTATTTTATTTTTCATAATCTTTTCTTTCATCCAAAGTACCATAAAAATCAGAACGTTCCTTCATTTTGCGATGAGCTTATTTCAACTGCATTGCACATTAGTGTCACCATCTTGAATATAATACTGTTGCCATACTCAGAAACTGCAGTTACATTCTTTACAATGATATATAACATGATAGGGTTCCATAAACATGAAAAATCAATGCAAGTGTCACAAAATCATGGAATGACCCTGTATGGTTTCATGTTGGCTGTCCGAATTATTCCATGCATAATACATGCTACAGTTTTAGGGGCAAACATTTTGGAAAAAAGTGTGCATTATACATGAGTAAATACGGTATATGGTAAAATGCAAAATTACAAAGACTTATCATATTTTTCACAATATTGAAACATATGAAAAATTAACTGATTGCATTATAGATTTTTGAAGAAAAGATAGATATATATTCTAATGGTATGTAACAATTTTCTGGTATTTTAAATTTTATTGTACATGAGAAGTATGTGTGTTGTTTCCCAGAAATATGTCCTGGAAGCGAAGGTTTCATAACTAGATTGCAATATAGAAGAAATGTACAGAGCGTTCGAAAAGTCCCCCACACTCAGAGTTTGAGAATTTTATGCTTATAATTTATTGAACTTGTCAATGTAATGAATACATACGTACATTTGTTAACTATATCTTGAAATACACAAAAAATAATTTGTAAATTAAATGTAAGTAATACAGCAATTTTTGAGGTCAATAACACAATGACAAGATGGCAAACCACTTTCCACATGTTGAAATACACAAACAGAATATTGAAACTAAATTTGAGTAAACATACACTGCACTTTTACCTGAATCATCGGGAAATAGACTTCTTCATTTGTCCACACACCTTTCATGTAACTTAAACTCAAAATATGCTTCCAAGAAAGCGATTTGCTGTCCACGCGTAAAAGGCATTGTTGACAAACTGTGATTGTATGTCTCACCCTGAGAATTGTAACAGAGGCACTGCTCTAAACATAATATAAACTCATATTTATTAGGTATTTATAGGCTGCAATGGTCATATCCCTTTCCTGTAGCTGATTAGAACACTCATTTGTTTCTGAATGTACAACTGTATTTAACTGTATTTAAAAAATAATTAAAACCAGAAAAGTAAATATGAAGTCATCAGAAAAAAGGCAATCACTGCAGAATAGATAAGTTTTGTGTTTCTTCTCATCAATTTAAGGTGTAGAAGTAATTGACTACATATGTAATTTGATGATTTGTTTAAACCATAAGTGTATTCATGTGAATGTACATACACACAATAGGAATGCCTATTTTAAAGTATTGCTTCCCAAAGTGAGGTGTCCCATTTTTCTAGAGAGCATTGAATTTATTTTGGAGGTATCAGAATCAGTATAAATTATCATCTAATATTGGTCAAAGGAGACCCAAGAAAGTTAACAAGCTTTCACCAAATTTGGTGCATGTACAGTCACACACTTCTGGATTGTAACGATTCCATTAAAAGCAAATTAGGTCATTACAACCCAGAAGTGTCCACGACTGCACCAGTATATGCTTTATATGCACAGGGCAACATGCCCCATGGGATGATTTATCTCACCTGCTAGTTCTATAGATAGTCCACATCTGCTTTCACAGTTCTTTCATTTTTTTAAATTCTTTGACAAATGCCAAGGCAAGATTCACATTCATGTGTGAATTTTTCAATGCAAGTTTATTCTTGAGGAAAATATGTCTAAAAATTTAAATATCATAAGGTATCACAATCTATTCAGAAATTATAATTACCAGGATTATTGTTGCAATATTTTACAGGACAAGAAGCCCTACCTTTTACATTTCAATTAACATGAACATATTGACACACAGAAATGAGCGATAGGGTGGAGAGAAGGCATGAATTTGAAAATTGAGAAAATTCTTCTGCAGATAGCAAGGGATGGAAACCATGTCACAGACAAGGTAGGATAATTTTATTTTTGTGTTTGTATATGTAGACAAATTTGTAATAAATTTAGTTTATAAAGAGAGAGACTTGCTGGTGCAGTGTTCCCATTGATATGGGCAACCTGGAAAAGACAGAGAATATTAAATATATTTATCTGAAATTGAACATACACTTTAATGTCATGATCAGTTAGTAGACATACTTTTTTTTTTTTACTGTAAATGACACACTGGCTTGTTAGATAAATTTCCAATAATTTAGTTCTGATATTTCTGTAACATGTGTAACTTGGTTACACAATTCTATCATTTTGTTAATTTCCATATGAATATAAAAGTAATATTCACATTTGCTGTTTTTTAAATGAATTTCTAAATGCTGTATGTATTTTTTTATTCATTAAGGGGTGATTTATATCTTTAAAATTCTGCAGAAAATTCTCGCCATTTTATCACTATTGGTTATTGGTGTAAATATGTAATATAGAAGTAAATTATGGGAAACAGTTGAGTATATCTGTTACTTAATACAATCCTGACAATATGCATGGATTCTATTTTAATTTTTGATCACTAAGCAATGAAAAGCAACTAATGGAACTGACATACTATTTTTATTAGAAGGCCTCCACATAGTTTCTGGTCCTGTTTTACACCCACTTCCAAAATTTCCTACAGGCATCTGTCATCATCAGCAACATCATTGTCATGGAGAGAACACAGCTAGACTGTAATCTTATCGAGAAACAACATTAGCTGTTTACTTTGCCTGTAATTATCATCATTAATTCTTAATTTACCCTGTACTGTATAGTATCGCGATGCCATGCAGTATTTCAGGTCAAAGATGTGCCATTTTTGACTACCAATGAGGCTCGTACCAGTGTACAGCCTGAATGGTGCATGATAGTTTGAAAAGTCAAGCACTTTAGATTGAAACTCACCTATTTCCAACAACTTTCCCCTCTTTCCATTTTTCACTATGTGCAATAATAACTGAGTTGCCTATGGGACTGGGCTTTTAAATCACCCTGTATTTCTAATAACTAGGAATTTAAACATCAGATACATGTACGTTAATTCAAACAATATTGTATTTCATTTCTGTTAGACTTTTACTTTTGAATATTAGGAATTTGTCTATCAAAATATGTTATCATGCATTACTTAACCTACTCTACCGTACACTAACCTAACCTAAATGTAACAAAACTCTGGATCCCATTGGCGTCCCATTTTTAAATTTTGTACAGTTATTGATTAATAGTCTTATGTATGACACACAGTTTTTTGATAAAATTAAAAGACCCATTTTTGAGAAAATGGCTACCAAAGTTTTCTTTACACCACCTTCAATTGTTTTTTTTTTTTTTACCCTGACATAGGCATGCTGTATCTTGTGTGAAAGAGCCCTTCAAGACCTTTCCAACGCTGTCCAAATCATTTCTATAGGTGCCCTGATTGCTGAAATATTCCAATTTAAAGTTAACAAGATATTGGAAAAAATGGTCAAAATCGTTCAGTCTAACAATTGAATGGTCAGCATTGCCAAAACGACAACTTTACGTGATTTTTAGAAAACGTTGCAATTCGACACCTTTCACTAATCGCGACACTCAACTTTTATACACGTCCAACAACCTATTTTTTTACGAAGAGATTCTAGAGCAACGTTTTTAGAGTAACAATCAAAACACATGTCACCGATAGATTGTTATCTCTTCTAATTTCAGTTCACACACAAATTACCAAACAAAGTACATACCTCAAACAAGTGGTCCCTTCTAATCGCCAAATGGAATATCAATTCTGGGAGAGCAAAACACATGCATTCCTTCCTTGTCATCTTATTCTCCATGAAGCCCTTCCTTCTTACTGACTAGATAGTTCAATCTGGTTCTGGTAAATTGGGTTACCAAACTTCCAAATCAGGGAGTTCCGACTACGACTACTCAAGTTGATCCCGACGTGATGTATCTCAACCAACACGTTCTCAGATTCCTAAACGTCACAGGTATTTGTCTTTCCGTGCAGCATTCAAACATTCGTTCTCGTAAAATTGGGTCACCACAGAAGGTATTTTTAATT
This sequence comes from Lepisma saccharinum, assembly GCF_977018435.1. Taxonomy (NCBI): domain Eukaryota; kingdom Metazoa; phylum Arthropoda; class Insecta; order Zygentoma; family Lepismatidae; genus Lepisma; species Lepisma saccharinum. The sequence goes on along the minus strand of NC_139230.1, from coordinate 24,906,913 downwards.
CTTCATAGTAGCAATCGTCATCGCCATCCGTAGTTACTTCTCTCCTAATGTTCCTTTACAAAACGAGAACATATTCCTACCTTCTTCATAACTTCAGGTTGCAATTTCGTCAAATTCAAATGGCTCGAGTTAAACACTTCAAACAGTATTTTTCCTTCGTACTACCGGTGTCTGTGGTAATAGTACATTCACTCGAAAATATCACAATGTAGAAATTCCTTCCTTTCTTAACACCACCGAAAACTTCATGCTAATCGTAGAAGCTAAAACTGTAGCTTGCGAAAGGGAAAGTTCTTCCACGTCATGTCAGGCAACATGAACAGACACGTTTGCAGCAGTACTAGGTCACAAACACGAAGCGATGATCCAACCGTGTCTGAAGGGTCGTGAGACTCGATGCGTTGTGTTTTCAACCAATTCACATAAGTGAGGAAGAGAGTTCGAGACCTCTAACGGCGACTGGAGTAACCAATATACCAAGACAAAGACATGATGCATTAGCATACCAAAGAGATGAGGAAATATTGTGAGATTTTTATACGTGTCAAGAAAAATGTCACATTTCTTAGATACTACATGAGAAGATAAAAGTTTGTGAAGAGAAAAGTAACATGCATTTCCTGAATTAAGCCTGCTTTTTATTTCCTCTTTAATATCATTTTCATTTGTTAGTATTACTCCTAAGTACTTGAATTTGGAAACGGGTTCAAACGTGTACTTACATATAATTGCAAATTGCAAGTATTACTGTGAAATGTGATTTCACTGCTCTTGACCATATTTAATCCATTTTCTTTCTAGGGGACAAGTGAAACAGAATGTGTTGGAAGTAATGAAGAAACAAGGAACCAAGTGTCTGAGGAATAGGTTTTATCTGAAGTCATTGGTTCTAAAAGTAACTTCTTCTTTGTTAGGAAGATTTATGAATTGCAGTTTTCCACACAAGGATTTCATTACATTGTTCTTCATATGGGTGCATACGTTACTAAGAGAGAATTGAAATTCTAATTATATGTATTGAGCATCTAGATGTATTATTTCCATAAGTTGTTTTTCAATAAAGGTTGCCATATGTGATTATTTTTTTTCATTTCGTGGAAGGCATAGGGGCCACAACAAACCTATGTGGAAAGTAAAACAGCAAGAGTGAAAAATCAGGGCTGGCTTGGTAGTGTATGGTATGCCAGAGACTCTGGTTGTGTCCTGCATTTTTCACTGAAAGTTCTACATAGTGTTTCTCCTGTGTGTGCCGAACAGTAAGGTAAGGGAGGGATTGGCTGTGTGGCACCACTTTTTTCCTATTATCTTTTCTACATATTAGGAGCCTAAATAAATAATAAACTGCTTCAAATTTTCACACTGAAGTCAAACATGTTCACAGTGCTTTTCACAGTCAAGTCGTCCGTGAAGTGGCGGCTAGCATGCTGGGAAGTAAGAGTGCCTCTGCTGGCAAACTGGATGCAACATGCACATAACTGGAATCGCTAACTATGTAATGGAATAAGCTCGTACAATTACATTGACAGTTACATTTAAAATGAGCATGTACCTTGTTACAAGAGGAGTTGGAAATGTTGTCCTCTTGCATTCACACATTTACGTCATCTTTTTAGGAAATTTTCACTAACACGTATCAGTACCTTTTCCGAAATTGCTTCAATTTTTCTCCTGATATATTCTTTCAATTCTTCTAATGCATGGCTTCAGGTTTAAAAGCTTGGTATCTTACCACGTAGATGTCACGGAAATGTCTCTTTCTTGTGCAATGCGCCGGAGGTATTTTTGAAGAGTTCCAATTGTGCTCCAATGTTGTCTACTTTCTACTCAGTCAGCACATGTCCTTTCACCCTTCTCTTTTTATCAAAAACAGACCCTGTTTCCCTAAATTTGTTCACAAGTTGTCGAACACTGTCTTTGCGTGGAACAGGAACACCTTGGAATTCTGCTGCAAAACACCTTCTAACTCCTCTACAAGAATTCGTAATGACATAAGAGTCGTTCATAAAAAATTGTTGTTTTAAATTGTACATAGCAGCGTGGCAATATTAGAGTGCAGAAAAGCACCAGCAATACTTAAACTATAACACCTATTAACACCTTAACACTTCACAAATACTTGCAAATTGGACACCTGCTCTCTGGATACTGAAGCACTGATGTGCTCTCACTGCCCGGCATGCTATCTGTCGCTTCACAAACGACTCAATCACGAAAAGCACTCTAAAAGTGCCTTTACAATTTGTTAATAATAATAATAATAAATTTCTTTATTAAGCGGGCGAGGTTCAGCCTATAGGCTTCTCTGCCACCTAACCCTTGTCAATGTAATGTTACATATATAATAAACTGCATATGGAGCAGTGAGCTATGAGTAAAATAATACATATATACTTGTAAGAGATACACAAAATTAAATGAATACACAAAGTGATTAACTACAAATACAAAAGACAAAATAATAAGTAATAATAAAAGACAAAAGTAATACATAATAATAAAAATACAATTTCATGTAGTGACTTGATACCTTCAATATGTGCCACAACTCTGCCATTGTTCCATTAACAGTATATCTTTTACTTTACCTCTGAAATTTACGAGGTTCTTTATACATGTGATGTTTGCAGGCAATGCATTCCATGCTTTGGGAGCCGAAAAGGAGAAAGATGATTTGTAAGTCGTGGTAGAATGATGGGGTAAATCGAAATTGTTCCGCTTACGGATAGCATATTCATGGATATCCCTACAAGAATGCATTTTTTCGAACAGATACTGCGGTTTACCTGTAATCTGTATTGCATGCTCAGCTGTGAGCAGTGCCAGCTGGTGGTCTGGCTCTATGGGTGTGCACTTCAGCCTCACATCCAGAAGAAGTGTTATTACCCATTTTTGTGTACATAATGATGCTAAATGTATTGGCAACCCAAGTTATGATCAATTTGCACTAATAATCAGGCTAAACCAGAGTTGTATTTTATGAAAAATATTAAAAATATGAATATTTTACAAATTTGAAATACATTGGTGATTTTTTCCATTGGTCACAAGAAGAGCAATGTTATTGGGCTACAGATAATTCAGCATTTGATAACCTGAAAAAATCACTCAAATTTATAGAAATACCGATCTACAATTATTGTCAATTTGCAAAATACACTCCTCACAAAAGGTTTGGAATGTTGTTATATTAGGCACAACAAGTTTGGAATATTATTATATTAGGCAATAGATGATAGGCACAGTGACATATGTTGGCGAAGAGACAAGAACGTCCACCAGACAGATACCATGTGGTGGTGTATTCCAAGGCTGTGTCTATCACCTATTCTCTAATGTAACAATATTCCAAACTTTTTGTGAGCAGAGTATTTAGTAAAAGCTTCCTCCCTCGCTCCACTGATAATAGTGAACAAGGATTATTATAACTAGGGAGTTGATTTTTAGGTGCTAAAAAACTGAAAATATTTATTTTTTATGTTCTAAAAACAGTGGAAATATGTGGCTAAAAGTAAAAAAAAAACATATTTCCATTCAAATAAATAGATACTCACAAGTGACAGCAGGATGTTAGAGGCTTGTTGTACTCTGTTTATTACAATCTTGAAGTATTGAGATGGACAACACATTAGTTTTTGTCAAACTCATTCACAACATAGGCTTTTTTTTTGTTCTGGAGTCCCTAATACAATAACAATTTACTAATTTACAGTGTGTTTCATCTATTTTATGTATTAACTCCAAAATATGGTTTCACAAAGAATTTGGAAACTTTATTTTGTCTGGAATGTATAAAATATGTACATTTTATGTTCTTTCCCTAGAAATATGTGTTTTATGTGCTGAAGGTAACATTATGCATTTTTATGTGAACTAAGACTTCCCAGGTTACATTGCAACTATGTGGTCAGCACTCCTACCAAGCTTGGCAGACTTCTGACGCAACAGAAAAAATATGTTTTTACCTAAAAATGTGCTCCATAATAATAACATTTGCATACAATAAACAATGATGCTGATCTGACTACCACATGCAGGAAATCAATTATAATCTATCTAGCAGTGTCATCTAAAGATATCAGTTTGGTGCAGCAAGACTGTTCATGCCTGAGGAAGCCACCAGACGAGTGCCGAAATCGATCGCTGAAAAAAAAAAAAAAAAAAAAAAAAAAAAACAACCTTTCGCGGAAAAATGAATAGTAAGTGTATCAATGTTAATTATCTAGCAGTTGTTTATTTCTAATGACCGACTGACCAAACCAACAAAATCAGGTGAAATCAACACAATAATAAATGAAGGGTTCAGGTGTAAATCATGGTTAGTGACATTTTGGTCATTTTTGAGTTACAAAGTAAAATGTGCCATCTTTCAATTTCCGAGTGAAATAGCTATGTCATACAATTTGCACTGGACTTGGTGAAGCCTTCTGAAATTGGTAAACACAAGACAAAAACAATTTATGTACAGTATAGCTTCTAATAACACCAGATCGTGCAAAAGGTCTCTGCTCTCCATTCCACTCCACAAATCCAACTTTTATGCAAATTCTTTTACTGTTACGTCAGCAGGCCTTTGGAACAAGTTGCCACCTGAAATTCATGTCTCTTCTTCAATTGTGACATTAAAAAAATTGTTAAAGTTACACATATTATATAATGAAAATTAAATGTTTGACTTCCCTAATAATGTGGTGGGTGCAGAGAATGATAGAAGGACGTAAGGCACAAAAATGATTTAACGTAATAGTTAAGATGAATTATCGTCAAAGTATACCATTTTGGATTGTGCTTAAGTAAGTGTAATGTTATGTATTTGCTTGTACAGTGTCTCTCAAAAGTTTTAGGACAACGACATTTTAAACTAGGCAACCCAATTTACACAAGCCGTTGGTGGGTTGCGTGCAGATTTAGGCTCAATTTCAGGGTTGCCAAATGCACAATAGATATTTATATAACACGCAAAAGAAATATAAACAAGTATTATTGTATAAAATTATTAAAAATATCACTATTATATCGCAAATGACAAAATTCTTTCTGAAAGAAAAAAAATAGGTTTTCTAGTATTTCATCGCTGATGAGTCTACAGTAAGGAAAAGAGGTGAGAGGAAACGAAAGGTCACAAAGGAGAGGAGAAAGAGAAAGCGAGAGGAGAAGAGGAAAAGTAGAGGAGAGAAGAAAGATAGGATAGACGAAGAGAGGAGATGTAGTGAGGAGAATGGAAAAAGATTCGAGGAGAGATGAGGAAAAAAGAACAAAGAAGAGAAAAGAGGAGGAAAACGAGAGGAGAGGATAGGAGGAGACGAGAAGAGGGAAGTGGAGAGTAGAGTAAAGGAAAGAAAAAGAGAAGAACGAAAAAAGAGAGAATAGTGGAGTGGAGTCGGAAATCTAAGACAGGAAAGGAGATAAGAGGAGTGGAGAAGAGTGGGATGGAGTTAAGATGCGAGAAAAGTAGGGAAGGCGATATGAGATAAAAGCAGAACGGAAAGAGGGGAGAGAAGAAGGAGAAGGAACTGGAGAGAAGAGGTAGTTGCAGAAAATATCGTCTGAGCGTCAAGAATGGACGCATTGGTCAAATTATCGACATGAAACATTCAATAACATTTTGAAATGTATTGGAGAATATATTAGATCGGTGCGAAATGCCTTTTGGCTGAGTTCAGAGCAAATTAAAATCATCCATGCAAGATCTTTGATTTTACCTGCGATTACACCACTAAAAAAATTAACGTAATTTTTAATATTTATAAGAATTATTCAATTTTTCTCCGCTTCTCGGTTCGTTGAAATGGAGATTTTGTAATTCAATATTTCCCCTCCCCCCATCGTTAATTCCAAACTGAATCATTCCGTTTCACACGGCGTGGACAATGAACACAATGGGATATGTCTAAAACTTACGAAAACTTTCTGCCAGCGGAAGGGTTTGAACCTACGACCATCAGATTGACAATCCTGAACGGTAACCACTACCCTACAACCTTTAGCTCCTTACACCAGGTAGAAGAACCACTACACTACGCCTTTACCTTCGAATGAAACAATAATTTGTTTTAAGTATTCTGTCCCTCCAAATTGTAAATGTCGTTTGGTATACGTGTAGTTGAACTTTTACTTTAATTTTGATTTGCGTTCTTGTAGTGTAACCGATATCTTCGAGAAATAATTTTCGAAGTAATTAAAAACGAGAATATTGGTAGTTGTGAAAATGCGAGTTATTTCTTCTAACTTATTATTGTGATTAGACATTACGTACTAATGGAAAATATCTAGAGGCTTGAATATTACAGGACGATGTTCTTTTCCTGTGATACTGTAACAGACAAAATGCTTGTTTGCTGATGCAAGTCTTGTGTCCAGAACAGTCTTATGAAATGTATTTGCTGTTGCGTAAGATAACACGAAATAATTACACCGTTTGCGAACTACCAAATCTGTGCAACGTTATACGTAAACAGGCGGAAAATTTTATTCATAAAATCACTTCACATTTGACAATGTTAGTCAAGAGAGACTCGTGGGACACTGTGTTAAGGTGCTGGACTAAATCCTTCTAATTTTTCTTCCTTGAAGAACAACAATTTCTAAGGAAGAGCAACAGTGATGATCTTTCTTATTTCTTTTAAATGCTTACACTTTCCTTTAATTGGGTTAAAAATAAATAAGAACATTGCTTGTATTTCTGTCATTGACGTAGACTAGAGAGAGAGACAGACAGATATTACAAAATAGTTCAAATAGTGCGAACGCCATTAAAAAGTCATGATAATTCTATGTTGCGTACTTAGAATTATTCATACAATAATGAGCATGTCTAATTGTGAGTTAACAAAAAAAAAAAACAATAATAAAAAGACATTTTCGCATCACGATTGCAGTTCGAAAAAGTCGGGACAGGGATTGAAAGTATCGCACTGTCCTGACTAAATCGGTGAATCGGACGTCTGGTAGCCTTGCATCAATGATTATAAAACTAAAACCACCCAATATTGCAGCTTGAAGACTTTTGCGCAAGAAACAGATTCATTTATACAAGAGGAAAATTGAAATTTTTACACATTTCAAAAATCGACGATGTTATTTTCGTATTTATTTATTTATAGGTTCACAGTTAAATATTTTAGGGTTCGAGGGGGAAGCATGGCCCACATGGCCCCTCCCCTGGGTACTGACCTTACGTAGACAGTGGAAGAGAAATTTTGGAGAACCTTTCTATTAAATTTAGTATTTACATTCACCTTATGCTCAGATAGGTTAAACCGTTTATTGACAATCGTGAACTTTTCGTTTAATAGATAATATTTTGTTTTAAACGACGGGAGAACATTGGTCGAATTTCCTTTCTTGCTCTTTTGAGAGAATATATACTTCTACAATAGCAATCGCGTTCGGAAACCGTGAAAAAAAAATGACTTGGTTTTCAAAGGCAGACAAGCTTGGTAGTCTAGCTTGCTCGCGATCAAAGTGACTCACTCACGCTATTCAAGGCCGCTTCTTATCGCAAAACACTCTGCTTCGATGCACAGTGTCTGCACCCAGCACGTTACAAGTGACCAGAGTCGAATTGTAAAGAGAATCTGAAGAATGGTAGATTTCATCAGAGGCGGCTAGGTAGGCACCAGCTCAACATGCAATAGTTTAAGTGATAATTCCTGACAAACAAAAAACCGTATTGAATAAGTATTGGGATAGTAATACGTGTATCCGCTCTTTTTTAACAATGTAAGCTCGAAGACAATCTATATTCCATTTATTTATATTGGCAACTTGGTCAACCGGAGGTTATTTTATCGCCTTCGATAATCGAATTGTCTGATTGATTATTTTTTGTTTACCCAGGAACATGCCCCATAGGAGATTTCCGAGACCGGGTTACGCTACTCACTCGTAGCTCCCCAATTTCTTCACGATGGTGGGTTGCCACCGGTCCCATACACAGGCCGAGAACCTAGAGAGTGAGCATAGGCGGACTCGAATCCATGCCGTCCTGCAGTCGGAGGTCACGGAGGAGGACTTTTCTTATTTTACCTTTGGCTAATCGCGACGATGAGGATTAATAATGAATAGAAAATTAAAGAAGGTCAGGCAAAATTGAAATTTTTACACATCCTTGCATCCTTGCATTCAACTCAAGTGGGAAAAGGGGTAATATTTGCATGTCCTGAATTGCCACACATATAAATAGTTATTTCATTAATATTTGTCAATGTCTTTGAAGCAGTACACAATTATCGTCAGAGTATCATAATTCATGATCTTATATATAAAAATATCCCGTTGAACGTGTGTCAATTCATTTATTTGTTTATTTTTTTTTATAAATTCCATATGCAGAACAATGTAGCCACTAGGCTATATACTGCTATTACAAATAATGTTACCATGCTCTTGTTTAATGGAAGGGATTCTTTTTTAAGGAACATCTAGTATGGAGGATCGAACGTGTGACCGCAATGCTTTCAAGAACTCTAACCAATACATTACGCCCTTTGTTTTGTTGGAGCTACTGTTCCTAATTATTCTGTCGCCTCAATATTGTAAACGTTATCTGCAAAAAAGAAGTTAAATACTCAGATATAGCTCTGTACTTCTTCGTATTAGTATATCTAAGCTTGTGAATATATTTTATTTGTAATTTTATAACGGTTTCATGAACATCTACGATATGAAATGTCTTGAAATTAATTTTCGACCACTAGATTTTGGCATGGGAATTATATGTGATCAGGTGAACGAAAACAAGTATCTTAGCAGCGATGAACACGTGAGAGGAATGGGATTGCGTGGAGGGAGGAAAGCCACTGCAGTTACCAGCCTGCCCAGCAGCGTGCACTGATTCGCTCTGTCCACTCGATCCCCTCTCCCCTCTCTCCACTTCTCTTCCGCTATGCGCGGCTTTGCTCCAGAGATGCTGGGACAGGGTACAGTTAATTGTTTCTCAAAAGGTATCATCTATCTCTTTATGCCACACATTTAATTCTTACTCACATGGAAAAAAATGTAAATTTGTATTCAGGGGTAGTTTCACAGTTACAAACTCTTTTGGCCTTGATGAGAAGTTTAGTTTAAGTAGGCATTTTGTTTATAATTTTGAAATTGAGGTCGTCTAAGGTTGAAATCCTCATATTTAAGGCTTGAACTCGTCACCTAAGAGGTTGAAGATCGTCCTCTACTTTGTGCGTGGCCTTCTTTATTTTTCTATTCATTATTAATCCTCATCGTCGCGATTAGCCAAAGGTAAAATAAGAAAAGTCCTCCTCCGTGACCTCCGACTGCAGGACGGCATGGATTCGAGTCCGCCTATGCTCACTCTCTAGGTTCTCGGCCTGTGTATGGGACCGGTGGCAACCCACCATCGTGAAGAAATTGGGGAGCTACGAGTGAGTAGCGTAACCCGGTCTCGGAAATCTCCTATGGGGCATGTTCCTGGGTAAACAAAAAATAATCAATCAGACAATTCGATTATCGAAGGCGATAAAATAACCTCCGGTTGACCAAGTTGCCAATATAAATAAATGGAATATAGATTGTCTTCGAGCTTACATTGTTAAAAAAGAGCGGATACACGTATTACTATCCCAATACTTATTCAATACGGTTTTTTGTTTGTCAGGAATTATCACTTAAACTATTGCATGTTGAGCTGGTGCCTACCTAGCCGCCTCTGATGAAATCTACCATTCTTCAGATTCTCTTTACAATTCGACTCTGGTCACTTGTAACGTGCTGGGTGCAGACACTGTGCATCGAAGCAGAGTGTTTTGCGATAAGAAGCGGCCTTGAATAGCGTGAGTGAGTCACTTTGATCGCGAGCAAGCTAGACTACCAAGCTTGTCTGCCTTTGAAAACCAAGTCATTTTTTTTTCACGGTTTCCGAACGCGATTGCTATTGTAGAAGTATATATTCTCTCAAAAGAGCAAGAAAGGAAATTCGACCAATGTTCTCCCGTCGTTTAAAACAAAATATTATCTATTAAACGAAAAGTTCACGATTGTCAATAAACGGTTTAACCTATCTGAGCATAAGGTGAATGTAAATACTAAATTTAATAGAAAGGTTCTCCAAAATTTCTCTTCCACTGTCTACGTAAGGTCAGTACCCAGGGGAGGGGCCATGTGGGCCATGCTTCCCCCTCGAACCCTAAAATATTTAACTGTGAACCTATAAATAAATAAATACGAAAATAACATCGTCGATTTTTGAAATGTGTAAAAATTTCAATTTTCCTCTTGTATAAATGAATCTGTTTCTTGCGCAAAAGTCTTCAAGCTGCAATATTGGGTGGTTTTAGTTTTATAATCATTGATGCAAGGCTACCAGACGTCCGATTCACCGATTTAGTCAGGACAGTGCGATACTTTCAATCCCTGTCCCGACTTTTTCGAACTGCAATCGTGATGCGAAAATGTCTTTTTATTATTGTTTTTTTTTTTTGTTAACTCACAATTAGACATGCTCATTATTGTATGAATAATTCTAAGTACGCAACATAGAATTATCATGACTTTTTAATGGCGTTCGCACTATTTGAACTATTTTGTAATATCTGTCTGTCTCTCTCTCTAGTCTACGTCAATGACAGAAATACAAGCAATGTTCTTATTTATTTTTAACCCAATTAAAGGAAAGTGTAAGCATTTAAAAGAAATAAGAAAGATCATCACTGTTGCTCTTCCTTAGAAATTGTTGTTCTTCAAGGAAGAAAAATTAGAAGGATTTAGTCCAGCACCTTAACACAGTGTCCCACGAGTCTCTCTTGACTAACATTGTCAAATGTGAAGTGATTTTATGAATAAAATTTTCCGCCTGTTTACGTATAACGTTGCACAGATTTGGTAGTTCGCAAACGGTGTAATTATTTCGTGTTATCTTACGCAACAGCAAATACATTTCATAAGACTGTTCTGGACACAAGACTTGCATCAGCAAACAAGCATTTTGTCTGTTACAGTATCACAGGAAAAGAACATCGTCCTGTAATATTCAAGCCTCTAGATATTTTCCATTAGTACGTAATGTCTAATCACAATAATAAGTTAGAAGAAATAACTCGCATTTTCACAACTACCAATATTCTCGTTTTTAATTACTTCGAAAATTATTTCTCGAAGATATCGGTTACACTACAAGAACGCAAATCAAAATTAAAGTAAAAGTTCAACTACACGTATACCAAACGACATTTACAATTTGGAGGGACAGAATACTTAAAACAAATTATTGTTTCATTCGAAGGTAAAGGCGTAGTGTAGTGGTTCTTCTACCTGGTGTAAGGAGCTAAAGGTTGTAGGGTAGTGGTTACCGTTCAGGATTGTCAATCTGATGGTCGTAGGTTCAAACCCTTCCGCTGGCAGAAAGTTTTCGTAAGTTTTAGACATATCCCATTGTGTTCATTGTCCACGCCGTGTGAAACGGAATGATTCAATTTGGAATTAACGATGGGGGGAGGGGAAATATTGAATTACAAAATCTCCATTTCAACGAACCGAGAAGTGGAGAAAAATTGAATAATTCTTATAAATATTAAAAATTACGTTAATTTTTTTAGTGGTGTAATCGCAGGTAAAATCAAAGATCTTGCATGGATGATTTTAATTTGCTCTGAACTCAGCCAAAAGGCATTTCGCACCGATCTAATATATTCTCCAATACATTTCAAAATGTTATTGAATGTTTCATGTCGATAATTTGACCAATGCGTCCATTCTTGACGCTCAGACGATATTTTCTGCAACTACCTCTTCTCTCCAGTTCCTTCTCCTTCTTCTCTCCCCTCTTTCCGTTCTGCTTTTATCTCATATCGCCTTCCCTACTTTTCTCGCATCTTAACTCCATCCCACTCTTCTCCACTCCTCTTATCTCCTTTCCTGTCTTAGATTTCCGACTCCACTCCACTATTCTCTCTTTTTTCGTTCTTCTCTTTTTCTTTCCTTTACTCTACTCTCCACTTCCCTCTTCTCGTCTCCTCCTATCCTCTCCTCTCGTTTTCCTCCTCTTTTCTCTTCTTTGTTCTTTTTCCTCATCTCTCCTCGAATCTTTTTCCATTCTCCTCACTACATCTCCTCTCTTCGTCTATCCTATCTTTCTTCTCTCCTCTACTTTTCCTCTTCTCCTTTCGCTTTCTCTTTCTCCTCTCCTTTGTGACCTTTCGTTTCCTCTCACCTCTTTTCCTTACTGTAGACTCATCAGCGATGAAATACTAGAAAACCTATTTTTTTTCTTTCAGAAAGAATTTTGTCATTTGCGATATAATAGTGATATTTTTAATAATTTTATACAATAATACTTGTTTATATTTCTTTTGCGTGTTTTATAAATATCTATTGTGCATGTGGCAACCCTGAAATTGAGCCTAAATCTGCACGCAACCCACCAATGGCTTGTGTAAATTGGGTTGCCTAGTTTGAAATGTCGTTGTCCTAAAACTTTTGAGAGACACTGTACGTGTGCAAGGGCAAAAATGTGTATGTGTGAGTGTGTGTGCCCATATCTATAGGTTAGATTACCATTCTTATATGTATTTTTTATTTCTCTGTAATTTTTATATATTTTTCTTTCTTTCTTTCTTTTTCATTATTTTAATTATTCCACATTCAAATTTTTTTGTAAACATGGTCAAGTGAAAGAAAAGGCTCCACAACCTTAACTTCGCCATGTAAAAGAAGACTAAATAAATAAATAAAATAATAACCTTTTTCTTGATGAACTCAGAAATGACCAAATTGTTACTTACCATGTTTTACACCCGAGCCCTTCAAATATAAAAAGAATAACAGTTATCACTCAGTCCGCACTGTCCTGCATTCTGCTTCAGAATTTTTCTTTCCCTTCCACCATATCTGTATTATTACTGCAGTCTCTGCACTCTTTGTAGCTAACTTCCTTCCATTGCTTCTTCATCAAAAACTTCGACAACATTAAATATTAAGTCTGCTTTCGCTATGTACAGATTTTCATTTCATGATGAAATAAAATACTTCACACTGAAACAGCAACAAGCTTTTGAGATTGCTGAACAATTTTGCAATGAAGGAACAGGCATACAATGGAAACAGGTGACTGATCTGCACTTCCTCCATGTCGGATGATAATTAGACTACAGTGCCACAGGGGCATTTTTTTTTTTTTGGCCAATCTGTACTAAGCAATGGCAATGCACAATGTTATTTAAATCACTAATTTTGTTGCCCCTTCCCCTTTCATTCTTGCCACTGCTATGCTTGGAATATGGTGAGAAGGGCAAGATACCATCAAGATTTCCTTTTACTTATACATACTTTAAGGTTGACATTCATTCATTTTCCAGGAGGGGGCATGGACCCCTTCCTCCCTTTCTGGACATCCATGAAAGTATGATAAATATTTGGTCTAGGAATTAATTCGTGTGGTTGTTACGCACACATTGAAGCTGTAGTTCAAACACAAAATACATAAATACCTTAAGAAAAATATTGTCCATTGTGAGCCACCACTTTCGCCCATCTGTCAGGCAAGTTACGGATTCCGTGGTGAAAGAAGTCCTCATCCTTTGAAGCCATCCAGTCAGAGACCCATTTTTCGATATCTTCTGAAGAAGTGAACCGCTGTCCAATCAAATTGTTATTCATGCAATCGAACAAGTAGTAGTCCGAAGGAGCAACGTCTGGTGAATACGGCGGGTGGGGTAAAACTTCCCATCCGACATTTTCTAAATAGGTTTTGACCGGTTTTGCGACATGTGGCCGAGCGTTATCATGTTAAAAAATAAGTTTATCATGTCTGTTCTCCCATTCTGGTAGTTTCCTGGCCAGAGCTTGATTCAAACGCATTAATTGTCGTCGATAACGTTCTCCATTAATAGTTTCACCCGGTTGCAGCAGCTCATAGTGCACCACACCTTTCATATCCAACCATATGCACAGCATAACCTTTGCACAGTGAATATCTCGTTTCGGTTGTGATGGACCTGGTTCACCTGGCTTCACCCAGGCCTTTTTTCGTTTCGGGTTCTCGTAATGGATCCATTTCTCATCGCCAGTAACAATGCGATACAAAAACCCCTTTCTTTTCTATCTTTGAAGCAGCAATTCGCAAATGGTTTTTCGTCTTTCAACGTCTCTGTCTTTCAATTCATGTAGAACCCAATGTGACATCTTTTGAATCATTCCCATGGCTTTGAGGCGTTTGGAAACTGTTGTTTGATCAACGCCTAATGCTTCTGCAAGTTCTTCCTGCGTTTGACACGAATCCTGATCGAGCAATGCTCTCAATTCTTCGTCTTCAATTTTTTTTGGCTGTCCAGGTCGCTCTTGGTCTTCCAGGCCGAAATCACCACTTCTAAACCGTGCAAACCACTTCTGACACGTTCGCTCAGCTAGCGCGTGGTCACCATACACTTCCACCAAAATACGATGACTTTCGGTAGCACTTTTCTGCATGTTAAAGTAATGAAGCAGAACACCCCGCAAAAACACTTTATCTGGCACGAACTGCGCCATGTTCAGTTGACTACAAAATGCTGTTGTTGACGCGTCAATCAACTGCCCTATACAACGAACAATGCGCTCTCACAGGAGTTTTCAACACATGTGTGGCTACACGGAACTGTGGGACGATATGCTCATTACGCCATCTCTTGTCCAGGTGCACGAATTAATTCCTAGACCAAATAGTTTCCCATTGTAAATACCGTATTCTCGCGTCTATTAGCCGCACGCGTGTATAAGCCGCACCCCCTTTTTTGGCCTTAGATTTCAGGAAAATAAAATTTCTCGTGTATAAGCCGCACGATTGACTTTTTTTTTTTTTTTTTTTTGCGTAGGTAGCCAATTTCAAGTAAGTATTTTAAAAGTATTTTAACCTTTATTTTAGCGCAATGATCCACATATTAATACCGTATCATTCAGTTTGAGTCCTCAAAGCCCTTATTCACTGTCGTTGCTGCTACTCGTTGAAATATTTTCTGCACAAGAGGTATTGTCATCTTCATCACTAACATCATCATCCCACAACATTTCATCCTGGGTACCATCTAGGGCATTGGATATACCGCACTTCAGAAAACCCTTCACAATTGTCTCCGACTTTACACTTTCCCATGCTGCCAGAATCCATTCACACACTTGCTTGACAGTCGGACGTTTGATCTTTCCTGTTGCTGTAAGCTCGTGGTTTCCTGCACTAATCCAGTCATTATACAGACGCCGGAACGCAGCTTTAAACGAGCGAATTACACAAACGTCTAGGGTCTGCAGTACAGACGTTAGACTACCAGGAATCACAGCTACATCCGTTTTCAACTGTTGCAATTTTGTCTGTATTCTGTCTGTTAGGTGACCACGAAAGCTGTCCCTCACCAGCAAACTCTTTTGCTTCAGCAATGCACCAGACCTTCCATTCCACACTTTGTCTATCCAGTCCAATACCAGTTCTTCTTCCATCCATCCTTTCTGCTGGGCACGTATGATAATACCCGGCGGAAATGCCTCCTTTGGCACATTCTTACGCTTCAGCACAACATACGGTGGCAGTTTCCTTCCATCCGCAAGAACACCCAACATTACAGTGCATCGTTGTTTCTCTCCACCCGTGGTCTTGATCGATACGGTGTGCGAGCCTCTCGGTGCAACTGTGCTGGACATAGGCATGTCCCAGTAAATAGGTGTTTCGTCCGCGTTGCCGATCTGAGACAAGCTATAATCATTGGACTTTCGCATTCGAATCACGTATTTGTGAAATTTAACAATTTTCTGATCAAAGTCTGCAGGGAAATGTTGCGCAATTGTTGTCCTACGGCGAAGCGATAAACTTTTCCTACGCATAAAACGTGAACACCATCCCGCACTAGCTCGGAAAGCTTGACGACTGATATCTAACTTTGAAGCTACTTCACGAGCTTCAAAACGTATCATGTCTACGGTTACAGCATAGCCAGCACTTCTTCTCTCATTTACAAAGGCCAAAACTTCTTCTTCTAACTGTGGAAATTTGGCTCCTTTTCCACGAAATGTCTTTCTCTTGCCACTTGTTGCAGCAAGTTGTTCCTTCTGATTTCTCCATCGACGAATGTTAGACTCGTCCACATCGTAATATCGCGCTGCAGATCTGTTGCCGTTTCCTTCAGCATATTGTATCGCTTGAAGTTTAAAATGAGCATCGTAGCTGATTCTTCTGCCAGACATCCTCCCTTTGATAGTACCAAGCTTGACCTCAGGCCCACAGCCTTCTTTAACAACTTCACTTTACTGAATGGTTTCCAGATCAATACGACAGTAAGGATGATTCATGTTCAAAGATAAGATATTATCATATTGTTGGAAAAAATATTTAAAGATAAGATATCATATTGTTGCAAAGCCTGCTACAGATGCATTGTTGTTGGATTTGCTGTTAATGAATCCGTTATGTGATAAAGATAACAAATCAACGTACGTATTTTAGTATCCTAGCAGCAGCTGCACTTTCTTTCATTCGCGTGTATAAGCCGCACATGCTTTTCTTATCATTCGCGTGTATAAGCCGCACCCCATTTTTTGGTCCACTTTTCGGGGGAAAAAAGTGCGGTTATAGACGCGAGAATACGGTACGTAGTACTAACTTTACCTAAAAACTGCCTGATACGTAAGTAGTAACATTCACAAATTATAGGAAATCACACCTTTTAGAAAGTATGAAAGTTGAGCACAGTCCCTAGCTTCCTTGTGGTATTGTGATAACACTGTTACCTAGTAATAAAGGAGTCCCGGGTTTAATCCATGGTGGAGTAGTGGTTCAGATTAAACTAAATCCAACTGTAATCAGGATTGGTCCTGATTAGCCTATCTGGGTATAAAAGATGGACTTAAGGAAACTTGACTTTGTTTACATCAGTGGCATGTTGAAGAGGGAGCTGGTGGGGGTCATAACTCCCCACCCCCCTTTTGGCCCAGTATTCCTAAAAAAAATAGGAATGTCAAAGCTGGAAAAGGTGCCAAAATGAGGACTGACTACAAAAAATAGTGTATGCAACCCCCCTCCCCTTTCCAAAAATCCTGGGCATGCCACTATTTACATTGTGATGTGGTTTTGACCAAAAATATTATGTCCAAAAGCTAAAAAAATCACATTTTTTTCTAGAAGTGTCATGAAAGCAATAATGCAGTTGTAACCCAAAAATTACAACATGCACCGAATTTTCAATCTTCTTCATTAGGCAAGGACAAATGTGCAACAAAGGTGCATTTGGGGGGATACTGCAGCCCCCAAATGGATGAAGATAATTTTTTTTAAAAAAAGAAAAAAGTGCAAAATTAATAACTATTTTCCTGAAGCAAAACTTCTGTTCAAATTGATCAGTCAACTTGCATATTACTTTCAAAAATATATTTTTTCTAGTTAGTAACATGGAAGTGGAGCCTTGGTGGTCCCTTTGGCATGGATATGTTCCTAGGGAGTGTTCCCCTAGATGGAGTAGCTCTGGGATTCACCCTTTCTCTAATAAATGGGTACCTTGGCTAACCTTGGGAGAGTAAAGGCCGCAAATGGCACAGATCGTGAATATGTGGGGCCCTGCCTCTACATCCCCTCATATATCTTCACAGCATGTTGCAATGTGCAGGAGGTAGCTTCACCTTTTTTTGGTAGCATAGGCATTGAGAATGAGATGGAAAGGAGAGCATGTTCCCTGGAAAATAGCCTAAAATTATGTATTTTACACATTTAATTACATTTCAGTTTTTGTTAATTATAAGTAGGGACTTTGATTTTTCGGAAAGGTGATAATGCCGAAAATTGTTAATTGTTGCAAGAAAGTGTTCATGTTTGTGCAGTGACTTGTTCTAAACACATTTTTCATGCATTCGAAATGAAGAAATAATGCAAATTTGAAATGTGGCCTTTTACATGAATGTCCGGGAATTCTGCGCGATTTTTTCTCTGTAGACGTGAAAAATTGCAACTTTTATTAATCCAAATCCCATTCTACACGTATTTATAATAATAATCCTTTGCGCAACAGCCCTGAAGGGCCTTGGCTTACCAACCGACTGCCGGTCTCCCTCCCACGCTTTCCTTCGTTACCTCTAAGCGTGGAGATCTGCAACCAGTATTGGAATAGTCGGGGGGTTAGCCCGATGTATCCCTAGCCATTATAGTAGGTTTCCGGGACCGGATTACGCTTACTCATTCGAAGCTCCCCAATTTCCTCACGATGGTGGGTTGCCACCGGCCCTATACGTAGGCCGAATAAATTCCGACCAGAGCCGGATTCGAACCTACGCCGTCCCGCAGCGAACGAACTTAAGACGAGTGAATGCCTTAACCTGCTCGGCTACGGAGGAGGACACACGTATTTATACATATTTATAAATGGCCTGAAGCAAATTTTTCACTTCTTCTTCCTCTTCGTGCTGTTAGGTGTCGGGGTCCTTCAACAATCTGCTAAAACTCTTCCTATCTTGTGCCATTCTCTTAACTTCCATTAGTGCCTTTCCTTTTTTAGTAACCATCTCTGACAGGTATTGCTCCCATTCTATCCGAGGTCTTCCTCTTTCTCTCCTTCCTTCTGGTCTTGGTTCCATTACATGTTTTCGATTTCTTTCTTCTCCTATTCTCATGACATGAGTAGAACACTGAGCTGATATGGTCATGTGATTCTACTTGAACTTGTTCCCTGATTTTAGTTTTCCTGATTCTATCTCGTCTGGTTTTCCTTATGACTATTCTGAGGAATTTCATCTCTGTTGCTGTTAATCTACTTTTATGCTTAGTTTGGAGCATTAAGCTTTCTATGTCATAGAGCATTGTTGGTGTAATTATGGTTTTATAAATCCTTAATTTAGTATTTTCTTGTACCTCCTTATTTCCTACTATTGTATTACTTATTTGGTAATATATTTTATTTGTTTTTAGAACTCTGTTTTTTATTTCTTCTATTTTTCCATCGCCTGTTATTATTGTTCCCAAATATTCATATCTATTCACTTGTTCTATCTGTTCTCCTTGCCAATTTATTTCCAATCTCTCTTCATTTCCATGCTTTGATATATGCATTACTTTACTCTTCTTTGGGTTCACTATCTATCATTTCTCTATCCTGTATGAACTGGCCCATTCTATTACTGTATGTTGTAGTTCCTGTTTAGTTGATGTTATTAATGCTATATCAGCAGCATGCAGAAGTGATTGTATATAAACTGGTTTCAGTTTCCTATTCCCAACCTTACATTTTTGGGTTCTTCTTCTACATTGTTTATGTATTTGATCCATTAGTATTATAAATGGTAAGGGGCTGAGGCTATCTCCTTGTTTAACTCCTTTGTTAATTTTAAATTATTTTGATTTCTCGCCTCCTATTCTCACTATTCCTTTAACTGTCTTGTAGACACTTTGTATTCTTCTTACTAGTTTTTCCGGTTCCTATTTTCTGTAGTGCTGACCATAATTGTTGTCGTGGTACTATATCGAAAGCTGCCTTTAAATCCAAAAAGGCAACAAATAGTTCTTTCTCTCTGCTAAGGAATTTATCTATGACTTGTCGTAGCGTGAAAATGTGATCTTGCATTTGTCTTCCTCTCTGAAGGCTGCTTGTTCTTCTAACTCCTCCTCTACTTCATCTCTTAGCCTTCTTTCTAAGATTCTTGTGTATATTTTTAGAGCTACTGAAGATAGACAGATTGCTCTAAATTTTCACATTTTACAGTGCTACCCTTTTTGTGGATTGGTATGATCATGTTTCTTTCCCAATCTTTGGATATTTTAATTCTCTTCCATGCTTCAGCCAGACCCTGTGGCCGAGTGGTTAGCACATCACTCTGCGAAGCCAAGGGTCCCAATGGAAATGTTTAGCATTCATTTGAAAACTCTTAACATCGAATGGTCTCTGGACAAAATTATTTTAAAATGTTTATCAGCATTCTCAAGATGTAATAAACAGTGGTCTGAATTATTAATCGGCACTGTTACGTCAGTAGAGTGTACGATGTTTGGATCATCCACTCTGCTTTGCACAGTGCGCCAAGACGACAGAGGTCCCTTGTTCGAATCCCGGTGTGAGCACGGGTGTTCTTTGTCAGTGTCCCTTCATCACTCATATTCATATTCGCAATTAACCAAAAGTGGTAGGAAAGCGAAATAAAATAAACCAAATCAATCAGTAGTTGGATCATCCACAACAATGACGTCTACTGTTGTGCAGAGGCACTTATGATTCAGGTAGGTTTTTAATGACTTGCGTCATGCAGAAAGGTATTAAAAAAAAGTATAAAACACCAGAGTTCAAAACATTTGTGGCATAGTGAGGCATCTAATTTTCTAGCTAAAACCATAGAAAAGTTAGGTTTTCTATGCTAAAACATACATTAAAAAAATCCGTCGCGCAACCGCCCATGAAGGGCCTAGGCATACCTACCGACTGCCGGTCTCCCTCCCACGCTTTCCTTCGTCACCTCTAAGCGTAGAGATCTTCAACAAGTATTGGAAAAGTCGGGGGGTCAGCCCGACGTATCCCCAGCCGTTATAGTAGGTCTGAAAACCCAGCTGACTTCAGGCAAATAAACAATACCTGTGGCGACTAATACCATAAGTAAATTATTAAGCAAGAAAGTGCCGACCCTTCCTTCGGACTTGGCGTTCCCACCCGAAATGTCCATGCTACGCCACTGGAGATTAGGAAACTATAGACTTACTACACTCAAAACTATCACTACGTCGCAATTAAACTTTAGCACATAGCCAGGCGCGGTTGGCCTTATAGCGCACAGGATCAGTGAACTCCCAGTAATATACGGCATTTACCTCGAGAATGGACAATTTTTCGCTAAAATTTCTGCACAAGAAGTTATGTATTTGTGTCCGTAACACGGCAAATTCTTTTGCTGAGAAAGAGAAACCGCCAATCGGCCGCCCTCGTGCAGACCCTCAGCTGAACCCCCACAGGAGAGCCCCTGCCATAGTGAAGGTTTGGCGGCAGGCAGAAGCTCGGGGTAGCTATATGAGCAAAATATATGGCAAAGGATACTGAGGAACCTCGATCTCCAACCAACGGTCATGCGCAGTTCGTGCTCTCTCAGAAGCAGCAGCAGAAGCCAGAAGGCACCGTCCTTGCTGCGAGTGAGGCCCAGCTGGTTCCTCCCTTCCAGTGTTGCCCTGTGAGGTTCAAGTTTGAAGCGCATTCGTTACATATTCTATCTTCTCTGTTGAATAATTTTTGTGCCGAACTTCTTGGCATAAATGCAAAATTGTGGCAGAGAAGGATGAGTAGAAATGAATGAAAGCTGGAATTAGACACGATGAATTAAAATAAAAGGAATACATTACTAAAATATAACTCGTGCATGCATTCAGACTTTTTCCTTGAAGATGGAAACACTTCGGATATGTGAAAGTAAAAGAATGGCGCGATCTTAGACAAGAAAGGAAGAGGTGACAAACCATGTCGGTGTCAATGTTTCAAGGTTGTAAGTTTTCGAAGTGCTTGGATAGTTGTTGCAAAGTATTGATGCTCCAAAGGATGGACTATATTATGTCATTTGATGCAGTGTAGTTGTTGCTGTCTGCGCAGGTAAGAAATGACCGCTAAAATGCATACAATTAACGGAATCATACCTTCTCGTCTGTTGAAAGAAAATTAGAGATAAAGCGTGTGCTGGTCGACCAACTCCAAATTTGAAGAAAGAAAAAAAAGCTGTAGCGTTCCAATGAAAGGGTCTCAGGTTTCTAGTACGTACATGCCATTGGTTGCCATTTCCTTTTAATAATTGTAGGACCATTGTGATTAGTCGTTTTATAATTTTATAATTTATGGACTTCCGGAAGGGGAAAAGGGGCCACACTCGCCTGGAAAATTAATGTCACCCTAAAACTATTTATTACACACATATAATTTCATTTCAGTCACAGTAATTTATGATGATTATTAATTATTAAGACGTTGCAGGGACTGAAGGAGTGTTTTTGAGAGAACAGCACTATTACAAGGAAAAATGTGCCTCGTTTGTCCCCCCCTGGAAAAAAAAATGATCTTGCTTCCCATCCCTGGAACAAATCCTGAGGACGTCCATAAAACCCGAAATTTATTTCATAGATGCACAATTTATTGTACTTAGTTTTAGCCCTAAATTTATACGCACACCTCTACTATGAACCCTCATTATATGAAAAAAAAAATATGTACAAATCTTCTAAGCCCCCCCCCCCCATCCCTTTGTTTCCCGAAGAAAGTATATTTGCGGAAACTGAATATGTGTCATATGACTTCGGTGAACCCCCAGGAAAATAATGCACGAGCCGCGCCTGGGCAGAAACTAAAATAGATTGGCCACAAATGTCGATTTAAAAAGAAAATCTGGCTTTATGGCAGTAAATGTTTTTGTTTGTTTAATTAAGTCTACTTGATGCTCAGACACATTAATTGGGTTTTGACCTACAGCTTAAAATGGAACCTGAATCACTGTGTCTTTATTGGGGATTGAACCTGGAATCCTTTGATTACAAGATGTCAACATTACTTTATGTCATCGGCAGGCCTATACCCAGGGGAGAGACAATGTAGGCCATGGCCTCCCTCGATCTATGAAATATTTAAATGTGAGTCTATAAAAAGCCAGAAAAATAACCGACGATTTTTCACATTTGTAATAAAATTCGATTTTGTCCTTGCATAAGTGAATAGGTTTGTTGTGTAGAGAGGCAGGTTCCAGAAGTCTGCAGTCTAGAATATTGGTTATGCACGCTACTATTTGAAGGACAGTATCAGATTTGTCATCTCCAAACTGATCGAAATTGAGAATGTGTGGGGCCCTACCTTCACATCCCCTAAATGGCACGGTGCTATATGCACGAGGAACTTAATATTTTTTTTTGTTATCTTACATTTAGACATGTTCTATGTTCTAAACAAAGAATTATCATGGCTTTTCAATGATAGTGGTATAAAAAATTAAGGAAATTTAAAACCATTGTGGAACACAGTACTCTTTGAAAACTACTGACAATTGAATGTAAACAATAAGCACCAAGCTGTACGCCATGTGACAGCCGTTGTCAGTAAGCAACTGTATGTTGCTGATTGTTGGGTTGGTTAGGAGGGGGGAGGGTATCGATATTTTCAGTTTCTTTGGTCCATAATACTGCAACTCTACAATTTTATGTTTAACTCTAGTACCTACTCCAACAGCATTTTGCTGACCACTGAGGCAGAGTAGTTAACAAAGTATGATACGATGCCAGGGGGTCCCATGTTCGAATCCCGGCCTGGGCATGAGTGTTCTTTGTGAGTATGTTCCTTCATCAATTTCATCATATCATCACTCAACCTCATCGTCACGATTAGACTTGGCAGAAAAAATGATGTAATATAACCTAATTCAATCAAATCTACAGAATTTTGGATCTTCTCTTTCTTCCACATTTTCAGATCCCCACCCTCCCCCAAGGACATATTTCGGATCCGTGGACTCCACCAACTCCCAAAAGACTTACCAAATTCGAAAGTGAAATAATGAAAATATACTTGTTTAGCATTTGTTGTATAATTGAGGGTTATTTACTTCCGTTGAATTTATTGGAAGGCAAGGATTATATTGAGATCATACGGCTTTGAAGAACAGTATCAGATTTATGCATGCTACTATTTATGCACAAAATATTAATCAGCAACTTTACTTTCGTCAACTGGATCTAACATCCTTTTTTGTTATTCAATAAATATACAATTCTATGTCTTTTTGACATTGAATTTCTTAACTGTGCTGTTGTTTTATACAAATTTTGGTTGTCTTAACTACACATAAGGTAGATAATGAATATGTACTGTTATATCTCTATTCTTATACCTTCTTTTTACCTATTCACATAATAATAATACAGTGTTAATTAATTTATGCATTATGAATAGACCAATAAATTATGTTAGCTCATTAATTTAATGTTTAACTTTCAATAAAAATCTGGCCATTTTCCAACAACAGTACATGCATTTATAAGTAACTTTGGGGTCTAAATCTCTCTTGTAGTAGCATACTGATGTTAAATATTAAATGGAGTGTATATGCATGTAGTAATTCTGCATACATATTGTGAATAGTAAAGTTTTTCTTTATAATTGTCCTGAAACATCTAACAGTTTAGCATTAGCATTTGCTTCATTTTTATGACATCACAGGAATGCAACTTGAGTATAACCAAATCATTTTCAGTTTCTAAATGGTCCATGATATGATGACAATGGCACAAACACACGTGAAAGTTTGTATTAAGTTCATTTTGTACTCAGATAGGTTAATAAGGACTGTGCCTACAGTTTTAAAATGGAATCCGAATCACTATGTAATATATCTCTACTGATGATGAAACTTGGTACCCCCTGATTATAAGACAGTGTTACCACTATGCCATTGGGTAGGTTATACACAAACTCGCATATGGTAAAAACAGATTAGTAACTATCAGAAATGGCCAATGTGTCTCTCTTGGATGTAAAATTATTTAGGTAGTTCCAAAATATAACATTAGGAACCTCTTAAGACTCTTAACTGACATTGCAAGTGAAATAGATTAGCCATAATTAGTAAAAAGCCAAAAAAGCCAAAATTTCCAGTTTCTTTCCCAAAAAGCCAGCTTTTTATCGAAAAAAACCCGTCCATTCAAAAGAGTCGACTTTTTTGCAATTCTACACCTTCTTCTGCTCTAGCTTTCTTATCTACTGAGAATATTAAGGTATATCCCTTATTCATCAACATCTCTCCTGATCCTTTCCTTTTGGTATTGCTGGTGCCTAGGATTTTAATCTTGTATGTTTCCATTTCTTCTATTATCTCCCATTCTTTTTCTGTCAGAGAGGTTATATTCCATGTTCCAATAATCATTTTCCTTTTCTTGCCTTGTCGTTTCCATTTGATCTGTCGGGCATCTACCTTATGTCTTCTCTGAATAAAATGAATTTCGACGCCACTTGGGTTATTAGCCCTAAGGTGAGTCTAGCCGAATGAAGGGGCTGCCTTCTTATGACTTTCCGGCCTGCCAGTTTGGAGGGTTTACTCCCTCGCAGTGTCACAGCCATTCTGTTGCTCCAACTCCGCCTGTGACTGTCTGGTTCTAGACTCTTTTGGACTGGTGTTCTCATCGACTCTAGGCCAGTTCTGAAGAGACTGCTGCCCCTCTTCAGGGATTTTTATGGACTTTCCAGTCTAGATCCACAGTGTTTAGCGAAAACAGGGACGGACACCTCGAAGGATGTGTTCATCAAACACGCACTGCGGTCTTGGCAAGGAAGAGGTTACATGTTCACTTCACCTTACCCTGGGTTGCCCCTCGACCCCAAATTTTTCAGTTTAGTATATTTGTGTGTGTATGGGTGGAAAGAGGCGGTAGTACATAAAGTTGAAATAGAGAAAACATCTGCTTGTACCCTTGAATTTTTGGAAAGTTCGCCTTAAAAACCTGTCCTAGAGTGAACACCCTGAATTCAAAACAATCGTTTTTATTGAAGATTAGGCAGACACAGGAGAAGTAATACGTATAAATTTTCAGCGACAAATGTAGGCTCGACCATGACTCGAACCAGGGTCTCTGGCATACCATGCCATTGCTCTACCACTTTTTTATTATTCTTTTATTTTTAGAAATACCCCAAGCGGTAGCATTCCCCGTTTTTTTTTTCACTTTTTCTCAATTTTTACGTTTCCCGGATTTTCTCAATTCTCAGTTTTTCTCATTAGGACAAATACAATGTAACCATGTCTTACCCGGGATTCGAACCCGGAACCCCTGGCGTCGCAGAGCGCTTTGCTAACCACTCCGCCACGGAGGTCGACACCACTGAGCTACCGAGCCGGCCTGGCCTGGCCTCGCCTGATTTTTCGCTGTTGCTGTTTTACCTGCGTGGAATCGTCTCTGCCAGTGCTACCGCAACGGGATCTGTTGCCTTTGAAACACAATAGACTTCGACGTTGCCTGGTTCCTCGGCATGCATGCGACACAGATAATTAAGAACTCATTACTGGGACCGAATAAAAAACGACAGATATCCGATTCCCTTGAGTTAAACATCAAAGAGTTGCCAGTAAAAAGCAATGGTAGAGCGGGAATAACAGAAATGTTGTTTAGATTACTTACAACACTGGTTGAATTTAAATTGTTAAAACAATATATCTTAGTAATTTAAATGTAATAGGTTTTTAAGACACAGTAAATAAATGTTCGAGCCCATTCACCAAACTCCCCCTTGGTTGAGAAACGATGCTCTAGACACTCAAGTACCGTGCATTAATTTTTCATGAGATTATCAATATCAACACACGTGTGTATTTCGTCGCCTGTGATGAAAAGTAACCAGTAATACGTGATCCTACAAGTTGGTAGCAATTTTATTAAGAATAAAATTATAATATTAACCAAAGCACCCGTTCATGAGGTAGCCTTTTGCCTTGTTCGTCGGTATTAACCAAAAGCTGTAGGAAAACATCGTTATATTACATCGCAAATACAGAGCATTCCCTGACATTCGCTACGAGACTCGGCGGAAAGCGGCCCAGCGCCAGCGCTTGTCTTTCCCGGTGAACGGGGTCCGCGACAGTCGCACGCTACAGTCTGTTTATTTTTTTCGCTCCCCTGCCTTTGCTCTCTTTCCCTATCTGTTGACGTTGCAGACTGACGCCAGTATAATCCTCCCTCGGAAGTTGTGTTGTCGTGTCCGTGTGTTGAAGATTTTGGCACCACAAAAGTTGACATTACAACAAAGGATTTATCTTGTCGAGTGTTATTTCGGAAAGAGGAATTGTGGACAAGTGCGACGACGTTTTGCAACGAAATTTTCTGGTGTTCCAGTTCCTCATAGAACCACTATATTAAACCTCGTAAAAAAGTTTAGAGTAACAGGGTCAGTTCTGAATAAAAAATAAAGTATACAAAGACAATCCGCACATCATCCGTGAGTTAAAAGAGAGTATTGTACGAGAAATTGGGAGAATTACAGTAGACGAACTTGCACGTGTAAATGCCAATTTCCTTCGGAGATGCCAGGAATGTGTTGCATCAGAGGGACAACATTTTCAACACCTTCTGTAGTCAAGATTAGTACACTATGTGAAAACTGTAATTTTAATAGCCGACTCTACCGACTGTCGCGGACCCCGTTCGCCGGGAAAGACAAGCGCTGACGCCGGGCCGCTTGCCGCCGAGTTTCGTAGCGAATGTCAGGGAATGCTCTGTAGTTGTTCGTGAAACTTGCCTTGCTTTCGGAAGAAACGAGGAAGCTTCCTTCAGTTCTTGTTGCTTCCGTGACCTTGATGTGTATCAAGGTACGTTGCAGCTTGCGTCAGTAAGCAACTTGGCGCTGGGAGTCAGTGTAGTCGTCAGGGACGTCGTTAGGGGGGGGGGCCTGGGGGGGCTTTGGCCCCGGCAGTTGTAACTCTGGCCCCCGCAAACAAAATTTTGATCGATTAAAAATTATCCTAAATTAATACTACATATTATTTTCTGGTAAATTTGTAGCAGAGTTGGAAACACTGTTCCGAAGAAACGGAAGCAAATGTAGGACAGCAAAATTCCATCCTTTCCTTGCTTACCAGATTATAACCAAGGTCATAAAATCTGCCTGCTTAGAGGTTATTACCCTTGCCCTAAGTTCCTGGAAACCAGAGATCCGACCCTTTTGTTGCAAATGACCCTTCCAATACAGATGGAATCAAAGACTCCGCCGTGGCGGAGCGGTCAACAGTAGGTGGTAGAGCGACATAGGCTATGGAGTGAGTTCTCCAGTACTGGCATTGTTCTGAGATTTAAAATTGCTCTATGCTTCAGCTTCAGAGCCACAGATTAGCTTTGTGTTCTTGCTTGCGAGGAAGGTCTGCTATCGAGTTCCTACGGTCACTGTGTATTTGTTCGTGTGTGGGAAGAGTTCTAGCGTTGTTGTGCATTTCCATCTTGAATGGATAAATTTATCAAAACCGGATATTTGAAAACTATCTCAAAACATGTGGAAGATGACGGCAATGAAGAGGGTGTTGGTCCAAGTTCTGACGTTCGAAAGTTAGACGAAACAAGTGAATGTACTAATGTGAAAACAATTACTGATCTTGGGGTAGATAATCCTAGGCAACCACTTTTGCAAAACTATCCAAATACTACGTTCGGAAAGCGAAAGCAGTCATTTCAAAAACACTGGTTTGCATCTGCGCCGTGGCTAGAATATAGTGTGGAACTTGACGCATGCTTTTGTTTTCCATGCCGTAAATTTGGCACAGATTCAGGATATGCAGAACCAAATTTCAGGAAAATAATGATGCGCAACTGGAAGAAAGCATGTGAAAAAATCAAGGAACACAAAGGAACGTCATACCATCTAAAATGCATGGAACTGTGGGCGAATTACAAAGTGAGTACCAATTAGTTTTGTAAAACAATTATATATATGTGTGTGTGTGTGTGTGTGTGTGTGTGTGTGTGTGTGTGTATGTTCGTAGATTAAATTTAAAAAATGAAATATGTGTATGTCTGTATCCAGTGTTCAAATTGAAAAAATGCTGAGGGAAAAATTTCACAGCTTCCCTATTCTAATTTTGAGAATTGTACCTGATAGAAAGCCAACTGCGTTGGCCAGAAATTTCTCTAGGGGAGGGATTTCAAGAATCCCGTATCTAAAACATACGGACTGATTTATATAAATTTCTTGGGTTCAAAGTAAATAACACAAATTTTCCAATTAGTGTACAAGGTTTCAGTAATCACTGATCTCGTCTCAGTGGACTTTTATTTAATATCAGAATGGACATTTCCACTTTGACATGAAAAACGTTTTAAATCCATTCATTTTACAGATAATAACACAAACATAAGATGTGCAAAATATCTCGGCGATATTTGTTTCGGTTCTCGAGAAACACGCCTTCAAACACCGCTGAAATTCACCTCCTACGTCACAGATTTGAAAACGTTCTCTCCACAGACACGAGGTCCTCTGACGTCATCACTTAGAAATGCGTGGAGGCGGGGCTTCTGCTCGTCCCGTCAACTTAGCATGAGCCACGGAAGCGACAGAAAATTCACTTGTTACTGTGTAAAACAAGTATCTTGTAACTTCCAGTGCAAAAATCTGTGCTCCATTTCTTGGAGATGAATTATGCCCTAGCAGTATAGCATGGCCGTATTTAGAGGGGGGGTTTCTAGGGTTCAAACCCCCCCCGAAACTTCTGACATGTTGGATTAATGGAAGTTCAGAGACCAAAATCTGTAACAAATTTTCAATTTTTTTTTTCGAAGCATCACAAAAATACATGGAGACAATGTTGAAACGATCGAGCTAGAATTTTCATACATTTGGAATTCTGGAACTTGAGTGAAACAGGATTTATTCTCAGAATCGTAGCCCACCCGCGACCCCTCCATTATCACTTCTCCTGTCATCTTTCCAGTGTTGCTCCTGCGTCACAAGGAATATAGACTGAAGATTCCCTTATGATTGTCCCAAAATTCCCTTTCCAGCTTTTAAATTCCCTGTCCGATAAAGTCGAAAATTCCCCTTGATAGGAGTTCAAACCTAGGATCTCCATTTTTTGTAGCGCATTACGTTCGCGATTGAGGTCACAATCCATGCACCAGGCTAAGTTTTTAAAAATAATAACTGGTTCCACACTTTTCAAAATTCCAAAAAATTAATTTTAAAGTCAAACAACAAAAGCTTTATGACTAAAATTTCCATCTAACTTTTAAAGCTTTTCTCTTGAAGGTATCTAAAGTTTAATGATGAAGTATAATAATTGTGCATTTCAGTACACAAAACGTAAAAAAAAAACAAAAAGAAACTTGTGCTGGTTATTCACTCATCTGCTGGATTGAGTAAGCCCCCTCAAGGATATAACAATAATATAATAATAATTATTATTAGTATTATTATTATGGAATAAAATTGTTTTATTATTATGAAATTTTAATTATTATTGTACAATTATTGTTATTATTTCTATTATTCAAATTTCTGGCGACGCCCATGGGAACAATTATGAATGAACCCCCCCCGAAATTTTTTCCTGCCTACGGCCATGCAGTATAGCAGTATTTACTATAATTCAGCCACTCGGTAGAGGGTTTTCCCATTAGGGTGACAAAGCAAACCTTGTAACAGTCAATGGCTGAACACGTGAACAGCCTTGTTCATTGCGAATACATAGGTTAGTTCTGACTGGCAAGAACTTAATGTTATAGGAATGCCTTTTCTGGAATTACAATTATTTTCGTCATAATATTTTCTTCACAAATTTTAAGATAATACTTTTAGAACACACTTGTTTACACGCCAATTTCTGCAATATAAGAGGTGATACGGTATAAAAAGATACGGTGAGTTTTTAAATTTCCTGCAGTAAATGACAGTTTTCTTCAGTTAATATATATTGCAAATTTTTGTATTTAGCCTACTTTTACGTCGCTTTTCCGTTCACTTTGTTTAACCGCAACGATGAGAACGCATGGTTAATTTATTATGTATCATTTCTAACATCACATTTCTTCCCACTTTTGGCTAATCGCTACAATGAAGATGAATAACTACAAGCAGTATTCGAAGTCGGAGTGCAGGAGTACACCCCCCCCCCCCCAACACACACACACACTACCACCAACTGCACAATCTAAGTATCACCCAACCTGCCACGATAAGAGACGAACTTTTTCTTCTGTCCCATCTCATTTCGAAAACATTCACTTGTCCTATCTCCTTTTATGAGACGAGACGGAACATGCCTCGTCTCGTAAGCAACACTAACATTAACAATAGAAGCATCCCCCTAGCAGTCCCCAAAGTCTCGAGCAAACATCCTCCCATGTAACAATTTCCAGTTCAATGAAATGTCACTCACAAGGAAACAGTCATGCCCAGGTCGAGTCAAACCTGGAACATGCGACTTCCTCAGATAGGCATGCATTTTGTGTATAATAATTACAACGCCAGTTCATTCCTGGTAATTCTGAATCTCTAGTTTGGTTTGCATATATGAGCAGGATAATATTTAGTTTTCGAGGGTTGTACCGTCGAAACGAGGAGTCTAATATATATATATATATATATATATATATATATATATATATATATATATATGACTTGAGACGAGAACGAGAATTGCCCTCCCAAACCGAGACGGATGTTTATAAATTGAGACGAGACTGTCAATGAGACATTTACAAATAAACACGAGACAGACATTTACAACTCTCAACGAGAACGAGACCAAGGCTGCCATGTCTCGTCTCGATAGGATCCTTAGTGGTGAAGTTGTGAACCAACCAATTAATGCGTTAGAGGTAACGAGATGAGGCGGCTTTTTTCGCAGTACAAAATTCAAAATAATTATATCGTACCATTTCAGTATGGGATATTGTTATACACATGGGCGTATATATAGTTCACGGGGGGGAGGGATGGATCAACTTTTGGTATGATTAGGATTGCTTTATTTCGTAAGTGAAAATCCAGGACACTGCTGGCCGGAAGCTTGTTGGGGAGCAGGGAGGGGGGAAGGGGTGCTGGACCCGACAAAGTTGTGTGTATGTAGTCACACTACTTATTAGTATTGATACTTTTATGTTCATCTTGTGTCACTACGTTTTTAAGAACCAAATTTCTTTAATATGATTCGAGGGGGGAAAATAACTGATTTGACAGTCTCAATGTAGTTTCTTATCGCAGAAATTCCGAAACTATCAGGAAATTGCAGATATTGGTCTGCAGTCCCATCTGGTGTGTGGAATTACGAAATTTCCTTCCCATCCGTATCCCGTCCTATACGTATCTAATTTAAGAGAATGAAATAAGTCCGAAGGAATTTTTCATGAACAAGCGGATAGAACAAGGAAACTGGTAATTTTAGTGAACCAAAAAAAGAGAGAGGGGTTGGACCCGTTGAATCTCCCTTAAATACGCCCATGGTTATACACATTATTTCCTTGTAACAATTATACATAAACTAAGTATAGATATGTACTGTGCAACTAATGTAATCTTCTCAGTGTATTTTCTCTTATCTGCACGAAAATATTTGATCATAATATGCGCAACAGAAATGGAACACAAACTGAAATTGCTTTATGGAAAAGAAAGTTAAATAGGTTTTATAAATAAAGTGAAGAATGTGAAAATTCCTATTTTGCACTACATAGGTTACGGTAAATATAAGTTTAAAAAAAAATATTTTTGAGTGTCTGGTCAGAAACCAATTTTATAAAAGCAATATTTTTAGCATGGCCTGAGAACACACACGCAGCTGAACCCTTTCATTTATTTTGCACGTGAGCAGCACGGATATTTCATAGAAGAATGATCATTACAAAGCATAGCTTTCCTTTCTCCTATCGCTCCTTCTTCCATTATTTAAATCGGGACAGATTTGTAAAACTGCTGCACGTATTCGCTCACCGTGGGCTACCCATCCGGAACTGAACGCTCGAAGCAGACGACAAACGAGCTCTCCCTAAGGAGTGACGTAGTAACATGGCGGCGACGTGTTTTCAGCGCAACGCTAGCCTCGCAACTTTGGAAGTCTCGTTTCTGCCTTAAACTGGACGCAGAGAAACGCGAGAACTTGCAGGGGTCATTTTTCCAGGGTGTAGTTTTTAAAATTGTTGTAAAAAAAATTGAGTGGAAATGTCCATTATTTTTCTTAGAGGAAGGCAAATTAATCAGGAAATATTTTCTCATTAAATATATATTGTAATTTGCAAACCTACAACAGTATTAATTTTAATGTAAAATTTAGTTCAGAAACTGACAATATATATGTTGATATTAATGTAACATTTACTTGAAATTGAAAGAAATGATTGCGTCAAATTCTGAGCAATGGCAAAATATGATCTAGAATATACTTACGAGGGTAAATTCTTTACATGGTCAGGAGTTAAATTAAAAACTCCCCCCCCATTTTAATTCGAACACTGGATGTACTTTGATTTTCGTCAAAGATATGCAACGGTGATACAAGAAATTAATGAATGGACAGTAACAAAAGACACGCCTGACTGTCCAGGGGAGGACATCGTGTAGTGGTAATGTCGTCACCATATAATTCCATATATATCCTTGGTTCGATATCTAGTGGACGCACATAGTGGTTCGGATCAAACTTTAAACTGTACGTCCAGTCCCGATTGGCCTCCTATTTGTGCATGAAGAGGACATAGAACATTTGGGGACAAAATCGTAATTCGGGAGCTAACGTGCTCAGCCACTGAGGCGGCTAAAATTCAATAGGTTTCCATTTTGGCTATTTTACCTTTTTTCCTACCTCGTAGGTTAATTTTTACGACAAGTCGATGTGGATTGATGAATGATGGACGGATGGAAAAGTGATGGGAGCATAGACAAACAGAATGAGTCACCAATGGCTGGTGGAGGTTTGAACATGGGATCTCTGATTTCGTAGCCCTTTACGCTTACCACTCCGCCACGAACACTGGAATAAATTAAATAAGTAATGCCATGGTTTAGAATGAATGTCGGAGAGAGTGGAAGCCGAGATAATAACTTGTACACTAATGCATTGTTGGCATTGCTAGCAGATGTTAACGGTCTACCGATACCTCGCAGAACGGAGAAATAATTTTTACCTATATTTGCATTGTTTTAAAAAATATATACAGCACTGACGAACGAAGGAACAAAGCTAATCTCCACTGTCTAGAGCAGGGGTTCCCAAACATTTTCGTTTCACGGCGCCCTTCGTGTTTCAAGATTTTTCCACAGCTCCTACGTCATGAATGTAGGCCTATCTAGTACTTGCTTTGATTGACTGAATTGATGTTTTAAGTCCATGCATAGTAAGGCTAATTGGGACTGGACCTACAGTTTAAAGTGGGATCCGAACCACTATGTGACTCCACCGGGTAACGAACCCGGGACCCCTTAATTACAAGGTGGCGAACTCTAACACTACGCCACCGGGGAGGCCCTATCTAACACTTGTAACGCTCTGTTAGTGTGCTTACGTTGCTTGCCTTAAGTTAAAAAATAAACATATTTAAAATTCAGAAACATTTTTTATGTAACAAGTACAAAATAAGAACATGTATTTGGAACAATCATATCGATGACTGAATTTCATTGAAAATATTGGAACATCACGCGGCGGTCCCGTAAGCCTACCAGGGCGCCGCGGCGCACACTTTGGGAACCACTGGTCTAGAGATTACAATTTCTGTAAAACTGAGTCCTAGGTTTGAATCCTGAAGGAGATATTATTTTCTTTCATTATTACAATAACTTGTCATCGTAATCAAAAATAGTTTAAAGTCCATTTTATGCTCAAAAATTTATTAATTGGAACTGGATTTGTAATGTCAATTGGACTCCGACCCATTGTGTAATGTGCCTCCACCGGGACTTGAACCTGGCACTCTTTGGTTATAAGGGAACGTGGTAAACCACACCTGGGAGGCCCGCCGTGGTGAACGTGTCGTTATAAGAAATATGCAATATAAGGCAAAAATGTGAATTTATTCTTGAGAATGTTAAAAAAACAACAAGAAAAACCAGAATATTTGAGTCGCTAATAATATTCTGCATATTACATAATTGTGATGGCCGTTTGCGAGTTTCCCTTCATTAATTGCCATTCATAATCGTCAACATTGCGATTAACTAAAAGTAACAAAAAAGCGGTACAAAATTTGAAAAATAAAATATACATAGAATAAAAGTAAATGGCAATTAATGAAGGAAAACTCACAAATGAACTGAAAAGAAAGGTAATAACAAGTTGATATTCACTACCTACTTTTGGGCTTTTTGAAGTTGTCATTTTTGGCGCCAATTTACCTGTCTATTTAGCATGGTTTGTGGCTATTATAAACGCGCTCCCTACTGATAACACGAACTGAGACAGAAATAAACAAAGTGTGACAATACCTAAGTCAGTGTCTTCATGACACTTGTACAAACCACCAACGTCGTTTTGCGATAATGCAGGGTGCAAGTTTAGAGGTGCACAATTTTCGAAAGAAAAGTGGCACGCGTCCTATTTTTCCTATTACATCTCGAGGCATTGGTGTACACATGGGGGAGCTGATGAGGCTACAACTCTCCCGAAACTTTGAGAAAAACAAAATTTTGAAATGAAATCTGTAAAGAACTCGGGGAAAAAAACAAATTGGTAAGTGCAACCCCCACACCCCCTAAAATGACCCTAGATACCATTTCTCTCTTTAAAAAACTTTAAAAAGGAATCCCAAAAGTGGTAATTACCAAATATTTTATATTGTCTCTCTCCACCTCCCCTCCGAAAGAAAATCCTGCGTACGTTTGTGTCTGGAGGAGAGTTACAAATCACTCGCGTAATGTAAAGTGCTGCTTGCGCTGGAATACTGCTAGAATTTAAATTTGAAAATAATTTCAATATTAAAGGCGTCATCATTATTAGTATTATTAATATGATTTTGTAACGTCCTATTATTGTTATCATTACGTCCCTGCCTAAATTCGCAGCCAGATATACGATTGATTGATTGAGTTATTGTTTTAAGTCCACTTTATGCACAGTAAGGCTAATGGGGACTGGGCCTACAGTTTAAAGTGGGGTCCGAACCACTATGTGCCTCCACCGGGTATCGAACCCGGGACCCCTTAATTACAAGGCAACGACGCTACCACTGCGCCATCGAGGAGGCCCAGAAATACGAATAAAACTCGATCTTCTATCTTCAGGAAAGCAACGTCTTGACAAGGCACAAGGCGGTCCTAAGACCAGCACAAAGCTTGAATGGAGACAATACAACAAGCTTGTTCAACAAATGTTGGCGCGAAGGTTGCGGACAACCAAAGGCGGCACTGCGTCCCAAATACTCTCTGAACTGCCTGTCATAAAATATTCCTGCGAGAGGACAGTCGTCACCTGTCGAACCTGACAAATTGCAAGGAGCGGTCTTTCTTGCTTTAAGGGAACAAGGGAAAGATGGAGAAGATAAAGGGAAGGAAATGACATTCAAATGGTAGAGAAGACTTATCCCTGGGTTGTACCCCTGCTGTTTGAGAGCACAGTTTCTGAAAGGCAACACGCAAATATGGTTAAATTTTCCCTTCCCCAGTAAATCTTTGTTTCCGATTCATTTTGTTCATTCTGCTAGATTTTGCTTCTATCCAGGGTGCCAAGTACCAGAACGGTCCAATGACCTCGGTGCCCTCGAGCAAGGAATAACTTGAGTGAGAAGGCAGGAGGGCTTTGGGGAAGGGAGGCGGGGCAGATGCAAGAGGACGAAAAAAATGTAGCAGTTTACTTACATGATGACTCGTGAAAGTAAAATTGTTATTGCTTGCTCGAAAGAATGAAAGATATGAAATTAGTAATATTTTTCTAGTTTGCTTCGCTCTCAATATAAGCGTTTCTAATAAGTAACATATTATAATTGTTATCCCAAAAAACTGTGTATGTGTGTGTGCGTGTATGTAATAAGTTTTGTTAATGATGACATACTGGATACCAAATAATGTAAAAAGTAAAGTGCTCCCCTGTGCTTTTCACCACGCCATGTAGGCGTATAGAGAGTGTGGAGTTTGGGCTCCATACTTTCTTGATCACGGCCGAAGGTGGCCGCCTTTACCCGCCAGAGTTCCCTCCATGTACCCACTTTATACGACGCTGGGTGGGCGCCCGTGCCGCTTGAACAGATGGGAAAAAATCCCGGTTCACCTCCGCCGGGGATCGAACCCGGGTCTTTCTCATGGTAGTCAGACGCCCTAACTATTGAGTTCTAGGACACCAAATAATGACTAAAACTATATGCGGGAGTGCTCTGAAAATACTAAATAGTTAAAATCTGAAAATGTGTTGTGCTTATTGATACATATAAATTATTCTCAGTTGTAATCAATAATGGTAATTATGAAAATATTTCGTTGTGGAATTGTATTACAATTAAAGAACAGGTATAACAGTTTTTTCAGTGATTTTATAGTAAAAACAGTATGCTATTCAGCGCAGCTTTGTGTTTGTGTGAATTCACTGAAAACCGCAAAAGTAGCTTCTCTACGCCTAGCTGTATCTTTTCTTCGTGTTATTATTGCTGGAGCCAGAAGTTTTTTTTTGCATGTCTCAGCAGAGAGGAATTTTCAAAAACATCTCTCCTCTGAAAGTGCTAAGCAGATTTCGTAAATTCTGAAAAATGAATATGTGTAAGATTTCATCTTAGGTTTGTTTGTTTGATTTGTTGTCTTCACTTTATGCACAGAAAGGCTAATCAGGACTGGACCTACAGTTTAAAGTGGGATCCGAACCACTGTGCCATTATCTCCACCGGATATTGAACCCGGGACCCATTGATTACAAGGCGACGACCTTACCACTACACCATCGGCGAGGCCCTTTCACCTGTAGGTTTGGAAGAATCCTCATGATGGTTGCATTTGTAGCTGTGTTGAAAATAAATGTAGTAGTTTTGTCTTTCCGGAAACTAAATATCAAATATCTTGACAGACAATAATGCAATCCACAGGAGGATTCTCCAGAATAGCTAAATAGGAAAAATCTGCACAGAATAATTTATCAGATGTCAAGAAATCAGCTTAGCACTTCCACAGTAGTTTCGATAAAAAAGAAGAAGTTGTCATTGAGACAGGCAGAAAGTAAAATACATTAAGAAAACTGTAAAGTAATAGTTTAATAGTAGTACTTTCATAAATTGATTTGCTTCCTGAAAATTCTTGAACTCTAATGTTTATTTGACCTCCAGTATTCACATATATATTATATACACTTCGTAGTAGTTTTATATACCAATGCACTATATATGTAGCAATATTATAATGTAATATAATGTACATATAAAACATTATATATATATATATATATATATATATGTGTGTGTGTGTGTGTGTGTGTGTGTGTGTGTGTGTGTGTGTGTGTGTGTGTGTATCACACAGAGTTATTTAACTTTACTGTCTGGTAATATTTGCATAGGAACAAATTTTAGATTTGGCCCCCCCGAACTGATCAACCTAGCTACGTCCCTGGTAGTCGTAGTATGTACCTCGTGTTGTCTGCAGTGCTTCAAGTTGCCCGGGAACACGGAAATACCCAGGCTTGTTTGACCGTTCACGTTCTAGCACATTATTGTGCACTGTGGTCGATGTTTATTGAGTTTTGGCATGGTGTCATGTCATTCAAAAAACTACAGACTTCCAGGGAAGTGGAGTGTTAAATTCAGTTTCTCGAGTTTTTCAGAAGTATGGGCGAGTCGTGTGTTTTTCGATCGAGAAGTGCCATCTTGATAGCTGTGGGTCAGCCTTTGCGTTTTCTACATGCAAGGTATGTTGATAGTTTGTATTGTTTGTAAATGTAGTGTATTTTCCGATGGTGAAATCTTATCTGCAGACCGCGTTTTAACGCGTTGAAACTTGAAAATGGTCACAGTAGCAACGTATTCCCATATTTTCAAAACTCTGTGTAGGCTACATTTTTTGGACTTGTGGAACGGAACTTACAGGACTGTAAAAGGCTTAATGTGTTCTGCAACTTGACAATAACATATTTAATGTACAGTACGTGACTAACGAATGACGCTGGGCGGGGAATGTGAAAAGAGGGGCTGTCATCGGTTTTGGGGCTAGGAAAACTGTCATAAGTTAAGCCCCTATCGCACGGAACTGGATTTCTAGTAGGAATGCCCTAGTTGGCGCTGAACTGACTTTCTAGGTAGAAATCATGGCCGCCTGGCTGACTGCTTGACTGGTTTGGAGGAATAGGATATGTTCTAACTACTACTAGCTGTCCTCGACAGGATTCTGTGGAACAGCCAATCAGAGCAAAGTTTGGCCATGTGAAGATAATCTGTGAGTTTGCAAAGCAGCGTTTTTTGTTTGTGGTTTCCGAGCGCTGGCTGTTTATGTTACAGTTTTTCCGTTTCTCGATAAAAAAAAGGTAAAGAGATGACGTGCAGTGCATTCGTGTTCAGTTCATTAATATTTACGTACTTATGCAAAGCGATGAGATGTGTACGTGACAAATATGATTAGCTGAAAATGAAAATTCTTATTATTACAAGTGTATTAAAAAATGTTTGACTTTTTTTGTGAATGAATCCTGCGAATCTCATGTATGAATAATGCAAACCCAAGTTAAAAAGCTTTTTCGGTACGCATTGATTACCATATTTTTTTTTTCGAGCCAATCTCTAGTTCATAGTTTTTCCTTTTTTAATGAAAGCACAAAGCAGTAATTCTCCTACAACATTCTTCAAATTGCTCGTCAACTTTTAAGCCGGCTTTAGACTAAAGGATTTCCATTAAAATTTTTGCTAGCATAAATGCTCCGTAAATGCTTCCAAAGATCTTATAACGTATAGTACTTTACAGTTTTACACCAAAGCATTTCATGGATCATTTCGGTTAGCTGTTCCAATTACAATGTATAATACATACAGCACGAAAGGCACGTAGAGTTACACCGTCTATGGTGACTGCACGGTGTTTACAATAGAAAAAGCTAAAATATTCTTCCATACGTGTACAGTAAACGTTGTAAAGTATGTATTTTATCAGCTCCATTCTTCTCTACCTAAAACCATTTAATACGAAGCGATATTCCTCTCGGTTGAATAGTTATCGTATTTTAAAAGTGTGAAGTGATACATTGTTTACATCTCACGCGCCCGCCATTATGGGGAAAAAAAAAAACTATCGACAAGTACGGTGGAACAAGTATCGTAAGGCGAAAACTAGCAAATGGGTAGCCAGTCCAGCGTCAACTAGAGCATTCCTACTGAAAATCCAGTTCCGTGTGATTCGGGCTTCGTACTAATTTACTATTCCCCGAACAGATTTCTTCATTTTTACAGAAAAAACTACTTACGGTAATAAGTTCCTGTAGCATTATCTAACATCTGGAAGGTGTTTTCTGTGATGTGGGAATGTATCATAGCGGAAATTCATGTTTTTGGTGGAATATTAATTCTCCGACGGACAATAGCCTTTGGCGCGTATACCTTGGTAAATCATCACGTGTCGTGCTTGTGTTTTGTTGATGTTCATTGGGATTGAGTGTTGCAACCTTCTGTGTTTCCAACCAAAAATACAAACATGACGTGTCGTGGATGCGTGCTGAAATCCATACCGGGAGCCCCACAAACCATTCACGCATAGCCCCACGAACCATTTTAGGCAAGGTTAGGTTAGGCAAGCATAGTAAAAATTTTGTTCGTAAAACAATGCGAAAAAGTTAAAAAGAAAAAATCAACTTAGTATTTTTTTCGGTTACGAAGGTTGAAGCACTGCATAGCGGATGAAAATCGACAAAACACAAGCACGACGCGCGATGAGGAACGAAGCCACGCCATATTTTGTTTTCCGCAAGCAAAAACTACATGAAAGATGTACTCGTAATGTGAAAAATTGTAATTAATTTCATCAAAAAAACCTGAATACACCTTAAACAATGTTCCGCGAAGCAGATAGGTAAGTACGAATGTTAAAAATGACGAAACGAAGAAGTTACAGGTGTTCGGGGAATAGTAAATTTTTACCTCATTTAGATAAACTTATTTCTGTAGTCAGGTACCTTGAAACCCGTGTTTCATTCGAGTAAAATTTGACTACACACGCCATGGTGGTGGACGAAAGACCTATTCTCGGTGTTGCGTGCCCTATACCATGCTATACAATTTTCAAGATTCTGTATAGAATAAATACATTTTTGGAATATAAGAAACTAAATTCGCAATTTTAGGGCATTTATGGGGCCACTGTTTTTGCAATAGTTTTTAAAGAATATACTTCGCAGAGGAAGGGGGTGGATCTTAAGGCCCAAACATTGTAATATCTACAGGGTGGCCACAAATTCCCGTTACCCCTATAATACGCAAACACAATGAACGATAGTTCTTTTGAGTAGTTTTTATTGATAACAGACAATGAATTTACGAAACATCTCTGTGATATAAAGCATTAATTATCCAAGGGATCAGCATGTGCACCATCATTCTCATGGCAAAGGATAATACGCCGCAAGGTTCTGTGCGACATTTTGCGGAGCAATGCTGGCTTAACACCAGTGAAAGCCCGTCTCGCAACATCTCTCAGTTCGTCAGTCGTACCGTAACGTTCTTGTGCAACAATTTCCTTTATGAAACCTCATTGCGAATTATCTCATGTTGTGAGGTCTGGGCTGCGTGGTGGCCAGGCTAGTGGCACTGGCAGCACAGGTGACCTACGACCAATCCAGCGCTCAGGAAATGTCCCATGAAGATATTCGCGTACTGGGATATTCCCATCTCAACAGCGTCTGTTTCGGAGGAGGATCCCGTTCAAACAGAGTCCGAAAATCAGTATGCACCTCTTCAATAGTCTTTCCTTCATACGGTCCGAAACGGAAACAAAAATATACTTTTATTATACTTTAAATAGGGGTAACGGGACTTTGTGGCCATCCTGTACAATAACTGCTGTAAATTTAAAGCTTTTGAGTTTACATTTTTATGGTGGTTAGATACTTTAGAGGATTGATCTATCGCATTTGATCTAAATCGACCAAAGCGTTTGAAGTTATCAGATGAAAACTACTGTTCATATATTTTCTAACATACCACATTTTCATGGACTAAGTACTTAAGGGGCACATTTTGCACCCCAGCATATCATTTCATGCTAAACTTTAGGTTAGGTTTCAATCCGTTTTTTTCTTTTTTTTTTTTACGCATATGACAAATGGTAAGATGTATATAAACTTTGTCAGAATTCCTTTCTTATATAAAGTTGGTATTCCCAGGACAAAAGCATTTGCAGTGTTTCATACTGCACAAACGTTGTGCGTCAACACCAATTTAATAAATGTTACAGCCAGGGCCGTATCAAGGTTTGTGGAGGCCCCTGGGCAAAATGTTTGGTGGGGCCCCCCATTTTTTTATTATTTTTTACTAGGAGCTTTATTAGCTCAATATGTTAACCACCAATTTTCAGCAGTTGAAATGGTAGACCTGATTTTAGAATCAGTAGTCATTCACAATCGCACATATCGCAGATAGGTTTGCAGGGAGAATAGCGCAGTAAAATAAAGTTGCAGGACGAAAATTGTAGCGCTATAGCAGCAGTAAAATTTTGCGTCTAAATGTCGACAGTATATTATGAAGAGTGAACACCGTAACTACAATATATAATAGTAAATACTAAGGGGGTTCAGGCGGAAACAGAGAACTGAGCAGTAGACTGTACTTACGTACATAATTTATTATAAATGATATTATTTACAATTAAGAGTAAACATTTCACTACATATGCACGGTCCATCTACTGGACAATTACCGACAGGTTCATTGTGGAAATTGTAGTAACTACACTTTCTTCATGAAAATTTCCAAAGTCTTATACACACACTTTTCTTACCTTTTTCGCCGAAAATTCATCTACTATATCATCGAAGTCCAATTCACGAAGAAGTTCATGTTGAATGTTTAATAAACATTTAATAAACAAAGATTGGATAAGCGATCCTGTCCCACGGCAGCACGAAGTTTGGTATTCATTAATTTCATTTTTGAGAAAGATCTTTCTTCGCTGCAGTTTGTTACCATTAAGACCAAATACAATACAATTTCGACTTTGGGAAATGTACTGCGGAACGGGTCCTTACATACAATATTATACATAGACAGTTCCATTGGGATGTCTTCCTGATGTTTGACATTGCTACTGCTTACTAGGTGTGCAAACTGTATCAGCTCATTCTCTAGGGAGGGTTCCAGATCCTCCTCGTAGATGCTCACAAGCTCGCGAGCTGCAGATGTAATTTGTGATGGACTTGCCACTGCAAGTTCATTTAGAATACTGATTGATTGATTGATTTGTTGTTTTAAGTCCACTTTATGCACAGTAAGGCTAATCGGGACTGGACCTACAGTTTAAAGTGGGATTCAAACCACTTGTGCCTCCACCGGGTATCGAACCCAGGACCTAGAATACTGAACCTCTTTGCGACAGTTTCATGGGAAAAAATCCTGTCTGCGAGTGATGAGGAGTAGTGGGATTGATGATAGGATGAGCACCACTTACAAGTGTAGAAAAGGCGAGGCTATTTGATTGAACAATCAGATTTGCTTACACTTAAAACAATGCCAAGATGGGGCCTATACCCCAATTCTTCAGGTGTGATATGCTCTGATTTTTAAGAAATTCTGAATTTCTAGTGTAGAAAAGGCGAGGGCTCAACAGATAGATTTACCCATACTTAAAACAATGGCAAGAGGGGCTTATACCCTAATTCTTCAGGTATGGAGGTTCGGGTTTAAGCCCTCATAAAATGTGAAGCCTCCCCTGATGGCAAAATGATAATATTGTTGTCTTGTAAGTAAGGGGCTCGGGGTTCGAGTCCTGATAAAATATTTAAGATTGAAATACATGTGGCAAAATAATATCTCCACAAGTGAGATTTTGAGAATAATTACTGCTAGTTGATAGCCCCCAGATCTGAAAACCTGGTAAAAAATGTTTTACAACAATTTCTCAATTTTCTTATTTTCTCATGTTTTATAACCACTTGCTCAATACAATAGAAGAAGAGTGGGTAGGCATAATTAATTGCCTCCATGCCTTGCCGGCAAGCAAGAGATAAAATCTACACGCTAGAAGGGAATATTAATGATTTTTCTGTGCGATTCACTGAAGGGGCCATTAATCTTTCTGTGCGACAGGGAAAAAGTGTAACATGTCTGCAACATGTAAAAGTGCAACAAAGATTAAGATAAAGATACATATTTTCTGACCCAGTGGCAATGAACTGCCCCTCTTCATGTTGAAAGCAATTCTGTTCTGATAATATAAGCCTAGGCAAAGACTTGGAAAATATTATGACAGAAACAAAATCCAATTTTGTCTCTATTGAGGTCTCAGAAGCCAGTAAAATGTGGGC
The DNA here is from genome assembly GCF_977018435.1 of Lepisma saccharinum. Lineage (NCBI taxonomy): Eukaryota > Metazoa > Arthropoda > Insecta > Zygentoma > Lepismatidae > Lepisma > Lepisma saccharinum. Next base: position 24,863,086 of record NC_139230.1, on the reverse strand, counting down.
ATATTCTATTTGGAGACGTGTTAATATTGTGGCCTTGTAATCAGGGGCTTTGGGTTTGAGTTCTGTATAAGATTGAAATACATACAACTGCCCACACATAAGATATTCACTGCTAGCTGATATACAGTTGAGATTTGTGTGTTGTACAACATGATAATAGAGCAAATATCTTCTAGAATTGCTCCGTGACTCTCTCATTTCTTACATCATAAACATATGATTTTTCTCCTATGAGAATAACACTACATATGGTGTCATCAGGTAAAGCCTCATGGAATTCACAGATAATTTTAATATTTGTTCTGTCATTCACCACAACTTGTTTTCTTTTTGAAGCATTGATTACAAACATGGGTCTCTGTGCTTTGAATTCATCTGGTGTGTAATACATGTCAGTATTGCCTGTAGTGACCCTCTTGAAAGCCGAAAAGGCCTCATATAATTTGAGGAAATCATCCTTGGACATGTCTAAATTGTAATTTTCTCTGGGAAAGACCTCATTTCTGCCATTTTTAAGATATATGTTCTTGATGTTGCAGTTATCAAATTTACTTGAATTTTTTTCCTGATTATTGTGTCTTCCAGTCTGAAACAGTACCACTACAAAATCAGGCATGTCATATTGAATACTGGAGAATGAATTTGTGGCATCAAATTCATAATAAGAACCAGATGCGGGCTTCTGTACACGTTGATATGTATAAAATTGCAGAGGAATCTGTGGATTTTTTATTATATCAGCTTTGTATTTAAGAGCATAACTGGCTTCATACTCAACAACAGGGATTCTTAACTCCATAGTCTGAATAATGCATTTGCCTGCATCTGGTAGGGTATTGGGCAGAGCTTCCCCTGTAGAGTTTATTGCACTGTACCTCATCAAAGCATTGTTATCATTTGCAGCTCTTCTAAATGTAATTCTTAAACCACCCTTCCACATAATTTCTTTGTAATCTGAGAAGAATTCTGGCAATAGGCGCATAGGGAACAGCACTGTGCGGTTTTTAGATAATATCTTATCACCAGCCTCAAATCCACCGATTTTGTAGTATGAAGCCTCGGTTTTGGATAATTTTAATGTGGCCAAAGCTGTGGAGGTAATGCCGGGATAATCCACTCTGTTTATAACAACGCCATGCTTTCTGATCTCAATTTCAGAGAATAGATGAGGCACAAAATTATCTACAAGTCTTATATTAGAATTTGCCGGATAATCGGTACCATCGAGCTTTACAACATCAAATTTGATGTATAAATCTGCTCTGTGGGGGTGTATAAATCCATCCCCTACATCAAGATCAACCTCAACCTCTGTGTTGGGTTGATTTAAATTTGCAAATGTCCTCCTGTTTGGAGGGAATGATTGTAGCTCATAACTCTCAATATTTTCCATTTTCTTCTTGTATGTATTTTTATTTAAATGTTAATCTCTATGATTGCAGTTGTTGTGGCTCCAGCAAAATCAACTAATTCTTCTTTTTCATTAGTGACCATCAATTCAATATTATCTATTCTATTATGACACACAGGAAAATATAATTTTGGGGATGGATTGTAGATAATAGGCTCCATGAATTCAGAATTAGGTTTGAATGTTGCAATGATCCCAGTTTGTTTGTGAGTGCCTATGCCATTTGATTTGGTGATCATACCCTCAGCCACATTGCAGTGAATATTCAGAGTCTCTATGGCCAAGAATTTAGGTACATTCATAGCAGTGTGTTTGATGCCTGGTTCAAGTTTTGTGTTGTTCTCAAAGCCTAACAGCTCTCCTATAGTACCCAGATCCACTGTTTCTGTAGCAGATACAATTTCTACTCTGTGAGTGACAGAATTTTGACCTAACACTATACCTCTGGGTAATTGAGCATTTAGAGTGGACAGATTATACTGCCCTGGAGTGATGACAATTTTTTCATCCCCTACTGCAATTGTGTTGTTGTGGTGTGTAATATTTGGGATCAGGTACATGCCATAAAATGCCCTGAGAGCTATTGTTTTGGGATACACTATGTCATCATGCAATTTGAGTTTCAATATTGAATTTTGGCTGGTGAGATGAAATACCCCCATGATGTTTCAGATACCACAAGGCTTTTTGAAAATTTTCAATTGATGGTTTATTTATTTGAGACATATATCTAAGAACAGATAAACACAAATGTCCACAATTAACATCTTTGAAGTTTTGAACACGGGCATTATTGTAATAAAGATTAGGTGATTTTAGATATTTTATTAAATTTTCAGGTGGAACACCTCCAAATGAATCAAACACAAATGCCTCATTTTTTAAATATTTAAGATAACAGATCCAGTGAGTGCCCTGATTTTTGTACTCATCCAAATTAACAATGCCACACTCTTTGTTGAGTGGTTGTTCTGGTAAAGAATCAGACATGTACACACCTCTAAAATGTTTGATGCCCAGTGGCTTGATTAAAGCTTCAATATCTTGGTTTGTAAGCGGCTCTTGTTTTTTTTAAACTTATTCATGGCTCTCTTAACACCTTTGCCTTGTTTCTTCATTGCCAGGTTATGGCGCTTCAATTCATCTAATTCTGCCCTATTTTTCTTGGCATCTATTACTGTTTTTGCTATGGCAGCTGATCCCCCCGCCAAGCTCCCAACAGCCCCGAGAGCAGCTAAGATGGCAGGGATGGTAAATATAAATCCCCCCACATGTGATTTTTTTCTTGATTGCTGTAATTTTTTTAATTGGGGGGTGCTAAGCAATAATTTCATACCATGCCCCTTTACAATACAAGAATTTTTTTTCTTGCGCTGCTTTTTGGTTAAAAGGCTATCAATAGGCCCAAGAGATTTGAGACCTGCATAAGGTATTTGATACATAACACCCTTGGCCTTCATTGTAGGTTTATTATATACATATTCACAACCCCCACCCCAATTTTTGTTTGGTGCTCATAGCTATGGTGGTTCCCAATGCTGCTATTTTTTCACTCAAAGAAGCATCTTTGCTTACAAATCTGCCAAATGCAGCTTCTTCTAATTTCTTATCTGCAACATGTCTCTTGTCAAGATCAGAATGTGTGTTGTATGCAATATCATGGTCTCTACAAGCAGCATCTAAGGGATTAACACCAGGATCACCTCTGTTTAATCTATGGTCCAATTTTGTGCCTGGACCACAATACTGATAGCCTGGAATATGTAATTCAAATGGCAGCTTGTTTATAATGTCATTAACAAGGCCCCGACCCTCAGAAATATTCCAAAATTTAGGTGGTAGAGTATTAATAATTTTTATAAGATATCCAATCCCCTTAGTGTCATTCACTATAAAATTAGACAATTTGGTATTTATCATGTCCATAATTCCAACCTTTTCATTGTAAAAATTGTGGTTGCCAGCATTTTCCTCCCCAGCTATTACCAATAACCTATCTACAAGTTTCCTGACATCATCAACCCACACAAATTCTTTGGGCAGGGTGTTGTATTGTTTGATTCCACTGCCAGTCTTGATTTGTGACCATATGGGCTTGATTAAATTGTTGTATTTTGCCCCACTGCTCGACTTAACCCTATTTTGTGTGGGATCATTGTTCTGGTATAGCGCATCTGATTTTATCAATATTTCTTTGTAATCCTCATAATCTTGATCTGTATAGCTGCCAGGCCTTTTCCTAGTCATCAGTTCCCATAATCCAGGTGTTCCGAGATACTTAACAAAAGCACCTTTTTCTCCAAGTCGAGATTCTGAATATACAATTATATCATCTCCCATAAATGTTACTCTGAAATTGCCAATTCTATGTATGATGCTACCATCAAGCTCTGTGTCAGCATATAAGCCAAAAACCTCATCTTTATTGTCTTTAGGTGTGGTTAAATATTTTTGAGCAAGAAGCCCCAATTCAATAGGATCCTGACTAGCTTCAATTCTTCTAGGAGCAATAGGACTAGGTGTATGAATACTGGATAGTGGGGTGAATGGATAATCTAATATGTTCCTAGCAGCTACAGGTACAAGCTCTGTGAGCAAATTTTGATTTTGCTCTGTAACAGTTTTGATATTCTTACCTAAATTATTAATACCATCAATTACAGGCTGTTCTGTTTGTTTGTGTTTTTCATAAATTCCACGGTTCTCTGATTTCCATCCCTTAAATCTTTTTACAAGATAATCTCTTAACTTAAGATCATCAATGATTGGCCTTTTCATGGTTATTTATTTATGTTTCAATGTCTAGAAAATTGTTGATTTTATTTCTGTATTTACCAGTATTAGGTGTTCTTGTCATATCAATTGTGACAAACCCATAACTGTCCTGGTTCCAGCACTTGCTGCAAATCTTGGAAAAATCATTGTAGCTCAAGTCCCCACCTACATATTCATCATGTATGTGTTTGAGGTTGGTATGGTCTTGATGAAACACACATATAAAATTGCTGTTGTCTCGGATCAGTTGCTTGGGTATTTTTGAAAAAGTCTGTGCCAGGTAGAAGCAATCAATGTTTTTGTGCCGGCCCTGTGTAAAAAAATTCCTAACCTTGTTTTGATTATCCAATATAATATCATCAAACACAACAACAGAATTATCGAGACATTCATGAAGTGGCTTAACATCTGGTTCAAAAGTGGCAATATCCAATCCATCATATAGCTTCATCAGCTGCTGATATTTTAATTGTTCCAAGCTCTTAGAGAAGATATACAAGTACCTGTTTTTCCAGTCTAACCAGTTGGGTGCCAATAAAAAATTATCAACTAATAGTGTAGTTTTACCACAAGCAGATGGCCCAACAATAAGACACCTAATATTATCAGGTAGCAATTTGCCATTTCTCTTATTTTGTTGTTCAGGTTCTGGCAGCCTTTTTATAACATCCCAGGTGCTCATATTATTATTTTGTTTGCATCGATCCAGCTGTGTTCTGGGAGTCCTAGCCATTTGACAAGTAATTTGTTGCCTTTTCTGCGGATGATTTTTTCTATGAGATATGTGTCAGGCTGTTTAGTTTTGCTGAGATCTTGTTCATAGAACCTGCCTTTGAGAATTTCTCCTCGGTGATCCTTTATTATATATGTGTTAAGGGTCCCGGGTTTAACTTGAATCACTGTAAATAATTCAGTGCTCCAGTTTCTTGTAAAGCCTCTCTTGAATAAGTGCTTATATTTGCTGATTCTTACTTGATCACCAATCTTGTATTTGGCCTTTCTTGTTGTTGGCTGATATCTAGGATAATAAACAGTGCTGATCAATTTTTGCTCATCAGATGAAGTTACTTCAGAGGGTTTCATGTTGATTGTGGAATGGACAGAATTGTTATATTTATGTAGAAGTTCTGGAAGAATATTAATCCATTTATAATTACCTTGGAGGGTAAATTGTTTATCCATAAGATTTTTTAAGGTTCTGTTGAATCTCTCTACAATTGAGGCTTTGAGGTCACTGTAACTCGAGTAATGTTTTATTGCCTGGCTTTTAATAAATTGTTGAAACACTGAATTATAAAATTCTTTGGCATTATCTGTTTGCAAATAGCGCGGGGATCTTCCACTCTGATTGATGATTGTCCTAAAAGCTTCTGTAACACATTTTCCAGTCTTGGATTTGAGGGGCACAGCCCAGGCAAATTTTGAAAATGTGTCTATTACAGTGAGTAGATACTTGTAGCTCTTGTTGATTTTGTCTAAGTTTTTCAGCTGTCCACTTGCCATCTCAATCAAGTCGCACTGCCATAAATCATCTATGCCCTTTGTTACTACTGGCAATCTCTTAAAATTATGTCTGGCTTGTCTGTGTAATTCATCAACAATAATTTGTCTAGACATAATATGTAAACAAGAATATTGCAACTATGGGGTGTTCAGCAGCTGAAACTGCAGGATTTTCTAAATATAATTTGTCCCCTATTTGTATTTTAAATTCCAGAGAGCCATCATCTTCAACATAGGCTGTTTCTAATGTATTGGGGTCTGTAAAATCCTGTAACTCCACACTGGTGATTTTCACTTTGTTATCAGCATTTGTTATTGATAAGGTGGGGTAGTGGTGTGCCTGTGGCTGTAGCCAATATTTGATCTTGATTGGTCTCAATGTGCCCCCAACAAAGAATTGGTAATAAAATTGTGCAGGGGAGAGCATATATATTTTGCCACCTGGTGTAAATGGAGAATCATATTCTTTGTTGGGGATGCTGTACAATTCAAAAATTACTGTATGTTTTGGATTCTCGATTATGCCTGTTATTTCCTTTTCTGCTGTGAGCAATCTGCTTGTTACAGATTCAAGATGCTCATTGATGGTCCTAACAACATCATCATGGCCCGGCTTGATTTTTATGTCCACAGCAAGTCTCTTGTATTGTTGCACAATTTCTTGTAGCTGGGTGGCAAAAACAGACAGAGCATTTGCTTGATTGGATTCCATGGTCCCTAGCTGCTGCTTGATATTAGCTACAATTTGTTGCAAATTTTCAACAATTGCCAATTTTGAATTTTGAGCTGTAAGATCATGGACCTGTCTTCTGATATCCTCAAACAGGGCATGCAATTCATTAATATGTTGATTTGTTGGAAGAGTGGCCACTGTCTGGGTGAGATGTTTGATCTCTGCTTGGATATTCTTGATATCTTCTGATTTCAATATCCTATTCACTGCCCTCTTAATATTTTTAAGTTCCTGTGATGTAGGCAAATTTGATACTGTATTTTGCAAAGATTCAAGTGCCAATTTCACATTGTGTAATTCAGAAGCATCGGCCACATTTTGCATAGCATTTTGGAGCAGGGCTATATCTGCCTGAGAGGGTGTGGATTGTTGTAAAATTTCAAGTTTTGTTTGGATATCATCTATCAAGTGATGAAAATGAGATAGTTCAGATTCAGTGTTGAGGTTTTCAAGCTTTGTGATTTGTTGCTGGACACTGACAAGGGTATCTACAATCCCAGGCAATCTGGATTCAAGTACATTTGCCAAATCACTTTGCACTGCTGCTATTGTACCTTCAAGATGGGTTATGGAACTTTGAATTTTTCCAAAATCTTCATATGTTTCAAGTTGCAGCTTAATATTGGCAACACTCCGAGTTATTGCATTCAAAGCATCAGAAGATGGCAAATTGTTCATAAAATTTTCAAGTGTCTCAATTTTTTCTTTAACCTCGGCTATGGCATTGTTCAAGGGGTCCAGATTAGGTATTTGGAGTGACTGAATCTGTTCCTTTAGAGTGGAAATCACTAGATCAAAATCTTCTTGTGATTTTATGCTTTTGACAATTGTTTGGAGCTGTGCCTGGACATTATTAATCTGTTCTTCTAATTGTTGTTTCACTTGCTCAGAGTTGTTAGCCTGGGTCTTAAATTTGGCTTGAAGAGCTGCAACAGCTTCTTCTAAACTTTGAAAATTATCTAATGTGGCCAGGTCAGTATATTTCTGAAGCAGCAATTTGAGTTCAGAATCAATTTTAAGAAGAGGGTCCATGCATTGTGATTGCAAATTTGTAATTTCTAATTGAAGACTGGCATTGAGAGTGGTTTGTAAAGCTTGTAAATCACTTCTTAATTTCTTGACTCTGACATCAAGCATCAGAATCTCATCACTGTGATCTTCATGTCTTGTATGGCCAAAAATATCATTAGGCATTTTGTTTAGTAGTTATTTATTATAGAGTATCTGATTCTTAATTCTATAAAAAAGGGTATAAGCTTGTCATAAGATCCAGGGACCTCAATATATAAGCAATCACCAGCAGAAACAGTATAAACAGTGCCAGAAATCATGTTTGAGTGCTTAATTCTAGAAATATTTCTCCCTACTGAAATTTTAACATCACCCTCAGGGGTTGTAATAAATTGCAATTGCCCACCTACAGGTAATTGGTAATGATTTAAATTATTGTTAAATATGTACAATATTTTGCCTGTTTCATCATCAACATCTGTAAATATGCTGTTCAGATGAATAATTAACAAGCCACTCAGTTTAGACAGCATATCAGAAGAGGGTTGTGGTGTTGGCAGGTCCATAATACCCCGTTTTTTGAACCCAAATAAGTTCATAGGCATGTTTATTTATTTCAAATCATGCTCTGTAATTGGGCATTGATTGCCATTTTTCAAATCACAATGACCCCATGGTAAAGTATGAATGCCACATGATAAAATGCATCTCTTATCATCATGTGGGTCCAGAGCCACTTTTCTTACAACATTTGAAGTCAATAAGTGATCCACACTCTGAATTCTGGATTCTGATGTTCTGATTAAACTCTGGGATTTGAGGCAATTTTTATAATCTTCAAATTTAAGCTCTTTTTCCACAGCTACTTTGCCAATACCCTTGGCTTTTTTAGCAGCAACACCACTACATGTTTTAAAACTGTACATCTTGGCACTTAACCCAGCAAATTCCACAATAACATCACCAAGTGTCTCATCTTTTAACTTGCCGGGCACCTTTTTGTTGTGGGGTTGAATATTCAAATGGCCTGGCAATTCACTGGTATCAAAATATTTAAACAATTCAGGCTGTGCCATATCTTGATAAACATCTTCTGTTTTAATATCAAGAATAAAACTATCCGTGTCCATGTACATTAATTTTATATTATCACCATAGAAAGGTTTCAGCACATCATAATACAATATTAACATATGTAATTTGGCCAATTCCAATATTGCAGCCCCTACATAAATAGGTTTATCAAACTTAATCTTTGTTTTTTTCATGTTGAAAAGTGCCATATTTTCATCATAAATTCTTCTGTAATTGAAATTAGGCTTTGCAACCAATTTTTTGCTCAGGCTGGGGTCAGTAATTATTTTAACATCGGTATGTTTTTTGACATTTTCAATTGTTTTGCCATATACAGAATTCACCATCAATTTAAACAAGGCCTTATCAAATTGGCTCTTTGCAGATGTTCGAAGCTCCGTGTTTGTATCAATATATGATTTCAACCATCTTGAGTGCCTGAACCTCAAAACTTTTCTAAGTTTGGTCACTTGAACACCATGTTTCATCAGGAACTGGAGGTTTTTGTAATATATAACATAGCCCTGTTTTGGCTCCAGTGTCATCATCAATTTCCTCTGTTTAGAGCCAGGTGAGCACTGAACCTCAGGAATTGGGGGCAGATCAGAAAATTTGTTATGTAAATTATCAGGAATTGTCAGATCAACCTCTAAGAATAGGCCATAATTACTGTCATCAAAGTCTTGAAGATCCTCAATATTGAAATTTTCAACCCACTCAAGCCCTGCATATGGCAGTTTATCCATCATAGCGTGACCTTAGAGGCTATTGGCATCTACATACACTATATAATTTGATGGCCGTGCTGGATCATAATCAGGCATATATTTGTTATTTGCTCTGGCATATCTCTGAGAACATTGCACCATACCTCCTTTTATATTTTCCTCCATAAACAGATACATATCTTGATCCTGGATCAGATCCAATGGCATTTTGGTATTTAAAAACATTGCATCCCATGCTAGGCCCGGGGCACTGAAAAAATATATTGGGTCCAGTCCATAATTTTGCATAGAAGATTTTCTGAATGTCTGCATTATATCAGCTGAGAGGGTCACATCAAGTTTCAAATATGCCATGTGATAATCACCAAATGTCCGGCATTTTAAATTGTTAAACATCAATTGGGCATGGTGATAATCTTCATCAGTGATTCCAGATCCTCTGATTTTGCTGTAAAACTCTTCTTGTGGTGGCAGGGAGCACTCATCAAATTTAGAAAAATCTGTAACATAGTCATAAGGATATACACCCTTCCGCCTAATTAATTTCAGATCCTGATTTGGAAACAATGCACGTGTGATTTTGAATTGATCATCAGATAATTGAGTGGTCAGTGTAGCCAGGCTAGCAGATAAAATTCTGTAAGAATCAAGAAATCTTATGTGAATAGGAACTCCATTAACTTTAATTATTTTGCTAATAGATATATATTTTTCATCATTTTCAGCTAAAATATTTAAATTCTGCTTGTCAAACCCCTCATATCTGATCAAATGATGGAAATCATAATTGGATGCTCCATGGCAAAATATGGGGACAAATCTTGGTCTCTTGATCTGAATATTACAGCTATTACACAGGGCCATTAAGAATTTACCATCTGTATGAGAATGGTGTTTCACCTTGATATTTGTATCTGAAAATTCAGAATCACATACCGGGCATTTTTCTGCATTGTTGAAATCTTCAATCTGATCCTCTGTTAAAGGCAGCATAGGCTTTGATTTTAATAAAATATTAGATGCTATGTCACGGCACTCATTTTCTATTTTATGTGCAAATATTTTGATGGCATCTGGCCCCATGTATGAATATTCTTTACTAACAACACCATCCTGTACAACCACATAATAAAAGCTGGAAGGTTCATGTAGCTGGTATGGTGTAATTGAAGATTCTTCAGGATCTGGATTGCAGGATGCAAGAGATTTGAGGATTGATTCAAAATCACAGACAATATATGCTGGGTGTTCCAACAAGGCTTCAAACTTTTTGAATTTGCAATTTTCACTTGGATTGGGCATCACCATATGAACAGGTTTATGGTTGCCACAATATTTCAGATGCTCAATTAATATGTTCTTAGCAATTTCTGCATTCTCTTCCCGAACCCTATTTGCCATTTTTTGACCATCAAATACAGTTAAACATCTTCTCCACAACTTTAATATTCTATTGGATTTGTCTAGTTGTGTTCTCACTAAAGCTTCAAGATTATGTATCAGAGTGTAATGATATTTGCCATCCCCTTCAATTAAGAGCAAATCAATAGGAATAGCAGATTCATCATCAATTGTACTGATTCTGAGAGGTTCTATCGAGCAATTGCCAGTGGAACAAATAAATACATTAATAGATAATTGTTTGCCATTGATATGCCTGGCCCTTTTTTCAAATTTATCAATATTCTGAACAGACATTGGATATTCTAAACCCTCCATTGCATCGTCAAAATCATGTTCATGTTGTTTGTAATAATTTATTCTCTGAGGATTTCTTGAAACTGGAAACAAAGCAGCTAATATACACCACAAAAAGCATTTCTGGTCGGTATTTTTTATATTAACCACGGCTCTTCTGTTTTTAATATTATCAGGTAATGGCAAATATGTAGAACCTTGTAATGGGCTGAATTCAGAAATATTAACATAGAGCCTGTGTGGAGATCCGCATAGGCTCCATCCAGACTCTTTTGCTGCAAATTCAGAGTGTTTAATATTCAATTGATCCATCAACCTGCTTATTATTGTGTCTGAATTTGCATTTGAATATACAGGTACAGTTGCTGTTATGTGGGGCTGTGTAAATTTTGTGCCATTTGGCTTCTTATATTGTGTATACAATTTGAGGGACAGCTTATAAGAGCCATTTTGTGCATTTAGAATTGCCTGCAGATCAGGATTTACACTGTTCAAAAAATTCTGAATATCGCATCTTGGCTCTGATACAAACCGGTGATCTCTTAATTGGCCATTAAAACTGCTATGGATAGGTTCATAGCGTGGCTGCTTTGCAGGTCCAGCATTAACAGGTGCTTCATGCTTCCTTTTCAGACCAGATGTGGATGGTTGTGAGGGCAATGCTGATGACTGTACATAAGAATTACACTTATGCCATTTGTAATATGCCTTGCTTAATATTTTATGGCATCTTGGACACATTTTTGTGGCCTTTCTGCATTTCTTAGAGTTACAAATACGGCAATGCCTAGCCCAATGAGAACTAGATATATTTTTATTACACTGATTGCAATATTTTTGTTTTGGCATTTTTTCTTGTTGTTTATTATATAAGATTTTCTGGGCTTCAATTCAAAACTTTATACTTAATAAAAATATCAGTTGGGTTCAGCAGTTAGTGGCTGAGCTGGTGCTTTTATACCCAAACAACAGCAGTAACTAGGTTTTGGTGATAGTTTTGCTGATGTACAACACACTTCACCAGGTTTAAAACCTCATCTCTATATCAACTAAATACAATTCAAAATTGGATTTTGAACTGTGCAATAAATATTCTGTAAGTCTCACTTGTGTTTATATTAACAGAACAAGACAAAACCAGAATTGTATTCAGGATTGCATGTTTTCATACAAGCCATATTTTTGACAAGTTTATAAACAACAATCATACAGATATAACTTTTACACACATGGCCGAATCTGTCTGAGCAGAGGAGAAAGGAGGGTTTCAGATCTGGGGGCTATCAACTAGCAGTAATTATTCTCAAAATCTCACTTGTGGAGATATTATTTTGCCACATGTATTTCAATCTTAAATATTTTATGAGGACTCGAACCCAGAGCCCCTTATTTACAAGACAACAATATTATCATTTTGCCATCAGGGGAGGCTTCACATTTTATGAGGGCTTAAACCCGAACCTCCATACCTGAAGAATTAGGGTATAAGCCCCTCTTGCCATTGTTTTAAGCATGGGTAAATCTATCTGTTGAGCCCTCGCCTTTTCTACACTAGAAATTCAGAATTTCTTAAAAATCAGAGCATATCACACCTGAAGAATTGGGGTATAGGCCCCATCTTGGCATTGTTTTAAGTGTAAGCAAATCTGATTGTTCAATCAAATAGCCTCGCCTTTTCTACACTTGCAAGTGGTGCTCATCCTATCATCAATCGCACTACTATGAGGTGATTTGATCAATCACTGGTAGAAAACTTTCCACTCTGAAATGTTCACTAGGCGAGAGGTGGATTTGAGGTTCATTTTGATAGTCAAGAGGATTCAGTCGGACGTTTCTCACCCGCTGACGTGAGTGTTCCTTATTGTACTCTTCTGTGCCACTTCTTCTTCTGGCTATCTCCTCATATTCAGGAAACGAGTTGCTTTTTGATTCTACGAATTTCTTTAAAGATCTCTAAATATCAATGGGAGACTGAAGAACTAACCTTGGATCCTGGAGTGTTTTGCTCGTAGCATCAAGTCTCTCTATAATGTCATTCCAGAAGACGGCTAACAATGCGATTTCCAGGGACGACTTCTGCCATGAGAGCTCATTCGCTTCACTTCTTACAATACCCTTCTCTTCTTTGTCATTGCCTATTTCGACAAGAGCTTTATTAAATTTTTCGTAACCTTGAACTATGGCTTTTGTGGCATCTGTTCTAGATGCCTACCGAGTCTCACTCAAACTCTTGGGAACATGGTATTTCCCTTCTGCTTGTCTTAACTTATCCAATGTTTGATAATGGTGAGGTGATGCTGTGAAGAACACATGAAGCCGTTGTACAAAATCTAAGAAATGAACAGCTGCAGGACATGCGTTAGCCGCTGCTTTCCCTACCCGATTCAAAGAGTGGGCACAACATGGTACTAGCTCTGCTAGTTTAAAGGAAACAATGAACTCATTCCGCCGTCCGTTAGCTTATGTTAGCGCGGTTCACAAAAGTGCTGCTTAAAGTTAGGTGTCCCATAGTTCACTTATGCACCGAGAGAGAGCGCTAGTATCTCCACATTTTTTTCCTTAGAAAAACTCGCAGTTCTAAAACGATGTTATTAACGAAAGAAAGTTATGTACTTCGTAGGATTATTTATTATCTTAATCGTATCTGAGAATTGATTGTTTGAATAAGTGTGCCTTATTTCCACACCACAGCCAAATCAATCCATGGTATAAAGTATACTGAGCTTCAGATATCTACAAACAGATCGATTTAGAGCGGTGCAACAATTGGATCCAGAAGAGTGTAGACATACGACAATATTGAAGTTTTTTATTTATTTTTAAAATACAACTTCTTATGTAATTTTTCACAAGCATAGCCAGCTGGTTAAAATATTTTTTTGGTGGAGGCCCTTCACAGCTTCCTTTTGGTGGGGGCCCTGGGGCAATTGCCCCAGTTGCCCATAGGTCTATCCGGCCCCGATTACAGCACATGGGAATTATTCAATCTCTGCTTATTACGTGTGACAAATTGAAAATTAGGAACAAGAATTGTTAAAACTTCGTATAGCATGTACTTCTTTAGTATTGCGAAGGTGCTTTTTCTTTGCATTATTTATCTCGCTTTGCATTCCGAGAGTTACCAAAATTTTTATGATCTGCTTTGGTTATAATTTGCAACAATATTTTTTAAACGTAGCACTTAGGGACCGGAGTGGGTACCAAATAATAAGCTTTGTCACTATGATACTAGATACTTGATGTATTCTGGTTCTAAACGATTCTCAAATTGGCTGACTACAAATCTATTTTCCTCAATTTTGCAAGCGCTACACATTCTGTTTGTCTTCAAATCTCTTGTCAATATTTTTAGAGCTTGGCAGACAAAATTCACACAAGTTTTAAGGCATTAGTTGCAATACAGTGCTGCAATATTAATAAAAAAAAACATTGAAATATCGTACGATGATTACCGTAAATTCAGAGTTTTTTTACTGACAATTTTTATGGCGAGTTTCAATAGTTGCTCAACCCGTTCATTATACTAACTTGAAAACTGTACGTGATATATGCGTCTTGAAGCCTTTTCTTTCAGCATATTTTAAAATACTTTACTCTGTCAACTTACTCTATACCGGAAGCTCCAGAAATCCATTAATGAGGCAAGTCTGAGAGATTTTTTTTCCAGAATATTAATTTGAGGAGAGAAGAGGCACGAAAAAAAAATTCGTAGGATCATAATTCGAAGTTTCCCGGCTAATGTCATCCTAATCTGTGAATTATGACCAATATTGGTGGGCATCACCGATGTCGTATTGATAACGTAGTAGCCGTGTAATCAAGAGGTCTCTGGTTCGATACCCGGTTGATGACATAGTGGTTCGGATCTCACTTTAAACTGTAACCCAAGTTCCGATTAGCCTTTCTATGCAGTGGCGACGATTAGGGGAAGGGGCGAGGGGGGCATTTGCTCCCGCACTATATTAAACCTTATGTATCAGGGAAAGTAAACTGTTCTTGCCTCTCCCCACCCGTTTTGACACTTTCCCCCCCAATTTTGGAAGCCAATCGCCGCCACTGTTTCTATGCATAAAGTGAACTTAAAACCAAACTCAAACCAAACCAATATTGGCTATGTTTGGGTTTGGGCGAAGTGAAGAAATATAACCTATTCTTATTTAGTTAGCAATACTAGCAGTCTAGAAGTTTGTTATATACGCAAATATGTTCAAAAGTACATATGACCGAATGGAAAAATCTATATAATTTTGCCGTGATATTTTACATTTGACTGGCCTCTCCGGTGGCACAGTGGCAACTTCGTCGCCTTGTTCAATACCCGTTAGAGGTACATAGTAGTTCGGATCAATTTTAAACTGTAAGTCTAGTCCCGATCAGCCTTTCTGTGAATAAAGTGGACTTAAACTCAAAATAATTTCTGATAATCTATTCTTTCCAGAAATAGGTATTCTGAAAAAAAGAAAGGAAAGCCTTGAGCCATAAATTAATTTCAAGAATTTTTCGTTCGAAATGAGCAGAAAACTAAAATTATTATTAAAAGATATTACAATGGATTAGGCTCCATAATGCAGAAAACCAGGTGTGAATATATCTTAGTGGTCAGGTTTTAACCAATCAAATTTAGGGTTACACGATTTTTTAAACGCCCTGTAGTATGTATTTATACAGCTCATGTGACTGGCCTTTGATTGCATTTGAGCGAAATCTGTGAACGAGTTTCGATATGGCGGGCTTTAACTACACAACTTCGTAAAATACGGTAGAAATGTTCGATTTTGTTTCCATGGTTCAGACTGTGGTCAGATTTACTGAAAAGTTGCATTTATTATTTATTTAATAACTACCTTAACAAAATTATTACAAACAGTTCAAACTACTGTTCAAAACGTAAAAGTATGGGCTAAAGTGAAAAATGTGCTCGTGACCTTTTTGCCTGTCCTAAAGGTGACAGTGCTCTTCAGTTTTCTGTTTTAGGTCAGAGTTGTAGCTACAGATAAGAATAGAATTCTGCTCCCCCTCACTGCTTGGGGAAAATGTTGTCCTCTTTGTTTACCCTCCTTTTTAATATTCGCACGAAAACAACTGCTGGACTCCGTAAGGAACCCATAAAAAAATAGCAGGAAAAAGTTACAATTTTTGTCTCTTCTACAACAGAATCCTTCTGCCTCTTGACTGTAGCAAACTGACTTATCCAAATGTTTCCATCTGGTGGGGGTGCAGGATTGTATTTAGGGAGTGCGAATTTAGTCAATATGACTACACAATTTGGTGTGGGTTGGGGGTTTGTGGATCAATCACAATTAGCAAAGCTCAAGATTGATTGATTTGTTGTTTTAAGTCCACTTTATGCACAGAAAGGCCAATCGGGACTGGACCCACAGTTTAAAGTGGAATCCGAACCACTATGTGCCTCCACCGGGTATCGAACCCGAGACCCCTTGATTACACGGCGACGACGCTACCACTGCGCCATCGGGGAGGCAACAAAGCTCAAGAAAACTGTCCTGCGATAAAAAGTTCGAAATTCAATTTTTTTTTCTCCATTTTTTGAGCAAATCTATTCTTTATAATGCATTACTGTGTAGTGAGCTCCCGCGTGGCCTAATACCGTCCTCCGTGACGGAGTGGTTAGCAGAGCGCGCTACGACGCCAGGGGTCCCGGGTAAGACATGGATGTTTGTAATTGTCCTGAATGTGAAAATAGAGAATTGTGTAAAACTGAAATATGAGATAATTGATTTGACCACTTCACGCGTTCGGCAACAGAGCCAGCGAACTTGAAATATAACAGAACACAAGTTTGAAATATTATTTTGTAATTGACATTACGGAAAACGTTTGCTCAATTTTGACGTTTCCAAATTTCAACCTGACACTGCATATACTATTAATTATTACTCGGTACCTAGTACATTAACAAATTCTGTATGTAGTAATAACGTTTTTCATAATTAACAAGGTCTCCTCAATGCACAGTGGTAGCGTCGTCGCCTTGTAATCAAAGGGTCCCGGGCTCGATACCCGGTGGTTCGGATCCCACTTTAAAACTGTAGGTCCAGTCCCGATGAGCATTTCTGTGCATAAAGTGGACTTAAAACAACAATTCAATCAATCACAATTAACAAATTTAAACTTTTTGTGACTTATAGTAATTGTATTTTAAGAGTAGCGAGCCAAGTATTTAAATTAAATATATTCCTTTGCAAACCAACAACCACAGGATTCCCTGGCCTAGGCTAAACTATATTCAAATTTAGGAATATTTGTACATAGTCAAAGCGTTTATTGCTGTTGAATCCTATCTTTCAACTCTTATGCTTGATTCACATCTACGCTCAAGTAACGCTCAGATCACCCTCCCCTCACGGTGCGGCCAAATATATATATTTTTATTTGATTTGCTTTATTTTACTTCGCTTTTTGTGCTACTTTTGGCTAATTTTGCGAAGATGGGGATGAGTGATGATATGATGGATTTGATGAATGGACACTCGCAAACATCCATGCCCATGCCAGGATTCGAACCCGGGACCCCTGGCGTCATGGCGCGATCTGCTAACCACTCCGGCGGTCAAATATTCTTCAATGATTTACACCTGGCGCTCCGGTCAAGGTTCGTTCCGATCGCGCTCAGCTCGGGGTCCGGTCACGATCGGGGGGAAATAATATTTGACCGGGGCGTGAGGGGGCGGAGCTTGACTTTGGCGAAGCTTAATCGTAAATGTGAACATCTGTAACTCAGTAGCAGTCTTCAGCCCCGTTGCAGAGGATACGTAACACAGTTTTGTGCGTAGATGAGCGGGCAGAAGTCAAAGACCTATTGAAACACAGAGAAAGGCGAGTATAGATAAAATTGATTGATGGGGACATTGCGCAAGAAAATCCCAATATATTTTCCTCTCAGTTCTGTTTGTAAAAACATCGGTCAAAATATGCGATTTCATGAACCCGAGTAAAATAAATTTAAGAAAAAACTGACCCAAACAACCAAATTACAATTAAAGAAATTCAAGAGGGGACTATCCACAAATATGATCCATGAGCACTAGTTCAGTAGTTGTAACGACCTTTTTTGCATGAACTAAAATCCTTAAATCAAAAAGCTAACCTTTTGACGGTCATATTTTTCCGGACAACAAAATTGTCATTTGTGTGTGTGTGTGTGCAAAGGGAAAGGAGGTGTTGGTCAACCCTCTGTCAAAGGAAAACATATTTCTTGATATCTAGACGAACTTGTTCTTCGTTTACGGAATACTGAACAAAATTATTCCTTCCTTTTAGTCGAGGAAGACTATTCACACTATGTGCGTAACAATCCGATCCCTGAAACTAGGCTTAGAACCTGATGTTTATCTGTCACGTGTTGTCAGAAACTTTCTGATAAAATAAATGGTCAACATTGTCGATATGAAACAATGAGCCCGAAAATGTTCATGCCAAACCTAGACCGACAAAGTAGTATTTACCACTGTTGACATTTACAGTTTTGTACGTTGTAGCTGCAAATAAACGTTTGCCGATTTGAAACCGAAAGTATATCAATAAGCAGTATTATCTTTTAATAGCCGACCTCCGTGGCCGAGTGGTCCCGGGTTCGAATCCCGGCCTGGACATGAGTGTTTGCGAGTGTCCATTCATCAATTTCATGATATCATCACTCATCCTCATCTTCGCAAATTAGGCAAAAGTGGAACAAAAAGCGAAGTAAAGTAAACTAAGTCAATCAATCCGTGGCCGAGTGGTTAGCACAGCGCGCTACGACGCCAGATGCTCCGAATTCGAATCCCGGCCTGGGCATGGATGCTCTTTGTGATGTCCCTTCATCCTTTCGTCATATCACAACGCATACTCCTCCTCGCAATTAGTCAAAAAAGGCAGAAAAGCGAAGTAAATCAACCATATCAATCAATCACCTTTTTCGCAATTCTTTCTTCTTTATTTTCTTCTAATTAATGCCAGTGCTGTAACCGACAAGTCCATCGTTGAAAATATCTTAAGCATTGTTTAGCACAATCGGCAGACTTTTTATACAGAAAAATCGGTGTACTCTGTGAAGACACCACCACCAGACTCACGTTGATCGTACCTTGACGGGAGCGAAGTTTGATCTCTAGTGTGGATACCCCCTGATCGTGAGCGGAGCGTTAGGGGACAGTAACCTGAGTGTTGCTTGAGCGTAGATGTGAATCAAGCCTTAAAGTTATAGTTGAAGTCCTGATTCGAACGCCACTTCGGTATCTTTGACATAGCTTCAGAGGAAGCCGACCGGACGCGTATCTAGTTTCGAGCCAGCATATGTTTTTCTGAGAAGCGCTGTTTCACTTTACCTGCAGTGTTTAGACATCCAACACGAACTGTGACGACGATACACTCTCAAGGTCTCCACATTGTGTATATATAATAAATAGCACAACACACTAACACAACCTAGCAAAGATTACCGCAACCTCACGTTAAGAAATCTCCAAAGAAGCTGAATTGGCAACATCTTATTTACTCCACGTGGACTTGACAAGTACTGTCCTTTGCTAAAACGAACGCTATTGGTGGGTAAGGTTTGAGGAAACCTTAGTGTGCTCCACATGGACTTGACATATGATTGTCAGAGGGAAACTGATCATTCAGAACTTTCTTTGAAGTGGCATTCGAATCAGAACTTCTACTTTAATCGTATTAGCATTCTGCTACGAAAGTTCCCTGTGGTGACGTTTGTTTTCTCGCCCACCCCCCAACACCAAACATGGTTTTAATTTTTTCTTGGTTTTATGTATGCACTTATCCCTTTCATACCAATGAGGTTTGGCATTCACAAGTTCAGTATCTACATATACTATTCTTCCTCGGGTTAACTTAAAACTCAAATTGAACATGATTTAAAAATTGGTAGCGAATCAGCTAAAATGGGATATAATGACTATACTGTAGAAAGCTTGGACTATAACGGAGTCGGATAAGAATATTCATAGTTATTAACAAAATTACTGACTTTTCTAAAATTCTCGAGAGCAAGCAGAACTTTGAAAATAAAACAACATCAATGCGTAATAATCCACAAGTAATGGAAATCCCAGACAGTAGCTATCATTTTCCAGACAGGAACTTGACAATCAGAAATGCAGTGTCAGACATTACCAAAGCTTTTCCGGGTCACAAACGGCGTTAACATGCAAACAGGTGGAACCCAGGAAGAGTTTACAAGTGACTGACTCGGCATTGCATAGTAAAATCCATCACAATAAATATCTGGGACAATAGAGGTTATTGGGCAATTTTGAGCGAGACGATCAGGCGAGCAGACCAGGCAGTGGGTCGCAGGTCAGACTCTATGCGCGACATACAGTCTCACGAACAACTTTTCACCGTAGAACTTCTCCTCTAGCTGGCAGAGACAGGTATTTTTCATTTATCATGCTGGTCCAGTCTTTGAGGGTATAAAACTCAAGTGTTGTGTTTTGCCATTCGTATGTGTTTTTATTACCTCTCGCATGTTACCATTAAGCTCCCCATGAATAGCGAGTACGCCATTATTGAGGATGAGTGATGAACGAGCTACACCACCCAGATTCGATCCGAGTTCCTTTAGGTGTTGGTGCCGGGATTTTCATTTATTTCACTTCGAAATAAATGAAAATTGAGAAGTTAGCCGTTACGCTTTAGACGCGCCAGAATGTTCATGCATTTCATTTTAAAAGCATGAAAATTGAATGTCCATTACCAGAGAATTACAGTATTGAATAAAATCTCCGAATAGCTGAGTGAACTCCATCCGATTTATGCTAATGTGTTCAGCATTATTATGCGAATGAATTTTAGCTATTAATCTATACGCTATTTGCTATTGGAAGATTACTGCTTTCAGGCTTCCCTGGTATTAGCAAAATCCCACAAATTAGTAAAATGATGCATGATTTTGTGGATGAAAGGATGACTGTGCCAAAACACTTTCAGGTAATAATGATTGTTTGCAGTTGAATGCAGTCTATCAGGAAGCTATGGATGAAATTTCCAGTCCACAACGCAGCATGAATGTTGTTGATGCACGGAAAGGCTGAATGAATACAGGAAACAAACATTTGGTATTCTCGCACTTTGATCTTCACAAGTATGGGTCGTTTGCACTCTATTTCACGCTCCTTGCTTTTTGACAAGACAACAAACCCAATCATATTTATGATAGTTGAGAGGACTTTCTTTGTCTGTCAAGATCGTGCTGTAAACAATGTTAAGAATATGCAATGCCAATATTTCAAGACATATAAATTTCAAACAAATAAAAAATAATAATTGAAAAAGGAAGCGAAAAAGTATATAGCACAAAAACAAACATGAAAATAATATGTGTCACAATTTGCGTACAATTATTTTGTTCTACGTTGACAAATAACAATCACACTAGTTACATTGATAATGTCACCAGAATAACAAAATATAATCCTGGAAATGAAAAGAACCCCATATTTAGCTTATGTAAATTTAAAGGAAAGAGTACAAATTAACACTTCTTCTGGTGTGATTTGTGAGGGAGATTTCAGACCGAAGCGACACGCGACACATGTCGCTTTGGAAAGAGCCAATCAACAACACGACTTAGCGGCATGACAGGCCCAAGAGCCTGCGTTCGATTTTTGAAATCCCCTATCGACACGTGTCACGTGTTGCTTCGGTGGGAAATCTTCCTAAGTGTGTGTGCACATTCGCCATCATTAATCCGTTATAGGTCTTCTTCACGGCAATTTTAATTAATGAAGGGTATAAAACGATGTCTCTGAGAGGAGATACGAAGAGTTGCAGCAGCCCGTAAACATTTGGCTAAAAACTGCATGTTGCACCAAATAAAATCTTGCTTCACATGCATGAATTTCAAAATTAACTGTATGCGTCAGCCTTTGGCAACTTTTTCAATGTACTGATGATATTTCTAAATATGTTGTCAATTTCGGCAGGGCCTTGTGCCTGCCTATGCCAGTACACCGGCCACTGTGACTCTTCTAAGCCATTCCTAGTCTTGGTCATGATTAATCTATCGGAGTAGATAAATAGAAAGAATGTCAGAGGAATAAATAATTTATTACTTGAAAAATGCAAGATAACTACACAGTTGTCAGTAAGCTACACATATGATAGTTTGTTCTTATTTTTAATGACAACAAGTAGTCCACTTGAGTTTGTATGAATCTTGGTACTGGATCCCTGTGAAGTCACCTGTAAATATTATGAAAGTTTATGACAATCAAATCTTGGAAACTATCAGGTAAATAGATTAATCACGGTAATAAGCAATAAAAAAAAATTGGACTGTGGCTGTTCCTCGAGAGTTGCACTGTGGAATACGTATGACAAGCAGGTTTCTCGAGCTAGGAGGCCGATCCTCGAGTAATATACGTATATATATATATATATATATATATATATATATATATATATATATATATATTAAGGGAGATATTAAAGGTTAAAGAGCGAGAGTGGATGACAATATGTACAGACTCCTCCACGGAGCGACCGTGCAGAATACAATGGATCTGGCGAGAGGGTAGCCTCCCTTCGAGGAGTCGCGAGAGATAGGTCAAGGAACTCAAATTACACGGGCAAAGATAGAAGGGTAAGATGCCACGGTTTGAATACGATTTCACAAGGCTTAGACCGAGAGGGTATTATAACGAACATTTGGAGTAGCACATAAATAGACAAGCGGGGAAGCGAAAAAGACAGTTTATCTTTCACCACCTCTCGGGAATCATCCGCGCTTACAAGTACTCGCCTCTTGTGTCTAACCAATCAGTGTTGCGTTTAGTTCGCCCGGGATTGTATACAACCACGATGGAGTAGAGAGCGGGAAAGAGCCCACGTGGGGGCGTTCAACCCCTTACCTCCCTTGAAGATGCTGAGATCCAGAAGTGTGAAGCCTTACCGTCTAGAAGCCGTCCCATTCATCACGCCGCCAGGAGCATCAACATCGCCAAGAAGATTACATCAAACAGATCCGGCAAGGTAAGCCGAGTGAAAAAGTGTGACGTCTGTAAATGGAGAAGCTTCGTTCGCCCCGTCGTAACTATAAACACCCAATGAACTCTCATATTTACGTATAAATTACTCATTTACATTGCTTATTACGGTGATTAGATCGTACCAGCGATAATTTTACCATGTAAATCAGAGTACAACTTTCAGTAATTCAATTAGGAAAAGTACTTAACCTTCAGATTGTACGACACTATAAATTGTCGATGTAATTATATAACTGTGATCAAATTTAACCTGAAAAAGTAACAATATAAAGGTAAACCTAATAACATTCAATTATACCTGCATAAAGGAGTAGTGTTTTCGTCCATGCTCAAGCTCCTACCTGAACATAAGTTACCCGGAAACGGAAACGTGAAGGTAAAATTAGGAAAAAATGTAAGCAATGCTACGGTCTTTAAACATCACCCGAAACTAAAGTTGTATAAATTAATGACGTCTTTTGAAATGCAGAAGTATGCATGAGAGAGTGAATGTAGGAATGTAAGGGGCATTAATGTAAGTGTTTTATGCATGTTCTCTTATCTAGCAATTATATCACATAAAGTAAACTAACCCTGTGGTGTGTAATTTTCAACTGTAACATCTATTCTACCCCTATACAATCTCTTGGGCTCCAACTGAGGAGCACTTACCCTGTCACAAAAGGTAAATATTGTTTCAATCATTACCTATTGTTTATTTGTTTCTTGTTTGTTTACATTACCCATGTAACGTACCGCCGCAGCGTCGTCATACACACTAAGGTCGGCGTAGTTAAAAGTTTAATTCACTATTTATCGTATCCTACTGTTCAATATTTGAATATTTTAATTCAAATCACGTTTCATAAAAAGGAGTTCGTTTTATGAACTTTAAAATAGTCCATTTACACGTACGTTCTTGAGTGAACTCAAACTTGTGGCACTTTCTTGCGGAATTCAACGCACTCAAACCTGTGATACAAAAGAGCTTTCTTAAAAATTAACCACAGGCTTGCGTTCGAACAATCCGTGGACATATGACAAGATGTGAAAACGCAGAGGTGTGCATCTGTGCAAGCGCTGGGAGTTTAGAACATTCCGAGAGTTTTAGGGAATATTTGAATGCCATCTGGTTTCACTCAATCTTGAACCGTGCGCATACATCACTCGTGAGAAATAGTATTTTCAAGAATGTACAGTCACTGGCGATAAAGATGGGACATCTAAATTATGAAATAATCCCTTCTCTGCAAGGCTTTGTATGTTGCCTAACTCTACGGCGATAAGTGCATTTTAATAGCGGAATTTCAGTGACAACTTATACCACCGCCGTAAAGTTAGGCAATACACATGATGCCTTGCAGGGAAGAGAGTATTTCAGGATCTAGGTGTCTCATTTTTATTGCTGGTGACTGTACGTGCAAAGGTCGCTATCGACCATGAACAACATAAATTTTCTTATGTTACGAACACTTATGGCTTAACGATCCCATCGAGTCCCTGACTACACTGACAGATCCACTATTATCATCAATTACCTCAAGAAATCACACGAGGGGTAACATCGACTATTTTTAATGATGATTAACCTCAAACATCCATGCCCAGGCCGGGATTCGAACCCTGGACTCCTAGCGTCGTAGCGAGATGTGCTAACCAATCCGCCACGGGGGCCGGCACAACGCACGTTAGAAGGGAGATGAGAAGTACAGAATGTTTCAAAGATCACCTTATTGAAAAAGGCGTCTCAAGAGGTTCGAGCATAATAAATTGCTATTGTATGACCTGTATTTGGATACATGTTGCTGCCCTGTGTCTGCTACAAAGTCCGTCTTGAATGCATGCCTAACGAAGAAGACATGTCCCCAAAATATAACTTTTTCACATCGTCCGTAAAAATCGTTATTCCTAAATCCATTATGTGGTACACATGAATACTATTCATAGTAAATCACAAATTCGCATGGCAATAGTGACAAAACTGGAAGTTATCTGCGATAATTTAAAATTTTTCTAGTCTGAAATTGGCAATCTGAGGAAATACTCGGACTTGCTTCATTATTTGGCGGGATAAAATTATACAAGCATTAAAATTATCCTTAAGGACGAGAGAATGCAGAAAATTCGGTGTAAACATTTCTTACAGTTTGTTATATCGGATTGAAGTTATGGTTGCACGACTCTTGAAACGCTCTGTATAATTACATATTCTCTCGTATTATTATTTTTAAATGAGAAAATGGTTCTGGGTTCGAATTTTGGCCAGTTCATGGATGTTTCAGTATGTTTGTTCATTAATCCACTTTATTTAATCATCATTTGTGCTCACTGTTGTGAATCAACTCAAAGACAGAAAAATCGACAATAATCAAAATGCAAATAAAATGAAAACAAAGACCTAAATATTTCAAAACTAGTTTACAAAATATTCTTCTAATGACGTGGCATGTTCCGCGCATGGATTAGAGAACGCATTTCACATGTGGTGGGCTTCTCGGACTTCTTAAACAACATAAATACACAGCACGATGCATATAAGCTGTTCAATATCCGGAAATGGTGTCCGTGTGTTCCCAAACAATCGACAAACTCCGCACGTATGCGCACCATTGCGACCGCAGCGCTGCAGCGGCAATGTTTGGAAACCGAACTTATTTTATGGCCATCCCTCGTAATTTAACAGAGCTATAAAATATACTGTTCTACGATTTGTAAAAGACAACTTGAAAATAGCAAGGACTGTTATATATAAAGAAGCGAAAAAACATTGTTTAAAAGTTACAAAGTACTAGCTGATTACTCAGCATTGCCCGGGTATTTATTTATCCCAATCTTCTATTAGACAGGAAAGTAATGTAACTATAAGTAACTATAGTATAAAATGTAAGTAATTAGCTTAACGACCCCGTAAACTATGGATTCCACGCGAATATTGGTCGTTTCCGCAACACAAACTCATATCAGCCTGAATGTTAGACAACCCGAAAAACACTATCGTTGTGCGGGATTGCATAGAGTCACGGATGTCTGTTTGTGCGGAATTTAATATCGGTCGTTGTCGATTATTTTTACATGTCACCCCCTTTCCACCCCACCCATAGGGGTACCAGGGGTGTTTATCCTCAGAGTATTTCTTTCGAGATTGCAAGTGATACGTGTACCAAGTTTGGTTGAAATCGCTCCAGGCGTTCGAGAGTTATGCCGGAACAAACATACACACATACACACATACATACATCCATTTTTATATACGGTAAAATATAGATTTTGCTTCCAAAATTTTATTTGCTGTAGGGTAAGCAAATTTTTAAGGATTGTTCTTAGCGCCTACAGTTTCGAGAACTCACCTTTCCATGTAGCACTCTTCTCTATTATGGGAAAAGCTGTATCATCTTTCTTATATCCAGGTACAACAAAACTCCCTTGAAATGCTGGATCCTTCAGTTCTTCAGTTGCAGTCTCTTCGCTTACTGTGTTCCATTCCTCTCCATTCTTGCTTGTGAGATATGTTCTGTTTTTCTTGTCCTTGGCATATATTTTCTCCGTGGTGGGAGAAAATCCAACAAAATATCCTAGATATCTAGGCAAAACTGAAACAATAGAAAAATTGTCAAAATAATGCATTTCTCACAGAATATTTTACCTGCACTCTGTCAGAACTATCTCTGGAGCAGGCGAACATGAACAAGTCTCTGCGCAAGTTGTGAAGCTAGACGGCTCCACCAATAAACACTTGAGAGGAACGGGATTGCGTGGAGGTGGAAGCGACTGCAGTTAACTGCCTTCGTAGCAGCGTGTACTGCTTCGCTCTGCCCACTCGATCCCCCCTCCTCTTCTCTGCCGGCTTTGCTCCAGAGATATATGGGACAGGGTATAATTGCTGATATGTAAAGGTATATAGTTTAATTTTACTATATAACCCACATTCAAGGCCATGCTGCGCCAATTCAGTTGACTGCGTGTCTTAGTGTCACACTACCGGCCCGGGTTCGATTCCAGGGGTGTCATTTCAAGCAGGAATTTTCGTTGTTTCTGCACAAGTGACTTTAGGGCGTACCCAGCTTTGCACCATCGTGTACCTGGAACGGAGGTGATGTCCGGAGGCGTGGTGCACATCACATCCCTTACACGATGACAGAGATGGAGAATGTGTGAAGTCTACATACACACCCCCTACACACTATCCCGGGAATCTGTGGAGCAAGGCCGCGCATGACGATAGAGAAGGGGAGGGTGGAGCGAAGCAGTACACGCTGCTGTGAAGGCTGGTAACCGCAGTCGCTCTTCACCCTTCGAAGCAATTCCGTTACGTGTTCATTGGTGGAGCCGTCTCGCGTCACTACTTGCGCAGAGACTTCTTTGAGTTTGCTTGATTCAGAGATACCCGGGACAGAGTATACCTTTATGACAGCATGCGGCGCACAATCCCTTTTTCGTAAAGATTGTTGACTTGACAGATGAGCGAATCGAGAATTTTTATTACAGTAAATTTACAATTTGCAGTGTATGGTATACCATTTTTTTTCATCTTAAAAAAAAATATTGTGGATCAACGCCCTGCGGGAACTAAAGCATTTCAAGGATCTTCCCATTGAGTGACGTGTGCTCATCGTATTGTGTATAATAGTCACTGTTATCTTTCATTCCAGACCGAAGTCCATTCCTATTAGTTTCAAGTAGATACCCTCTTGCCACAATGCTAGAACACTTTCCAAATTTTGGAGCTCCCATCGGGAACCGAACCCTGGATCGCTGACACTGAAGGAAAGAGCGTATTTATTTTTTTAATTTTTCAGTTAAATTCTTTACTTTTTCGGCAAGAGAAAGCACACACAGCCATGCTTTAACCAGGATTGAACCTGGGGCTTCTGTAGTCGTAGCGGTTATGTTGCTGACCAGTTCAGCGCCCAAGTTGGTTCTATTCGTTTACGCACGATTCATATTCTTTCAAAGTTTATCTATTAGGTTGTATTAGTTGATGAGGTGGCTATTATTGACATGCAGGGACGGACATGACCATCGAATAAGGTTGTTTTCCAGATTTAGTAGTTTATTATTGTAGAATAAAACTAAAGTTATATTTACACTATCATGACCCGTCAGATATCACCATTAGATATGATTTCGCTGAAACTGTTACATGGGAAATCTGGCGATGAGAGTAAAAATTGGTTGGAGTTATCTCATTAGCGTATTCCAACCACTTAATACAATACACCATTTAGTATATATCATGACTATATAATTGTTACAGCGTGACAGAATGTCTGTCACCTCGCCTTTAGTGTTAGCGGCTTCATGTTCGATCCTCAGCGGGGAAACAGAAAAGTGAATGTTGATTCAGCAACGTCAGGACAATGAGCGAGTTAGTTGAAAATTAACAACATAATATTCATAGAACTAGCGATGGGACTTTATACGCTGACCACTTGCCATTCAACTGAAACATTAAGAATATATTGCAATTTGTATCGATCAAATTATAGGTGCTAAAGAAAGTGCTTAGTGCTATCCAACTTCCTCCGTCATACTAAATAATTTATTTGCTGCTTCGTTGCAAGAAAGTCTGTTCGATTGCTGAGGCAGAGAGAGAGAGAGAGAGAGAGTGAGAGTGAGAGAGAGTGTGTGTGTATGTGTGTGTTTTAGAGTTAGTCAGTCAGTCTGTCATATTTTTTTGTTAGACAATATACATTACCTTTCCACGACTTTCCATTGTCTGAGGACAGACACGACAGCTCACGTTCCATTGGATTTACATCACAAAAGTATAGCTTTTCATGAGATGAATCATATGCAAAGTGACGCCACTGATTAGAATTAGTAGAATATCTTGTAGTGTCTTTAAGGCAATGGTCGTCATATCGTGGTTTGAGTTGACAACCATACATCTCTACTCTGGAATAGTATATATTACATATTAAATTTATATTTGCGATAGTGTGAAAATATTTTTGCAGTATCAAAAAACTTTGCTATTTCATGTGCATAACATTTGCAAGCCTCAGCATTTTTATGGAGCCCACAGTGATGCTGATAATGTTGAAAGTATTTTGTTCATGAAAGAGCCCCATTCATACTTATTCATTCTACACACAGAACATGAAATGCATCAAATTAAAGTTGATGCATTTTTGGTGCATCATCTGCCACAGTTAAACGTGTAATTTTGGTTTCTTTGAAATGATGGTGTCTGATCTTCTCAATTGATCCATTTTTAGTGCATTTTAGGAGTTGATAAAGTACCCTTTTTTGCATTCCTGTGTGTATCTTGATGCACCAAAAGTGCATCATTAATGCACTTTAATAAGAGTGAACAGTTTGTGTCAGTTGACACAATTTGGGTTTTTTGTGTACTTACATAACCTTTTTAAAAATGCTTTAAAAGAAAAGAAGAAATACTGCTTACCTTACACCAATATATGTTTTTTCTTCATCGTCACCTTCTGTTTCTAGTATAAGTAATCGTATGTAGTATGTCCTGATTGGTTTTGCGAATACATATTCTCTATTAGTAGCAGATAGCTTCACCTACAAAATCAAGAAAAATAACTATAGGACAGACATGAGTCAGTTTTCTACCCAATATTAATCTTAGAGCTGACAAGTAACAGTCACCCCGAAAGTGTTATTTGAGTGATTCCTCGCATGTCAAGTGTCAATTTATAAGGAAAACAAAAATTGCTCAGTTATTGGGAGATTCATTAAGATCTTTATTACTGTAAAAATGTCCAAAGTACCCTGTTAAGGACAGAAAATTGACAATTTTCTGCACACAACAACATATTATTAAATAGTTTTAAAGTAGAAGGAATATTTTTAAAATATCTGCGACTGTTTACAAGTTAAACGCTACCTCTTCCTCCACCACATGATTTGTGAAAATCATCTATTACATAATTGACGTTACGTGTTGTCAGTTGACACGTCACTACTTTGTTCAGGGGGTTTTCTGTCGGAAACCTTGGATGGAACTGGAACAGCATCCGGAATGTTATTCAACGATGAGATACGAGCCATACGTTCATTAACGTGTTTTGACTTCGCATCGAGTCCTGACATGGGTGCTCAATTTCATCATATCCACACTCATCCTCATCTTGCAATTAGCCAAAAGTGGCAGAAAAGCTACGCTAAATAACAAAACCGAATATAGTAGTAAAGAAACTTCAATGCTAACTTTCTATTATAATAATAGCATGCATTATTCTGTGAGTAGAATTTCTTGTATGATAATTATAGTGTATTACATAATTATTTCGATATTATCGATTCTTATCTTAAAAATGTGACACATTTCACTTAGTTACATTTGGTTACATTTTGTATGTGCAGTACTCAGAAGCGACGCTATAAAAAAAGAACGAAGCTTCTGCACAAGTGAATCATTATTACCATTCTTTAACAAGTGCTGAAGTTAGGTTAAATTTATAATATCCAATCAAAAAATCAAATATTTACCTCTTCAGCAGTTGAAAAAGACACACCGGTCAAACTACTTTGTACTTGCAGTCTAGTTACAAAGCGGTATCCGTCTACGACATCCACCCAGATCTTCGTAATTCTAGACAGTCCATTCAGCTTTATTGTGAGATAGTGAACAATCCAATCGGGTCCCAGTCGAAGAGCAGGCGACCACACTTAGGCAAAAGAAGTAGAGTTAGGTATATATTGGACTATCTACTACTCGGTGGTCGAGTACATTAATTATACTCTGTCGCAGCTAACTTTGGAGCAGGCGAACGAAAACAAGTCTCTGCGCAAGCAGTGACGCGAGACGGCCACACCAATGAACACGTGAGACTGACAGAATTGCGTTGAGAGGGGGAAAGTGACTGCACTTACCAGCCTTCGACCAGCGTGTACTGCTTTGCTCTGGCCACTCGATTTCCCTAGCTTCACTGACGCTATGCGCGGCCTTGCTCCACAGTTAGCTGGGACAGGGTATAGGTGGCTGACTTTCGATGACGCCACCGAAATTCCAGGTTTCGAGTTCCAGTCTGTGCATGGGTGTTCTTTATGCTTTCGTAAATTTTATCTTATCACTCATCCTCATCCTGGCTAAAAGTAGAAGTACGCAACGCTAACAAATATACAAATTCTATATGATACATTTATGAAACCTTTCAAAATATATGATTGAACATTCAATGATTGGACTGTAAGCATGCAATTTAATCAACATTTTAATTTAAATTAATACAATATCTCGAACACAATTTAACCTGTGAACGGCCGGTCACGTGTATGCATTTTATCTATACTCTGTCCCATGAATCTCCGTAGCGAGCGAACGAAAGCAAGACTCTGCGCAAGTAGTGGCTCGAGAGGGCTCGACCAATGAGCACGTACGAGGGAGCGGGATCGCGTGGAGGGGAAAAGCGACTGCAGCAGCGTGTACTGTTCTGTTCTGTACTGTACTTTGTTTTTCTTCGCTCCGCGCACTCGCTTTCTTCCCTTCTCTGCCTTTATGCGCGGTCTTGGTCCAGAGATTCCCGGGATAGAGTATAAATAAGACACGACGTTTTCTCAATTTCTTGTTCTCAATTATTACGTGAAGGTTCTGCATTCGAGTCCCGGATATGTTCATTGTGCATGTCCTTTCATATCTCAATTTATTCTCATTGAAGCGATTTACGCATAGGTAAATTCACAGATACAAAGAAGCAAACACAACTATTTTGACACAAGTGGAACATTATTTATTTATGAAGATAACATGATGTAACAAGCATAAATCGTACAGCGCCGGTCTCCGGTCAGCACAATGCGCTACGAAGCCAGGGTAACCCTGAGTAACTCATGGATGTATTACTGTGCTTGTCTCGGCATCTATTTCATCTGCTCATCATTTATCCTCATCGTCACGATTAAGCCAAGAAGTAAAAAAGTGTTATAAAATAACCGAAACAGAAAGAAAGAAAGGCAGTGTAAGCTTGAAAAGGTTCTCCGACACCAGAGTGAAACGTCGCTACAATAATAAAAATCACAAGTAATATTTATTGTATTTTGTAATATACAACAGGGGGTGTATGCTACAATGCATGTAACCGAAAAAGAAACGAGACGGAAAAAATTAAGCAGGTGAAATGGATAACTGATAGAAACACGAGATGGTTTATCTTGATTTACTGTGGTCTATAATTTTCTATACTTGAACTATATACCTGACGAACTTCCTTTGCGAGCCATTGCTGGTCCATGACCTTTGTCCACAGCTGAGGAGGCAGTAAAGTAACAGTCTTCGACCAAGTCATCCTCATCAGCCTCTTTGATTAACGAGTCATTACATGCTGCGATCGTTGAAGAGAAAATGAAGAATATTTGAATAAGGTTATAATAAATGGTGCATTCATAATGTGAATAAGCAATAATTATAACACACTCCATAATTCTTGATAATTTGGTTCTCGGTTTACAATTGATCCAATTCAAAATCGTGGATAGAGCGTTGTGCTGATCACACCACCCCCACCATGGATCAAGAATGTGTGGAGCCCTGTCTCCACATTCCCTGTGCTGCCTTCATGCCACTGCACACAGGGGAGAACATTATGTGTAAACATTAGTTTTGTTTTGAATGTTTTAACGTGCGCTGTAAGGTATTTATAATGAAATCTTTATTTTGAAATTACTCGTACAATTAGTATATTAATGTTTTTTCCACATTACTTGTTTACAAATTATTAGGGGAATCAATGTTACAATTAATACAAGAAATATTTTAATTTACAAATATACGTATTTCGATATGAAACCCAATCCAAATCATTTATAATAATACAGTAATAATAATAATAATACATTTTAAGCCTGACTTTGTGATTTTAATATTAAATGGCCTTAGTTTAGAATTGTTTGACATGGATGATGTGTATGAAATAAAAGCTGTAAGCTTTTCAGTAGAACCACAGACAATGTGGTAGAACTGCTACTTCCTTAATTTTCAAATGGCTTTAAAAATATCCCATTAAAATACTTGGGAATTAAAAAATACCGACACCACCATTGATTCAGATTTAGTTTTCGACACACCCGATATTATGAGATGTGTAATCTTCAACCGACGAAGACGTTATTTAGCAATTAATAGGATGTAGGTGTAATTGCTGTAAATATATTT
Organism: Lepisma saccharinum; assembly: GCF_977018435.1. Classification (NCBI taxonomy): domain Eukaryota; kingdom Metazoa; phylum Arthropoda; class Insecta; order Zygentoma; family Lepismatidae; genus Lepisma; species Lepisma saccharinum. Next base: position 24,830,046 of record NC_139230.1, on the reverse strand, counting down.
ACCAAAATTAGATAAATATTATTCAAATATTGAAACTGGTACGTACGGTGTATCAAAAACTTGACCATGCACATCATTACGATACTTGGCAGTAAAATTGCTTGATTCTGCAAAGAAATGGGTCCTGGATTCGAATCCATCATAAGTTCGAGCCCTGATTCGAACGCCAGTTCGGTATCTTTGACACAGCTCTAGAGGAAGCCGACCGGACGCGTATCCGGTTTCGAGCCAACACCTGTTTTCTGAGAAGCGCTGTTGTCACTCTTACCTGCAGTGTTTAGACATTCATTCATTCACTTTGACGTCATACTCCCAAGGTCTCCACATTGTATGAAAAATAGCACAACAAAATAACACAACCTATCAAAGATAACTCAACCGCAACCTTACGTTAAGAAATCTCTAAAGAAACTCCACGTGGACTTAACAAGAGCTAAAACGGACGCTATTGGTGGGGAAGGTTTGAGGGTAGGATTTACTGGGCTCCACGTAGACTTGGCATATGGTTGTCACAGGGAAACTGATCTTTCGGAACTTTCCTTGAAGTAAAATGCTGTTCCAATCAGGACTCGAACCATAAAGTATTGTTTACTTATTCATCACGATTAAGATAGAGACGTAAAATAACGAAAGGTGCTGTATAATGCAAGGCAATACAACTTGGTTGCCTACAATGCAAATAAAATTTTCTCTTGTTTAGTTATATATATAAAAAATATCAAACATTTATCGCTCTGCATCAGAAACGTTCATGGCAGCATACACATTTTCCATGGACCTCAATCTACAAAATACGGAAATTAATTCCTTTCGGACCACTACTTTCGAACACAGGATCTTACCTGTACTGCTTACGTCAAATGATATTTTTGATGCGGGACCGCAATACAAGAGTGTTTCGTTAGATTCTGGCCAATCGTTGAAGGTTCCTTGAGTACAAAACACCCTGGCTAATAATGTGGGTGTAACTGCTTCAGATGATGGATCTCTTGGCTTTATAGTCATTGTGAAGTTAATTTCAACGACCGTTACAAAAAATAAATTTTCTATCTGTAATAGATACACATTATGAATATTTTCTCCACATAACACAATAATAAAAAGCATCATATAAAACGTTTGATTTGCATTAAAAAATACCTCTGTCTAAAGCTTAATGCTCGATTTGTAAAATTGTTTGACTTTGACTGTACCTTGCATAACAATTTCTAGTAAAATTGAAATCCGGAAAAGTAATCGGAAGTTCTAGTACACAATCACAGGAAAGATGCTAAACTCACGGCCATGAAAATAGGCGGCTGGGCAAAATTGCGCTGGTGCCACATATGAGAAAAGCAAAGCGAGAACGGGACAAACGTTGCTGGATCCTGCTAACTGTGTGGCAACGTCAACCGGGCTGCGTTGCCTACTTCCAGCGTCAGACCGACTTCTCTCCGGGGTACTTCTGTGTCATCCCTGACCTTTCGAGCAAACACTGTCAGTTTGTATCACATGGACTTACAAAGACGAACTCCAGAACGATATCTTTCATTCTCTTAAACCTCCGAACACACGGGGTTTTGCTCCAACTGGCAACAGCGTGAACTTCTGCCAGCCGCCTAATTTCGATTTGCGTTTAGTCAGTAATCCCAACTCTGAAATAAATTACATTAGGGAATAGAATAAAAGATAAGAATGTTGAACAGGATTGTTACCATAAAATCTACTAAAACGAAGTGATCACGTTGATAAGTAATACTAATAAGTGAATGCAAATTCGTTGAAACAGTAAAGACTTTGCTAAATTAAATAAGCTCATCAACTAAAATGAAATCTTCAGCCAACACGATAATCTAAACACGGTGTTTCCTTGGGTAAGCAATATGACGAAACTTTTTGTGAAAAAAGTGAAATTTCTGTGACAAAGGTGAAAATTAAAACTAATGGTGCATTTAAAAGAACTCCTGTCACGGTCAAAATGAAACCAATGATATAATATTTGAATTTTTTAGATATTATAAAATATTAAAAATGTTTCTTGCGACCAATTTTTCTTTACTGTTACAATTTTATTTATTGTTGCTATGCCCTTCACACGGCCCTTTGGTAGTTTTGACCAGAGACCTCTCATTCCAGATTAGAAAAACCTATTCTGCCACCATGGGTAAACTTGAAACCACTCACCACCTTCGTCATGTGTGTGAAACCTCCCTACGGCTCAAAATAACCGTTCATCTATTATTTTTGGTCTGGTTGGTTTGACTCTCCCGCCTCTCTATTTTGACTATTCCAGCTTCCATAATCCGATTGAATAGCATTCCCACAGATACGAGATTACCATAAAGGTAATAATGTTTTCCCTTCATTAATAATTTTCAAATGACAGAATAACTTACACGTGGTCTTGCTTTGATTTATGTTGTAAATGAGAAGATAAAATAAAACAAGGGAGTCAGTGTGAAACACGATTCATATGTCAGGCTGTTACCGGGCTGTGGTCGTTGCCCTTGGTAACACCTTGCTTATCGGATTTGAACTGTTACTGATTTCATAGAAACTTAAAGATTCGCAGTACAGTTCTGAATTTTGTAATTTTTGTTATTTAGCTTAGCTTTTCTTCCACTTTTGGATAATAATGACGAGGAGGATACATAAGGATTAGATAAAATTGACGAGCAGATACTCATGGAGAACACCTGTAACCAGGCCGGGTCTTGAACCCGGGAATTTCGTTTTATAATCCCAATTATAAACTTATATTTTCGTGAAGGGAACCAAAAGAAAAACAGAAAAGTGGCGATACTTCTAGAAAGATTGATACATTGGATTACTGCTGTCACGAAGACCAAAGCGGTAGTATTATAGTTTTATAGTTACATGACGTACAGTTACCAGCAGAAGTGCGTTGTGATTTATCAGTATTTTGACCTTAGGATCCCTTAATAAACAAACAACCTCACTCCCAAACACCTATTTATTTCATTAATTGTTCAATAAAAGACTCCTATTTCATTTTAAATGCACAACCTACTTCTACTTTTGACTACAAGGCAAAGCATAATTTGTGGAAGTCCTTACCACTATGTCAATATACCCTTCTTCATAATTGACGATGGAGGCTCCTGTAACGTTGCTTTCGAAAATATCCTCCTCCTGATCGAAGACTATGAAACCTGGGCTTAGTACACGAAGTTTTGCTTTTAGTGCCTCCGCCTTGGACGTATTTCCGTGACGCAGTACTGCAGTTAAGGCGATGTGCTCACTAAAAGAAAATCTAAGCGGTAACAATATTACAAAGTAAAGGTTTAGCTATACTCTATCCCGAGAATCTCTGGATCAAGGTCGCGCATAACGGAAGAGAAGGGGAGAAAGCGAGTGGGTGGAACGAAGACGAACACGCCTCTGCTAACGGATGGTAGCTACAGTCTTTTTTACCCCTCCACGCAATCCTGTTCACTCTCACGCGTTCATCGTTGAAGCCATCTCGGGTCGCTACTTGCGCAGAGACTTGTTTTCGTTCGTTCCCTCGCTCCAGAGATTCCCTGGACAGGGTATAAACCCTTACACAGATCCAAGCTGTCTAGTTCATAATAAAAATTTGAACCGAAAATAATAAAGAAATCGTTAACGATTAGAGTGAGAATTTTTCCAAGGGATCTTATTTACAAGCTGTTCTTTTTTTACAAATAGTTGTCGATTTAATCGTGAAAATTTCAAGCCACTTGTTGAGTGCTCTTAAATAGTTTTCACTACAACTAGTATTTCGTGCGATACTGAAGATACTAATTACTGTTTTGCATTATATATCTACATTGGAACTTATACATTCCATATTTTTTGGAGTTATGGGACACACTGTCTCAACCTGTGTCGAGGCCTAATAGCAGCTGCAACTAATGCAACAAGAATAATATGTAAATTTAAATAATATGATAAACTACCTACCTTGTAGTCTAATATAGAGGGAATGATAAATAAAATTTTTTCTCTGTTTCGAGTAAGCGAAGAAAATGACTGACAATAAAAAACATGAACATTCATTTCTGTTGATTTGAATTCAATTATACTACGTACTAACACATGTAGCAATTGGTATATTTTTCCTGTATAACGTATGTTAAACGGTTTTCATCGTATCTACAATTAAGCAACCTGTAGTAGATCTCTTGAATTTCACTTGTACGCCATATTTTGAAAGAAAATTTTTTTTTTTTTTTACTTGTCTCAAATTACATTAAATGCGACTTCAATATTCTGGAATCGCTCGTGTTGTTTATATTTATTCTTTATTGAGTATTTCGGCCACTGAATATTACAGTGGCGAAACAATTAGAAACAATAACATAACAATTGCATAATTCAAACCAAAGGAATTAAACAGGTTACAAGAGAACGCATAAATAATATAGGCTAATTGTTCAAATAAGTAATTTTTGGATATGACTCAATATAATTAAAGTTGTTTTAATTGAGGATATTTCCTGCGCGTATCCACTACAAAGCACTCTAACTTCAAGGTAGATTAAGATGTTTGCACTTTCCAGAAGAAAATTGACAAAATCACAATGTTATTGTTGCTCTGAAATGCCAAACAAGGAATGGAAGTTGACCGAGCTGGCTATTTTATCGATTCTTGGACTAACATTCCCTCTATATAGCTTCACTAACATTGAAAACTTCCTGCAAGTGAAGTTTCCTACACTTGTAAAATCCTTTCATTCCTGAAATCTAATTGCCAAACTTTCTCGCAGAACCGAATGTCGCGAATGACTGAATGGGGTTGTTAACTGAAATTTATGGGAGACTTCTTTAGAATTCCGTTTGCAGCAAGCCAGTTTTCTCCTTTGACATTCTCTAGTTGAATGCTGAGGGAAGCTTTCTATACGTTCCATCTCGATTATAACATGTTAGGCCAAATGTACAGAGCTGAATACATTGAATCTGATAACACAAAAATCTTACATGGTAATTTGTATGTCAATTCATATAAAGCCGCCTGTGTGCCATTACCAGTGAAGTCGAGTAGCTGAGTGATCTTCTATTCCGTGACAGAGCATATGCTGCCTTGTAATGCTTAGAAGCTGTCTGAACACTTCTCAAGTTCAGTTGAAAGGGTTTTCAGCAGGTGCGATTCTTTAGATTAAGAAGGTTTTTGGTTTGAGTTTTATAAGTTCATACGCAACGGACCCGATCGCTCATTTGGCGGTTTCTCCCCGTCACATCAAAGGAAAGATACGATACGCGGTGGAGGGGCAGTGTGGACGGGCATCCGCGCGTTCCGTTGCCTCGTTGCATCATCCTTCAGTGTGTAGTGAGCTCTGTGAATGACAGTACGTCCCATTGTCAATTTATTTTCTTTATTAAGGAGTGGGATAAGGAAAATACTTTTGTATTTGTTGATATAAAGTAAAGTTTCTGTATAATCCGCTGATCTGCTGGAACCGCAAGTCTGCCAATAAGCTGCTTCCACTATACAGTTCACGTTTCGCATACATGTTTGCTATCCACCAACGTGGAAATTTGAGTTTTTTTCTTATATATATTTTTCTTTTCTTTATAATATATTAGTATCTCCTCCTTATATATATATATATATATATATAATATATATATATATATATATATATATATATATATATATATATATACGTTTAAGACCACCAGGAAAAAGTGCCATAAATCAGTACAAATGGATGTATTTCGTAATTAATGTACAAGAAACAGATCTAAGAATCTGCTTGGCAATGTACAAACATAGGTACATCCACTATACATACTAATGTCACCTCATATTTTGCTTTCATCAATATGTCCGCCATGGACCTTAATGACAGCAGCGCAAACACGTGGCATGCGCTCCAATAGTTTTTCCAGATAGGATGGTTAAATGTTACGCCAGGCATCGTTGATGAATTCCCATAGCTGTTGATTGTTGCTGGGTACCTTCTTCCTGATGTCCCTATCGATTCGGTCCCATAGCAGTTCAATTGGTGAAAGATCAGCAGACGGTGGTGGCCACGTCATGAGAAGTAATGCCTTGCGTTCCAAATATCGTGTGCACAATTTAGATGTATGTTTGGGATTATTATCTTGTTGAAAAATAAAACCATTACCAACAAGACGAGAACCAGAGGGGATGGCATGGTGCACCAATATCTCATGATACCCTTCTTTTACCAACGTTCCCTGAATTTTATGAAGGTCCCCCATCTGGTTTCCGGCAAACATCCCCACACCCTTACACTTCCATCCCCATGTTTCACTGTGCGAACAAGACACTCTTCTTTCATTCTCTCGCCGACCTTTCGACGCACAAAGGTTCACCTATTGCTGCCAAGTAATTCATATTTGGATTCGTCGGTCCAGAGTACCCGTTTCCAGTTATCCACAGTCCAACCTTGATGCGTTTTAGCCCAGCCCAATCGTTTCGTCTTGTTCACACGTCGTAACAATGGCTTTCTAGCAGCTACTCTGCCATGCAGCCCTTCTTCACGCAACCTATTCTTCACCGCTGACACAGACGCAGGCGTCAATCTGCTGTTATTCAGGGAAGCAGCGATGACTGGTGCTGTTAGGCGCCTGTTGCGTTTGCTAGTTACTGTAATATATCTATCGTCAGCTGCAGACGTTACACCAGCTCTTCCACTACGTGCACGGTCAGCATGACTGTTGGTTTTACAGTATCTGTCCAATGCACAATGAACACCAGTCTTGGAAATATTCAGTTTTCATGCTATTTCGCGTTCCGAATAACCTTCATTTTTCAGTGCACATATCACAGCACGCTTTTCAACTGAAATCGCCTGTTCCCCATGATGACGGGCCATTTCACACACCTCCACTTACCTTGCACACCTCACACACAATAATGGGCCGCAATGTCGCCTGCATGAACAGCAACTGACCCTGAGCCACTGATAAGGATGCACATGAGGCTGCCTAACGTAGTGACCGGTTACATGAACACAGCTGCAATGTTGCCAGCTTCAGCAACGTTTTTGTCACTTTCCATTTTGCCAACAAGATGCTACACATTCGGAAAAAAATTGGTTTCGCTTCTTGCGAGGCTCAAACTAGACTACATTGCATTTTCCATGTGTATCATCATCACGCCTTTCTTGGACAGGAACCGTTGGTTCCATACAACACTCCATACTGATTTTTTGGCTGTTTTTCATGGTGGTCTTAAACTTTTTGTCGGTAGTGTATATATATATATATTTGTACATGGTGGTAAAGATCTGAAATACTGAGTGTAAAGATAAATACGTTGTGCATTGTACTTAATAATTGAAACATTGTATTCATGTAGGCTATTTTTGTAGATAATAGTTAGATATTTTATTCAACTCTCTTCAATTAACATGTATTATTATAACTCGGTTTGTTAACTGTTGTATACACATATAATTTAGCGTTGACATGTTTTATGTTTATTTAAATTTCTGCACAATAATATTTCTTATCAAACTAAATTTACAAACTCAAAGCAAGAAATGTAGAACACTGTAATTGGCCATTCGCCTGTTGTGTTTAATAATAAATAAATAAATAAATAAATAAAACGTAATTAATGAAAATATATGCGGCTGCTGCCACTTGCTGCGGTGTACTCATCGTCATTTGAGACCAGACTGTGAACTGTATCGCACTCCCGTATCAATCATGCTACAGGGTGGATGATACGGAACGCCGTGATGATACGCGACAAATCGGGTTCCGTATCGTATCAATGATACGCTGGTTTGCAACAAGTGGATACCGGGCTTAAGAAGGTTAAGATGAGAGCTAGAGATAGGAGTTTGGATTTAAATGAGCGGTGATGAAGGCAACCACATTAATTTATAGATTTTGAATTCGGAATTCGTTCAAGGCAGAAATTTGCACAGATGCAACCATAACCTAAGACAAAAGTAATTTTGTAATTCCGTGTTGAATTGATAGGATACGATAGATAGTTCATATTTTTTCTCCTTAATTGGCGGTGTGAGGTCTGCGTGGCACCAAAAAGGTTAAAAAAGCTATTATTGTGTTTGTTCTTGTTGGTGTCGGCGGCTTTGAGTTTAAATTTTTTGAGCACGATAAAATCTTCCACTTCTTTCCGAATTAATGTTGAAGTGGAGTTTCTAGTGCTTCAATGTCTCTGCGACCTCACGTCACCGATCTATACTACTGAAAATCTACATCACTACCAGCACTACATTCTTGTCTCGGGATTCTGTTGACCAAGGCCGCGCATAACGGTAAAGAAGGGGTAAAGGCACTTGAGCGGAGCAAAGCAATGAGCGCTGCTGCAAATTGCTGGTAGCTGGAGTCGCGTTTTTCCCTTCATGTACTCGCTTCCCCTTTCACACATTCATTGGTCGAGCTTTCTCGAGTCTCTGCTCGCGCAGAGACTTGCTTTCGTTCGCTTGCCCCATAGATTCCCGGGGCTTCGACGTTTCTTGCAATATCACAAGAACGTCTTTTGTCCTCTGAGGATATTTTTCGAGAGTATTAGTTATCGCACTCGACGCCAAGGGTACCGGGTTCGAATCCCGGTCCGAGCTTGAGTGTTTTTTGTGAGTGTCCCTTCGCCAATTTCATCATATCATCACTCATCCTCATCTTCGCGATTAGCCAAAAGTGGCAGAAATGCAAAGTAAAATAAACCAAATCAATCAAAACTCTTCCTCATCGTCGCGATTAGACAAAGAGTGATAAACTAAATATGCTGACCAAGGCAGTAATTTATTTTATTAAAAATATAAACTAAACGTAACGTTTCAACCTTCTAGCAAGGTCTTCTTCAGACTCTGTATCAAGTACAAAAGTTTTGTACTTGATACAGAGTCTGAAGAAGACCTTGCTAGAAGGTTGAAACGTTACGTTTAGTTTATATTTTTAATAAAATAAATTACTGCCTTGGTCAGCATATTTAGTTTATCATAATCATGGAAACAAGGCTTAATGGTGTTATAAATAGACAAAGAGTTGAAAAGGGACGTAAAATAACAAAAATCAAATGGATTGGTTATCGTGTTTGCCATTTCGCTCAAGAAAGTATCATCCGATGGAGGCACATATAGTTCGGACCCTACTTTAAACTATAGGTTCAGTCCCGATTAGCCTATCTGTGCATAAAATGAACTTAAAAGCTTAAAAAAAGACAAGCTCAAAGAATCTCTCATCCATCTTCAAGACTAATTGCATAGCAGAACAATATCTGAGCAATAAAATTTTGTCTGCTGCAAATAAGCGTCGATGTACTGGGTTGATTGACTGTGTCCCAATCAGGGAAGGTCATAACATGTTAAGAGTTAAGATTGTGTTATGAGCGCCATAAGATGCGCAAGCAGAAAACTAACTTTTCTTCATAACTAACATATACATAAGAAAAATATACTTTTGAGAAGAGACTGCGCATTGAATTAAATATATACATATTAATTAAATGTATATAAACCTGGACGCAGATAACACAAAATATTTCATGTAGGTTAGAAATGTGTGCCCCCACTTAATTAAGTAATATTTAATGTACAGGGTGAGGCAAAAGTCCGGACCACCCTTTTAATTTGAAAACTACTTGACGGAGGGCGATGAAATTTCGGATATGGGTAATTGGGGTGGGGCACACCAGATGGGGCTAGTGTGTATCATGGCGGTCATCTTGAAAGCCGCCATCTTGGAATTACATCCAGATTTTCAAATAGGAAAGGGGTCATGTAGCATATCATTTTGCATGTGCGTTTTCTCAGAAATAAGAATATGCAGTTATTTTCCCCCTAACTTTATTTGGTGAGGATGTTTTCACAGTTAAAGTTCACATTTGGCGTAATGTAATGGGTTGGTATTTATTTGTTCCAGGTGATCTAAGATGGCTCTAACCCTCCAAGAACGGATCGAAATTGTTGTTATAAGTGGGGAGCGCAGTGCCAGGGTCATTGCAGAAGATTTCAATGCCCGGCATCCAGAGAGAGACGACATCTCACATAGCACAGTGTTGCGTGTAATGCAGAAGTTTAAAGAGACGAGATCCGTGTGCGACAGAGAACGTAGTGGACGGCCGAGTACAGCTACCGACGAAGAAACGGCAAAGGCAATCGTGGCATCCTTAGTGAAGAGCCCGAATCGCAGTACCCAGCATTTGGATTCAGTGCCAGGAGTCAGTCAGAGATCCATACTCCGTGTGTTGCATAGTAACAAGTGACATCCCTACAAAATTCAAATGCAGCAGTTCTTAACTGAGAATGACCCAGACAAGCGGTTACAGTTTGCAGACTGGGCTTTCGCTCGTTGCAACGAGGATCCTCAGTTCCCGAAAAGTGTTCTGTTTATCGACGAGGCTATATTCTTCGTGAACGGTGAGGTAAATAAGCAGAATCATAGTTATTGGTCAGATACCAACCCATCGTGGACAGATCCTTGTAAGGAAGTCGGTGCGGCAAAGGTAATGGTATGGTGTGGAATATGGAACACCCGATTTGTGAGATCTGTCTTCATCCATGGTAACCTGAATGGCGAGAGAGGTCTGAATATTCTCAAGGAAGATGTGTTCCCCTCACTGATGAACCCAGACGGCGAATTACCAACCTATTTCCAGCAGGACGGCGCGCCTCCGTTACTCCGCTCTACGCGTTATGTGTCAGGCAGTGGTTGGATGAACAGCTCCCGGGTCACTGGATTGGTCGAAGAGGGCCCACTGAGTTGCCACCCCGTTCTCCGGACCTTACGCCCCTTGACTTTTAGCTTTGGGGTCATCTTAAAGCCAGCCATAGTTTATCAAGAGAAAATCACTGATCATCGCCTCCAGGACCGGATCCAACAAGCATGTGACTCTGTCGACCCTGCAGTGTTATTGCGTGTCCATGAGGACTGGCTGAAACGTCTTACGTTGTGTGTAGCACAGAACGGGCAACACATAGAGCACATCTTGTAGGATGCCAAATGTGAACTTCAACTGTGAAAATATCCTCAGCAATAAAAGTTAGGGGAAAAATAATTGCATATTCTTTTTCTGAGAAAACACACATGTAAAATGATATGCTACATGACCCCCTTCCTATTTGAAAATCTGTATGTAATTCCAAGATGGCGGCTTTCAAGATGACCGCCATAATACACAGTAGCCCCATCTGGTGTGTCCCTACCTCAATTACCCATATCCGAAATTTCATCACCCTCCGTGAAGTCGTTTTCGAATTAAAAGGGTGTTGTTGCCTCACCTCACCCTGTATAATAGATTTTTCTATCTATTTGGTTTTACATATAGTGTTAAATACGTACTTTTCATTGAAAACAATGGACTCGTTATTAGTTAGCTTCAAATCTACTAAAATCGACGCTCTTTCGTCTTTACGGTTAGATGACCTCTGTACTTGAACAGGCTGATAAACCGTAGATACATTATTACCCATCGTTGCAGACAAATATATTTCAAATGTCCCGCCATCAATTGTTTTGGGATGATCTGTCATTTGTACCTGGACTTCCACTACCATTTCATTGTCAGTCGCTTGCTCTTTTCTAATTCCTTGTCTCCTGGAGAAACCTATAAAGTACAATTCTTGTAAGACAGATAACCTTGCTTTGGTGTTTTTGGTGTGCTGAGATATTCACATTGTTTGAATTATATTACAAATGACAGTCAAAGTAAACATTTCATTAAATTCAATTTCTCAGTATTTATATATTGCATTGCCTGAAATTCAAGAAACATTTTACTTAGTTTAGTTTAGCATTATGAAGGTTTTAGTACTCATGAAAATATGCCAAGGAAATAGATGGAAGTTTGTAAATTCTTTTCTTTACAAACAACTCGAATCTATGATTTCTGGTAGTGATACATTACTTTTTACCATCTCTAACAGAAGTCAAAAAATGTTAACAAAGCTGCATAAGTTTAACTTTTTCCAAGTACGTAGAACCTCATGGTTTTGAGAGTTAGAATAATATAATGTTAACATTTTCTGTGATTCATATGAAAAAGACATACCTGTATTTATAACATAGCCCAGATCAATGGTGACTACATCAAATTGGTTAAATACTTCTACACTTTGGCTTTGGTTGAATATTTGATCGTGGTCACTGACGTTTACACAAACTATATTAACTCCTCGGTCGTTCAGTACTTCTCTAAATCCATGAAGTGTAAGTATAGCTCTTTTATTACTTGATGGAGTAGTCACCGCTAACTGTACAAAAAAAGCAAGATTTAGTATTGTTTTTTCGTAACAAACCTACGTTTTGTAACACGTATAGTCAGTGGTGCAGGAACATTTCTGATTTGTTTGGGATGGTGTGTACATACTACATACTACATTCACACACGTGTATATCATAGCCATCGCTAAATGTTTCTAAGCCAGGACGAAAATAAATACGTATATATGTTAGTTTCCAGTTGATATTTTTAAGGGAGAGAAATATACTGTAAGTTTTGAAACCTAAATAATTTTACTCCCTCTTCTCCCTCTGTGGAATTTCCGTACAAGTAACTTGATAAAATGAGACGTAATTTAAATAAGTAGATTTTTATATTAATTATAGGCGATTTCTTATTTTACATCTCTTTTCTACAACCTTTGGCTGATCACGACAATGAGGATGAAAGAAGTTTAAATGAACTGAAGATGGGTTTCTCACAAAATCACCCGTGCCCTGGTCTGAACCTGAAAACAAGACCTTCGATGGCAAGACAAATTAAAGCGCTCTGCCAAGACGGTGCATATTAATGATAATAAATATCAAACAAATCACACATAGGTCTAATATCTTTCATACATAAATTGTAAAATTAGATTGAATATTTACCTGAAGATGAAGAATGGATTGATTTGGAATTGAAATTCGAAACGGGACCCAAATGATTTCGCCAGGGCCGAATTTAATCGAAGTTACAGTTTCCAGATCATCGCCCTCGAACTCTCTTGCACCATAGCCTTCAGCCTCATTCTCATTTGGAGGCTCTGTGGCGTCAGAAACTGTCAGTTCGAGTTCACCTTCGGCCAACAAAGTATCTGAATCATTTAGCATTAGCTTAGCTTGAATTTTCAGAGCTGGGCTGTAAAATTCATTCGGAATTCGTAACACAACATCTATGTAAATCTGTAATAAGAGAAATTAGACTATAAATTGAATACATATACATACATGCATATGTGTGTGCATGAGCATCAATCCCTATACTCTGTCTCTGGAATCTGTGGAGCAAGGCCGCGCATAACGGAAGAGAAGGGGAGAAAGCGAGCTGACGGAGCAAAGCGGTGGACGCAGCTGCTCACGAGTTCATTAGTAGAGCCCTGTCGAGTCGCCACTTGCACCGAGATTTGTTTTCGATCGCTCGCTCCAGAGATTCCCGGAAGAGAGTGTAGACGTTGCCGTCGCAGAAAGAGTGAGAAATACAATGTAATATAATAATGCACAAACAATAGAGGTACCGACTCGGCGTACAACTGACAGATGTTGACTTGCAAGAATGAAGTGCACCGTTTCTAATCTTGCAATCAACAGCCTAGGTCTTTTCTCTGCTTACGGAAAGGACGGACTCCTGTTAACGGATTTAAATATAGATCTGAAAGGGAAGAGTTAGTTAAGAGTTGATTTCTAGGTTGGTGAAAAGTACACAGTTCTGAATTCGATTCCCATTGTACAGTGGTTCGGATCACACTTTAAACTGTAGGTCTAGTCCCGAATATTCTATCTCGGTATAAAATGGACTTTAATCTTCGGAAGAGGAGGAGGGGGTTACGCCTCAAAGGGCGGCAAACACATACAGAAGTTATGCAACTTCTGCTGGCAAAACTGTGTATTGATATTGGCTCTTCTACATTATCGATTGATTTGGTTTATTTTACTTCGCTTTTCTGCTACTTTTGGCTAATTGCAAAGATGGGGATGAGTGATGATATGATGAAATTGATAAATGGACACTCTCAAACATCCATCCCCAGGCCAGGATTCGAACCCGGACTACTCCGCCACTGGGGCCGGCTTCTACATTTTTCGAGGTGGAGTATGTTTAGCACGTTCTTTGTATTCTGCGTTTAGGTTCAAATAATGTTGTGAAATAATAAGGGCTTTAGTTTTTATTAAGACCATTTTATGCAAAGATAGGCTAATCTGGACTGGACCCAGGCGCGGATCCACGTGGAGGGCGATCGCCATTCCCAAATGCCTACACTACATTTCTGAATACATTATTTTAAATCTATATTTCTTTTTTTCTATCTCAGTATTGTCTATGTAAGGTATCGTTTATTTCATTGATGTAAAACATTGTCGACGGCTATTATGAATATTTTTTAAATATTGTAATAATGAATGTCAATTATAATAATTATTATTAATGTTAATAATTTTGTATTGAGGTCTTCCGGTAATATTCTACGTTGCAAATCAAAATTAAATAAATAAATAACGACCCTAATGCTTTATGTATATATTTATATTTTTCTGGCTGAACATGGAGTTCTAGAGAAATGGCTTTTGATTTCTCATTTCCCCCACTTTTGGTTGTATCTTTATATCGTTATCACGATAATGGAAAGATATAATAATGATAGAAGAAAATAATAAACATAGTTTACTTACAAGGGATTCGGACCCTGTTTCACCCCGTACACATTAATCCGTATAGACCATGGATTAGTACTATATTGTTTGTATAAGAACTATGTAAACATTGGTTAACATGGACTTTTGCGGGAAAATCGCCCCTACCAAGTGCAATTCCTGGATCCGCCACTGACTAGACCTACAGTTTAAACTGGAACCACTATTTGCTTCCACCGGATATTGAACCAGGTGATTCCTTGCTTACAAGCGACGATGACATTACTATTACAACACTGGGGAGGCTCGAAAGAAAATAAGCTATAGGATACTGACTTTGTGATGTCAAGGCAAAGGACGCAAGTTTTTTTATAAATTAATGCATATACAGTTAATGAATGTCGTTGGAACATGTAACTTACCTCGTTGTCTTTAGAGTGGGCAGTAGTTTGATAGAAACATGGTTTAAAGCTGAGTGAAACAGATTCCTGGCACATTGCACTGAAGAACAAGAACAAAAGAGAAAAAGTTATAAAAATTTAAGGGTAAGTCTACTTTGTTTAGAATTGAAAATGAAACATTTAAACAGGGTAGGTTGAGCTTCACAGTGTACAGATGTAGGTTGTGTTGGATAGCTTTGCTGGCGCCATTTCAAGGCAAAAAAACAACATAAAAACACACAAATGAACCATGTTGTAGTTAAATAATAATTATTAATGTGTGACTGTGTCTCGCTGATGCCTCAGTTTATTGCATAAAACGTATGGTCAAATTCGATAGCAATCGTATACTTTGTCCCAACTATCTCCGGAGCAAGGCCGCGCATAGCCTCAGAGAAGGCGAGAAAATCGAGTGGGCAGAGCGAAGCAGTACACGCTACTGCGAAGGCTGGTAACTGCAGTCGCTTCCCCCTCTCCACGCAATCGAGTTCACCCTCACGTGTTCATTGGTGGAGCCGTCTCGCGTCATTACTTGCGCAGAGACTTGTTTTCGTTCGCCTGCTCCAGAGATAACCGAGACAGGGTATAATTATTAAAAAAAAAAATTTAAAAAATCGATAATCTATTTCGATAGTAACCGATTTGAATGGCGTAAATATCAACTATCAGCATGAAGTGAAAAACACATAATTACCATACAGTGGAAATGAGTGAATATAGCTCCAACGGTTTCTCTAAAACTACAAGTGGTCAAAACATTTCTAAATTGAAGCAAATATTAGTGCTCGAGTATTCAATTGTAGATTCGATGTAATGTTTTACCTCCAATTGTTGGATATACGATGGTATTTTCTAACAATATGTACACACCAATGTTTTTGACTTGCACAAATATTATGCACAAACTTGTAAACAGTTTAGTTTCATGGAGTCGAGATATAGAGCCACTCTTTAACATTGATATTAATAAATTACTTACCCGGATAATTCTTCCTCTGCTCCAAAATCTGGTTCAATATTACTTTCATTTATGCATGGAAAATTTCTACCTGGCTGAATCAGTCGCCCTGAGCAGAATGTAAATTTTGAATTTGAAAAGTCTGGATTTAAGAACTCTGCCGTAACAAGACTGTGGAATCCAGCAGGGAGGGTAAATACAATTTCTATTAACTTTGGTATTTCTGGGAAAATATTAGTTGTGTTATCCATGAGAGGCACAAATCTGACTGCAACTCCTTCTGTAATCGAAGCCTGAAAAATATAAGACACAATGAATCAAATATATTTAAAATTCGTTAAGATTTTTTTTAACTAATCATAAACTTGGAGAAACATATATCCGTTTTGTACTGCTTGATGTTTACACCAACCGCAAGAGGTTGTGGTTAATTTCATTAATTAGACTTACATCAATGGTTAGGGCAAGAAATTCATGAATCACTACTACTTTAATAATAGAAGGCAAATTGTACATGCATATTTTCTTTCTCTTTTATTTTACTTCTCGTGTACCTTTAAGAAATGGAACTGTTCTGTTATTGGAACAGTGGTCGTGTAGTGTTTCTCTGTATCTATTCTTGAATATCACATTGCATAAAACAAAGTGCAGGGAAATGGTGATGGGTACGGATTGGAAATTTATCTAAAAGTCTCAAATAAGAATATAAAATGATCTTAAAATTATTTAAACACTACCTATAAATTTACTTGTCATTAAGCCCGACTATGTCATAAGAAACAAAAGAGTTACGTAGGTTCTACTTGTGTGGTGTTTGGTGGCATAAACTAAAAAGCTAAGGGGAAAATAACAATTAAGTGTAATTGGAGTTTATTTGCATTTGTCTATAAAGTTAGGTCTTATATTCCTTCATATATCTGTCGTTATTTGCGATCCCACTGTTAGAAGTTGCCGTCAAATTTACAATATTCTATAGTTAAAATTTAAGTCTGCCTGTTAATATATAAAAATGGGACACAACGTTGTTTTTTTTCAAATTTAGATTTGAAGATTTTATCATGCATAAATATATAATAATTATAACTTACAGTTGCGTGCACCATAAATATATTAAAAAAAAAACTGAGCCACTAGCTAGAGAAATGAGAGAATTAATTACCTTAATTAATTTAATATGATTGTTTTTGAAAATATATTTATGATGCAAGATACTGCAATTTATAATAATCTTCATTTATGCATGATAAAATATTCAAATTTAAACAAAAAAATGATTGCGTCCAGTTTTTTTGTAAATTAACAGTAAGGACCAGTGGCGCAGGAACGTTTTTCATTTGGGTGGTACCAAATTCAGCCTCCCATATATATATATATATATATAGATAGATATATATAATATTACTTCACAGGTTCCCATTCCTAGGTATAATGTGAAGGTATGGGAAATATTCCATTTTAGAACAGCACACACGAATCTCCTGTTATTTAATGCTAAATTTGAACAAATAATTTTTATTTCTTTGTTTTTCTTAGAATTTATGATAATTTAAGAACATGATTTAAGATCAGATAATAACTCCGAAACATATAAAGCTCTGAACCTTGTTCTGGGCTCATTTTGATTTTAATGGAACGGAAAATCTGGAGTTCGAAATGTGAAAATTGCGAACAAAGATACATCTACTAATTTTAATGCAGGTTGCGATTTAAAGAGTGTGAGGAAGAAACCCCCTCCCCTGTATCTTGAGCCATTCCAACCAGGAATAATCATCTCCCACCTACTTGATATAGAAACCATGTTATTGAATATACCTAATCATACTTATAGAGTTCCACTTCAGTTCAGATCATTTTAATGTCCCATGCCTACATATAAAAATATCTTTAAAAAATTTCATGGCAAAGCATTTATTTGTAATATAATTAGCTGTACCTAATGACGCTGTTCAAGCAGTGAAAGCACTATTATTACACATACAAAACCGAAATCCTTTAGATCTCAGAGCAAGCAAGGAAAACCATACGCTCGAAAGTTTTTCATTTCAATCTTTGGTGGACAATATGAAGAGCCAGCCAAGGTTTCTTTTCATATGTAGTGGTATTAAATGTGGAATGTAAATACATGCGTGTGTTTTAGGGTGACATGCCAATTCTTCGTCCTCCGTGGCGGAGTGGTTAGCATAGCGTAGAGGTTCCGGGTTTGAATCCCGGCCAAGACATGGGTGTTATTTGTGAGTGTCCCTTCATCAATTTCATCATAATCATCACTCATCCTCATCTTCGTAATTAGCCAAAAGTGGCAGAAGTGCGAAGTAAAATAAACCAAATCAATCAATCAAACATACCCATCTCACTCAAAGACCTTGTGAATCCAATCCAAAATCAACTGAATATGAAAGCGGGTTGAATGCAATAAACCTAACTTAACTGATTAGAGAAATCATTTAGGAGTTTTAAACCTACTTTTCCTTTCAATAAATATAACCCCAGTGCATTGTTTCCATGCAGATAAAATTGCAAGAAGTTGTATCAATTCTAAGCATCACAGTGCCCTTTACAAGCAAACTGGCAAACCATAGAACCTGGAGTGATTCTCATTTCTCTCGTGCATTCATCTGATTTTCTTATAGTTTGACTTTAGGGTTTAACTTAAAATGGCGTTGTGTTTGTGTTTTATTGGATATCAAATTAGATTTTAAGCAATTAGTGTCTAATTCTAAGTATACCTAATACATACGTAAAAATGAGTCGCCCTCCCTCTGATAAAATCACAAATCGCACTGTTTTAATGTGTAGGAAGCATTTCATTTCACATAGGAATGATATCGCGATGGTCCTTCTTGTTCTTGTTTCGGATCATAAGTTATTAAAACTACCGGGTGTCCCAGAAGTCTTTCCCTGATTACAAACTTTATTCATATCCGCTATATGCAATGTAGAGATGTGAAAGTGGTGCCAAAATGTTGGAAAACTAACCAAGTTTATTTGTTGCAGGTTTCAGTAATGTGGCTGTAGTGTAGCAGTGTCTTCTGACTAAGATTTATATCTTATCCTCGAATAGACGCGACGGTTTCTTAAGAAAAGTGTACCCCCCTTCAGACCCGTACCCAAGGGGGGGCCAGGGGGGCCATGGTTCCCCCCTCGAGCCATGAAAAATTTTAATTTGAACGTATAAAAACCTACAAAAATTACGTTGATGGTTTTTCAAATTTTGCATGAATTTCGATTTTGTTCTTGCACAAATGAATAGGTTGTTTCTGGACAGAGGCAGGCTCTAGAAGTCTGCAGTCTGTAATATTGGGCTAT
This sequence comes from Lepisma saccharinum, assembly GCF_977018435.1. Classification (NCBI taxonomy): domain Eukaryota; kingdom Metazoa; phylum Arthropoda; class Insecta; order Zygentoma; family Lepismatidae; genus Lepisma; species Lepisma saccharinum. The sequence goes on along the minus strand of NC_139230.1, from coordinate 24,810,825 downwards.
TTTAGTTCTATAACCATTGATGCAAGGCTATCAGACGTTCCGATTTAGTCGGGACAGTCCATTCCTTTTAATCCATGTCCCGACCTTTTCGCCTCGGCTTGGACACTACTTGTTTTAAGGGAAGAAAGACTCTTGCGCCACTACAGACATTGTACTGGTTATGTAGGACTTTCTGTAGAATACTGTGTACATTATTAAAATTGTCTGAAATTTTTATGAGTCAGAAACAGTCTCAACAAATAGGATCTCCTTCATTAATGAATGATTTCTTCTATTACAGTGTCACAAATGTTTCACATAATTAGAATGGAGGGGAATTTTCTATACTCTTTACATTATTGAAGAAAGTTTCCTCAACGACTGCAATACAAACCAACCATATAAGGGGCATTTAGCCCTCCACCCGCAAGGTCTGAGATCCCTTTTCGCCACCACTGAGCAGAAGGATAAAAAACTTTGTTTTCTTTCTCAAACATCAGGGTTTTTCTGCATCTGATGTCCATTCTGCCACTCAATGGCTTAGGGTTAATTAATATTATGTAAATAGGAGAATCCACTTCACAGCAGAATGGTTGCTAGATTTTTTAGGTAAAATATTGCCTGAAGTACTTTTATTTTAACATATATTGTTATTTGTCCAAAACACTCAAGAAATTGAGGTACATTATTATTTACGAAATTCTGTCAATCGGAATTTGTTTTACTGCAACATTTGTTCTTTTCTACTTGTAATTGCCTTGTCTTGAACATAAATACACCGTACAACAGACAACTTTCACAGTGTGGAAAACTTTCAAGGCCAAAAAAATTCGATGCTACGAGCCGTTGATGCATCTCCATTTAATAGCTTCTTGGTTGCCACTGGCATTTATTTTTACTGTCGAATAAGATTGTAAAAGCAAAAATACACCATAGATACAATATTACGCCAGCAGACACACTGCCAGGGTGAAGTCACTTAGCCGTTCCCTTCAGATAATTTATTTACAGAGTTCGCACTGACTCCAAAGTCCTGGACAACTGGAGGAGTCAGGAAAACAAGGCTAGGACTGAGGTCATTGGAAACAAATGATTTTCTTAAAAAGTTTTTTTGCTTGGCAGAATTTGTAACAGGAAACACGTTTCGTTAATGAGCAAATATCCCTACCCACCCTCTCCTATACACCCCCCCACATATATATATGTGTGTGTATGTATGTGTGTGTGTGTGTGTATATATATATATATATATATATATATATATATATATATATATATACACACACACACACACACACACATACACACACACAGTGTATAATATGGGAGAAAATTTATTTAAAACTCGCCTACGGGTCTAGCCCCCCCCCCAAATCCTGGGTACGGGCCTGCCCCCCTTACGCAAAAGACCATTCGCCTGGAGAGTGATTTTCTGAGAGTAGGCTAAACTTTACCTGATTCCACTGTTCCACACACATTTTAAACAATTTTCATCTCCTTAAAGAAGTTTCCAAGAACACAGGTCAATGAACTAAATCATACCAAGCACAATGTAATAGAATAAGTTTGCAATGGTTTGAATTTCTCTGGTAAGGAAGACAATGCTTATAAGTTATAAACAATTTAAACTTTTTTATTGAGCTAATTGAAAATAGGTTATTTTAACAGTAGCATGTTGCGTCTGTCAAATTATCTAAGGGGGTACAATTAGATTTACGGATTTAGGGGGTACAGTACCCCTTTCAAAAATTTAGGCGGTACAATGTACCCCTGTTCCCCCCCGTTCCTGCGCCACTGAGTAAGGCTATTAAATTTTAACGTTAGAATATTGCAACGTTACGGTAACTTCTAACAGCGCCGGTGACGGGAAATTTACCTACATTATTCTTGCCAGTTTGCCTTTACTTCTAATTGTAAAGTAATGTACATACCAGTGGTGATTTGGTGGCTAGCACGTTTACTGTTGCTTCAGACGATAAACTTGAAGAGCCTGCTATGTCTAAGGTCGCTTCTATCTTGTGAGCTCCAGCTGTTGCTGAATCCGTAATGGAGAAGAATGTCCCAACTATCATTGAATTTTCGTCAGGAAACAAGTGATGCTCCAATATTCCTTCACCTATAATTCAAGAGCGTACGATAGGCACTGACTTCTGAAAATCTTATTTTTCAGCATCAGCAGAAGGTAGACAAAATTATTGTATATTATTTCAATCGCTTTCCTGCTACTTTTGTCTAGTCGTGCCATCGTTTAGGGGTTGTAGACTATTATCGAAAGAACATATTAACATTGCATTAACGTATTTAACTAGTACTACCTTATTAACTTAAAGTTGGTGTACTTTTACTTTTAACGTGTTCTTTGGCTGAGCTCTGTTGTTAAATTAGTAAGAAGTTAGATTTTCATGCTGACAACATGACGTCTGACATCTACGTAACAGATGAATATCTGGGGGAAAATACAACATTGGAGTTTGCAAATTCAAGTTTTATCTCCACATTCTAATGCAGCTTCATGGTAAACACAATGAAAAACTTCATCTTTTAAACACAATTTTGTGAAATATTTCTTACCTAAAATTCTCACGTATATCATAAATTATGTTTAAACTAAACCACCTTACCAGTGTTTGTTATTGTTCCTAATGTTATTTTTGCATTAGATCCTTGGATATCAAAGTCCATGTCGTCTGTGTTCACACATGGTATATTCCATCCCACGAAAGATATCTCCACTCTGCACAAATCCAACTGATCATCTCCAGCAATGTTGATTATATAGTTACCAATAGAATGAGTCGGGAATTTTATCAACATGGTTGCAAGATAAGTATCTTCATGATAGAATGATTTTAGAGGATTCATTGTGAAATTGAAGTAAGGTTGAGTAGATCCTATGTAAGAACTCAAATTTGATTTTTTAATGTTAACAGCAACATTTCCTGTCCAAATTGAGTCATCTCCAAGCTTCACACCTCCACTTAAGCGAAATTTCTCTGTAAAAGAAGAAAAATACAACACAGACTTAAAACTAGTCAAAACTTTGGAGATATGCATTTGTAGTGTATGTGGTACGTATTATCTCGGTGGCTAAGCATATTGATTGATTGATTTGCTTTATTTTACTTCGCTTCTTGTGCCACTTTTGGCTAATTTGCGAAGATGGGGATGAGTGATGATATGATGAAATTGATGAATGGACACTCACAAATATCCATGCCCAGGACAGGATTCGAACCCGGGACCCCTGGCGTCGTAGCGCGATGTGCTAACCACTGCGCCACGGGGGCCGGCAGGCTAAGCGTATTGAGTGGGAAATTCAACAGATTCGTCATCAAAGATTTCGTTTTCAGTCTCTGTCTTGGTATGGCTGTTTAACGTTTCATCGGTTTAATCTAATCATTATTCATTTCCATAATCATGATTAGGTGAAAGTGGTAAAAGTGAGCCAGATTGACAAAAATACGAATACAAGGACGTGAAAAATACATGGAAAAATTGTAGTCATAGCTTGAATATGTATTTAAAATTGTTTTTTTTTTCTAAAATTTAGGACGAACAATGATACTAATTCAGAATTATAATTCATGGAAAAGATTTTCTTGTATCAAAGTTTAATATGTTAATGAAATAAAACTTTTATTGTTTAATTTGATGCTGAGTCTAAAAATTTGTACTTCATTTTTGGCACTGTTTGTATTGTATTTGACCCGCGTGTAAACCGAAAATGTAAAGATATACTGCATAGTCGTACAGTCACGGACACTTCTGGGTTGTAACACTCCCATTAACTTTCAAGGAAATCGTTACAACCCCGAAGTGTCCGTGACTGTACCGATGTCATTTGTGCTTAGTTTTTTCCATATATTGCATGTAATTAGCAAATGAAAATTACACTACGTCCCAGGAGTATGTGCAGCAACGCCGTGCGTAACGGTAGACAAGCGAGTGAGCGAAGCGAACCGGTGCTGCAAACGGCTGGTAGCTGCAGTAAGGTGTCCCCTCTGTGCAATCTCTTTCCGTATCACGCGTTCATTGTTCGAGCCGCCTCGAGTCACTACTTGCACAGAGGACTGGTTTCATCCAGACTCCTGAGACAGTGTGTAGTTATTTGTGGAATGAATTTGAACAGAGCGGACGCACTGAACATATTTGTAATACGATATATGATTTTATAGTAAACATTCTACGTATTGCAACGTAGATAAAGAGGAATGGTTTGTATTATATGCTTGAACTGAATAGAACATTGTTAATTTCCATATTTTTAATTTTCAGATTATTATATTATTGTAAGAGTGGTAAAATATTATTGTTCCATTTCAACCTCTAAACTAACACATGTTCAATGTAGTTTTTATCTTGAGAAAATATACAAAATACGTAATAGTATTAGCTTTACACGTGTGCAAATATACTATTTATTGTAAGAATTACCTTCTATTATTCCTTTCTGAGAAGGAAGTTTGAATTCAGCTCTGATGATAGCAGAATAATCTGCTTGTGTTGGGTATGTAAGCATATTTGAGGTACAGATGTCACCAACGTGCAGTATGCCGTAATTGTCAAATTCCTTCGAGTCGTTTCTGTAATAGAGCAAAAACTAATTTTGCATAAAATGCGTAAATGCAGAGTAACATATAGCATACTGGTGCATTTTAAACAAAACTGTGTTAGTTCAAGTACGATAAAAAAATACGTACAGTTTTATATGACTTCAAACTAAATGCGCATTCATACAGAATGATGACATACTATTCTTTCCTTAAGGAGATTTTTTTTATTCGCTGTGTGAGGAATGGATGGTTCGTACTAATGATGATATAGGGACCTCTCTGCGTTTCTTGAGGTTCTAGTTTTCATTCCCAAACCTCTTGTTACATGGACAAAATAAATGATTTTAGTTATGGACAAGTCTTTCGAAATGACTTCATAGTTTCACTAGGGAATTATTTGTATGTATTCATTGATCTTTGGTAGGGAGGGAAGAATTCATAAATGATGAATAGAAAATGCTTTTTACTATACTCTTTAAAAATGTACTTTCGGTATTGTAATTTATGCTCATAAGCATATTACTTAATTTTTTTTTGTGTGTGCTTACTATTAACTGAAAAACATATACGTATCTATTCTAGTTGAGCGGATTAGATCTTAAGTTTTTCTTTCCACGGCATTGGGAGTGAAATCAATGGTTGTAATTCTGAAAGCTGTTTCTTGTAGTTGGGTTATCTAAAGAAATCCAATGCCACGATTCAGTTTTTCTACTCTTCAAGGCCGTTCCATAAATATAGAATCACAGATTGACGTCTGTTAAAGTTTCTTACTTCATTCTCTTCCAGTCCCTCTCCCTCCTCCTAGGAGTTTTTTTTCGCTCATCACCGCGATTCTTGGGGAATTACCAGGTAATTTGAGTAAGGTGAACGTTTCGCAGACCTTTCTTTCTACCCAGTTAGTGATTTACTAAGCAGTTAAGCTTTCGCACGTCCTGCTTAGATTTTCCCACAGCTTTCCACATCCGAACCCATTCAATCAATAGTCCTATCTCGGGCTAGAGCTATCGTTTCGAGACACTAACTTGCTATTTTCACTTAAGGGCCCAAACTTTCAAGGAAATGGACTTTCTTCGAAATGGCGTAGGTGTGATCCACAGGCTTTAATTGTGCATTAAGCTAGCTAGTGTTGTGTTCTATGTTTCCGGCATTTAAAAGATATTGAAATCTCTGATCAAACAAAAAGTTCTCCTTCCAAATACTGTCTCTCCTTTAAATTCTGATGTCAAAGGGAATTAATATTTGCCCGTCTTTCCGCACGTGGAGCTTTGAGTTAATTGCAAAACTTTTGTTACCTGTTGTTGGCAAATCAACCATTCACGACAAGGAAGGTATTTCGGTTCAGATTTGAAATTTTCTTTGGTAACTTACGTTTTCATTCGTTCTAGGGAATATTGTAACGTCTCCGCCTTTTCTCTCAGGCATGGCAAAGAGTTTCCGATGAAGGTGAAAGTTGCCCGGCAGAAACTCACTCCATACCGGGACTTTGTAAAATCTCCGGAAACCTCGATGTTCGCATCGTGTGAAAAAGCTGCACCTGAAAAAGGGAAAGAACCAGATTGAATTTAAAATATATTGCTATTTGTTTTCTGTACATGTGCGTACTTGCACTTTTTGTATTTCGCGTCGCTTCTTCTACATCTGCTCTTAATCACGGAGATGAGAATGAACTGATGATGTATATGATTGGACAAACACAATTACAATTTTGTACCTAAATCGTACATTTTATATTATACTGTATTAATACTGTAACCTCACATCAGAAATGCAAATTTAACACTGGTTAGGTAGCAGAGCCGCCTCAGACTGAACCTCGCCCACGCAAATAAATAATTTGAATTTGAATCTTTTGATCATAATTCAAACCTGGGACCTCTGGCTTGGTAGCACGTTACGCTGATCATTCACCACAGAGGCCGACGAAGTTTGATTTGCTAGGCGAAATTATCTACACCAATATTCACGCTTCAACTGGATCTCCTGGATTTGGTGCACCTAAAGTAACATCTAGGAAGACCTGTAGCTATTTGTGATTAATATTGAAGTCTTAAAAAAATCCTGTTTGGGACACTAATGGACAGTTGTTTCTAACAATATTCTATCTAGCACATGTTTCTAAAAAGGAACTCTCCACGGAAATGTTTTATGTACAATTGAAGACTAAAATTGGTAAACGCTGTAAGTGCCATAATAATTCACGTTTTCCACGTTAAACTGTGAAATGTGCCATGCTTTATAATGTGGTAAACGTGAAATTTGGCTGGTAGCTCTCTAAGTAGTTCAAAGGGCGTGTAAAGAGGTCACTAGTGTGCACGTTCTTACGGGCTGATGTGCGGAACGATGCGATTTCCCAACACTTTCGCTTTTGGCACTTACCACTTTTAGTCCTCAATTTATTTACACACCTCCCCTTCTCAGTATATACATCGTTTCATTACAGCTCTAGTAAAAAAGAGAAAAAAGTGCTTCAGGTTGCATTTTGCTCCGAATCGGAGAATAAACTTTCCCGGGCTTAGCGCTACGAGCGCACTATTTATCATAGCGCTAACCCGCTCTTGCAGTTTATCACGCACGAGTCCCTACGCAGTCCTTTCATTAAGTGCTGTACATGTGAGTCGAGCTACGAGCGCACTATGTAGCGCTAACCCGCCCCTGCAGTTTATCACGCAAGAGCCCCTATATGTGTCGCTCACTCTCTGTATATCTCTGAGTATGCATCTGTGTATGACTAACTATCTGTCCAGTCCATCTGTCCCGAAAGAGTCGGAACCGGGTAGTTATACTTCCATGAAAACCGGCCCGGCTCCTCCTACTGGGGCGAAGACAATTTTGTTCAAATTTCAAACCAGAAAGCCGTTGAGGGAAAACAACGTTAAATTCCCCGGCAAAAAAAGCAACCTTGGTAAGAGCATTTACAAACATTCAAACGTTTACCCATATATTTACCATTTTACAGTTGTATGTGTTAAAAACCACACAGCACACAACAAAATGTTTGTTACACAAATTGTTCAACAAAAACATTTTGCTGTGCTGGAAAAATTCCAAGTGCCAAATCTATATAAAATATAAAAATTTCTCCTCTGACCAATGTTTGCCATCCCCAAAATTCACGAACATAAATTAGAATTGAGAAAAAGTTTAGTAACTTACATTCAATTTATAGGAATATAAAAGTGCGAGTAGTACAAAAATACTCTAGAGCAACATTTAACACTTTCCGGTCGGGAATCAGATGTGATGTGAGCAGAGTAAAACACCCGTTCCGGTCGCCAATCGGCTAGGATACGATCGCCGTATTTCCGTTGCGTTTAAATGTATTTGCCCGAACCTCATGCGATTATTTCACACGCTTGGAGATAGTTCTATTTTTCGCCACCAGAGAGCATCTTATGCTGATTGGGTAAAGGCTTACCGTTATTTCATTGTATTTTTGATAACGTGCACAGTGCGTGTTTATGCTGATATTTCAAAAATACAAAAAATACATAATTTATCAATAAATATTGCAATGTGTAAATTATAAAAATGTAACATCTAATTGAATCATCTATTAGAACAGAATCTAACCTTTCATTTGATATATAATACATTGTGATATCATTAATAGTGTATTTTTCTGGATTTTTTAAAACTGCCCTAAAATGTCCGTCCACAGGTAAAAGACACGTGAAAACCGTCAGACCGGAAAGTGTAAATTGTGAAAAACTATATTGGTAGTCAATTTATATCGGCTCACCATGACACACGATTCATCACACGTAATAATACATGAGGAATAATATGTAATGCAATGTAGTACATTCATACACATATCACAAATGCACTTGTACTTGAAAATCGAAAAAAAAAAATACGGGATATATAAAGCACCAGGTTCGGTTCCTGCCAAAATAAACTCCCAGGTAAGCTACTAGCTATGAATTATTGAAAGTTTATGAGCGGATGGAACTATAAATGTGAAATTTTATTACTAACCAATTTGTCGAAATATAATAACACAGTTTACCTGAAAAATTGATATGCATATCAAATCCAAGTACTCCGTTAATGTAGAAATCCACATCCTGTATTATTGAAACCATTGCCACAGTTGGATTACTAATATTTACCTATGTGTGTGAGAGAAAGATTGAGGAAGAAAGAAAACCAATTAATTTGGGCAATAATTAATATGCTATAGGCTATTTAAATACTCTTCAAACATAATATCTCTTTGACAATATAAAATTTCTTGATTATCTTGATGCACTTTTTCAATTGTGCTCGGATTAACTCTTGATTTTGCAATTTCGTTTTAACCGGAAGTTCTGGGTTCGAATCTCTGCAGCCGGTCCCCGTGGCGGAGTGGTTAGCACATCGTGCTACCACGTTAGAAGTCCAGAGTTCGAATCTCGGCCTGGGCATGGATGTTTGTGAGTGTCCATTCATCAATTTGATCATCTCATCACTCATCCCCATCTTCGCAAATTAGCCAAAAGAGGCACAATAGGCGAAGTAAAATAAAGCATATCAATCAATCGAATCTCGGCATAGTGATTGAATGTTTGCTTTTTGTCGATTCATCTATTTCATATACAGTATTTCCTTTAAGAAGATTCGCACAGAGACCGCATGTACAGTTTAATCTGGTGGGCATCCCCATATTAAACCAATGACATCTTTTATTTGGCCACACAATCGAAAACGGAAGTTCATATCAAGTAACTTTTTCAACATATATATTTATGAATCAGAGACATGCTTATTGTATAATAACCACGGTGGTCTAGTTGCCATGCGAGCGACCCGGGCTCAATTCTCGGTTCGAGTGATCTCTGAAATGAATTTTTCCATCAATGCCCCAGCATAAGTGGATCTGGAGCCCTCTCAGCCTCCAGGAGAAGGGTAAAGGCACCTGGAGTGTGGTACAGGGCAGAGATCCAGAATGTGCGGAACATTATCTCCATATTCGCTATGTGCCTTCACGGAACGCTAGAATGTACAGGGCACAACTTAGTCTTCCACTTTGTTGAATGGTGTCACTCGGTTTACTGTTAATTTTTAATGTTGATTATACATTGGACAAATCCTGGATATACAGGGTTATTAAAAAGAACACGACAGCATAGCAGTAATTATTACTTCTGAATTTCGTCCTTTGGGGATTTGTGAAAGACTTGCTGCTTGTCCCACCCCTCTCTTCTAGCTTAAATGACTTAAGTGGACGCATAACCCAAGCCATTACTCAAGTGGACTGGGAGATTCTGGAGAAAATGTGGCCTGAATTTGACTTTCGCCTTGACGTGTTTATGGTTACACTTAGAGCACACACCTCGAGAACATGATTGTCATTCTCTGAATGTAAGCTTTCATTTGATAATTATAATCTTCTATTAAAATAAGCGTTCAGAGTTATCGACTTCATTTTGAATAAAACTGTATAGTAAATAATAATAAACGAAGTTTATTTTTATTATTAGGCATAGTCAATATCAATTCAGGCAGGGGGTTACCTTCATAGTCTCAGATATTATTGAATTAAACATATGTTAAAATTCAGGACAAAGTAAGAAAGGCATATTTTTTTGTTTTGTCCAAAAAAAAAAAAAATTCTGGCCCGAGATACAGGTTGCCAAAGATGGCACCTCGGGCATCATTTCTTACGTGTGATTTTCGGCAAAATATTAAAATGATCTATCTCTGGAACGCTTCAAGATATTTTGTTGCTGTTTATTTTATTTGAAAGGGAGTAATTTTATGATTAAAATGATAACCTCCGTTTGGAAATATGTGTTCAAGTTCTCTTGGTGTAGCCTTCTGATTTTTTTAAAAAAATCAATAATATATTTTTTTTAAAATGCCAATCCCAAAAATTTTGATTTTTTTACTGTTGATCAGTACCATACAGTAGAGGAGAAGGTCTAAATATGGGCGAAGGTTTAAATATGGGTTTTGGACTATCAGCGCTTCCGGGTGCTGCAGCCTGGCAGAGGCTCTGGTTACTGGTTATCTGACAAGGACAAAGGTTGAGGCGCAAATTCGCAAGAGAAAGTGGTGGTCAGTTTCGGTCTTGGACTCTGTTATAGAATTGCGACCTCCGAAAACTTTTTGCAGGTATGTTTTAGCTCAGTGTTTTCTGAATTGTCATCTGCTTTGTGTAAGTTACGATATTAGCAGTACATAAAACAAATGTGGGCTTTCATAATGTCATGATTTGTTTGTGAAATATGTACCACAGAGAGCGAAAATAAATTGAAGAAGAAAAATAGCGTGATGGTCTAAATATGGGCTATGACATGAGGTCTAATGCTGAGATCACATTTCCAACAAATATTTGGATGTTTTTCTTAATTTTGATTTTTCCCATTCAGCGTGATTTTCAAAACAGATTATTCATAAATATGAATTTTATAATGTTTTAGCGAAAAATGACTGTTTTTTAAATGTTAATTGCTTTTTGTGATATTGCCATAGTAGCCCATATTTAGACCCCAATTTTGAAATACATCATTTTACCATTTTGTTTTTGGAAATTGCTTTTTGTTTTAAAAAAAAGAGGCCTTCTGTACTTTAGCATGCTATTACATTTAAGTATATATTTCATAGATATGCATTTTAAAGGCAGGTGCTTGATATTTTAATTTTTTTCCTCCGAAAATTACAAAATAAAAGGGGGGCCCATATTTAGACATTTTCCTCTACTATATTCCCTGAAAAGGAGAACTTCCACTTTTGAGTTTAACAGGTTTTATAAACAATTTAAAATTTTGCCAAACATTAAACCAGTTTCCATTACCACATTCTCTAAATCTCATGAAATCAAAATCTAGTCTTATTTGACATGGCATTTTAATTCTTCATAAAGATAAGTAACAGACACAGCTTTAAAAATATATTTGCAAGTTCCATATTACAGGTTCCAAAGCATACCACTTCTGTGCAATCTGCTTAGAACTGAAATTAGCAATTCAATGAACTAAAAATTTGTTCAACTGCATCAGTATCTTCCTTGTGTAAAAGAAATAGCGACATTTCTTGTTAGTCCAGAATCAGACTGTAATATAATGGCAAAAGTTTGTTGGTTCAATTAACATCCAAGTAACAAAAAATCGGTAATAAGGGTAATTTCTTCGATTTTACTTCATTCATAAAATGATGATTACATTATGAGGATGGTCCATACATGCTAATTCTACTCACTTGCTGTTGTAGGACATCAAATGGTACGGATATTTGCTTTTCTCCAGATGTAATTTGAAGAGATGCTTGACCTACAGAGGAGTCTGGGGTGGCGATGATAGTTAACTCCAAAACCACAGTGTCGAATATTTCATTTAATACCTACAAAGAATTTCAGAATATGCTTGTAGAAACAGATTACATTGTGAAAAACAGCGCAATTTGTTTCAATAAAGCTTTAGCGCTGCTTTTAGGATTATATTAAATCATCTCTCTCACACATGGACTCTTCAGTATTGTAACAGTCACATTGACTTTCGACAGGACCGTTACAACCCAGAACCGTCCATGACTGTACACATACACAAAGAGACATGCACACATGACCTCATACCATCTTTTTCGAAGCCACTGGCGCGTTATGCTTGAAAACCATTGTCTTCTCATCTTCAGACTTCGTCACATTCACTAGATGCGTTGAAAAGTAAGCGACGTTAGGCCCTATACGGAGTACTGAAATTCCACATGGATGAACTCCTAAAAAGAAAAGAAGATGCTGTTGTTGCAAATGACTTATAAAAAATTTCACTAGCAAAATTGATTTTGAATTTGTCTTCGGGATCACCAGACACTTTAATTAATTTATTTATTTATTTTATTTATTTGAAGTAGGCTTACAGTTAAGCTTACAGTTGACGTAACATTGATTCTGTAACTATAAAAAAGGTTTTGCCCTACATGAATTAATGTACAGTTATGCTATTTGTTTATAAATATACATAATATGGAATATTACAAATTATTTTAATTGAAAAGCATAAGAAATAAAAAGAATTAAACAGTTTTGCAACTGCGTTATGTGAAGGAGGCAATGAGGTAGACGAGGCAGAATGTAAGTCCTGATCTATAAGAGTGATAGAAACATGGCATTTCTAGCACTCTTAACTCTGCATTAACGTCAACGTGAATAAGTACATATTACACACGGAGCTGTCCATTGACCTGTTAGATTGATGCAACGCTGTTTTGGGAGTGTCACGATTTAAGCACTCATAAAAATTAAGCTTTAATCAAGCAATCAATCAAATTAATTAAATTACCATTGTTTTACTAGGTTTTGCTTTGAGGAAACAGAGGAACAAGGATAAGAGGAAGAGTACAACTATTTTACTTTAATAAACGTACCTGTTGTAGTACTGATCACTGATACAGACAAGTTTGTCCAGCCCTCATCGGGTAATTGAAGAATGACATCGAAAACTACAGATGTTCCTTTCAATATGGCCGTTGTACTTCTTGGTTTAGCCTGTAAAGAGGGTTTCAATTTTCAAGTTATATGACTCTAAGATTGAAATTCGGTGTAGTTCTAGGTAACGATAATATCTGCATCTGTTCTAATTCGTAAGATCCGTATTTCTTTCAATACTAACTCGTAAGAATAACAAGAATCAATGAATTTGTGTGTGTGTGTGCGCTCGCGAGCGCGACTTTAAGATAATTTCCCTTTGTTGCAGCGGAGGCTGGTGTTGTTCTGAATTAGGTGAAGAGCTGTTAAGAGGAAATTACAATTACACCAAATTCTCGTGTGTGTTTTGTCAGAAACCCTATTTTCTAACGAGTATGTGCAACGATCTAATTTTCTCTTACCTCATTTTCTTCCTACCAGCTCTCCACCTAACTCAGAACCACCATCTGCCGCTCCTTTGTTACGGTATGGTCCTCAGCGGTATTAACACGATGAATACATTTTAACAAAAGGAAAGGAATCTGTCGTGAGATACCCTTCTCGAAACTAAGTATCCAACAAGGTACATTCGTGCTCATAAAAAGTGACATTCTCTGCTCTTTAGCTGAGCAGGAGTGTACACATAATACCAAGATTTGATGATTATTTTCAATGACAAATAAAGAGAAGTCTGTCGAGGAATAATAAAGAAGCCTAACCTTTATACGTAAATTTATTCACACATAAAATATTTTAGTTCTTGAATTTACTGACATTCAGAGTTGACACGATCTATTTTGACCTTTATACCCTGCCTCGGGTATCTCTGGAGCAGGCGAAGGAAACCAAGCCTCTGCGCAAGGAGTGACGCGAGACGGCTTCACCAATGAACACGCGAGAGGGAACAGTATTGTGTGGAGGGGGGCGACTGCAGTTACCAGCCTTCGCAGCAGCGTCTACTGCTTTGCTCTGCACATTCGATTTCCCCTCCTTCTCTGCCGTTATGCGCGGCCTTGCTCCAGAGATATTTGGGACAGGGTATAGTTCAGTGAACAATGTGTTATTCAGTTTGTTTCCCAATCATGTGCCGCTGTGGTCCAGTCGGTTTAGCCTGCCCTGTGGCAGAGCTCGTTAAGTGGTCAACTTTGTCTCGCCACGGAAGTTCCTGGGTTCGTGTCCTGTCCTGGGCATGGGTGTTCTCTGCGAGTGTTCCTTCATCAACTTTATTCAATTATTATTATCGCGATTACCTAAAAGTGTCGAGGGGTCCCGGGTTCGATACCCGGTGGAGGCACAAGTGGTTCGGATCCCACTTTAAACTGTAGGTCCAGTCCCGATTAGCCTTACTGTGCATAAAGTGGACTTAAAACACCAATTCAAACCAAAATCAAACCAAAACCTAAAAGTGTCAGAAAAGCCACGTTAAATAACAAAAATACTGATGTGATCTTTTGTCTTCCTCTGAGGAGTGGTCAGTGCATTGCGCCAGGACACTAGAGGTCGTCCCAAGTTCGAATTCTGGTTAAGGCATGTGTTTATCTGTCTTAATTAAAAATGAAGAATTAACTGAATAATTGGTATGAGGAATAAGATATGCAATTTTAATTCGGTAGTGTGTGTGACTATCACGCTGCAGAACAGTGTTCGATTCCCCAAGGCAGTCGGAGCGTGCTACTGTTCGCATCACCTGCACAAATGGTCGAAATAGTGAATGTGTCTCGCACCATCCTATAATTCTTCATAGCATGTTGTAATGCACAGGAAGTAGCTTTACTTTACTTTACTTTTTTCCATCCTTGTGAATATCATATACAGTTAGCATTTTGGATTTCGCAAATACGTATATCTCCAATGTCAAACATGGCATTATGGAAGATTTAGTAATTTGAAAATTATACTCTGTCCCGGGAATCTCTGCAGCGAGCGAGTGAAAACAAGTCTCTGCGCAAGTAGTGACTCGAGAGGGCTCGACCAATGAACGCGTGTGGGTGGAAGTGAGTGCATGGAGGGGAAAACTCGGCTGCAGCTACCAGTCGTTTGCAGCAGCGCGCACTGCTTAGCTCCGCCTACTAGCTTTCTCCCCTTCTCTACCGTTATGCGCGACCTTGCTCCACATATTCCCGAGAGTGTTTGTAGAATATGCGGCTCAACTTCCACAGCCTTAAGCCCCATTTCCATTACCACAAATTTGCCGCGCAACATGACGCGCGGCATGTGCCAAGCATTTGTTGAAATGGAAACTGTCTGCAACATGCCGCGGCGCAAGTGCCGGGGACAAAATTGTCCCAAACGATTTCGACGAACAACATGCGTCGCGGACAATGGAAACAGCCTGCAGCAAGTTCCTGGGGCACGGGCATGCGCACTAGAGTAGAAACAGACGACGCGAGTGCAGGACTGTCCTGTTTTTCGTAATCTCTGGTCCAACAAGATTTAATAACAATTCAAAATCACTTGCAGTCATTCTTACAAAGTTTTCGTATCCACTTTGAAGATGTAAGTGTCTCATCAACGAGTTATACGCTCCTTCCGAATTTATTTTCGCTAGGAATATTCTAATCCGCCATCTAGGTCGTTTTCGCCTGTTTTTTAGAAGTTCATGGTACGCGCCTTCCATAACCACAAAACCCGCCATAGCTGTATTGTCCATCTTTACACAAGTTAAATTACCACCAAATTATTACAATACAAGAGAAGAAAAACTGAACTACTTTAAAGCACTGCACAACGCTACACTGCGGTCCTGCACTCCAGTGTTGTTGCGGACGTATTTTGCAGAAGTAGTTTTCAATTGGAAACAGTGCACTAAATGACGTGCAACATGCGACGGTATAAAGGTCAAAATAGTTCGTGTCAACTCTCAATGTCAGTAAATTCAAGAACTAAAATATCGGCGCATGTTGTAGAACAAGAGTCTGGAACTTGTCAGAATGGAAACGTAGCTTTAGTCCGAAATTTCCTGGATTGGCACAAGTAGCGCGAAAAACCCGTCCGGCGCAAAAAAAAGAAAAAAAGAAACGTGACCCAAGGAATGCTGCTTCTTTGCTGATGGCTTTGTATTCTTTGAATTTTCTTTTGTGTTATTTGTCTTAAAATTCATAACGAAGATGTGGATGATAATAATTAGGTCCGAATGATTCATTTCAATTGAACACCCACGTCCTGGCCGAGAGTTGAATCCAGAACCTTTTGAAGCAAGATGATAGAAATAGTATCTACAAACCTGAATACTTGTGATAGTTGAGGTAGCTTGTTGAGTGTCTTCACCAGATACTGTTATTGTCAAGACCTTCTGCCATTCCTTATCAAGCGACGAAATCTTTACTCCAATTGTCAGATTGTGACCTTCTTGAATGTGGTCTGATACATACACTAAAGCACCGAGTTTGACTGTGCTAACGGTAGTTGAATCTTGAGCTATAAGGAGAAAATTCTCGTTTTTAAAATTACAGTAAAATATACCATAATTTCTAATCGCACCGGAAACAAACAGCTATATGTAATGTTATGTACGTAGGGAGAAAAAGACAGTTCACGGTCAGAAAGTGGCGCTTTTTTTGCAACCTTAACGGAAAATATCGTAAGGCAAACGCGAAAGTGGCGCGCTCGTGTACTTTTCTTAGTCTAACTAAACCTAAAGCAAGGAGCTGGCAACCTTGCTTTAGGCTTGCCTTATGTAGTTCCAGTGCATAAAGCAATGTTGGCAACCTACTGGGCTCTTGCCATAGCCTTTTACGATGGGGGTTTCTAGAATAAAAAAAAAAAGTTGGGAGTTGGCCCACCCTCTTTGACTTAGGACCACCAAACTTGGTATAAATCGACAAAGGTAGCAATATTTTTTAATTTTTACTATTTTTATTTATCTATAACCGTTCTCGAGATATGGTCCACTGACGAAATTTCGGGGTGGGTCATATTAATCGTAGCGCGCTCAAACTTGGTATGGGTATTCTCTACTACCATAAAATGCTTCTTTGAAGTCAATATCGCAGTCTGTTTTGCTCTATCTCTTACCGTTTACGAGATATTCAGTATTTTTTATTGAGGAAACCTAGGGTGGGGGGTAAATTTGGTTCTATGACGACCTATACCAATTTTGGTAGAGAAAGACAGAGGACACCGAGACGATGTTAACGCAAGAAACCCCACGTCCATCCGTTCGAAAGTTACGAAGTCTAGAAATTTTTGGAAGTTGGCCCACCCCTTGACTTAGGACCACCAAACGTGGTATACGTAATCTACATTACCTAAATCGACAAGGGGGCATCTAGCAATACCCCTTAAGGTATTGCCATTTTTGCTCTATCTCTTACCGTTTTCGAGATATTTGACATTTTAAGTTTTTTTATTGAAAATTTTCGTAGGAGGACAGTGGGCGCCATCTGTTAGTAAACAAAGGAACTATCTCGAGCTGGGTGGCGCTGTCAGCACCATCTATGAGAAAACTAGGTGTTTTGGTGGGTATAAAAGGACAAATAGGATCTAACCTGGTATGTTGATTGTGTGTTAGGGAATATTGTAAGTGGTATTGTCTTATATTAGAGCGCTCTTTTGATAATTAACTTATAACTGCACACAGGCTGCCGTAATTAACATAAAATATCCCGCCCCTGTTTCTTCTAGCTTGTGCAATGTCAGTTTGGGTAGGATCATAGGGCGAAATGTGATTCTCCTATGATAATATCTGGCTGACTATAGCATATGCGATTACGAAGGATACATGGCTGCGCATGTGATTTCTAGGATCAAGCCTATGAAATTGGGGTCCTAGTAAGTTGAAGCAAATGGCAGGGATATTTTGCAAAAATTTTCCTTAACATTTTTTATTTCGGACATTAGATGGATTTTTTACAAATATATTAA
This sequence comes from Lepisma saccharinum, assembly GCF_977018435.1. NCBI lineage: Eukaryota > Metazoa > Arthropoda > Insecta > Zygentoma > Lepismatidae > Lepisma > Lepisma saccharinum. The sequence continues at coordinate 24,793,044 of NC_139230.1, read as the reverse complement.
TAACAGTTTAGGTTCAACTTGCTGTCGAGTATAAACTAAAATAACCATGCCTATGAACTTGTTTGGATTCAAAAAGCAGACTGTCATGGAAGCACCGAGTCAGGCTGCAACGCCAAGCTTCGACCTGTTGCCGTCCATGCTATCCAAACTGAGTGGCTTGTTGATTATGCACCTGAACAGCATTTGGACGAAATACGACGAGGACTTTGGCAATACATTTTACGTCTTCAACAATATTTTAAATTTCTACAAGTTCCCAATCAGCGGTAAACTTAAGCTAACTATCAATCCAGAGAATGTAGGTGACGTCAAGGTTTTTTCGGCAAGAATATTTATCGCCTCAAGCACGATAGGATGAACAATGTCACCATGTACGATGTATCTGCCGACGATGGCTTGTACGTGGAGTTGCTGGGTGATTACGACAAACTCATCCCGCTTTTTGTGGAGCTTCAAATAACCTATCCTATAATAAATAAATAACCATATTAGCAGCAATGCCTAACGACATTTTCGGTCACACGAAACGCGACGACCACGGCGACGAGCTTCTCATGCTCGACGTTAGGGTCAAGAAGCTGAGAAGCGACCTGCAGGCCCTGCAGTCCACGCTCAACTCCAATCACCAGTCCGAGATAGCCAGCCTGCAGTCTCAGTGCCTGGATCCTGTACTCAAGATTGATGCAGAACTCAAATCGCTGTTGCAAAAATACACCGACTTGGCGTCAATAGACAACCTCGAGAACCTGGCGCTGAGCATAGGCAAGCTCCAAAACGAACTTCTGAAGCTGCAGCAAACGCAGACCTTCGACGTGGAACAGCTGAAGCAACACTTGCAGGACCAAACTTCCACCATCCAAACCGAGCTGCAAACCATCAAAACACAAGATGACTACGATCGCATCAATGCCAGCATTGCTAAATTGCGCGAACAGTTTCAATCTTTCAAAATCCCTACGTTGGAAAGTATCAAGGCAGAGCTTCAAACGGATGCTTTGCACGCAGCCATCATCGACGCTCAAACTAAACTACAAACGCTGGAAGACTTCATCAACAATCTACCTTCGTCCAGCGAACTGAATGGTATTGCACGCAGCGTTGCCAACATCAAGCTCCAGCTCGAGACCTACGAGGACTTTGGGAAACTGCAAGGTACCATAGCTCACATCGAGGATGCACTTGCCGTCATCAAAAATGATCTAGCGAATGTTCACGAGGCACTTGAATCCAAACTGCCAGGTATGAGGGACACTTTGGCCAGTGTTCAACAACAAATTACCAAGCTGGAAAATCTAAACACCGAATCAGAGTTGTCTCATTTTCATCACTTGATTGACGACATACAGACTAAGCTGAAAACACTTCAAAAATCCACTCCCACCCAGGACGACATAACACAACTGCAGGAAGGTATAAGCGCGGCTGCGAATGCATCGGAGTTGGATGCTGTGAAGAAAGCTCTGGAATTGCTTCAGAACACGGTGGCCACCCTGCCTACTTCGCAGGAACTAAAAAGCGTGAAGAGGACCCTGAACCGAATACTCAAATCGGACGACATTAAAAACATCCAAACCGAAATTGCATCGCTTCGGGATGCTGTTGCCACCTTGCCTACCAACCAGAACGTCGGCGAGCTACATGCCTTGTTTACAGAAATTAGGACCCAGGTCCACGACCTTGCAGCTCAAAACTCCAAGTTGACACTTGTGGAGAGCCTGCAGCAAATTATCGCCAACGTAAAAGAGCAAATTGGTAGCATAGAAGCAGGCCAGGAATCTGCCATAGCTAATTTCAGTACCCAGCTGTGCGAGTTAAACGAAAAATTCAAGAGACTTGTTGTCGACGTGAAGATCAAGCCCGATTACGACACTGTTGTTGGTGCTATCGAGGAACACCTGGAATCGGTGAACGGTAGATTGGAGGATGTGGAGAGCGAGGTTCGAACCAATGTAAACACCCTGAACGCCAGCATCGACAATCTCAAATCCACTGTTGTCATCGAACTGTACATCATTCCAAACAGGGAATTTTCCTCGCTCTTCCATCCGGGCGCCAAACTCTACATGCTGACCCCTGCCAAAGCCTATCACCAGTTTTTCCTTGCTGGTACACTTCAGTTCGTCAAGGTTTCATACTGGTCTTTTCCTCACGCAACCCACTACCCAACCATGACCGTGACGAACATCAGTGACGAGCCTAAAATAAGAGAAGTGGAGTTGGTTGATTTCACCCACCCCGAAACTCGCGAGACTGCCTATGCCGAAGATGCCACTCAAATTATCGACATAGAAATAGGTGATAAGCTGTACATAGAAAACCCGGCAATGTCTGCAGCCAGAAATCCCATCCAAGCTATATTCTTATTTTCACGCAATGTCTAGGCAAGCTATTTTGAACGAACTGCACAAACCTGCACGACGAAACTACAAACGACTGGCGGTAGTGACCAAAGGCATAGACGACTTGTGGCAAACTGACCTTGTGGAAATGAGCAGTGGCAACTTAAAAAATTTACATAAAATCAACAAGGGATACAAGTATCTTCTCACTGTTATAGACACAGTTTCAAAATTTGCGTGGGCTTTACCCCTCAAAACAAAAACAGGAACCTGTGTAGTGGAAGCATTCAAATCTATTTTCGATGAAAGTGAACCTCGATTTCTTCAAACAGACAACGGAAAAGAATTCTACAACTCTGTCTTTCAGCAATTCATTCAAAAACGAAATATTCAACATTACTCAACCTATAGTCACATCAAAACCAGCATAGTGGAACCGAACTCTCAAAACACGCATGTGGAAGCAATTCACGCTTCAGGGAAACTACAAGTGGGTCAACATTCTACCGGAACTTGTAAGGGATTATAATCACAGTTTGCATCGCACGATACGCATGAAACCAGTTGACGTTAACAAATCTGACGAGCAGCGTTTAATTTCTACAGTTTATTGTCCAAAGTATAAATTTACGAGCAAGAAACCGAAATACAAAGTAGGAGACCAGGTGAGGATCAGCAAATTTAAGCGTACGTTCGAGAAGGGCTTCACCAAGAATTGGAGCACGGAACTTTTCACTGTGGTTCGAGTCATGCCGGGGGCGAGGTACGCGTATCTAATAAAGGATGCACGCGACGAAATTTTGAAAGGACGATTCTACGAAGAGGAACTTTCTAAAACAAGACACCTACCTCATCGAGAACATCCTGCGCAGGAAAGGTAAAAAACTATTGGTTAAATGGCTGGGACTCGAAGGAACAAGCTGGATCGACGCGGACGAAGTGATTGTGTGACATGTGTGTGGGATGTGGTGAGACGACTGCCAGATACATCCGTGGAACTCTCTAAGAAAAACGGCGAGCTTCTGCCTGACAATATTCGCTGCCTCGTCGTCGGACCCTCGGGTTGCGGGAAGACAACATTGGTTGTGGACAATTTCTTGCTTGCACCCGACTGGCTGGACTGGAAGAACAGGCATCTGTATGTTTTCTCCAAAAGTTTGGAGCAACCAAAATACCGCCAGCTGACGAAACTGTACGACGGGCTGGGCATGGCTACTTTTGCTTCTGAAGTTATATCGCTGGACCGCTGCCGCGATAACTCGGTGGTGGTCTTCGACGATGTAATCCTGCAAAACCAAAACGAGATTCGCAATTTTTTTACTCAGGGCAGCCACAGGGGCACGGACTGCTTCTACCTTGCACAGACTTTCTCCAAGATCCCCAAGCAGCTCCTTCAGGACAATGCTAATTTTATTTGTTTGTTTCGTCAGGATGCCACCAACCTCAAGCACGTTCACGATGACTATGTGGGTGGAGATTTGAGCTACCACGATTTTTCGAAATCTTGCTATTCATGCTGGAATCAAGATGATTTTGGTTTCGTCACAATTGACATGACGAGGAAACCTAATGATGGAAAATACATAAACAAAATTAATAATTTTCTAAACGTTGCAACGTTACAAGAAACGTCTTGACGTATTATAAATAACTACATACCAAAAAAATGAAACGCAAACTTGCAGACGTCAACTTGAAGCTGCGCGACTTCCTGACAAAACGGTTTAAGGGTTGGAAATCCGAGAATCGTGGAATTTACGAAGAGAAAAAGCAACAGGACCAACCTATCATCGATGCCATCAGCGGACTCGGTAAGGAACTCAAAAATGTCACCCAGCAAAACAAAGAGCTGATCAACGAGCTCGTGCCACTCACTGCTCGAAATTATACCATACCAACACCGATATCCAGCATTCACACTACCCCCTACGAACTTGCGCCTCCACCGAAACGTCAGGCTCTAGGCAGCACCTCTTCGGAAAATGTAGTCGAGCTGGGACCGTTGGCGAGGGATTATCTAAGCACCGGGAAATTCGAGAAAGACGAGGTTTTCGGATTGTACCAGACCATGGAACTCAACGAGGGCGTGGTTTGGAAGATAGGAAAATCGAAAGTCACGTTCGAGGGTGACGACGTGAAAGTCAATTTGCTAGAGAAGGACAGCTGGAACAGGTATCCCGGCACGGTTGGAATGTGGGAACTCATCACCAAAAAGCAGTCAAGAGATTACACAGACGAGGATTACCAAAGTTACAAGGAAATTTTGATCATGACGGATACCTTGTACCAAAACAACGACGCTACGCAGAATCGCGTCAAATCCAGCAGCGGTGAAAAATACAGGAATCTCATCAAGCCGATATGGAACCTGGTCAAAACAGGCAGCGGCGTCAAACTCTAAACCACCCTGCCGAAGGAGTTTGTGTGGGTGGACGACGTGAGAAAGCTCGTGGACCGTTTGCTGGTCATTGCAGGCGAAGAGAATGCTGGCAACCGTAATTTCCACAACGAGAAGGTGGGCATCGTGGACATGATTAGCTCCAAGCTTGCCACCTTCATCGTGAACGACAACAAAGGCATAGGGTACCTCATCAAGATCATCAACACCTTACCTCCGAAATTTTGGAACGTGGCCGAGGGTCGAGGTCTCGTGAACGATATCATCAACAAGCTACCCTTCGAAATGCACAGTAGTGTGATTTGTGATACAACCAGGACGAGAAATGATGAACCCCCCTCAGGCAGATTTGCCTACACTTAAAACAAGCTCAACATGCCTGTATGAGCTTTTTGCTCAAGTGTGGAACCCTGTCTAATCCAAGATTTTTGTAAAAATGCCCTCGGGAATTTCCCGTGAAATGATGACCCCCTCAGATTGATTTGCCTACACTTATAAAAGGCACTTCTGTGAGATTGTTGTCCATAAATTTGTTAAAAATATGCCCCTCTTGATATTTTTTGGATACACTTAAAACTAAGCCAAGATGCTCATAAAACCCACACCCACCCACACGCACCCACATCCACACCCACCCATATACACCCACACCCACCCACATACACCCACACCCACAACATATTTACTTCCGGTCCACTTCCGGTCCACTTCCGGTCCACTTCCGGTTTGCCTACTTCCGGTCCACTTGTGGCCTATTTCTGGTTTATTTATATTGCATCATGTTTTGCAATAAATTATTAGACATGTGTTGTTTTCTGATTGGTTGGTTATGATATAATGTGATGATGTGTTATATTCTGATTGGCTTATTGTTTCAGATGCTTTCAATGCGGTCTGTGTTTAGGCTATATAAAGAGATTTTGCATTGCATATCAGCCAGTATTGTGAGAGTTGTTGAAGAGTAAGGGTGTGTTGTTGCAGTGCTGCTCATATTTTTTTAAACACAAAAATATTGCAAATTTATATAAATTGAATTACAAATCTATTTGATTTAATAGACAGAATTTTTGACAACCTGTCATAGGTTTATTAAGTATAGAGTTTTGATTTGAACCCCAAGAAATTTTTTACAAATACCAAAGCCAAAAATATTCACACACATACACACACACACACACACTAAATATATAAAATACACTGCTCAACCCAATTGATATTTTTTATTAAGCATAGAATTTTGATTTGGACCCCAGGAAATCTTATATAATAAACAACAACAAAAATGCCAAATCAAAAATATTGTAATCAATGCAAAAAGAATATAACCAGCCCCAATTGGGCCAGGCATCAAAGGAATTGTAATCCAGACAAATGCAGAACTCCCACAAAAATATGCCCTAAATGCCATAGAAAATATAGCATGGAATATTTCACTTATAAACATAAAGGTACTTGCTCTGCACAGTCATCAACATTGCCCCCTCAACCATCTACATCTGGTCTGAAAAGGAAGCATGAAGCACCTGTTAATGCTAGAGCAGCAAAGCAGCCACGCTATGAACCCATCCATAGCAGTTTTAACGGCCAATTAAGGGATCACCGTTTTGTATCAGAGCCAAGATGTGACATTAAGAATTTTTTGAACAGTATAAAACCAGATGTGCAGGCAATTCTAAATGCACAAAATAGCTCTTATAAGCTGTCCCTCAAATTGTTTACACAATATAAGAAGCCAAATGGCACAAAATTTACACAGCCCCACATAACAGAAACTGTACCGGTATATTCAAATGCAAATTCAGACAAAATAATAAGCAGTTTGATAGATCAATTGAATATTAAACACTCTGAATTTGCTGGAAAAGAGTCTGGATGGAGCCTATGCGGATCTCCACACAAGCTCTATGTTAATATTTCTGAATTCAGCCCATTACAAGGATCTACATATTTGCCATTACCTGCCAATATTAAAAACAAACAAGCCGTGGTTAATATAAAAAATAATGATGAGAAATGCTTTTTGTGGTGTATTTTAGCTGCTTTGTATCCAGTTTCAAGGCATCCTGAGCGAATAACTTATTATAAACAACATGAAAATGATTTTGATGAAGCAATGGAGGGTTTAGCATATCCAATGTCTGTTCAGAATATTGATAAATTTGAAAAAAAGGTCCGGGATATCAATGATAAACAATTATCTATTAATGTATTTATTTGTTCTACTGGCCGTGGCAATTGCTTGATAGATCCTCTCAGAATCAGTACATTTGATGATGATTCTGCTGTTCCGATTGATCTGCTCTTAATTGAAGGAGATGGCACATATCATTACACTCTGATACACAGTCTTGAAGCTTTAGTCAGAAAACAACAAGGCAAATCCAATACAATATTCAAGTTGTGCAGAAGATGTTTGACTGTATTTGATGGTCAAAAAATAATAAATGGGGTTCGGGAAGTGAATGCAGAAATTGCTAAAAACAAGTTACTTGAGCATCTGAAATACTGTGGTAACCATAAACCTGTTCATATGGTGATGCCAATGCCAAGTGAAAATGCCAAATTCAAAAAGTTTGAGGCCTTGTTGGAACACCCAGCATATATAGTCTGTGATTTTGAATCAAATCTCAAACCTCTTGCATTCTGTAGCCCAGATCCTGATGAATCTTCAATTACTTCATACCAGCTACATGAACCTTCTAGTTTTTATTATGTGGTTGTACAGGATGGGGTTGTTAGTAAAGAAGATTTATACATGGGAGCAGATGCCATCAAAGAATTTGCAGATAGAATAGAAAATGAGTGCCATGACATAGCATCTAATGTCTTATTAAAATCAAAACCCATGTTGCCTTTAACAGAGGAACAGATTGAAGATTTCAACAATGCAGAAAAATGCCCGGTATGTGATTCTGAATTTTCAGATACAAATATCAAGGTGAAGCACCTTTCTCATACAGATGGTAAATTCTTAATGGCCCTGTGTAATAGCTGTAATATTAAGATCCAGAGACCAAAATGTGTCCCTATATTTTGCCATGGTGCATCCAATTATGATTTTCATCATTTGATCAGGTACGAGGGGTTTGACAAGCAGAATTTAAATATTTTAGCTGAAAATAATGAGAAATATATTGCCATTAGCAAAATAATTAAAGTTAATGGTGTTCCTATTCACTTAAGATTTCTTGATTCATACAGAATTCTGTCTGCTAGCCTGGCTACACTGGCCACTCAATTATCTGATGATCAATTCAAAATCACATGTGCTTTGTTTCCAAATCAGGAGCTGAAATTAATTAGGCGGAAGGGTGTATATCCATATGATTATGTTACAGATTTTTCTAAATTTGATGAGTGTTCTCTGCCACCACAACAAGAGTTTTACAGCAAAATCAGAGGATCTGGAATCACTGATGAAGATTATCACCATGCCCAATTGATGTGGAACAATTTAAAATGCAAGTCATTTGGTGATTATCACAAGGCATATTTAAAACTTGATGTGACCCTCTTAGCTGATATACTGCAGGCATTCAGAAAATCTTCCATGGAAAATTATAAGCTGGATCCAATGTATTTTTACAGTGCTCCGGGCCTAGCATGGTCTGCAATGTTTTTAAACACTAAAATGCAATTGGATCTGATCCAGGATCAAATATGTATCTGTTTATGGAACAATGTATAAGTGGGGGCATGTTGCAATGCTCTCAGAGATATGCCAGAGCAAATAACAAATATATTCCTGATTATGATCCAGCACTGCCATCAAATTATATACTGTATGTAGATGCAAACAGCCTCTATGGTTATGCTATGATGGATAAATTGCCATATGCAGGGCTTGAGTGGGTTGAAGATTTGAATATTGAAGATCTTCAGGATTTTGATGACAGTCACTATGGCCTGTTCTTAGAGGTTGATCTGACAATTCCTGATGATTTACACAACACATTTTCTGATCTGACCCCAATTCCTGAGGTTGAGTGTTCACCTGGCTCTAAACAGAAGAAATTGATGATGACTCTGGAGCCAAAACAGGATTATGTCATATATTACAAAAACCTCCAGTTCCTGATGAATCATGGTGTTCAAGTGACCAAAGTTGGAAAAGTTTTGAGGTTCAGGCACTCAAGATGGTTGAAGCCATATATTGATACAAACACAGAGCTTCGAACATCTGCAATGAGCCAATTTGATAAGACCTTGTTTAAATTGATGGTCAATTCAGTGTATGGCAAAACAATTGAAAATGTCAGAAAACATATTGATGTTAAAATAATTACTGACCCCAGCCTGAGCAAAAAATTGATTGCAAAGCCCAACTTCAATTACAGAAGAATTTATGATGAGAATATGGCACTTTTCAACATGAAAAAAACAAAGATTAAGTTTGATAAGCCTATTTATGTAGCGGCTGTGATATTGGAATTGGCCAAATTACACATGTTAAAATTGTTTTATAATATGTTGAAGCCTTTTTATAAGGATCGTGTAAAACTGATGTACATGGACACAGATAGTTTTGTTCTGATATTCAAACAGAAGATGTTTATCAAGATATAGCACAGCCTGAATTGTTTAAATATTTTGATACCACTGAACATTCAAAAATTAAACCCCACAACAAAAAGGTGCCTGGCAAGTTAAAAGATGAGACACTTGGTGATGTTATTGTGGCATTTGCTGGGTTAAGGGCCAAGATGTATAGTTTTGAAACATGTAGTGGCGCTGTTGCCAAAAAGGCCAAGGGCATTGGCAGAGTGACTGTAGACAAAGAGCTTGAATTTGAAGATTACAAAAATTGCCTCAAATCATGTAGCACAATCAGAACATCAGAAAATAGAATTCAGAGTGTGGATCACTTGTTGACTAGCAATTTTGTAAGAAAAGTGGCTCTGGACCCACATGATGATAAGAGATGTATTTTGTCATGTGGCATACATACTCTACCATGGGGTCATTGTGATTTGAAAAATGGTAATCAATGCCCAATCACAGAGCATGATTTGAAATAAATAAACATGCCTATGAACTTATTTGGGTTCAAAAAACAGGCTATTATGGACCTGCCAACACCACAAGCCTCTTCTGATATAATATCTAAACTAAGTGCTTTGTTAATTATTCATCTGAACAGCATACTTACAGATGTTGATGATGAAACAGGTAAAACATTGTACATATTTAACAATAATTTAAATCGTTACCAATTACCTGTAGGTGGTCAATTGCAATTTATTACAACCCATGAGGGTAATGTCAAGATTTCAATAGGGAGAAATATTTATAGAATTAAGCACTCAAACATGATTTCTGGCACTGTATATACTGTTTCTGCTGGTGACTGCTTATATATTGAGGTCCCTGGATCCTATGACAAGCTTATACCCTTTTTTATAGAATTAAGAATCAGATATTCAATAATAAATAACCACTAAAACAAAAATGCCTAATGATATATTTGGCCATACAAGACATGAAGATCACAGTGATGAGATTCTGATGCTTGATGTCAGAGTCAAGAAATTAAGAAGTGATTTACAAGCTTTACAAACCACACTGAATGCCAGTCTTCAACTAGAAATTACAAATTAGCAATCACAATGCATGGACCCTCTTCTTAAAATTGATTCTGAACTCAAATTGCTGCTTCAGAAATATACTGATTTGGCCACATTAGATAATTTTCAAAGTTTAGAAGAAGCTGTAGCAGCTCTTCAAGCCAAATTTAAGACCCAGGCCACCAACTCTGAGCAATTGAAACAGCAATTGGAAGAGCAGATTAATAATGTCCAGACACAGCTCCAAACAATTGTCAAAAGCATAAAATCACAAGAAGATTTTGATCTAGTGATTTCCACTCTAAAAGAACAGATTCAATCACTCCAGATACCTAATCTGGACCCCTTGAACAATGCCATAGCCGAGGTTAAAGAAAAAATTGAGACACTTGAAAATTTTATGAACAACTTGCCATCTTCTGATGCTTCGAGTGCAATAACTCGGAGTGTTGCCAACATTAAGCTGCAACTTGAAACATGAAGATTTTGGAAAAATTCAAAGTACCATAACCCATCTTGAGGGTACAATAGCAGCAGTGCAAAGTGATTTGACAAATGTACAAGAATCCCGCCTGCCTGGTATTGTAGACACACTTGTCAGTGTCCAGGAACAGATCACAAAGCTTGAAAACCTCAACACTGAATCTGAACTATCTCATTTTCATCACTTGATCGATGATATCCAAACAAAGCTTGAAATTTTACAACAATCAACACCACTCAGGCAGATATAGCCCTGCTCCAAAATGCTATGCAAAATGTGGCTGATGCTTCTGAATTAAATAATGTGAAATTGGCACTTGAATCTTTGCAAAATACTGTAACAAATCTGCCTACATCACAGGAACTTAAAAATATTAAGAGAGCTGTGAATCGCATATTGAAATCAGAAGATATCAAGAATATCCAGACAGAGATCAAACAACTTACTCAGACAGTGGCCACTCTACCAACCAATCAACATATTAATGAACTGCATGCCCTGTTTGAGGATATCAGAAGACAGGTCCATGATCTTACTGCTCAAAATTCAAAATTGGCAGTTATTGAAAATTTGCAACAAATTGTAGCTAATATCAAGCAACAGCTAGGGACCATGGAATCCAATCAAGCAAATGCTCTGTCTGTTTTTGCCACCCAGCTACAAGAGATTGTGCAACAATACAAGAAACTTGTTGTGGACATAAAAATCAAGCCAGGCCATGATGATGTTGTTAGAACCATCAATGAGCACCTTGAATCTGTAACAAGTAGATTGCTTACAGCAGAAAAAGAAATAACCGGCATAATTGAGAATCCAAAACATACAGTAATTCTTGAATTGTACAGCATCCCCAACAAAGAATATGATTCACCATTTACACCAGGTGGCAAAATATATATGCTGTCCCCTGCACAATTTTATTACCAGTTTTTTGTTGGGGGCACACTGAGACCAATCAAGATCAAATATTGGCTTCAACCACAGGCACACCACTACCCTACTTTATCAATAACAAATGCTGATAACAAAACAAAAATCACCAGTGTAGAGTTAGAGGATTTTACAGACCCCAATACATTAGAAACAGCCTATGTTGAAGATGATGGCTCTCTGGAATTTAAAATACAAATAGGAGACAAACTGTATTTAGAAAATCCTGTAGTATCAGCTGCTGAACACCCTATAGTTGCAATATTCTTGTTTACATATTATGTCTAGACAAATTATTGTTGATGAATTACACAAACAAGCCAGACATAATTATAAGAGACTGCCAGTAGTCACAAAAGGCATAGATGATTTATGGCAGAGCGACTTGATTGAGATGGCAAGTGGACAGCTGAAAAACTTAGACAAAATCAACAAGGGCTACAAGTATCTACTCACTGTCATAGATACATTTTCAAAATTTGCCTGGGCTGTACCACTCAAATCCAAGACTGGAAAATGTGTTACAGAAGCCTTCAGGACAATCATCAATCAGAGTGGAAGATCACCGCGCTATTTGCAAACAGATAATGGCAAAGAATTTTATAATTCTGTGTTCCAACAATTTATTAAAAGCCAGTCAATACAACATTATTCGAGTTACAGTGATCTCAAGGCCTCAATTGTAGAGAGATTCAACAAAACCCTAAAAAATCTTATGTATAAACAATTTACACTTCAAGGTAATTATAAATGGCTTAATATTCTTCCAGAACTTCTACATAAATATAACAACTCGGTTCATTCCACAATCAACATGAAACCCTCTGAAGTAACTTCATCTGATGAGCAAAAATTGATCAGGACTGTTTATTATCCTAGATACCAGCCAACAACAAGAAAAGCCAAATACAAGGTGGGTGATCAAGTAAGAATCAGCAAATATAAGCACTTATTCAAAAGAGGCTTTACAAGAAACTGGAGCACTGAATTATTTACAGTAGTTGAAGTTAAACCTGGGACCCTTAACACATATATAATAAAAGACCACCGAGGAGAAATTCTCAAAGGCCGGTTCTATGAAGAAGAACTCAGCAAAACTAAACAGCCTGACACATATCTCATAGAAAAAATCATCCGCAGAAAAAGCAACAAGTTATTTGTCAAATGCTAGGACTTCCAGAACACAGCTGGATCGATGCAGACAAAGTGATAATATGAGCACCTGGGATGTTATAAAAAGGCTGCCAGAACCTGAACAGCAGATTAAGAGAAATGGCAAGTTGCTGCCTGATAATATTAGATGTCTTATTGTCGGGCCATCGTCTTGTGGTAAAACTACACTAATGATTGATAATTTTTTATTGGCACCCAACTGGTTAGACTGGAAAAACAGGCACTTGTATGTTTTCTCTAAGAGCTTGGAACAATTAAAATATCAGCAGCTGATGAAGCTATATGATGGATTGGATATAGCCACTTTTGAACCAGATGTTAAGCCACTCCATGAATGTCTTGGTAACTCTGTTGTTGTGTTTGATGACATTATACTGGATAATCAAAACAAGGTTAGAAATTTTTTTACACAGGGCCGACACAAAAACATTGATTGCTTCTACCTGGCACAGACTTTTTCTAAAATACCGAAGCAGCTGATCCGAGACAACAGCAATTTTATATGTGTGTTTCATCAAGATCATATCAACCTCAAACACATACATGATGAATATGTAGGTGGGGACTTGAGCTACAATGATTTTTCCAAGTTTTGCAGTAGGTGCTGGAATCAAGACAGTTATGGGTTTGTCACAATTGATATGACAAGAAAACCCAATAGTGGCAAATACAGAAATAAAATTAACAATTTTCTAGACATAGAAACATATATAAATAACCATGAAAAGGCCAATTATTGATGATCTTAAATTAAGAGATTATCTTGTAAAAGATTTAAGGGATGGAAATCAGAGAACCGAGGAATTTATGAACAACACAAACAAACAGAACAGCCTATAATTGATGCTATTAGTGAATTAGGTAAAAATATCAAAACTGTTACAGAGCAAGATCAAAATTTGATCACAGAGCTTGTACCTGTAGGTGCAAGGAACATATTAGATTATCCAATCACCCCACTTTCTAGTATTCATACACCTAGTCCTGTTGCTCCTAGAAGAATTGAAGCTACTCAGGATCCTATTGAATTGGGTCTTCTTGCTGAAAAATATTTAAGCACACCTAAAGACAACAAAGATGAGGTCTTTGGCTTATATGCTGACACAGAGCTTGATGGTAGCATCATACATAGAATTGGCAATTTCAGAGTAACATTTATGAGAGATGATATAATTGTATATTCAGAATCTCATCTTGGAGAAAAAGGTGGTTTTGTTAAGTATCTCGGAACACCTGGATTGTGGGAACTGATGACTAGGAAGAGACCTGGCAGTTATACAGATCAAGATTATGAGCATTACAAAGAAATATTAATAAAATCAGATGCTCTATACCAGAACAATGATCCCACACAAAAAAGAGTCAAGTCTAGCAGTGGAGCAAAATACAACAATTTAATCAAACCCATATGGTCACAGATCAAGACTGGCAGTGGAATCAAACAATACAACACCCTGCCTAAAGAATTTGTGTGGGTTGATGATGTCAGGAAACTTGTAGATAGGTTATTGGTGATAGCTGGGGAGGAAAATGCTGGCAACCACAATTTTTACAATGAAAAGGTTGGAATTATGGACATGATAAGCACAAAATTGTCTAATTTTATAGTGAATGACACTAAGGGGATTGGATATCTTATAAAAATTATTAATACTCTACCACCTAAATTTTGGAATATTTCTGAGGGTCGGGGGCTGGTTAATGACATTATAAACAAGCTGCCATTTGAACTACACATTCCAGGCTATCAGTATTGTGGTCCAGGCACAAAATTGGACCATAGATTAAACAGAGGTGATCCCGGTGTTAATCCCCTAGATGCTGCTTGTAGAGACCATGACATAGCATACAACACACATTCTGATCTTGACAAGAGACATGTTGCAGACAAGAAATTAGAAGAGGCTGCATTTGGTAGATTTGTAAGCAAAGATGCTTCTTTAAGTGAAAAAATAGCAGCATTGGGAACCACCATAGCTATGAACACCAAACAAAAACTGGGGTGGGGGCTGTAAATATGTATATAATAAACCTAGAATGAAGGCCAAGGGTGTTATGTATCAAATACCTTATGCAGGTCTTAAATCTCTTAAAACTATTGATAGCCTTTTAACCAAAAAGCAGCGCAAGAAAAAAAGCTCTTGTCTTGCAAAGGGTCATGGTATGAAATTGTTGCTTAGTACCCCCCAATTAAAAAAATTATAACAATCTAGGAAAAAATTGCATACAGGGGGTTTCATATTTACTATCCCGGCCATCTTAGCAGCACTTGGGGCTGTTGGGAGCTTGGCTGGTGGATCAGCTGCCATAGCAAAAACAGTAATAGATGCCAAGAAAAATAGGGCAGAATTAGATGAATTGAAGCGCCATAACCTGGCCATGGAGAAACAAGGCAAAGGTGTTAAGAGAGCCATGAATAAGTTTAAAAAAAACAAGAGCCGCTTACAAACCAAGATATTGAAGCTTTAATCAAGCCACAGGGTATCAAAAATTTTAGAGGTGTGTACATGTCTGATTCTTTACCAGAACAACCACTCAACAAAGAGTGTGGCATTGTTAATTTGGATAAGTACAAAAATCAGGCCACTCACTGGATTTGTTATCTTAAATATTTAAACAATGAGGCATTTGTGTTTGATTCATTTGGAGGTGTTCCACCTGAAAATTTAGTACAATATCTAAAATCAGCTAATCTTTATTACAATAATGCCCGTGTTCAAAACTTCAAAGATGTTAATTGTGGACATTTGTGTTTATCTGTTCTTAGATATATGTCTCAAATAAATAAACCATCAATTGAAGATTTTCAAAAAGCCTTGTGGTATCTGAAACATCATGGGGGTATTCCATCTCAGCAGCCAAAATTCAATATTGAAACTCAAATTACATGATGACATAGTGTATCCCAAAACAATAGCTCTCAGAGCATTTTATGGCATGTACTTGATCCCTAATATTACACACCACAACAACAAAATTGCAGTAGGGGATCAAAAAATTGTCATCACCCCAGGGCAATATAATCTGTCCACTCTGAATGCTCAGTTACCCAGAGGTATAGTGTTAAGTCAAAATTCTGTCACTCACAGAGTAGAGATTGCATCTGCCACAGAAACAGTGGATTTGGGTACTATAGGAGAACTGTTAGGATTTGAGAACAACACAAAACTTGAACCAGCCATCAAACACACTGCTATGAATATACCTAAATTCTTAGCCATAGAGACTCTAAATATTCACTGTAATGTGGCCGAGGGTATGATCACCAAATCAAATGGCATAGGCACTCACAAACAAACTGGCATCATTGCAACATTCAAACCTAACTCTGAATTTATGGAGCCCATCATCTACAATCCATCCCCAACATTATATTTTCCTGTGTGTCATAATAGAATAGATTATATTGAGTTGATGGTCACTAATGAAAAAGAAGAATTAGTTGATTTTGCTGGAGCCACAACAACTGCTATCATGGAAATTAATATTTCAATAAAAATACATACAAGAAAAAAAATGGAAAATATTGAGAGTTATGAGCTACAATCATTCCCCCCAAATAGGAGGACATTTGCAAATTTAAATCAACCCAACACAGAAATTGAGGTTGATCTTGATGTAGGGGATGGCTTTATACACCCCACAGAGCAGATCTATACATCAAATTTGATGTTGTAAAGCTCGATGGTACCGATTATCCGGCAAATTCAAACATAAGATTGGTGGACAATTTTGTGCCGCATCTGTTCTCTGAAATTGAGATCAGAAAGCATGGTGTTGTTATAAACAGAGTGGATTATCCCGGCATTACCTCCACAGCTTTGGCCACACTAAAATTATCCAAAACCGAGGCTTCTTACTACAAAATAGGTGGATTTGAGGCTGGTGATAAAATTATATCTAAGAGCCACACAGTGCTGTTCCCAATGCGCCTGTTGCCAGGATTCTTCTCAGATTACAAAGATATTATGTGGAAGGGTGGTTTAAGAATCACATTTAGAAGAGCTGCCAATGATAATAATGCTTTGATGAGGTACAGTACATTAAACTCTACAGGGGAAGCTATGCCTAATACCCTACCTGATGAGGGGAAGTGCATTATTCAGACTATGGAGCTAAGAATCCCAGTTGTTGAATATGAAGCCAGTTATGCTCTTAAATACAAAGCAGATATAATAAAAAAATCCACAATTACCTTTACAATTTTATACATATCAATGTGTACAGAAGCCTGCAACTGGTACCTATTATGAGTTTGATGCTACAAATTCATTCTCCAGTATACAATATGGCATGCCGGATTTTATGGTGGTACTGTTTCAGACTGGAAGACACAATAATCAGGAAAAAAATTCAAGTAAATTTGATAACTGCAACATCAAAAACATATATCTTAAAAATGGCAGAAATGAGGTGTTCCCCAGAGAAAATTATAATTTAGACATGTCCAAGGATGATTTTCTTAAATTATATGAAGCATTTACAGCATACAAAAGGGTCACTACTGGCAATACTGACATGTATTACACACCAGATGAATTCAAAGCACAGAGACCCATGTTTGTCATCAACACTTCAAAAAGGAAACAAGTTGTGGTTAATGACAGGACAAACATTAAAATTATCTGTGAATTCCACGATACACTCCCTGATGACACCATATGTAGTGTTATTCTTATAGGGGAAAAATCATATGTTTATGATGTAAGAAATGAGAGAGTCACAGAGCAATTCTAGAGGGCCTCTGCATATTGCATTGTCCTAGTATTAGATATATGAGTTGAGCCTGGTGTCCAATTGAACTTAAACCGGATGTAAATATGTGTGGGTGTGGGTGGATGTGGGTTTTATGAGCATCTTGGCTTAGTTTTAAGTGTGTCCAAAAAATATCAAGAGGGGCATATTTTTAACAAATTTATGGACAACAATCTCACAGAAGTGCCTTTTATAAGTGTAGGCAAATCAATCTGAGGGGGTCATCATTTCACGGGAAATTCCCGAGGGCATTTTTACAAAAATCTTGGATTAGACAGGGTTCCACACTTGAGCAAAAAGCTCATATAGGCATGTTGAGCTTGTTTTAAGTGTAGGCAAATCTTCCTGAGGGGGGTTCATCATTTCTCGTCCTGGTTGTATCACAAATCACACTACTATGCACCTACCAGGTTACCAGTACTGCGGTCCGGGTACCAAACTTAATCAGCGACTGGAGAGAGACGACAAGGGTGTGAATCCCCTGGATGCTGCATGCAAGGATCACGATATTGCCTACAATACTAATACCGATCTCGATGTACGTCATGATGCTGACAGAAAGTTAGAGCACGCAGCTTTCGGGAGACTCGTCAGCAGAGACGCCTCGCTGGGTGAACGGGTCGCTGCATTAGGTACGACCATCGCCATGAACACAAAACAAAAATTGGGGTGGGGTCTATAAATAACAACCTACCCGAACTGCTCTGTAAAAATATTCAAGCTCACACAATATATAAATAACATATCGTCAAAATGAAGCCCAAGGGTGTAGTATACCAAATACCTTATTCGAATCTGAAAACTCTGGGTGCGCTCGATGGGTTACTCACCAAGAAACAGCGCGAGAAGAAACATTCTTGCTTGGTCAAAGGACACGGAATGAAATTGCTGCTCAGCATCCCTCAGTTGAAGAGGTTGCAACATTCGCGAAAGCAAGAAAAAAAGACCGGAGGTTTCATATTCACCATCCCGGCCATCCTGGCTGCTCTGGGTGCTGTGGGTAGCTTGGCCGGCGGAAGTGCCGCTATCGCCAAAACCGTCATCGATGCAAAGAAGAACAAGGCCGAGTTGGAAGAGCAAAAACGCCACAACCTGACAATGGAAAAGAAGGGGAAAGGAGAGGGCAGGAAGCTCAAAGCTTTGAACAAATTAAAAAAAAGAAGAGCCGCTGTCCAACCTCGATATTGATGCTCTGATCGAGCCGTTGGGAATCAAGCACTTCAGGGGTGTTTTCATGTCCGATTCTCTACCCTCTGTTGTGAAGAAAAAAGAGTGTGGTGTGGTTAACCTGGACAGTTACGAAAATCCAGGTACACATTGGATTTGCTACTTGAAAACCAGCAACAACAAAGCATTTGTTTTCGATTCATTCGGCGGTGTGCCACCTGCTGGGTTGGTAAAGTACCTCGGTGCTTCGAGTCTCTGCTACAACGACGAACGCATGCAAGGTTTCGACGAAGTGAACTGCGGTCATACTGCATATCAATGCTTGTGTTTCTGTCTCAAATAAATAACCCTATGATCGAGGATTTTCAAAAAGCGTTGTGGCACCTGAAGCACTATGGGAGTATTCCATCTCACCAGCGATACTTCGGTCTTAAAACTCGTGTTGCACGACGACATCATCTATCGTAAATCAATTGCTCTTCGTGCATTCTACAGCATGTACCTGATACCCAATGTGACGGTGCATAACAACACAATCAAAGTCGGCAACGACAAAATCAGCATCACCCCTGGTCAGTACAACCTGTCTACCTTGCAGGCTCACTTGCCGAGAGGTGTGCTACTTTCTCAAAATTCAGTCACTCACAGAGTTGAAATTGTGTCTGCAACGGAAACCGTGAACCTGGGTACCGCCAGAGAGCTCCTGGGATTCGAAAACAATGCCAAGCTCGAACCTGGCATCAAGCACATCGGTACCAACATTCCTAAATTTCTAGCCATCGAGAGACTGAACGTCTACTGCAACGTAGCGGAAGGCATGATCACCAAATCTTCGGACGGCATCCCGGGTAGCCACAAGCAGACTGGGATCATTGCCACGTTCAAACCAAGTTCGGAGTTCATGGAGCCAATCATCTACACACCCTCCTCACCGATATATTTTCCTGTATCTCGTAATCGCATAGACAACATAGAATTAGCAGTGACAAACGAGAAGGGTGAGGTGTTAAATTTTTCCGGAGCCACGACCACTGCTGTCGTGGAGATTAACATATAAATAACCATCATGGAACAAATCGAAAGTTACGAATTACAGTCCTTCCCTCCCAACCGTCGCACGTTTGCCAACCTCAACGAACCGAACCGAGAGATTGAGTTTGATGTGGACGTCGGGGATGGGTTCATTCACCCTCACAGAGCTGATTTGTACGTCAAGTTTGATGTAGTGAAGAGAGACAACAGCGAAGCATTTCTTGCCAATGCAAATTTAAGACTTGTAGATAATTTTGTGCCGTACCTATTCTCGCAGGTGGAAGTTAGAAAGCATGGCACCGTCATCGATAGGGTTGACTACCCCGGGATTACCTCTACAGCTGTGGGAACACTGAAACTCTATAAGACCGATGCAGCATACTACCAGGCAGGGGGATTCGAAGCAGGTACAAAAATCAAAACTCAAAGTCACACAGTACTGTTTCCCATGCGCCTGCTTCCTGGCTTCTTCTCCGACTACACGGAGATCATGTGGAAGGGTGGTTTGCGCGTCACTTTCGCAGAGCTGCCAACGACAACGACGCACTGATGCGCTACAGCACTTTGGGCTCGGACGGGACTACCTCGCTTCCCAACACACTACCCGACGCTGCCAAGTGTCTTGTAAGGTCCATGGAGCTGCGCGTGCCAGTGGTAGAATACGAATCAAACTATGCTCTCAAGTACATCGTGAAGAATCCTCAAGTGTCCATTCAGTTTTACGGCTACCAGTGTGTGCAAAAACCTGCTTCCGGCAATCATTTCGAATTTGACGTAACCACGCAATTCAACAACATTCGGTACGGCACGCCCGAGTTTGCAGCCGTACTCTTCCAGACAGGAAGGGACAATAACCAAGAAAAAGATTCCAGCCAGTTCGACAACTGCAAGATCAAGAACATCTACCTCAAAAATGGTAGGAACGAAGTTTTCCCACGTGAGAACTACAACCTAAACATCGCAGAAGAGGACTACCTGAAACTGTACGAGGCATACACAGCTTACAAACGAGTGACTTCGGGTAACGTGGATGTGTACTACAATCCAAACGAGTTTATAGCCCTCAGACCCATGTTCGTCATCAACACATCTAAAAGAAAGCAGGTAGTTGATAACGATCGCACCAACATCAAGATTGTGTGCGAGTTCCACGATGCTCTGCCTGCGGACACACTGTGCAGCGTCATCCTTATTGCAGAGAAAACTTTTGTGTATGATGTCAGGAACGAGCGAGTGACAGAGCAGTTTTAAATATGCATAGGAAATAACAAGAAATAAAAAAAAGTCATGCTTGAGCGCGCAAAGGAACTTCCCCTTTGGCCCTGCACATGCCCCCAAATTTTCGTCCCGTAGGACACGGCGGGAGTTAGTTCCGTTAAAAAATATACATACTATATATTTGCAGACATTGTTAATTTTTTGTATTCTTTTGTGTAGGTTAACAAAAAATTCTGTTGATTGAATATATAGTATGTATTACAAAAAAAACACAAAAAAACTGTGAAATTAATATTTTGATTAATATCCCACCTCCACCCCCTCGTTTTGCATTCGAGGGCAAAAAAAAACACTAGTAAATCCATTTTTTTTATTTTGGGCACACAGAGCAAGTTTTACCTGTTTTCAGGCGATAGTGACCCCACGGCAGGGTATGAATCCCACATTTGAGAACACATCTCTTCTCGTCTCGTGCATCCACAGCAATTTTCCTGACGGTGTTGGTTGTAAGTATATGTTTAACACTCTGGATGCGATACTCTTTTCGCAGAATTGACTTTTTGGTTTCGAGGCACTCGACGTAGTCTTCAAACTTGAGTTTTCTCTGAACAACCTGCTTGCCTATGCCTTTAGCTTTTTTGGTCACAGAACTCTCAGCTTGAATTGCTTATGCTTTGGCACGAAGACCAGCAAACTCTAATATAATATCCCCATCTTTTTCATCCTTTAGTTTGCCAGGTCCTTTTTTGTTTCGAGCCAGAATTTCATATCGATTTGGTTGGGGATAGTTCGACGTGTTGAACAAGTTAACGAGGGCTGGAATCGTGGTGATATCTTTATATGCGTTAGCAGTGTGGGCGTGATATACCAGACTGTCCATATCTGTGTAGAGAAGGTTGATGTTGTTACCATAGTGCAAGCGTAGTATATCATAATATATCTCGAACATTTGCAGCTTGCTTAACTCTAACACTGTAGCACCAACATAGACTGGTTTGTTGAGCTTTACCTCGCCATGATTTATGTGTACCAAAGCAAGCTGTTCGTTGTAGATTGTTCGAGATTTAAACAGTGGGCTTGCAACAAGTTTGCGACAACGGTCGACGCTAGTAAGCAACCTTATGTCTTCACGATTTCGCGTGTTTTCCATTGTTTTACCAAATATTATATTATTCGTGTCCTTAAAAAATTTGCGATCAAGTTCCGAGGTAGCAGCAGTACGATGTTTAGTATTGTGGTCGATGTATGGCTTCAACCAATTTGAATGGTTGAAAGTGAGGATTCGGTGAATTGCTGTAATCGTGACCCCTCGTTGCATCAACCACCGAAGATTTCGGTAGTGCAACCCGTAACGCTTTTTGGGTTCGAAATCCATGATGAGTTTTTTCTGCTTCGACGCAGGTGGACACTTGAATTCCGATGCTGGTGGGAGGTCGCAGAACACATCCTG
This sequence comes from Lepisma saccharinum, assembly GCF_977018435.1. Taxonomy (NCBI): domain Eukaryota; kingdom Metazoa; phylum Arthropoda; class Insecta; order Zygentoma; family Lepismatidae; genus Lepisma; species Lepisma saccharinum. The sequence continues at coordinate 24,770,534 of NC_139230.1, read as the reverse complement.
CAGTTTCTCGGAAAACTCGAGGTCCACCTCGACAAAGAAGCCTCGTTCCGAGTCGTCGAAACCTTCTACGTCGAATTTGGAAGGATCAGCCCACTCAAATCCTCCAAATGGAAGTTTTTGCACCATGGAGTGCCCGTAAAGATTATTAGCATCCGTGTACATAATGTTAGCTGGATGGTTGAGAAGGGTCGTACCCGGTCGACATGTGTTGGTTGTTGGCGCGAGCGTACCGTTGTGACACCTGGACCATGCCACCCCGAACAAGGTTTTCCACAAAAAGCATCATGTCCACATTGGAAATAAGCTCGAGCTTGACTTTTGTTAGAAGGAGCATGGCCGATCATGCCAGCCCGGGAAGACCGTAGAAGTATGCAGGGTCCAGCTTGTAGATTTGCATTGCATTTGCGCGAAACGCTTGAAAGACGTCTGCGAGGAGTGTTACATCAAGTTTTAAGTAGGCATCGTGGTATTCTCCAAAATTTCGACAAGCCAGCTTGAGCCACATGGACTGAGCATGCTGATATTCTTCATCGCTGATGCCCGAACCTCGCAGCCGGCTGTGAAACTTAACCTGGGGAGGCAACGACTTCTCCTCGAACTTGGAAGGGTCGCTGACATACTCGTAGGGGTAGACCCCCTTACACCTGAAGAGACTAGCATCCAAGTTCGGGAAATTGGCTGAGGTAATAATTAGTTGATTGTTGTTGAGCATCCCAGCAAGAGCATCGAGGCCTGCCTGGAAAAACCTCAGGGAATCGAGAAACCAAAGTTCTATGCCTTGCACCCATTTAGAGATGGCAATGTAGTGCTCCTCATTTTGTGCTATAATATTAATGCGCGCATCGTCGTATCCGAGATGCCTGATAAGATGGTGAAAATCGTACCCGGAGCCGTTATGGAAGAATACGGGGACGAAGTGCGGGTCCTTAGCTTTCAGGTTGCACCCGTTACACCAAGAATCAATATAGCTTCCGGTGAAATGATCGTGGTGTCGAACTTTCTTTTTTTTTTTTCCTACTATCAATAAATTTTTCGTTACAAACTGGAACGTGTGTAGCCTCTTCGTGTTTACGCTTTTCGTCGGGAGTTAAGTCTCGCATAGCTATAGGTCTAACAATACTTCTCGTATCTCGTTCACTTCTACAATCATCCTCTCCAGAAAATGTTTGGCTGCATCTGGGCCGCGATATACATATCGCACAGGGGCAATTATTTGATTTCGTCGCACCACAACATAGGCAAAACTGGAGATCTTGTGAATTTTACAAGGCGTGGTAGAATAAACTTCTGGGTTGTGTTTACAGGTGGACAGCGGTTCAAGGAAGGCCTCTAAATCTGCAATAATAATAGCAGGGTGCTCTCCCATAGCACTATGCGCCCGAAATTGCTCCACAGTACCAGGCTCGGGTAAGACTGCAACCCCAGGCCTGTTGTCGTTACAATAGCGCATGTGGTGTGCAAGCTTCTGGGCAGCAATGTTGGGACCTTGAATGCGTTGGTAATATTATGGTTTTTGATTATCGAACGTGGACAAGCACCTGGGACAGACTTCTATACAACCATCATGCTTGCTTTTTTGACCTGAGACTAACCGTGAGAGAGAGCGAATAAGCGTGTAATGATGGCAAGTCTCGTTCTTGATAAGTAACAAATTGATTTCTTGTACAGCTTCATCTTCCATGTTGCTCACTCGAATTGGGTATACAATATTCGTGTTCTTAGTAAGGCCGTAAACATTGATAGCTAGTTGCAGTTTAGTAAGTTGTGTGCACGGGTCTCGAATTTGTTTATGTCCGACAACTGAACTGGGTAGGTAATCCCAGCCATCGCATTTTCTAATTTTGATTCGTAGGGTGTGTAGTGGGTAACACGACGCGGATTATCTTTCCAGTGGATACGATGCAGCGCTGCCAGCACCGACCAAAGAAAACATTTTGAATCGCTATTCTGGATGTTTAGAACAGCCTTCTTGACTGCAATTATTGCCGGCAGTGGAACAAACTTGTTAAGGCTCAATTTAAGTTTATGCGGAGTACCACACAACGAACCACCCGAGCCTTCAGCCTGATGTTCTTCCTGTTTGGCAACCAGCTCCTCCAAGAATTTGTCGTAGATACTCTCGAGGTTGGCAACATCTGCCAAGTGCAATATTTTTGCCTTGGTATTATGGTGAAAGCTGTATTTCTCATCAGATGATTTTTTGTATTGGCATCCCAGCGATGCATAAAATTTAGTCGAGTTTAAATCCAGTACATCACTTAAGATAGAAATTATCTTGGGTCGCACACTCTCTAGGAAGCTACGTACATCGCATAAGCTATCTGAGGTAAAATCAAAATCCTCTAATATATGATCAAAAGCAAACCGGCTTGCTTTTGTTGCCGACTTGACGCGTTCGGCAGATGGTAATATGTTAAAAAAAAATCTGCTTCAGCCTTCCTTTTGACCGAGGTCGATGGTTGCAGCACAGGGTCTCCAGTTCCCTTGCAATTAGTAATATGCTTTTTGACATATGCAATTGTAAAGTGTTTGTTACACTTAGGACACAATTCGGTTGCTGTTAAATGTTTGCCAGGTACACAGGTACGACTATGTCGTGCATAATGATCACTGGAAATATTTTTTTTACATGTAATACAAATCTTCGTAGGACGCATATTTTTGGGGGGTGTTTATTTATTTATGTAGATATGCTGATGTATAATTTTTTAGATGTCGAATCCACACGTACTGTTGTACAATTAGGTACGAAATGTTGTACAATTAGGTATAAAGTGCAGTACAATTAGGTACATAGTATTGTACAATTAGGTACTGAGTGTTGCACAAATAGACACCCCACTACAAGAAAAATAACTACTCTTTAATCAATCTCACAAAAACTCAACTACTGTGTATACAATTTTTAAAAATCAAACAGAAAATATCACCATGTAAGGCAAATCTACTAAACGACTAAACATTCCCTCTTCAAATTCGGCATCACTCACCTCCCCTTTCAACCCCTACCTCCGGAATGTAATATACCCCCCAGAAGATCACAAAGAATCCACCTTCGACCAACTCAACAACAGGACATCCCTCCTTAGGACTAAGATCACCAAGAGGATAATGAAGCAGAACCTCCCACAGGAACATCAAGAAGGAGACACTAATACACAAGACAGTGATACGCCAAAACGAAAAAAGGTTACGCCTCCCCGGAGAAAGGCAAAGGATAACACTGCAAGGACTCGACCCAGGAACAAACCGAATTTAACCCAGATTTTTCTTTTTCGTTTCTTCCTTAAACTGTAATCTTACACCCCCTTCTTTATTCTCGTTACCAAACACACTGCAAACTTCTCTCACTGATTCTTGACAATTCTCTATATTTCCACTACCGAACGTACTAATGTACCCGATACTTCCCAGGAAATCTCCCTCTCCTTCTTGATCATGTCCCGGGTAGAGTGCCACACACGTAAATTTGCCGTTGCGTAGAAACGAATTTTCGTTTCGTCTCCCTCTCTCTTAGCATCATGTGTTCTACCCTGCACGAAAACCTTCGCTATTGTTGCCACATTGTCATTCCATTCCTGGACACACTCGCGCAAACATTATTGAAAACAATTTAATAGCGCTCCAGCTCGCGGTTCCCACCGTTCGGTAGGGACGCTAATGTGGCAATATAGCACGGCGTAGTGCTTGCTTCTTTTATGCAGTGCATGTTCATTGGCTAGCTAGTAACTAGTGTTGCCAACTGTAATAATGAAGCACTATTTCTGTCACGGAAGGGGAAAAGGCAGGTAAAGTGGCGGTGAGTTTTGTTGGATTGGAAGCACCATATTTTTATTTTATACTAAGTATTTGACCGGTTTGACGTTGTGTGCGTGTATTGCGTGTGTGTATGTAAAAGTGTGTGTTTGCTAATGAACGTTAAATTCCATAATGCCTCCAGTTCTGTCGAAGTTGAAATAAAAAAACCTTGCATAGCCTAGCTCGGGAAATTCTAAGCAACGTGCACGAGTTCATGAAGGAGGAAGCCAGTCATGGTGTTAGCATCCCAATAAAGCATTTTGGCAAGAGAGCAGCGAACAGCAGCAACAAATTGTTCATATTTCATAATTTTGGAATTATTCAAAATAAATAAATTATGTGGCTCCAACATCATTTCAACTCTGGCTCCGGCACGTGTTCTTGTAGAAATTGCATAGAGGAGGCTGTCATTTTTGCTGCTTAATGCTATACATATTGTTTTCTGTGTTAAAATTGCCATGCTTTGATGGGTGACCAAGTTCATAGCAGGGCCGGCGGAAGGGGAGGGCGAACCGTCCCATCGCCCAGAGCGGCAAAATTTGAAGAGAAGAAAAAAATAAGCCTATTGAAAACTGTGATCGAGCGAGATATTCTTTTGCGCTGAATAGTATTGAAATAGCATAAGAAGTCTCATTATTTACTTTATATTTTGATGTTTTAGTTAGGATTATATTGATTTTCAATTTTCCGTTGCTGCGTAATGACCGGGGGGGGGGGGTCGAAATAGAGCGGCATCTGCCGCCACCTCCCAGGGAGGCAAAATGACTAGCGCCGGCCCTGATTCATAACAAAAGAAAAAGCCGCGCAGCTTATCGTCTAGTGGCAGTATATGTACTTGTTATTGTTGTGGAAGCCGGCATCCTTTGTAAATGTACAACAAAGGCAACCGACTGTCGCCGATCTCAGAGAGGAAATAATAATACTGCTTCAGGAGGAGTGTTATGGTGCAATTGTAGCGGTTTAACACGTTGGCATGTTATTATCTGCCGTTGCAGTTCCATACCAGTGTATACGGGTTTTGGGAGTGAAAAGTTAGAACGCCACCAGTGCATTAATGCAATGAAAAATAATATATATATTTTTTTATTTTGTTTGAAATCACTCAAATAAGGAATCGTATGAAGAAGTCTTCTTTGCAGCATTTTTGGTAATTTTACTTATGTGTTAGTTCATATTTTGCGAATTTTTAGTCCATATGTATGTAGCTACATACAAAGCCACTTGTTAGTACATATTAATCCTAGTCCTGGTATAATGCATGACGTTTAAAACTCAACGTTAGATAGATCTGAATTCTCTAATTTTATTGTTGTACGTAACAGCTGTGCATCGGCGCACTGCAGCGATTTTTCTATCTGCTCCATTAGCAACACTGCTTCTTTAGTTGTTTCGCGCATCGCACGGCAGAATTATCTGCGCTGGACTCTACCAACCGTCGTACCGATGTTCATCCCAGTCCGACCAACTCTTGCTGGTCTCCCGCAAGTCTCCTTGCATCAGGTACCACTCGTTCTTTCATATCTCTTCCTACTATTAATACGTACATCTCAAAGCCAATAATACTCTCACTATCTCAAACATAACATGCTAGAACATAGACCCTGCTTAACATTCATAGAATCGTGTTAACGTCTATTCCTCATCTCATCCATCAACACTAATGCACACAACACACACACAATAAAACTTATCCTAAGAAAACATTACCCACCCAACTACACACTTATGTAATTTAGTATCTGTGATCATAAATAATATTAATGTTAAACACTAACACTTATTTACTTCCTACTACTTCTAACATTTATCTTAATCTTCTTACCTTGTAGAATGATGTGAAACCAACTTTGTTCAGGAAAACCGAACAAATTTGGTTCTTCACACTGGGACATTCTTGCCAATGTCACAGTGAATTATTGTAATAAAAAAAATTGATATCACGGATGAATCAAAGAAAAGCGGGGGAATCCGTAAAAAATTCACGGAACTGACGCCCTGGGTTAATTTTCAGGTACCAGGGCATAAGCGCATACCTCCGAAAGTAGTTTGACTACTTTTATCCGTATACATAAAATAATTTTTGGGGGGTGTTTATTTATATATGTAGATATGCTGATGTATGATTTTTTAGATGTCGAATCCACACGTACTGTTGTACAATTAGGTACAAAATGTTGTACAATTAGGTATAAAGTGCAGTACAATTAGGTACAGAGTATTGTACAATTAGGTACTGAGTGTTGCACAAATAGACACCCCACTACAAGAAAAATAACTACTCTTCAATCAATCTCACAAAAACTCAACTACAATAAAAAATGTTAAGGAAAATTTTTGCAAAATATCCCTGCCATTTGCTTCAACTTACTAGGACCCCAATTTCATAGGCTTGATCCTAGAAGTCACATGCGCAGCCATGTATCCTTCGTAATCGCATATGCTATAGTCAGCCAGATATTATCATAGGAGAATCACATTTCGCCCTATGATCCTACCCAAACTGACATTGCACAAGCTAGAAGAAACAGGGGCGGGATATTTTATGTTAATTACGGCAGCCTGTGTGCAGTTATAAGTTAATTATCAAAAGAGCGCTCTAATATAAGACAATACCACTTACAATATTCCCTAACACACAATCAACATACCAGGTTAGATCCTATTTGTCCTTTTATACCCACCAAAACACCTAGTTTTCTCATAGATGGTGCTGACAGCGCCACCCAGCTCGAGATAGTTCCTTTGTTTACTAACAGATGGCGCCCACTGTCCTCCTACGAAAATTTTCAATAAAAAAACTTTAAAATGTCAAATATCTCGAAAACGGTAAGAGATAGAGCAAAAATGGCAATACCTTAAGGGGTATTGCTAGATGGCCCCTTGTCGATTTAGGTAATGTAGATTACGTATACCACGTTTGGTGGTCCTAAGTCTAGACTTCGTAACTTTCGAACGGATGGACGTGGGGTTTCTTGCGTTAACATCGTCTCGGTGTCCTCTGTCTTCCTCTACCAAAATTGGTATAGGTCGTCATAGAACCAAATTTACCCCCCACCCTAGGTTTCCTCAATAAAAAATACTGAATATCTCGTAAACGGTAAGAGATAGAGCAAAACAGACTGCGATATTGACTTCAAAGAAGCATTTTATGGTAGTAGAGAATACCCATACCAAGTTTGAGCGCGCTACGATTAATATGACCCACCCCGAAATTTCGTCAGTGGACCATATCTCGAGAACGGTTATAGATAAATAAAAATAGTAAAAATTAAAAAATATTGCTACCTTTGTCGATTTATACCAAGTTTGGTGGTCCTAAGTCAAAGAGGGTGGGCCAACTCCCAACTTTTTTTTTTATTCTAGAAACCCCCATCGTAAAAGGCTATGGCAAGAGCCCAGTAGGTTGCCAACATTGCTTTATGCACTGGAACTACATAAGGCAAGCCTAAAGCAAGGTTGCCAGCTCCTTGCTTTAGGTTAAGTTAGACTAAGAAAAGTACACGAGCGCGCCACTTTCGCGTTTGCCTTACGATATTTTCCGTTAAGGTTGCAAAAAAAGCGCCACTTTCTGACCGTGAACTGTCTTTTTCTCCCTACTTATGTAAAATATATACTGTGATGATTTTTTAGTAACTTGTACTGTATCAATCATACATTTGTACCTTTTGGTAATCTACGTCGCGTCACAACCTAATGAGATTAAATACACTCTGTTCCAGCTAGTGTCTTTGAGCAGGCGAAAGAAAACAAGTCTCTGTGCAAGTAGTGACGCGAGACGTGCACTGCTTCGCTCTGCCCACTCGATCCCCCCTTTTCTCTGCCACTATGCGCGGCCTTGCTCTAGAGATAGTTGGGACAGGGTATAGATAAAGGAATAGTTCCCTGTTATGAACTCGACTGTACATCATTCGGAGGCGAGATCTTGAGTACAATACCTCCTTCATTCATTTATCGACGATGGTAATATATACTGGTTAAAAAACGTTTTGCATATAACAAAATTTTTTATTTGTGCATCACAGAAACCACACATGTCGATACCTCCGACTGGGGCAATGAAAGTACAAAACACAAAAACATAGTTAAATAAAATTCTGAAAGATATAACCAAAGAAACAAAGTTGTTTTCCTAACCAAAGAAAGATGCAACAAAAAAGATCACCAATTACCAAGGTGAGTAAACCTATCAGAAACACCTCACCGACTAGTCAGTAACGTGTGTGGCCTCCACGAACACGTAGACATTCTCAAACACGACGGGGCATGCTGAAAACCAGGTTATCCAAAGAATGTTGTGGAAGATTGTCCCATTCCTGAATGGCAGCGTGTATCAGATCACGTAGGGTTTGTGGTGGGTGAAGGCGGTTTGCAATGGCACGTTTCAGAAGGTGCCAGGCATGTTCGATACAATTCATATCGGGGGAGACTACTGGCCAGTTCATCCGACGGATTGCATGCCTTCGAAGGAAAAGATCCACTGAACGGGCACGGTGAGGACGGGCATTATCGTCCACCAACGTGAATCCTGCACCAACATCCTGCGCAAATGCCCTAACGACGGGTCGAAGAACACTGTCCTCGTATGTCTGTGCATCCATAGTACCCTCTATGTGAACTAATGGCTTTCGACGACCCAACATGATTCCTGCCCAGAACAGTGCCGAACCACCCTGTTGCTGGAAGCGTTCCACCATGAACGATTCATTGTAACGCTGCCCATTTGCTCTCCAGACACGTATAGTGTTGTCATAGTGGTGCTTCATCGTACTTCATCTGTAAACAGTGTTTGTGACCACTGTTCCCGGGTCCAGTTATCATGTTGTCTAGCCCATCTTACGCGTAGTGCCCTATGTCGTGCAGTGAGTCGGGGAACCTTCAAAGGTCGACGGGCATGAATCCCTATATCGTGCAGTCGGTTTCGCACAGTTTGGGTGGACACCATGCTCCTTGAGGCCCCACGGAGCTCCTTCTGGAGTTGGGTTGCTGTGGACGTAGGACGTCTGCCCGCAGAAATACGGATATGCCTGTCTTGTGCAGCCGTTGTTTTGAGTGGTCTTCCTTCTCTGAGCCTATCTGCTATTGAATGGGTCTCCTGGAATTTCTTCCACACTCTAGAAACGTCACTTTGATTACAGCCTACCCGATGTGCTACGTCCACTTGCTTCATACCTTCCTGTAGTAGAGTCACTATTCTGATTCTATCTACTGCCGAAAGTGTGTTTCGTGGCATTTCTAAAATGTAAACTTACACCATGACAACCATTACAACCTTCCTTGAGACGTCCAGTGCTTTATACCCCCCCTTCTCACGAACTGCGAGACAATTGGTGGGTGAATCACGAGGTTAAAACGTGAAACATGCTTCAAAACCCGGCCACAGACATGTACCTGCTCTTTTGTGTGTTGAATTGGCCTTCGGTTGATGTGTGCTCTTCGAAGGTATGGAGATTTGTGGCGTCAGTGATGCAGAATATGAAAAACTTGCAATATGCAAAATTTTTTGACCACAATAATTCTTGAAGCTTGCCTGGCGGCGAATATTGAAGAGGTTTTCTCGCGCAATCAGCCAGGTGATTTCCGGAAAGGCTTCCGAGCTTTCGAGAGCTAGAGTGCGCGTCAAATCTCCTGCATATGGCGATAGCGAATAGCAGCGCACTGCAGCGGTGCCATGTCGAAATCTCACACGGAAAAGAGAGAGCGTGGTTGAGCGAAACGCCTTGTCACGGAACTATGCAACGCCGCACGTCTGTGATTCGCTGGTGCTGTTCAGCCGTTCAAGGCCATATGCAGGAGATTTGACGCGCACTCTAACGTCACTCTCATATTCAGGGAGTGAAGTGCAGAGTTAAGTCAGGGTGACGTTAAATGTATTTTTGACCATTATATAAATGCTGCAAACATTTTACTGTAGTGAAAGAGTTCTCAAGAAAATGTACATATCATATTAATTAAAAAGTAAATATTCTTAGTTTACAGTATCTAGTTGCTAGAAAAGCACAAGCATTATTTTTGTTATTAATAATTCATAAAGGAAAACTTAGTGAAAAAGCTTCAAAAGTCATTAACAAGTTCCAACTACAATTATTGTATTCATTATATTACCATTCTGCTGTTTTGCTATGATTCTTGGTTAGGCCTCAAACCTGCTCTCTCACTTTTGAACACAGACACAGCATAGTATGTTTACCTTTTTCCTTCATGTATACTGGAATGCGAAATGTTCCTCTAGTGCGTGACAAGCCAAGTCTGCTGTAAGAATATTCCGTCGGGTAGTACTTGTACGGTTGTAGCATACAGGGGAAGTTGGATCCCATGTTAATTATACCCATACCTCCAATTGATATAGCATCCTGTAAATGTAACAAGAATTCAGCTGGGAGTATTGGGAACGTTTATACGTGCTTTCAATATAAACATATTTTATTGATAATGTTACAAAGAAATTATGAATACACAATGATTTTCAAGAGTTTACCTGAATATGGCGATATTTCATTTGGTAACTTCCTTACAATTTAGAACAACGAATACATATTCTAAGAGCAGCCTTGTAATCAAGGGGCTCCGGGTTCGATACCCCTGTTGAAGCACAAGTGGTTTGGATCCCACTTTAAACCAGGGTTGTTAAAGGTCCAGGAATTTCAAATAAATTCAATTCCGGTCCAGGAGAGAAAATCAGCAAGCGTAAATAGGTTCTGGACCGTAAATAACCTTTTTATCTGTAAAGTATTTCAATTCGGTCCAGGAACCTTTTTTCCGGCTCAATTTAAATACGGTCCAGGAACCTTTTTTCAATGAAACAATATTCAACTTGGACCGAATTTAAATTGTGCGAGAAAAAATGTTCCGGTCCTGCAACGGAACCCAATAGCACCCAATAGAATTAATGAGTTCCTGGACCTTTAAAAACCCTGCTTTAAACTGTAGGTTTAGTCCCGATTAGCCTTACTCAGGGGCGTAACTAGGCTGGGTGCTCCGGGGCCCCCGAGGTATAGGAGTCCCGAAAGCCCGGATGACTGTAATGAATTTTCCTGATTTTGTGTTTTTATTAGACTGGCCCGCTGCAGTTAGATTATAGTGACGTGTATAGGCCCAAAAGCTGGTTTCGAATAGATGCACGTCTGCAGAAATTATGTCACGATTTCATCGCTATGCTAAGCAAAGAATACAAACAGAGTAAAGTTACGGAGGTTTTAACACAATTAAGGAAGGATTGGAAAGCTGACCTGAAAATCGGCGTACGTACAAAAAAGAATCTAACAACTTGAACTTCAAAATTGCATTAATCATAATTTGAATTTGGTTCTTAATGCTGCAGAAGGTAACTGGAAGAGCCCTGTTTTCTTGTAACAGTTCAGAATGTCTATAATTTTTTGGTAACGGTATTCTGCGATGGCAGGAGTTAAAATGTTGAACAGGAAATAAGCCGAACCCAACTCTCAAAACCTTGGAAGATAGGATAGGAAGGGTTTTTATTTTATTTTATTATTGACTGTTCAATGTAAAGTCTTGGAGCAAATGAATATCATTATTAGCAGACTATCTTGATATGGCTGCATGTATCATCTTACGGAACGCTCTCTTAGAAATGACTGAGCTACGGGGATCATTTCAATAACTTGTTGAAATAATGAAAATATGTCAAAAGCCTTGCCAATCCAGAGAACTGGTACAACGTATCAATATTTTACCCGATGATGGGTACAAGTTCCTCACAAGTGGACAATCGTTTTAAAGGCGTGAAAGAAGTTGTAGACACACATAAAGTGATACAACCTTCTTTTTGTCAAGAACGATAGACACTGAGCTTCGAAAAGAACCTGAAAACATTGCAAACACATTTCAAAACTTTTATTTTAGTCCTCGTCTCCTTGTGACAACATAGTTCATTGACTTCCAGTTCTATTGATGTGCGCACGGCTTGTTTCTTGTACAGTCACCGACAGTAAAACTGGGACACCGAAATCCTGATATCCTGGTTTCCCCAATGCGTTATTTGTGTTGCCCAATTTTACGGTTTTCAGCTTTAATTGCAAATTTTAGAAGTTCTGCTATCGACGTAGAGTTAGGCAACATATATAACTCCTTGCAGGGAAGCCAGTATTTCAGGATATAGGTGTCCAATTTTTATTTTCGGTGACTCTACCTTATACTGTCCTCTCACAGTAGCAAAGGCACAGAAACCTATTTACGCAGTACTATGAGTCAGGAACTTCTTAGTGGTCTGGCTTTACTTTCAACTGAAAATGAGAGCCAAAGAAACAAGTTTAACAAAGTAATCGATGCTTTGGCGCAAATTTTAATGTATAATGTAAGCATAGTAACTAATCATTAATCTCAATTTATTAATGAGTAAAGAATGTATTTCACAGTAACTATATTATTAATTATTTTGTAGTATTTGTCTCTAGCATAAAAAAGAAACACATCCTTAATCATAATAAAGAGAATTATATTTTCTTACACCCCATATGATAAAATTACGCATTTTTTGTATTCGTAGATCAAACCACTATAATTGCAGTCACAAGGGGCCCCACTTGCGTAGTCTGCCCTGGGAACCCCTGAGTCTCGCTACGCCCCTACTTACTGTGCATAAAGTGCACTAAAAACCAAAACTCACTCACATATTCTAAGAAGAAATGGAATAGATTTATGTTGCACAATTAATAACCTAGTAGGCTATGCGAAACGCATACAATTAGTGTACCTACTTACATTTCTACCACTTATGCTTTCACTCTGTCTCTGGAATCTGTAGATCAAGGCGCGCATAACTGTAGAGGAGAGAAAGCGAGTGAGCGGAGCAAAGCAGAACGCGCTGCTGCAAACTGCGGGTAGCCGCAGCCGCGCTTTCCCCTCCATGTACTCACTTCTCTCTCGCGTTCTTTGGTCGAGCCCCTCTACTTGCGCACAGACTTGTTTTCGTTCGCTTGCTCCAGAGATTCCCGGGACAGAGTGTAAACACGACAGTGAGCAAGAATGATTGCATGTAAGTCATGCAGGGGCACTCAAAGGACACTCATGCGAGGATTCGAACCTTGGTGTTCGTAGATCGACAACAAATAATGCTATTTTTTCGCGAAACACAATCCTCAGCCGGCCCCCGTGGCGGAGTGCTTAGCACATCGCGGTACGACGCCAGGAGTCCCGGGTTCGAATCTCGGCCTGGGCATGGATGTTCGTGAATGTCCATTCATCAATTTCATTATGTCATCACTCATTTCCATCTTTGCAAATTAGCCAAAAGTGGCACAAAAAGCGAAGTAAAATAAAGCAAATCAATCAAAACACAAACCTCTATATTTTGCATCGCATAGACTGTCATATTAAGGGGAGCGGAAGGATTCTTAAGTTTCACATCAAATTCCAGCTGTGCAATTTCCTTCCTCTTCACCGATGGTGGATACTTCTCCTCCACGTCGAAAGTAAGATCATCCGACTGAAAAGCATAAGATTAAGGATTACTTAAAATCACTACAGACTGCACTTAAGCGAATTAATGAACTGTGGACCAAGTTTCTTCCGGACAGCACATATGACTTATGCTCCACTTTAAAATAACGGGGTCTATGAATTTGAGTAAAAGCTTCCCGTCGTATCTAGTGGGTCATAAATAACAAAAGAATCGATAGTCTCTTTCCCTAAGATATCGTAACTGTTCAAAAGGTGAACTCAACCGCTAAGATAATAGCAGGCAAGCTGCGCACCACCATTTTCACTGTTTTCCACAATGTCAAGCTTAAGAACTGAAGTAAGAAATAAGTAGCCCCTGATCTAGCCGTAATAATTCAATTTCTTGAAAAAACACAATCTAGAAGGAAAGAGAACGAAAATAACTGTCACCAGTTTGCCTATTAGCCGCTTATTGTATTAAGAATAGTAATAGTATGCTTCCAACATGAGAAGTTATAATTATAAATTGAAACAAATGTTTGTGGTTTTTGTTAACTAATATTTATACATAAGAAACACCTTCAGAACAACAAAACTGGAATCAACATTTTCTGACCGTGTAACTCTATGTTCGAACTTTGGGTAAGGCACGAATATTTTGGTGAGGTAGCCGTGGTGAAGAATCAGCGGAGCTTAAAGTCCATGGTAGAGAGGTAAACTCGCAAAATACACCCGTTCCAAGCCCTACTTACGAACGACAATTTTAAAATCCAGAGAGACACGATGGCCCCTCTTTCCCTTCCCTGCGCACTCCCTTGACGGTCCTGATTACTAACCTTCAGAAAAATTTACATGACATAAGAACTACGAAAGACCATGTCAAACAATATCCTTCACGCAACGAATTATGTCCAGTTATATTCTTAAAGAAAACTTAAGGTGAACGTTACAGTTTGCAAACGTGTAGAGAATTAATTCACTGGAAAAATGGCACTTACCGCAGGTGACGACAATGTGAATTCAGACTGAGATATCCATATGTATTTTCCATTTGAAAATTCAGCTCCCACACTAACGTAATATGTTGCATCCAAAGGTAAATCTGTTCTCACAGCAACTGCGCTGAAGCTGATCAGAATGCTCAAACCATCTTTTCCGCTTGTATCCAACGCTCCAAAGTTGAAGATTGCTCTGTCGATCTGAAGGGATGAGATATATTGTCAGTTCACAGCAGTATGCTACTAAATAGTGGCAATTGCATTACAATAACCATACAATCTGTCTCTGGAATCTGTGGATCAAGGCCGCACATAACGGAATACTTCTGAGAATTTAATGGAAATAATACTTTCGCAATTCTACAATTGTACGTCTGCTTGCAAGACTACCACCACAGCGTTGGTGGTCATATCTAATACCCCAACCATATTTGGGATCTTTTCTCCACATTTTCAGATCCGCCTCCCTCATCTGGGTACGTGCCTGGCCTTCTTACATTGTCTATTCATATTGGTTTGAATTGTCAAGGAAGAATTCCGGCTTTTGTCTGTGAAGCAAGATCGCGCATAACGGAAGAGAAGGGGAGAAAGCGAGCTGGCGGAGCAAAGCAGTTCGCGCTGCTACTAACTGCTGGTAGCTGCACCCTTTTCCCCTCTCACGAGTTCATTGGTCGAGCCCTCTCGAGTCACTACTTGCGCACAGACTTGGTTTCGTTTTCTTGCTCCAAAGATTCCCGGGACAGACTGTAATCATTTCTACGTACTCCTCACTTTCCATCAGCTTCCCTTCACCATGCAACGAAAGCTTCTATTGTTTCATAAACATGACAATATCGTAGCACCAAGGAGGAGGAATGACGTATTTCCGGTTTCTACCGATCGGGACTCAACAGGCCTGTAGTTACTCCCATCCTTTTAAATACAAAACAAAACTTACCAGGTTGTCATACCGAAAATTAATCTTCAATTCAGGTTGCAGTGTGCTTAAGTCACTAACATTGGAATTAATGCTAGGATCTATGCTTGCTATTCTTGAAGCACAAAGACCAAAGGTACTTGTCCTATTTTCGGGATTTAAAGTGAATAGTTCTACGAGAAGGTCCATAGGCTGATTTGGTTCAATTTTTGGTAGGGTAACAGTCAAGTTGTAGTTAATCCTGTCGCCATATACAACGCTGGGGTCTGTGTCGTCTTGGACGATGTCGAATTTAGGCTTCGGATCTGAACCAGCAGCCTGAAATGAAATTTGAAAGAAATATTTTAATTCTTGAAATGCCTTGTAATTTGAGCTGCTAAAAATAACTTACTAGAACATTATTAATATTTTTGAAAATTATCTTTATGAAGTGATTAGTGTTTACAATCTGCTGTGATGCAGAGTTAATTTTTTTAGGGCCTCCCCGATGCCGCAGTGGTAGCGTCATTGCCTTGTAATCAAGAGGTCCCGGGTTCGATACTCGGTGGAGGCATAAGTGGTTCGAATCCCATTTTAAACTATAGGTCCAGTCCTGATTAGCCTTACTGTGCACAAAGTGGACTTAAAGCAGCAACTCAAACCAGCAGGGTTAATTTAAGTAATGTTATGTGATTGAAACCTCATCATTTAATTAATTGTACATACAAACCCATACCCTCAAACATACTTTTGTTTATCTATGTGTTATACAATACGTAACTATTTCTACAGCGTGTCCCTCTTATACGTATAATAAAAGAAAATTTCATAACTTCTAAACAAATCAGAATGATGTGATTGTTGTTTCATTTTAAAGAATGACTCAGAATTTTTTTTAGCAACACAATCAGTGGTAGTTGCGCATGCGCAGTATCCAGAATGTCTTGAAAACTGATATTATCAGTTTCTCCGTAGCCATTCGTCATGTGGTCGCCACAAGAAAAGGTGCTTTGCGTTTTAACGTTGTCTGAAGTGAAGTCTGTGACACTTGTGCCGAGACGATTTCGTGCACGTTATTTTTTGCGTGCTAAAGAAGTAGTTTCATCGTACATTTCAATAAAGAAATGGGAAAAACAGTTACGCGAAACCGGTTCATTTCTCAAATTTCGTTCGAGACTTCCTGGACGAGCATTTCAATGGAAAATGGATAGGAAGAGGTTCGAATTTTACTGAATGGCCCCCACGGTCGCCAGACCTCACTGTTTGTAATTTTTTGTTTTGGGGGTGTGTTAAGGACAAAATTTACAGTACACCGGTTAGAGATTTTGGAAGACTTGCGTGAAAGAATTGTGGTTGCAAGCAACATTACGCCGCACATGCTTCAAAACGTGTGACTTGAGGCTGACAACCGGTTTGACATTTGCCGTGCCACTAACTGTTCACATGTGGAAGTGCGCTAGTTTTCTTGATTTTTTTAAAAAAATTCTGAGTTGTTACATGTTTGTATAAAGTTTGGACAAAAAATATTGGTAAATAAAAAAGTTGTGATTTTTTCTTTTATTATACGTATAAGCGGGACACGCTGTATTATTGCTATTTTACTTTTTCTTTCCCGCTGCGTTAATCGCGGAGATGAGCATGGAATTTGAACTGGTCTTACGGATAATACACCACTATTAAATAATGTCATTGAATTCAGTGGATTTTAACCCACGCCCACCAACTTTTCCCGCTGGTCGGATGATTTGACGAACAATGAAATATTTTGTAAATTTCCTACTGATTGCTAACTAAACGATTTCCCGTGAAGTTCATATGGACGGTGGTACTAAAATTATCCTTCGCACATGGGGGAGGTTTCACACTGTGTTGCGTTGAATGTCACCTAAAAAAGAAAAAAACATTCAAAAACATGTAAATTTAGCGTGGGAAGCCACTCTAGTGTAAAATATTGCATTTGTTCTTGACGTTGCTATTCGAGCGACATGCCACGTGAAATGTCGAATGTAGCATGCTACTTCGGTGTAAAATATCTCCTAACTATGCCAGCCCACACTATTCGCAGCCCACACGACCATGTTATCACTAGACCTCGGATTTCAGGTTCTAAAAAGTGTGCTTATAGGTTCCTGAAATAGGCTCTAAAAATCCGAAAATAGGTTCTAAAAATCCGAAAATAGGTTCTAAAAACCTTGAATTATGTTCTAAAAACCTTAAATTAGGCTCGAAAAATCCTGAAATACGTTGCAAAACGACTTAATTTGGTACAAAATTCCCGAAAAATACTGATTAGATACAATCGTTAAAAACAAAATTTCACAAGAACCGTAATAAAAAAATATTAATTTTCTAAACAAATTTTCATTTCTTTATATCATTTTCAAAATTATTTACAAATTATTATAATACTGCATTTGTGCTGTTAGGAAATGTTACTTGTTGATATGAAAAGTCAATTACGTATGTATCATTTGCTGCACAATATCAGGGTGGCTACTTACTTGGAATTCCTTGAATTCCGGGAAATACACGTGAATTATTGGCACCGGAAATAATGCGTGAATTTTTGGCTCTGGAAATATCCATGAATTTTGGCAAGACATGAAATAAGGTACAAGCGGATGTTTTCTCTATTCAATTTTTTCTCCGTAGACGTGAAAAATTGCAACTTTTATAAATCCATATCCCATTAAATTTATACATGTTTATAAATGCCCTGAGGCAAGTTTCTCTCACTTTAGCTTTTACTTCATTCATTTTTTTGAGGATAAAAAAGAAAGCTACACAGAAAATAAAACAAAATTTCTCAATCCGTTTATTCTGTTAGTGTATTTTACAGAACAATCTATCTGACAAACGGAAGATTATTACAAAATAATATATCTTGATTAGGTAAATTTTTTGTTACATTGGAATCATACAAACCTTTTATATTGTCAATATTTTTGTGTATGGAAGGGAGGGTGAGAATCAGTAATACGTAAGGTTGGAGCAGAGCGTATAGAAGAAATAGTGTGCGCACTCCCTGAGTTGCCGTGGTCCACCGCCTAGATGGCAGTGGTGACGTTTGAGAGGGCGCGGAAGATGCTCGCGTTGCTTACATAACTAACTACATAAGAAACAAAAATGCATGTTACTTACGTTTGGAGAAGAGCTCAGCAGCTGGATAGTTTGGAGAATTTCCGAGATGATTTTGCTGTCTTCGAGGCACTTAATTCCTTTCTTATCTCCTTGGTGCGGAAGAAAAATCGACATTTCAGATAGTGAAATACGAGTTTAGGTAGCGTACGCAGCACATGATCTTCACAGCATCCTAATTGCGAAGTTTTTACAGCAATTATATTTAAATTGTCCAAACACTCAAAAAAATATATAACCCCATAAACTATTAGCACATGATATTTTTTTCTGCAACAAATTCTTCCACTCGTAACAGCACATCATAAACACTTTTCGATGCATAGGTAAGGTATTTACAGTCGTCGCCCGAACCATAGTCTTGGATTAAAGTAAGTGAGGCAGGTAAATTAGTTGGTTCCCCGTGCAGAAAAGTTGTACACAGTTTACAATCCGTCACTTTGGAAATATACCGCACTATGTATCCTGCCAAATGATACACCAAGTATTCTTTACCAACACTTTGTTCATTTAAGTTCGGTATGTTGTTTTCCCAGTCCGGTATTTGAATTTCATCTTCAACAATGGAAATTTTTTCCCTTATTTTATTTTCAGCTTGCTGCTTCACCGAAAGATTTTTATTTTCGGTTGATCTTGCCAGAGTTCGCATTTGATTAACAAAAGACGTCAGAGGATATTCAGTCCTGTATTCACAGTTTCCTCCCGAAAATAAAGCAAGTTTTGCTGGTACGTAAATTGATTGCAGCATATGTAAGTGCAGAAAGCAGCATATGTAAGTGCAGAAAATCTACAGTGGAGGGATGATCATCACAAGTGAACGACCGCAATTTACCAAAATCGCGTTCTAGGGGATCTTGATTAAATTTTCCTGTCAAAACGTACTTGTAATTGTTCTTCCACAAATATTCGGACACTTCTAAAGTACTTTCTAAAGTCACTCTTAAGGACTCTAGAGTTTTTTTATGAAGCGAAGGAATTTCGATTATCTCTAAGGACACCATTTTATTAAAGTTGTATGTGCTTCTGATCCTTTATATAGTGCCTGTGCAGGAGTGAATGAATTTAATGCGTCAACCAGGCAGTTTAGGTCCCTTGTGAAATTCTCCGTTGTTTCACTGCCTTCTAACCCCTCTGCATTAATACTCCGATAAAATTTTATTCCATTAGCCACAGATCTGCTGAATAGCTGCATTGCGAGTCTTACATTCATTCGTTGGAATGAATTAGGATCCAAATGAGCAGCGGTCACTTTGTAGCAAACTTTCATACCGGAAAGTTCAGTAGATGAATCATGTTCATACACTTTTCTGTAAAATGAATAATCAACAATATCACCATTATAGTACACCTGCACTTTATCATGGAAGTTATTCCTTATGCATTTAAATATATGTGGTGCGTCTGAAAATGCCCAGAGCTTTCTACTAGAGTCAGCTGGATTGGGTATAGAGCACTTAAGATTGCTTCTGTTTCCGGAAATTCCTAAGCATTTCCATAACTTTTTGTTAGATTGGCTACCGTCAGATGCAAAACCAATAATTCTGAACCCTGCTTTTTTCAAATGTATGATTACCTGGATAAGTATTTTTGTGAGAATGTCACCAGGGGTGGCATTCCTGCTAGCATATACTGCTATGGGTTGAATCCAACTATACAGAAAAGGAACAAACATAAAAACTAGAGCATGATTTGCTAATTGATTCTTGCTTTCGTCTGGAGTAAGATTTCCAAAATCAATAAAGCCGTCTATTTTTAAGGAATTCGAGTTAAACTGAATTGCTTCCCTAACTTTAACTTAATCAAAAATCAGCATTCCGCTACGCTCATTCTCATTCTTTTCACTAAAAAAATGTGTTATAGCGTCGATGGCATGGGAATTTACGCCGTAAGGACATTTAAGACCCTTCACGAATTTTCTCAAGTGAGTTTCAGAAGGCAAAGGTAGCAAATCGTAATGCAAACAGTGTCTATACCACTTGGGGGACTTAATTTTTAATAGAAGAGAATCCAGTATAAACTCAGAACTGTATCTCATTACTGTCTTACTTTTCAGTTGGCATTTCTTTAAGATTGTATCAATTACAATTTTTTGATTTTTGCTAAGAGACGCGAACTGTTTTGACTGTGTGACCGTTGTCTTTAATTTAGCATCTTTAACGCCTTTTCCAAGCAAATTTATTTTAAAAACACTAAGTTGCTGACCAAGGCAGTTTATTAAGATAAAAACACTTAACAGGTAACGTTTCAACCCTGTATCAGGGTCTTCCTCAGACGAAGAACTAAACTTAGTGTTTTTAATATGGAAACAAGGCTTAATTATATTACAAATGTATTTTAGCCTGTGCGACCTTTAGTTTATTCTGCGTTCTAATTAAATTGCGTTTCTGATTCTTAAGTTTTTTCTTTAGCAATGCTATTGTATTGCTAGCATCCGCAGTGTGAAGCAAATCATCCTCTACTGATAAGCTTAATGATACATTGCGACGAGTACTTACTTTATTATCATCTGTCCGCAAGAATTGCCTTTTCATGGGAGATTTTCGCTTCTTAACTGTCTTAGAGAGGTATTTGGGCAGATTAGGAAATATACGAGGAACTGCTTCTGGTTTTAATTTCCACCTTTGTCGTGGAATTTCTACTGTATCGCCATCCACTATGAACGAATCCACTTTCACTAAAAGGTCAGTGGAAAAATAAATATCACACACATAGCAATTATGACTTAGTTTTTTATCTTTTCTTGGGATGGTACTCTCCCATTTTGAGACCATTACTGTCTTTAGGTGGCCTAAAAAAATGCCTACTGCCTGAAGAACAGCGGCCATATCCAGATCTACAGCCGGGTACGAAACACGTAGGCATCTTGTAGTTTTCGCCCGCTGCTGTCTCAAACACAATAATAATGCGTTGAACACAACACAAACTAGTCACAACGGATCAATCACAAATCTAACGACACTAAACTCAATAACGTAACAACGTTGTCATTAATAAAAGTACACAATGTTATTCTAGCACAACAAAACACAACGCTCTACGTAAAGCGCGGCCGCACTGCAAATAGAAGACGCTCGCAAGCGAAGGTGCTGCCAGTGTTTCGGTGGGCCACCGCTCTATTCACTTGGCTTACGGGAAGAAAACTAAGTGCACACACTTTCTCTTCTATACGCTCTGGTTGGAGTATCGAAAACATCTGCTCGTATCCTTGAATTTTTGGAAAGTTAACCTTGAAAACCAGGAATTATACTTGAATTTTATCATGGTCCCAGTGACCACCATGCATCTTTTTGCGTTATCCACACTCAAACTCCACCTTTTGTCTGTGAGGATCATTATCTTTCAACAGAAACGTAGTCAGTAGTGCTAATTTGAATGCTGAAATATTACTTCACAAGGCGTGAACGCCAAAAAGGACCAAACTGACGCGAAAGTGAGCAAGGCCACACAGATCAGAAGTTTGCACTAGGAACTGTGCAGGCAGTAGAGACGATTGAGTTCCAAATCTGAGAATGGGGAGGGAGGGGGGTAAGGACAGTTTACTTTATCTTAGTAGGCAAGGCTTAGCATTAAGAGTCTATAGTGCAGGGGTAAAAAGTAGGAGGGAACTGTCCCTTTCGCCGCCACTGTCTCCAGGTAACAGTGACGTCAGACATTTTTGTTTTGTTTAAAGCTTTTGATAAACATCATATGTTTGGAGGGAGGGAAATCGACAGAAAACATGTTTTAAACACGCCAGTCATTGAATTAGTTCGCCACCAAACCTAATAAATATCTCTGCGAGATATAAAAATCCAGTAAAACCTAAAAAAATATAAAAACCTAAAAAAAAAAAGGTTTAATTTAGGCACATAAACCTAAAATAGGTCCTAACAAGCAAAATATGTTATTTTAGGCACTATAAAACTTAATCAGTTGTTTCGTTTTTTTATGAAACGCCGATATAACTTATTATTTATCTGAAAAGGAAAAAATAGGTTAAAAACATAAAATCCGAGATCTAGTTATCACATAGGACGCAGTTTGACATATGGGATGTGAGGGGGGGCCCTTTTTTGAAGACACTCAAATGTCATCATCTCTTCCACTTAGTACACATTGGACTGCATTCCATTCCTGCAGGCTAACGAGGTTCTGGCGTCTGAACTCATGCAATTGCAATCCTCTCTGGGGCTCCTTTTGTGTCCTGTCCATGTATGTTTGTGGTTGTCTTTTCATCAATTTCATCTTATCACCTTTCATCCTCATCTTCGCGATTAGCCAAAGTGACAGAAAAGTAAAGTAAAATAAAACAAATCCATAAAAATCTAGCAAACTGACATCTTAACTCTACAAGAAATATTCATAATATCGTAGGCACATTATACCGTTAACATTTAAAGTTAAATAAATTTGTGTCACTCTATAAAATATACACACCTGCCTCCTTTTTCTGATGTGCTCTGATGTTATGCCATCATCCAATATTTTGGGCTGGTCGTCTTCGCTTGTTAAAGGATCCAAATCTTTCTTTACGGAATTTGAATGGGCCAAATCTGCAATCAATACAAAAATGAAGAGATTGGTGTATGTAGGACCTTTGTTATTACCAAGTGAGCTGTTACGTAAAATAGGAGTGTTAGTGCTTCTAATTTTAAAAAATATATAACAAAGAAAGCTGCATTGAGGAGTATGTTGGGAACCACGCAACTGAGACCAAACGTCACATGCAGGCTACCACTGATATATTACTTCAAGATTAAACATTATTTTCCTTGAAGGGTTTTTAGAGATCTTCAAGTATAGACGACCGTTATGGAATGGACGTTCAGAAACTTATTTCCATTTCTGTGTCTTTTGAGAATAGACACATTTGACTTAAAAAAATAATTAGCAACAGATTGTCGAATGGCAATTCGTTCGACATATACCTTAACTTCAAGCAAATTTTACACGAAGTACTTTTCTTACGGAGTACTGTTTTCAATGAACGCCACGATACCTTCCGGACCCAATGCACACCCGTTGGTTCGTATCATAGTAATGATTTCAGATTTTACTACGTAAGGTGAAGCTACACCCTGTGCAGTGGAATGAATTTCCTCGGGAAATTGTCCTCTTGCATCCTACGAAGCTCCCATTGCGTTAAACAAAGATAAATACATTGTAGTGGACACTTTGCTTGGTAATACTAATGCATCCCACTGTGCATCGCATCAGTCATAAAGGCACATGGTCGCATTGCGGTGAACAGTTTCATCTGATCACACTTTCATTGGTCGAGCATAGTATTACCAACGTTGGATCTGCAACCTCCTGAATTCAAGCTATTCACCTGATCTCCCATAAATATTTCGGTTACAGTCTAAATGTTTTGTATTATATGAATTAGAAACCTCATTCCATAATCAAGGAATCTGGGTTAAACAGGAAACAAAAGGCAATATTTTCTCTTCTCTAGACTTCTAAATCAACAGCATCTTTGTTTTACCATGCGTCAAAGTAGCCAAATCATAGATTATAATTTGTAATATTAGATACGTGTATATTTACATACATTTATGGCAGTTGTACATTTACACATGTTAAAGTAGAACTACGAGAATCATAACGATTTTTCTTCCCAGATTCACAAATGTTCTCGAGTAATGGCATGAAAAGATTACAGAAGAATTCTCTTGTGCAAAATTTTGAAGAAAGCTACTTACAAGCTGATAACCCCAGTATCACGAAGATAAAACAAAAAACACTCTTCTTCATTGTAGCTGCACTGTTTCTGCAGAAAGATTTTCTCGGCTTCGTTTGTTTGTTGTGTTTCTATGAACCATAGTCGTTACTAATCAACCATGCGACAAAATCAATGTCCGTTTCTGTTCATTGGCTTCTAAGGAAACCCCGATAACAAGAACTTTCCTCCAACTTTTTCTCGAGTAAATGGACACAAAAGGTCAATCTTCACTTTCTGAAAATGTGCTGACTACCGAGATCAATACATTGGGTAAAAGATTGGCCATGGAATGAATATCACTCCATTCTGCAATTCAGCAAACGTTCCATGTCAACAGCAACAAATATTCCGTTCTTCCTGTTTCCGGGTCTTAACTCATAAGTATGCTGGAGGGGATTGAAAGAATTTCAATGTCAAAGGTCCTTTTTATTTACTCTTCAAGCCCCTGCGTAGCCATATGAAGTAACTCTCGATATTGGTTCCGTGTTCGCGATCTCGTGTGTTTTGCAATGCTCTTTCTGCAGACGTTCTCAAATAAACGTCTTTGTATACACACAACCTCCGCACAATGTCTTAAAAGAGGAAGGAAACTGAAAATGCATTACACTTGCTGAAAATGTCAAATGCCCATGGATTCAGGGCCTAAATAAAACTGAGTATAATAGCTATAATCTCTTGAATTTAAATTTTCTAGAACAGTAGTGGAAAAATCTTAATTTTTGAAAGAATAAAACTTATTTTTAATTCAAATATATTTCCTTTGATTATTAGTGTAACGCATCTTTAAAAGCAATTTTCAATGTGTTAGTGATAGCAATATATTTATCAACACATGTGAAATTTCATTAACAACTTACATTGTATCCCGGGAATCTCTGGAGCGAGCGAGCGAAAACAAGTCTGAGCGCAAGTAGAGACTCGTGAGGTCTCGGCCAATAAAGTCGTAAGAGGGGAAGTGAGTGCGGTTACTTGCAGAAGCGCTCACTGCTTCGCTCCGCCAACTCGCAGTCTTCCCTTCTCTACAGATGCTCTTGCTCCACAGATTCCAAGAACATAGTATAGCAGAGTAATCAGGATGTTGGAAGGTTGAATCCTTGTTCTTAGGTTTCTCGTTTTTTCTTCTGGATTTCTCTAAATATCGAGACACTACCTTTAGATAAGGCCACGTCATTTGTGAATCCTCTATTCACATAGAATGGGGAAATATTTTGACAATTCATGTGTAAAATGTGAATTTGTATGTGGTTAATAGTGGTCGAGATAACAGTTACGAATGAGAAAGATATTTTACCATTTTATACCACACTTCAAAATATACTTATTTGAACTGAAATACTAGTTCCTGCAGATCTCAGCCAGATATAAGTAGAAGTGAGAAGATATTGCTACATGAATATTCGTGAATAATATTTCAAAACCTTCAGTGCGGTAGTTCAGTGACTTTCTTTGAAACGGTAGTGTCCGATCCATATGCAGTTTGTACTTGCCTAATATGCCTACAATCCTCATAGCACATATACGAAAACAAGTCTCTGCACAACTAGTGACTCGAAGAGGACCCGACCAATGAACTCGTGACAGGGGAAGTGAATGCAGCTGCAGCATTTAGAACTGCTTTGCTCCGCCAACTCCCTTACTACCGTTATGAGCGGCCTTGCTCCAAAGATTCCAGAGACAGAGTATATATAAGCGATGTGAGCGCCTTCATCAGTTTCATCCTTGAAGTTGCGATAAGCAAACAGTGGAAGAAAAGCGACGCTAAATAAGAAATAAAATACTGAGACCACATGAATATTCTTTCCCTGCTGGGGGGGGGGGATATAGATAAAGTTGCGAAAGGAAATGGTTCAATAAAATTATGCTTAGTTGGTTACAGGTTTAATTCAGCAAAAATACAATAATCTTCCTATTTTCATCTGAGCAGGGTGAACTTTGTGAAGGAAACCTTGAAGACTGAATACCATCCAACATTTCCTTCCTGAAAAACGGTTCAGTGGAAATCTGTTTCGTTCATGTATAGGAAAATTCTTTTTTCAGCGCTTTGCTTCTGATTTATGCAGTTCTGAGCACAAAAATACTTTCGAAATAGGAAGTCGGAAGGAAGCTTCTGTCTGCAGTCTGGTATTTTTCCTTCTTCCTAGTAGATGTCAGGACTGTAGGCTTCTGCTTTGCATTGATCGAACATCTAGCGCCTCTTTCGTGCTTGGGTCGAAATTATTCGCCTGTAAACTACCACTTCAATATTCTAAGAACATCGAGAAAAACTGGAATCAAATCGGAAGGGTAGTATGCTACCATCAGCAGTTAAAGGAGAAATTCCAAATGAGTGTCACATTTCATGAAAGCTTCGTTTGCAGAAACTATGGGCGTAGGCATTTCGTAATCTTGCTCTTAGAGTTCCATCAAGTAGGGACTTCTCGATGTCTTGTAATCAAGGAGCTCCGGGTTCGATTCCTGGTTTGTACACGCAGAATTGCGATTCTTATATTAAAGTAGTGTAGGTTTCGTCCCGATTAATCTGTGAGAATGAAGTGAACTTAAAAGCAAGCTTTTGCCTCCCCGATGGTGCAGTGGTAGCGTCGTCACCTTGTAATCTAGGGCTCCTGGGTTCGATACCCGGTGGAGGCACATAGTGGTCGGATCCCACTTTAAACTGTAGGACCAGTCCCGATTAGCCTTACAGTGCATAAAGTGGACTTAAAACACCAAATCAATAATGAATCAATCAATTAAAGCAAGCTTTTCAATCAAGATAAGTTCGATGACGAATTTTGTAGAGTAATGGGGTCTAGTTGTCGTGGACAGAGGTGGTCACCCTCCGGAGGGCGACCCTCATGAGGGCAGACCTCACCCTCACCCTCACCCTCCGAAGACTTGTGAGGGTGAGGGTGTGTGAGGGTGAGGGCGAGATCGACCCGTGAGGGTGAGGGCGTGTGAGGGTGAGGGCGAAGCCGAGCCGTGAGGGTGAGGGCGTGTGAGGGTGAGGACGAGATCGATCCGTGAGGGTGAGGGCGTGTGAGGGTGAGGGCGACTGGTGAGTCGGGAGGGTGAGGGCGTGTGAGGGTGAGGGCGAAGCCGAGCCGTGAGGGTGAGGGCGTGTGAGGGTGAGGGCGACTGGTGAGTCGTGAGGGTGAGGGCGTGTGAGGGTGAGGGCGACTGGTGAGTCGTGAGGGTGAGGGCGTGTGAGTGTGAGGGCGAAAGGCAAATCGTGAGGGTGAGGGCGTGTGAGGGTGAGGGCGACCTGTGAGTCGTGAGGGTGAGGGCGTGTGAGGGTGAGGGCCATGTCAGTCCGTGAGGGTGAGGGTGCGTGAGGGTGAGGGCGAAAGGCTAGTCGTGAGGGTGAGGGCGTGTGAGGGTGAGGGCGAAGTCGAGTCGTGAGGGTGAGGGCATGTGAGGGTGAGGGCGAAAGGCGAGTCGTGAGGGTGAGGGCGTGTGAGGGTGAGGGCCATGTCAATCCGTGAGGGTGAGGGCGTGTGAGGGTGAGGATGAAGTCGAGTCGTGAGGGTGAGGGTGTGTGAGGGCGAAAGGCGAGTTGTGAGGGTGAGGGCGTGTGAGGGTGAGGGCGAGGGCAAGGAAAATCCGTGAGGGTGAAAGGCGAGTCGTGAGGGCATGTGAGGGTGAGGGCGAGCCGTGAGGGTGAGGGCGTGTGAGGGCGAGGCATGAAGGTGAGGGAGATTGAACGAAAATGACCACCTCTTGTTTAAAGTTGGATCCGAACTACAATGTGCCTCCTCCACCGGGTCTAGTAAGAAATAGGCTTTAATATTTTTAATTCGTTTCATTGTGTTTCTAGTCCAAAAACGCATTTTTATATTGCCTATAAATGCCTATTAGGTGAGTGCCTATTTTGCTTAATCGTCCCTAAAATGCCTATTCTGCCATTTTTGCTTATTTCAGCTTTGTTATGCGCCTTTGGCTTTCCCTATGTTGAATGTAAGCGTTCGTTGACGTTGAACTGCCTGAAAGCCTCAATCGGGGTAAGCAAACTGGACAACCTGTTAGTGACTCATCATATATGTGGACGTAACGACGCCAGCTCTCCCCTTCTTTTTTTCCCCTGAAAGATTTGTGGGAATCAATCAGTACTCATTTGCTTTGTTGAGCCTGTGAAAAAATGTGGTTGTATGAGGAGGTATCATGTGTTTCAAAATGACAAGGGATATGACAGCCAGAAATGTATTAATCAGTGGCGTGCCAAGAGGGGATCGGTGGGGTTCATAACCCCTACGCTTTGCTCCAGTATTACTTTAAAAAAGTGAAAGGCAGTAAATGATAGAAATTACTGCGAAAATCCTGGACACGCCACTGGTATTAATTATAATTCATCTTCGCAGGGAATTGTGAATTAAAGTAATTCTGATATAAAGAACTTGCACTAACCATTTGGCCAATTTGAACAAATACCCCAATTTCAGATGGCATCCCATTTCGCCTAACCGCCTAAACCGGTCGGAAGGGGGAATGAGGGAAATTTTGATCCAAGTAAACACCAAACAATTTCCAACATATGCCCATGCCAAATAGTCAGGTGTTGCTCCGAAAAAGGAGCATTGTCACACAATCCAGCAGCCGGGGGTGTTTGTTATATTTTCTATAAGATAAAGGAAAATAGGACTCCATTTCTTGGTCGATCTTTTAGTAGGCAAAAACAATCCTCCACTCGACCCCCTTCAATCTCTGACTTTAGTCTCATTAGAAACTCTAAGCTGCTTCATTGACGCTTAATGTTCTGCTTGTTCTTGTTTTATCTAACCTAACCAGGTGTGTGATATCAAGGATAACTAAGAATGACTTTCATAACTTGCACCGGAGTTCGGGCATTTATTTTGGTTAGAATAGGCAGACAAAAAGGCATTTATAATGTGGAAAATAGGCACCAAATTAAAAAATAGGCACAATAAACAAAAATAAAGTGGGAAAGTTCCAAATAATTTATCTCTATAATTCATTTTAAAATCAACTAGTAAACAACATATTTACTTTCATTTGTTGCCTTGATTACACACAACCACTAGTATTTTTATGTTTTTTGCTTTCTTGAACATTCATTGATAGCCGTCTGTCAGAAAGAATGATTTTCATAACGAGAATGATCTCATTTGACCACCCATGAAATAGGCTATTGTAAGAACTGGATTCATATCGTGAATAAAATGTTTTTTCTCGTTTAAGAATATCACAAATCGTTTTCAAGTTTTCCAGTTCTACATTTTTACTCATTACACCTTTGCACTTTTCTGCAACAGCTAACGTTTTCTCCTGACACTTCAATTAGTAGCTGCACCGATTCCTCCAAGACTTTAATGGATAAGAGTTTCATCTCTTTTTCCCAGCTTTGTAATTGTTTCTGGCAACTGGCAACATCGTCATGTGCTAATAAATAATGTTTTTGAAAGAAAACTAAGTTATGTACAATTTTATAAAAACACATTCTAAAAATGTCATTGAAAATTAAAAAAACAGGCGTAAAAAGTAAAGCTATAGGCAGTAGGGTATAAAGTAGGTAAAACGAAAAAGTTTCTAAATGTACATATATTAAGACAATTTTTTTCAATAAATGCAGCAGGAAAAAACAGGCATTTCGGCCTGTGGAGAGACCGTTAAATTTCATAAATCACATTATACGCGTACTGTGCCGATAAGCAGTTAGGCAAAGGGGATTAGGCGAAACTGGACTACATGCAATTTTGTGTTCAATTGTACGCACAAAAAGGGATGAAAAGCAATTTGCATCCTTTTAACCAAAAAAAAAAAATATTTTAAATGGTGTTCCAATTAACATTTCTGGGAAGAAATGAACTAGTGTTACCTATTGCGCTAATTGCGCACAAATGTTTCATTGACAATGGATTATAATTTTAATCATATTCTCATTTGCATGAAAGCTAAGATAACATAACCTGATTAATTGAAAGCATTTGCATTATTTTATTTTTGTACGATTATATGACCTGTTTATCTGTGTATGTGCATCAAATTATAGAATAAGAAAGATTTGATTTTGATCTTCTAAGTGCACATGTTCTGGTGAGCCAAGAGAGGCCATTATCCAAATTATTAGAATTATATTATTTAGTAGGAGAGACAATGAGCAGGTTAACCGAATGGGCATAAAGGTGTAACATTTCTCAAATAGGGCAAGTAAAATGTGCTGCAAAATTCCCTTCTGGTGGAACTGTATTTTGTTTGTAAAAGAATAAATACAAATGATGTATTAAGTACAAAAATGTGTTGAATTTAATTGTACAGGGTGGCTCAAAAAATCACTTAACACCCCCGGTACAAGGCCACTGCAGCGCGCAACATGGAAATGGTGATGACCAATCGTTATCAGGCCAAGAAGGAACCACATTGACGCCACCCGTGTGGTCGACGGCCATCTTGATGTCAGCCATCTTGAATTCAACTTCAGAATTTTAAATGGGAAGGGGGTGATATGATATATCAAATCAGGCTAGAATTTCACGAGAAATGCAATGGTGAAGGTTTTTTCGACGTATCTTTAACCAGTAAAAGGTTATGACTGAATTCTTGTACCAATTTGCTCCTTTTCGAGGTGTTAGAAAAATGTATTAAAATTTGTTTAGCGCATCGGTAACGCATCGAGATCAAAGAAATGTCTAGGGAGAGAAGTTCGCATGCCATTGCACACGATTTTAAGAAGAGCTGCGCATTATGAATGGTTCATGCGAACAATTTACAGTGTGACGCTTCCATTGAATTAAAAGTCCTTCACAATGACAAGGCCGTTTCGTTTCTACCTGGAACTGGTGATGGTGAGTGGTGAGGCGGTCGAAAAAAGTATGTCAAGTGGAAATCGCCACATATTAATAAATTATGAAATTATATCTCAAACGTTTGCACATAGTTAGCACATGAATGCACACTATGTATTTTTATAAGCACACAAATATTAATCAAGATATTAATGAGTTTATTGTGGCGATTCTGGCTTGATATCATGATAAAATCGCCACAAATCAAAAAAATATTTTTCAGCAACAAAATTGTACTATCTTTTAGGCATTCGTTAGCACATGAAAGCGCACTATTTATTTAAATTAGAATACAAATAGTAATCAAGATATTAATAACATTATTGGCAATTCTGGTTTGATATCAAGAAAATTTGGGTTGCAATTGCCCCCTCGCCCTCTAATCGCCGCCATTGCCTCGCTGTTGTATTTCCTTTTTCATGACATAGGAGCTCCAATAATTATTTTAAACTTTCGTTTCAGAAGTAACTCAAAGAAAAAAATTGTTGCTGGAGGGTAATTTAAAGGGAAGTTTTCCCAACTTCTTTAGATTTTCTTATTGTCAAGAAATTTCGGGGAGGGGTTGTAGCCCCTTATTCCCATTCCCCCTCCTCCGCGTACGCCAGTGGGGTAAGCAAATTGTGTGTCTGCTAGTAGTGGATTCCCGAGATCCTTGGATTTCAAAGCGAAAGCGTGGGTACTACATTATATGGGAGTTAACCATAGGGAACCCCACGATACAATTAACCATGGAAAATAATTGTAGAAATTGACTGACATATTTAAAATTATAACACAGTACTATTGTACTTGTACTTTGATTGTTGTTCTGTCTCATTCATTTTCTCTTTTCAAAAACTTCCACCCAGTACATTATATTTCCATGTCCACTCTGTCTTCAAAACTCTTCATTCACCAAGCTATAGTAAATGTTCCTGTTCCTTCTGTGAGATTACCATCATGGTTTCCAAGAATGAATGCCTTTCTTCAAATCGAATCTGTCCCTCTTACAACAAAGGATGGGGTGGAGGTAGGGGTTTTGAACACCTGCGGGGCAAGTTTTCCTTTTCCATGGAATTCTAGTAATTGTCACGTAGTGAGATCAAGTTCAACATATTTGTGCAGAGGATGAAGTGATCCCACAACTTAGATGTTTACATATCAATAGCTTGCGGATTTTTTACGTATTTGCCTTTTTCATTCTTTCGTAGTAAAACATAGGCTTTAATATTTTTATTTCGTTTCATGGTGTTTCTAGTCCAAAAACGCATTTTTATATTGCCTATAAATGCCTATTAGGTGAGTGCCTATTTTGCTTAATCATGCCTAAAATGCCTATTCTGCCATTTTTGCTTATTTCAGCTTTGTTATGCGCCTTTGATTTCCCTATGTTGAATGTAAGCCTTCGTTGACGTTGAACTGACAAAGCCTCAATCGAGGTAAGCAAACTGGACAACCTGTTGGTGACTCATCAGTCATCACCGTGGACATAACGACACCTACCGCCTAACTACCCTTTCTTTTTTCCACCTGAAATCTTGTAGCAGTCAATCCGTACCCATTTGCTTTGTTGTGCGTGTGTGTGAAAGGAAGTAGACAGTTATCTGTGGAGATATCATGTTCATATTTTTGAAAATGCCAAAAGCACAAGACTGCCAGATGTGTATTGATTTAAAAATGGATTTCTGCAAAAGTTTGTTTAACCACCGACGGAAAATTTGATTTTTGTTATTCAGCATCGCTTTTCTTCCACTTTTGGCTAATCGCGAGGATTCGGATGAGGGAAGACATGATGACATTTATGAAGGAACACTCGCAAAGAACATCCATGCCCAGGCCAGGATTCGAACCTGGAACCCTTGCTGTGCTATCCACTTCCCCACGGATATCGGCCCCACTGACAGAAAAGTAATTTTCTGTCAAGCTTGTGTTAAATTACTATACAAATAAATATTCTATCCCACATACACATACCTATATAGTTTTACAAAATATCCTTGTTCAAAACTCAGGTTCTCTGTACGTGATTTTAGGCTCCTCTGAAAATGTTTTTCTACCTATCGCGTTATTTGGAAACAAGAATAAATGGTGAACAATGCACACCGAGATGAACCCTCTTACATTGCCTCAGTTTTGAATGAAACAATGCTAAGTTATGTGAAAAACTTAGTGTAGTGCCTTTGTGTTGCATAAGTCAACGATGCTATTTATTCTAAAATGTAATGCCATACAAATTAACAACTCACGTATTGGTGTAATGTGCGCAATCAGCGCAATGAGTAACCCAAGTTCATTTCTTCAGATACATTTTATTGGGAACATCCACAATTTATTTTAAGGGTGCATTTTTTTTTCATAACTTGGAAACAATTGGGCAACTGGGAAACTGGTGGAATTTACGTAAAAATGGCAAAGGTAATAGTGGCAACGGAAAAAGTGGCAAATTGAAAATGGCAAGCGGATAAAATGGCAACGATAAAAATGGTGAGAATAAAAGTGGCAAATACAATTATTATGATTTTACTTGAAAATTGAGAAATTTCTCGCATTTCACAGTTTGAAATTAAAATTTAATATAATGGTATATTTTTGCAGATATATTTACAAAAAGTATAACTTGCACATGTAGCTCAATATCGGACACACTGGACGGAGCAGAACTAAACCTGAAAACTTCTTCATTAAGTTTTAGCCTAATGTACGAATTTCCATTGATTGATTTTGTTTATTTTACTTAAATTTTCTTGGATGGTCTCGAAGATGAGGATGTGTGATGATTAGGGTACGGATTTATAGCAACTAAAAACCTCTGAAATAGGCAGGCAATAGGCACCAAAATGATGCAAATAGGCACTTAAAAGGACTCTAAAATAGGCAACTAAAATAAAAATACATTAAAATAGGCATTTTTTACTTCCAATGCACATGCATACTGTATTAGCATTCCAGTTTACATATAAAAGTGTGCTAACAATTCACAAATTTCAGAGAATCGTCAGTTAAAGTAATTCTCGCAGAAATAACTTGAGCTAACGATTGTTACGTGAATAATTGTTCTGAAGTGATGAAAAAAAGGATTTGCACCATTTTAACAAAAAATATTTTAAAGGATGTTCCGATTAAAATTTCTCCGGAGAAATGAATTTCTGTTACCCACTGTACTAATTGCGCACATATATTTCACAAAGAATTGACAATAGTTTGAATGAAATGATCATTTGCATGAAAGCTAGGATAACACAACCTGGTTAATTTATTTATTTGAATGTATTTTACTTGCACTTTTTGCACGAGTAGATGAGCTGTTCATCTGTGTATGCGCATAACATTTTAGAATAAATAATATCGTTTGACTTAGTGTCAGTGCTCGAAGTGAGTCGGCATGCGAGCGGATGGCATCCTCGCAACTAGCGCCAAGACACGCTATTAGTGTAATTCTCCATATTCAACACAAAGCCACTAAACGAAGTTTGTCACATAACATAGTATTGTTACATTTAGAACTGAGGTAATGTAAGCTGAAGGCTCGTCACAGTGTGCATTGTTCACCATTTATCCTTGTTCCCAAACAACGCGAGAGGTAGAAAAATCTTTTCTGAGGAGTGGGAATTTATGCGTGAGCAGCTCAGAGTTTTGAACAAGTGCAATACATAAAACTATACATATGTAGTACCTAGGTACATGTGATATTTCCCATGTGAAAGAAATTGTTTATTTGGAAGTAATTTAACAGTTAAAGATGTCTGCTTCATACAAGCTTGACAGAAAATTACTTTTCCGTGTGGGGAC
The DNA here is from genome assembly GCF_977018435.1 of Lepisma saccharinum. Taxonomy (NCBI): domain Eukaryota; kingdom Metazoa; phylum Arthropoda; class Insecta; order Zygentoma; family Lepismatidae; genus Lepisma; species Lepisma saccharinum. The sequence continues at coordinate 24,736,061 of NC_139230.1, read as the reverse complement.
GACCTCCGTGGCGGAGTTGTTAGTACAACAAGGCTACAACTCAGGGGTCCCGGGTTGGAATCCCGGCCTGTGCATGGGTGTTCCTTGTGAGCAGTGTCGTGCCCAGGATTTTCGAAAGGGAGAGGTTATGTATATTTTTTCTTGGTAGTCAGCCCTCATTTTGTCATATTTTCCTACCTTTGACGTTCTTTTTTTTAGGAATACTTTGCGAAAGGGGGTTATAACCCCCATCAAGCCCCCCTTGTGCACGCCACTGCTTCTGAGTGTCTCTTCATCAGTTTCATCATATCACTCATCCTCATCGATGCGATTAGCCAAACGTGGAGAAAAGCGGCGCTAAATAACAAAAATCAAGTTTTCAACCGTAAAACAACCTTCTGCATCAATCCATTTTTGATTAATACACTTCTGGCTGCCTTGTGCTTTGGCATTTTCAAACATATGAACACGATATCTCCACACGTAACTGCCTATCTCCTATCACACGCTCAACAAAGAAGATGAGTACTGGTTGACACTAGAGAATTTCAGGTGGAAAAAAAAAGAAGTAGTGGGTTCAAATTTGGCGAATACCATGTTTCAGTTAGTTCAATGTAACCAATGGCTAACCTTCAATGTAGGGAAAGCCAAAGACGCATAAAACAAGCTGAAGTTATCAAAAAAGGCAGAATAGGCATGTTTAGGCACGATTAAGCAAAATAGACACTAACCCTCAAAATAGGCATTTATACGCACTAAATGCGTTTTCGGACTATAAACACCATGAAACGAACTTTAAACATTAAAGCCTATGTTTTTCTGCAAAGGAATAAAGAAGGCAAATAAGCAAAAATCCGCACCCTAGTGATAATACTTTAAAACTGAAGAAGGGACACTCACAAAGAACACATATCCAGGCCAGGATTCCAACCCGAGACCTGTGCCATAAAATTACATATATTTTTCCCATGTGGGAAATAAATATTAATCTGTCTTTTGATTTTAGGGTGTTTTTTGAAGTGCTTATTTTTTATTTATTTTTGTGCCCATTTGTCTGCCTATTTGAGGGCTTTTAGTGCTTTTCAATTTGCACCCTCATTGTTAGACATTATACACGTACACATTAATATGTACTGTTTTCCGGGCTCGGTTTAAAAACTGAAAAGTGGAGTTTGATCTTTCCAATTTCCCTTCAATTATGTCCATGGAATGATAACTACCAATTTTATTGTATTGTCTTCACACATGCATATTTCTCAACATTTATCCCTTAATAATCAAGTAATGTAATTTTATCACAAATCGATTGTGTTTTAAATAAAAATGAGAACTTAGCAATATTCCAGTGGTTTCGAGGCCAAATACCTGACGCATACATAAAACATAAAAACTTTCACTGTCAAACGGTAGGAAAGCAAAGTAACAAGAGGATAAAAAATATCGGATCCTGGTGTGTCTTACAGTACCAAGTTTAGTTTTAAAGAACATATGTATCCACTATGTCGCAAACCAAGGGTACGAAAAATTCGGTTTTTGTCAGATGTCGTGGATAAGATCTGGCAAGCGTAAAAAATATTAGAAGTTGTTGATTGATGTGATGAATAAAGATAGAACTCTAAAAGTAGTCTGCCAATGTTTTCGACATTGTGAAACAAAACAGCGCAGTGTCTGCATGGCAATCGTATATTTCTTTAACTTTCCTATTGTTTTTTTTGGCACTTGACAATTAATTAATTAAATATTTCCTCAATTATACTCAATTATAGTATCAGTTACATTTCTTATATATATATATATATATATATATATATATATATATATATATATATATATATGTGTGTGTGTGTGTGTGTGTGTGTGTGTGTGTGTGTGTGTGTGTGTGTATTTGCATGCATTCTTTTACAACATACTTGTTTCTCTTAACATATTGCCCTCTCACCCCACATCAGTCCTTTTTATTCCTCTTCTTATCTATGTTCCTCTTTTTTAATTTACTTGTTGTTGCTATCCCCTCATACTACCCAGGTCTTGTGAAATATATGCCGTCAAATATTTCTCAGTGTTCACATTATGTATAGATATGTAGACAGAGGCAAAGGAATTGAGAAAGGGAAAGAAATAATTTAATAATTCCCATTCAGTATCGATGCCTCATATGCAAACAGGTAGGAGCAAGCGAGTACTCGACTGTTTCCCCTATTGACAATGACGTTACTGTAACCACATTCGTTAAAAGAACAGCATTCATATCATTACGATCAGATTTCCATTTACCTGGTAGAGGTTCAATCAACAAATTTTCTTGACGGAAAATAAACTAAACTAAATGTTTGGTAATTGCAACGTTGTGTTCTCTTAAAATCGAGACGAATTACATGGGGTGTAGGCAGCAGTAGCATATGATATTCGTAGTATCTTTGCTATAACCCACTCTGTTAAACGCATGTGATTATTTATTAATCGAAACACTGACCATGTATTATGACGGATTTCTTCCGAAAAAAAAAATGAAGTGAAATAGTTTTTTGGGGAGAGAAAATGAAATGAAAAGTTTCATGTGCCCAGATATGGGTTTTTCTTTGTGTTCCCTCGCCTATTCCTTATTCATGTATCTTTATCGTTGCTATTCTAGAGAAGTATAATTGGAACGTGAAGAAACCAAAATACGAATTGATTGATTGATTGATTTGCTTTATTGTACTCCGCTTTTGTGCCAATTTTGGCTAATTATGAAGATGGGATGCGTGATGAGATGATATGATGAAATTAATGAATGGTGACTCACAAACATCCATGCACAAGCCGACAGTCGAACCCGGGACCCCTTGCGTCGTAACGCGATGTGCTAACCACTCCGCATCAGGGGGCGGTTCAAAATAAGAAGAAAAAGAAGCAATGTACATTGCCCATCAACAAGGTAGTAATATTTTATATTCGTTATCAAGGGATGTAGTTTGTTAGACGTAAACTTTATGCTCAAATAACCTAATATCTACTGCACCTACAATTACAATGGGAGAAGTACTAAATTGTCCACCAGCTAGAAGTGGAATCCTTGGATTCCAAAACGCAGAGGTGCAACAACGAATTTTGTCGGTGGGGGGGGGGGGGCAAGTACCAGGGTAAAAGTACCAATAGTTGTAGTAGTAGTAAAAAATGACATTATTATTATTATTAGTAGTAGTAGTAGTAGTAGTAGTAGCAGTAGTAGTAGCAGCAGCATCAAAAACGTTATCATCCTCTTAAATTACGCAAAAAGGGGGTAGAAGTCGGTGCTAAAGTATTTGCTTGGTCAAACTATTTGAAATATCTTTTCAACACGTTCAATTTCACATTAGCTAATAATGGAAAACAATCACACAAACTGTATTTTTGAATGGCAGAAAATGCACGATAAATGCATTCTGATTATAATTCTTTTCGTACACATGACATGTATAACTTTCATGTACATCATATGTTGAACACATATGCAACATGGAGCGACATAAAATAAGAAAATACATATGCAACATGCTGCCACTAAATTGTGTACAAATTCAAAATTTATTCAATACATATATGTACAACAGATGTATATTGCCTAAATATATTACATTACAGAAAACAATTGTATTGCGAGAAAAGCGTATATGAAAATTTTTAGATCCAATTTTTCCAAACTGAAAAGAATATTGATTTAATATGACGCAAATAATTTCACGGGGCGCAATGGCATTCTCTCTTTTATAGCTTTTTTTAAAAATTTAGATCGCTCAGCGTCCATGGCCGACTCCCGCCGCCCCCTAACTACGGCTCTGAACTTGACGAGATTGAGAAAACCAGACAGTGCGAGCGAAGCGTGCAAGAAAATTTTACGAAATGTATTTTTATTTGCACAATATTTGAAATCAATGGGGGGGCAATTGCTCCTATGTGCCCCCTGGAAATGCCCTTGGCCGTCAACGTTTGCCCCCTTAGAATTGACTTCCGTCGAAGGTTTGGGGGGCAATGCCTCCCTGCTCCCCTGTAGTTGCGCCACTGTCAAAACGACAGCGTGGGCACTAGTCTGTTTGACAAAGGAAAGTTTATTTAACCACGACACGATACAATCAGCGATTCACGAATCAATGAAAAATAATTTTTGAAATTGACTGACATATTCAAAATTGTAGCACAGTACTATTGTACTTTGATTGTTCTGTCTTCATAACCACGAAATTTATGCCTCGTCAATATATTTCCCCCTTTTAAAGCTTCTACCTTCTATTTAGTGAACATATTTCCATTTCCAAGCTGACTTCAAGCTACTCTAAATACTCCTGTTCGCGGTGCAGATTTCCATCACGGTTTCCAAGAAGATCAGTGAATGGAATGTAGTTTTCCAAATCCAAACTGTCCTTGCAGACAAGAGGGTGGGGGTAGGGGCTTTGAACGCCTGCGGGGCAAGTCTTTCTCATCTATGGAATTCCGGTAATTGTGACGTAGTGAGATCGAGTCCAACATCTCTGGGCAGAGAATGAATTGATACAACTCAGATGCTTGTATATTATCATTGTTATAGTGTGATAAACAACAAGAAATAAAGACGGAGCAGTTGCATCTTCCATTGATAAGGTGTTTATAAAGTGAACGCTACTGTCAGTGGCCCACCCACAATACTGTATATGACACGATTTTTGTGACAGCGTATAGTTAAAATAATAAATATATTAAAAATAATAATTATACTTGATGTAAATTAATTATGCAATATATAACTCAAACAATCTTAGTCCAAAATGATACTCATTGTTAAACCTTATTGCTTAATAAAGAAAATTTATTATTATTATCATTATTATTAACTTCCTTCACGTGAATGAGTTAACAATTTCGTGTCATTTCAATGTATGAAATGCACGTGGTAAAGGAACCAGTCATTTCTTCAAACATCGCTAACTCTCTACGGAGGGCAACCCTCATGAGGGGAGACCTCACCCTCACCCTCACCCTCACCCTCCGAAGACTTGTGAGGGTGAGGGTGTGTGAGGGTGAGGGCGAGATCGATCCGTGAGGGTGAGGGCGTGTGAGGGTGAGGGCGAAAGGAGAGTTGTGAGGGTGAGGGCGTGTGAGGGCGAGGGCGAAAGGCAAATCGTGAGGGTGAGGGCGTGTGAGGGTGAGGGCGACTTGTGAGCCGTGAGGGTGAGGGCGTGTGAGGGTGAGGACGAGAGGCAAGTCGTGAGGGTGAGGGCGTGTGAGGGTGAGGGCGAAAGGCGAGTCGTGAGGGTGAGGGCGTGTGAGGGTGAGGGCGAAAGGCAAATCGTGAGGGTGAGGGCGTGTGAGGGTGAGGGCGAAGCCGAGCTGTGAGGGTGAGGGCGTGTGAGGGTGAGGGCGACTGGTGAGTCGTGAGGGTGAGGGCCTGTGAGGGTGAGGGCGAAAGGCAAATCGTGAGGGTGAGGGCGTGTGAGGGTGAGGGCGACTGGTGAGTCGTGAGGGTGAGGGTGTGTGAGGGTGAGGGCGAAACGCAAATTATGAGGGTGAGGGCGTGTGAGGGTGAGGGCGAAGCCGAGCCGTGAGGGTGAGGGCGTGTGAGGGTGAGGGCGATAGGCAAATCGTGAGGGTGAGGGCGTGTGAGGGTGAGGGCGAAGCCGAGCCGTGAGGGTGAGGGTGAGGGAGGTTGAACGAAAATGACCACCTCTGGTCGTGGAACACAATGGGAAACAGGTTCTATACCCTATCCCATCTATCTCTGGAGCAGGCGAACGAAGACAAATTGTGACGCGAGACGGCTTCACCAATGAACACGTGAGAGGGAACGGGAATGCATGGAGGGGGAAGCGACTGCAGTTACCAGCCTTTGCAGCAGCGTGTACTGCTTCGCTCTGCCCCCTCGATTTCCTCTCCTTCTCTGACGCTATGCGCGACCTTGCGCCAGAGATATTTGGGACAGGGTATCCCTCGAACTTCCGCTGTACGGATGTTCGTGTCTTCTTTCATCGCGATTATGAGTTAGAAAATCGTTAATGTTTCATCTAGTATGCTGAAAAAGTGCCATAACATAGGAAGGTTAAGAAACTGGAAGATGTGGGGTTTTCTTGTATTTGGTATTTAATTTTGCATGGCATTTTTGACACGACTAATCATGACGATAAGGTTGAATGAAGTAGAGATGAAATAAACACGAATTCTTGAAAATAAAATATGAAGGCAACTATGATTTAAAATAGAAAAAAAGTAGTTTTGTATCTCAGCTGCAAAAATGTTCAATGAACATGTATCTTTTGTGTGTGAACAATGAGAATTAACTAAAGAAAGTTCTTGGTTCGTTCTAAGCAGCTAATGTATAGACAAAGTCTAGGCTGACAAGAATACAGTCGCCAGTCAGCCTTCTCATTGTTTACCACGGCAGGCACGTTTGAATTTCTGAATATGTCTCATTAAAATGTCTCACCTCGTTGACTATACAATTATTCAAACGACAATAAGCTTAACTATTGTAAAATGTTTTGTTGGTAAGAACAGCGAGACAAACCAGATGTGAATTATCGGAGACATTTATGCGGGGACAAAGCCGGAAAAACTCCAACCAATTCCAGTAATCGAACCCGAATCTCCCGCATGGATGTCGGACGCCCTACTGACCACACCACCGCAGCTCCTTGGACGAGTTCCATACTTTATTTCAAATTATTTTAATATATTATCTTGTTTTTATGGATTTTCTTCACACTTAAAATGTCTCGTTGACTAAACAATTACTTTGTAACAAAGAAACAAAAAAAATGCTCCCAGAATTTGTTAAAAATCGAATGATCAGAAAGTAATTTCGTTCTATTGCTTTCATAAATACTATATTTAAGTAGATCTCTACTACTAGTAGTGGTATTATTAGTAGTAATTCAACAAATTCATTAATTATAAGCCTTATTGATTAATTATGAGTGATTATTATTTAATTAAAGTATAATAAAACGATGGTAATGTGAAATTGGAGAAAGTATTAGAAATAACCCCCCTTGATAAAATCCTGCGTACGCTACTGGGTCGAGCTCTCTCGAGTCCCTATTTGAGCTGAGACTTCTTTTCGTTTGAATGCTCTAGAGATTCTCGGGAATCAAACCCCACACCCGCTGTGGTTCAAACGCCACAGCCTTATTATTTAGTTTGCAAATGTGAAATTACTAAGGTGAACTACGTGGAAGAGAGATTGTCATTTGGGTACCTTCCGGAAAGGTTCATCCTTTCACACCATGCAAGAACCTTTAAAAAAAACTAGTTGCAAGTACTTTTCGTTATTATGTTTTCAACTTCATTCAATTGTACCTTTTAATCGTTTGCCTACAACAAAAATTGAAAAATAAAACGCAAAATTCTCCCTGTGCAGTTCACTGTGCCATAAACGGCTTGAGATAGGAATCTGCACATTCTCGATATCGACAAGGGAATCAGCACCATGCTCTCGCTGCCATTACCGCTGGTCATCCGTAGGTACCAATTTTTGAGAACCAACCACTTATGACATCTACGGGACTATTCCTACTTGATCTCCACCTCGGGAATCGAACCCATTTCTCCCACGTGGCAGTCAAATATCATATCAAGCCGACCTTCATGATTCCACTGTTAACACTGCCCAGATTGACGCTTGAATTTTTAATTTTCAAAGTAATCGAAATTTACCAAAATTGCATTGATATTCGGCTAGAAACGAGAAAGTGATCTCATTGTATGCAACGATTACAAGTTGTTATATGTAAACATCACCAGTACGGTCACGTGTACAGTAAAACGTGAAGGCAACTTCATTATGTAGTTCATCTGGGCACTCGAGCCTCTCATCTGGCTGTTACCTTCGACAAAGTTGATAAAACTTGAACAGTAGAAATAACAATTATTATTACTGTTTTAAGTTATTATACAATACTATTATAAACTAATAAAAATAAATCTATTTATTCCAAATTTATTATTACTATTATTGTTATCATTATATTATTCTACTCGATCCACCAAATGACCTAGCACATCTGTTTCTAATTATTTTACATTTCATACATTTAGTGTATTGAAATACATAGTTATTCTATTTTGCTAGTAACTTTTACACACGTCGTTCAGGAAAAAAATAGGGAACAATCTTAGCCATAAAGTTTCTTGTGTGATCTCTCACATAAGGCTTGAATAATCTTTTGAATTTTGAAAACTGGTAAACTATTTAGTCTTTGCTTGAAATGGTAGAATATGAAAACATAACCTAGTTCCTGTATTTCACACTCTCTTGTTTTGATCTAACGCAGTTCTTTTACTTTGGTTATTCTGTTCGAATGATAACTGAACATTATATTATTAACAATAAAAATTGCAAGCTTTCGGCTTTCTTGTAACTCGAAACGAACGATGTCAATTTGCAGGGAGGGTGTCGACGGGCCGGTTCGACCCACCTCTCCCATGCCATGTGAAAGGTGAAAAGCAATGTTTAATCTTTCTGTAAGTAAACACCATCGCCAAACTCATCTCTGCGAGTTTTCACACACGAAAATCATGATCCACCCATACACGGAATTGTGCGCACTTACGATATCCATCCTCTGGAAATTTGATGAATGGTTTTGCAGCACAGTCAACTCGAGCAAAAACTTTCAACTTGTAGTTTGTCGTCGTCCGAGGATCCAAATTAGTTGATAAACAGAGAGATTAGCAGCTTCCTATCTGTTGGTTTCCTCGTCTTTTCCCTCAGAAGTTGGATTTTCTTTTGATGTGTTATTTCGGTCAAGATTCCAGCGAATCACACCACTAAAGAGAACATTCTTCATGTGACCTAGCAACAGACAAAGAAGGCAAACCTAACGAAAAGGATGGACCACCCGATAAGAAAGCCTCTTGAGCTCACGACAAACGCAGCAAGGAAAGAGACAAATGAGGAAAAAAGTGTGCAAGGAAAAAACAGGCTTTAGATACAGAGATATGAAGAATGACGTCGATTTATATTTTGCTCCTGACAACCTTTTTCAGACTGGTAAGTTGCTTTTTCCTAATCTCAACTAGGTTTGTAGTTAATAACAGATATTATTATCTAGCACACAAACACGAGATTGTTGACAAAATTCGATCAGATTTCATGGTTAATTTATTAACTTCCTCCGTAATAAGAAGCGCAGAGCTTATCGATCGCAGAAACGCTTATTCTATTTAACTTATAATATGCTAATACTATATTGTTGCGAACTTATTCTGCAATTCTAATTTTGGAGCGAATGTCGCACACATTTTGCATGACAAATAACGTCACTTTATTTTTCCAATAAAGCAAACTGAATTTTATTAACGCAATTAATTTAGTAAAGAAACTTCTTCATAGTTTCGAATTTCTCTTGCAATATTATGATTGTCCAAAATACACTTTTTTTACTTCTCAACACCTACTACACCCTGTCTCGAGAATCTGTGGGTCAAGGCCGCACAAAACGGCAGATAATTGGAGAAAGCGAGTGGGCGGAACAAACCAGTGCGCGCTGCTGCAAACAGGTGATAGCTGCAGTCGCGTTTCCCGCTCCATGCACTCACTTCCCCTCCCTCGAATTAATTGGTCGAGCTCTCTCGAGTCACTACTTGCGAAGAGACTTGTTTCCGTTTGCTTGCTCCAGAAATTCTGGGGACAGTATAAATTCTGAAATGTATACTCAGTCCTGGAATTTTTTTGTGTGCATGCGCGTGGATGTGTGTGTAAAGAGTAAATTGATTAGCTATGTCGGATTTGCCATAGATTCAAAGTTTCTCAAATATTTCATCTCTGTATCTGATTTTCTTCATTTTGGTTCCCCTTTTCAAAACCATTTTTTCTTCCCTTTGGAGGACCCTCCTACTCCCCTCTTGTAGATAGAGGAATATACTGAATCACCCTCAGTGCCCATCTCAATAAATTTAGGTCCTATTCTTACGTATCTCAGATTAAACTCACTGTCTGCTCGCGTTGACGGCTCGACTCACTGGAGGTACAAGACATATTGGTTCGGATCCCCAGTTTAAACTGTAGGTCCAGTCTCGATTAGCCTATCTGTGTATAAAGTGGACTTTAAAAAATCAAAACTCGACTCACGTTCTCGCCTCCAACCGGTTTGGGTTGGTCTATTCATCAATTTCTTCTAATCATCATTCATCCTCATCGTCGTGAATAGGAAGTTGTGAAAATAAAATATTAGTGTACTTTTAATTTCTATTATAATTTTCGTTCAATTGTTTAAATTTGATTTAAAGCATAGTATTAGCAGAATAAGTTTGTTGAATGCAGTATCCTGGAATATCATTGACAACATTCTTCATCGAGGAAACTTTTCAACTGAAGTGATAGGATAAATTGAGCATTCAACTTAAGCTCCTTTTTTGTTTTTTACCTACCGTATTCCGTATATTTTTTGCTCAAAAAGTCAATAACGATTGAGTTCTCTAAGATATTCTCTGTCGGTTGAAGCAGATGCAAGCAACAAGTCACTTCCCACGCTTCGCTCCCCTCTCTTCGATAAGACATGCAGTGCGAGCAGAGATGATTTCACAGAACAGTCCTTAGGCAATTATTCGTTTGCTTTCTCGTGGTTTGTCTCTGGAAGAATGGTAACTAATAACTAATAAGACTATTGTATTCGTATGGCTCTTTATTGCCGAGGCGGCCTCCCTGATGATGTAGTGTAACGTAATTTGTCTTGTAATCAAGGGGTCCCGGGTTCGTAGTGGTTCGGATCGGATCCCACTTTAAATTCTGTCCATTCCCGATTAGCCTATCTGTGCATAAAGTGGATTTAAAATTCAAGGAAATTATTACTGAGGTGTCTAAATCCGTAAGAGGTTAGAAGGTAGATTACATATTAACAATGATTATAGTAACACAATATTTTAATAGCTATGTATGCAGCACCAAGTAAGTTAGATGAGGAAATGTGTGGAGCAAGTCCGTGCATAATTAAGAAAGGGGAGAAAGCGAGTTAGCGGAACAAAGCAGTTCTCACTGCTGTAAACTGCTGGTAGCTGCATTCACTTCCCCTCTCACGAGTTCATTGGTCGAGCCCCCTCAAGTCTCTACTTATGCAGATACTTGTTTTCGTTCGCTGGCTCCAGAGATTCCCGGGATGGAGTGTACACGAACGTGCTCGAATACCAGGGGCGCCGAAACGGGGGGGGGGCATGCCCCCCCATATTAACTACTATAACTTTGAACACGATTTCATTCATAATTTTATAAATTATTTGAGGACTCTGTGTGAAATTACGCATGATTCTGCTCTGGAATGGGCGTTTTACTCTTCTCATTTCTTTTTCCAAATTCACAGTTAATTAAGGAAAACGCCTTAAGAATAAGAATAGAGAAAGAAGCATGGGAATACTGTAGCCCTCGTGTTCTTGAGCGAGTCAGTCCATCGCAAAATAAGTAGGTTTTCCACACGAATGTAAGCTACTTTTAACTTCCATTGTCGGCGTCTGTTGATGTATCGGTTACCTCACTTCTAAGGCGCCAAAATTCGGAATGTTTTGGCCATCACTTGCATTCGAAAGAGACAAAAGAAAGGAATGAGAAAACGAATTTATAGTCTTTGTTCAGTACATAGCAGTGAATTATGATGGGTGGATGCTGTTGAGCTCAGAGATGAGAAAGGAGAAGGGAAAAGGAGAAAAGTGGAACACACTATGACTATTTCAAGAAGAAATACAAAAATGTTAGTAGTAACTTGGTTTGCAAACTGTTATATAAAACTTAATTGGCTTATTAGATCTCGTCAACCTATTAATTATAATGTTTATTATTATCACTTAAAACACTTGGCTCGGATCATCCCGAAATATAGTTCTACAGTACGTGCCTGTGATGGGGATTATAATAACTACAAGGAGCATGGTTTCGCGCCTGCAAACTGCATTAAAGTAGCCTAATCCTGTCCTTATCTCAGAGAACTAAAGTATTTTGTGGAAATACCAGTAAGTAGTGTTGCCCACGAGACGAGACGAGACGAGACTTTGGTCTGTCTCGTTTCGTCTCGTGAAAATGCTGTCTCGTTTCGTATCTCGTCTCGAAAATATTCGTTTGTCTCGTCTCGTGTCTCGTCTCGAAGGGTTCTGTCTCGTCTCGTGAAAGTAAACCAGGATATTATGCCAACAAAAGTTATAACTGGGAGACATCACAAATATTATTCTCGAAAATTGGTTAAACCTGTAATCACTTTGCTCACTGTAGTTATAGTGAGAATAAATATGATTCCTTAATCATAAGAACATGAGTATATCAAATAAAGTTTGTTGTTTATCAATAGCTAGATAATGTATAGAATCTGCCTTGCTTTTCTAGCTCCCTCGCAGGGAGCTTTCAGACAGAAGGAACACGCGACAGGCGACAAGCCACACGGGGGTTTACACTGAAGTTACAAGCGACAGGATCCCCTTCCGTTCCGTCTATGATAAAAGTATTCACCGCACTGGCAGTACCAATAGATCGAGGCGATTCTACGCTCGATATTATGAAAACGACCCAATTTGAGCCACACGCAAGCGACAAGAGACACGTGGTGCTTCGGTTCGGAAGGTTACGTTTACTGAGGGTTCGTATCCAAGCGAAACATGTTGCTTGTCGCTTCTCTCCTGTGACTTGTTCAATGTGACAAGCGACACGGATGTATCACACTGAAGCAACGAACGACATAGACACTTCAGTTTATAAGCAAGCATTCATCGCGCATGCGCGGATAACAACCCTCGCGACTATACTGTCTATACGGTATCCAGAAAACGGCCTAAGCAGAACAACAAGCAAGCGACAAGCGAGACGTGCAGATTCGGTTCGAAGAGTTTGCTGTAAGCAAGGTTTCTTCACATCAAAGTTACAAGCGACACGAGTCGCTTGGAAGCGAACTTTCAGTAGTCAATGCAACATTTCGAATAGAAAACACACGAAAAGCTGCACGTGTCTCTTGTAGCCTCGGTCCGTTGTTCACGGATGCGGAGTGAATGTTTTCCTTCAGACTGAAGAGGATTGTGTCGCTTGTCGCTTGTGTGTGAATTATACGTGTCACTTGGGTGTGAATTATACGTGTCGCTTGTCGTTTCGGTGTGAAATTTCCACAAGATAGCTTTCAGGTTGAAGCGACAGGCGACACAGGGTTTTCACACCAAAGCAACGAGCGACACGCTCCTTTAGGGACATTTCAGACCGGAGCGACAGACGACACGCGACACATGTTGCTTTGGAACGAGCCAATCAACAGCAACGTTTCACAGCGTAGGAGCATGGCAGGCAGCACAAACCTGCGTTCGATTGGTGAAATCCTGAAGCGACACGTGTTACGGGTCGCGTGTTGCTTCGATGTGAAATCTCCGTTAGTCTATAAGCAAGCTTTCACTGTGAATTCACTACCAACAGACAGAGGCGACACAATGCAAGCTATTAAAAACGGCCCAGTCCGAACGACACGCAAGCGACAAAGCAACACGTGCCGCTTGCTGGTCTAGTCGCTTCCGTTCGGAAGGTTGCATTTATTACTGTGGGTTCATTTCCAAGCGACACTTGTTGTTTTCGCATGTTGCTGTGTTATATGCACTTGGAACTTTACCTTTACCTAGGTTTTTAGTGCGAAATCTTTGAAGTTTGCAACCAGCAATCGAGGCTGCTGTGGATTTTGAGAAGAGGGTCGCAAATGAAGGAAGGGTCTGTTTGGGCGAGAAATTTTATGACGATTGTCGCCAGTATGGCTGGAACAGGGCCGTAGAAAACAATGGCAGTGACTACCTCCGGATCGTTTTTTACGCAAGGATGAATGGAAGAGAGCTCTTGGGGTAGCAGATAGTTGCCAGATTTAAGGTATTCTGAGGAAATTTCAGTAGGAAGATACAGGGACACGAGGCGAAAGTCTGGGCAAATTCGTTAGGGACAACGTGTGACGAATTAGGATTTTTCGAGAGGGAATCTTACAGATCTCTATTCCTGTAATAGAAGCTGTTTTGGGTTTCCAAAGCAAATGCTTTATTCCGAACCAATAAATATTTGCAATTCATTAGTTATTTTGTTTATATTTTTTCGAGACTTTCGAGACGAGACTTTTCAGGAGCCGTCTCGTCCCGTCTCGAATTTTAAAAAGCTTGTCCTGTCTCGTGTCTCGTCTCGAAAACGAGACGAGACACGAGACGAGACGGCACATGTCTCGTCTCGTGGGCAACACTACCAGTAAGATGACAATTTGATGGAACATTACGTATTATCGAACTAGGACGGTAAAATAAATAAATAACGAATGATATATGTTTTAAATTTATGATATTATCCTTATTTAGTTCGGAGAAAGTCTATAAACGATACGCTATAGATATTCCATTTTCCGATCAGTACACATGGTCACAGTTAGGGCAGCTATCCAGGAGGGGATTTATAAAATTTAGGCCCCTATACTATCCTTTGTTTTGGGCCCTGCCGACATTATCATTACTTCCATTAATTGCATGCTCTGTATTAATAACACTTTTAAACTTTAAAATACAGACACATTTGAGTAAAAAAATTGACTTGTATCGGTTAAAATGCAGTACTGAAAAAATAAGTTATTTAAACGCAAGAAACCCTTCATTCTACCTTTCTCATGGAAAAGCAAGTAAAATGACTTGACATGCTGATTTATTTTGCTATTATTACAAATTTAAGGACTTTCAATAATCGATGTTCTTTTGTCACTTCCGCCTCTTCAGCTTATCATTTTTGTGTGATCCCGTGGACTTGCGGCCCCCAGGCTATAGCCTAAGATATCCTAGTAACAAATACCCACTGTTGCTTTTACGCTATATTTTTCTTGCGAGACTGAAAGTTGTTAGTTCTTGAGGGGATGCTATGAACAATTTACAAAGTACGATGAGCCAAAGCGTCTTAACTTCTGGCACTGTGTCACGTACACAAGGAGAAACTGGATAATATTAATACTAAAGAGACCATGAAATATTTCATTGAATGTTGTTTCCTTTCGTAAAAATCGAGGAGAAGTTGAAAATACATTGTTTTGCAAAATGTGACTATTTTGTTTAATCAGGATTAGTACATTTTTTACTTACACGTTGTGCCTGTAAACATATGTGTGCTAGTTCATACTGCATTGCTGTGGCTAGTGTTACTTATACAATGCGTAACCAACGCTAAAAAATGTTTGTGCGCATATGTCTGAGCATGTGCAAATATATTAAACTCCCATAAAGGATTGTGGGAAAAAGAACAGTATATAAACAGTTCAATCAAATTCTCAATCAGAAGTTGCAGATAAAATATTATGTTACATAATTATGTAATTACAATGTAGAGATTTTTTGTCCAGCTCATAAAGTTCTATGTACACTTCTGTTCAGATAAAGTTGCACATTCTTCAACTGTTCAACTCTATAAGGTGTGCCACTTTATGTGAACAGGAGTGTACAAGGTGTTTCAATAATTGAACAAGGTGTGTCTTGGATACTTTGTTATCTTTTTATTGAAACACCCTGTACCTTGATAGGTATATTATTGTTGTCAGAGCTAGTAATTGTAATTAGAAAGTTTCTAAGGTTAACTCAAGTGTGTATGTCCTTAGGTCTCTACTTCGGATTCATTAAAAGAAAAAAAAACTTGCTCGTCCCCCCCCCCCTACCTCCAGCAAACTGAAAGAAATCGGTCTTTACGCTTTGCTTGCTTTGGGCTCCGCCAAATGTCTGAAGGAATCGGCATCTATGTCGAATACCAGTGTTGATTGTTACCTCACGTGACTGTGCAAAAGATTTAGGTCTTAGGTTTTTGTTAACCAATACACACATCGATATTTATATGGTACGCATAATTAAGAAGTCATCAACGACTCCTTTCATGTTCTTACCCAAAAGTTGTAACAGCCTTGGTCCTTCCGTCAAAATGTATACCCTGTTCCCGCTATCTCTGGAGCAAAGCCGCGCATAGCGGCAGAGAAGGGGGAGATCGAATGGGCAAAGCGAAGCAGTTCACGCTGCTGGGAAGGCTGTTAACTGCTGTCGCTTCCCCCTCCACGCAATTCCGTTCCTCTCACGTGTTCATTGGTGGAGCTGTCTCGCGTCACTACTTGCGCAGAGACTTATTTTCGTTCACCTGCTCCAGAAATAGATGGGACAGAGTGTAGTAACAGAGCCACAATTTGTAAGGGCAGGAACCGCCACTGCAATTTTAGTTTAACAGGACCCGGAAACCAGAGATAACGGCCATCAAATGAAAGATTCAAGAACGGGCAGTGAAACTCTGCAGACAGAATACTGGGGACAAAGTTATACGACCAACAAAGAAGTTAATCAGACGTCCGTGACACCTGGTCTTAAAAAGTAGCCATTGCAGCTGTAACACCATTCTGGTACAACTTTAATACTACTCAGAACAGGTTGTAAAGACACTACAGGGTCTTTAAAGAGAAAATATAAGCTTGTACTGTGTTTTATGGCCGGAAAAAACTTTCACTTTAAGCTTACACAGGCCCTTTTAAAAGTGAGTCTAGTATTTAATCTCCTTGTAGGCGATTAAATGGCTACTTAAGTTGTTTTCAATTGCATAGCATGACTGTTATAATATCGTCAAGCCAATGAGAAGACCACGAATGTGCTAAATCTTATATTGAGATGAAAACATTTTAATATTCAAAGTCCTGTGTGTGGAAAAGCACGTTTTACATTTGGATAAATGTTGTTATGGATAAATATGTACCTGCTTATGACTGTTTATTTGGTCATGTAAGTTAGCATAGAAATATATCAACAACAAATAATAAAAAAACTGCACTTAGGTGAAAAAAGTAAAAATTTACACATTCGTGATTTTGGGAAAACTATTAAAAATTGCTTAAATGAATTTTAGTTCTCTTATGGCGTATTTCTTGCCCGTCTCGGCTATCTCTGGAGCAAGCGAACGAAAACAATTATCTGCGCTACGCCAATGAACACGTGAGAGGGAACGGGATTGCATGGAGGGGGAAAACGACTGCAGTTAAGTCTTCGCAGCAGCGTGTACTGCTAAGCTCTACCCACTCGATTTTCCCCTTCTCTGCCACTATGCGCGGCCTTGCTCCACAGATTCCGGGGATAGAGTATAGTAAGTTTAGTGATGAACAAGGTGGAAGAGTAGAGAGAAATGACGGTTTTGATTTTTAACTTATATTTGCGAAGGTCATTTTGGAATTGAATTAAAGTAATAAATATTCTGAAATACTTCTAAAATTGCATAAACTTCTATAAATTGCGGGTTCTTCTTATGTATTCCCAACAGTTTGTAGGAAAAAAATAGAGGGAATGGTAGAAAATTTGTTTGATGGAAAGCTCCTTGTATGACGCAATGAGATCAACATCGTAATCTAATATTACGCGGACAGCGAGCATACTCTTCCCGCGTCCATGGAAACAGTCAGTTCAAGAACGCGAGGAATGACATTCTGTTTCCTTACTTGATGCTACTTACAAACTGAATTCGCTCTGGTAGACTTTACTGCCTTCTAAGATTTCAATGCTTTCGAATAGATTACGTGGATGGTAGAAATATCCTTCATAAATCGAACTCTCTTTAATCCAATTTGCGTTTCATTATAATGTCATGCTTCCCAAAACAAGTTTTGTTTTTGAACGTTTTATCTATACCTTGAAAAAGTAATAAAAGTAATATATATGAAAACACGCTTACTATACTCTGTCTCTGGAATCTGTGGAGCAAGGTCGCGCATAACGGAAGTGAAGGAGAGAAAGCGACTTCGCGGAGCAAAGCAGTGCACGCTGCTGCAAACGGCTGGTAGCTGCACTCACTTCCCCTCTCAAGAGTTCATTGGTCGAATCCTCTCGAGTCACTACTTGGGAAGTGACTTGTTTTCGTTCGCTCGCTCCAGAGATTTCAAGGACAGTGTGTCTGTTCCGGGACCTCTGGAACAAAGCCGCGCATAAGGGTAAAAAGGGCAGAAAGTGAGTGGGCGGAGCAAAGCATTACAACTGCTGCTAAGAGTGGTATCTGCAAGCGCAATTTCCTCCTCATGCACTCACTTCCCTTTTCATACGTTCATTGGTGGAGCCCTCTCGAGTCACTACTTGCGCAGAGACTTGTTTTCGTTCGCTTGCTCCAGAGATACCCGGGACATAGTATACTTGAACAGATGACATGTTTTCGTTAGCTTGCTCCAGAGACTCCCGGGACAGAGTGCAATTACTTCCAAACATTGCTATGTGGCAATCGCAACTGTCTGCATGTCCAAGAGCAACAGCAAACAGTAGCGCATTTCACGCCAAAATTTACTGAAATAAAATACTTCCTCTTCTTTTCATTTTGAGTTTCATTAAAGCACCCAGCGTATGTGCTGAATAGTAGGGGATATAAATAGACCTAAGGATATAAATAGTACTGTTTCAAACTGAATATAGTAGGTCGCTGGAAGATTCGGAATCAAACACCTACCGATTGGGCATCTGATAACTCTTGACTCTCATTAGCCGTGAGTAAACAAGCACAGGTCCAAATTTCCGCCATTCAAGCTTTCACCAGTTTGATTTGACTGGATTTCCCCCTCTGCTCCCCCTGGCTCTTCCTTCCTACGCTTAATTGGTTCTTACGTTTAATTACTCTGAGCATCGGACCTTTTCTATTTGTGACGGAGTGAACTGAAGTTGAAGGCAAGTCCACCTACAAATCCAGCTCAAACAGATGCGCGTGGGCACCGAATCATAGTCCCTGACATTCACAAAGTAATAACTTCCCAGGCGTAGCATGCGGCGAAAATTGTTTCTTGGTAGACTTTAACATTAATTTTAACCCCTTGCAATGTTGAGGATGATTCAGTGTTCTCAGAGCTTGCTGATCTCAGTGATTTCGACTGAGTTGGAGTTCGTTTCATGTTCACTTAATGCAAAGTTAGGCTATTCGGGACTGGACCTACAGTTAAAGTCGTATCAAATCTGGAAACTATTATTACAAGGCGACGTTACCACTACGCCATTGGGAAGAATTCAACTATATCCTGTCTCAGTTATCTCTGGAGCAAGGCCGCGCATAGCGTCAGAGAAGAGGAGGAAATCAAGTGGGCAGAGCGAAGCAGTACACGCTGCTGTGAAGGCTGGAAACTGCAGTCGCTTTCCCCCTCTACACGCAATCTCTTTCCCCCTCACGTGTTCATTGGTGGAGCCGTCTCGCGTCACTATTTGCGCACAGACTTGTTTTCATTTGCCTGCTCCACAGATAACTGGGACAAGGTATTGATTGAAGTCATGATTCCAAGTATCTTTAATGTAAAAAAAACGGTGAGGTTTGGATTTGAACCCACGACTTCTAATTCACTGAAAACAGCCGGAAGCTGAGACTCAAGCATTCTACCAAGTACCCTCTAAGATAAATGGAAAGCATGCCTTTAAGCGTGTTACCACTTTCTCCTGTTAAATAACATTTTCTCTGCGGTTTCTGAAAAACGTTAATTTTCGCGCATTGCACAGTACTTCGCAAGGGGGTGATAAATTTATTTCGCCCAAATTATTTTTAATTATGCCTCTGTTCAAGGGGAAATCGCATATCAGCTTGGATTGTAAAGGGATAACGTATTTATGCATTCTTGCTTGCACAAAACCACAGGAAATAACTATTAATAGCTGAAGGTAGCTTTTCAGGTAATTTTTGGTCAAAATTTTCTACTTCGTTTTCTTAATTGTCACAAAATACGAGCGTGTAATTGTGAGATTTTTACTTCTAGGCTGCACGAACCTCTACAAATTATATAAATTACAACTTGCCACAGTCACTCATTGTAAGGAGAATATATTTTCCACGTTTATGAATAAATTAATATATATTGAAAGTGGTATGTAATAAATTCATGAGAATTTATTTGTAGATATTTCTGGGATTCTACGCAACAAACGCAACAAATTCTAATTATAACTTGGAATAACTAAATTGCCG
Organism: Lepisma saccharinum; assembly: GCF_977018435.1. Lineage (NCBI taxonomy): Eukaryota > Metazoa > Arthropoda > Insecta > Zygentoma > Lepismatidae > Lepisma > Lepisma saccharinum. The sequence continues at coordinate 24,716,197 of NC_139230.1, read as the reverse complement.
ATTGTGAGGGTTGATAAGCCATCCCCTTCGTTATGGTTCATAATATGCCCCTGCTGCATCTCTAAATTTACAAGAAACAAATAGTTCAATTTTCAAAACACAATGTCGGAGTTAGGCCTCCACGATGGCGCAGTGGTAGCGTTGTCGCATTGTAATCAAGGGGTCCCGGGTTCGATAACCTGTGGAAGCACATAGTGGTTCGGATCCCACTTTAACTGTAGGTCCAGTGCCGATTAGCCTTACTGTGCATAAAGTGGACTTCCAAGACCAAATTAACCAACCAACAATGTCAGTTAGATAATAGTTTTTTGTATTTAAAATGTTAGAAAGTCGAATTTAACATTTGTTTTTTTAATTTTGTAAAAATACGATAAGCTTAAGGCCAACATTTTGAACAGAAATCTGTGACCAAATGAATATTTAGGCTCCTATGATTTCCGGAAAATTCAGAATGTTGTTCTGGTTTCAGAGTTTCACTGGCAATTTTTATTGCATTGATCAAAAATATTTTTTGGGGGGACCAAAGAGATTGTTTTTCTTCTTCCGTCCTAGTGAAACTTCTTTTTTTTACCATATTCACAAGGGAAAAATTTGAGAGACTATATGATTCCATCTAGTACCTGCTCGTAGAAGCTAATCTCTTGTGAAAAGAATAGAAAAACTTCTGTCAGTGAATCGTCGAATAAAAACAAACCCCTTTCTCAAATGCCAAGAAATTTCGGAAAACATTTGTATGATATCAATGAGCAGATATTGAAATGAGCCAAGACTATTCCACAGATTATCATGCACTTTCCATTAAGAGCATTTCTAGTTGAGAGAATATATTTTCCTCAAGGTTTACTACTTCCATGGTTATAAAATTCGCTTCACTGATCAAAGCCTTACTTTTGAAGAAATTGGATGCTCCAGACTAACAGAAAGTTCTTGGTAAACTTTTCTTAAGCCGTGCCCGTGAAGTCAAAAATTGTTTTGTTCGAAGATCTTTTACAATGTTTCTGTAACATCCCATTCTATGCATTGTACTTTTGAAATATATAATTCCTAGTTTATAGTTTATCTTAATCTTGCAATATAGAAAAGTCAAAATACGAAAAGACTTTCGGTAAAGTGAACTGCCGACCACTTCTTACTTGTATACCTCGCTGTATGTTGTACAAGAAAAATTCAAATAATTACTACCGTAACAATTCTGGAGGGAATATAATAGAAAATTAAGCTGATGATTACAAGAGTAGATAGAATCCCAGTCAACCCTTTGGTTTAACTTGTACGTACACAATCCCAAGGCGCATTTCTTCTTTTCGAATCGCTCAATAACCTAATCAATTTCTTGCTTCAGTTTGTGTGCGTGCAATAGACTTTATGGCTTATTTTCTCATTCCGAAGCGGGGAAATAATACAAGGTCCGCCCATAAAGAAACAGAACTGTCAAAAAAAAAGTACCGTATTCTGGCAACACTGCAAATAGCTATATCTAAACTTCCCGTCAGTGCATGTTTCAACCTGTTACAGGCAGTCGGCTATATTCCTTGGGCAGTCGGTATCGGGGCAAGCGTGCGTCAGATGCAGTTCGTGTGCAGGTGGCGTACAAAATACGCGCACCAAGATGGAACAACGTTACAGCATAAAGTTTTGTAACAAATTGGGTAAATAGTTTACCGAAACGTTACAGATGATACGGGCAGTGTATGGTGATGCAGCATTATCAAAAACCAGGTGTATGACTGGTACAATCGTTTCAAAGGTGGACGTGAAAGTGTCGAGGATGAACCAAGATCAGGACGCCCTTCAACGTCAAGGAATGACGACAATGTGGAGAAAGTTCGTGCACTGGTGAGAGGTGATAGACCATGAATTTGTCCCTGAAAACCAATCAATCAATCAGTGGTATTACAAGGAAGTGCTTGGTTCACTCAGGAATAGGATGAAGCCGGTTAGGAAGGACCTCTGCGATTCTGGCCAATGGTTTCTGTTACACGATAATGCTCGGCCTCATACCGCATTGTCTGTACAATAATACCTTGCTAAGCATTCAGTGACAGTGATCAATCACCCTCCATATTCTCCGGACTTATCTACCGCTGATTGTTTCCTTTTCCCCAAGCTTAAGATGGCTATGAAAGGGCGAAGATTTGAAGACGTCGCAAACATTAAATTAAATGTTACGCGTATTTTGCGAACACTTACTGTCAATGACTATAAACAATATTTCCAAGACCTGTACAAACGCTGGTCAAAGTGTATTGCCTCCTCTGGTGATTATTTTGAAGGTGATCAAGTCATTTGAAGGTAATTACTTGTTTTCTTTCCTAAAAAAAGTTCGGTTTTTTATGGGCGAACCTTGTATTTCATATACTCTGTCCCGGGAATCTCTAGAGCGAGCTACCGCTCAAGTACGGTAGTGATTCCAGAGGGCTCGACCAATGAACTCGTGAGAGGAGAAGTGAGTGCAGGTACCAGCAGTTGGCAACAGCGTGCACAGTTTTTCTCAGCAACTTACTTTCTTCCCTTTTCTTTCATTATACGCAGTCTTGATCCACATATTCCAGAAGCAGAGTATAGACGAAAATAATCCGCGCTGTTGAAAGGAATTGGAAGAAAGGGGTAAAATATTTGTTAATGAAATGTTATTGAGTTATTTATTAAGGTTCTGGTCTTTAGAGCGTAAGTTGAAAGTTCGCAATTGATGTCGCACAAATCTGAATGAGCATGTTGTGTGTTAAGAATCATAAACAATGAGGCGTATAAGGGATTGGACATTCCCGTAAGTACCCAAATGTAGAATACCTTGGACTGCATTTTACAGCAGACTAACGAGGCTCTGGCGTCTGTACTCAGAGCCAGAATAATCGCCTGTAAGACTTGTGTTCTGTCGATGTTTGCTTGTGATTGTTATCTTATCACCATTCATCTTCATCTTTGCGAGTAGCCAAAAGTGGCAGAATAGCCTGCTCTGGGGTCAGTTACCGCAGGCAAACGTCGTTACATGTGTGACTGTAATGGATGTTACTGCCACACATCGGACGACACCAGTACCAACCATTTTCCAATTTTTCATCAGTGTAAATGGGGATATACAAAACATACAACACTTCAGAGCAATTCCGTTAGTGTGGTAAAGAGAGTTAACGATTTTCTCTTACACTGGGTTGCGGATATTTAAGACGTTATAGTTTCCAAAAGATACTGAAGTAATCAAGAAGTTAATCTTCAAGTCAGTGCATATTTTCTTCATTCGATCGTTCAAAACATTTGAAAAACATGGCCGGAGACACTACGACAATATCTTCTGAAATTAAAGTTTGACGTACGGACTATTTCTCATATTTTCAATCCTTTGTGCATTTCCAATTTTAACTGTCAGATTCACAAATATATTCCACTTTCATTTCTTCAAGGTGGCTATTCCAAATATCATCTTCACTGATTTGAAAGTTTCTTGCAATATTGTTTCGAAATATGTTGAAACTGGACTAAACAAATAATATGTTTTTCAGAGGGAATATGATAAATCAAAGCTTACCATTGTCTTGTTTGGCTTACACAATGTTTTGTCATTCTAATTAATGTCTTGATGCATTTCATCCTTTAATATTGTAAATATCCATGTGTTTGACTTTATTTTACATGCATTCAACCTTTGAGGACCTACACATCTTGTACTCTAAAGCAGCTACAATTTAATGCATAATATATCGCATGTAGTAGATATGAATTTCATCTACGAGGCAACAAACCATACCATTTCCCTGTTAATATCATGTATCCCCAGCATTTGTAAATGTATTGGAGACTCAAGTAGGTTGGATTATTCGGAGTAAACAATTTAAAAAAACTGTAACAATAACTTACTTTTAAAAAATAAGTTCTTAAAAGTTTATTTTCTGGTATATTCTTTTGCGGTAACAACTTTTCTCCAAATATTATGTGCGTGTTAGAATATTTAGTTTCTTTTTATGTATTTTTGCAAAATTGTATTTTTTAAGGATTCGCAATATTTACGTACACAGAAATCTGTCACTATCAGAAATCTGAAACACATTTTATCGACGTTTTACGGCTTTATTTTATCTATGGGCTCTTACTGTTGACAGGGTACTAAAACATTTAACTAATGGAAGTTTCAGTTAGTTTCATGTATCGCTGGTAAACACAGAAAAGCTGTTAGGAAACCGTGGGCAGTTTGTGAAAATGGAATCCAAAGCCGCATGTTGCGGAAGGATCGATGCTATTACGACCAGTCAGTGCGTAAGATTGCTCCGGATATAAGTTGAAAGTTCAGTCTTCTCTTGAGTGTTTCGAGGGATTGAAAACTGAGTTCGGAACAGAAGAAAAATAAGTTTTATTTAAACGTAGCTTGAAAACGTGTTTCAAGGATGTACAGTCATGTTCAAAAAATCTGTCGCATGGATTTTTTCTAAGTCCAACGTCTTACGAAAGTATGTTGGTAGCTCTGAAACAAGGAAGTGTTGTGAAATATACGATCCTCCAATCAGAGTGAAGTTCGATTCGGATGAGCAGGAGGCGTGACTCACGGTCTTGTCCACAGGAAGTTCAACCAATGCAGCATTTCCAAATATGAGATAACGTCCCCATTGGTTAAATATTGTTTCAATAATGCGAATCGGCAGAAAGATTGCGCAAAAGTTTACTTTGTCGTTTTAATGCCTTTAATCGTTTCAAATTAGTATTACATTGTTCCAATTATAGTTCATGAGCTTAATATAATGTATTCATGTATGTGTTTGACAATCATATATCACTCATTATTCTAATGAATAATTTTCACATTGTTTTCACTACGTGAGATGACATTTCATTTACATTTACGATAAAATAGTGGTTTGGGTGTAATAACAGTTTTCATTAATTAATTTAGAGATGCATTTTTATTTGTTGAGTTAATGATTAGGTTAATTCGTTATTTCTCGCGAAAAGAGGGAACCACAGCTGAAAGAAAATACACAACTTGTATTATTGAGGTCAACATCACTTTTTGCACACATAGGCTAATCACGACTCGGGATACATTTAAATTGGAATCTGAAACATTATGCGACCTGACTGGAACTCGGAAAAGGGCACACTGATTACAAGACGTCGATACATTACCACTTGGTCTGGCGAACGCCAATAATAATGAGGGGTTGTGGGAGTGGGAGAGGGGTGACGGAAAGTAGAAAATAAATAGTATTTTTGGGGGTATTTAATGTTATATTTATACACACACAAACCTAAGAAAATATTTATTTTGATACATGTGTGTGGGGGGGGAGGGGGAAAAGAGAGGGACAGAAAGATATTGGGAGAGATGGGACAAAGAGGTGATTGTGAAAATGTTTTATTTGACGTTCAGTAATAAAAACAATCAAATCAATGATGATTATCTTATAAATACCATCTTTAATGTAAATTTGTTTTAAAAATGGGGGCGGGGAGCTGTTTGTTTTACGTTCAGTGCAGGATAACAAGTGGAGACACATAGTGGTTCGTATCTCACTTTGAACTGTAGGTCCAGGCCCCATTAGCCTATCTGTGTATAACGTGGATTTAGAATTCAGTAGAAAATAACGTCCATCTAGTATTTTGGATTTTAGATGCGTTGAGACCACTAAAATTTCTAATTCTTATAATAAGAAACCTGTCCTCATATTACCATTCTGAAAGAGAGAGAGTTAATTGTATAGTCTTTCGTTGTTAGTTTCAAAGAAGACTAATTCAAATAGTAACAATGGGAACGAATAAAGCTTACGAAAAGTTTTTGCCACCGTGGGGATTTGAACCTACGACCATTAGAGTGACAACCCAGTGCGATAACCACTATCCCACGAGTTCGTTCCTTCTTACGGCATGATTATGAGTTAAGACCAATTCGTTCAATATGCATTAGAAATATAATCCCCACCCGCCTCTTTATAAACAACACACCCAAACGCTCCTTTGTAGCAAATGAAATAAAGGTGGTATGAATGTCATAAAACATTTAAGCAAAATCTACTATATTTACAACGCAATCCTTTTACATGGAGAGGCTACGGCTTCGAGAATTGATTTTGTGGTTTGACTGTAATTGTAGGATACCCCATAGGTATCGATAAGCCAAGGCTCTAGTGTGCACTAGATTGGTTCATTTGTAGTGACGTGCTCAGGAATTTGTAAAGAGGTATGTGAATATAAAAATGTGTTAATGCTTATTTTTTAAACAGTGAACTCATAATTTAATACCTCTCTGTCCATCTCATTATCCTACTTAGGAACTAATTAGTATTGCAGGAGTCATACTGAAAAGAAATCTTACGTGACAATGACGAGAAATTATATTTACGGAAGGAATAGTTTTCATATTTTGAAACCTCGAAGGGCCATGGGCTATCTCCCGACTGTCAGTCTCCCTTCCACAATCCTACCTAGAGTTATCTTCAACTAGCAACGAGGTGACGTTGGTCAGCACGTCGAACCCTCAGCCGTTATAGAAGATATCTGAAACCAGGTTACACCAGTCACTCGTAGATCCCCAATTTCCTCACGATGGTGGGTTGCCACCGGTCCTATACAGATAACAGGCCGAGAACCCAGGACGACTCGAATCCATGCCGTCCCGCTGCAGTCGGAGTCCAAAGCACAGAGTCTTAGACCGCACCGTTACGGAGGAGGAGAGTTTTCATATTTTGTTTCTTATAAATGTCGACAATACATTAAATATATTATGCACCAAAAATTAGTGTAAAAAAATAGCCGGTTCTATAAGAGATTCGAACCTTCGACCTTCACTCAACTAGGCCGCTATTTTTAACAATTTCCCATTTTCTCACTCAATAACCTTCGTTGAACGTTGTCTTAAGAGTCGTTAGCAATCTTGTAAACCTTATTAACCTATCTGCTGTCTATCACAAATGTATTTTACAGCCTGGAGTAGATTTTGATGTCTGCAATTTAGAACTTGGCTTTCGTGGTAAGTAATTCTCTACCGTCTACTATAATAAATAAATCAAAGTCTACATATCTCATATTTTGTAAATGCGAAATGTCATTGTTAAATGTTACAAACTATTTCTTATTCCACCGTTAGTTCCAGATTTAGCCATAGCATTCTGGAAACCAGCGTGAAACGTGTTTCCCACACTTCCAAGGTCAGGTGAACCCTTATCAGTTGTATTGGATGCCTGTGAACATGTCACTTCATACGTCATGGTACTGTGGTGGATTTCTTCCCCTTCCCCTTTTACCTTGAACGGAAGTAATCCCCGACTGGGCACGACGAATCAATCACAGAAAAGCAGACTGTCTAGTAAATCGCATGCCATGTATTATTTCGAGCTCCTAGGTTTTGGAAAGTGAAATAAAAGAAAGTATGTAACATTAATTCATAATGGTTGACTTCTTTGGGTATTATTTCATGACTCTTTTCTACTTACTCCAATGAAACTTTTGTCTACTGTTTTCAGTAGATCAATAGGTGTTTTGAAACATCTACTGTGTTCAGATTTTCAAAAAGATATAAATACAAAAAATAATAAGGGGTATGAAATTAATATTTACAGCAAAAATATTAACTTAACATATTATACACTTTACTGAATAAATTAATTTCACTTGCAGTTTCTCTACTGTACTGGTTTCAGTAGATCAATAGGTGTTTTGAAACATCTATGTTAAGATTTTTTAAATTTGAATTACAATTTGTGTGCCTGAAAACTTAGGGTATTTTACACCCGTCACGCTATACGGGGTCCAGCCCCTTATCATGACAAAAATAAAAGCGTGTCTGAAAACTAAAATAAATCCTTACCTGAGTTAAAAGCTGAGCCTGTAAAGCGACAGACAGTCAGCACAAACAAGGACAACACACACGCAGTCCTACAAAGATTATACTAACAGTAAGTCCAGTCACCAGAGCCTCGTTAGTCTGCAAAATGCAGTTCAGGGTGTACTATATGGAAGTGAGGTTGGTTTAAATTTTAAATAGATATAAAAACAAATTGTTAGTGAGGAGGAATAAAAAGTTATATTTACAGCTAACATGCTGAGCTAAACACCCTACAAGGGTGTAAGGGATGGCCTTCCACGAAGTATGTACACCCAATTGTTGCTTCCACGTAGTACACCCTGGACTTCAGTTTGCAGACGAACGAGGTTCTGGCGACTGGCCCCATGGCCAGTATAATTTTATGTGTTGTCCTGTGTTTGGTCCTTGTGGGTGCTGAGTGCCCCTTTACAGCCTCAGCTTTTAACCGAATTCAGAATATTTTACTATGTTAGTTACAACACGACGTTACAGTTATGTTATTTTAGTTCTGGTAAGGGGCTGGACCCCATATAAAGTGACAGGTGCAAAATAGCCTAAGTGCTGACGCACACAAAATTTTGAATTCAAATTCAAACACACTACATGCAATATTACATGTAGTACTGAAGAGAATATTTCACTTGTAGTTCCTCAACTGTAATTACATATTAGGCTTACTGAAAGTGTTCAGTAGGAAATCATTGATTTTGAGTAGATTTCCGAGAGACACAGTAGAGTACTACAATTGATAACAGTAGATTCTGTCTACTGTAAGCAGTAGAAATTACGTAGGTTTATAACGACGATGAGAATGAAACAGAGGTAAAAACAATGATAATGAAATGCAGAAGCGACCTGGAGCAAACAGGAACGTAGAATGTCTGGCAGCGAGACGCAAGAGTTGATCAAGCGATTGTAGCGTCAAATTTAGCTTAGAGATCATATTTGATATTTCTAGATGAGCTCAATATACAAGTTACATACAATGAGAGAATTGAATTGAGTTTACATCTCACGTGATATGAGTCGAAACTATTGTTGCACATTGAACTGTTAAGTGAATCAATATTCAATTCGATTAACTAGTGAATGGTGATGTGCTGAGATTTTGTAACGAGATGTGCCAAATGGCTGACAGTAGAAAAACTTATGGACACATTGATTTAATATATTTGAACAATCTTATAACGTGCGATTTTGCATGAAATTTTATTACTTGAATCTACATCACTTCATTGCAAAGGCTACAAGGTATTTTATGGGTTGTAAAATTCTGTGTTCGATTCACGGTTCGGTTAACTCTGCGATTTTTATTTCTTATTAAACCGAAAAATTATTTATTGCATTTTACTTATTACGAAAATTCGTATATTATTTGCTTTGCGAAATGTAGAGAATATATTGTTTTTCAGGATTTTTACAAGAATACAACTATGCATGGTGAACAAAAAATAATGTAAAATAAATACTATTCACAAGAGGATGTCAATAGTATTTATTTGTTTTGTTTCTTGATAATTTTCCCTAAAATAAAAATGTATAACTTTCGCTGTACATGACATTTCGTCGAATATGACACATGGATCATTTTATGCAAATCCTAGTAAAATAATGAGAAATTCAAAAACATATTCTGAAAAATTCTTTTCAAAAATAACATTGAAAAATCATTAGAAACGAGTGTTATTTTTTTAAAAAAATATATATAACATTTTTATTTCTTTAAATTATTACTTAAATACAATACTTAGTTGCTATATATAATAACAATAGGGGTAATCGAACAGAAGTCAAACCTATAATCTTCGGCGTGTAATACTGATAGCCTATCACCGAACCAATTTACCATCATAAAAAAATCGAAGTTTTTTTCTCGGAAATTACTGGCTAGTGCACGCTGGAACCTTGCCCTACGAATATCTACCCTACCACTACAAGAAGCCACGTCACAACCTCAATTTTCGAACCTGTAGCCTCTCCATGTAAAAGGATTGCGTTGTAAATATAGTAGATTTTGCTTAAATGTTTTATGACATTCATACCACCTTTATTTCATTTGCTACAAAGGAGCGTTTGGGTGTGTTGTTTATAAAGAGGCGGGTGGGGATTATATTTCTAATGCATATTGAACGAATTGGTCTTAACTCATAATCATGCCGTAAGAAGGAACGAACTCGTGGGATAGTGGTTATCGCACTGGGTTGTCACTCTAATGGTCGTAGGTTCAAATCCCCACGGTGGCAAAAACTTTTCGTAAGCTTTATTCGTTCCCATTGTTACTATTTGAATTAGTCTTCTTTGAAACTAACAACGAAAGACTATACAATTAACTCTCTCTCTTTCAGAATGGTAATATGAGGACAGGTTTCTTATTATAAGAATTAGAAATTTTAGTGGTCTCAACGCATCTAAAATCCAAAATACTAGATGGACGTTATTTTCTACTGAATTCTAAATCCACGTTATACACAGATAGGCTAATGGGGCCTGGACCTACAGTTCAAAGTGAGATACGAACCACTATGTGTCTCCACTTGTTATCCTGCACTGAACGTAAAACAAACAGCTCCCCGCCCCCATTTTTAAAACAAATTTACATTAAAGATGGTATTTATAAGATAATCATCATTGATTTGATTGTTTTTATTACTGAACGTCAAATAAAACATTTTCACAATCACCTCTTTGTCCCATCTCTCCCAATATCTTTCTGTCCCTCTCTTTTCCCCCTCCCCCCCCACACACATGTATCAAAATAAATATTTTCTTAGGTTTGTGTGTGTATAAATATAACATTAAATACCCCCAAAAATACTATTTATTTTCTACTTTCCGTCACCCCTCTCCCACTCCCACAACCCCTCATTATTATTGGCGTTCGCCAGACCAAGTGGTAATGTATCGACGTCTTGTAATCAGTGTGCCCTTTTCCGAGTTCCAGTCAGGTCGCATAATGTTTCAGATTCCAATTTAAATGTATCCCGAGTCGTGATTAGCCTATGTGTGCAAAAAGTGATGTTGACCTCAATAATACAAGTTGTGTATTTTCTTTCAGCTGTGGTTCCCTCTTTTCGCGAGAAATAACGAATTAACCTAATCATTAACTCAACAAATAAAAATGCATCTCTAAATTAATTAATGAAAACTGTTATTACACCCAAACCACTATTTTATCGTAAATGTAAATGAAATGTCATCTCACGTAGTGAAAACAATGTGAAAATTATTCATTAGAATAATGAGTGATATATGATTGTCAAACACATACATGAATACATTATATTAAGCTCATGAACTATAATTGGAACAATGTAATACTAATTTGAAACGATTAAAGGCATTAAAACGACAAAGTAAACTTTTGCGCAATCTTTCTGCCGATTCGCATTATTGAAACAATATTTAACCAATGGGGACGTTATCTCATATTTGGAAATGCTGCATTGGTTGAACTTCCTGTGGACAAGACCGTGAGTCACGCCTCCTGCTCATCCGAATCGAACTTCACTCTGATTGGAGGATCGTATATTTCACAACACTTCCTTGTTTCAGAGCTACCAACATAATTTCGTAAGACGTTGGACTTAGAAAAAATCCATGCGACAGATTTTTTGAACATGACTGTACCAAAATATATTACGTTTAGTACTATGAAATCGGTATATTTCTTTTTTATGCATGTAGAGTAGAGTAGAGAAGGGTAATACTGCGCGTCGGGTAAGATTGCGAACAGTTTTTTTCAGGTAAAAATCATACACGATTGGCACCACTGTTCCACCGTCACTTCGCCAAGATGGCAACTAGCCGTGGATGTTAGTGAAGACATGTTGGTAGTTCGTTGTGCTGAGAGAGGAAAGCGAGAAGAATTTTAAGGTGTTTACTATTTATTTTGATACTAAGTTCTTTTTAGAATTTCTTCACTGTAAATGTAGAGAATAACACGATGATGATTCATAGAGGCAGCTGGGTTAATGCAGAGTCCGCCTGTGTATTTGTTTTCATTGCATTGTGCAATGGCTCGACAGCATCACGTGCTTTGTTCCAGATTGCAGCGCGGGGCAAGACTGCGCAATAAATTCCAGGTGAAGAGATATTTTACAAATCTGCAGTAATTATTGGATAGATATAAATTTCAACCATGCCGTGTATTTAGTATGGATGAATCTGGTATCAGCACAGTTCCTTCGAAACCTCCGAAGGTGATATAGGCCAGTCAATAAGGGGGTCCAATAAGGAAAAAATTTAGGGAAAGCTGGTACAAATTTTACTATCTTCAAAAAAGGATTTTTAACAACATACTAATTTTGCACTCGTCTACCAGCCCGGATTTGGCCGCCATCTTGGAAAAATGGCGCCCCAAAATCAGTTTTTTGCAAATATCTCGCTTGAAAAGTATTTTATAGCAAAAGAGGTTATGACAAAACATAATCTACATAAAATTCTCTACAAAACATGTTCCGTGCATTTTTATTCTAGGATGCGCCGTTTGTGTGCTAGCTGAGCGAGAATTTTTTTTTTCCCCCGCTCAGTTTTGAAAGCGCGGAACTCACGAAAACGTCTTTTCCATGATTTTTTGTAGCACTTCTATAAAACTGTACTTATTACATTTGTTCTTTCTTACAGGATGTCATTTATGAGTTCAATTGCTTTTATCATTGCATGCAGTTATTTATGTCAGCTGTGTGCAGGAGATAATATGTTTGGTCTGAAAGAGAAGATAACTCCAAAGGAGCATGTTGACTTTGTCCAAAAAGGTTGTTTCACAATAAAACGCCATTGTAATCAACGGGTCCCGGGTTCGATACCCGTTGGAGACACATTGCACAGTAGTTCGGATCCCACTTTAAACTGTGGAACCAGTCCCGATTAACATTACTGTGCGTAAAGTGAACTTAAAACAACAATTCAAACCATAATAAAATGATCAGAAAAGTTCTGGTCAGATATAACAACTGAGCCTTAATGCGCTCCATTAAGAGTTGTTGTTGAGTTGGTGTTTTGAGTCCACTTTATGCACAGTAAGGTAATCGGGACTGGACCTACAGTTTAAAGTGGGATCCGAACCAGTATGTGCCTCCACCGGGCATCGAACCCGGCGCTCCATTAAGAGTTGTGGGGGATGACAGAGGAGTGACCAGAGTCAATGCTAAGTGGATTTTTTGGCATGCTCATTAGTTTCCAGATAAAATAGATGAGCAGCATGTCGATGCACGAAAGTCTCGTATATCAAGGGATAAGCAAGACTTTCAGTTCTTTTGTCAGTGAGGCCTCCCTGATGGCGCAGTGATAACGTCGTCTCCTTGTAATGAAGGGGTCCCAGGTTCGATACCCGATGGAGGCACATATTTGTTCGGATCCCACTTTAAACTGTCGGTTCAGTCCTGATTAGCCTTACTGTGCGTAAAGTGGACTTAAAACTCAAACTCAATCCATCTTTTGTCAGTGATTCTCATCTCACCCACCATTCCCTGATTTTGATGACAAAGTCAATGATTACGGAAGTAACAGGGATTAAGAAAACCAATCCATCTGATGCTTATGATGTTGGAATGTCTTCAATGTTGAGTATCGTTAGTAAAATTTGGCAAATGTCAAGTTTGAACAAAATAAGAGAGTTAATCACTGGAGCGGTCACTTCTGAAGTGAAAATCAGATGTGTTGTATCCAGCCGATCAAGAGTTTTCATTTAATAAATTATTTTACTAAAGAATCACAAGACCAATTCAGAGAAAACTTTAAGTACAAACTTGCCCCATACCAGTTATATCTGATAAGGTAGGGATGTGGACAACCAAGAAGCCTTCTCTTAATGATTCTCTTTGTACCACTCACTGAGAGACAAAGATGCTGTACCGCCAGATTCTTCGCATTATACCCTGTAAACGCCTTAAAGATTGCGCAAGGGGACTTCTAGCTGTAGAAAAATTGGGCTAAAGTGTTCAATAACGTGTTCAAAATCTGACACTGTTGCACTTCTTTTGATTGGTTTCGAAGACACACGTGCCGCTTCCGTCTGAAAGCTCCCTTCCTCTACTATAGTCTGTCCCGGGAATCTATGGAACAAGGCTCCTGTAAGCGGTTAGTAGCTGCAGTCGTTTTCCCTCCACCATGCAATTATATTCGCTCTCACGTATTCATTGGTCGAGTTACTGTCTTCTCGAGTTACTACTTGTGCAGACCCTTGTCTTTGTTCGCTCGCTCCAGAGATTCCTGGGACAGAGTATAGAAGATGAACGGAGCTTTCAGATGGAAGCAGCACATGTCTCTTGGAAACCAATCTTAAGAAATAAATGCAACTTTTCGAACTGACGCGACACGGCAAGCTGCACGTGTCACTCCAACTGGGCCTTGTTCTCGATAGAGTGCTTTGTAGCACCTCGTCAGTTGTGCGCGCATACACTGTGAATGATAAGACTAAAGGGGACCGTGTCATCACTTAGCTTTGAAATCCCTGTGTAAATTGTGGTCTGTCGCTTTTGCTTCGATCTGCAAGCTCACGTCAATTCTGATGATCTATTCCACATTCAGTTACAAGAATTCTTGCTGGTAGAAGACAAGCGATGTTTTGGTTTCTAACAGTAGCAGAAATACAGACATTATGTTTATTTGTTTTATGTTAAATATTACAAAATTATGTTTTAATTAATATACATATATTACCACTTGAGAATACATTTTCAAGAAGAGTCCTTAGAACATTTATAATAAACATTTTATTAAGAAATAAGGCTTCAAGCTGCCGTGCAATAGCGTTCTCTTGAGTTTCGCTCTTTCGCAATGGAGCGGGAAAAAAGGTGAAAATACTCGATTCTCTAGCGTCATAATGGTGCTTCCTAGAAGAAAAATGCACAGAACATTTTTTGTAGAGAATTTTATGTAGATTAATTTTTGTCATTTTCTTTTGCTGTGAAATGCTTTCCAAGCGAGATATTTGCAAACAACTGATTTTGAGCGCCATTTTTCCAAGATGGCGGCCAAATCCGGGGTGGTAGAGGGGTACAAAATTAGTATGTTGTCAAGAACCCTTTTTTGAAGATAATAAAATTTGTTCAAGCTTTCCCTAATTTTTTTCCTTATTGGACCTCAAAATCATCCCTTGTCGACTGGCCTAATAAGTGTGAAGGGGAAAGGATCGGTTAAGAAAGTTGTTAGTGGACAAACCATCACTGCTGTATATCGTATGAGCGCGTCAGGAAGTTTCATTCCTCCTGCATTCATCTATTCCACGGGAGAGAATGAAAGCAGAACTACTTGATGGGGTACCGCCATCTGCTATTGGTATGATGATGAAAACGAACATCCTTGCTGAAGAAGATGTATCAAGCTGGCAACGTCAAAAAGAAAGAGTACAACCCTGGTTGTGATCAGAAGTACAGCAACTTTCAGTCGAGGATTGGATTCAGTGTGCCACATGTGATGAATGGTGGCACGAAAACTTCACCTCGTACGAAACAGAAACCTTAATTTCTGATTTGCGTTAGCGATCCCCCACCAGATAACTCGATTCACTGTACCACATGTGAGGATGGCAAGACAAATGCTTCTCATATGAAAGAGGAACTTTCTTTATTGATTTGTGATCATTTTAATAGAACCTTCATACGAATGTGACTCTGTTTAGAAAGTGTTAGTACGATGCGCATTCTTACCTGAACGTGGTAAGACTGCGCGTTTGCATGGTCATGCTTTTCGTTCGTTTTCTGCTGAATTATTGTTTACTGGGCTTTCGGTAATTTACTGTATGCTGGCAAAGGATAGTGCATTCTGTGTAACTTTTTCCGTATGTTACTATAGGTTCATAACTTCAAAAAAAACAAAAACATAATGAACAAAAACTGCGCAGTCTTGCTCCATCTAACTCTATATGTACTTCAGATTGATTTGAAAATGGCTTTACAGACCGAACGTTAAATTTACTCTTTCCTTTGTAGCGATATATGGAGAAGTTCAGTGGAGAAAATCTAACAAAACTAGCATATTGTAGTAAGTTAGAGATAATTCCTTCTGATTAATATGGAAATATTTATGTTTTAGATGAAATATCGTCAAAAGACCTCTTTGCCTTCAATTAAGTTTTCGATTGAGACATTAATTACCACATCTGGTACCTCTTCATAAAATCCCTATTTCCAAAGCGTCAGGTACTTCTACGGTATTGAACTTTGTCGAAGAAAAATGTTTTTTTTTTTTTTAGTTCGCTTGATAGTAATGACTCCAGAACATTCCTGGATTCCACTTACTGGGTACCAGATTGGTATTTCCGTTTTGCTTTACTCAATGAAGCCATTTCCCCAAGCTTTAATTGCTTCCGCAAATCACAGATTCTTTGCTACAAAAAGTGGTCCTAATGAATACATTTTGTACTCTTCCCTATTTGGTAGAGGAGAGTGTTAAATTTTTTCTCCTCATTCGATGAGATTCTCCACAAAAGCTTTTTCCTAATGGTCATAATTGGAAATAAGGCACATAATACAGGGTTTCAAAAGTTGTGGAGTTCTTTGAGTTCTTATGACATGAAAAGTGATTCACACCATGTTTTCTACACTATAAAGCCTTGTAGATTGAAATATTTTGAAATGCTTCAAATTGCTGTTGTGCTCCCGACAGGAAATTGTAGAAATTGGTTAATGATCCCAGCCAGAGTCATTTTCCAGAATGGTAATTTCGGGGAAGAAAAGGGGATAAGGAATAACCGCAGGGTCCTAAATCGAAAGAAGTGAAAACATGACATTTTATACTCTGTCTCGGGAATCTCTGGACCAAGGCCGCGCATAACAGTAGAGAAGGGGAGAAAGCCAGTGAGTTTAGCGAAGCAGTATACGCTGATGCAAACAGCTGGTACCAGCAGTTGCTTTTCCCACGCAATCCAGTTCCCTTACACGTGTTCATTATTCGAGCTGTCTCGAGTCATTACTTGCGCAGAGACTGGTCTCCGTTCGCTTGCTCCAGAGATTCTCGGGACAGAGTACAGTGGAATATATTCTTAGCAACACAATTACACCCTGTCCCAACTATCTGTGGAGAAGGCCGCACACAGCGGCAGAAAAGGGGGGGAAATCGAGTGGGCAGAGAGAAGCAGTACACGCTGATGGGAAGGCTGGTAAAGGGAGTTGCCCCCTCCTTCACGCAATCCCGTTGATTGGTGGAGCCGTCTCTCGTCACTACTTGCTCCAGATATAGCTGCAACAGAGTGTAGTCTCGATTTTTTTCAAGAGACGTAAGCAACATGTGCCCAAGTACTGACCATACATTCGCGTGAAAAATCATATATCGCAATTTTTCCTTGAAGTTTTACTTTCGACATTTGTTACATTTGGCACCACCGCACTATGCCGCTGGGCAGGGCATGTCTCACACGATACTATACTCTGTCCCTGGAATCTGTGGAGCGAGTGAACGACAACGAGAAAAAGTGTCTGCTCAAATAGTGACTGGAGAGGGCTCGACCAATGAACTCGTGAGTGCAGCTACCATCAGTTTGCAGCAGCGAGCACTCCTTTCCCCCGTCAACTCGCTTTCTCTTTCGTCATGCGGGGTCAAATAGCAATAAGAAGTGGATTACATTGATTTATTAATTTAGTTTTGTAAGATAAATGGTGTTTCAAAAGTCTGTAATGCTAAAATATGCTGAAAACTGTTACAAAATTGGAAGTTTAATCTCTCACGCTGTTTTTGACCCTCTGTCCTGTTCTGCACACGCTGAGGCTATAATCTAGAATTGACACGATGAGGTCTACTCTGGGAGAGGGATAACTAAGAAATTAAGGTTCTACAGGTTTCGTCAAAGATTTCAAATTATTAGATTGGTAAAACCAAAGAATAATGATATTTCCGATAAAATTGTATATATTATAGTATTTTTAAGCAATATACGCGAAATCCACACATCATTCCATTAACACAAAAATAACATATAAGCACCGATAATACACACACAAACTGGCAACTCTGGGAGAGAGGAAACCTTGAGGTGCGTTACGCAGGCGCGAAACTCGCGGTGCACAGAGCGCTCGGCAGCTTCCACAAGTGCACACGAGTTGCCCCAAACTTAATGTCGACTATACCAAAGCTATTAAACTTCTCTGCGAAATGTTACACCGGTACAATATTGGCAACTTTCTCCTTTAGGTGAACGGTTCTCTGGCAGCACAGGATCTATTTAACTGTCAAGAGTCGGAATCAAAAGGCAGTAACTTTGCATTTGTCCTGTAATTAATTGCGTGGTCATTCACCCTCATTCAGAACCACAATGAGCCAAATTGAAAAAGAGAAGACGAGCCACTCCTGAGAGAAATGCCAGCGGCCACAGCAGCTTCATTAAATGTAGTATATGCTGGAGAATGGAATGGCTGTGAATTAGAATCCCGCTCTGGAGGCTGTGAATGAATGCTTGTGCGCTGGACATTTTAACTGCTAGGGGAGCTGAAATACCCACCAGCAGTAAATTAAATTTATTCTTTGCTCTCTGCAATAAACGTGTGAATGAAGCTATATCTTCTCTTAGAGAAGTAAATTTGAACAACAGAATTTTCTCACATCTTGCTGATTTTAATTCTCGAGAATAATTTTGTAAACATAGCCAAGTGTGAAGATCGTGGAATTCGGAAATTTGTAATTGCAACATAAGCTGAAAAGCAATTTTTTTTGTAAAAAATACCCATCGATACTCTGTCCCGGGAATCTCTGGAGCGAGCGAACGGAAACAAGTCTCTGCGCAAGTACTAACTTGAGAGGGCTCGACCAATGAACTCGTGAGAGGGGAACCGAGTGCAGCTACCTGTTATTTGCAGCAGGGCGGAAAGCTTTGCTCCACGAATTCGCTGCCCCCCCCCCCCCCGTCTTCCTTTATGCGCTGCCTTGCTCCACAGATTCCAGAGACAAAGTTAATTTGAACAAATCCAAATAGGAAAATTTTAGTCTTAAATTGTACTTTATTTTTCAATCTATAAAACTGATATTTCGTAGCGTTCCAACCTTGGAACGCGGGGGATCTTGTCAAAGGATGAAGCCCAGGCCCCCAATTGTAACTTTCGATGGTAGAGACGGCCCTGAACGGGCCAGGTACGAACACCTAGCTTAACATTAAAATAAACCAGGCATGTTTAGAGTTTAAACACTTGACTGTGTAATGAGAATGGCAGTTTAGGGCAAACACTGACTTACCCTGCTCGGTTTACAAATAGATCAGTCGACCCAGCTCTTGCTCCTTTGACGATTCCCAGTAAAAGGACCACGTTCTACCTTTTCCACCTGCTTTTGTCTCCTCTCCTTGACCTCTCCTGACTCCCTGTAAAGGTCCGCGCCCTTGCCATTTCCTGTGTAAACTCTTATTCTACATTTTGCAAGAGCAAGTTCTGTCAGGGTCATTATTCATAGACTGAGCGGGTATGTTACGATTTGATATGATGCATATTAAAGTTAATATGAATACTTCCGAAGGAGAGTCCTCCCCGATGGCGCAGTGGTAGCGTCGCCGTCTTGTAATCAAGGGGTCCCGGGCTCGATACCCGGTGCAGGCACATAGTAATTCGGACCTCACTTTAAACTGTAGGTCCAGTCCCGATTAGCCTTACTGTGCGTAAAGTGGACTTAAAAAACCAACTCAATCAATCAATCAATCAAAATTTCCGAAGGAGGACATTTATAATAAAACTGAAAGTAGATGAAAGGCTAGAAAGCTTACTTAAATTTTGATCTATGACTATGGTAATCGGAATAAATCTGATTAGAGTACTTTCGATTTACACAAATTTTCCTGTCTTTGGAATCTGTGGAGCAAGGCCGTACATAACGGTGGAGAAGGGGAGTAGACGAGTGGGCGGAGCAAAGCACTGCACCCTGCTACAATCGGCTGGTAACTGCAGCCTTGCTCCACAGATTCTCCAGGCAAGAGTGAAGAAAGCTGATATTTTGTATGATGGCTGTTCAAGTTAATAGAAATGCATTCGAATAGGGGCATTTAGTAAACCTAAGGTAGATGGCCACTATATTGACCTTTCTTATATTTTATGCCTATCGCTTTCGCCTTATATTCAGCGTGTCCCGTTTTCGATTGCAAGTGGGGCAACATTGAGCAGTGGTTCGGATCCCACTTTAGACAAAGTTTTGTCCTTAGCATATTTAACTACAAAGTGGCCAAAAAACAAATATTGTCTTTTGTCGATCCTAGTTATTATACCCCGTCTCGCGTCACTACTTGCGCAGAGACTTGTTTTCGTTCGTCTGCTCCAGAGATAGCTGGGGCAGAATGTAAAAGCGGTGTATCTCCGTTTCTACAAGATTCTCAGATGCTTGAAGTTCCTACAAGATTCATTCTTTGGGTTAACTTACTGAATGTGATGTGTGTGAGTTTTATGCCATGATAATTATTTTTCACATGTTATTGCATACTGTTTATTTAAAGCAAAAATTTGCAATAAGTTCTGGAAAGGAGACAATTTCAAAATCTGAACAAGAAGGTGCCAATTTTGCTTGTGAGCATAGAGTATATTTCTAAAAACCAGGGACTTCTAAGTTTAGTGGGACTATTGTATTGAATATCTAAAACGTTAAACTGTAATGCGGTTAAATCCTAACTTGTATAACCCATTAAATGACTAAGAAACGAAAGTGTGTAAAACTTTATTCTCTACAATTTGAGAATACAAATTAAGTAAATAAGAACCAGTAAATGAATTGATTGATTGATTTGCTTTATTTTACTTCGCTCTTTATGCCATTTTTGGCTAATTTGCGAAGATGGGGATGAGTGATGATATGATGAAATTGATGAATGGACACTCACAAATATCCATGCCCAGGCCAGCATTCGAACCCAGGACCTCTGGCGTCGTAGCGCGATGTGCTAACCACTCCTTCACGGTTGCCGGCAGTAAATGAATTGAATATAGAAATAGAGGACGAGTTATGTTGTGAAAAAATATCATAATGTAATAGAGTATTCCTTCAAATTTCTTAGCTTGGCTGTAATCTCAACTTTGCCAATATGTATCAAAATTGTACAAAGGAAAATGAAAATAAATGAAAAAACGAGACAGAAATATAAAAATAAAGAAACGCTCACTACTTATCCTATCATAGATTTAAAACGAATCTGCTGGTAATGATGTGAATACTCTGTGGAACACATCTGAAAAATCATTAAGAATATCAAATATTTCATTAATGACTTCTACACGATTACACTCTGTCCTAGAAATCTCTGGAGCATGCGACGGAAACAAGTCCGCTGCGCAAGTAGGACTTGACCATTGAACGCGTGTACCTGCCTTTACAGCAGCGCGCACTGCTTTGATCCGCCCACTCACTTTTTCTCCTTCTTTACCGTTATGCGTGACTTTGCTACACAGTTTCCCGAAACGGAGTGTTCATACAGTGAGTAAAGAAGTATTCCTACACTTAGAATTTTCAATTTGAAATAGTTTTCTAGCAGTTATTTTTGGACTTGTGCAAATTGTTTCCGACAAAAAAATACATATAGGAGAAAATCATTGATTTCTTCAAATTGACGTAGAGATGAGGCACATACAGTATTCGTACACTCAGTTTGTTATCTTTCCTTATCCCCATAAATATGCTGAAATTCCACTACAGTTTTCTTTCATACTTTGATATCGTGTAGTCCCGTTACGCCTAGTTGCTTATCAGCACAAGAATATGTGATTTATGACCTGGCCGTCATATTAGGCGAAACTGGATATGACCTTTCGCCTAAACTAGTTGAAATGGAAATATTCCAAATGAGCAAGATTTAACTCTCTCTCAACAAGGACCGTTAGCTCTCCTTGATATCACACACCAGGTCCAGCCAATTAGGTTTGAATGCTTACTAAAAGATAGTAAATTTTATTTTATAGAAAATACGACAAACGATCCTGGCTGCTGGAATGTGTGACAATGACAATCACCCTTTTTAAGAGTAACACCTGACTATTTGGCTCATGTGGCCGTTCGTAATTACATCGGCACATGTTCCGAATTGTTTGATGTTTAAGTCAAACGCCTTCAAAATTTCCCTAACTTGCAATATATCCCTTCCGACCGGTTTATGAGAAATAGGATTAGGCGAAAAGGAATATCCCATTTCGCCTAAAATGGTGGACACCTGTCAGGTGTGATGAACAGCCATTAGTCGAAATGGGATGCAATCTCCCATATAATTCTCGACTTGTTTTAAGCTGGTTACAATGCAACATTTGGGCTTGAAGTACGGTCTTGTCAGAAGTGACGTCACCTAGTACAGTTCAAAAGCGCCAAACAAGGATTCGAGTCCATAGCATGCAGGACTCGACAAAGCAGACTTGTTTACTATCCTCGCGTGCGCGTTATTCACTTGTTTGAAATCGTAGAAGCCGAAAGTCTGTCTGTTGTTGGTTGTAGTTCTTCTATTGTGTGGAAATGATAGAAAATAACTTTTGAAAATGCTCTGTGATTTCTATGGTGAAAAACAAGTGTTTATAACGCGTGCAAAACAACGTGTTCTTAGTTTTATGTAATATTTTATTTGTATTTTCCTTGTGCGAGCTGTACGCACTACATAATTTATTCTTTACACACACTTACTCTTTAGTTACAGTCATGTATTAATATTGTACCCTCTTTATGTTAATATACAGATACTCTTAGTAGTTGATCAGATATTAGAAAATAAGAAAATTATACATAATAAGTATAGTTTAGCAATCAAATAAAGTTATGTGTTTCGTTCCTTTGGTGTCCAGTCTCTATATACCTCTATTCCAATCTTTCACTTCCCACACAAACTCCTCCCTTGCACTATTTCTCGGGCTGCCTTTCACACTTCCATTCTCCCCTCTTCTTTATGTGATAAGGGATGTTCACACTTTATGTTACGCTATAAAGATGGCTCGGTTTGAGCATGATCACTAATTTCGCTGTCTTCTCTAATAGTTTTCCCCCGCCGTTCTCTTACTTCCCATAGGTATTTCCCCCCTTGTTGTCCCGCTTCTTTTGTCTTTATTCTATCGTTTACCACTTCTATCACCTCCCTCGATGTTAAATTTTTTAAAAACTTGTCCCTTAGGTCACGTGTAGAAGGGAAGTTCGTCTCCTCTCCATCGCACATAGAACATATCGTTTCCCCTTCTTCGTTTCTCTTCCTTAATTGTTTCCATCCCCCTAGTCTGAACCATGCCAGCGCGCCTCTTTCCTTTTTTCCCCCACAACATTAATATATTTCGCTTTCCTTTATTCTCTTACTTTTAATGTTCCCTATTTGAGGACTTCGTTTGGCAGCCTGCTTTTATTTCTTGTCTGTCTATGTCCAGTAATCTGTCTCTGATTTGGTTTTCTCTTGAAATGCCCCCTTCCTCCCTCTTCCCATACCCAAACCATTCCATTATTGTATAAGAGATTCTTCACTTCCCAACCCCAGTTGTGAATGTTTTCCTCCCTTGTCTGTATTGTCCCCTCGGCGTAGTTTGGCCTTCTAATGATAATCGCATCCAATATTTTTGTGTACTGACCGCATTAGGTGCTGTAGTCGAAGTGTAATTCGAAACATTTTTGCTTCCAGTCGAAGACTTCGAGAGTGAACTGCGCAAACATTTTCGAAGTATGTTCGCTTCAAATGCAGTCTTGCACTTTTCGGATGTTACTTTTGGTATTTCTTAAATATCTATTTTCACGGTACGACCTTCGATTTGCTGTTTTGCGCGTGGATTAGAGCCATTTTATCATTCGGTTCTATTGAAGTGACTAGGAATCTCATAAAGAGGAGCTCACCGTTAGGGTAATGGGTCAGCGGCGTAACTAGGCTGGGAAAACCGGGGGCCCCCGAGGTAAAGGGGCCCCAAAAGGCCATAAGGCTGTAATAGGATTTCATGACTTATGTTTTTGTTAGACCCGCTGCCCGCTACAGGCAGATTGTAGTGGCGTTATTATTATTATTATTTATATTTTTTTGGTAACAGTATTCTGGTATGGCAAGAGTTAAAATATTGAGCAAGAAATCACTTAATTCAACAAGACAGGGAAAAAGATAAGAAGTTGTGTATGCTCTTAAAAACGAGGCTTTTTAAGGTTTTGAAAGTTTTTCTTGCATAGTATTAACAAGCAGTAAGTCAAATAAAGAAGTAGGACTATTGGCCTTGAGGGCAAAATTTATTTTTTCAGTTTCATTTTATTATTGGCTGTTTAATGTTATGTCTTGGAGCAGATGAATGTCAATTCTAAGTCATAGAAATGACTGAGCTTCGGGGATCATTTGAATCACTTGCTGAAATGATGAAAATATTTGGACAATGGTTTTTAAGGCAAGAATGCAGTTGGAGACACATGAAAAGTGATACAATCTTCTTTTTGTCAAGATCTATAGACACTGAGCTTTGCAAAGAACCTGAAGAATTGCAAAAACATTTCCAAACCTTTATTTCAGTCACAAATATTATCAGAACTACTTCTTTCATAAACACAAGATAAATTAACCTTTTTGCCTGTGGTTCAACAGCCCGTTAGGGCCAAGGCCTACCTACTGGCTGCCGGCCGCACTCCCACATGCCTCAGCAGAGGCGTGCGAACATCCAACCAGTTACAGGGTGACGGGTGGTCAGGACGACGGACCCCCAGTCGTTGTTGTAGGTTTCCATGACCGAAAACACAAGATAAAGCACATGAATAATGTGTTGTATCACAAGATCAGCAAGTTCTTTCACATTTCATTGACTTCCAGTTATGCCGATATGTTTATGGCTTGTTTCACATACAGCATCGGCAATAGAAATGGGACACTTAGATCCTGAAATACTGGTAAGACCACTCCATGCTGTAATTAAGTGGCCTTAAAGAGTATTTATCTGTTACTAGCGAACTCTACAGTCAGATATAATAAATTGACGTCAGGCGTGCTCTGATTGGTGCTACCGGATGCGAACTCGAGGGTTCAAGAGCGACAAGTCTCGTCCACTTGAGTTCTGGGTAGAACGCCGTACACATACAGGCAGGCACCTCAGAAAGAACACCGGCATCTAATCTGATAATGCCGTGCTACGCAATGCAGTCCTGGCTAGTAAGAAAACATGTCCGAGGCCTCCTTTCCACCCACACCGGCAACCTGCTTATCGCTTGAACACGATGTAAACAAGACCTTGAATGATCACGATCGACACCGCCAACAGGAGGAAGGGGTGTTTACATTTGCTGATATTCACTGAGAACCATGGACTCACCTCCGATAGCCGAAGGCATTACGTAGTCGATTATCGATCTTGCCACCGAAGCTCCCGGGTTCGATTCACGGTCTGAGCATGGATGTTTTTTGTAAAGGTCCCTTCGTCAATTTCATCTAATTATTATCCATCCTGATTATCACCTGATCCTTGCGTTAGCCGGAAGTGGTAGAAAAATGACTCTATGTAACCAAAAATACAAATTCATTAGTGATGCGGTTGCAGATATGTTCACATATATAAATGTCGTTTTGCGTGTGCCCACCTGTGAATGTGTTCTGATTTTATTCATACGCGCCGGCAACAATACATAATATATAACACCAGTTTTTTAACCTGAAAACAACTTCATGCAGAATTGCGACTGATCTACAGTATACTACAGGATCATTTCACTGTAATGTCACATTACTAGGAAAAGAGGCGCGGCTTTACAAATGCAACACGGTTATGAATCTACGTCTATCTGTGGGATATAGGATTTCTATGTGATAGTGACAAATGTGTCTGCCTGGTGTTTTTAAGTGCATGTGCGTTCACACACACAAACGTAATCTCTTAGATGAGTTAGTGTCAGTTCGAAAACAGCATTTGACGTGTTACATAAAATATGTTGCCACTATTACAACTATTGTAGGGGAATTAGAGCCAAATCAAGACATCTGAAAACAAATGGACAACGTAATGCGTTGTGAAGCCAGAGGTCCCAGGTTCGAATTCTGGTCAGTCATGAATGATTTTGTCCTTTCGTCATTTCATCAATTCATCCTTTCTCAGCTCGAGATTAACATGGGAGATAGAAAGCGACGTATAAAATAACAAAAACATTTGTCTCTTCACGATCTCGTCGTCGAAGGTTCCGGGTTCGAGTCTCGGCTTGGACATGTGTGTGTCCATTGGGAGTGCCCTTTCACAAATCTCACCCAACAATTGTTCATTTTCATCCTTGCGACTGAGCAAGAGTGACAGAGAGAAGCGACGTTAAATAAGAAAAATGCCAGTTTCTGGAGAGATAGAAGACATCTCAAAGCATGGTCCAGGAGAAATAGTAGTATTGTGTGTCGGTGCAAATTTTAAATATATACGGTAAAATAATAATTAGCAATATCCGTGAAACTGCAATCTGTGAAGTTAATTCTGGTATGGTCATTAGTATATTAAAGAGAGAGAGGCGTATCGGGCGAGTCATAGAGGGGGCGAATATTTTGTGGGGAGAGTCCTATTTAATATATTCCTAAATATTAGTTACATCTTACGTGTATATTTCAACATTTTCAACATGTTACCAGGGTTTCTTGTCTGTTTGGTTGTAAGAGACAGGGGAGTGTAAATACCATTGCTTCCTTGAATTGCTATAGAAAAAATAAATTAGTAGTTAAGCTCACATATGGCCGGAGATCATTAACCCAAATGTATGGCTTTATCCTGCAATTTGGGGGTGGGAGGGGGGAATATTTTACAGGTTTGTATGTGATCGAAGTGCTTTGCTTTGGGCAGAAAAATTTATCCTCTACACGAGCGCATTTCTTTGCTTGTAATTTGGACATCGTTTTGCACATGTTAAGAGTTCTTCACTAGTTACATGATGTTCTACGGACGGAAGTCATTTCGCCTAATGAAATTAATACGAATATATTTGTCGGCCTTCGGAGTGGTAAGGATAATGCGCTACGAGGACAGAGGTGCCAGGTTAGAACTTTGAACAGGCATGAATATATCTTCAAAACAAATCAAACTGAAAACTAATTTTAAAAAATGTTGGGAATTTTAACATAACCCATGGCTTTACAGCTCTGGAAGGGCCTTGTCCTCTCTCTCGACTGCCAGTCTCCCTTCCACAATCCTACCTAGAGGTGTGGAGATCTTCAACCGGTAATGGGGTGACGTGGGGTCAGCACGTCGAACCCTCAGCCGTTATAAGAGATTTCCCAGACCGGGTTACGTTACTCGCTCGTAACTCCCCAATTTCTTCACCAATGGTGGGTTGCCACCGGTCCTACATAGGCCGAAAACCCAGAGACTGAACCCATACCGTCCCGCAGTCGGCGTCCAAAGCACAGCACAGCACAGCGCCTTAGACCGCACGGCTACGGAGGACTGTTGGAAATTTTAGGTTCTTTTTTTTTCTTTTTTTTTCAGAAATATAAGAAGGTAATGACTGATTGACTTGGTTTATTTTACGCTAAAAAAAAGTCAAATCAAAATGAGTTATTTACGTTGTGTTGCATTCTAATCCATTATTAGTGTTACTTTATTTATATCAAATTTTAATATGTGCTTAATAATTGCAAATTTCGCCACATATTAATTTTAATAATTAAAGCAGCTAAATCGGTTTGTTTGGATGTTGTTTAAGCCTACTTCTTATGCTAACAGACTAATCGTGATTGGACCTACAGGTTAAAGTGGGATCCGAATTACTATGTGCCTCCATCGGGCATCGAAACCGAACCCCTAGTTTACAAGAGACGACATTACCAGTACAACATCGGGGAGGCCTGCATGTTAATTGCTTGATAAACGTTTTACAATTTTTTCGTCATGAAATGCACGTAATCGGAAATCATTCGTGCTATCTTTTTCTGTTTTTAAAAATATATTTACAGCCATTAGAAGGCCTGAGTTATGTTTAAGAATAAGCGGGAGGGGTTCATGTCGAGACTTTTTTGGTGCTACGTATGAGAAAAGACTGATTGTTTGATTGCTTTTGTTTATTTTCTTCGCTTTTCTGCCACTTTTGGCTAATCACGAAGATGAGGATGAGTAACGATATGGTGAAATTGATGATGGGACACTATTAAAGAACACCCATTCCCAGGCGGCCGGGAATCGAACCCGGGTCCCTGGCGACGTAATGTGCTCTGCTTACCACTCCGCTACATAAGTCAGCAGTGAGGATCAAGAGTTTGACATGCATGTCTTAAATTTCGATCAACGAGTGCGTGTCTCTCTGACCCCCCTACCCCACCCCCTCGCGCACTCACAACGCATCATGCTCACGCATTCACACACCTGATAATTTCATATCACGGCGCGGGCATCGGTATCGCTCTCAAGTATGGCAAGCGTATTGACTTGCTCCTTATTACAGGTCATCGAATGTAAGGAAAAAGAAAAGAAAAGCTTCCTTTTTCATTTGCTCTCGATATCCAGGAGTGTTCGCCTGAAGGACCCGCACCTTACAGTAGTGCGTTAAGGAAGCGTGTGTGTTGCTGCAATCACGGTTGGCTGTCTTGAGACCTTAATCGTGGTTTTTCGTTTAGCCGGGGCTCGATTCGGGTGTGGGAGGGTAAAGAAGTACTTGGTGAGTCCAGTCTACACAGTTCGAATACACTTCAGGTAATGGGTGGGTCTTTTGGTAAATAAGGGGCAAATTTATGTTAGTGTCACTCACATCTCATAGTTATTGAACGTTCACACACGCCGTAAATTTATTGTTATTGAGTTCGTTAGGTATAATTGGTAAAACTGTTGAAATTGATGATGTTACAGGTTTGTTTATGCATTAAGGTTAAAGTATGTAATTGTATAATTGAACTCTGTAGAATGGTTTAAAGGAACTTTGTTATATTTCATAGATTTTGCAAAGTTTGTTAATACCTGACAATATGAAAATAATTTTCTGTTTAATTGAAAGAAATGCTGGTAGTAATTGTAAGATCATAATTTATAATGATCGTCCTCGAGGAGCATACGGCACTCTCTGAGACGTTTCTACTGCTTGGTTACATCAGCCTCGATTTCGTGCGGAAGTGTGTCCTTCGAGTAATCGAGGGTGGTGATACTGGCTACCCTGCAATGCGTTGTGTGTGTTGCGCAATTCCACGTCGATCAGCCGACTTTAATAGCAACTTTTTAATAATACGAAGTTCTGCTATCGCCGTAGATTTAAGCAACACACATTGCAGGGAAGCCAGTAGTTCAGTATCTAAATGTCTCATCTTTATTGCCGCTGTGAAACTTACAGTTCCTCTCACAGTAGCGAAGACAGAGAGATCGTTTTCTAAACTCAAAATTATAAGAACCTATTTACTCAGTACTATGAGTCAGGAACGTCTTAGTGGTCTGACTTCAACTGAAAATGACAAAGCCAAAGACATCAAGTCTAACAGTCGATGCTTTGGCGTAAATCGTAATCGTTAATCTTAATTTGTTAATGAGTAAAGAATGTATTTCACAGTATTAATTTTATTAGTTATTTTGTACTATTCATCTCTAGCATTTATATAAAAAAACACATCCTTAGGCCTCCCCGATGGCGCAGTGGTAGCGTCGTCGCCTTGTAATCAAGGGGTCCCGGGTTAGATACCCGGTGGAGGCACAAGTGGTTCGGATCCCACTATAAACTGTAGATCCAGTCCCGATTATCCTTACTGTGCATAAAGTAGACTTAAAACACCAACTCAAAGCACATCCTTAATCACAATAAAGAGAATTAAGTTACACCCCATGAGCTAAAATTACGCATTTTTTACTGGTAGATCCAGCCACTATAATAATATATAAAAGCAGTAACTGGGGGGCCCACTTAGTCTCGTTACGCCCCTGTGGCGGATTCGTGCATATATGCAAAGTTACGCTCTGCAAGTGGCATGCCATTTAAAAAGGAACCTTCAGAAACAAATACAACCTTTCACACCAGAGTAGCCTACACACAAAAAAATAAATGCATCAGCTCTACTTGATGCACTAAAGTGCATTTTTGGCCATTGCCAAGAATCAGGCTTATAGTTTGATGCATTTTTTGTTCGTGAAGGTAACGTTGAAATTAATCACATGATGCAAGTGAGTATTTCATTCTATGTCGAGCTTTACTTTAATGCATCAATTGATGCATTTTCTGTGCAGTTTCGATGATGCACTTAAACATTTAGTCTGACCTGCAGACTTTACACATTATTTTTTTCAGGTGATGCATGTACTTTTCTCTATGGATGCTGTTTATCCTGTATCTTTCACTTTGGTATGGAAGCCCTCTTATACTCTTGTCCCTGGAATCTATGGAGCGAGCAAACAAAAAATATAGCAAGTAGTGACTATACCCTGTCCCACGTATCTCTGGAGGAGGCGAACGAAAACAAGTCTCTGCGCAAGTAGGGACGTGAGACGTCTCCACCAATGAACACGTGAGAGGGAACTGGATTGCGTGGAGGTGGGGAAAGCGACTGCAGTTACGAGTCTTCGCAACAGCGTGTAGTGCTTCGCTCTGCCCACTCAATTTTCTCCCCTTCTCTGACGCTATGCGCGGCCTTGCTCCAGAGATATCTGGGACAGGGTATAGAGAGGGATCGACCAAAGAAATCGTGAGAGTGGAAGTGAGTGCAGCTACCAACCGTTTTCAGCAGCGCGCACTGCTTTGCTACGCCCACTCGATTTCTCCCCTTCTCTTCCGTTATGCGCCGCCTTGCTTCACAGATTCCGGAGACAGGGTATAGATGTTAATGGATTTGTTTTCGAAAGTTGGAAAAACGTCCTATGCGGCAAACAAAACCTCATACATATTTTGGAATGCTATAATGCCCCAGTTGTGAAATGCATAAGTAGTAATGCGTCTGCGACTGGCTTTCCCAGTGACCAGGGAACTAATCCAGTCCCTGTAATAGAGTCCCGTAAAAATTTTAGTTATGATTTGTCTAACCAATGGAACCTAGTAGAATACATGTAGGAGAGTCAGAAAAACTTGGGTAGACATCACCATATTCTGGACCGGGTGTTTTAGAAGCCATTTTACAAAATGGCCGATAGCGACAATATTTTGCTTTTATTTCCGCTCTTGAAACCGTTAAAGTCATAATTTTGGTGTCTAAGTATATGTTTTGAAGGGTGAGGAATCGAATAAAATGGTTCCTGAAGTTGTCTGATTGTTATTTATTTCAGAAAATCTTGTTTTTTCAATTTGTTTGTCCAGATCCAACAAAACTGCCAGTCAAATCAAGGATATCTCAGATCAACGAAGTCACTACATATGAAAGGATTTACCATGTCAAGAATGTGAAATCATGAATACTGCTGTCGTAGTTGATTTTATGTCACAAATTCGCCAACTCAGAACTAAGTGTATGGGAACTTTTAAAAGTATATTTGATAAAGTCTGGACTAATGCAACTCAATACCACGGAACTAACGAGTGGATTTTGTATTTGACAGCTACATCGAGCAGTCACTAAAGGAAGGTGAAAGAGAAAGACGGAGACCTGCTGATCCAATTGAAATTATGACAATCGAATGGGACACACTAATTCATATACAGATGGACAGGTTCTGGTCTTCAAGTAAAAACAAACAGTTGCTTCAATTGTCCGCTGCTACCGGTTTTATTGAACATGCAAAAACGACTAACTTCACTACAGTGATAAGTGGAACCATCACAGGAGACAATGATACCAGAGATGTCTTCATAGTTAGGAACTTCAAACTTGCTCTGACCTTCAGACCAGTGGCCCCCCGATGCGATGCGGGGGGGGGGGGGCGCATTGGTCTCTCTAAGCTCCTGAAGTTTTATATAATTTCACAAATCCAACAGATAGTGTCGGTTATTTAAAAAAAAGAAATACGAAATAGACAAAATGCACGTCAACAATGACAAAATTAGAACTCAAAATTCACTGATATGGGCACTAAATAGAAACACCCGATCTATTTTTTCTTGTCGGTGAACTTAGAATACGTATCAACAGAGTTATTGTATTGTACGAGTCAATGGGCATGACAAGAAACTTAGACTGTTTTATTTTTTTATGGGGGATGTGGTCGAGTGGGTTCCCAGTAACATATCATAAGACGATGTCTGCGATAAAAAAGCAGGCGCGTACTGGCTCAATCAGAGGAGCCCTGGCAACTTAACCTGTGGGCCCTCAGAAATGCTTGCTGATCGCCTCAAATAGGAAAGAAATCCCTCATTTCCCACCTTTATAGAAATACCGCTTGTCAGAATCTTTAGAGTATAAATTGTCTACAGTTGCTCGACCAGTTTGTTTTTTATTGCCGCACAATGAGTATCGGCGATTAGGGGGGCAGTTGCCCCCCCATTTTTTGCCACTTTTGCCTCCGCACTGTGCTAAACCTTAGCTACCAAGGAAGAGTAAACTGCCCTTCGCCCAAAGTTTTGGAACCCAATCGCCGCCACTGCGACACAATAATTAATAAAACTTGGTAATTCATAAACTTATACCACTAATATTAGTTTTATGTGTTGTATTTAAAATGTAACTTCCCATCTCACCAACTTTTCAAAGCCTTTTCATATTCAAATAAGAACTGAGACAAATTTCCCACATTGTTCATACCTTTTACGTGTCTCAGATTAATTTAGATATTTTTAACTATAGTGTGACAAGGTACTTCAATTGTAATATAATTAAGCCTTGTTTCCATATTAAAACCAATAAGTTGCTGACCAAGGCAGTTTATTAAGATAAAAACACTTAACACGTAACGTTTCGACCCTGTATCAGGGTCTTCCTCAGACGAAGAACTAAACTAAAATGATGAAATATACTACACACAGAAAGATTACATACACATAGCAGGGTCACAAGCCACACAACAACAAATCAAGTTGACAGTCCTTATCTAGGAAGATTTCTCCAAAGGAATTAAGCATATCACCTCCTGACAGTTGTTGACTAATGGGTCTACTACACTGACAGGTGATTGGCAGGTTAAGATTAGCAAGAGTCTAGAACCACCTGCTTACCACTCCCCCACCCTTCCTGCCTTTTCGGTTATGGATGAATACCTCCTCCTCTGGTCTTCTTCTTTTCTCTTCTTTCTTCCTTCTTCATACTTCTTATTTCTTTATTCCTTTTCTTCATCCTTTCAACTTTCTCTAACACACTCTTCCATTCCTTATTTATCTTGAGTCCTCCATTCCAATTCATGATGTCTTCTCCTTTCTTTTCTATTTCTTTGGCCTCCTTCCATTTTCTCACTAGTTCTCTCTTCTCTTTTCCTATTCGCCTAGCCGAATCCCATTCAACTTCATGTCCTGTTTCTCTAGTGTGTTTGAATATAGCATTCCTGTCTCTCTTCAATCTCACATCATCCATGTGTTGCTTTAACCTGTCTTTAAGTCTCTTCTTCGTTTCCCCTATATATATACACTTTCACATCCTCTGCACTTCACCTCGTAGATAACCCCTTCCTCTTCTTCCTCTCTCTTTTTTTCCTTCTTCTTGCTGGCTATACTTAAAATAGTGCGTCCTCCCTTCCTGTAAGTTCTTATACCTACTTTCCTCAGCACTTTGCATATCTTCTCTGTGGCATCGCCCATACTTCTTATACCAAACCATCTCTCTTTTTCTTTTTCTTCCTTCTCTTCCAGTCCTCTCTCTTTTATCTCTTTCTTTCTTCTGTTGATGTTGTGTCTGTCTTTCTTTTCATAGCCATTCTCTTCTAGTTGTTCCCACAGGTTATTAATCTTGGTTTCTTCTTCCCCCCCCTTTCTCTGTGCATATCTTCTTTATTCGGTCTTCCATATTCCTTATAAAATTACGTTTAGTTCCATCACCCACATCACTTCTTTTGTGGCAGAACACTCCTGCCGAACACTTCTTTTGATACCATGTAGCCACAATCCCCATTCCTCTCTTCTTTTTCATCTCAATATCCAAGAAATTTAATGTTCCTTCCTGTTCCGTTTCGAGCTCAAGGAATATCCCTGCTTTCTCATCTTCTACATCTTTAACAAGCTTACTCAGCTGCCTTTTTGTTCCCTTCCATATCCCAAAACAATCATCCACATATCTACAAAACAGACTTAACTTATCTCCTCCTATCACTATCACTTCCTTCTCCCATTCATGCATAACTAATTCCGCCAGCACAGGGCTCAAGCAAGAGCCAATATTCAGACCTTCAATAATCTTGATGATTTTACTCCCCACTCTGCTGTAGCCATTGTCCCAAATGGTTTCCAGCTCTTGTACCACTTTCTCACTATCCCATAGTAGAATGACAGCACTTCGTTCCTACGCGTCAGCAAAAATTTGATGCGGCTGGTGTTATGTTACATCCGGTTGTAGCGGGCCACGAGCGGTTTTATTGTTGAGTCAGCAGAACGTGTCTGATCACGTTGAAGACATCGGAAGCGGTGGGGGGAGGGGGGTCAATGGATTTGTCATGTTGTTTCTTGATGTATGCTAACCTAACACGTGCGTATGTTTGTGTGTGTGTGTGTGTGTGTGTGGAGGAAATGCGCGCGCAACCATTGCGTATGATTCAAAGACATGAAGAAATGATTTAAAGATGGCGCCGAAGGTGCTTTACCCCGAAAGCTTAGCGGCTAAGGTTATTGCTCTGTAAAACAAGAGGCGTCGAGGGTTCGATTCCTGGTAGAGTCAATATTGATTGATTGATAGATTGAGTTAGTTTTTTTTTAAGTCCGTTTTATGCACGGCAAAACTAATCAGGATTGGAGCTACAGTTGAAAAGTGGTAATTCGGACCACTATGTGCCTCCACCGAGTATCGAACCTGGGACCCCTTGATTACAAGGCGACGATGTCAATATTGAATGGTCTCGATTAGCCTGTGTGTAAATAAAGGCAACACAATGGTTGAGTTCGAAAATCGAGTTGGGTTAGTGGTTAATGTTGTCACCTGGCAATGAAGAGGTCGCGGGTTCGATTCTCTAGGTAGTTAAATTAGACCAATTGTTTAATCCCGCCATTATAGGTCGCGATTAGTCCATCTGTGCATAAATAGTGATTGAATAAAATCAATATGGCGGCCTTGGGTTAGTGGTTAATGTTGTCGCCTGGTAATGAAGAGGTCGCGGGTTCGATTCTCTAGGTAGTTAAATGAGGCCAATTGTTTTGTCCCGCCATTATAGGTCCCGATTAGTCCATCTGTGCATAAATAGTATTTGAATAAAATCAATATGGCGGCCGCGTTTTGTGTTTAGCGGCGGCGGCGCGGCGCGGGGCGGAGCGGAGCGGGGCGGCGCGGCGCGGGCGCGGGGGGGGGGTGTTTTTTTATTCCGCGAGATGTTTCAACCAAGTGGTTGAGGGTTCGATTCCCAAAATTGGATATTCAATTGTATTTGTTTAAAAGTTCCGATTAGCTTTTTGTGCACAAAGAGAAAATGAACTAATTGGAAATAGGATGTTTATGCTGTAATGAAAAGGTCCCCGGGTTCGATTCACAATGTCAAATTGGCAGATAATGATGTTGTTTAAAAAAAAAAAAGAAGTGTGTTGAGTCCCCATTAGTATTTAGGCAGGAACAGATATTAAAAATCAAAACAAAATGCCTTTTGATTACAACGCAAAGACTTTACCGCTAATGTATAAAGATAAATTAGAATCTGTTGTTTTGCCGTGTGGGGCCCCAGTACCGATTAGCTTAAATGCATAAAGAGTAGGTAAAATAAGCAAGATGGCCGTCACTATTGTTTTGTGATCAAAGAGGAGTCACAGGTTCGATTCAATCAAAGGAGGCAAGATTCTATGTTTCAATTCCATGTAAAAGTCTAAAGTTATGTTTCGATTAACCTCAATGCATAAAGAGGAATTAAACAAAAACAAGCAAAATGGCGACAGATGTGATAAAAGAAAAATTGAATTAGTTTTTTATAGTGACAAGAAAAAATAGCGAATCATTGTTAGAAATAGAATGAAAATAAAGATACTTGCCTTTGCGTGTCCAGCGCTGTGCAGAAAAGCTCTCATGCTTTATCTCCGACAAGTCCACAATACACATTTTTTTTATTGTATAGTTAATTATTAATGTTGTTATTAACACAGATTCTTACCAGTGTGAAGAAAAGCTCTCATGCTTTATCTCCGACAAATCCACAATACACACTTTTTCATTATAGAGTTAATTATTAATGTTGTTATTAACACCGAGTTTTACCAGTGTGAAGAAAAGCTCTCATGCTTTATCTTCGACAAGTCCACAATACACACTTTTTCATTATATAGTTAATTATTAATGTTGTTATTAACGATTGTTACCAGTAAAAATATAAACCATGAGGATTTTTAAAGGGGTGATAAGTGAAAAAAAGCCAAGACATATATTTTATCCCTGTTTATTACCAATATTTACAAAATTCAAAAGAGCCGCACACACACACACATACATATGTAAAATGTTTATATTGTGTCACCAGTTTATCAGCATGTTATTTAACAAGTTTTTATTCTTCAAGTTTGTTCACTCACCCACATAAGGAATTGTGTCACTATCATATCCATTTTCTGCTGCAACCATTGAATTAAAATGTTTCACTATTTTTTCCACAAGCATGTTCTCGCAAAAAACAAACACTTCTTTGGAAAGTCTTTTTCCGTCGATGTTTTGTATAGACAAAGGCTCAGGTTTTGTACATCCATGTAGATGGGAAAGCACAAACTTCTCCTTATTACATGCATGGACAGGGGAAATATCTGTGCAACCGAAACATTGTTCGCGAAGGTCGAGAATGCAAGATTCCACACAGTTTCCAAAATATGATTTCAGATACGGCGACACTGTTTCACACATAACTTTCGCATGCTCGATGCACACAAATATCTTCATAAAGTTCCGCCACGAACTTTCTGCGATGAACACAATCTCCAGGGAACCGTAAGCTGGTTTCTTCCTTATAATGATCTGACGGCGATTGTACAGTGTGGTTATCAGCAATTCATGTTGCTCACTTAGTGGGTAGGAAACACGAGGCTGCTCACCTGGAATAGCGATGTAATTGTCGATTACTGGAAACAATTCCTGAAGAGCGTGCCACTCCTGCAACTGTAGTTCAACACCGGCCGCCCCGCTTCTGTGTAGCCTGACCACAGGTTGGAAATCCAGATGAGAGGAAAGTCCGATTGAGATAACTTTTGTTTTCGAAGCATTCAAATAGTAGACGTGATCAAATAATATCGACTGGCGTATAAGACTAGTTACTTGTTTTTGTTCTTCAGGTAAATGCTGATCGCTCTCTTTCTGAAGAACCCCCTTGAAATTAGTGTACGGTTGAAATCTTTTTTTTCAGCGGCATCGAAATAGAGGATTCCATGACTAAGAACTGCGAGATACTGCATGTCGCAGCGTGCAGGTATACATTTGAAGAAATGCGTGGGTGTGTTTTTGAGACGCATGCGCGCGTAGCAAACCAAGCATGTGCTGGACAAAAAAGGTGGAGGGGGCGGGGCATTACAAAGATCAATGGTGAGAGAAAAATCAGCAGAATATCATAAACGTCATATTGAGGAAATATTGGATAACAAATATTAATTAATTTAATTAAAGCATCAACCGCATTGTCGATCTGAAATTAGGTTTATAGACAGGGGGCAAAATGGAAAATATCGACGATGTTCTAGTATTGGATTGTTTCTGTATTTCCATCGGTATAATCCTCCACCACATTTGAAGCATACTGTTTTATCCTCTCTTTTGAATGTAAAATAATCCTGCTTCGGACAGAGCTTCTACAAACGGGAATTCTTTTGATTGCCAGTTTCTGAAAGAGGACAATCTAGCATTGAAAGATCCCATCTCTGGATATTGCGTCATTGTTCTGTAAAGACACAAAACAAGATAAATATTATAAGTAAGCTGTTGTAAACTGTAACGCTACAAAATTATTAATATACTATTAGGACTATATGTAACTTGTATAAAATTTCAAACAGTATTTACTGTCAATATTTTCTAGTATACGTACCGAGTATTATAAATTTAATTTACGAGTCAGCAAATATGTTGTTATAATATTGTCGTTTTTTATCGGTACTGGGAATAAAATTTGAAATTTATGCATGGGTTTACCAGAGGCTCTATGGAATAAATACAGAAAACAGTAATGCCCACAGTACACAGACCCGTAACTTTGTATCTGATGAGTGTTGTAAGTATAGAATTTAGAGTTATTTTCCAAAAATCGCAAATGGTTATGCACATGTGGAGGTTTTCCGTAACTATCAAAAAATTCCCCCCGGGAGTTACTGTCTATGTAAATTGCTACCCAGTGCTTCCCGGGGCTATCTTTGGGATCTGTATTTACAATCAACGCTGCTGGTAGTTCCACATGTACAGGTAATTCATTAGCTGCGAAAACCCCAACATGATGATTGTCAAAGGCTCTATTTGATATTAACCCGTGAAGCAAATTTAAAGTCGACAGCATTGCTGGACACTAAATAGTAATATTGTGCAACTCACCTTGTTATACAATTAATCCAGATGAATATCTCTTTGATTATTAATTTCCATGAGAGCGTCAAATTCAGAGTAGATAACACAAGTCACAGTAGATTCCAAAGCCGATTTGAAGTGGACTTCAAAGCTAACAGCCCCTTGCCGTTGAAGACTCCAGTGGGATATGGCACTTGCAGCTGCGTCTGGTGTTATATCGAAAACAAGTAATGCGTATCCCTGGGGGTATTCCTCACGCGATATATTGTTTCCTTCATCCATATAGTGTATCCCTGTTCCAGAGAATAATGTGTGATATGCTGTTGTGTACTTGTTGTTTTCAAAGTCTGGTTGAAGTGATTTGCCGGGAATTTGGACTCCTTCAACATATAAAGTAAAGAAGTTGTAATTGAAATGTTGAAAATTGAATGGGTTTGTAGACAGAGTGCCGTTGAATGCATCGTTGGTAACAAACCCCACAACTAATCGTTTCGGAAGACGTCC
Source organism: Lepisma saccharinum (assembly GCF_977018435.1). Lineage (NCBI taxonomy): Eukaryota > Metazoa > Arthropoda > Insecta > Zygentoma > Lepismatidae > Lepisma > Lepisma saccharinum. The sequence continues at coordinate 24,677,588 of NC_139230.1, read as the reverse complement.
AAGTATCACATTGTCAATTGTTTTTGAAACAATATCTTTTGGAATAGTTACAGCTTTAAGTTGTACTCTTGTTAGAGGGTAATTTGCTGTATGTTTTTGCAATATGCGATTGTGACTAAGTTTGATGGATGAACTGACCGATACTTTTCTCACATATAGTGTAGCATCCAGAATTTCCACTTTGCCTTCACTGTCATCTAATCCCATCAAGCAGAAAGTGTTTTTCGAAGGAATCAGTTTTATTCGCATTTCCACTCCATTGATCAAAAATTTCTCTTGATTGAAAATATCAGAATGCAAGTAACCAAACATATCAAATGTTTTACTCTGTTTTGTTAGTTGGTTACGTTTTGTAAAGCCTTTGTTGTCTTCCGAAACGTTATCAAAAGCTCCTGCTGTATCTTTGTACCACAATGCACTTTGGAGATGAGATGATTTTGCAGATATGTCATAGTTCAGTGCTTTTTCAAAATAAGACCTGTATGGGTGCATGTGAGATGGAAACGAGATGAGTTTGTTATTTAAGTAGATTTGTACTTCGCTGAACATTGCATTGAGAAAATCATTGACAGGTCCAATTGTTTTATCTGTGGGTAGCAATAACTGACCATTCGCTTTTACAATTCTGGCATCTATATTCAACATTGTGTGTGCTAAATCCATATAATCATCACCATGTCGAGGTATTACAAACTCGGTGGGGGCATTATCTGCCAGAGAACTAACAGGTTTGTATCCGATGGTGTGGTGTTCTAAGATGCTTGTCTGAGTAGGTTTTACCGAGAAAATATCCAATTCACTTTTAAAACACTCACATGATTTCTCCCTAATTAGCGCCATATCTAATCAAAAATATCTGATGTTATTTGAATTTTCTTACGGTTGCGTTTGGTTGTTTTCTTGGTGTTTGTATTGGCACTGGATCTCTTCTTTCTCTGAGCGATCCTTCCAGTTCGCTGTCCCGAAGCAGAGTGATTCCTTTTGAAATGTTTATGCCCCTGATAACCTGAACCAATCATTTCCTTTAGCTTTGTTTCAGCTTTTCTTTTAAGATTTGATCTGGCATCCGAAATTCTGGATTGTAGTGACTGTTTTAGGGGTGTTTTGTCTACAACATCACCTAACACATTTACCCCTGTTTTTAACATTTCTTTCCCTACAGCTTTCGCTCCTTTTTTGATAAGAGGCAAAGCTGACCGAAAAAGTCCTCCAAGAAAACTTCCAATGCCATGTCCTTTTTGATAGGCAGCACCGTAATATATGTTACCCACACCAGATCCAGCTTGTTGATGGTAGTATTGAAAATATGGGTCATTCATAATCAGAGCTTTTCACCACAACGTCTAAAATGAAGTTTCAAACACACTAGTCCGAAGGAGAATGGGATGTGTGCACCAGTGCTATCCCTTAAGTCAATTTCTATTTGTTCGAAATTATGTTTCTGCACTGGGATGTAATGTGGTGAATCGAAAATTTGCACACCATCACTTCCAAAAGTATGTTCCATAGGATTAATGTTTATAATACGTAATAGAGGGGCGACAGCATCTCCCACCATATGTGATTCCGCAATATCTGTGTAAATATACATCTGGGAAGGAATTTCTCTCACAACATTTGGAGGCGAGCGTCCAATTTTTACTTCTGATAGATCATCGGTCGGTTTAAAACCTAATATCCGTGCCAGTTGAGGTGACAATCGTACATTTATGTTTCTCTGCTTGGTAGATATATCAACAGTCACATGTTTGTACGCAGGATGATTTCGGAGACTAAAATTTAATGTTTCAGAATATTTATTGATTTCTGCAACAATGCTGTTTACAGATGCGTAATAGCCTTCGGATATTCGAAGTTCGTTCCATTTGACATCATCCATAGATTTATATTGAATATAGTTGTTAAATCTTGTAATGTTTAGTATTGAATAAGGATAATGCACTTCTACCAATGCCATCTCCCATTTGTTGGTGTCCAACTCCACACGGTTCTGAAGCTTTGTGGTGTAATTAGTTAGAGTATTACTTGGGAAATATTTCATGGAACTGTTACTAGGCAAAGTAAGGTAGAAAGCGTTTGCTTTTCTCATGATGTGTTATGAAGGTTATTTGTACCACTGATGAGAATACCTACAAAAATTTATGCCTCTCTCTCTCTTTTTTTGACTCCAAAAACGATGCGCTAATCCAACTGTCAAATAATCTGGAGTAACCTTTCCAATGAACTAACAACTTTTTACTGGCTCCTTAACCTTTGGTCGCAAGGATTTTATCAATTTCATGCATATCCGGTAAGCGGACCAATTGCAACTCTTCCGTATAAAATGTTCCATCGATTTTATGTCCTTGTAGATCTTTTAATTCATACACTTGAGGATTTCTTTTCAAAATACGTTCCACCACAAATATTTCTCTTGTCCAATTTTCCATGTAACCTTTGTCAAAGCGTTTTTTTGTTTTTGTTATTCTCACTGTATCTCCTATTTTGAATGGCATCTTCAATGACAATAGTGGAGATGAATCAGATTTGAGTTTTTTGTCATACATATTGTGCCATACTTTCAAAACCTTCTCAGGAGTAACATCTGCTGGTGCCATTTTAATACTCGAGTGAATTTTATGATTATAAGCTTTCAAAAGCTTTGGGAGTACATTAACATAACAGCTGGTTCTTTGCTTAGTAAAATACTTCCACATGCGTTCCTTTAAAGTTCTGTTGAATCTTTCAACAATACTAGCTTTAATATCAGGATTCTTTGTTGTAAAATAAATTACATTTTGTTTTTTGAGATATTCCTGCACAATACTGTTGGTAAACTCACGGCCTTTGTCAGTTTGTAATTTCAAAGGTTTTCTTTTGCTTTGTTTGAAAATTTGCTGGAAAGCCTTTTTTATACATACACCAGTTTTATTTTTTACAGGGACAGCCCAAGCATGCCTGCTAAAAATATCGATAACTGTGAGTATATATCTGTACCCTTTGTTGTGATTCCGCAAACTCTGCATGTCATTCAAGTCAGCCTGCCATTGGTCATCGATATTATGCACAAAATAAAAGTTTCTCGGAAATCGACGCTTTACAGGTCTATGCAAAGTGTATGCAGTTTGCTTTGTCAACCAATGTTTGATTGTTGACAATGGTATGGATTTTTTTTCAGCTTTCCATAGTGTTGAAGCTGTAGAATAGGATGCTGGATGAGATGGATTGTACCAGATATTCTCTAATATTTTTTCGCTCATGGTTTGTATCTTGACCAAACTGGAACAGTACGTTTACGTTTGTGCCCTGGAAATGATGATACAAAAGAAATTGGTTGCTTTTCTTCTTCTTCTTCTTCTTCTGCTTCTGTTAATTCTTGTGCCTCTTCTTGGTTAGCTCCGGACAGCGGAACATGGCGTCCGGGGTTGCCAAAAACAATCTGTTGAATAAACTCCTGTCTCCGGGGGTTTCCAATATATTCTTGAGGAATATTAGATAACGCCAGAGCTCTATTGAATAGTTGCCACCCAACAGGATTGCTTGTTTTTCGTGGTCGAATTATATCCGATACTAGATCGACAATATTTGAGCCTTCAATTTTATGATTGTTAATAAAAACTGCCCCATATTTATCCCAATCAATATTACTATTATGTAAAAGACGTTCATACAACAGTTCGGCTTTTCTACGATACATGCTAGGTGTAGCAGCTAGAATTTCTTCTTTCATATCAGTCAACTTCTCAGTAGATTCTGTAATCGGTAGCGACACAGGTTCTCTTTGTTTTCGAGTAATAGACAGAAATTTTTGGAGCACAATACTGTAACGATTCCACTTTTCATCATCCGAAAGACCTTTGAGATTCAAAATTACTTGCATATCCTGATCCAATTGCGATAAGGATGTAGACGGTGCAGACATAACAGGATGTCTCATGTTATCCATAAATTCTTGAGGTATTATAACCATTTTTTTGGCATGCTCCATGTTCAGATTTTTTTTTCACACACCTCCTATTAAAGGGGCTAATAACGCAGGTAGAAATCCTCCGTGTTGCACTAGTATCTGTTTCTTCTGCTTTGTAGAGTGTTCTTTGGCAGAAAGATTACGTATCACCTTCTTGTACCGGCTCAATCTTGTTTTCTGAGGTGTTGAAAGAGGAACATTCCCTTTTAGAACATTGTAACAACACTCACAGATTGAATTAACTAAGGAAGAATCAGCAGCTTGTAATATCGCTGTGCGAAGAGCCGGTTTCGCATCCGACAAAACTTGGAGCACTTTAGCGTGTTTCACTCTTGGAGCCATGATGACAGAATAAACGACTAGTGATTATGCTTGCTTTTTTTGTAGGAATATATACATAATTGATATCATCGTCGGGAAATATCCGCGACCGAAAACGTACTTCTTCCGGAGTGTTCTGCTTCAGATCAAACAGCAAATATCCATGGGGTTCAGCGGTGGCATTGTAATATGCATCTTTTATAAAATTTGGATTCTCCGGGTATACTTGTCTAGATAAATAATTAATTTGGGCTCTGTCTCTTGGATTTTTGAAGCATACAATATAATGACTATTTAAAGATATATCCCTATTCCCTTTTCCCTGATGGAATAGATTTTGAGTGATAAAGAAAAGACTAATATCACGATGATGACACCCTTTTGTAAATAAATCTGTGACTCTTTGATCGCATTCCCTCATCTGATCATCGATAATAATAAGATGAGGTCCAGAATTTGGCACAAATTGGTCAATATCAGGCATTCCTTCCCGAAATTGTACAAAACCAGGGAAATCATTGTATGCAGATTGCCATTCCCCGTAGCACACCAAAATATTGTTGAATTTTACATTTACCATTTGGGGTAAACACTGGAGAAAATGCTTCACAAAATATGTCTTTCCACATCCTGATGGACCAGCCAATATTGCAGAGAACGGGTGTTTCCACAAGCACTCCATTTTTCAAACTGTGAAGAATGTTTTAAATTACATATAATATAAAAGTCGAATGTTATGAATATTTTTCTAGTTGTTAGATTTTACTGATATGTTGTATCTTCAAATTACATATATATATATTATATTGTATTGTATTATATATATATATATATATATATATATATATATACACTTCATCAATAAATAAATATGCGTGTGTGTCTGTATATATATGTATACACACACACACACATACAGACAATTTTCTTATAATACAAAATTCATTTTACAACAGCACAACAAATGCCAGATAGCATTGTACGCATGCGCGTTTGTAAACCCCGCCTACATATTCCGAGCATCAGCGTTGTGTTACATAGCTCTCCATTGTTTCAACAACGATAAACAGCTTGGTGGCCCAGATCAAATTGGTTCTGGAATCTACTGTGACGTGTACCGTCTACTTTGAAGTATAAAAAGGTGAGTTGCACAATATTACTATTTAGTGTCCAGCAATGCTGTCGACTTTAAATTTGCTTCACGGGTTAATATCAAATAGAGCCTTTGACAATCATCATGTTGGGGTTTTCGCAGCTAATGAATTACCTGTACATGTGGAACTACCAGCAGCGTTGATTGTAAATACAGATCCCAAAGATAGCCCCGGGAAGCACTGGGTAGCAATTTACATAGACAGTAACTCCCGGGGGGAATTTTTTGATAGTTACGGAAAACCTCCACATGTGCATAACCATTTGCGATTTTTGGAAAATAACTCTAAATTCTATACTTACAACACTCATCAGATACAAAGTTACGGGTCTGTGTACTGTGGGCATTACTGTTTTCTGTATTTATTCCATAGAGCCTCTGGTAAACCCATGCATAAATTTCAAATTTTATTCCCAGTACCGATAAAAAACGACAATATTATAACAACATATTTGCTGACTCGTAAATTAAATTTATAATACTCGGTACGTATACTAGAAAATATTGACAGTAAATACTGTTTGAAATTTTATACAAGTTACATATAGTCCTAATAGTATATTAATAATTTTGTAGCGTTACAGTTTACAACAGCTTACTTATAATATTTATCTTGTTTTGTGTCTTTACAGAACAATGACGCAATATCCAGAGATGGGATCTTTCAATGCTAGATTGTCCTCTTTCAGAAACTGGCAATCAAAAGAATTCCCGTTTGTAGAAGCTCTGTCCGAAGCAGGATTATTTTACATTCAAAAGAGAGGATAAAACAGTATGCTTCAAATGTGGTGGAGGATTATACCGATGGAAATACAGAAACAATCCAATACTAGAACATCGTCGATATTTTCCATTTTGCCCCCTGTCTATAAACCTAATTTCAGATCGACAATGCGGTTGATGCTTTAATTAAATTAATTAATATTTGTTATCCAATATTTCCTCAATATGACGTTTATGATATTCTGCTGATTTTTCTCTCACCATTGATCTTTGTAATGCCCCGCCCCCTCCACCTTTTTTGTCCAGCACATGCTTGGTTTGCTACGCGCGCATGCGTCTCAAAAACACACCCACGCATTTCTTCAAATGTATACCTGCACGCTGCGACATGCAGTATCTCGCAGTTCTTAGTCATGGAATCCTCTATTTCGATGCCGCTGAAAAAAAAGATTTCAACCGTACACTAATTTCAAGGGGGTTCTTCAGAAAGAGAGCGATCAGCATTTACCTGAAGAACAAAAACAAGTAACTAGTCTTATACGCCAGTCGATATTATTTGATCACGTCTACTATTTGAATGCTTCGAAAACAAAAGTTATCTCAATCGGACTTTCCTCTCATCTGGATTTCCAACCTGTGGTCAGGCTACACAGAAGCGGGGCGGCCGGTGTTGAACTACAGTTGCAGGAGTGGCACGCTCTTCAGGAATTGTTTCCAGTAATCGACAATTACATCGCTATTCCAGGTGAGCAGCCTCGTGTTTCCTACCCACTAAGTGAGCAACATGAATTGCTGATAACCACACTGTACAATCGCCGTCAGATCATTATAAGGAAGAAACCAGCTTACGGTTCCCTGGAGATTGTGTTCATCGCAGAAAGTTCGTGGCGGAACTTTATGAAGATATTTGTGTGCATCGAGCATGCGAAAGTTATGTGTGAAACAGTGTCGCCGTATCTGAAATCATATTTTGGAAACTGTGTGGAATCTTGCATTCTCGACCTTCGCGAACAATGTTTCGGTTGCACAGATATTTCCCCTGTCCATGCATGTAATAAGGAGAAGTTTGTGCTTTCCCATCTACATGGATGTACAAAACCTGAGCCTTTGTCTATACAAAACATCGACGGAAAAAGACTTTCCAAAGAAGTGTTTGTTTTTTGCGAGAACATGCTTGTGGAAAAAATAGTGAAACATTTTAATTCAATGGTTGCAGCAGAAAATGGATATGATAGTGACACAATTCCTTATGTGGGTGAGTGAACAAACTTGAAGAATAAAAACTTGTTAAATAACATGCTGATAAACTGGTGACACAATATAAACATTTTACATATGTATGTGTGTGTGTGTGCGGCTCTTTTGAATTTTGTAAATATTGGTAATAAACAGGGATAAAATATATGTCTTGGCTTTTTTTCACTTATCACCCCTTTAAAAATCCTCATGGTTTATATTTTTACTGGTAACAATCGTTAATAACAACATTAATAATTAACTATATAATGAAAAAGTGTGTATTGTGGACTTGTCGAAGATAAAGCATGAGAGCTTTTCTTCACACTGGTAAAACTCGGTGTTAATAACAACATTAATAATTAACTCTATAATGAAAAAGTGTGTATTGTGGATTTGTCGGAGATAAAGCATGAGAGCTTTTCTTCACACTGGTAAGAATCTGTGTTAATAACAACATTAATAATTAACTATACAATAAAAAAAATGTGTATTGTGGACTTGTCGGAGATAAAGCATGAGAGCTTTTCTGCACAGCGCTGGACACGCAAAGGCAAGTATCTTTATTTTCATTCTATTTCTAACAATGATTCGCTATTTTTTCTTGTCACTATAAAAAACTAATTCAATTTTTCTTTTATCACATCTGTCGCCATTTTGCTTGTTTTTGTTTAATTCCTCTTTATGCATTGAGGTTAATCGAAACATAACTTTAGACTTTTACATGGAATTGAAACATAGAATCTTGCCTCCTTTGATTGAATCGAACCTGTGACTCCTCTTTGATCACAAAACAATAGTGACGGCCATCTTGCTTATTTTACCTACTCTTTATGCATTTAAGCTAATCGGTACTGGGGCCCCACACGGCAAAACAACAGATTCTAATTTATCTTTATACATTAGCGGTAAAGTCTTTGCGTTGTAATCAAAAGGCATTTTGTTTTGATTTTTAATATCTGTTCCTGCCTAAATACTAATGGGGACTCAACACACTTCTTTTTTTTTTTTAAACAACATCATTATCTGCCAATTTGACATTGTGAATCGAACCCGGGGACCTTTTCATTACAGCATAAACATCCTATTTCCAATTAGTTCATTTTCTCTTTGTGCACAAAAAGCTAATCGGAACTTTTAAACAAATACAATTGAATATCCAATTTTGGGAATCGAACCCTCAACCACTTGGTTGAAACATCTCGCGGAATAAAAAAACACCCCCCCCCCGCGCCCGCGCCGCGCCGCCCCGCTCCGCTCCGCCCCGCGCCGCGCCGCCGCCGCTAAACACAAAACGCGGCCGCCATATTGATTTTATTCAAATACTATTTATGCACAGATGGACTAATCGGGACCTATAATGGCGGGACAAAACAATTGGCCTCATTTAACTACCTAGAGAATCGAACCCGCGACCTCTTCATTACCAGGCGACAACATTAACCACTAACCCAAGGCCGCCATATTGATTTTATTCAATCACTATTTATGCACAGATGGACTAATCGCGACCTATAATGGCGGGATTAAACAATTGGTCTAATTTAACTACCTAGAGAATCGAACCCGCGACCTCTTCATTGCCAGGTGACAACATTAACCACTAACCCAACTCGATTTTCGAACTCAACCATTGTGTTGCCTTTATTTACACACAGGCTAATCGAGACCATTCAATATTGACATCGTCGCCTTGTAATCAAGGGGTCCCAGGTTCGATACTCGGTGGAGGCACATAGTGGTCCGAATTACCACTTTTCAACTGTAGCTCCAATCCTGATTAGTTTTGCCGTGCATAAAACGGACTTAAAAAAAAACTAACTCAATCTATCAATCAATCAATATTGACTCTACCAGGAATCGAACCCTCGACGCCTCTTGTTTTACAGAGCAATAACCTTAGCCGCTAAGCTTTCGGGGTAAAGCACCTTCGGCGCCATCTTTAAATCATTTCTTCATGTCTTTGAATCATACGCAATGGTTGCGCGCGCATTTCCTCCACACACACACACACACACACACAAACATACGCACGTGTTAGGTTAGCATACATCAAGAAACAACATGACAAATCCATTGACCCCCCTCCCCCCACCGCTTCCGATGTCTTCAACGTGATCAGACACGTTCTGCTGACTCAACAATAAAACCGCTCGTGGCCCGCTACAACCGGATGTAACATAACACCAGCCGCATCAAATTTTTGCTGACGCGTAGGAACGAAGTGCTGTCATTCTACTATGGGATAGTGAGAAAGTGGTACAAGAGCTGGAAACCATTTGGGACAATGGCTACAGCAGAGTGGGGAGTAAAATCATCAAGATTATTGAAGGTCTGAATATTGGCTCTTGCTTGAGCCCTGTGCTGGCGGAATTAGTTATGCATGAATGGGAGAAGGAAGTGATAGTGATAGGAGGAGATAAGTTAAGTCTGTTTTGTAGATATGTGGATGATTGTTTTGGGATATGGAAGGGAACAAAAAGGCAGCTGAGTAAGCTTGTTAAAGATGTAGAAGATGAGAAAGCAGGGATATTCCTTGAGCTCGAAACGGAACAGGAAGGAACATTAAATTTCTTGGATATTGAGATGAAAAAGAAGAGAGGAATGGGGATTGTGGCTACATGGTATCAAAAGAAGTGTTCGGCAGGAGTGTTCTGCCACAAAAGAAGTGATGTGGGTGATGGAACTAAACGTAATTTTATAAGGAATATGGAAGACCGAATAAAGAAGATATGCACAGAGAAAGGGGGGGGGGAAGAAGAAACCAAGATTAATAACCTGTGGGAACAACTAGAAGAGAATGGCTATGAAAAGAAAGACAGACACAACATCAACAGAAGAAAGAAAGAGATAAAAGAGAGAGGACTGGAAGAGAAGGAAGAAAAAGAAAAAGAGAGATGGTTTGGTATAAGAAGTATGGGCGATGCCACAGAGAAGATATGCAAAGTGCTGAGGAAAGTAGGTATAAGAACTTACAGGAAGGGAGGACGCACTATTTTAAGTATAGCCAGCAAGAAGAAGGAAAAAAAGAGAGAGGAAGAAGAGGAAGGGGTTATCTACGAGGTGAAGTGCAGAGGATGTGAAAGTGTATATATATAGGGGAAACGAAGAAGAGACTTAAAGACAGGTTAAAGCAACACATGGATGATGTGAGATTGAAGAGAGACAGGAATGCTATATTCAAACACACTAGAGAAACAGGACATGAAGTTGAATGGGATTCGGCTAGGCGAATAGGAAAAGAGAAGAGAGAACTAGTGAGAAAATGGAAGGAGGCCAAAGAAATAGAAAAGAAAGGAGAAGACATCATGAATTGGAATGGAGGACTCAAGATAAATAAGGAATGGAAGAGTGTGTTAGAGAAAGTTGAAAGGATGAAGAAAAGGAATGAAGAAATAAGAAGTATGAAGAAGGAAGAAAGAAGAGAAAAGAAGAAGACCAGAGGAGGAGGTATTCATCCATAACCGAAAAGGCAGGAAGGGTGGGGGAGTGGTAAGCAGGTGGTTCTAGACTCTTGCTAATCTTAACCTGCCAATCACCTGTCAGTGTAGTAGACCCATTAGTCAACAACTGTCAGGAGGTGATATGCTTAATTCCTTTGGAGAAATCTTCCTAGATAAGGACTGTCAACTTGATTTGTTGTTGTGTGGCTTGTGACCCTGCTATGTGTATGTAATCTTTCTGTGTGTAGTATATTTCATCATTTTAGTTTAGTTCTTCGTCTGAGGAAGACCCTGATACAGGGTCGAAACGTTACGTGTTAAGTGTTTTTATCTTAATAAACTGCCTTGGTCAGCAACTTATTGGTTTTAAGGTACTTCAATTTTCTGCAGGGGTCCCAAATATTTTAGTTGCAGGTGGTCCCCAGGAAACGTAGCTATGCTACTGCTTCAGACCTTTGTTGAAGAAGGAGATTCCAGAATGATACTCCATATATTCCATACTGTTCAGTCAGGCATAACATACCTCATAGTATTATCTAATGACACTGATGTAGTTGTTCTCGTCCTTCGATATCTATTCACGAAAGGATTGGAAGTGGGAGTGGAGTGGGTGACAAAGTGCGTTATGTGCCTCTACACACGCTGGGGAGAAAAGTGGGAGTTACGCTTTGCAGAACTTTAATTAAGGCACTCATCATTACAGGTAGTGATGTTACAAGCAAGATAGGAACAAAGCCATCTTCACTGAAAGTATCACCAGAAACATTACTAATTGGATTTGCAGAAGAAAATACTCTGTCTGAAGAAGCACCTGATAAAGCAGAGGAATATCTTGTTCAAGTTTTACATCCATCCTCAAAGTATAAAACATTTGATGAGCTTCGTTATTCATTACACAAACAGAACCACATATCTGAGCTACGACCCTCATCTTTCTGAATAAGAAATGGACATTTGAGAAGAAGTTTTTCTGTTCTGCAGGAATGCTTAAAACTTTCACGAAGCTACTTTCCTGATAGAACCCTGCAACCAACCGATTATGGATGGTGCAAAGATGCAAATGGCGTACTAAAGCCTGATATCTGCCTTCATGAAATGCCTTCTGAGGTAGCCTACTAATAAAGTGTACTTGTAAAGCATGTGCTACTAGGAGATGTAAATGTCGTATGAAATATTTACCATGTAATGAGTATTGGAAATGCGGCGAAGAATGTAATAGATAGTGTGGGAGAAAAATAAGAAATTATCATATTATTATGCAGATTGTTGCAATAACTTGTAAAAAAAAACATTTAAGTTCAGAGTTTTCATAATTATCATGTGTGTTTTATTGGTATATAATTTTTTTAATGTGTGCTTTATTTTATTATATTTTTCTTCAAATCCTTTATGTTGTGTATATATACGTTTTCAAATAATTGTAGTCAGTTTTTGTTCATTTTAACAGATTTTCTGAAATAAATAACAATCAGACAACTTCAGGAACCATTTTATTCGATTCCTCACCCTTCAAAACATGTATTTAGACACCAAAAGTATGACTTTAACGGTTTCAGGAGCGGAAATAAAAGCAAAATATTGTCGCTGTCGGCCATTTTGGAAAATGGCGTCTAATTCACCCGGTCCAGAATATGGTGATGTCTACCCAAGTTTTTCTGACTCTCCTACATGTATTCTACTAGGTTCCATTGGTTAGACAAATCATAACTAAAATTTTTACGGGACTCTATTACAGGGACAGGAGTAAACCGTAAAAATATACGGATTAGGAATTTAATTTTGTCATGCCAACACCTCCGTTGTATCCCCACTTGACCATAGTATTGTTTTACAATTCAGTATATTGGAAGTAATACACCAAAGTATTACTTTGAGAAATACAAGTTCAGAGACTTCATTAAGAACTTGATCAGAAGACCAGCAGTATGATTGTTTATAATAGTGCATTCGTTGTGAATCATCCTAGTTCCAGTAGATGTATGGGAAAGCAGAACGAGTGTAATTCTGCATGGCCTGTTCATTACATCAAGTCCCTTTCAAAGGGTATTTGAGTTGTAAATTTGAATGAAATGAGCAGTTAAGTTTGAGTTTGGATTTTAAGTCCACTTTATGCAAAGGAAGGCTAATCGGGACTGGATCTACAGTTTAAAGTGGAATCCGAACCAATTGTTCCCCTACCGGGTATCGAACCTGGGACCCCTTGATTACAAGTTGACGAAATGAGCCGTTAAGTAATACGTAAGGTTCTGTGTGGGGGATGATGAATTATCAAATTTCAACTTGAGATGATGACTAAATTTCCTCTTGTATCCTTGTGCTTTTGATCATGAGTACGCCATCACATACCGGTATCAGTTGTAGGCGAATGTAAAATGGTGGAATAAATGCGAGAGAATTCTTGTTTGTAATTTTCTCTGACGTCCAACCATGGCGGATGATATTACATAACTAGATACGTACCTGAACGAGTGACCGTTCCCGTTATCACACTAAATCTTCCAAAACTAGAATTAACTCGATTTTCCGTTCCGATCTTCTCAGATATGTTTGTATGCTTAGATCCACAAATTCCAGCACCTGCCAATTCCGATTCGGCTCTCGGGGTGGAACCTTTACATCAAGTGAGGCAAGTGATGGCAAAAAGTTCGACATTCCAATAATCTTGGAGAACATCCTGTCCCTGGACATGCCCCTCATATTCTTATCTTATTTTCTTTCATATATTATTCTTAAACCTTCAAGATACCTTGCTGTCAAGAAACATCATTTCCGACTGTTATCGCATGGCTGAGCTATAATTATATAATCCGTTTCATTCCTTTTTATCGAAATACTTGTAACCAAAATATGAAGGTTTTTAAATTAAAATATCAATATACGAATTTGTTTCATGTAAATTTTTCCTGTGCTTCTAGAGTTGCTTTAGTTTAGTGACCCGAATTGTCTTTGTACTATTTGAATTGGTGGTCTCCTATGTTCAAAATTTAGTCTTGTTGACTTGCGAATCACAAATTTCGAGATTTATTTTGTGAATCATAAATTTCGGATGTTTCTTTTAGAATCGTAGGTTTCGGCAATTTTTGTGTTGCTGAGGCAATTGGAGTGTTTTTCCCAATTATTATCGGATGATATTTATTGTTTATTAGGAAAATATTTATTTTCTATTAATGCGTAATTAATGGTGCTAGCATAGAGTAAATGTGTCCAGTAATTCTATGTGATACAAATGTATATTAGTTATGCTAAATTTGAATGTTTTCTAGCCTAAATTTGATTGATTGATTGATTGATTTGTGTTTTAAGTCCACTTTATGCACAGTAAGGCTAATCGGGACTGGACCTACAGTTTGAAGTTGGATCCAAACCACTATGTGCTTTAACCGGGTTCGAACCCGGAACCCCTTGATTGCAAGGCAATGACGCTACCACTGCGCAATCGGGGAGGCCCTCTAGCCTTAATTTAACCTAATATGATTTTAATTATAATGCCATTTTATGTCATTATAATTGCTGAATGATTAAATTTATGGTTTTAATTCTTTCATCCTTAGAGAAGTTCCATTTTGGTGAAGATCCAAACCTGGGGCGAGATCGTACTGTCCCCTAGCGATAAGTTTGCTTTATTCAGATTTAGAAAACCTCTACCCAATATTGTATATTGAGATTGTAATTTGTCCTAATTGGTGGGAAAATATTACACCAATTCGGAATAAGATTCACTTAGTCGCACTATGGCCGAATTTGTGTATTCTTTTTGCATTGATGGAATATTTTTCCAATTTAATAGTACTGCATAATTGTTCTTACGCGTACACGGTTCGGCATGTTTTGGGTTTATTTTTGCTTCTATAAATGAAAGAAGCTATGATTATACTGTTTAATTACAGAAACTACAGTGGACTCTCTTTAATTCGAACTTGGATAATTCGAAGTACTATAACTACACTCTGTCCAAGGAATCTCTGGATCGAGCGAACAAAAATAAATATTTCTGTGACTCGAGAGGACTCGGCCAATGAACTCGTGAGAGTGGGACGTGAGTGCGGCTACCAGCCGTTTTCAGAAGCGCGCACTGTTTTGCTCCGCCAATTCGAAGTCTCTCCTTCTCTACCGATATACGCGACCTTGCTCTACAGATTCCCGGCACAGATTATATACTCTGTCCTGGGAATCTATGGAGCGAGCGAACGAAGGCAAGTAATGACCTCGGAGGACTCGACCAATGAACGCGTGCGAGTGAGTGGAGGGGGAGGAGCGATTGAAGTTACCAGCCTCTCCAGCAGCGTGTACTGCTTCACTCCACGCACTCGCTTTCTCCACTCCCCTGCCTTTCATGTGTTGCCTTGCTCCACAGATTCCCTGGATAGAGTAGAGATAATTCGGACAGAAATTTATTCCGCTTGAAACTATCTTTAATGATGTGATGTTTTTGTTAATTAGAATTTTAGATAATCGTACCATTTTCGTGTTCCCTTGGAGTTCGAATTTAAAAAGTCCACTGTATCTGAGAACTTTTCCAAGGGCAACCATTCCCACGTTCATAGGATGTCAAAACATAAAATATGTATTAAAAGATTGTTACTTGTAAGAAATGATATGATTGTGATAGTGCTGCGTATTCTACTGTTGTGGCCTATTGTGTTATTGTGGAGGGATCTAGAGAATTGTGTGTGTTTGGGGGGGGCGGGGTTTCTCTGAAGTGATGGATAACATCCTCTTTGGTATTTTGGACAAATCCTGTTCCAATTGTGATGGCAATCTTGATTGATATGAGCTACAGTTCTGCTACACTCTACCCAGGGAATCTCTGGAGTAAGCAAACGAAAACTATATAATCTCTCTCTGGAATCTGTGGAACAAGGCCGCGCTTACTGAAGAGAAGGGGGGGGGGAAGGCTGCTGCTAAGGGCTGGTAGCTGCACTTACTTTTCATCTCCCGAGTTCATTGGTCGAGCCCTTTCGAGTCACTCCTTGCGCGGAGACTTGTTTCTTTCTCTCGCTCCCGAGATTCCCGAAACAGAGTGTAGTTCTCTGCACAACCAGGACTCGAGAGAGCTCAACCAATGAGTGCGCGAGAGGGGAAGTGAGTGCATGGAGATTTACACTCGGCTGCACTACTTGGTTCCGTCCACTCGATTTCTCCCCTTCTCTACCGTTATGCGCCGCCTTGCTCCATAAATTCCTGATACAGAGTAGTTCTCTATCTTCTCTGCAACCTTACTCCTGTAAAGTGTTTGCCTTTTGTAAATAATTGGAAAAATAATAATTCATCCTCTTACTTGATATAATTTTGATTTGACATGCTCTGCTAAGAATAATACATTTTCCAACTTAGAATTTTTATGCAGATACAAGGAAATTATATACCGGGTGTCCCATAAGTCTGGAACCATAGGACAAGAACAAAACAGATTCATGTTAGGAACTTAATATTGTACAACACAGTTAAATAATGTGTTCAAAGTCCCCATCAGCAAAATATCTTGAATTTGCTCCTCTTTAGTCAGTGCCATGGTTTACATGTAACAGAGAAAAGGTAATATGAACAATACCCATAGTTCCAGACTTACGGTACACCCGGTAGTACGTCCACATTGTTTACAGACAGTTTCTTATTGCATCCGGAATAATCCACATTGTGTTCTTCTTTTAATGACAGGCAATAGTAATATTAAGAGCAAACTATGCAAAGAAGCATAAAAAAAAAAAAAAACATATATATTCTGAAACTATAGATTTGGGTGTTGAATAACTTTCATGATATATTTGTGGACAACGGTGAACGTTTTTCAATGCATGTGAAACAACGATAAACAATTGAACTTTTTGAGCTTTGCTTATGTTTAAACTGAGAGTATCAATCGGCGTGAATTAAATTTCTTAACATTGCCAAGAATGGTCTAAAATTACGTTTTGAACTTGGGAAACATTTTAATACCAAATCCGATTATCTTTTTTATAGGCAACGGTATCTTTTCAAGTATGTGACAAAGAAAGTGAAAATATAAGTTTCATTGCGTTTGAAGATATTATGGATAAAGCATTAATCGTGTTAGTTTGTTTTTCTGTAATTATCTATCGTGAAATTATTTTCAAAAGTAGAAATTAGTTTGAAATTGGAAAGTTAATTAGCATCAAAGCAAGATTTACAATATTAGTCATGTAAAAAATGTAAGCCATTTTCTTTATCTTTCGGGTTACTCATTTGACTTTTATGATTTACCATTTCCGGAGAAAACGAAAATGTATCTTTGACATGCAAGTACACACACATAAAAAACTTTCTCACACATACACATATAGATATGATTGGAATTTGATAAAAATACACATAGTACGTAGGATTCCTTTTATTGACTCATCGAACTGCTGTACATAAATAGAATTAGCTACAGTTCTACAATTGTGCTAACAACTTATACAATACAAATAACACAACAACAAAACTGGTTTGTAATTTTAAAATATTTTTAAAATTTATTAACTAAAATTTTGGTGTTGTTTCAGCTATATATGGAAACAAATTATTTAATTACTTATTCATTACTATAAATAAGTACTCTCTGTTGATTGTCAATTTGTATATACCTGTTTGACAATTTTAACTCAACAACAATTACTGAAAAATACAAGCTGAATATTTACGTTCATAATCGTCTCTATTTAAACCTTTTAACCTGATTTCAAACAAATAATTTTGTAAAGGATTATAACAAAGGCGTTTAAGCTGTTTTTCCTGTTTGACATGGATTCGTATGTTAACAACAGATAACACATAAGATTCGGATATGCACTAAGATATGTTACAATGATTGAGAACGAGTCCTTTTTTTTATCATAACGTCAGACAAAATCAAGCGATACATATGTGATCAAACTTATCCACGTATTTGATTTCTAAGCTCACATGACATGTGATGTGTATACAGATATGTAAAAGTTTGGAAGAAATGTCATTATTGTCTCGATGTAGCCTATTGGCATAATGGCGTCGTTTAGCTTTTAATACAGAGGTATTACCATAAAAATACTAAGTAGAAACATTAGATTCAATGCGTACAAATCTCTGTCTCAGTGTAAAACAAAGTATCGTTTAAGGAAATGCAGGCAATTTTTAACACACTGAATCACACTTATTGTCATATTCGATGTAATGTTCCTTAGTATAGGAATTATTACATCTGTAAATAATACGGAGTTTGTAGAATATTGTCGTGTTTGTGTTATACAAAATTAGGATAAAAGGGTTAAAAAATTTTCTCACTACAATTAACTGTCTTCCTGAAGATCAGTACTTAAGAAACTTTGTAGCTGAATGTATTGTCATATGTCAATATTATGAGAATTTGAAACATTTCTACTGTAAAATGATCGAACTGTTTATAAAGCCCCTATCTGCGAGATATGTGAAAATATTGTCATTTTTTCTCACAGATATGTTTTTCCACTTTCTAAAATAACATAGGTCTCCTACAAGGTTCAACAATAAATTCCAAAGAATGGTTCTATGAACTCTCTACAAGGTCAGAACACAAATACAAAACAAGGAACATTATCAACGTATTCGATATAATTCAGCTTATAGCTGTTATCAACATATTTTAGAGCAAATAGTGTAAAATCCCAAACATTGTATATGACTATAAGAACAATTCACAACTTTAAAACCATCAATCAATTAGTAGAAAGGATCAGAGCTCAAGCAGAAGTTATCATACACCCTTCCCTCTATCCAAATTCTATCAGAACTTGATATTAAAAATAATTTTTATTTATATGGATATTCAGAATAATATCTCAAAGATTTTACACAAAATAATTTCTGAAAGAAAATTACTTACATTTCAGTCAATACAACTCTTACACTCTAAACGCTTTCATAAAACAAAAGCTACGTAAAAACATAGTACGACAATACGGCTCATCACAACTCTTTTCATTCCGTTTAGGACATAAAATTTGAATTTGAATGGAAGAGTATTTTGATACTGAATTAAATATAGTCACAGAAAAAAATACATTCTCACTTTCATGATTGAGACAGCAACACTAAAAGAGAAGCACACCAGAATGTGCCTAATGGGTCCATTTCCGCCGTTGCCTTTCATAATCTTCGCCGGCGGTGCCACACTCCAAGCTTAGAAGGTTCTAACGGAGAAGAATGCCACGCTCCGAACCGATCATTTTCTGTAAAGACAAGAAATAAAGAAGCATTAATGCTGTTTGAAAATTGCAGAATGTCCATCTTCATTCACAAGCCAAAATACGAACCGTGCCTGTGTGTACGTACACAGGGTGTATTTGTAAAATGATAATACATGTACTTCTGAAACGGAAAATAAATTGAATAAACTATCCACATCTGCTTGCCCCCCCCCCCCAAAAAAAATACGGCGAGTTAAAGAAGTATTTTGAACATATGTGAGGTCCTGCTCTGGGGAGATACCTCTAAACTGATAGTTTATGCAAGTATTTATCAGTTTTAAAATTTTTAGCCTCTTACAAAGTTACAGACTCACACCCTGGACATACATATACGGAGATTGATTCATCTGAAATGGGCCACTAAATTATTTAAAAACATATCGATAATCCCTTTTCTGTTTTTGCAGGGATTGTAACAATTACAGGGAGACAGGGAAGAAACATATTCGTGGTCACACGACCAACAGTGTTGTCATCCCAGAACAGAATTGTATTTTTAAAAATGGAACATCTACCGTTTTATTGCAATTTCGAATCTACGTTCGAAATTGGGAATTTTTGCACTAGAAAGTTTTACGAATTTTGCATAATTTATAAATATAAAAGTTATCACCTAATTACCAGATCTCGGCGAACAAGGGCAAGTTAAGAGATTAGCCGTTTATGTAGTGGTACATTTTATACTTCGTGCCTTCATTATTTTTATCCTCATTATTATTCAGTTATCGCCATTAGCCCAATGAGATAGAAGAACGATGTGAAACAAGAAAGTAAAAATACAAAAATTCTCTCGTGAATCATGATCTTGCTGTTAAAAATAGCACACTCTACACTGCAAAGTTTTTTTTTAATGTAGTTAATGCAACCGGCAAGCAAGATAAAAATGTAAATAAACCAGGATAATTAAACTTATCCCATGACATTGAAGGAAACCATATTTGAAATTGCAGTATTTAGTAGGATAAATGTGAATGCATAACGATGAATTAGTGGCTATCTGTCTCTGAAATCTGCGGAGCAAGGCCGCACATAACGAAAGAGAAGAAGAGGAAGAAAGTTGGCGGAGCAAAGCAGCTGCTGCAAACAGCTGGTAGCTGCACTCGCTTCCCCTATCACGAGTTCCATGGTCGAGCCCGCTCAAGTTGCTACTTGAGCAGCGACTTGTTTTCGTTCGCTTGCTCCAGAGATTCCCGGGACAGAGTATGTAAGCAAGCAAATGAATTGTTTGAAACAAATGTTTATGATTATACTGGACATTCCACGATACATCCTAGAAATGAACGAAAGATAACCGTGCTGTAACTTTGGATTCTTACTCTTCGACGTCTTCTCTTAATGAAGGTATGCAACAGTGAGTTTCGAGGACTGCTGCGAGCCTCTTTAAACTCCGGAATTCCTCCGGATCATTGATTTTACGTAATCAAACAGGTTCCAACTTCTGCACACAGGCGATGACACCCTTCTGGAAGTTAAGTGAAATTCCTTCATCTAGAACGTCTAAGATGAAGTTACCAGTACGTCCTATATCGATGGCGTATGGCATCATTCATTCAAGTTATGATCAAATCTTGTTCCAATACCAAACCAGTTCAAAACTTTATCATGAAATAAAGATTTTTAGAAATTGTAAAATCAAATATAAAATCTAGCTGTATGTTTGTGGTCCAATGAAACTAGTGGCGTAAGATACACTTATGTATTTCAATGTTTCATTTTACTTGCAACGTGCAATGACAACCAACTGTTGTTGCGCATGTATCCAATTTTTTAATTGACACACGTTAGTGGAAGTGTTATCTTTTTAGGTTCTTACGAAACGTTTGAGAATTACACTCTGTCTCAAGAATCTGCAGAGCAAGGTAGTGAAGGGGAGAAAGCAAGTGCGCGGAGCAAAGCAGTGCGCTGTGCTGCCAACGGCTAGTAGCTGCAGCCGCGGTTTCCCCCTTCATGCTCTCACTTCTCTCACGCGTTCTTTCGTCGAGTCTCTCGAATCCCACCTACGCAGGGACTTGTTTACGTTCACTTGCTCCAGAGATTCCCGGAACAGTGTGTAGAACCACAGAAAGGTAGCTTGTATTTATCTATTTATTTCCTTATTGAGTTATTGTATGCCGAGTAATGGACTGCTTAATTAACCGTGATAATATGTTTAAATGGGTAAAATTTGTCAACATACAGCCAATTATGTTGCGAGATGCTCACTATTTTAAGTTTATATCTTTAGGTTACGCTTAGAGTAACAGAGATTCACTTAAATGCCTAGTAATAAGTTTATCCAGAGTTTTATATCTGTGGAGTTATTGGTGAAGTTTATAAGAGAAATTGAAGTTTGAACGAGATCTTACTTTGCAAGAATGTTAGCAGCAAAACGACGTATACCCTGTCCCTTCTATCTCTGGAGCAAGGCCGCGCATAGCGTCAGAGAAGTGGGGGAAATCGAGTGGGCAGAGCGAAGCAGTACACGCTGCTGTGAAGGCTGGTAACTGCAGTCGCTATCTCCCCTCCACGCAACCCGTTCCTGTCACGTGGTCATTAGTGGAGCCGTCTCGCGTCACTACTTGGGTAATTTCTGGAGAAGATACCAAGCTTTCGAGAGCTACCGTCACTCTCAACTTCACGAAGTTCACCTCCGTCCCTGAGGAAGAGAATACTGTTAGATCTTGAAAGCTTGAAATCTCCAGAAATCATATCTCGTTAACTCATGGGAACCTGAGGGTTCGAAAGGACAGAAAATCTTCGAGTACTGAAAAAATGTTCTTCAAGAACCCATTGATGAGAGTATTGCTGAATCACGGAACCACTAATGCAGGGACACAGTTGGAAAAGTTCCTGCCTGAGATCCAGGCAAATTCCTGGACGACACCTTGAAAGAAGACCATGGTAGATGTTTCTTTCTTTCTTTTTTTTTTTTTTTGTTTGTTTCTTTCAATCCTTCGTACCATCTCCCCATTGCAATTGACCAAAAGAATACAATCGACATTCATTAAATTAATAAAATTGATTATTTTGCGTAATCAAATTTAATATTTCTATTGTGAAATTAGCACATCCCTACATACATAGACATATATGTAACCAAAACTGCTCCATAATGTTTTGAAGTTCGAACACGTGGAACTTCCCATCCCACCGACTGTGGATTTCTGGGTAGTATTACATTTCCCCGAATGCCATTGGGTGTACCTTGTAATTAAGCCCCATTAAAGACAAATTTAATTTCGAAATGTAGAATGAGGTACACAAATCTACTTGTATTTTCTTCATAGTTACTCACAAAGATTAGTTTTGATAAAAATTCCACTTTCACTGAAGGAGTCATATTAGCTTCTATTGCGAAGACAAAATTGTTCTTGTTTCCACGAATCCGCTTCAGAATATCGCATTTTAATTCCGCGGAACCCGCCCTCCCCCCATTTCCCCCCGTTCCTCACATCGCATTGCCTCTCTTCTTTATTAGCTTTATTAGCAAGGTGAAAGCGTTTCCATCGAGATAGCAGTAACGAATGGAAAGTAGAGCCGAGAAGGGAGATATTACCACAGCTGAAGGAGAAGATTCTATTTCCTCTCCTGCAATACAAGAGCGGGCTATTTTTCACCTCCCACCAACCATGGCGAGGGAGTAAAAATCCCTTTCAATCCGGTCCCAAGGCGTCTAGGGTGAGAGTGCAGGCGAAGACAACTTCCTGAACCATCATGAGAGAAATCAAGCAAAGCACGCCACGATTTTTTCCCCTTCGTTTTCTTTCCTTCCCTTTTCCTTCTGCGCTGCCTGCAATTCGGAAATATGTTCTTTATCTCATGAAGGAAGAGAGAAGACAACTAAAGCCGATAAATGACTGAGAAAAGTTTCGCGGACGTTTCCCTTTTATGACAAGATAGCAACATTAGTGCCAATAAGCGAGTGTGACTTTCTCATCCGAGCCAAAAAAAATATCAGAAACTGTTCGAAATAATGTCATTTTTGCTTCCGCAGAGATAGTTGAATGGAGGCTGTTGTATTTCTTAAGTTCGCTCGAGTCACCCTTGAAATGTCTTCCAGCCACGCTGCATGTTGACCTAAAAATTATTATCTTGTAAAATATTACCAATATGTAATGAATGTCGAAATGTTAACTGCAATACAATCATGACATTTGCGGGCTCCCTGAAAATGAACTGTAAATATGTCATAGCGTTCGAAGCCACTGACCCCAACTTGTATGGAACAGGTAATTAACGGAACTTATGCCTAGCAATATCTTGTAGTTAGTACAGTGGAAAGAACTAATGGTAGATATGATACATGTGTCACTATTGCTAATAGACCTGGTACTTTAAAGAACCTATCACCGTCAATGATCAAGAAACCGCTTGATTACATCGCTGATATTCCTGAAATCAAAATGTTACGCAATGGGACTCATCAAACCACAGATCGCCAGACGTCCAAACTTCTGAAACTTACCTGTTCAGGTTGAGCCCCACCGACAGCTGAACAGTTGTAAAGATATCATACCCCACTTGGAAGAAATTCTGCAGGAACATTCAGACAAGCATATTACGGCAGTACATAGGATAAAGATGAAGGCATCCCTTCGCTCATTTTAACTTCCTGTCTGAAAACTCAGGCGAATAGAATTAGGGCTTACTACAGTCTGAATGTCCATCCATATATTCCCAATTCTCCGAGGTGCTTTAAGTGTCAAAATTTTGACACACTGCTCTCTTGCAAAAACACCACTACCATCTGTGGCAAGTGCAGCCTGCCTGATCATGGCACGAACCCACGTCCATTTTGTCCAAAGTGTGTCAGATGCGATGGCATCGTGATCGCTCAGAATTATAGCACTAGAACAAGATCAGAGAGTTAGTTGCAGTGACCGCTCAGCAGTCTAGCACGAGAACAAGATCAGAGAGTTAGTTGCAGCGACCGCTCAGCAGTCTAGCACTAGAACAAGATCAGAGAGTTAGTTGCAGCGACCGCTCAGCAGTCTAGCACTAGAACAAGATCAGAGAGTCAGTTGCAGCGACCGCTCAGCAGTCTAGCACTAGAACAAGATCAGAGAGTCAGTTGCAGCGACCGCTCAGCAGTCTAGCACTAGAACAAGATAAGAGAGTCAGTTGCAGCGACCGCTCAGCAGTCTAGCACTAGAACAAGATCAGAGAGTCAGTTGCAGCGACCGCTCAGCAGTCTAGCACTAGAACAAGATTAGAGAGTTAGTTGCAGCGACCGCTCAGCAGTCTAGCACTAGAACAAGATCAGAGAGTTAGTTGCAGCGACCGCTCAGCAGTCTAGCACTAGAACAAGATCAGAGAGTCAGTTGCAGCGACCGCTCAGCAGTCTAGCACTAGAACAAGATCAGAGAGTTAGTTGCAGCGACCGCTCAGCAGTCTAGCACTAGAACAAGATCAGAGAGTTAGTTGCAGCGACCGCTCAGCAGTCTAGCACTAGAACAAGATCAGAGAGTTAGTTGCAGCGACCGCTCAGCAGTCTAGCACTAGAACAAGATCAGAGAGTTAGTTGCAGCGACCGCTCAGCAGTCTAGCACTAGAACAAGATCAGAGAGTTAGTTGCAGCGACCGCTCAGCAGTCTAGCACTAGAACAAGATCAGAGAGTTAGTTGCAGCGACCGCTCAGCAGTCTAGCACTAGAACAAGATCAGAGAGTTAGTTGCAGCGACCGCTCAGCAGTCTAGCACTAGAACAAGATCAGAGAGTCAGTTGCAGCGACCGCTCAGCAGTCTAGCACTAGAACAAGATCAGAGAGTCAGTTGCAGCGACCGCTCAGCAGTCTAGCACTAGAACAAGATCAGAGAGTTAGTTGCAGCGACCGCTCAGCAGTCTAGCACTAGAACAAGATCAGAGAGTCAGTTGCAGCGACCCCTCAGCAGTCTAGCACTAGAACAAGATCAGAGAGTCAGTTGCAGCGACCGCTCAGCAGTCTAGCACTAGAACAAGATCAGAGAGTCAGTTGCAGCGACCGCTCAGCAGTCTAGCACTAGAACAAGATCAGAGAGTTAGTTGCAGCGACCGCTCAGCAGTCTAGCACTAGAACAAGATCAGAGAGTTAGTTGCAGCGACCGCTCAGCAGTCTAGCACTAGAACAAGATCAGAGAGTTAGTTGCAGCGACCGCTCAGCAGTCTAGCACTAGAACAAGATCAGAGAGTTAGTTGCAGCGACCGCTCAGCAGTCTAGCACTAGAACAAGATCAGAGAGTTAGTTGCAGCGACCGCTCAGCAGTCTAGCACGAGAACAAGATCAGAGAGTTAGTTGCAGCGACCGCTCAGCAGTCTAGCACTAGAACAAGATCAGAGAGTTAGTTGCAGCGACAGCTCAGCAGTCTAGCACTAGAACAAGATCAGAGAGTCAGTTGCAGCGACCGCTCAGCAGTCTAGCACTAGAACAAGATCAGAGAGTCAGTTGCAACGACCGCTCAGCAGTCTAGCACTAGAACAAGATCAGAGAATCAGTTGCAGCGACCGCTCAGCAGTCTAGCACTAGAACAAGATCAGAGAGTTAGTTGCAGCGACCACTCAGCAGTCTAGCACTAGAACAAGATCAGAGAGTCAGTTGCAGCGACCGCTCAGCAGTCTAGCACGAGAACAAGATCAGATAGTCAGTTGCAACAGAAAACATCTCTGCTGGAGAAGAATCGACTCGGCGAGAATATTCGCACAACTCTACCTGCACCTTTACTACCGCTGTTAAGCCATCCTCAACACTACAAATTTGTGGAGGCACATAGTGGTTCGGATCCTACTTTAAACTCTAGGTCCAGTCTTATTAGCCTTTCTGTGCATAAAGTGGACTTAAAACAACAATTAAATTCAACACTAGAACTTTAGATAAAGATAAGTAATGAAAGTTAGACATTTTGAACGTTGGAGTAAAATGTTCGCCATTAGCTCATGGATGAAAACTGTTCCAATATTTATAAAGAGGTCTGCGGACCCTTACCCCTTTCTTCCCCGCCGTTTAGATCTTAATTAGAACCGCAATTCGGCGGAGGTGCCTTTGTGTGTGTTTTCATGCATGCCAGCCGGTAGGGATAGATATATCTCTGCATGGAGGATTTTTCCATGGAGAGGAGCTCACTTAAAAGCGTATATTCGTTTTTTACAAGTCTAAAATTTCCACATAAAATAAAATGCCGTAATTACTTTTATACCCGTTATTACGAGTACTTTATAAAGTCATCCTCTTTTCTCTCAATTTCATGTAAACATGTAATTTAAGCAATATTTTTCATTTTTTAGATGTACGAAGAATATTTATGAAAATATTTTTGTAACGTATATATCGTTAGAACGAAAGTTCTAACATACATTTATATGAGATTGTATAGGAGGGCATCTCACTCAGAGCATAGGGGACACCGATCGAGCAAGAATCGAAAAAAGTTTGCAAGAGTAATCTTTTTAGGAACTCATAGGGCACCAAAATTACTATCAGTTTGAGAAATGATCCAAGAATTTTTTTGCTATTTCACTTGCAATAGAGTCGTTCCTCTAATATTCACATAAAGTTTATATTCATTTTTCTAAGAAAAGGTAATGTATGCCAGTTGTTCATGAATGTAAAAGCAAGGTACCGAGTAATGACCATTACAATTTATGCAGGAGGGTTTCGAAATTGGAAACAGCCAAAATCGGGAAATATTTGGTCGGCGTGTTTCAAATGTCCTTTTTCACGACCCGTTGGGTAAAACCATTGAAGGCTCAAGGGAATCTTACACATACCATGGGTATGCCGTCAAGCACTTTGCAGAAAAGTGAGTGATAACCATTCAATCGTAAGGTGCGCTTTTGCATAGTAGCGGTCGGTTGGAATGAACTATAGACACTCCACGACTGAGTTCGTAGTGCTCGCGCTGTGGCGTAAAACGTTAATACAATGTTCGAAGAACTTAACGGCTCGTGAACACCCCATTCGTCGTTGGTTCGCGAAACGTAGAAGAGATAACACATCGTTGGATATTCAACCACGTGAATATCCTCTAAGCACTTTCAGATGAGCTTCTGAAGCATACCGTAGGTGACCACTGCCAAAATGCCCGTCCGATAGCAGTAACGCTGCATGCGCACTATGGTTTGGAACCTGGCAGCAATAGCCAAAGTCGAAAAATTGGAAACGTGGGCGCTCCATTACCTGACTCTACACTCTGTCTCGGGAATCCCTGGAGCAAGTGAACAAAAACAATTATCTTCGCAAGTAGTGGCTCGAGAGGGTTCAACAAATGGAAGGCGTGGGAGGAGAAGTGAGCGCATGGAGGGAAGAATGCGGTTGCAGCTACCAACCGTATGGAGCAGCGCGTACTGCTTTGCTCGACCCACTCGCTTTCTCCTCTTCTCTGCCGTTATGCTCGGTCTTGCTCCACAGATTCCCGAGACAGAGTATAGTGAACCAAGTGTACACCTATCACATGCTGAAGAATAATCGGGAATGGATTTTGCATCGAGTTGTCACCAGTAGAGAAAAGCCGGCCTGGTTCGACAATTGTTGTCAGTCAGCCCAATGTTTGGATACTGCCGATCCTCCAGGGTACTGCCACAGCCACTCCTCCATCCTCAAGAGGTGTTTCTGCTTGTGTGATGGTCTGCAGCTGGCATCATTCATCATGTATTCCTCAGAGTAAAACCATTCGGACCATTATTGTGCCGCACTGCGTCCTACAGCTTCACCATCGGTGAACAGACATTTGTCCTTGTTTTGTATGACAACGCTCGTGCCCAAGTATCACAAATAACGCAGCTAACATGACACAAGTTAGGGTGTGAATGCCATCCACAGCCTTCGTATTCACCAAACCCAACTGATTTTCGCCACTGGACCACTTTCTGTCGGGTAAGTGGTTTCAGAACAAGGCAGATGTGTGTCGTAGAGTGTGTGATTTCTTTGTCATAGCCACGACACTTCTTTCAGCATCGGCATAACGTTGATAATAGTGCCCGAATGCCGACGGAGGAAGACTTTTATTTGTGCGAACCCGCCACCACCCGCACAAACTTGTACCGCGTATGACCTAGTGTTTTAATAGATATACTAGGGCGTCATTTGCCTAGTAGTTTGTTACATAATTTCCTTGTTTCATTCTTCTAATTTTATTGACATATTTATTACCTGAAGGAGTATGTCATGTTATTGAAATCCAGCAATCCGAGGGACTGCTAGTCAGCACCTTTATTTACGGGTTCTAAAGATTAAATAGTCACTGAGATCTGATTTTGAAATATGGTCATGTCTTTTATATCTGCCTGGTGAGTTCCTGGATATGGTGGCTTTCTGTATACCAGAAGCTTCCCATTCATTCCTGGTGGTTACAGAAAATGAAGGCTGACTTCCGATGTGTACGTCGGAAGTCATTTATTTGTTTATTTGCGGTATTTTAGTCTGCGTCTGAGTCTTCATCGTCTGTAGATACTGTCCTATTGTTTGTGTTCTGTTTAACCATTCATGCTCGTTTAATTTAATCCTTGTGCCTTTTTTCTGGTTGTCTGTTTGATCTGCTTCGTCTTCTGTTGGCAGCCTCTTGTCTGCCGAGTGGTGGATATACATAACGTGTTTGCATCGGTTTGTATTTATTGGTGAGGTTTCCATTTTGCTCTGTCATTTTTGTTCTGTTTTTCTTGTGTTTAGCTTATGTTCAGTCTCTGGTACCGTCTGGGAGGGGAGGGGAACTACTCTTACTAGGCATGTACCGTCTCCCCCCTTTTATGCTATTCACGAGTAAACATTTCGGTCAAGCCCCGGATATTTCATCTAAGCCACAAATGCATGTTTGCATCACAATTCACAGATGAAGTGATTCTAAAGGTATTCATTATAGGGTATTGTCAGTATTGATTAACCTTCAGTTCCTACAGCTCTATTGTATAACGCCGTTGGTTAGGGGTGACCACACTCATCCACACATAATGCGTTGCTTTCTTTTTCTGTTTCAACATTATTACATTCCTGATTATCTCAAGCAACACATCGTAAGTCATGAATATCCAATTCAACGCTTGTCAATCTTTCGTGCAAAATTCCTTTATCTTCTTGGATGTCTCCACAATATATTGGTGACTTCAAACTTATCAACACCTTAGATATTGAGAAACTTACAATCATCTGACTCAGTTTTTAACTGAAATATTAACTAGTACTTGCCTAAGTTGAGATTTATGGTGTATTTTCTAATGTAATAAATATAAAATAACAAAATAGTCAATAATAACAAAATAATTTGAGAGAAATAAACGTTCAAGAATTGCAACACAGTCTGTGGAGGGTGTGCACCGCGCTCACTTTACAAAGAAACATTCTGGCGATAACTAAACGCCACGCTTCGTATCCAACAGACGAATATCAAACTCCAACACTTCAAAGGGTATCTAAACAAACAAAGGATTACATAACTTTGTCTACATGATTTGCAACGAAAAAATAATTCGGTTGAACACCACGTTCACCCTTCGACGAACGCCTTGCTGTTCTATTAAAGTTCATGCATCATTTTATATACTATTATATTAACGATTCTGTGTACGCTGTAATAATTGCAGTTAATATACTGCATAGTAAGGCATTGTAAATTACCCTATATGGAAGAGAAGAAGTGCATATTTCAATTATTTTTTTCACATTGCAATTTTGTATTTACTTTGGTACAGTTAAGAGACAAGTTAGCATTGTTGTAGATTCACATTGCTATCATTTTGCTGTATATTTCTAACAGGACCTGGATTTTCTATTTGTGCACGAATGTTAAAACAAGAGTGTAAACTAGGACAACAGCAAAATTTGTCCCACACAGGAAAAGGGAGGGGGTGGGTAAATTCGTTGCACTGGACCTTCGAATCTAATCTCGCTCCAGACGTAGAAATCTCTAGTTACAACTCTGGTATAGTGCGTGCCCACTGACAACTTTCAATAGGAATTTGAGATGGAATGGAATTCAGTGGCGCACAATTTTAGAAGAAATTTAGGATAGAGCTTAGGCTAGCATAGTATGATGGTCATGCCATGGACTACAATGGAAAACAGTATTTAATTTTAAAATAAATAACAATGTGTAAATTATGCTGAGAAGTGAGAAGTTATTAATTTCCGAAAATTCATAGACGAAACATAACATGCACAAAGAAAATGCAAGATCCTCTTGAGAATGTAACGTCCAAGTCCTTCTGTGCTTCAATTTTTTTAAGACAATTATTTTATATGAAATATTTTGTGTATAGCGATTTTTTTTTCTCATAGGAATCGTCAACATAGTACATGTTTGAGGGTTCCACAAATAATCGTCATGTTCCATGTCACCTTGTATTCTTTTGAGGAAGTTTCACATCACTGAAATTTGGAATCCACTAAATCGAACAGCACAATATCATAGCTTGCTACTGTTTTAAAATAGGGATGCCACATGCATTAATGCCGTTTCGTGTCCGGGATAAACACTAAAAATAACGGAGCACATTACAAAATGTATGTGTGAAAACTTTGTTGTCAGAAAACAAAGACTTCTTGTTAAAAGTAACACCTTCACATTTGTGCACAGTTTATGCATTTTTATTACTAGTTTCGAAAATAAGAACCTGTTACTATAAGTAACACACCCTGTGTGAGTATATGTAATTAGACGATTATTAAACTCTTCATATATAAGTTAATCTGTGCATGTATGCACAGATGCCACGTTACGTAAGGTCCCGATTTAATTAGTACTTGAGTGTGTTTAGCAGTCTTGATAACTTTGTGTGATGCAAAAATCTCCAGGTTTTGTGGTTTCCAATTCATTAGTGCGTATTAACAGATAGCAAGAGACGTCGTCCACGATAGCAAATGAAGTGGTTTCTATGTTTAGGCAGGCCACTGACAATATACCCAGCTCTCTCAGGTCAGTAAAGAGTACGTTAATTGATTGTAAAATATTCAAGTATGATTTTGTGAAATAACGGAATTAAAGCATAAACAGCCAGGATGTTTGTCACAATAACTTATAAAATATGCACATAAATATGTAATGAAATCTGGTAGAAACATGTTAAATACCTACGTACGTATAAAGAATTCCGAAAAAAATATTTGCTGTTTCCACTAACATTCTACATCTTTATAAAATGAACTTTTATTTAATAAGCACCAAATGAATGCAAGCAAGTAGTAATTAGTATCTTGTGTATGTTTACAAACATTTCAAACATCTGTGCAGATAAACAAAAATGACGTTTCATTGCTTATCTTTGTGCAAAATAGTGGGAATTGAGGACTAAAAGTTGTAAACGTTGTAAGTGCCAAAAGCTAAAGTGTTGGGAAATCGCATCGTTTTGCACATCAGCCCGTAAGAACGTTCACACTAGTGACCTCTTTACACGCCCTTTGAACTACTTAGAGGGCTACCAGCCACTTTTCACGTTTACCACATTATAAAGCATGGCACATTTCACAGTTTAACGTGGAAAACGGTGTTTGAATTATTGTGGCACTTACAGCGTTTACCAGTTTTAGACTTCAATTTTAGACAATTTGTGCGATGAAGCGTTTGCCTAAATGCAAGACGTCCTGAGTTCGAATAATGCACATTTCATTGTGTTAGTACCCACACTCATTTTAAAATATTTTAATTCCACACCTTTCTGGCACGATACCAGTTTCTACGTCACATTTTTCTAACACAGAGGCTTAAGCATATTACGCAAGTATCGGTCACCGGAACTGTGCCCGATCGCGTTAAATGGTCGACTTTCGATCTCGCCAACAAAGATCCCGGATTCAAATCCAGGCGTGGATATGGGTGCGAGTGCCCCTTCATCAATTTGATTATATCATCACTCATCCTCATCGTCGCGATTAGCCAAAAGTGACGCTAAAAGAACAATATGCATACTATAATGATAAAATCCAAAATATGTAATTTTATGTAAAAATCACCACAAATATATAGAATGAATTGAAATTTGCAAAAATGTGAAATTAGAAACTGAACTGAGTCTTTATTAGTGAAATTCATGAACATTTCAGGTTATTATAAAACTAAATATTTCAAACAAAATGTGTAATATACGTACAAATAATTTGTGTGTGTGTAGATGAAAAGTCCTGTAGTGTTTCAACATCCCATTGGTATGATTAAGTTCGTTAAATTTGAATTGCACATTAACAGTTACATTGACATACATTAAAAAAAATATCCTCGCGATATCTTTATTATACAAAGCCTAAAATATATAGGACAAATATCGATAACCAGCCTTCAAGTAGATGACAAACTGTTATTTTTGGTTTCAAAGCAATGCCGGGGTTAACAGGGCATTGTAACTTCAAGGTGTGAATAGTATCACTCTACTGTTTGGACGAAGTATTCAAATAACGCTTTCAAAACGATGCCCTTTGAAATGATAAACTCCACAGAAGGAAAATGTTTACCAGGTAGAAAGTTCATGAAGTTCTCTTCGTTTTATATCTGCGAGGAGGGCATCGTTCTGTATTTACGGCTCGAAGTTTCTGTAAGCGGAAATTCACTACTTCAGTTGCTTCCAGTTCAGCCACGCGGACGGCGGCTGGATTTCAACTCCGTCGTTTTTCACCATGGATCAGATTTGGGGAGGAAGATGGAAGAAGGGGGAGGGAAAAACCTTGTGTTCTTTTCGTCGGAAGAGCAACGAAGCTGGGCAGAGGAAGCCGGCTAATCCGTCGCTCCGACAACAAGTTGCCCCCTGTTTGGAGATGAATATGTGGATGTTGTTCAATCCCTCTCAAGGACTTCGGACTATGGCTCTTTCCCACGTCTATCAATTTTCTCCTGTCGGAACTCTGAAAGATCCAAACAGGCAAAAGTTCATTCCACGCAAATAAAAATCACTCTACTCTAGAGACTGAATAGAGAAGGTAGATTTACCCTTCTCTTGCAATGTTCAACATGGACGCGTTCATCATCGTATTGCTGGGGTGTAAGGGGTGCTCCTTCCACGTAGTGCACCCAATAGTTAACCTCACTTCCACGTAGTACACCCTGGACTGCAGACTAACGAGGCTCTGGCGACTGGCACCATGGCCAGTATAATTCTGTGTCGTCCTGTGTTTTGTCCTTATTTGTGCTGAGCGCCCTTTTTAGCCTCAGCTTTTAACCAAGGTAAGGAAACTTTAGTTTTCAGACACGCTTTTATTTTTATGATAAGGGGTTGGACCCCGTATAGTGTGACGGGTGCAAAATAGCCTCAGTGCTGACGCACCCACAAATTTTAATTCAAATCATCGTATTGCTAATTTATACTTTATCCCCGGAATCTTTGGAGCAAGGCCGCGCATAGCAGCAAAGAAGGGGGGATCGAGTGGGCAGAGCGAAGCAGTACACGCTTCTGCCAAGGCAACAATTTGGCAACAATGGCGAAGGTTGGCGAGCAGGGTAGAACACGTGATGCTGAGAGAGAGGGAGACGAAACGAAAATTGGGATCTGCGCAACGGAGAAGATATGTGTATTGCACTCTACTGCTTCGCTCTGCCCACTCGATCCCCCCCCCCACCTTCTCTGCCGCTATGCGCGGCCTTGCTCAACAGATTCAGTGGACAGAGTATAGATTGAAACTAAGCCGCTGTAGGGGAGTGACTCTGAAAACACCCAGATGTCAACCTCTCTTCACGTACAGTTGGATGCACAAATATTGTTCGGTAAATTGTCAATGAATATTGTCATTAATTTTCTTTTGCATACTTCATGTTTTTAAGGAATGGATTATTAAGTATGCTAGTGCAGAAGTTGTACGCAGCTTGTTTGGCGTTTTGTTTCAATTCTTGAAGCTCTCATTGCGTGAAACAAAGAGAATAAACATGGTGACGGGCAATTTGCTTGGTAATACTAATGCATCCCACTCTACACCCTGTCCCGGGAATCTCTGGATGGAACGAAAGGAAACGAGTCTCTGCGCAAGTGGCGACTCCAGGGTGCTCGCCCAGAACTTGAGAGGGTAAGTGAGTACAGCTACCAGGCATTTGCAGCAGCGTACACTGCTTTGCGCGGCCAACTCGCTTACACCCCTTCTCTTTCGTTATGCGCGGCCTTGCTCCACAGATTCCGGAGACAGAGTATAGATGTTCATGGTTTTGTTTTCGGAAATTGGCAAAACGTCTCATGCGGCAAACAAAGCCTCATCCATATTTTGGAATGCTACGCTCTATCCCGGGTGCGCCGGCCCCCGTGGCGGAGTGGCTCGCACATCGCGCTTCGGATCCCGGCCTGGGCATGGATGTTTGTGAGTGTCCATTCATCAATTTCGTCATATCATCACTCATCCCTATCTTCGCAAATTAGCCAAAAGTTACACAAAAGCGAAGAAAAATATTGCAAATCTAGAGCGAGTGAACGAAAACAATTATTTGCGCAAGTGGTGAGTCCACAGGTTTCATCCCCTTTCACCCCTTAGTTGTAATCTAAATAAGTGAGTGTACTGGCTGCAAGTCCAGACACCAGAGCCTTGTTAGCCTGCAAAATGCCAGTCGAGAGTGTTACTAATAAGGCTCTGGTGTGTGGACTCACAGCCAGTATACTCCTCTATGGTGCTCACGTTGTGTCCTGTCCATGTGAGGTTGTGTTTGTCCTTTCACCAATTTCATCGTATCACCTTTCATCATCAAATGAAACGTTGTAACAAATCAATCATTCGAGGATTACAACTACATGTATGCAGATTGAAGGTATCTGTGATGGCGTAGTGCTGACACTATCAAAGGGGTCTTGGGCTCGATCCCCCGTTTAGGTACTTTGCAGTCGCCTTTTGTCCCACCAAGAGTATGACGGAGCCACTGTATTGTAGGCTGCTAACTTTACATGCCAAACGTTTCATCAAAAGTATCTCGTTCACTAGAGAGAGATTACTTACAAGGAAAGTAGGACATTATAGTTCTGGTGCCGAAATATGCACTCTAATCAGAGTTAAGTTGGAGAGACAAACTTCCAAAATTAATTAAAGTTGAATCTCCCAGTAAGTTCTTGTTCTCTATTTTTGTTATTTTACGTTGCTCTTCTACCTCTTGGGTTAATCATAAGTAAAGTGCGGATCAATATGCACTAAAAAAGTGGAAAATATGCATGCATCTATGCACTAAAAACAAGTAAAATATGCACTCAAATATGCAAATTATGCACTATAGGAAAAATATAGGCACAAAAAAATCCTCGAAATACATTTATTTTTTAAAGTACTACACACACATAGTGACCATTGAAGGTAAAGACGAAGTAACAACAGCTTCCATGTCAAGTAAGGTTGCAAAATCTTGTATTAAATTGAATTTACTATTTCCAGTTGTTAAACACAATATAACGAAAATCGTTAAGTAGTTTTGAATTTATGTAAATTGCAGTGCACTACTACATATCTCTCTAAATTGGTTAGAGTGAATTTTTTCCGTTTATCAGTTAGTATATCCTTGTATGAAGAAAAGTGCGCTCCACACTACAACTACATACTACATACTTATGATTCATAAGTATGAATGATGATCAGATGGAACTGATGATGAGACAAGCGATGATACCAGGATTCGAATCTGGGACCTCTGGATTCGATTTTCTTGGATTAGGAAATAGATTTTGCCAGGAAGTCAGTCTTTGTGTGCAAGTCAAAATTTATTTATAACACAACTCCACGAGTTGTTCTTTGGATAGGATTGAGCTGACCAAGAAGGATGCGGAAAATCACCGAAAGAACCGAGGCCTGGGTAGAGAGGCGTTAATGGTGGAGAAGAAAGAGATCCGGGGAAGTCGGTGGAAACACTTACGAGGTAAAGAAGTCCTAAGATCCGTCATGAAGATTGGGGAAGTAATCCTCTTTCCTCTTCTATCTACTGCACTGCACATTGGGATAACGATGGCGGAGTAATTGGGAGCTAAACTTTTACGATGTGTAATCAAGAGTTGTGGTAGCATCTTGCGTATTTTTTCATAAGGGTTAACTTTTATGTACACTTCATTACATTGCTACAAGATTCAACCGATTTTGCACTCTATTTGAAAACGCTTGAGCAGTTTGAGTTTTACGGGGTGTAAGGTAAAGCACCCAGAAGTCAGTTTCCACATTGTGCATCCCGGTAACTGCTGTCTTGCAGGCCAGCGAGTCTCTGGCGCCTGGACCCACGACCCTTCACGGGGTTTTGTTGTTCTGTGTTTGTCCCTTCACAGCCTCGGCTTTTACCTAGGGTATGGAGATTTTATCCTAAAAGACCGTACAGTTTAATTCTTATTAAGGAATCTGGGCCTCCCCCATGGCGCAGTGGTAGCGTCGTTGCCTTGTAATCAAGGGGTCCCGGGTTCGATACCCGGTGGAGGCACAAGTGGTTCGGATCCCACTTTAAACTGTAGGTCCAGTCCCGATTAGCCATACTGTGCATAAAGTGGACTTAAACACCAACTCAATAACAATTGTTAAGGAATCTAAGATTGTATCAGTTTTAAAAATTAAGTGACGAGCTATTAAATGACGCATTTTATTTTCTTGGTGGGGACCTGTATTCGGTTCTGTTTTACTTACGGATGTTTTTTCCCATAGTGTGTGGCAGACAAAATAGCCCATGTGCTCATATGCCCCTAATACAAAAATCAATCAATCAGTTTGAACTTTACGCAGTGATGATACACATAGGAGCTTCAGAAGTTGTGTTTTCTCATTTTATGCCATGCATACAATGCTAGGCAATTACCAAGTGGGTACATTGTCTAGATTTTCCGAGTCCAGTTTGCACTTTAAACGGAAACGAAACAAGAGTTTGAAGATCAACTATCTATCACTCGCTACTCGTATAACCCAATGAATATGAGCGCATAATTCATAATCGATTTTGAGAAATATTATTCAAAACACAACGCATTTTAATGATTTTTTTTTTAATTTAGAGAGATGAAAATTTTTGTATTTATATCTTCAATGTCCTTTTTCCGGAACTCGATCCCAAAATTCAATTCTTTGTGTTACGGTAACTATACTACACCATACAAATCATGACAAGTTTTTGTTGCAATTCTCAGAGCTGTATCAAAGATGACGATATGTATCATGTTAAATGAAATCTCCTGTAAATATATTTCTACGGTTGCTGGACATGCTGTACATTTTGTAGCGAAATTACACGTAATTAACTTAAAATTTTCCTGTCTCCAAAATATGAATTTGAATGAAAACTACACTTTGTCCCTGGAAACTCTGGAGAAAACAAACGAAAACAAGTATATGCAAAGTAGTGACGCGAGACGGCTTCACCAATGGACACGTGAGAGGGAAGGGTAGTATTGCATGGAGGGGGGAGCGACTGCAGTTACCAGCCCTCACATCGGCGTGTGCTACTTCGCTCTGCGCACTAGATTTCCTCCCCTTCTCTGACGCTATGCGTGGCCTTGCTCCAGAGTTAGGTGGGACAGGGTAGAAGTAATTTTTATGACTCGACTACTGCTACTTAAAACTCGAAAAAATTTATGTCAGGCAGTGTTCTTTTCCTATGTAGAGGTTTGTCTTTGCCTCAAGCTGTGGCGATCTTGAGTATTCTCCAACAACTCTGCTTCACTATACCCGGCCCCTTACGTGTAAGAAAAGCGGCATTAAATAATAGTAATTTAGTCGCAGTCACGCATCCAAGTGCTAGCAGATTGATCGTAAGGACCCCCCACTTCCTAATTAAATCAGCAAGCAGCCAAGACCCCTAAAGGTTTCCTTTAGTTCCGGTCATAATGTAAACGAGCACGGAGATGGGTTGCCCCTCTTCAGCCATTACCTTTGACCGTCAGCGGAGCATCATGGGTAGAATGTTTGCACATCACCTCTTCTCCCATTCGCAACGGGGGTCGTTGCGGAAAACCGGAAGGAGGAGAAGTTGGAAGAAGGAGGGTAGATTTTCGCCTTACGCAGCACGTCGCGATTTCACTCGATATGACAGTGTTGGGGACTCCCTCGGTGAAATGAAGAACTTGAAGAAAGCACATCTAATTTCATAGGCGGGGTGGAGGAAACGGGGGAGAGCTCTCCCATTCATTTCAAAACCATCCCCCTCTCTCAACTCATGCTGTCATCGTTGCCAACCTTGGAAGGAATCTTGAGGAAAACTGATACGTTACGAGAAATGTGCTGGTGACATTTTCCAATACTTGCGTCAACATGTCAGTACTGCAGAACACTGGGTGGTCGATTCGCGAACTATATCCCGGGAATCTCTGGAGCAAGGCTACGCATAACTGTAGAGAAGGGGAGAAATCGAGTGGGCGGAGCGAAGCAGTGTACGCTGCTGCAAAGGCTGGTAGCCGCGGTCGCTTTCCCCCTCTAAGCAATCCCGTTCCCTTGCGTGTGTTCATTGATCGAACCCTCTCGAGTCATACTTGCGTAGAGACATGCTTTCGTTCGCTCGCTCCACAGATTCCCGGGACAGAGTATAGTGGTTCGGAGTTTTAGGGTCCAAGGTGTATTCACAAGTGTTCCCTTTGTGGGCGTATCTTCATAATAAGAATACAAAATGAGAAAATACGATTACGGTTTACACACTTTGCAAGAATTTTACTTAGCTCAGATGACGAAACGAAAGCATTTTGAAACTTGCAAGCTTCATCGGGAAATTCTCTATGATTTTATTACGTACCTTTTTAAGTAAAATTCAATAAAACTAATTTATTTGCATCGTAGTTTCAACCGCATCAATAAATATTATTTCCATATCAACAACAATGAAACTAACCAAACGTAATATCAACTTTTTGTAGGAATAGAAACTAGTTAACATGCACATAAATAGAATAGGAGTGTTTTACTCTGTCTTTAGAAGTAGCACCTTGCTTTCAATGTGGTCAAAATTACAATAATTACTTTTTTCAGAAATTTGTATTTTTTTCTTTAGCAAAGCTTTGAACGAAGTTTCAAAAGAAAGTAAAAAATAATTCTAGAATTGTTCTTCGTTTGTATTTTCTTCTCTAGTTTCTTATTGTATATATGAGAGGGGTAACGGGGGGACGCTGTGGTCCATTGGTCTGACTGCCGCGGGGATTACTAAAGTGGGAATTTGTCTAGCAATGCCCTAGCATAAAGCGGCTCTAGAGTTCATCAAGCCTTTAATAAATGGGTAACAGGAGATCGAACTCTCGTGGGTAAACGCGGACGCAACGTGGTGCTGATCACATCACCTCTGCAAATACCAGAGATGGTGAATGTCTGCTTCCCTACCTTCACTTCTTCAGATATGCAGGGATAGCTTTACCTTTATATGTGTTAGTGTGTGCGCGCGTGTGTAAAGAAACTTAACGTTAATCCTTCTGTACAATTAACGCCATGGGTCCCGGGTTCGAATCCCTGCCTAGACATGCGTGTTCTTTGTGAGTATCCCAATTTCATCATATGATCACTCATCCTCATCTTCAGGTTGAGCCAAAAGTAGCAAAGAAGCGAAATAAAAGTCAATATTTTTTTTGCTAATAATTCTTGCTAAGGATGATGATGACGAAGATAATTCTAAAACATTGGCAACCTTCATGTGTGAATTATTTCCTGCAAGATAAATTGCGTTTGTGTGTGTGTTTTATGATATTACTTTGAGCTTCTGTACGTTTGGCCTCTGTGTTTTCCTGCAGGCCTAATTAAGTGTAGGATGAAGTCAAAGCAACATATTTTCTTTGCGTTGCACCTGATTCTTTTAAATTTGTACAGTGTGCACAGCCGATGAATTAACTTCTATTTTGTATTTGTCTGCAATATGATTGTCATGGAATCGTGTACAACAACGCAACTAATTTATAACACCAGCGAGGTACCCAGACATCGATATTACATTCTCAAAGAAAACACCAAGTTTCGATGTATGTAAGGTAATTAGAATTGGGCTTTCGCGTGTAGGTAGGTCTGGACTTTAGCATGAAGGAGACTTAAACTTTGAACATTTTTCATCTATTTGCAATACTTCGTGACTGATATTCCGAGCATGGGGTGTGCTTATTCATTTGTATCCCAGTTTACTTCTATGTAAGTTCGAATTTTGTTATTTGACGCCGATTTCTCTACCTCTTTTGTAAATCGCTACGATAAGGATGAGTAATGTTTACTAAAATGGACGAAAGAACAAACATGACGTAGCACAAAATCTGCTGTAGATTGTCTTTGCGTAGATATTGTCCCTTTCCTTCGAACAAGTCTCGTCAAGAACTTAGTATATATTCAAACTAGTGGAAATAATCATATTTAATATTTCTAAGAAGTAGGACTCCGTGAAATTATCATCAACATTGCTAATGCAGTACAAATTCAGATGATCGTGTCTTAAGTATGCACAAAATCAAGTTTTGGGAGTGGGAAATGGGGAAGGCGTTTATTTGGATGTAAATCATCTTTTCAGACTCTTAATAATAATCAAGGTTGCTTGCACATTTCATCCCCAAAACATGCAATTCCATGAAATAGTTCATAAAAGTTCAGTATGAATAAATCATGTATGACAATTAAAATAAAAAGTGTTTTGAAGAACAATGAATTGTATTGAATTGTTGTTTTAAGTCCACTTTATGCACAGATAGGCTAGTCGGGACTGAACCTACAGTTTAAAGTGAGATCCGAACAACTGTGCAATGTGCCTCCACCAGATTTAATGAACAATGAAAATAAATATATGAAGGACACACAGAATAGCAAAATTATTGAGGGAACTCAAACAACCAGTTGTTAAGTTTTAAAAAGGTTGATTTCATTTACAACATTGTTTCAAAAATTGTCCATTACTTTATATTTGAATAATCCCAACCCTCAAGATTATTTTTTGTTCAGAGTAATAATTAGGAGTTAGAACGTTGATTCGAATAATACTCCTTAATCCACGTTTTTCAATCGTTTAAAACTACTGAAAGTTTTAAAATTATAGTGAATATAATACTGAGGCGAATCACTGTTTCAAAGATTAGGAGTATTAATTATTAACTTGTTCTGAATATCACATACGACTGAAGATTTAGATTGATGCATATGATAGAAAATTGTATTCTGTCCTTTTTAAGTGCTGATTATAGTTTATATATTTTATTATTATACTCAGGGGAGGTCTACTAAGGCGGTATTTAAATAGCTATTTTAATTAAGAGGTGATATGTTCGTATGGTTTTGTCATATGTTAATAACTTAATTGTAACTCTATTATTTGAAAAACCTCTATGGGAACCCCATTTACTCTGGAGCGACTACTCGGTCACTCTTATAATAGTGTGTCTTCATCAATTTTATCTAGTCAGATATATTCAAATGCTTTTTGTTGTATTCGTAACTTTAAAATTGTGAATTTAACGAGCAAGTAGAAACACAAATGTTTTCAAATTAGTTTTCAATGCTTACGAATATGTTTTAACGCTGATCAACTGTGGCGTGCCTAAGATATTAGTAAGAATAATATAATCGCAAAAGTTAGTGGTCGTGGTGTGTCTTTTTTTAAAAAAGAAAAGAAAACTAGAACTTGCTCGAAGGGCAGGACTTCACTAATTGTATTTCCTCCGCCACTTAAGGCTTGCCTCTCATCATTTTTAGACATTACAACAATGAGTAAAGTAGGATTGAAAATTACTCGCGTATTACTTTAAGAACAAATAATTTCATGACAAACATTGTGAGCGAAACATTTCGGCATCTTAGTTGGCACCACTTATTCAGAGAAACTTCCAGCTCCATCGCATTGACTTGTGGCGGGCGACTACGTCTCAGCCTTCCACCCACGCTCGGAAGGAACCATCATTGCGGGGGGTCCCCAGCCCCACACAGCCAGTCACAGCCAGGCATGAATGGACGGACAGAAAAATGCCACCACATCGATCAAAACCAACCACACCGCAAAACTTGCATTTTGCTGCCGGGAAGAATCGAGTTTTCCCGGAGATCATTGTGTCTCGGCCCGCGGGGGAGGGAACGGGGGCAGAAGGGGGATGCTACTTCCTCCCCCCGATTTTAATCAGAAAATTGAATGGGGGGAGTAACTAGTATTACTTCAAAAATATTACCTATAGCTTCGTGTCATTGAGTGCTTCGTGATGATGAAATGTTTCTGTCGTGAAACCTTTCTCGGCCATAAATCCTTGGAAAACTTTACCTGATTTTGAAAAGGGCTGTTTCTATCTTAGCAAAGAAACGGAGCGGTGTACGCGAAGGCTTCGGAATAGGATGGAGCAAGCCAAACAACATTTTGTGCTCCCGATATATCCATACTCTGTCCCGGGAATCTCTGGAGCAAGAGACGAAAACAAGTCGAAACCTGATCGCGAGGCAACTACCGTTCCATCTTTATTACAAGACATTGTTGCAACACACGTGCTTATACTGAAACTATACCCTGTCGTAACTATCTCTGGAGCAAGCTAACAAAACAAGTCTCTGCGGACGTAGTGACGCAAGACGGGTCCATCAATGAAAACGTGAGAGGGGATGGGATTGCGTGGAGGGGGAAAGCGACTGTAGTTAGCATTCTTCCCAACAGCGTGTACTTCTTCGCTCTGCCCCTTCATTTTAATCCCCTTCTCTGCCTCTATGCGCGGTCTTGCTCCAGAGATAACCGGAACAGAGTTTAGGAGTACGTGCCCAAATTATTGTCAAGAAATCTACGACGCCAGAGGTCCCGGGTTCGAATCCTGGCCTGGGCATGGATGTTTATAAGTGTCCGTTCATCATATCTTCACTCATCCCCATCTTCGCAAATTAGCCAAAAGTGGCACAAGAAGCGAAGTAAAATAAAGCAAATCAATAAATAAACAATGAACATTGTCAAGAAATACTCCACGGTTTAAGAATTTGTTGTCGTTTGCGCTAAGAATGTGTAATGAGA
The DNA here is from genome assembly GCF_977018435.1 of Lepisma saccharinum. Classification (NCBI taxonomy): domain Eukaryota; kingdom Metazoa; phylum Arthropoda; class Insecta; order Zygentoma; family Lepismatidae; genus Lepisma; species Lepisma saccharinum. The sequence continues at coordinate 24,634,791 of NC_139230.1, read as the reverse complement.
GAAGGCTCCGAAAATAAGACTAACTCTGCAAGATTTGTCGTTTCGTCATTCTCATGTTAAATCCTTGTACAAGAAGACGAAGACATCACAATAAATATTAATGTAATTTAGATATTGGTTCTATTAATAAAGAGCTAGATGTTTTGGCAACTGAGAACTACTAATAAGTATAAAAAATGACAATTTGGTGAAATTTAATTCGGAACAGTGAATGCTTGGGATACATAATTTATTCTAGTTATTTCTGATAATATTCTCTTCCCTCAAAATGGAGTGGATTTACTCGAAAAATCAAAATTCTGTTATTGTGAAATACACATACGCTAACTTTTAAATCTTACTTTCTTTGATAAGGTTTATACGGAATTAACTCGACATTTTAAAAACATTCCAAAGAACAAAACTAACCTAGAAATCGAAGCGTTTACTAATTACATTTCTGCTTGAACATTCCGTAACTCTTACCTATTGTAAATTTGATGAGACAACTGGGCGAGGTGTTTCTTCGTCTTGCCTGCATGAAATATTAAATATGAAAGCAGCAATTTTCCATTTATCTTTACATCATTAGTACAGACTAATAAAATTGAAACGACTAGCAAAATATCAGAAATAAAATCTGTAGCGTTTATGAATATAGTTAGTGGTCGGATTACGAAAAATAGCGATTGTGGTGCAGAAGCTTTGAAAAAATAATGCTTTTCAAGAGTAGGAGGAAAATCACGCCACGTGTAAACAATCTGAAGCAAGACGTCATTCTAAAATACAATATGTCCAACGCAATGATGGAAAAATCCATAAACTGTTGTACTATTTTTAGGAATATTCTTGTCATTATCGAGCATATAAGAAAAAACTCATTATGGGAGTAATGTTTTGTAGAAGGACATGAAAATAACATGCAGTACAATGTAATAAATATGAAATGGGGCAAACGCACACACTGAGAAACAGTTGATCAATATGAGCAAATTTGCCAGAATCGTAAGCATAAATCAACTTCTCAAAAGGAAGTTGCAGCTTTGAATATTTAAGGGTAACTGTAAATGCAAAGCAGTGCGCGCTGCTGCAAACGGCTGGTAGCTGCAGCCGCGAATTCCCCTCCATGCACTCGTATCCTCTCTCACGAGTTCATTCGTTCGCTTGCTCCAGATATTCCTGAAATAAAGTGAAGGTGTGTTAATAGCAAATTCAATGGCAACCGCGCGTACAGTTAGTAAACACATATACTGCTCAGCAGTGAAGATAGATTTCAGTGATCTAGGTGTCAATTTTTATTGCAGGTGACAATGTTGATTTCATATGATTATTATGAAATCAACTTGTCACCTGCAATAAAAATTGACACCTAGATACTGAAATACTATCTTCACTGCAGAGCAGTATATGTGTTACCTAACTGTACGGCGGTTGCCATTGAAAATTTGCTATTAAAATTCACTTTATTTCAGGGTCTATGTGTCCTATTTTTATTGCCTGTGACTGTACATAGCCACTGCCACTTCTGGTCCTCAGTATTTTCGATATAAAATATCAAGATATACCGTACATACTATAAAATACTATGCTGTGGGATATGACAGGAGATAAAAAGCTACTAAAATTAAATAGGAGCCAAATATAGGTAAAATTCACATTTACTACGAGAAAATAAATTGCGCATGATATTAATTGTCATTTGCCGGTTTAGTGCACAAGACATGAAAGTCAACCATGAGCACATGGTCAACCCGTGCACATTTCTCACATTGAATGAATATATCTTATACTCTGTCCCATCAATCTCTGGAGCAAGGTCGCGCATATCGTCAGAGAAGGGGAGGAAATCGAGTGGGCAGAGCGAAGCAGTACACGCTGCTGCGAGGGCTGGTAATTGCAGCCTCCCCCTCATGCAATCCTGCTCCCCCTCGCGTGTTCATTGGTGGAACCGTCTCGCGTCACTACTTGCGCAGAGACTTGTTTTCTTTCGCCTGCTCCAGAGATAACCGGAACAGGGTATGGAGAATTATTATGAGCTCATTTCACCGCTCAGGAATAATGATAAATGAATTTGCCGGAATACGCGGGAATGGACGCACTGGACGCGTATTTCCATTCGGCCATATCAAACGTTTGATGTACTCGCGCGATATATTCATAATTATTACAAATTTATCCAGTGGAAAGAAAGCTATGTGGACTGATTTGCCCAAATACGTGAGCAAAGGCATTTCACATGCACGTCTACATTCGCACATCTTCACATGAATTTATTTATTTTTCGTCCTACTTCACCATCATGGCTTCCAAAGGACGACCGGCAAAGAATACAGGGTTTAAGTGATCGTACGAAATTCAATCACCTTTTTGGTCAAGACCCGCCCTTCGTGTTCTCACATCAGGGTCAAATGCATTCGCTGTTAGGTTCGACACGTTAGGTTTAAGGCTCTTAGCATTAATACACTGTAATATTTGTGACGTCACAAGTCGAAGGGTGGGGATTGACCAAAAAGGTGATAGAGATTCGTTCGACATGCTAGACCTAAGAATACACGACGGTATTATTTCTATGAAATAAATTACCAATAAGTCAGCGGTTGTTCACAAATGAAACTAATGTTAAATAACATAAATGTAAGAATAATATATTCTTATATGAAATGTTAAAAATTATGACTTCACAGTAATTTTAAATTTATTCTATTGAAGTCAGCAAAGATTATGTAAAACTTTTCATAGAAAATTTATTTTTATTATTATGTGTCCTGGTCGGTTTATCGAGCGCTGGGGATGAGGTTCAGTTTTTGTTCCTAATCAGGACTGAACTGACAGTTCAAAGTGTGATCCGAACCACTGTGTGCCTCCACCGGGTACCGAACCTGAGACACCTTGATTTCAATCCAGGGATGGCATTAAGGACTATTCGGAACATTTAGGGTGCTGTAAGATATCATCGGACTAATAGTTGTAAATCATGCGCGAAGGGACAGAAACGCGGGAATAAAGTGACTTTCGCTTTTAAATGTAGAACACCTTTTTTGTCATCAATGTATACTGCTATTTGCTATGTGCTTGTTTTGCCATGCAAAAACTAGAGCATGGACTGGAGAAAGCGGCTACTTTATTTAGATTGAGCGTGGATAACAGCTTCCTTCTGTTGTCAATGTGATGGGAATAATGGCGTTTCGTTCCCGTCTCTTAACAGAGTAAGATAAATGGGGATAACCCATTAAGAGATGTTGACGTTCCGTCGAAAAGGATGAAAGATGAGTAATGGTAAATACTTCGACACTTATGCAGGAGATAGGGGAAGCTTGAAATAGTACCACATTTTATCTACGCAACATATTCTGAAAACCGTCTCTGTGGAGGAGCACGTCAGGTGTTCGGCTCACAGCTTCGATGATCTATACTCTCTCGGGAATCTGTGGAGCAAGGCCTCGCATAACGATAGAGAAAGGGAGAAAGCAGTACGCGCTGCTGCTAACAGCTGGTAGCTGCAGCCGTATTTACCTCCTCATGCACTCACTTCTCCTCTCACGCTTTCATTGGCCGCGCTGCTTGCACAGAGACTTGTTTACGCTCCCTTGCCCCAGAGATTCCTGAGATAGAGTGTAGGTTCAGGTATCGACAAGGGCATGGGCACCTAATAACCATTCATCTTTACAATCAGCGTAATCTAAATGCACTCTGTCTTGGGAATGTGTGTCTTAGCTGCAGCCGCGTTTTCCCCTCAATGCACTCACTCCCCCTCTCACACGTTCATTGGTCAAGCTCTCTTGGATCCTTCTTGTGTAGAGGACTTGTCTTCCGAAGCACCTCTGGCTATACTAAATTTTCATTTTCACTAATTACAGAAACCGCAATTCTTATTTAAATTTAAATACAAAAATATTTTTCTATTGTAAGTAAATAATTTTGAAAATGATATCACCATAAAAAATTGGACCTATCCTCAGTCCCAGCTAACTCTGGAGCAAGGCCGTACATAGCGTCAGAGAAGCGGGAGGAATCTTAGTGACCAAAGCGAGGCAGCGTAAGGCAGAGGTGACCACAGAGGGGGGGGGGGGGATTATGGCGCAGGCTGCGCCGTCGAGAATTTTGGGGGGATTTTTTCCTTCAAATAATATAAAATTCAACATTTATATATTTTTCCAAAATACATGTAAAACTTTTACACCTTAAATGCACCATATTTAATCCATTAGATGAAGAAAAGAAAGTGTTTAAGGGTATTATCGAAGGGAGGGGGTGGGAGAAATATTCACCTCCAAAATATTAGGCCTTATTTTACACGTGGGTTTTGGGGGGATTCCGAATTAAACTTTGGGGGGGGGCACAGTATCCAACTCTAGGTCTTAGATTATGACGGGTAATTTAGTTAGAGGGGAATTGAGCATTAAATTGAGGGGGTATCTAATTCTTGTGTATTACCACAGACAAATGTGGTATTACTATTGTTTTAGACTGTTGCGGAAATTCTTGTGTGGAGACTGAGAACTAATTTTTTGGAGGAAGCAATATCCACTCTTCAATATCAACAGTAAGTCTAAAATTGACTTGGAAATTATGGTGGTAGGATTGAGTATTAAATTTAAAGGGGGAGATAGGAAGCTTTTGACAAAGTGTTAAATCTTAGGTTGTCAAGGGATTTCTGTAGTGGAGAGAGAGTTCGAACATTAAATTTTGGAGACTGTATTTAGCGACGTTTCGACTCCGAACGTGCCAAAAGAGAAGCTGGAAAAGACTAATTATCTTGGAATACTAAGAAAGTATTGAAAACCCATTAAATTAATATTCTTGAAAGTCTGCAAAGAGATGGATGTAAAAATGTTCTTGCTCGTTTCGCTCATTAGTGCGTTGCAAGAATTCGTGTTTGTTTGGCGCTTTACTGAGGTGAATGTGAAGTTTTATACTATAGGTGCATTACAAGACATAATCGATGTTCTCGATATTCATTAATAACATCACTTCTTAAAATATAATGCTTAGTGTTGTTATACTGCTTAATTTAAAGCAGGTGCATCATTTGGAACAAAAATATATCGAATCCGCATTTCTAACTTCTGGTCACAGGAAAATTTTACTTTAACAAGTTAAATTTGCACTGAAGATAAAGTCCACGTAATTATTGTTGGGTTACTAAAATAATTATATTTACCCCAAGAAAACGGAGGGTGGGGGGTGAGTTCTTTGAAAGAAAAAACGCATTGTATTATCGCCCTGAGCTTTACTTTCTGGGATTACTATATGGTTTGAGTGCTCGAATAATACATATAATTTGGGGGGGGGACACATGACATGATTTGGTGGGGGATTTCGCCATTGGCCTTGGGGGGGATGGGCACCTCTGGCGTAAGGCTGGTAACTGTAGTCGCTTTCCCCCTTCACTCAATACCGTTCCCTCTCGCATGTTCATTGGTGGGAGCCGTCTCGCGTCACTACTTGCGCAGAGACTTGTTTTCGTCGCCCACTCCAGAGGTAGCTGGGAAAGGGTGTAAGAGGCGAAGAAATAGACGAGTGGAGTACTGCAGAATCTGCATTGTCTTCAAAATTCAAAATCCCCTCTGATCAAATATATTCATATGAGCATCGTATGTGGATCTGAAAGAAAATAGTTTTAGGTATGCTCCAGAACTATATTGTTTGTAAGAGCCTTATGTATGAACCTCTCTGCAAGCTGTTAACTAGCATGGTTAGATTGCCGGCGAAAGCACATTCCAAAGTGGTCCAGAACCTAGTTTAAACTGTAGGTCTATTCCCGATTAGCTTATCTTAAAGTAAACTTAAATGAAACTTCGTGCAAGGATTTGCGTTGTTGCAGTCCCGGTTAGCCTGTCTGTGCATACAGTAGACTTTGAAAAAACTTCGCTTGTTTGTAAAGTAAACAGTACGTTTGATGTTTGTGCTCACGCGATATTACTTCGAATCAGTACTGAAACATAACAAATCAAAATAGACTTAACGTATACCCTGTCCCATCTATCTCTGGAGCGGCAGAGAAGGGTGGAAATCGAGTGGCTAGAGCGAAGCAGTACACGCTGCTTGGAAGGCTGGTAACTGCAGTCGCTTTCCCCCTCCACGCAATCCCGTTCCTCTCCCGTGTTCATTTGTGGAGCCGTCTCGCGTCAATACTTGCGCAGAGACTTGCTCCAGAGATATCTGAGACGGAGCGTAAATGAATTTTGTACTTCCATTTTTTGTTATTAGATGTCGCATTCTATGTTTAGAATGAGACAAGAGTATAGAGCGCTACGCTACCCACTCTGCCACGGTGGCTGGAAGAGATCAGTTGACAAGGGAAGTCAATTTGAGACTATCGTAGCGATATTTAATTTACGAAGCAGCCATCAGTCCAGAAAAATAAATAATTGCACATTGCTGCGAAATGCATTGATTGGTCTTTTCAAATACATATCCGAATATCACATCAATATTAAAATAGGGGAAGGAAGGGAACGAAAGGTTCATGGGCGTGGGAGGGCAATTAAACGCGTCAGTGGAGTTCCACTTTTATAATCTGTTGACAGAGCCTGTTGAAAGCTCCAATCGATTTCCAGGAAACCCTTCTTCCTCCTCCTCAACCCCAAAAAGTTTGATTCCAGGAACACGTTTATCTCTTTTGTCCACGGAATATATGGACACCCACTAATATGTTCATTCTCTAAAGGGGTGTTAATTCTTAAATACTATTAAAATTCCAAAAAGAAAACATATTAAAATAGATTTTTCATTCACTGAAAGATGACCAAATTTTGTCCATTAGTTAATATCACAATTGTGTGTGAGTGTGCGCCAATATCATATCGACTATACTACATCCTAGAAGGCTGTGGAGGAAGCGGACAAGTCCTTTGCGCAGCTAGTGACTCGAGAGGGCTCGACCAATGAACGCATCATAGGGGATGTGAGTGCTTGGAGGAAAAAGAAACGCTGCAGCAGCTACACCCTGTCCCGGAAATCGCTGGAAGAAGCGAAATCAAACAAGTCTGTGCCCAAGCCAAGAGGGCTCGATCAATAAATGAGTGAGGGGAAGTGAATGTAAGGAGGGCAAAACGCGGCTGCAGCTACCAGCCGTTTGCAGTAACGAGCACCGCTTTAGTCAGCCCTCTCGCTTTCTCCCCTTCTCTACCAATATGCGCGGTTATCTCTGGAGCAAGCGAACAAAAACAAGTGTCTGCTCAAATAGTGACGCGAGACGGCTCCTCCGATGAACACGCGAGACGGAACGGTATTGAGTGAAGGGGAGGAAAACGACTGCAGTTGCCAGCATTCGCAGCAGCGTGTACTGCATCGCTCTGCCCACTCGATCACCTCATCCTCCCCTTCTCTGCCGCTATGCGCGGCCTTGCTTCACAGATTCCTGGACAGGGTAAATGTCCCGTAAATCAATGAAATCGTGAATTATCGTTATTATTAAAGTTAATCAACTAACGGATATTTTATCATGTAACATTAAACATACATACTTTCTTCTTATATGTATGTAATTCATGTAGCTATATTTAAACTTTGTATCCATAAGAAGAAAAGATAATAAAAACCTAAGCAAGTTTAAATTGTAATTGATAATTTGCATATAAGTTGATACCAGGAAGTCTTGTAATTATGGTTTACTATAATTACGATATATGCAATCGATGTACTGCAATCTTCAACATAATATGGTAGGAAATATAGAGGAGAAAGGCATATTTGAAAAAATTATATTCGTTTTGCAATTATTATTTGTTTCGTTACTTTAGATATGCGTAGGACAATACTTGACTACATGAAGTTAGGTAAATGAGTTGATAAAGTAATGAATCGTTAAAGTGTACCGCAAGTACCTTCACTTTCTTTATATGTATGGGACAGAGAAAAATGTATGAAATCTAAGTTGCTAACAGTCAGCTGAAAATAGTGTCATTCATTGGCATTCTCAAGACTTTCGTAAGGGAAAGGGATGGCTTCGTATTAAGTAGTCTGTACTATTTTTTACCATATCTTCATGATCGTGATGTTCTTTAGTAGACAATCTGGGCTGCTAAGAATGGGAGTTCTCTCTCCCACCAATCCCCATAGTGTCATAGTGCAATAGGAAATTGGATTTTTTTTTACATGAAAACGGTTAATGCAGTAGTTAAAAATATAATTTCGTGTTGTCAATCAAAATCAACTGTTTTCCTCCTTGCACAGCAATCGATAGAACACACATTACCCCCTTATTTTTTTTTAGAAGAAAGGGTTGGCACTTTATCATTTCAGAAAAATCATATTGATCCTTCTCATCTCTATCATTCTCTTTCAGTCTTCTCAAGATGATGTCGAAGATATACAAACACTGGGGAATGGATCTTTCTACATCTCCACTTCATTTCCCGAATGGTAAGTACATTGAAGTAGCTTCTAGCGACGACTTGGATACCCTGCTTTGCAAATTGGGTTTCCGTTTCAAAGTTGAATGTAATTAAATGGATACAATTAGGATTGAAATGTTAACAAGAGGAAACAGTCTTATGAAGTGACATGAGCAAATATATTCACTATTTTTTGCTATACACATCTGCTTAGTTATAAATTGTTAGTTTAATAAAAAAAAAGTGACTCAAAGATTTAGTCGAAAAGTTATTAAAAGTCTCATGCAAGATATTCAGATGAGAATAATCAAATATTCGTAATCGTATATTCCTAAAACTATTACGTAGTAGGAGGTAATATGTATATTCTCAACGATTCATCTGTTTTCTTTCTTTTTTTGTCCAGGTTGAGAATATAAAAAATCTAGATTTCAACGTGTTGGCTTTTCAATTCGGTTGTACTATACTATACTATATACTATATCTGGTAATCTTCTGCAATTAATTTGTAGTGTGATGTTACATTCTGGTTGTAACTGTGTGAGAAATCCCGTCCTTTTATAGCTATATCTAGCCATCTTCTCCTTTCACGAGTACCATTAACGTTCAGTGCAGATATTCCTGATATCTTGTTACGTCACGTACAGTCCGAGGCTAGCGTGAAGATTGGTTCATTTTTTTAAATCGGCTTTCTATATAAGCACGCCAACGATTAAAAAAATAGGTTCGCAGATTGACAATTCCACGCAGATAAAAGATCGAAGTTCAGTCTGACTCTGTAGTTGAGTTCCTTGCTCAATACCACGGTGAGCTAGAGACCTTGGTTTTAGTCTCGTTTTTTTTTTTTTTTTTACAAAACTCATTTACTTGTTTCTTAAAACGAGCGCAATATATTATTTTAAAAGTTGTCTTTAAGTTAATTACCTAGTTATAACGCAACTGAACAATCATAAAATTTTCGTGATACATTTGGGTATAGGTTTAAGTGTTCCTAATAAATTTACATACCGAGATACACCATACATGATGGTATGTAATTCATATGTACATACACATATAAGGGAGAGTTGCCTAAATCGCACGACTTTCCAAATAATTATGTGGCTGAAAAATTAGTGACCTAATTTAAGTTACTGATATACCAGCTTGTAAAGTAATGTTTTACCTTTCTTCATATTTTTGGGAAAATTTTATTTGAATTGAAAGTTCCAAAAAAATAATTAAATCCCTTGGAAATAGTGCGATTTTGACAACTAATCTTTTCAATCGCACCACAGGGAGCCGAAATTGCACCGCTATTTAAAATATTGCGAAATAACATGTTTCAATGACTAGAAAATAAAGTCTGATCAAGAGTATAAGAAAAGAAAAATGTGAGTGAGTGGCAAGTAATATATTCTCAATCAAAATGCCTATACCCTGTCCCAGCTAACTGTAGAGCAGGGCCACACATATCGGCAGAGGAGGAGGAGCAAATCGAGTGGTGAAAGCGCAGCGTTGCCAACCGTACGATCCTGACCGTACATGTACGGACGTACGGTCCAGACCTTAGTCCGTACGCTAAATGCACGGCTTGTCAAAACTTGCTCTTGCAGTTGTATCCCTAATACTTCTCTAAGAAATTCTTAAACCAATCGTACGGACCTGGAGACAAAAATACGGTCCGTTTGCCATGTGCGTTCGGTATCATCCTTTTCAAAAGTTTGCAACGCTGCATAGAAAATCGGGTAACTCCCGTCGCCCATTACACAATCCCGTTTCTCTCACTGTTCATTGGTGGAGCCGTCTCGCGTCACTACTTGCGCAGAGACTTGTTCTCGTTCGCCTGGTCTACAATTAGCTGGTACAGAGTTTAGGTAACTTTTGAAGCTGGAATATATCTGTAAACATTGAACTGTAGTTTATTTAGTACACACATCGCAAATGTAGAAACTCAGTTCTTTGTTTGAGAATCCAGAACACAAATTGTGTACACATTTTTTGGACTTGATGCATTGTATCGTGCTTTCTTCTATTGTTTTTCCACATGGGAAACCATAACCGTTGCGCCAATTTTCAGCATGAGTTTTTGGTCGCAAAATTTCAATTTCTTAGACCTATACCCTGTCTTAGGTATCTCTGGAGCAAAGTCGCTCATAGCGGCAGAGAAAGGGGGGAAATCGAGTGAACAGAGCGAGGCAGTACACGCTGCTGGGAAGGCTAGTAAGTGCAGTCGCTTTCCCCCCTCCACGCAATCCGGGATTGAGTATAGTGGGCTTGGATTCTGATTGTGATTTCTCTTTCGTTTTGCGATCATCATGTATTAGAATCGCCGTTTGCTTATAGGCTCAACTACGGGATATGAATGCCCCTAAACCAATGAAAATCTTTGGTGACTTATGCATGGTTCCTATAAACTGTAAATCGATTAACTTCGTATGTGTCGGCAGGAGTCCCGGGTTCGAATCCTGGCTTGGGCATTGGTGTTTGTGAGTGTCCATTCATCAATTTCATCATCTCATCACTCATCCCCATCTTCGCAAATTAGACAAATGTGGCACAAAAAGCGAAGTAAAATAAAGCAAATCAATCAATCAATCTTCGTATGCGTGTTGGAGGAGGGGGTGCCCTTTCATTTTCATCCATAGTAACAGGACACTCTTATTTCTTGAGATAATTTTACCCCATAGCAAAGTTTTATCTAAACTGATATACATATAACATCACTTTAAAAGTTTGCGAGTTTCTTCTCTCTCTTCCGTCGCGAACTCTGAAGTTCCTTCATAATGTAATATGCGGAAAATAAGGAGCATCAGCTTTCACTTTAACTTGTTTCCGAACTTTGATCTTAACCTTGTATAATCTTTGATGTTATCTCCTGGGATTAAGCGTCCCTTGAATGTAAATATGGATAAATTTTTTTTTAAAAAAACTCGTATAAAATTTAGCGTTTCTCACTTCAAAACTTCCAGTTATTTCTAATTTTGCATCCTGTACGTAGTTCTATCGTCGTCACCTTGTAATCAAGAGGTCCCGGGTTCGAGACACAGAGTACGTAAAGTCTCGATTAGCCTATCTCTGCATAAAGTGGACTTAAAACAAAAAATCTCAAGTTCTTCCATCTTGTACATAGAAAGATGAGGTGAATTTTGTGAGCTAACGTGTGATGCATATTAAGTTGAAATTCAAATCATTTCTACTGCGTAAGTTAATGCTAAGAAATGTATCAGAAACAGATAGGCATTCCCTGTATTGTAGTTATACATTTAAGTACCGGTAGTTTGAGATTTACGTTACAGGGAATTGAATTGCAATCTTCTAGCGAAATGTACACGAACGCGCGCTTACACACATGCATGCATAATTATATGTTACGAAAATTATACATTCAAAATACATGCACAGGAAATGCACAACAATAAAATTTATATTTGCTTATTCTAACACTGACATGCGATTATTTGTTATAGAACAAATAGAACTTCAAAAAACACACATATTCAATTGTGTGCTCGAGACCCTACCTGGGTATTGGTAGATTGGTAGCACATGTCACGCTAGTGGCCAACGTTGTAGAAGTTAAGGCGTAAGCAGTACGTAATACTAAATAATCTAATAAAGAAACTGCGCACGGTAATTTCTTACTTTGTGCGTGGACACTACAACGTTTGCAAACAAGCCTTTGAAACCTACGCTACCTTTTTTCATTCCTCCCACAAACGCCTGAAAGTAAAGGTTGAGAGAACTGGTTCCGCCAAGTACTTAATGACCTCCCCACACTCACACTGAGGAAGTAATTCAATATGTCGTCACCTTAGCAACTCGATTTTTCAAATTATGCCATACAATGAGAACTCCTTTGGAGATCGTTATTTTTTTTTGTTATGTACGTCTTCCTTGACAATATTTCTAGAGTACAAAATGTTATGGTGCAAACGAAGGGATTCATTATACTCCTACAATCAGAATTGGAAAAAATGTGGAAGTTTGTAACTTTCTCTCTCAACATGAAAACAGAAAATTTTAAGAGATGATAACACCGGGATTTCTCAATTGTAGATTCTCATCCACTGTTACAAGTTTTAATTTTATTTTTTATATCTATCCTTTCACGATACTTGCAATAAAGTTTATATTTAAAAATATTTAAAAATAGAAATATATTATAATTATAGTGAAACAGCGCAAACTTATGAGTAAAAAGAATCACAATGAATAAGATGCAGACTTCCTAACGAGTACTTTAGTGAAATACACAAGATAGTTTAGTTGTTTAATTTTCAGTATTGATTGATTCGATGTTTTTGCTTAAGTAAATTCATTGTAAATGTCAATATCCATGCTTTATTTGGAATTCGACCTTTTGGTTTATGCAAACTCAACGCTAACTCCTGAACCAGGAAGATAATCTTCATGAATGAATGCAAATGGCATGTACGCAACAAGTGTAATAAGAGATTGTGGATTCTCTAGAGTCTAGATGACATAAAAACATGGAGCACTGGAAGGGATTTCCAGCATATTCATTATGAAAATAACTCTTGAAAAATTTTAAAGCCATCTTGCGGGGGAAAAAATATACATTATTTTCATGTTTGAGATTTCCTTAAATATGCTGTACCTCAGTTTGTCTCAGACAAGCGATTTTTAAACGTTTTTACTTGTATGGAATGGTAATTTAAGACTTGCCAATTATTTCATAGGCATGTTGAATGTTTACTTCAATTCATTACAAGAACAATTGCTATTTCCGTAATTTACTCAATGTTAGGAATTGAATTTAAGCTTACATTTTCGTCCTAGTTCGAGTAAAATGTACTGCTGTTTATTAGTGGTTTATACATAGAAGGAAACAATCTTGTTTTTTATTGTTACGTTTTTTACGTACATTTTTACTTCAATTTTCTATCTCTGTTAATTGTCAGTATCATAAAATAAAGACAAGTACATGTTGAGAGAAACACTTTTTTAAATGTGAATTATTATTTTATGCTTATTGTGTAAATGGAAAAAATCGGTCTCTGTGACTGAGTTAGCTCATTGTACTATGTTTCCCTCCCAGCAAGGTATCTACTTGATCGGTACACCAGTCATTCTTATCTTCGCGTTTAACAACCGACGTAAAATAACAAACGAGAAAAAAGTAACAGAAATAAAACGTATCCGGGTCAGTGGGATTGGTTTGCTAGGTGTCAGGTTACATTTTAAAATGTATGTCACTTTTAGAAGGAAAGGTAATTCAAGATAATTTAACAGAGTGATTTTCTTGTCGGATGTTACCATTTAAGTACGTCTCAATCCTATTATCCTAACAACATGCTCAATCAACGTGATTAAATTTACTAAAAAACCCACATTCTTCGCGAAAGTAATGGGAATTACAGACGTCTACCCCACACAAGAGAAATTACGAGTACAAATACGCTTTTTTCCTCTGTGCGAGACAAGTGAAATTAACATGCTTCTTTTAGGTACGCTTTACGCGAGAGGCTTTCTAGATTCTTTGTTTGTCGAAGCTACCTTTGTTGCACATTTTGTTTCCTGTAGCCAGAGTTGCTTCAACCACACCAATGAATTTGTGTGGTGGCATTCTCCACTTCCCACAGCCGGAATTGCCCTCATCTCCCGCATACCTCTCAAGTTTATCTGCAAGGCTTAATTGCTTGGCGACTGGTTCAACAGATTAGCATTCCGTTTCACAACTGGCCGTGAAGGTTTATCAAACTTTACTGCAGCAAGGAAAATGTTATTCTTCATTGTGTTCTGCAGTGTCACGCTGAAATGTTGTGCATCTTTAAAGTAAAGTAAAAAAAATTAAATGTACTTTGAACTTCGATTTATATAGACTTGGAAACTAAATTTTCGTCAAGATGAGCAAATCTTGTACGATGGAGAGTGAAAATTTGAGTTAATGAAAACATTTTCTCAATATTGCTCTTGTGTCGAAACAATATGAGAATAAATCTAGGGTGTTCGGGAAAAGACACATAAGTCACAAACTAGATTTCATTTAAGTCTCACTTAATCAATTAAATAAAATATTATAAATAGGTAAAATTTTATTTTGGCGTCTGCAGATATTCTAAATAGTGATGATCCAACATGTATATGTCTGTAAGATCTGATATTAAAAGAATACATATAAGTAACTGTCGGCTGAAAAATTGCATTTTTTGACTGAAGTGCTTTTCCAGAACAGCCTAGAAATTATCTAGTGTGGTGCTATTATGTTTTTTTTAATGTTGCAGTTTTAACGCATAAATTGTCATTCTGTGAAATTCCAAAGGAAAGAATATAACCCAAAAAACGTTGTTCCCAAAGCATCAAATTCCAAAATAACTACACCGTTATTTGTAGCATCTCTGTAACCGAAGTTTTATTATTGTGTATTTTTATTTACAAAGTTCATGACGAGCTACATTATCATGATCTTTGTGACATTTCAAAGAGCATAAAATAACAAAGTGAATTTCCAAGTGAATTTTTAATTTATGGCGCAGTAAGAATTTCCTGTTCTTCCCACTTACCGATATTTACAGTACCTTATTTTGAAAATTAGCTTTGGCAATTTAACTTTCCTTCAAGGAATCGTTAGGTTGTTTGCTACTTGCAGATCTTTACTCGTTTTAAAATATATTTCATTAAGAGAGATTTTTATTTAGAATTGAATTGTTTTTAATGCAATCTTTTTGATAATAGAAATAAGAAAAATAATCCATTCATTTATTTGTTATATTTTATCTATAAGGTTTGAAAAATTGTAAAGGAAATAGAATTGTCGATAGTTTCCACATCGTAACACGGACAAAATATTTTAATAATTTACTATAAGGGCCTCCCCGATGGCGCAATGGTAGCGTCGTCGCCTTGTAATCAAGGGGTCCCGGGTTCGATACCCGGTGGAGGCACATAGTGGTTTGAATGCCACTTTAAACTGTATGTCCAGTCCCGATTAGCCTTACTATGCATCAAGTGGACTTAAAACACCAAATCAATCAATCGATAATTTAGTTTATGTATTTAAATAAATTATTATTAATTTATAAATTTCATTTTGCTCCAACATTCTATCAGCATCACATGTACTCTCCGAAGTTTGTTTTCTTGTGATAGTAAAATATGCTCAAATAAACTTTGCATTCAAAAAGTTGTCGAAATTCCGTGGGGACTAACTACTGTCTTCAGTAAAGACAATTTAAGAAATGACGTCAGGATTAGCGTCACTGACTTTCCCGCAAAGCTCTTTCCAGCTTGCTTCCAGGTTTTTCTCTTTTTTCCTCTCGCAGTAAAAAGCTTTCAAGCTGGAGAAGCATTTCAAAAGTTATGATGCAAGACTGAGGAGAAATGGGGGAGAAATCAATGTGAAAAATAGTTCCCTTAGTTCGCAACGTTTGGTGAGGACGTGGCGAGTTTTAATCATTCTCAAGATTTATTCATTGTTCGGGAGAGTACATGCACGTGCACGTGTGGACTCCATTTCATCCCCCAAATGCAAGGAAAATGTTCAGATGGAAGTGCCTCTCCGTGCATATATTTGTACAAAGGAACTTTAAAGGGGGGAACCCCCGGAAGGAAGCCGCTTCCACCCGGCCCTGGTGCCTACAAATACAGGGTGTCCAAAAAGTCACGCAACCGAGATTTTGAACGTAGGTAACTATTATACAAAAAGCGATAGACGTATGAACCTTGCTCTGGGTGTAAACTTTGTCTATTTGGATGCTCACAGAATCCAAGCAGAGCCACTGACTATCCAATGATAGCGTTTAATATTATGATCTAGTGGAAGCTACATGATTTTGTATAGAACTCTGAATCTTTTGTATGTCAAGGTTTTGCCAATTTGAGGTTTCGTTCTAAACAAAAATGCACTATTCAGAAGACATCATAGTGCGGACAATGTGATGTACACTTCGCAACATCTTATTTGACCGCCCCGAAAGAATTCTAAGTCCCGAAAACGTAAACTTAGCAACATTGCACTTCAGCTCCAGGTGAGAGTAGCCAACTTTGAGTAGGTCCTTCCACTAGACGAAAAACGCTGCGGTGATAGGTTTTCAATTTAACACTTTCCATGAACTTAGAAACTATAAATCGCTATTATAATACACAATCAAACAGAAATAATAAATTGGAAAAATAACCTTGAAGGATATTTACGATTCTGCTTGCTCGACTTGAAATTTTGGGTTTGAAACACTGAATAGAGGTTTTCTCCACCTGGAGGAAATTGCCATCAAGTTTGTGCAGAAAGAAGCAAATTTGTGAGGAGTTTATGCTACATTTTATTTACAATACCTTGCATAATATCGAACAGTTCTCAAAAACATATATTTTTCACGACTTGTCGAGAAAATGTGCTTGAAACACAGGAAGGTGGGAGTCTTCATAAACGTCAACATGTTTTGAAGGGTATACTTCATTAAGTTAAGTTAGAGCAGTTGGTTAAGAGCTGCTATCCTTATTTTTCATCAAGCGTGAAAGGTCGCGGGTTCAAATCCCACCCTCTCCTCTTTCTTTCTTTGTTTTTTTTTGTTTGCTGAACAGATACCGTTGATATTAGAATATTTAAAAAATGAATCCGATGCACACTTGAGGGACGTCCCTTCTGCGCATATTTCCCCTTAGAAGTTGGAGATTTCCAGGATTTAAAGTTAAAACTTTTCTTTTTAGTTATTGTTCATATGTTGTGTTAACACACACATCATGATTAATTCACAAATCACATATATGTATTCAGGATGCAAAATGTAATGTTATTTAAGTTATGTATTGTTTGTTCTTCACTGACTGATTATTTGATTTCGATATACTAAAAAAAGATATACAGTTATATTAAGTAGTGATGTAGTGCAGTACTGTAACGAAGGAGAGCGTTTAATGAGTTCAAATTGCTAAGATTGGTAATTTTATGTCCGTTGTCAACTACTAATAAGTATTTATATAGTGAGTGACAAACAAAATTCAAAACCTCATAATGATCGTTAATTTCTCACTGCTTTGTATCTAAAATCTTTGTCTTCCTTGCACAGAAAGTACGAGTATCAGATATAACAAACTTTCCGCACTAACTTTGCAATATTCGAAACCACCATTACAGAATTAGCTCTATGTAACTTGATTCTGCTCATTCCACGTGGCATGTGACTTCCTCCTATCATCGAAATAACTTTCTCTTACTATTTCCTTTCCTCTCGTGAAATACAGAGACCAATGTAAGTTAACTTCTTAGCACGGTGGATAAAGTTTACACCCAACGATATACTCCTGAAAAAAATCTTGCCTAGGTGGAGAATCTAACCTACGACCTCCCTCGTAAGAATCAAGCATGCTACCTTTTCTCCAGATAGCTCATGTTAAAATTTGCTACCAGTTTGAAGAAACCAATTCACACATAATGTCATATCTATAATTTCCTCATGGCAATTTTCATGAGGAAACGAATTCAGATAAAATCGAGAAACGCTGAAAGGGAAAAATGATGAACATGTCTATTGGCGTTTTGTCATATTTTGTAAATTGTGTAAAAATTCCGTGTTTTGAACAAGCAATCGTTTAGTTACGAAGTATTTTGTTGTTTGTTTAAAGTAGAAACAGGAGAGCGAAAAGGAGTCATTTGAACCAGACCCGGTTGCCAAGAAACTTCAGCTTTTTTCCAAAGACTGTATGAATAGAGAGAGGAACGTATGAAATATAAAATATGTGTGAAATTAAAACAATGGAAACCTTGAAAGATAATACTAACGAACTTCAAACTATGAAAAACATATTTTCGTGGTGGAAAACTCCAAGTCATTTTCGAAATATGAACTTGATGTTTTTCTGCATTATGAAGTGGAGATATGGGACGATACGATCCCTCAGCAAGAAAATTTTAAGTAAGCTACCTCCAACTTTTTCAATGGTCATAATTACTAATTAGGTTCCGGAAGTTGATGAAAAATCAACTTTTTTTCTGACCCCTAAAAACAATGCTAAACCTGATATCATGTCCGTTTCCCTTCAGTTAGAGCCGAAAAACACTTTCTATATTACACTTTTTTTTTTTTTTTTTTTTTGCTTTTAGTTTATTTGTCAGTATTTTTAACAGTTTTTGTTGCATTTTTATTTATTTTTGAGTTTATTTTTCTCCTCCCCTGTTGTTTCGTGCATTTTAAATGCATTTGCTAGTAAAACTTACATATTTAGATTTCCTTTTAGCAAATTCACCATGTATCGAAAATACGGTCAATGGAAAAGCATAATATTATTCTTAACTGAAATGTTTGGCAATGGATTAAAATACTTTGTGTGAAGATCTACTTTGAGGTTCTTTTTCTGGACACTATTATCGCTTTAATCTGTAGTTTTAAAGTAAAATTAGTCACACAATATTAAATGCAATTACACTCTGGTATACGCAAAGCAGAACTGTATTTTCGGATGCTGGCCGACTACAGTATCATAGAAGGCCCACTCTGAAAGGAGATGAATTGGTTGATTTGGTGTTTAAGTCAACTTTTTCGGGAAGTAAACGGCTTTGGACGAGAATGCTTATCTACGTTTTTTGGATATTTCCGTTGATATTTATGCGATTTATGTCCAGCATTTGCAGAAAGTTGACATGTAAGTTCTTAATATGTGTTAACAGCTGAATGAAAGGAAAAGTATTTCCTAAAATCCTGCCAATCACTGAAAGATTAAAAACATTCGTAGAAGCATTACTTGAGGCATGCACAGTGGCGACGATTATGGAGTGTGGAGGGGCAGATGACCCAGCACTATGCTAAACATTATCTACCAAGGGAAAGAAACTCTCCTTGCCCTCCCCCCTCCCCCACCTTACCTCATCAGTTTTGAAACCCAACCGCCACTGAGCATGCATCGCATAAATATTTACAGTAATATCACATAATATTATATTACGTTATTAGAACACTTCGTACTCGGTAAATAAAAAGGATAAAATAATAAGGAAAGGGTGGGATTTGAAAAATAATAAGAAAGGGTGGGATTTGAACCTACGATGTTTCGATCTTGACGAAAACGAAAGTGCTGTTATCTAACCAACTACTCCAGGAGATTGCTAACGGAAAGCTCTGTAAAACACATTAATCTCAGTTGAAGCAACATTGTGCCGGAGTTTCGAACCATTTTTCGCCAAGAACCAAGGAAAAGACACACTTTGCAGAATCGTTTGGTGTTGTGCAAGGTATCTTTACTAAACACTTCGCATAAAATCATCATAAATTTGCATTCTTGCATTCAAATTTGACCGCAATTCTTTCCAGGTGGATGAGAACCTGTTCAGTGTTTCACAATGCACATACATTTTCCTATTTTCAAATTCAGAACGAAGAATCTTGAAATATTTTCAACATTCGTATTTCTACTTAACATTTTTTTGTCTACTCATATATTTTATTACTGCTTTAGGGTATCTTTACTTTATGGAATGTGAAAGAATGAAAAAAAAATCACGAGCGTTTTCATTCAGGAAGAAGAAATGTTGCAAAGTTGGCTTGTTACGGGCTGCTAATTTAATAAATAACTAATTAACTCAACTAACTCAACTGAGCTGAGCTTAGCAACGCAACAACTAAGAATCTTTCGCCTCACCTGCTGGGCGAATTAAACATCACATGAATTATAATACGGTCAGGATAAGTGCCTAACAGTCGGAGTTACCGAGAATAAACCTAGGAGGATTTGATTTTGAATACCTGAAATGACGTTACATAATACTACGGTGTTTCTGAATATACACATATATTAAAGCACAGATAAATAGACATTACATCTTGCCCTCTTTCACTCGATCTCACATTCATTCTCTCATTCTATGGCATATTGCGACAATATGACAATTACAAAGGTTAGATTAATTACTACTTTGACCATACTCTTGCTATGTCTTGGCTACATTGCCTTTTACAATTTACCGTTTAGGATTTTAAGTATAAAGTGAATAATTGTTCCTTGTGCGAACCCCTTCTATCTTTTCTGAAGGTATAAATATATTCAATGAACTATTGTTTGCCGTTAACATTAACTCTGATCTTTAACATTGTTTGTCCGTCGGAATACCGATGCCTAGGGATGCCATAGCACTGATTTAAGTTAAGCAATGATTTGATTCACGCAGATTCGCGGTAGATAGTCGTCATCTTTCTCACACACGCACATGGTTGGATCTTACCTTCGCTGCATTCCCTCTGACCTGGGTTGGGTGAAAGTGGTCCTACAGTTTTGGAAGGCCCCCACACTCCATCGTTGCACCTCGCGGTTATCCTGGTTGGCGAAAGTGGATCAGTCGGCAGCTCCATCTGGCATCATCGGATCCTGGCTTCACTCGTTCACTTCGCAGGGACGTCCAGGACGGTACACGCCCACTGTCGACTCCATACGACAACTTGCGCATTAATAGGTCAGTTCTTCGCGGTCACTCGTAAGTACAGATACGTGACTTGGGCGATGAGACGAACATACGCGATGAGCCATTCGCGGTTTCACATGGATATCAGATGTTATTAACTTTCACTACTTTGGACGTTGTTTCGGACGATTGACACAGGTGGACGTGTCTGGCGTTATTCTCACATAACCACACGTATGTGCACGGATGCGTTGACGGCGAGGGGGAGAATGACCCCCTGGTTCTATTCTGCTCTACTCCATGGCTCTGAAACACTCACTCGAGGAAAACAAGTCCAGACCACGAGTCTGATTGCGGCTCGCAGCTTGGTCGCGCGCAGCTCACACTCCGGTGGCGATTCTAGGCAAAACTGTGTCTCTCTACTCCAAATCATCCCTTTTATTCCAGATTTGAACGTAGTGACGCGCTACCCTCTATGATCAGGTGCTTGTTTATTGTTTCTGGTGCTTTGACCGTTGTCCTCCTATCCTGGTCAATGCTCACTCCGGTCCTTAACCCCTGGTAGCAGCCCCTCGCGCAGAGATTAGGCTAACTCTTCCTCTTTTGTATTCGACACGTTCAGAGAGGCCAACTCAGTAGGGTTCCGTCTTCCTTTCAATTCAGCGATGAATCTTTAATAATTCATAACTCCCGTATTTCTGTTCTGATTAGGCTCAAATCTTGGAATCAGTACTTTCATGATGTGTTCTTCCGCTGGTTGAAATCTCATCCAATTCGGTCCATTGGTTTAGAAGTTGCATTTTTCTTGTTATTCCCATAAGAATGCATGTAAATCCGAATTCGGGCGAAAAACGGTGGTTGAGCAAGCTAGTGCTGGCTAAGACAGTTCGCTAGACACCTGTATTCGCGACGGATATTAATATTACCAATTGCAATTAATTCCTACTAACGGGCAATTAGATTAATTACTTGTCACTCAATATTTGACCGTTATAGGCTCTGAAGCACTATGCTGCTAAATTTACGAATTCCGGACTTTGAAATTTTTCAGGGCGGTCAAATAAGATGTTGCGAAGTGTACACTCACCTCAATCAGTACTCCGGCAGTTAGTTTCTTTATACACCATATTTGCAGAAGATACAATTCAACTTACAAGTATATCAAAATACGCTGTATAAAACAGACTTACTTCGTTGACCCTGTACATCGACCTTGAGATAGAACACGAATACACATGCCGCTCGTAATGTCTTCAGTAACGATATATTACACTTATCCCTGGAATCTCTGGAACAAGACAGCGCAAAAAGGCAGAGAAGGGGTGAGGCAGCGAGTCGGCGGAGCGAAGCAGTACACGCTGCTGCAAACGGTTGGTAGCTGCAGTCGCTATTCCCCCCCACGAACACGTGAGAGGGAAAGTGAGTGCATGAAATGGAAAGCGGGGCTGCATCTATACTCTGTCCCAGTAAAGTATGGAGCAGGGCCGCGCATAACGGTAGAGAAGGAAAGAAAGCTAGTGGACAAAGCAAAGCAGTGCGCGCTGCTGCAAACGGTTGGTAGCGGCAGTCGCTATTCCCCCCCACGAACACGCGAGAGGGAAAGTGAGTGCATGAAGTGGAAAGCGGGGCTGCATCTATACTCTGTCCCAGTAAAGTATGGAGCAGGGCCGCGCATAACGGTAGAGAAGGAATGAAAGCTAGTGGACAAAGCAAAGCAGTGCGCGCTGCTGCAAACGGTTGGTAGCTGCAGTCGCTATTCCCCCCACGAACACGTGAGAGGGAAAGTGAGTGCATGAAGTGGAAAGCGGGGCTGCATCTATACTCTGTCCCAGTAAAGTATGGAGCAGGGCCGCGCATAACGGTAGAGAAGGAGAGAAAGCTAGTGGACAAAGCAAAGCAGTGCGCGCTGCTGCAAACGGTTGGTAGCTGCAGTCGCTATTCCCCCCCACGAACACGTGAGAGGGAAAGTGAGTGCATGAAGTGGAAAGCAGGGCTGCATCTATACTCTGTCCCAGTAAAGTATGGAGCAGGGCCGCGCATAACGGTAGAGAAGGAGAGAAAGCTAGTGGACAAAGCAAAGCAGTGCGCGCTGCTGCAAACGGTTGGTAGCTGCAGGCTCGTTTCCCTCTTCATGCCCCACCTTTCCTTCTCGAGCGTTCATTGGTCGAGAGAGCCCTCTCGAGTCACTACTTGACCGGCTGGGACAGAGTATACCAGCTGTTTGCAGCAGCACGCAATGCTTCGTTCCGTCCACACGCCTCCCCTTGTAATGTTACGTGCGACCTTGCTCCACAGATTAACACCACGAAATCCTCCATACTGTATAAATGTTTAATTTCCGGCGTGGCTCTGTTTAAATCTTATTACAAACAGTATTGCATGCTGATTTTCATTTGTTCTTCATTATTGTAGAAAGAACATTAACATGTCGGTAGGGTGAAGATACACTGATTATGATCTTTAAATTATCTGCTTACGTTTTCTCGTCAACTATCTGGATTTCAGATCTCTTATTCACTTGTTTCTGTTCCCTTAAAACAAAGTACAAGATTTAAATGACTTCTTGAAACTCAAAGAATTAGGCCTACACTTTAAATTACTTATATTAACTTTTAAATATAAAAATATCAAATTTCATTATAAATGACGAAACAAGCAGTGAACTTTAAAGAGATAAGGAAGGCAAGTTGGAAAACCACGGTGGTCTGATTTCCATGCCGTAAGAATTTGCACGAAAATGTCTGGTGCTCTCACAGCCTCCATTCAAAGGGGACCATACAGCAATTCTGAGAAGGAGGGAGGGGGTTGCTAATAAAACAGGACTGTTTGCTAATCGCGTCTCTAACATGGCCGAAACCGAGAATGTGTGCTGCCATAATACTTTTTTGTTTGTTTTATTTATTCTTTGAGGGATCATTGGTTCCTACTTTGCCCCACACTTCCTATTTGAGTTGGTGTTTTAAGTCCACTTTATGCACAGTAAGGCTAATCGGGACTGGACCTACAGTTTAAAGTGGGATCCGAACCACTATGTGCCTCCACCGGGTATCGAACCCGGGACCCCTTGATTACAAGGCGACGACGCTACCACTGCGCCATCGGGGAGGCCCACCCCGCACTTCCTATAATCCTTCATAACACTGTGCAATGCACAAATGATAGCTTTGCAAGGGTCTGCTAACATCACAAAAAAATAATAGTTCACAAGGTTGTACAAAAAGTATAATGTACCATCATACTATAATAACTTATCGTACAATGACCTACTTAATGAGTTTAATTATGAAAGTCTTATTAATAGAAGGGAAATAACACAACAAATATTTCTGTACAAAACAATGACTGGCATCATAGATAACCCTACTTTTCTCCAAAAGATATGTTTCAATGCAAAGAAATGTGGCTTAAGGCTGCGGCAATTGATGTCTTATGATATTCCTAAAACAGAAAGATTCAAGAATTCGCCATTATTTAGAATGTCCTTTGCGTACAACAAAATACCTATATTGCAATCTAATCTTGATTTTAGTATCTCAATCAATGAGTACAAAAAAATATTAAGACAAGTGTTTACAACATAAACTATAAGATTTAGTGTTATACTTATATATATATCACTGCATATGAATAAAAATTACATGTTTTTTTTTTTTTTTTTGGTCTTGTTCTGTAATGTTTTGGGTGAAGCGCTTCTAAATTGCTAATTGGGTGTTATATGATTCTATAGTATAGTTTAGTAATTTATATTACATTACATTTGTGTATGTGTTCTACCTGTGTTATGTCTCACTGTATTATATTAAGTGTTTCTCTTGTTTTTGTATTTGTATTTTTATTTGTATTTTTATTGGCTACCTTCTGTAAAAGGAGATAATTTCTCTGTTGAAGGAAATAAATAAATAAATAAATAAATACATTTAATTGAAAAGAAAATGACTTTGCCACGAACACTTATGTTCTAATCACTATGAAATATGAGTATTAGAGAGCATAATGTACATTACGTTGCAAACTACGTTAAATGTATTTCAGATTAATTGAACAAACCGGCAAGGAATTGCGTTTATTGAATCCACCTCCCACCATATGAACCTCACCACGCACCCCTACATCAATGGATCCGTGTATGACATAAAATCGATGTGGAACGTTTGGGAATGCGTTTTAAATGCCAAATGAGAACGTATGTACTAACCTTACATGGTGCATAACGCTGGTCATTGGAGTTTACAGGGAGATGATTGTAATGAAAACGTTACTAAATAAAATTGCATAGAAGGAACCGCAAATAGTTTATGAACTAATTTGGTAATCCCAATTTCCCAACAGTAAAAGGTAAAACTCCGGAAGATGCCCACCTCCACCCGCATATATTCGAGGGTATGCTCTATTGTTCTAGTGTCTAAAAAGACCAGAATGACTTTTCCGCGGAATATTGGTTCCCCATTTTTTTCCTTGTGCTTTTATTTGGTTCAAAAATAAATACAAGTTCAGTCCTGTAGGTTACAGAGTAATCTACAGGATATGGTACCGGTTTTGCGTAGTGTTGTTGCCCAACAGTAAGCAAAACTTTACATCCTTAATGTTTATTTATGAAATGAAACTCCTTCGGTCTATATTTGTCCTCTAAAAGTTAAACTTGTGTTAGCCATCAAGCGAAAAACTTGGAATCGTTGATATATGATATCCATCGGCAACTCACGATAACCTTCCCCGAACGTTGGGTTTTATTTTCGACCAGGGACGTTTCATTATGTTTATACCCGGTGGATGCGCATAGTGGTTCGGATCCCACTTTAAACTGTATATCCAGTCCCGATCAGCCTTACTGTGCATAAAGTGGACTTAAAAACACCAAATCAATGAATGAATGAATCAATCAATCATTATGTTTCATTATGTTTGTCCTTTCATTTGTATGAGCTGCCAGTGTATGAGCTTAACTCTAAGGAGTATAAAAGTGACGTTAAATAATTACATATATCGTTTCGTACATACATTTTAGGTCTACATTACTATTCCTTACTTCCACTCAGAACATACAACTGCAAGAAATAACGTTCCACAGCAAAGATCAAATCAATGTGAAATCATTAGACTGAAACTTAATTTAAATCTGCATGTTTAACGGAAACATTAGATCGAAATTTGATTAATAAATATTCTCGTGAACTTTCAAGGTACACGATGGGTCTTGACCAAGAGGAGGCCCTAATACAGTATATATCAGAATAAAAGTAGCTCACAATAGCACCACACAATCTCTCTACGAACCATATAAGGTTAGTATGTATGTACAGTGGTGGAAAAAAGTTCTTCCCTATAAGACTTTAATGGCAGTAAATAATGCCGGAAAGGTAGGCAACACACATTGCACCTTTAGGTGATCGGGTGATGCTGTCTGTCTCAAGGAGCAACTCGTCTTTCATGCAAAAGCCAACAGACACAGGAAATGTAGGAAAGTCACGTGACTTGTCAGATGGAATGTTGTTCGTCATAAAATCGCCTTTTCTCAAGCCAGGTCGCAGAACCGACAAGAGTTATAGCCTATGTCCGAAAATGATTCCCCTAAAACCGTTGAACGAAACGCTAAAATAATTCTTGCCTTAATTACAAAGGCTACTATACTATATGTGCCGCGGTAGCTCGGTCGTTATGGAGTTTGATTACCATGCGAGAGATCTGAGTTCGATCCCCGACTGGGGATAATTGGAATTTTGTCCACCTGTTCAAGTGGCTCCGGCGCCCACCCAGCGTCGTATAAAGTGGGTACCTGTAGGAAACTTGGAAGGGGGGGGTAAAGGCGGCCAGGGGCGTGGTGCTAATCACATTATCCCCACCTTCAGTCGTAACAAGAAAGTGTGGGACCCTAACTCCGCACCCCCTACACGCCTTCATGGCTTGGTGCAAAGCACAAGGTAGCACTTTGCTTTTTCATTTACTATACGTCCCGATTTTGTCGGAACAGAACTTTCTAATTTCTACGTGGACTTTCTTCCAAGTTCCGTAGGGATGTGAATAGGCTCCAGTTTTTCTTGACACAATTCATCCATGTTATATTTCGTTATAAAAACCACGGCCGATATCCTGTGTGTGTGTGTGGGGGGGGGGGGGCTATAATTCAAACATGTGAGGTGATACTTTTCTCACTACTCCATTCTCAGATTCTTCGTATCAGAAATAAATCTTAATTCCACACACTGAAAATGTAGCACTTCCTACATCTTACAGCAAAGTAATGTGTAGGCACATAGTGGTTCGGATACCACTTTAAACTGTAGGTGCATTCCCGATTAGTCTTACTGTGCATAAAGTGGACTTAAGACACCAAATCAACCAACCAACACAATCCCGTTATTGTCCAGATTATCGAAACCAGAAGCTTCGTCGCGAATAACATAAGCAGGAAGACAATGTGAAATTACCGAACAGAAACAGAACCTAAAACCTAGAACGGCTAGATTGGATTAAATCGACGATACAGCACGCGTTCTGAAATGAAGAAGAATACGAAACTTGAAGAATCTTTCTTGCAGAGAAGCCTTTACGTAGGCCTTCAAGGCCACGACGAGAAAGTGTTCTACACGCAATGACGGGACCAAAACACACGTCTAGTTTGATATGAAAGCTGTGTTCCTACTTATTTCGTTACGTCGTTGATAACAGGAACACGGGCCTCGTCTGCTAACCCTAGTTTCGTAGAGCAGAGGCCTGTTTGCCAACCTTTGGTTCAGTGACCTTCGCTCGTAGTTAGCAAGAGTGAATGACTCACCTGATACCTGTTGCCTGTGAGCTTATACAAGAATAGATATTTCGTTAGCGTCTGTAAGTATTGTTTCATCTGCAGTTATATCAGTTAACGTTCGAATTGTTTCCTAATGGTTACGTTATTTATAAATTAGTTCTCGAGAGTGACCTTTCTATCTATTTGCACGGGGGAGGATACAGCCTGCATGTATTATTTTTTTTTCTGAAACAAGAAGAAATTCCAAGACAAAAAAAGAGTCTTAGAAGAGTAGTTAACAAAAAAGAAAGAAGAAAACGAAAATGTAAATGTTTAAATAAATTATTGTATAGATCGAGTGAATAATATTTTCTCACGGGGCCTCCTCGATGGCGTAATGATAACGTCGTCACCTTATAATCAAGGGATCCCGGGTTCGATACACGGCGGATGCACGTAGTAGTTCGTATGCCATTTTAAACTGAAGGTCCAGTCCAGATTAGCATATCTGTGCAGAAAAACTAAAAAAGAAATTGTCACAGTGTAAGAAAATTTCATGTTCAACCACATACAAAAGGGAATAATTTATTCCATGTTGGAGTTCACATTTATAGCATCTAACCAACACAATTATGGATCGCAACGTATTTTCTCAGATCCATTTTAATTATACGTGCATGATAAAATAACAGAAGTTGAGGAAAGAGAAAGCCAAGCGAAACACAGATGCCTTCTCCAAAATTTCAAATCTCGTTACGTAAGGTTCTGGGTTGAAGTCCCGGGCAGGCATGACTTTCTTTTTCTTGCCCTTTTATCTGCTTTATTTCGTCATAAATCGTCGAAATGGTTTACCTACAGGGGAAGAATAATGACAATTGCCAATAGAAAGCCAATAACGAACAGAACAACAACTCAATTAGGGAGATGTCAAGAAAGAAACAAGACTTTACAGTGTCTCAGTCTCTCGGGTTCTCGAATTGAAAATTGCTCTCCCGTTCTCGGTCTCGGCTAGTTAAATATAGAAATCGAATTTCGTGAGAGATGAAATAAATACTCTTCGATCATGTTTATTTTTATTAGTTTTGTTACGTAACATCACTTTTCTTCCTAGTCGCGGACGAGTGACCATTACATGAAATTAATGACGAAATACTCAAACACCTGTGACAAGGACTATACTCAAATCCGGGAACTTTGGGGACGAGATCGAAGGTCGACCACTTAATGAGCTTGCCCACCGAGTCTGCTTAATGTTGCTTGTGTCAGGTAATTCGAAATAACTATCAATATCCCACATTCATTATCATTTGTTTCATAATTTATCTTATTGATGTTATTAACCTGAAGTCGAAGAAATAGTTGAAAGGCAATAATGCAAGATTGAATATGTCTGATGTTACTTCGTGCCGAATAATATGACGTGATATTATGATATGAATATATTAATAATATAATATGCCTAGTCATTCCATTGATTGATCCCAATTGCGCACACAAAATATGGTATAATGTCCACTCCTCACCGACCTCCGTGGCGGAGTGGTTAGCACAGCGCGCTACGACAGCATGGGCCCCTGGTTAGAATCTCGGCCTGGCCATGGGTGTTATTGGTGAGTGCCCGTTAATCAATGTCATCATATCATCACTCATTACTCATCTTCATCGTCGCTATTTGCCAAAAGTGAAAGAATAGCGACACTGAATAACAAAAATCCAATCAAATTGAACATCTTCACCGATTTAATTCTATACCGTACCAAATTCCCAGTTTATTACTTCACCTTGCTTCATTTTACTGCATCTCAATTGTTTTCCGATTCGAAAAAAAATGGAATGGTGAGCAGTTGATTGTGCCTTGTTTCGTTGTTTGGATTGTTTAATTAACGTCGCATTAATTAGTTTTAGACCAATCGTGACAGAGGGAATCGAGAGCACAAAATAAGGAGAAAAGACAAGTTAGAGACCACGGCTCTCTTTAAAGGTAGCATTCCTTGAACACGACTGAAGTGACTGCAGAATATTATGGATAAAATTTGTTTCGCTTTTTCCTTTTATTTCTGTTTCAGTTATTTTACTTCGCTTATCTTCTACCACTCGTATTAATCGTGTTACTGAGGAAGAATTATAAACTCGTGAAATGGACGATGAGACAAAAAATATATATGCCTCTCCCACGGTTCGAAACTGTGACCACAAAATATTGTCTTATTTTTAAAATTTACGCCAAATATGGTTTCACTCATCTCTTTCTCAAGGCGTTCCATTGCCTCTCCGATGGAGTAGTGCTAACGTCTTCGGCATGTAATCAAAGGCTTCCGAATTCAATACCAGATAGAGGAACATTTGGTTCGGATCCCACTTTAATCTGCAGGTCCAGTGCATAAACTGGACTTAAGCAATTAGCATGTGGCCTGTGATGAGAACCATCATTTCAGTGAACCTTCTTGACGATGACTAGTATCACTCGAAAAATATTTCCTTACGAGTAGATCTTGTTACGAAACCAGTTGCTGAAATGTTCTTCTTGAGGCCACGTAGCACCCAGCTGTTGTTTGTTGTTGCTGGGGCATGAGTCATGTGACTCATGCTATAAATGCTCAATCCTTCCCGAGAACTCAGATCCACCAGACAAACTTAAGCGAATAATTTGTTATTTGGGTTGCATAAACAACAGGCTTTAAGACGTTACGAAATTCTAGGTCCCGTGGCCCAGGTAATTCTTTCTCCGACTGTACGTTCTCATTTGGAATTTAACGCAGTTCCCAAAATCCCGCATTGATTTCATGTCATACACGCAAACATTGCTACATGGGTTCGTGGTGTTGTTCATGTGGTAGGAGGTAGATGAACGAATAGGAGGCGTTGGATTCACGTTTCATCACATTAAACAAATTCCTGGCAGTTTTGTATTTCTATTTCGCTATTCAACGACTCTTTTGGGTAATAACCACGGTGAGGGTGAATTCTGACTAGCTGAAATAGCTAAATGAATGAACACCTATGCCCAGGACAGAACTTGAACCTAGAATGTTTAATGGCGAGAATTTAGAACTTAACCTTTGTATGTTGTGCTAGTGATATAACTATTAAATTACACGAGTATATTTGTAAATAACTTTGATTCTAGATTTTGAAGTTTGTAATATGTTAGTATAACAAGGACTTCTATAGATTTATTTATAAGAGACATGCCTAGGAAGGAGTATTACAAGTTTACTGATTGACATTCTAGCAACGTTATCTTCATAAATAAATATTAATTACATGTAAAACAGAATTAATATTACACAATAATTGCATTTTGATTTTTTTTATATGTTGACGCTGAACGTCCTATTTTTCAACAGTGTCAGAGATTGTAGTGATTAAAGCTGTCGCCTTGTAATCAAGGGTTCCCATTTAGCCATTTCGAAACAAACGTTGCTAAATATTTTTGAATGCAGACTATGAATTTTTTACGTTGTTTTTTGCGTAGAAAATTTCTAAGTTTCATAACTGATTTGAGAACACAATAAAATGATTGTTTCACAATAACACATCTGCGATATCAGACACGGAACTTTACATTTGCCTAACATGTTATCTAGTGTAAATAAAATCCTGTCTCCTTCTTAAAGAATCTCAAGGTCTGCCCTAAAATTTAAACAATTACATATTCAGGTTCGTGTCGAGACTTATTAGTTAAATTTCCAAAATTAAAGTTTAATATTATGAACATTTGATGTAGTGAAAGCTAAAAAGAAAGAGCAAGCCAATTACGCATAAGAACTTGGACTGAGTAAATATGTCTGCAATCATGCTAATTCATGTTGATATACGGTGATTCAGACCTCGGTTCTAGTAATCCAGTTAGTCACGTGAAATTACAGATGTGGCTGTACTCTGTTATATGAAAGTCGTGATGAATGTAGCCACGCCATAAAAATTCTCATCAGGTCAAAAGCTCATTCATTAAGGGATTTTTGACCCTCAGAGGAGGCCAGGATTTTACCTCTAGCTCTGTCATCCAAGATCAAAAGACTGGAAAAAATCACGTGGCGGAAAGTATGACTTTGTCTCGTATGGTATGTGTGTCCTGTGTATATAATTTGTATTTTTAGAATTATTATTTTACGGTAGCTTTTCTTCCTCATTAGAATAGTCGTAACGACGAGGATGAACGATTATATGAAATTCAAAGAATTCACAAAGAAATATCCACGTCCAGGTCGGGAGTCCAAACAGGAACATTAGACGGTGAGATCTTGAGTCGACAATGTCATTTTTGCTGAAAAAGCGGATTAAC
This sequence comes from Lepisma saccharinum, assembly GCF_977018435.1. Classification (NCBI taxonomy): domain Eukaryota; kingdom Metazoa; phylum Arthropoda; class Insecta; order Zygentoma; family Lepismatidae; genus Lepisma; species Lepisma saccharinum. The sequence continues at coordinate 24,603,133 of NC_139230.1, read as the reverse complement.
ATAATTTTTCGTACGTAGCTTCGCTTTTGTTCCACTTTTGGCTAATCGCGACGATAAGGATGAATGATGATCGGATAAAATTGCTCCACACAGTTGGTATGATCCGGAAGCTTCAGTGGCAAGGTTGCGAGTCGACCACTCAACTCGCACATGTACTAAGGCGTCAATAATTGTTATTTCGTAATCATGCTATTCAGGACTGAACATCGAACAAGAAATGGTACGCTATAATCATAGTACGAGCAACTTCGTTATTTGTTCTCTTCTCTAAATTATATTTTACCGACCTCTGTGCACAGCGTGCTACGACGCCAGAGGTCCCGGATTCGAATCCCGGTCCGGACATGGGTGTTCTTTGCGAATGCCCCTTCATCAATTTCATCATATCATCACTTCATCCTCATCTTCGCGATTAGCCAAAAATGACAGATAGATAAAAAATAAACCAAATCAATCAATCAATCTAAATTATATTTCAAAATTTAAAATGTTAATTTATAAATCGGCAGAAAAGTTTTATGAGACCACAAGTTATTAGCTCTCTAATGTAGCGTGTTTTTTTTTTCAGCACTTGAGAAAGCATCATTTTCTTCGTTGTGCGCAAAGTGACTGATTCCCTTTGGATAAGAGGATCAATCTCACCAAGCAGTGCAGCTAGGAATTTAACATTTTGGGAAACTTTGTTCAAATCCTTAATGCTAATACAGGCCAAATTTGAACAAAATCAGTGGGCATGTCGGTGGGAACTTTTAGATCATTTTGCATTTGTACACCCAACAGCAAAAGTAATAGTAAGCGAATTATCTATCACCATTTTCATTTACTCTATTTTCCACAATGTGATGATCATGAATTGAAATACGCACAAAGTCAATAGTAGAGGACAGCATCTAAGGAATTTAATTCCTTAAGCAACACAGGATGTAGAAAAAATAATGAAAATAGCAATGGACAAATCGCCCATTATTAATCATTGCCGTTGGCTGTACGAACGTAATAGGCGGAGAAGGACTTTCTTTTAAAGCTATCTGATATATAATTTTATAATAGCCGCCTAAGTGGAAGAGCGTGTTGAGTAGTGGACTGACTATATCTCTACCGAAGCTTCCAGGCTCGAGTCTTGGCCTTAGTGAGTGTCCCATCAATATCATCTAATCATCATTTCATCATCGCAATCAACTTAAAAAAAAACCTGTCAAATTTATCTATGATCATGTAAGATTGCAGTTTTAGTTCTAAGCTTGTTTCAGCCACTTTGTCGAACACATTTCCATTGGTGACTTGTGTGTTGCATGCTAGGTTTCAATAGCTATGGAATTGGGCACGAACGGTTTTAGGATAGCTTTATACTGCGAAACCGTAGTTTGTTGTTGTTTGCCTGTGGAGTACAATATTTCATGTTATAAATCAATGCCAAGAACTTTTTAGAATCACTAATGTTCAACGGATACATACAAGCTACAGATCATTGACACAATATCAATCAAAGCAACAGACAAGACCTCTCCGTTGAGAGTTTACCGAAACCTTAATTCAGATGATCTTTGACTAAACAAGAGAGAAATCCACTATGTAAGAATCGAGAACACGTTTAAAGAATAATATAATCTATTCCATTATAAATTAAGGAACATTTAAATACGGCAAAATATGATATGTAAATAAAATCTGTCTTTCTGCAAAGTTCAATGTATTAACTCTCCTTGCAATTTTTTTAGGAATTTTTATGTAAAGGCTTTCATTTTGGAGTGCAAATCGCTCAAGACGAATCAGTGTAAGAAGTTGTCGTTAAAATTAAGAAAGCATGCTTTTTCAAATAAGGTTTCGTTTTTTTAAATGTAAGAGAACATCTTAACTTATCTATTTTCCACAACAATCTGTACTTCCTTACAGATTATATTAACTCTAGGAAAATCATGTTTTTCCTGTAACTAATAGATATTCAAATACTATTTAAACTGGTGGGATTTGTTTTGAATTACCATGTAATTTGATCTCAATTAACGAATTTAGAAAGGACCACTTTGAATTTTTGTTTATGATTATTGAAAAAACACTAAGTTGCTGACCAAGGCAGTTTATTAAGATATATAAACGCTTAACATGTAACGTTTCAACCTTGTATCAGGGTCTTTCTCAGACGAAGAACTAAACTAAAAAAAATCTTCATCTGAGGAAGACCCTGATACAGGGTTGAAACGTTACATGTTAAGTGTTTTTATATCTTTATAAACTACCTTGGTCAGCAACTTAGTGTTTTTTAATATGGAAACAATGCTTAATTATATTACAAATGATTATTGAGTGTGTTCATCTAAACAATAAAATCTTCACAGTTCATCAGTATTCCCGTTCGTTGCACAGTTGAGTAAATATTATTACCCAGTTTCACGATTCCAGATGCGTACGTGAACATACAGATCACCACAATCCCTGTATTGGAAAAACCGTCACAGATTGTAAACACTTCTCGTACGTGTACCTTTGTGATTAGCTCTTATTTGTTAAACGCAAAAGTCTTTTTACTGCACGAATCTTTCTTACACGGACATTTTCAAATTTGTCGTATCATCCGTTTTGGGCACTTCGTGGATCACAAATAACGAACGTGAAAAGTTTATCCCACACTGAGTAAATAAATGACATGGCTTGTGAGAAATTCTATTGATGCTGTGCATGAACGGGATTCTGAATTAACCAATAGGAAAACAACTTCTCTCCAGCCACGTGTTTTTGTTTCCATTGACTTCGTTCTTTCGGTGGAGGTACGAAAATATGGTATGTGTCTCAAGAGTCGAATCAGTTTTATTTTCAAAACAGCTTCCAGAAATTTCACTGATCGCTTCTACTATATGGTCTAATTCACCACTTTCAGAGAAGCGGGTAAAGTTGAATACTATTCCACTTTGCCCTGCCTCCAGGTGTTCGTTCCACTTTAACCCACCGCCTGCTATTTTGAGAACATATTTCTAAACTTGTTTCACGGAATCTGTGCGGTGAACTTATCGTTTAATATTTAAAGTTTTCCTTGTCTACGGACACTTATTATGTAACACACCCATTCCACAAGTTACGTTAATGAGATGCAAGCTATGTGCCTTCTCATATGTGCGCTCCTTGTAAAATCAGTTTTTACCCTGCAGAAACGACGATGCCTTTTGTTGCCAGCTCCCATCACAACTTCCATTCAGCTGGTGCAGCAGTTTATAACATTTCCACCAGATATCACACCTTACCAGAGCCAGAATGGTAGTTTTCCACATTACCCAACCTATATTACAATACCCGCACTTCTCTCTACTGACAAGTCTGTTCATATCTAGGGTACGTCATAGGTCTTTTGAATGTGTGTTTATGGACCGAGTACGTTAAACAAATACCGAACAAGCTACGTTCATCCTCAACCTCCCAAGATAATAAAGATAAACTTGCGAAATTGTGCTTTTAGGTGGTCTTTCCGCTAAAGGGTTTGCATATTTACACCAGCTACCGCTGCCAATCTTCGTTGTTCATGCTCGAACAGGCAAAATATGCGATTATTGCTTGGAGTTCAATCTTCAGTACATGTTGCTTTAGGCAAGAAAAGTCTTTGTTCTTTTTTTTTATCTCTAGCAAGAAGTCGGTTAGAGGCGAGGGCGGAATCCAATAGAATCATGGGTGGAAGGGCTGTGTGATGAAGGGAAGATCTCTCCAGGGGCGATTTGGAACCCTGCCGCACAGATAATCGTCCTTTACCCCCCACTTCATTACTTCGTTAAACAATATTCCCTGGATCCAAGCGGGGGATTGTCGTGTGCTACCATCGGAAGCGACATTAATTTCCAAAGAGGTTCAGTAGTCCGGGTTCTCTTGTCGCTCTCATTAGAGCAAGCGCCGGGGAGTAACTCCTTATTCCGTACGAACTGTCAACGTTTCGAATTAAAGCTCGGCTACTAAAGGAATATTTGTAACGGCGGAGGTTTTTTCCCCTCTCTCTCGAAGCTGAAGATGGGGAATATTAATGAGTCAATTAGTACAAGAAAACAAGGGGGTGGAATATTCATGATCGAATGAAAATGCGATCCGAGCAAGGCAATGCTTTTATTTTTACCTCTCAAACATTCGCTAAGACACAATCCTTAAAGCACAAGATAAATGAACGATTTTGTGGGTACCTCCCCGATGGCGTAGTGGTAACGTTATCTCCTTGTAATCAAGGGATCCGGAGCTCGATACCCGGTGGAGGCACACAGTGGTTCGGATCCCACTTTATACTGTAGGTTCAGTCCTGATTAGCGTTACCGTGCGTGAAGTGGACTTGGAACACAAAATCAATCAATCAATCAATTTAGCTACTTGGAATATCTCAAGTATAAATTTAGATCGGTTCCGGGCAACCCGCCGTATTTGTGGAAGAGTACTCTCGTATGAACGTGCCGGCCTCCGTGGCGGAGAGGTTAGCACATCGTACTACGACACCGGAGGTCCCGGGTTCGAATCCAGGTCTGAGCATGGTTGTTCTTTGTGAGTCTCACTTCATCAATTTCATCATTCCCATCTTCGCGATTAGCCAAAAATGGCAGAACAGCGAAGTAAAATAAGCCAAAACATTCATTCATTCATTCATTCGTATGCACGTCTGGACTGCAGACAGAGGCACGGTACAAGCGAAGTAGAAAGGAGTGAGCGAGAGAGGTAGGAGGCTTCGTCGGTTGCGTTCCTGCAAAGCGAAAACTCTCATCCGATTCGTGAGTAACAGTGCAGTGTGGCCCAGTAATTATAGCAGAAGAAACATGAGGATGTTCCGTGAAAAGGAAGGCACCTTCCCCGCAGACTTTTTTTTTATCTTCTGCTCTGTTGCTTGCTGGTCCTGAGGTGCAATGTGCAGAAGGGATGCTCACACCGCATGGAGTATATATAATCATTGACAATTTTCCGAGCAATACTTGTGCATACGACTGTACGTCCTCATTGGATGCTTAGAATGGTCATATGTTCACTGGAAATTGATAGCGCTCTTGTGATTAAAATGACCTCGGCGAACTGTTAGTTTTCAACGTTAAGTAAGAAATCAGAGAAGAAATATGTGATCAACTCACATAATCAATTCATTTCATAAACAGATACTCTTGTCTTCGCTACAAACTGCGCAATTCAATTTTCAGTGCATATCTTAACTCTGAAACTTATTCCTTGTTCATTCAATCAGATTGTGACTTCTATGGTCTTCCAGAGAACCATTTGGTCACGACTTGGAGCTTCTAAGATAACCATCTTCATATCCCCAGACGACATTCTTGTCTTTATCTGTTTGTCGCGAATAGACGTTCTGAATACCTACAAACACGACATCAATAGCGACAAACTGCGAGAAGCTTTTCCTTCGAAAAGACAATTTCTTTGAGCCTGCAATCGCCACGACTCACAAAATGAGCTTACTCGTCAACAACTAGGTGAATAGTTTTCCTCTATTCTCTATAAGACGTTAACGTTAATTTTAAAAAGTTTCCTTGCATTGAAAATGCTTATACACGTAAACGAGATAACAAATCAGTGTCATATTCTAGTTCTGTAAACAAATTAATTTTTATTTTACATGGACTTACTTGTAAAAAAGCTCAAAATAAAAATATAAAGGCAAGAATGCAAGTAGTTGGATCACGAACTGTTGTTTTTAAGTCCAATTTATGCACAGGAAGGCTAATCGGGAGTGGACTTACAGTTTAAAGTGCCTCCACCGGCTATCGAACCCGGATGCCTTAATTACAAGGCGATGACGCTACCACTGCGCCATCGGGGAAGCTTAAGTAGTTGGATCAGTTCAGAAAATTATTCCCTCAGGGTAAAATAAAACCTATCCTTTATTATAACGGTAAGAAAGTTGCCCGGGGTATGGTTCTAGGGTGAAACATGTCAAAAGAACCGCTCTTTCATTTTTATAATAGCAAAATACGCTTAAAATGTATTATCTCATAGTCCCAATATTGTTACGATCTGTCAAATAGGGTTCGTTATAAAGTAACAAATTTTTCAAATAAATCTTAGCATAAACGAAAATATGGGGCATTACAAATCCTTGATTAGTAATATTTGCTTAAATAATTTAGGTTATTGGAAAGCTTGATAAGCAGTGAAACGTAATAAGTATGATGCTCAGCTATCTCTTTGTAATCAGGGGGTCCGGGGTTCGATCCGCATTGCACAGTCTCTAATCTAATCTCTAATCTCTAATCTACTTAGTCCTGATCAGCCTATACCAGCATAAAATGCACTTTCAACAAACTTTGAAAAAGGCATATCTCGAAGGAAAAGGGGATGAGACATTTTACATTACGGTTTCAACTCGTTTGTATGTTTATTTACTCTTATAGTGAACCTTTTAATGGGTTCAAGAAAGAATAATTTTGCATCCTTCTTGTAATGTTACTATAATTAATATTTTAGATCAGCTTTTTGCTTAAGATATTACAAACATCGGTGGTTCTGAAGCTATGGCATGTTCACTGTTGGTGAAGAGATCAGCCTTTTGATAGATGAGTCCACGCAGTGAATTAGGCTTGGGTCTCCAGAGATGTCCGCTGTCAAGTGACGCTTGTGGGCAACACTGGAGGGTGCCACAATGACTGAGGTTTACGTTGCGGTTATTGGATTCCCCGCAAGGGAGATGGGCGAAAGGCAGCAAGTGCTATGTGGTATGCTAGGCATGCTATTAACCTGTCCCTTTTTGTTGTGTGTCATAGGCGAAACTCAATTGTTAATGGATGCGGTATAGGATGAAATACACACTAGTGAGATATTCAACCTACATAATGTTACCACAGTGACTTTGTCATGTTGTGTGTGTGATGCTATATAATCAGATTAATTACGTTAGTTCTAAATTGTTGATAATATTGTTTGGTCAAACGGGATTGTGATCTAGGTTTTCTTGGCGACTATGATTTCCAGATTCTGCAATACCGTTCAGTGCAGTGCAAAACTAGTGCACGCACAACTGTATATTCTCAACACATTATACTTAATTATACTCAATTTCTAATTCTAATTTGGTTTGGTTTCTATCTCTAATGATATCGGAACTTCGAAGATTAATATTGAAAAAGTTGACTGTGCAGATACAAGTACCCGTGTCCTACCAGAAATTTGAATCTATATTCTATCTCTGGAATCTGTGGTGCAAGGTCTCGCATAACTGAAGAGAAGGGGAGAAAGCGAGTTGGAGGAGAACAGCAGTGCTGGTAGCTGCACTCATTTTCCCTCTCACGAGTTCATTGGTCGACCCCTTTGGAGTCACTAGTTGCGCAGACTCTTTACTACAAGTGGGCTAATACCATAGTTTTTATTTACATGATGTAATTAATCTGATCGCGACTACATCCATCAGTTCATCACGTGGCTCTTCATCTATTGTGGAAAGTCTGTCATTAAAACACATTCCAAGAAAACCTTTGATGTATCCATCAAATTGGCTCATTTGATAAAAGATACAGTGGAAACTGAGTCTTACCATCACCAACTAAGTATTGGTGGTTTTCGAAACAACTTTTTGCATGCTAATTCATGTTGCTTGCCCCTTTCAACCGCTCGACTATTTGAGTTTTGAAGGAGAGTTCTCCAAAGTGCACAATTCTATTAGACGAGCACTTTTAGTAAAATTATAATTTTCACTAATCATTTGAAACGTGGTATTGGTACGCACATAATTCATTTTTATATATTATGGATAGTGCTTGATGTAAGTAATTAAGAATTCTGCGAGATATCCAAATATTTTTTTCTTTGTAAATCCTAGAACATATAGTGACTAAAATAACGATTCCTATTACATGTATATCGCTACCATTAAATGCTAATGTATAGAAAAGTAATATAGAATATTCCTACATATTCAAATCTACCATACCATTTTGTTTGAACTTTACGAAGAACTCGAACTGGTGATTATCGTTTGGATTAATATTTGCAACGAAAGTTGAGGAAAGTGTTGAACAATAATTAAGGAAATGTATTTTCTTCGTCATATATTATACACGATGTCTTTGAAGGTAACTCTTCTCCGAGTTTCCGTTTAAGGCTTCACTCGAGATGGAACGTGCATAAAGGGTTCCCAACTGCCGGCATTTATAGACGCTCGCGTCATAGTCTTACAAGATTACGCCTGTTTTCCCGGAGAGCAAACTTCACACAGTTATTAAGACAAGACAGCGTGAAATTCTCAAAGCTTGAAAAATGGCTCTGGAAAGACAAAAAGAAAATTATATATTTCCTTCTTGCGTCTTCCTAGATAAAATTGCATTTCGGTAGTAAGTGGTGAAACGTGCTTCCGAAGAGACGAAAGTGGCATTATAGTAGACTTACTTTCCATTTCATGATTCGAGGAAGGAATATTATAATGGTTGCTTTATATTTTCTAAAACTAGTTCCCATTTCTCATGTAGGGGAAACCGGGGCATTGTCGAGCACTGAAGCTTTCATGGTGAAATATGAAATTAATTGAAAATATTTTAGACACTGCTTATATTCTAAGGAAAACTTAATACCCTCTCTTCAAAATCAAATCGGTAACAATGTTTCCAAACTATTTGTTTTGCACAACAAACTAAGAAAAAGGCACATCTGTCGTGTTCGGCATTGCCCGGAATTTTCCGAGTAATGCGAAACTTCGGGTTCACCATAACCTTTGTAAAAAATAGTTACCATAAAGTCAAATCAAGTCAAAAATAAGGAATATTGGCCCTGTTTTTTAAGTATCTTCAGAAAACTCTTCGATCAAATTTTCACTGCAGGAAGGCAGTGAAGGTGGTCAGGTCTCATCATTATTTATTTCTTTATGTCATTTGAGCAAAGTTTTCCTTTTCAAGAGCTGAAGCCTAATGTAGACACAAGATGATTGTGATTTGTTTCTTGTATTTGTATAAAACAAGTTGATTTTAAATTATGAGCTAACATGCTAGGGTAATGCCAACACCTGTTCGCCAATACCCCTTTCTGCGCGTTGTTTTCTTTATCACCTCACGTGCTGTATTTAATATAGGAGTATTCCAGTGTGTTTGAAAATTGCCTAAATAAATGTGCAATCTACAAGATATAAAAAAACATAATAGGCTATGCAATATAACATTCTCCATTTATCTCGAAGTAAATAAAAACTCTATAGCGCTACAGCCCAATATTGGGCCCTGGCTTATCTACTGACTGCTGGCCTCCCTCCCACGCGGACCACCAGGGGAGCCTGGAGATCTGCAGCCAGATTAGGGGGACAGATGGTCGGCCCGACAAACCCCCAGCCGTTGTAGGAGCTCGGAGCTCCCCAATATCCTCACGATGGTGGGTTGCCACCGGCCCTATACACAGGCCGAAAAATTCCCGGAGACTGAACCCGGGATCGAACCCATGCCGTCCCGCAGCCGCCTTAGACCGCACGGGCACAGAGGAAGTAAATACAGCACATAATTTACAAGCAAAGCAGAAGAAAACGATCTTTGTCCGCTGGCTTCGATGTCTTGCAGAATAGTGACGACGCTAGGAGCTTCAGGCATTGTGTGTGTCTGACGCTAGGCGTAGGCACCAAATACCTCTGTGTTTGGGAATATCCCCATATAGGGTGATTATAAAGTTTCGATTCATTTTTGTACACCCAACGGCAAAAGAAACAGTAGGCGAATTGTCCACCGCCATTTTATTCGGTCTGAATTGCACAGTGTGATGACAATGAATTGAAATAAAGACGCCAATTAGCATAGAACAATGCCTGCTTCGAACCAATATAGTTTCTTTCATATCGGTGATATGAAAGATGCTCACTACTGAAGAGAGAATAGCTGAGGTGTGTGAACGTTTGCGGGGATTAAGCTTCAAAAAACGTTCGAAAGGAAATTCCACAAACCTGCCCCAACCAGGGCTAATATCAGGCTACTGGTTGAAAAATTCAAGCGAATAGGTACTGCACACGATGCTAAACGTTCTTGAAGGCTCAGCGTAACAGCCGAAACCGAGCAACGGGTAGAAGATACCATCATCAGAAGCCAAGAAGTTTAAGCAGGTTGTTATCACAACCGACTGTGTGGAAGATACTCCATTACTCCCTAAAAAACTGTGTAACCACCTTCATATAGTGCACAAGTTAGACACGGAGGACTATGCTGGTCGTGAAAGCATGTATGCAGAACTGTTACAGACAGTGGAGGAGGAAGATGTAATTACCCCTCTTCAACACCTACGTAAGTGTATCCAGCAAGTTGTGCTCAACATGACACCGGCAAATGTGTTTGGTGAAACGGGGAGACATTGAGATTCATGTGCAGACATGCAAAGTGCTCGTGTGGAAGTACGCTCAGGTGACACTTTGATGGATTTTCTTCTGTATACCACTTATATATCCGTTATTTTCCCCTTCAATCTTAATTATGTGTTACCAAGTACTAGGAAGTTCACTAAATAGATTTGTTTTAATCTCAAGCCTTTTTTTCTAAAAAATGGATCGAGACTTTATAATCACCCTGTGTGTGTATATATATAGTATACACACACACACACACATTGATAATACTTGAAAGCAGTCCATGGTGTACTACGTAGAAGAAATATTACTACGTGTGCGTGTGGTGTTATGATTCACTTGAGCTAAGATAACTCTAAATTTATCCGATTAATTTATTAATTAAGCTGCGTATAAATATTAATAATTGCCATTAATCTTCCAAAATTATGATTAGATAATGAAATACGTTGGCAAAATCGTGAAATTATTGAACGGCGATTAAATGGTACAGAAATAAAACTTAAGTTCGTTTCTACATTCAACTTTTAAAATATGACTGCCGAAGATCTGGAACGAAGTGCAAATTCTTTTTTCTACACGCATGAAATAGTAGAATATGGAAGTTCCCCCCCCCCCAACTTTTCAAATATTAAATTATCCGACTGTAGTAAGGAAGGAGGCCAGTCCTCTCATTTGATTTAGGGTCCACTACAGACTACGAGATTTTGTTACAGCGGTTCTTTGTTCTCGAACTTGCACATCCCGAATAAAAGGGGTAATATTTTTGCCCAGAACAACAGAGGATGCAGAACAGCATAAGAAAAATCTATATTTGCCATTCTGTGAAACCGCGACGGGATGGTGATGGAGGCAACGAAGAAGATCGCCTAAGCCCTTTGCCTATGTCACGGCTCATACCACAAAGCCTCTGGCTAGTAAAAAAAAATGGAAAGAAAGGAGAAAAACCTCTCCTGTACAGACGTCCTGGAAGATGAACATTCACTGTGGCTTCCTGCGTTCTATTGTGCGTCACACAGTGACACTAATGTGTTCTATAAAAATGAATCCCATTTTCAAACACGACACGCATTGCATATTAAATTCCTCGTATCCCATTGAGTTCAGGCTACTTGAAAAATGTTTCCCGTGGCTATGTTTGCAACGTCCGAAGTCTTTTCCGTTGACATTTACAATTTAAATCATGAGAGGGATACAAAAACGTTTTTCAGGTTAACTCTCTCCCTCTCCATGAAGAGATGATTCTTTTAAAAGGACATTGCAAATCAACACACGTATGTCCGAGCATATATTGTGACGTGCAGTTCATTTATACGAGGCGTATTCATAAAGTAAGTACTGAAATGGTGAAAAAAATAAAGTAAAATAGTTTCGTACCTTTTTTATTTGCATTGCATTCTACAGACCTTAAACTACTTTTCTACGTAGTTTCCACCATTGTTCAAGCATTTGTGGTAGCGTGCCACTAGTTTTTGTATCCCATCATCATAGAATGTTCCCGCCTGTGACGAAAACCATCCATGCACTGCTGCTTCGTCGTCGTCATCCTCGTCGAAACGCTGACCAGCAAGAAACTTCTTCTTCAGATGAAGAAAGAGATGGTAGTCACTTGGTGTCAAGTTACGGCTGTTTGCGGATGAACAAATTATTCCCAGCCGAATGACGTGATGAAATTTTGAGTTTGTTGGGCTGTATGCGGACGAGCATTGTCGTGAAGCAACACAATGCCTTCGCTAAGCATTCCGCGTCTTTTGTTTCGAATTGCACGACGCAGCCGGATTAATGTGTCACAGCAGGCATCTTTGTTGGTGGTCTGTCCTCTAGGCAAGAATTCAACCATTCTTGCCTTGAGGAAACAAATCACAGACCGGACTTCACAGTCGGCGGGCCGATTGATTTTCTTGAAAAATTCAAACCTTCAGAAAAGCATGACCTGCTCCCACGGGTGCCTGTGGCTAACTAAAGGATGAAGGACGTCAGCGAGAACTCACACGGTCGCGACTGCATCGCTAGAGCGGCAATATTTGCAAACGGTACTTACTTTAGGAATACGCCTCGTATATCACGTAAACTTGAATCTTAAAGCCTCCTCCATCCCTCACGGAGTCAGAGCTTAGAATTTTTCTGAGTGTAAAGCTGATTTTGGTAATCTGTACAATATAGTTGTACAACAGTTGAACTCAATTTGTATTATTTTTCTGTACTCTGTCTCGGGAATCTGTGGAGCAAGGCGTGCATAACGGAAGAGAAGGGAAGATAACGAGCTGGCAGAGCAAAGCAGTGCGCGCTGCTGCAAATGGCTGGTAGCTGCACTCACTTCCCCTCTCGCGTGTTCACTAGTCGAGCCCTCTCAAGTGCGAAGAGATTTGATTTTGTTCGCTCGCTTCGGAGATTCACGGGACAGAGTGTAGGCAAATGTAAATGCGCCATCACTAATTTCAATTACTTTTCTTGTTGCATGTTTGCCTCCCAGATGGGGCAGTGGTTGCGTCGTTGCCTTGTAATCAAGGGTTCGATACCCTGTGGAGGCACATAGTGGTTCGGATCCCACTTTAACTGTAGGTCCAGTCCCGATTAGCCTTTCTGTACATAAAGTGGACTTAAAACATCAAATCAATCCAATCAATCCATGTTGCATGTATGAACTTGCATGGTTCTAGTTTTCATTCTTGAACCCCACATTGCCCAAAACAAATTAATATGCACATGAAGAGGGCAATTTTAGATTCACATGCTTTCGAACTTTACTGTAAAGTAATGTCAATAATGTTAGAAAGAGCAAGTCTTGAAGCTTTCCTCTCCACGAATGATAAAAAGATTCTCTCGGGCTGTCGACCAGGTGAGTTGTGGAAAAGATTCCAAGCTTTCGAGAGCTAACGTCACTCTCATCTTCAGGGTAGAATCTTCTTTTCAACAATGTTAGAAAAGTTTGCAAAGCTTCTTTCGAAGCTCTTTTACCCAGAGATTAATCGAGACCAAGTTATCAAGGAATGTGAAAGAAAGAAAGTAGCAAACCAAGTAGTAAGCAATAAATCATATCTATTTTTGGATCATCGACAGAACACCTGCACGTGTTTCCCAGGATCCAGTACTCGTTACGATAACCATTGGACGAGAATAGATCCAATCGTACAGCTTAAAAATAGTTGATTACACTTTGTCCCGGGAATCTGTGGAGCAGACTAACGAAAACATGTGTCTGCTCAAATAGTTACTCGAGAAGACTCGACCAATAAACGCGTAAGAGGGGAAGTATGTGCACGGAGGAGAAAACGCGGCTGCAGCCATTAACAGATTGCAGCAGCGTGCACTGCTTTGCTTCCCAACTAGCTTTCTCCCCTTTTCTAACGTTATGCGCGGCCTTGCTCCACAGATTTCCGAGACAAGAGAGTAGAGTAAATATTACCTGCAACGCATTTGAAATCGGTTAATAAGTTCAGAAATGAGGAGTTGAAAACTGGTGATTAAGCGCTATGTAAAAATGGAGAGAAATATTTGAAGGAATGCAGTTCTTGAACTGTGTTAAATTTCCAGGAAAGAACAAACTATTTCAATGTAGATGGCGAAAGAAGTGTCTCGCTTATCTCTGGAGCAAGCAAGTTGTGGCGCGAGGCGGCTCTTCCAATGAACACGAGAGAGGAAACTGCATTCCGTTAAGGGAGGAGGGCAAGCGAATATGAAATAGCGTGTACTGCTTCGTTCTGCCCACTCGATTTCCCCCCTATGTCTGCCGCTATGGGCGGCCCTGCTCCACAGATTTCGATGATAGAGTATATAAGTTTTATCTTAGTCCCTTCTTTACTTTGGTACTATTGAAATAAGAAAACTTTTTTCTGCTGTACCTTGGCGATGATGTCTCTTTTCATTTGTGTCATTTCCCGTTCAGAAGAGACTAGTTTTTCTGATTTGTCTGATTCCAGCCTTATTGACACTTAGAGAGAGAAACAGACCAAGAAAGAGAGAAACATTGATCTTGCCTCCGAACAGCTGGTCTCTGAATTAGCCGCCGTTACAAGGAGATTTCTTCCCTCGTAACTGTTGTCGGGGTTTCATTGTCAGCACGGAGCTAATGACCTCCCGTAGTTCCCAGCGATTGGCTATTTTATCTGTTATATTGCCTTTTGATCTGATGGTCTTATTGAGATATTCGCTCCTGATTTATGGTGTTAACACGAGGAACCAGCATCATCAACGAAGAATTAATATCGGACAAGTTATATGAGAAGCTACTGTGGGGTAAATTTTTTTTTAAGAAAATGGTGAGTAGCTGAAGAATTGGGCACCGAAAAACACTCATTTTGAATTTTGATAGTTTAGAACCCTTGATATTGAATGCAAATTTAAGGTATGTTATTTCTGCTGCTGGGATGTTTTCATTCTCAACATTTTACTTACTAATTGAAAAATAGTTTGAGTGTTGCACACATTAAATAATTCCTAAACGCAATTAGCCAATAGTGGTAGAAAAGCAACGCTAAGTAACAAAATAAAAAACAACAACATAAAGTTGATTTACTTTCAGAACACCCTGTATAACTGGTATAGATCAGACTCAGTGTGCTGTATGGGATAACTTGCCGGTATTCAGAAGTTCAAGGCGACCTTCACTTTTACATACAAATAGAGTTGTTTGAGAATAAATTGCCATTGTCTGAACAAACTTCAATCAGAGGAAGTTAATGTAGTTAAAGAGGCTGTTGTTTGCTTTCTGAAGGAGTTAGATTAAATGAGTGGAACCTTTTATCATTTCATTGTACAGGAAATATGTAAAAATTTGTAATTAATTACTTGTTTAATATTTATGCGCAGAATGGCAGTCGAAACGTTTAATTCCCAGATGAATTTTTATCAGTTTGTAATGAAGACCTAATGCGCATTTTTGTCTATCACTGAACTAATCTTCTATTTTTGCGTCACTATTTCTCTAAAATCCCGTTTTGAAGCTACTATCAATCTCATCTGGATTTATTTTTTTTTGCGCAGTAAGATGCAACGTTAATTATTACCTTTCCCGGTTCGGCGTTTGTGCAGTGATTATCTCTGTGACCTTGTAATCAAGAGTTTTCAAATTTGTTTCCGGGTGGGGCACATTTCAGTGGTTCGCATCCCGCTTAAAACTGTAGGCCCGGTCCCTGTTAACTTATCTGTGCTAACAAACTTTTGTATTATTATTGAAATCATAATTTGTAAGTTTGATTGATTGATTTAGTTTACTTTACTTCGCGTTTTGTGCCTCTTGGCTAATTTGCGAAGATGGGGATGAGTGATGAAATTGATGAATGGACATTCACAAACAACCAAGCCCGAGCGGAATTCGAACCCGGGGCGCTTGACGACTTGGTCACAGGGTCCGGCCATAATTTGTAAGTGTATATAAATATTTATATATATATATATATATATCTATACCTATATATATATATATATATATATACGTAAGTAATATGCAATTAAACGGAATTAACTCTGTGGCAGGATGGTTAGAGTATGCCCCCTCCCTCCTACTTTCCCGGCAAACAAGAGGAACTAGATAAATAAATGCTTAGTCAAAATTTGAGGTTAATTTTGAAATTATCCCCCCTCTACTCTTTTTTTTCTGGTGCCATCACTTGAAGGGGGTTGAAGTTATCCTGGGTAAGGCACCGAATTATCCACTATCTCTTTCATTAATTCATACTCATCGTTGCGATTAATCTAGACGCGCAGAAAGCCACGTGAAATAACCAAAACAAAACAACAAAAACAAAAAAAATGAAGTGAAACTATACTCGCAGTCTTGTGGGATGTCCACGTATCCGAGTATTTTCTGAAATTTTGTGAATCTGATTTCGATTTGAATCCCTTCGAAATCCTTGTTCCCACACAGCTCTCGTTCTGCCGATGTTGTGTGTTTATCAGCGCAACACCATGGTGCATTTAGCTAAAGCCAATCAATTATCAAAGCAGCACACTACTAAAATCCAGCCACAACTTCGACCGGCTTTGTTGCTTCCAGATAACGCAGTGTGTAACCTATTCATAAACCTCTTGCAAATCGACATACAATGAGGAGACTAATAGGAACCGGAAACAAAGGCAACAGTGGTTAATGGCCGTAAATTATTTATACAATCTTCTCCATACTTTCATTTTTTTTATAGAAAATTTGACATTGCTGAATATGCAGTAAAGATTAGTAAAAATATTGCTACATTTGATTTTAATTTGATCATTAAGAATTGTACGGGTGTGTTAGCTCTAAGGCTGTTTACAACATACGCCTTTCTATAAGCCAAGGCTTATAGAGGCACTCAGTACATATATTGAAGAGACACAGAATAACACACAACCCCACTGGATATACGTCGAAGCACCAATGTCTTGTTGCCGACCTCCGTGGCCGAGGAGTTAGGACAGCGCCCTACGAAGCCAATGGTCCTGAATTCGATTCCCGGAATGGTTGTTTTGGGAGTGTCCCTTCATCAATGTCATCATATTGTCACTCATTCTTATCTTCGCGATTAGCCAAAAGTGACGCTAAAGTAACAAAAATAAAAATCTATACTATATCCTCGGAATCTGTGGAGCAATGTCGCGCATAGCGGTAGAGAAGGGGGAGGGACCGAGTGGTCAGAGCGAAGCAGTAGTGATTCTACAACACACTGCTACAAAGGTTGGTAACTGCAGTCGCATTCCCCCATCCACGTAATCCCGTTCCCTCTCACGTGTTCATTGGTGGAGCAGTCTCGCGCAGGGACTTGCTCTAGTTTGCTTGCTCCAGATATACCCGGGACAGAGTATAAGTCTTGTTAGCCTGAAAGAATGCAGTTTTCTGGGTGTATTACCTATTAACGATCGCCACTTATGTATATAGTATGTTTTGAAAGACAGTATTTTTTTTGTAAGACTAGAGAAATAATTATTATTGTAAGGGTTAAAGAAACTTGATGTGCGAACTGCGAAGTGTATTGAATTTCGAGGTGAATGTGTGGGATAGCAGGAAAGTTTCATGATTCTATACTCTATCCAGGGAATCTGTGGAGAAATACAGCGCATAATGGTAGAGATGAGGAGAAAGCGAGTGGAAGCAGTATGCACTGCTGCTGAGAGCTGGTAGCTGCAACCGCATTTTCTTCTTCATGCACTGACATCCCCCGCCACGCTTTCATTGGTCGAACCCTCTTGAGTCACTACTTGCACAGAGACTTGTTTTCGTTCGCTTGCTCCAGAGTTTCAAGGGATAGAGTATAGGTCATCTCATTCTTCGTTGGTCACACCATAAATGAAGTGCTGAAAAAGATGGAACCAACGAGATTGTACCGCGTACAATCCCGGTTTTCTCTGGAGCAAGCGAACAAGAACAAGTATCTGCTCAAATAGCGATGCGAGACGGCTCTACCAATGAACACGTAAGAGGGAAAGGGAATGCGTGGAGGGGAAGCGACTGCGGTTACCAGCCTTCGCAGCAGCGTGTACTGCTTCGCTCTGCCCTCTCGATTTCCCCCTTCTCTGCCGCTATGCACGGCTTTGCTCCACAGATCCAGGGAATAGAGTATAGCAGATAAAGCATGGATTTTAAGCGTGCCTGTATGTGCGTGTGTGTGTGAATGAGGAAGAGTTATGTTTCATTTGAACTAACCGTAAGCAGCGGATCTCGCAGGATTAGATAGCCATAATATCTTCCTATTCAAGCAGCAGGTGGGTGTTAAGGACTGGAACGTGGCCGGATGCGGAACTTATGTGACGTGATCCGCAAAATCTGTTGGTAGCGTCGGACAAGCAACCAGCGATGGACAGGGGAGCGAGCGCCTACATACTCGCCCTAGATGCGATTAGCAATGCTGGAGAGAACAATTATGAACAATGGGGCTATGGATTATTTGCGAAAAGCCACCGTTGCTATGGTGCAGCAAAGTTGAAACAGTATCTGCCTGGTGCGGAAATCCCGTTAGCACCTGTATTCAGCGAACTGCAAAAGTTTAAGTAATGGATACAAGTAAAGAAAAACAGCCTATCTAAATAATATAGAAATAATCACTTCCGGCCAGGGGCGGACTGACTCATCGGGATACCAGGCAAAATCCCGGTGCGCCCTCTCAATGCCCTTCCGAAAACAAACATTCCGCGCCTTTTTTTTCCTACTGCTTACAATCGGTTACAGATATAACAGTGGTGAATAAACGTTTTCTTTCTGTTGCTGCACGTTTAAACTTTGGTGAAACAACCTGACATTTGTCCTTTTGTTATATCTATTGGTAATAACAATCTCTTGAATTTCTCATAAAATACATATCCCAATTCAGCCTATACTGTACTTTACTGTATTCCTGTGAACAATTTTTGGGGCCCCATGTTGAGATAAACTGATAACCGCTCTCTCGGCAGTCCCAGTCCTGCCCTGCTTCAGGCCACAAGAATTGTTAATATTTTCTATTAATATTTTTTTTACATATTATAATTTGGCAAGATATGTCTACTTTATACTGTGTTTAGTTACTATTTAAAACAATTAATGAAAATTCGGATCTCCCTGATGACGTAGTCGGCTTGTAATCAAGGGTTTTCTTGTTCGATTCTCGGTGAATGCACATTACAAAGCGGTTCGGGTCCCACTTTAAACTATGGGTCCAGTCCTATTTTGCCTATGCGAGAATAAAGTAGACTTAAAGCAAATTTCCAAACAAAACAAATCGTCACTCATATTTAAGATATGTTTTTAAATTGTCCAAATACGGAGAGGGCCTCGAGGATAGTGAGTTAAACCTATCGCCTTGGAATAAAGGGACTCCGGGTTAGATTCCCAGCAGACGTCCACGTAAATGGTTCGCGGTCCTCTTTGGACAATTTCCATCAAGCTTTGTGTAGCACGATTTGCCTGTATAGCACGAACATGCATCACCATATAATTAATTGTTCTTGAGCATGCATGGTTATGGTGTGATTAGCACCAATCTCTGGATGTCTTTGTAATGCCTCGTGTGGTGATCTTATTAAACTCCGAGGCGCAAGGACCCTTTTGAGGGCTAAGATCTGCCAAGCAACCTTTCGCAGGGTGATGTGATCAGCGCATATATTCCATCGCCTCTGTTTTCCAGCTTTTGGTAAGGGGTCCCAAGTTCGATACCTGGTGGTGCCACAAGTGGTTTGGATCCCACTTTAAACTGTAGGTCCAGTCCCGATTAACCTTACTGTGCATAAAGTGGACTTAAAACACCAAATCAAATCAAAAATAAAAATCCAGCTTTTGGAACCGGAGTCCGCTACTATTGCTTTCGAGTAGCTTCCCAACTGTTCTCGCGGTGCTAGGCCAATAGCAAAATCTTGGAGCTCCTTCAGGGATCGAACCTTGAACTACCGCATAAAAGGCGAGGGCGCTAACCATTCGGCTTGGCGGGAGCTTTGCATGGTAAGGGTGAAATTTTCTGTGAATTGATCAAAGATTGGATTTGAACACAAGGTGCTTATTGCAAGCTCAAATTACTGCTATTTAACGTTTCTTGCACATGAAAGAATCAGTCGAATGCTCGGCCTTTTCCGAAAATAATTCAATACTTTTAAAAGGCTATTGCCTTATTATATTCCAATTGTAAGAGAAAGCAAAGATAGCACACGTTGACGAGTACCCGAGTTATGTTTTAAACTCCACGCGAAGGACTGCTGCTATGTCGAAGAGAGAAAGAAAGTACTTACAAGTTTTTGAGTTTCATAAAAAGCTAGGTGGCAAGCACCGTACAGCTGTTTCTCCGGAAGTTGCGAATGGATTGGACATAAAATTCAGTTTATTGCACACTCGTAATTTTCAAGTAAAGTCCATCCATTTCCCAACTTTCTGGTTTCAAAGCCCCGAATAATCCTCATCATTTGAAGGGCTTTTAATACAGCTACTTTGAAAGGGTTTTATGTACTTTAGGTGACACTCTTAAGGGGTTAGTATTAAAGTTGGTATTGCTACATAATATAATACAATGCAAATGTTTAGCAATGCAGCCATAATAATTTTCCTGTGGTACAGAATCCCTGACATCTTTGTAGTAGGTAACTGGTATAATATTGTAATCAAGGGATCCAGGGTTAGATTCTTGGTGGGACCGCATTTCATTGGTACGGATCGATATCAACTCATTTGCGAATAAAGTGAACGTAAAACAAACTTTGACTCAACCACTGGGTGCGCTCGGATATCAAGTTGACTAATTTAATTTAAATATATTTCAATTCAGTAGGTTATTAGTAGTTTGTGGATGTTTGATCTTTTCGTAATTTGAACTGTACTAGTATCACTAGAATTTCATTGAAAAATAGTTTGTTAGTTTGTTATTATAAACACACACACACACACACATATATTCACATATGTGTGGGTGTGGGTATATATATATATATAAACACACACCCACCCACACACAGTGGGGTGTGAAACTTTCGTTTATTCCTCGTATGATGGAAACAAATTTCCGTATTTAATAAACGTGTGCCCCTCCTCCCCAAAATGCATTGCTGTTCTTTGGATAAAGACCAAGGGGTTCATTCTCAAGTAAGAATCACAACTGGAAACTTTCAGTCTCGTAGTTTTAACTTTTCGACTTGTTCATTGCGAACTTAGAAGTGGAAGAAAACAAGAAAGAAAAAAACTCTTTTTGTTAGCTAATTCTTGTTGTTTCTTCTGAGCTTGAAGTCTTAAAGGAAGGAGGAGAACGTAATCCTTGGAGTCCGACCCCCGAGTCATTTACAAGGAATAATAAAAGTTGTCACAATCGCAGTTTCTTCCCATAGCTCATGGAGCTGCATTTGCGCAATTTAACGAAAAGGGGGAAAGACTGGGACAGGAAGGCAACGATTTCAAATCTTTAAGAGTCCTTGAATGCACAACTCAAGCATAAAGTTTCTCAAAAAGGAAATAAAAATATTAAATGAAAAAACAGAGGCAGTCCAGTATTTCATAAAGTGGAATAACTACTTTGAAGTCGAATGTCGCACACGACAATAAAATTGCGACGCCCATTGTTAGTATAGATTATTCGCATGAGTAACAAAAAAATTAACCCATGAAAGAAAAACTGGTTCTTCCTTGAATTTGACGTGTTTGGTTTGAGCTTGACTAAAATGTGCTCTTACAATGTAATGCACATTAAACATGTTTGTTGTGCAAAAAAATTAACGCAAAACACCCCGAAAAATTTAATGGGATGAAAAATATTGCGGATAAAATGAAAATGCAAGAAAATCAATAACAACAAGTGTAGAATATACAAATTTATAGGAAAATATTTTGGTTACGTTTTTTTTTTAAAGGATTTAAAATTTAGAAAACTCGAAATTCCTATTAACCAATTGTATACAAAAATGATAATTTTCTCCTTTACTATGCGCAATCAGTACACAGACTAACGAAACTAATATCTGTCAATTACCAACGTAGCAATCATTTAATCTGCTTGATTTATATAATTTGAATGTGTATTCAGTTTATAATGTACTACAATTTACCACAGTGATATACCAATCTCTCACATGATGGATAGTTGAGCAGTCTTTTCTGTACATCAGTATAGTTTCGCGTGTGCTTGTTTACTTTGAACCTTATCCAAAATTAAACGTTGAATTTGTTTAAACGATGTATCATTTAATAGGAGAATGTTTCACATGCAATATAGCTGTAAGGTTTATCAAGAGAGATGGAATTTATCTTAAATTTTTAACACTGTAATATTTGATTATTTCGGAAAAAATAATAAATTCAATCGCCTAACGAAATTTTATAGAGTAAATATCAGAGTGGGAATTTTAGAAAATAATATAACAGTTATGAAACCATTCAAGATTCTTATCAACACAACACTAATTTGCACAATGAAAGTAACTTCGCAGAATTGGTTTGTTGTTTCATCCCTAATTGTAATTGACTGTTACAAGTAAACAATATTTTTATATAAAACAACCAGCTATATTCTTAAATTTATCAGTCGCTATGTTAATGATTTGCGTTAAAATATATTTTCTTTTTTCTTTTGTAAAAATTTTGAACATAGAATTTTAAAATGCAGAAAGTTGGCTCTCGTTGTCACAGCCTAATGACTCACCTCATCTGCCAAGCTACTTTGGAGCCATTTTAATGTTCATAACTGCCTCACCTGTTTCAGATAAGGGCAACGATTGACATCGCCCCAGAGAACATCTATACAGGCCTAATCCCTGGCAAGCGCAATCAGCGCTGGTGACGCACTTCCGGTTTTCTATCTCCATGCAATTTTGCTGTAAAGTAAAGTACCACCGTTGAAAATCAGCCTTACTTAATATGGTAGTTTTGGTTATCTGAAAATGTTTAATATTTCTTTAAAAGTTATTTTTAAAAAATAAGATATGTTTATGAACCCTTAAAATAGGGACACGAGGAGATATTTTATATTTATTATGAAGTTTAATAAAGTGGAATTGATATTATCATGTTTAGAAAATATTTTAGGAAATATCAACAAATCAAATATACAACAAAATATATAATTTTATCTTATTTACACACTGACGGTAAATGAATTCTATCAATACAGTGCTATAAAACCATTTAACTTAACAAGCTAATGTATAAAATACAAGAAACATTACGTTACATCTGAAACTAGAAGTATATCTATAAAAGTTCACTGCATCTTAAAATAATCGTGCGACGTAGGATTATCTTTTAACATCACAGCTACGTGATTTCTCCACATATGGAAGAAAAATAATCTAATTGTATTTTCATTGGACCACAATAATTTTATTTGTTTGTTATTCTTAATATACAAACCTATCACGAACTTTTGTGTATGCGAGAACTACATGCTGTAGTGTAATATTTCTTAGCAAGTTGCTTGTTTCTTTTCTTCTCTCTTTCTCTGCCTGTGTGTGTGTGTGTATTTAAATTATTATTATTCTACAATGTTTGGGTAAACGTTTTCTGGAGCAGAAGCACGCTAAATTTTAAATTTCAGACCTTTTATATTTATAGATTTTACCAGCCGAAAATCAGATAGTACTTATATACTTTGTATCATGATAAATATTTAACACAATATCAAAATAATAAAATAACTCTTGCTTGAATGAAACCGGATTCGTTCACTATTTGTAATAAATATGTCATTGAAAATATTATTCCTAAAGAATCATTTGGATATGCCAAACGTGTTAAAGCTTATTACTTAAAATATAATGCCGATAGTCTATCTCCAGATGATATTCGATCCACTGACTGGTCGTTAATAACATCTATCTTTATTCTACTTTAATTTGTAAAAATAAATATTGGTATGCATCATTTTAGTATAGTTCAAAACGTTTCTGTAAAACGTGTACGAATATCAAGACAACTTATCCAAACATTTTAGGATACCGTTATCATAATGGAACAACACTAGGCACTTGAACGATGGAACGAAAAAAAAAAGAATTTTATTGAGATTGATTGACACAAATTGCTTACACTTCACGGTTAAGTTCGTTTTGCCACATCTAACATAAATGGCAATTTATGGTTACCCTGGTTGAACAGCAAATATCACAAACAAAAAGAAACACTCTAGTTTTCACAGATAAATGTTGAGTTGTATTTTTGAGGTTCAATTTGACTTTGAGTTGTTTTAATCTATCTATTTTTCAAAACAATTATACAGGTAACTTTAATGTAAAAAATTACAACTGCCTTGCTCATATGAGTAATTGGGTTGTCATTGGAGATTAATTTGAAACTTTCATCCATTGCACAACAGGTAAGTGTTATCAAGATTGCAGGAATGACTGTTGTTTACAAAATCTTTCTCTTCCGCTACGGTCATACAAATGAGTTCTCCCAGAGAATACTAATATGGAGTTAAGAATTCGTTAAAATTATTTTCAGGAAGCAGCACACCCATTCCTTTATAACAACAATATTACAATGAACGGAAATTTTAGGGAAGCGGTTACATTGTTCGTATGTGTTCATTTTGAAGCAAGGCGTTTATTTAAATGTAGGATGAGATCAACGAAGAAGATATAGTGCATTATGGAACTTTTTGTGAGATGTGGGGTATACTCAGTGTGGTATTTGATTGGAATATTGAGAGGAATTATCGCCTTGTTGGAGGCACATAGTGGTTCGTATCCCACTTTAAACTGTAGGTCCAGTCCCGATTAGCCTTACTGTGCATAAAGTGGACTTAAAACACCAAATCAATCAATCAATTATCGCCTTGTCTCATGACTAAATCTCCCCTTCTGCTTGTTAATGTTTGGTATCCGAGAGAAAACTATGTATGTATAAATGTATGCATATGTATAGGTATATATATTCCGATGCTTCTGGTTCGATGCCCGGTGGAGGCACATAGTGGTTCGGATCCCACTTTAAACTGTAGATCCAATCCGGATTAGCCTTTCTGTGCATAAAGTTGACTTAAAACACCAAATCAATCAATCAATCAAATCCGATGCTTCTGCAATTCCGTACTCCGGAGGAACGTTTTCAAATACCACACTAGGTATACAGATCATGTTTTTATATTAGAGTTTTAATTCTTACGAGTGTGTTCTCATCATTTAATTTATGCAGTCAAACTGATGACTGGCATGCTGATACTGTACATTTTAAATTGACTAGAATGTCGATGCACGAACAAACTTCACAAATATTATGTTGTTGATGCTTGATGTTGTGAGAGAAGTTTGTTCAACTGTAATTGCTAACTTTTTAAAATAGATTGTGTTTTCAATAGAAGAAATAATATTTTGAATATCAACGAAACAAATATTGATGTCATAGACTTACTAAACATTAGTTGAAAAGGATATTAAAATTAAAAACATGTAGCCTATTTTTTCCTGTTTGCACTCGAAGAAAGTACATTGGATTTATTCAGAAACTTAGTTACCTTTAAATAAAAATACAGAACTGACTTTACTAAGGGTTAAACTAATATAAAAACTGTTTTCTTCTTATCGCTTATAAATAAATATACCTGGCATTTAACATGGCTTTACAAATTGTGAAGTGCAAAACTTTGTATGATTTCAATGGAATGGAGGCCTGTCCCGTGCTTCGACTTGTGCCTTCACGAATGATTTTGTCAATAGACATATAAGTTTTCAAATGGAATGTAACTTCGTAAAGTTGGAATCCTATCTTGAATTCAAGTTGCTGTATCATATCAGTAGCTTTTCTACATTTTCTCGTAGAACCTAAAATGTATGCATGAACCAAAACGAATGGTTTGTGATTGTAAGCATTTAATGGTAAAATCGACTCTTCTTCAACGAAGGATTTAATATTAATTCCAGATTTCGTGTTTCCCTTTATCGGCCGCCATTTTTATATTGACAGCTATCAAAGTTCGGAGTTATCGTTCCTTTTTATGTGTTAACCATAACATTTTAGAGCGTTTGGATGTGATAAATAACATATTACCTGATCGGGAATAGGGAGTTATCACTTACAAAATACAGCACTAATTCACAAAGTTTTTTTTTACATGCAAGTATAAGATATTGCTATCTCTCATGCTAACTTCTTGGGATTCTCCTAGACGTTGGCAATAGAACAAATGTAATATTTTATGTAGCAGTCAGAATCATTCTAGCAGCGCCTCCGCTGTATAGGATAAAAAATAACCACTCCTACTTAGTTAACGAAATATGTCACAAAATGATTCTTGTAAGTAATCTTCTGGAATAATTGTTTATTGATTTGCTTTATGTTACTTCGCTTTTTGTGCCACTTTTGGCTAATTTGCGAAGATGGGGATGAGTGATGATATGATGAAATTGATGAATAGACACTCACAAACATCCATGCCCAGGTCAGGATTCGAACCAAGGACCCCTGGCGTCGTAGCGCGATGTGGTCTTCTGGAATAAATGTCGACGATAAGCTGTTGAAATTAATTGGATTGAAATAATTATACTGTTGGATTAAGTGCTTACTTTCATGGAATGAAACGAACATGACTAAAATTGATGTAATCTAAGAACGCGAGTAAACTACAAAATAAAGAACACACAGAAGTTTATAGTGCATCGTTGTTTCAAAATCTGACAATATTCAAGTAAGCTAAATCCACTTCACCGTCTGCACGCGAGGGTACATTGTTAAAAAGTTCAAAATTTAAATATGAAAGAGCTCTTTCGTATACCTTAATCACTACCGTCATAGTAACTATACAAAAAACGGCTGATCTTCATATCCTGAAAGTTTGAACTAGGCTTCAACGTAACAGGTGAAAGTAATAGGTACTGCAACCAGAAAGGAGAATGTTCCGAGTGCTTTTACCGTTGCTTGGATAATCTCGTGTTTCATAACGCATTCTAGTTTTGAGTATCGGAATCCGCAGAGGTTTCCGTGGGGCATCCAACCAAATACTTTGTCTTGAAGTTATTAGACGTTCTTGGCTGTGTGTTTGACAAAAACATAACTGGCTAATTTTGCAGGGAGTTACCAGGGAAGCCGAAAACTTAGGATTAAATGAAAACACATCTTACATTTACTAGAAATATTACAAACAAGAAGCTGTTTACGTAGAAATTTCCAGCCAAAAATGCAGGCTCGACCAGGACTCAAACCCAGGTCTCTGGCATACCGTGCCAATTCTCTAACCACTGAGCAACCGAGCCGGGCTGGCCTCGCCTGATTTTTCGCTATCGCTGTTTTACCTGCGTGGAAGAATCGTAGCACAGACAGAGACGATTCCTTTAATAAATTTGTTAATTTTGAACCAAATATTTGGTAACTCGAAACAAATGTACACGATTACTAAAATACTGTAATTTAAACAAATATTTGGTTTTCCCAAACAACTTTTTCCCTCTGAGTATAACTTTAAATTACGAAATTGGATACTTCAATTAAAAAGGTGCTTGCTGGAACTTATTCGGATCCTGTGGTGAAATATGGCCAGTTTAGAAACCAATAGGAAAATCAATTGTAACTCTTGTTTTTGATTGAATCGAGAATGAGATATTAGAGGAAATTCTTGAAAAAGCATAACATCTATATAGGTATATAGGAGGTCTGTGCATTTGATTTACTTCCAGGATCAGTTGTGTCGCCAGAAATCTTGGCACAAGGTGGACAAAATATTAACATGTGTGCTCATGGCAGCTAATGCAAAGTTATCTCTAAATCTCTGGTTTAGACTTTTTATGTAGGCAAGAGTTAAGCTCAGGCTATTTCATAAGGACTACTGCAGAACCAATGTCCGAGATATTAGATGAATTATATTAATAATTTATAACTTGTAGTGGGGCTTACATTGAAAGCCATAATGTTGGCGTATTCATATCTGCACAGTGTTGTTGTCATGAGCTTGACGCCCCACATTAAATATAAAAAAATAGTAAATAGTGAGTGAATTTAGACTGATTGTAAAACATTCCTCAATAATTACACTAATATGAGGTTCAATGTAGAATATAGGTAACAAACAATATCCATTTAAAAATGCTTTGTACGAACAACAAAAATTTAAAGGTTAACAATACAGAGCATGGGGGGGGAGAGAATTAGTGGGGCTTGACAAGAATGGAAGATAAACAAACAATAAACACAAAAGAGCGAAATATATTTATTTCAAATGTAGACTGCAAGAAACAGGTTAAGTCAATAAATAGGTTAGCCTTGGAGGATGAATAATGATTAAATGAAATCCAGGAAGAAACAAACGCTATGACCATAACAAAAAGGCATATCTCAAAAATCGCGATTTTGAATTAAGCATTTAGTTTATAGGATTCCACGATATATGCCGATCGATATAAAAACCATGGACGAAGGAGGCTTCAGTGCATATATAAACATACACACATCATCGTTGGAATAACAAACGACGATATGTTCTATTTTACCTGCAGGATGAAGGGCCACAAAAGTACGCGCTACATCAATGTTCGGGGATAAGCACTCAGACCACAAAACAAAAAGGATAAAAAGTGTAATATTAAATGCCTACTTACATTGCACTGTAGACGTTACATTACAGCTAACACAATGAAAGTTAATTTCTGTAATTACGCTATAGGATAAGCTGATTATGAGGCGCCCGTACACATTTACATTTAGATATGAAATTGAGCCAGTGTTCAACGTAAAGTATGTATATTGGATATCTGTAGTCTAATGTTTAGCGTATCGGTTTGGGTTCAATTCATCGTTAAGGCATACCTAATAATGACATGTAATTGCATTGCCATTCATTTCATCGCCCACAGAATCTTAGAGGAGGAAATAATTGAGCATTTAAATAAATATTTAAATAGAAAGAAATTGAAGTATCACTGGAAATGGAAGATAATGAATGTTCATTTCTTAAAAGTGTTAGTGAAAATTTCACTACAACAATTCCATATTGCCGGACCCTGTGGCAGAGTGGTTAGCACTTCGCACTGCGACGCCAAGGGTCCCGGGTTCGAATCCCGCTAGGGCTTGGTTGTTTGTGAATGTCCATTCATCAATTTCATCAATTTCATCACTCATCCCCATCTTCGCAAATTAGCCAAGAGGCACAAAGCGCGAAGTAAAATAAACTAAATCAATCAATCAATCAACAATTCCATATTACTTCTAATCAGTAGTGTGCCGAGATACCGCAGTGGTGGTAGAATATATATATATATATATATATATATATATATATATTTCAAGGAATGATTGATTGACCAAACCTCCTTCATACCCCACTGCTCCTAACGATGCAATAGAAATTATTTTCGATATATTAATAAATTATCAAAATGCAGGGTAACATGTTTAGAGTTTGTGTTTAATCCACTTTATGCACGGGTAGGCTAATCAAGACTGTATCTACAGTTTAAAGTGAGATTCAAACCACTATGCACATCCAGCAACATGTTAGATGGTAGGAGAATTTTATAAACACTACAGGCCATTAATGTTTATTTTTCTATTATTAGAGAACAGTGCTTAGCACAGTTCTTATTTTACACCCTTTTTCTGTTTCATTAGACTAATCCTGATGATCATTATGAATGATGATTAAATCAATTTGATGATCCACACCCATAGTTGGACTTGAACCTGGAACCTATGATGACGAAATTATGAATAGACTAGTCAGCATGCTCGAATAAAATACCACTAATGGAAGCACAACACTGGTGTACCATACGAAAATTGAGTTTGGATCACATTATATATATCAGTTCATTTTACTTGATGTATACATGCAAAATTGAAACAAATTATTTCAAGTAATACCTGTCCATTTTCATTTGTAATTGTGTAATTTTCGTTTTCAAATGTATTTCTTCAACAAATTTAGACAATTTCATTTGAATGATCGAATGTTGTTTTCAATATTTTAGTATGAATGTTTATTAATTAATGTGAAAATTGTTTTTGAAACGTTAACATTGCTATCTTTCCTTTATTTTCATGCTTCTCTGTTGCAACGTCTATTCGTGTCAGGCTCCACGTTGTTAGCGCCACTTAATTATGCCACCTGTATTTTGGGTGCAAATCTTTAAATTATGCCACGGCTTATCATCTTCAGGGGGTAGGGTTCTTTTTAGAAAGGAAACCAGGCAGCGACCTTTCCAATGGAGACAGTTAATAAGATTATATTATAACTTATCTCTCTACATGAAAATTATAGTTGAGACTACATGAGAATATATTCGTATAGAAGTAATCGAACTTTTGTGAACACAGCATTAAACATTGTGTATATTAGGATGTTTTTGGGCTTTGACAGTTCGTTAAACAGTTTTATGTATAAATATATCATAAGTCATAAGTAAACATTAGTTATCAGATGCCCTTTGACTGGAAGCAAACATTAAAATCCAGCAAAAAGGGCAGAATTAAAGCAGAACACACACTCATGATTGATGTACTTTCTTTTTCAACTTCAATCGCAGATTTTTACCGATTCCAAAATCCCAAACAAACATGATTGCATTGCGGAAATAAAAATAGGTCATGAGGTACTGGTCTGTGTTTGCTGTAAGAGGTATCTTTAGTATAATTTGTACATGTGAAAAATGAAAATGCAACATCCCTTTTTTATATTCTGTCCCTGGAATCTCTGGAGCGAGCGAACGAAAACCAGTCTCCGCGCAAGTAATGACTCTAGAGGGCTCAACCAATGAACGTTGAGAGGGGAAGTGAGTGCATGAAGAGGAAAATTCTACCAGCCTACTGTTGAGCTCCGCCCACTCGCTTTCTTCCCTTCTCTACCGTTATGCGCGGCCTTCCTCCAGAGATTCCAGGGATAGTGTATAGTATCGAGCAATTTTTACAGAAGAACTAAACTTGCATTACTTCTTGATAGTTAAACTTTTATTTAGCTAGTGTTAGATGAATGTTTTTTTAGTCCACAAGGTCAATTATTTGTCGTGCACAGATTTATCATTCGTCTTTCTACATTACTAGGATATTTTCATATATATTGTCACTAAATACTCAATCCACCTCTAGTTATGGTGGTTTTATCTTGCATAGATATCTACGTTTTGACATTACATGAAAAACACTGAAACGCTATCCGATTAGAGTAGTGAATATACGTAACATTATTGTAGAAGCTTCGTTCATAACTATGAACTATACCCTGTCCCAACTATCTCTGGAGCAGGCAAACGAAAACAAGTATCTGCGCGAGTAGTGACGCAAGACTGCTTCACCAATGAACACGTGAGAGGGAAGGGTATTGCGCGGAGGGGTAGGGGGGCGACTGCAGTTACCAGCCTTTGCAGCGGCGTGTGCTACTTCGCTCTGCACACTCGATTTCCTCCCCTTCTCTGGCGCTATGCGCAGCCTTGCTCCAGCGTTAGCTGGGAGAGGGTATAGAAACATTTCCATACAAACTGCTGACAAACGTACAGAGCTTTAGTTGCCACAGCAGCTAGCTTTTGGATACTAAACAGTCCATTTATAAGCATGTTGTGCCTTACTGCGATCATTTTTTTTTTCAAGTAGGTTCGAGATTTCCGAGTCCCAGAAATGAAACAACAATTAAATAAGGTCGTTGATGTAGCATGATTAATTAGTACTCATCTATTAATTATAGTAATATTTTGTTGATTTTTGTGTCCAAATATTAGTTGTATTTATCACCATGGCGTAGGAATTGTTAAAGTACATAAAAGTAAATAATTCCACACATGACGGTGCTCATTGAATGCATAAATGAGATTATGAACCCTGACACCAAAACATAATAAAGACCTTATACAGGCATCGTAAATACATTTGACTAATCTGATTCATAAAACACAATGGTGAAGTGAAGTGAATAAGACAGCCTGTCAAAAGTGTGTATTTTGCAATTGTCGATTATCTCCTAACAACAATTACGCTGTATTATGGGATCAAACTACTTGTCAATTCTATTGTTGATAAACGCATGGGACCTGATATTGATTTACAGTTTATGGAGTGTGCATGCACGCGAGAATTTAATGAGGCCTACCATGTGAACAGAAAATGATTATACAATGTAATTGTGTAATGCAGAAGGAAAATAATAACTATATTTTTACACTAACATAAACGAAATTGACTATGTATGATTCGCGATGATTCTACCGGTAGGTAAATGCCTCACTGGCTTGCAGAACTCTCGAGTTTGATTCCCGGCAAGGGTGTTTTCAGGTTCGAATTCCCCCTTCGATGTCCCTGTATAATCAGCCACGGAGCTCACCTACTCTGACATCTGGGTACCTGAGAGCAGCCCTTGCGGGGGGATATAAAGGTGTCGCATGCAGCTTTCTTATTTTGCGTCAAGGGTGAATGAATACGAGATGAAATCGACAAGCGTAAGCTAGCAAAGAAACACCCGTGCCTAGTCCAGGACTCGAACTTCAAAGCTTCCGTGGAGATATCGTGAATCTATCACTAAATTGATGGACATCGAGCCCACTAGGACATGGTTCGGACACTACTACTACGGTTGAGATCCAGAATGTGTGTAGCCTTTCCTCCATATCCCCCATACGCCTTATGGCATGGATGGATGCAAAGACGACAATTTTCCGTTAACTTTACCTACAAAGTCATTTGAAACCGAAGAGTAATTATACGGTGCAAGTACCAAAGCACTCCGAATTTAGACTATTGACTTGAATAAGATGGACAAGAATTTTATAACTAAAACAATCTTCAACAAAACATGAACACAGTCGTTCATGATAACGCTGTCGTCTAGTTATTAAGGGGTTCCGGGTTCGATTTCATGTGGAAACGTATTGCACAGTTGTTCGGATCCCATTTTTAACTGTAGGTTCAGTCATGATTACCCTCTGAGCATTAAGTGGATCTAGAACACAGAAACGTTCACAAAGCTTTGATAATTTTTCTACCATTCTAAACTGGAATTTCACTCAAACATATTAATGATATTTTTTAAAAAATAATGTATGTTCAGTACTCGGAGAGAACTGTTAATAATGAAAGTGAGCCTAATGTGTAAAATTATTTGTAATAGTGGTATGCAAAATTACGAGGTTCTAGTTTTTAATATGTGAAGACTCTGATACACTACTCTGTGGAGCAAGTGAATTTCTTGCACCAAGGTTTCATTTACTTAGAATCCATTCATTCCACCCAGACATTCATATTAACCATCCCGTAACTTTACTCAAGTGTATTTCTACAGGGGCGGCCTAAGGGCCGGACTGCCCGGGTCGTCGTCCTCGTGGGGGCACCAAACGGAGGCGTCCCCCTTGATTAGCGCCAAAGCCTTGTTTCTGACTACTATTTGTTCGAGTTTATTTTCAACTTCACTTCATGCACAGAACTGTTAATTGGGACTGGACCTACAGTTTAACGTGAAATCCGAACCAGTATGTGCCTTCACCGGGTGCTTGGCTATTTGTTTCAAAACGAGTTGGATTTATGTTTACAGGAATTCATTGAAGTTGCTGCTGCATATCATAATAAGTATGTTGCAAAATCATGCAGCAATTTAAGCTTAGAGATTACTGTTATTTTGATATCATTAAGTAGGTATTACATAAACGCACATACAATATACTTTTTCTTTAACAGTAACGCTTAAAGTATTTTAAAATTTCAGCAACAACTTTAAAAAATGTCTATTATTTTGCATAATTAAAACATGGTCATGTTTTTGTTGGACGAAGCTAGAAACTAGGAGGACCCAAGGCAGAAAGATGTGGGAGCGCCAAAAATCCACCTCGCCCGTGTGAAAATTTTATCTAGAGCAGCCCCTGTGCTTGTAGCGTTTGTTACTGAATGCCTTGATTGTAGTTAATAAATGGCCAATGGTTGAAATGTGAAACTCTAACACAAAACATGTACTGCATTTAGCTCATTGAGTTGGACCACGTAATCATATAACTGCGTAATTGCGATGCACGCTGGTGTCAACGATATGGAACAACGAGGCTTTCCCTTGTCCGATGCTGCGAACTCGTCATCCGCCATGTCAACCGCCACGGACGCGGAAGAGGGAGGAATTGTTCGGACGGGGGCGTGGGCGTTGGAAGTGATCGGCAGCCCTCACACAACATGGTTCTGGCTGTTGGATGCAGCCAGCACAATCGAATCAGGACAAAGTAATCATTTTGAGTGGGTTGTGGCCTCGCACTCGTACTATGCAACGGACATTCGGGAACAAAGAATCGCCATGCCCACGTGCTGTGAGTATGCGATCCTCAGGAAGAAATTTCTCCTTTAAAAAGTAAACATTTCCAGGAGAACAAACAATCCAAGAGCGGTGGCATTGATGTGAGGAGAGTCTTCTTTTTGTACTTGGAAGTCTGACATGGTTCTTTCATTATACTCGTAGTATGCACAAATCAGCGAACCTCCTTGGGTACTTTGCACTATCACAGCTGATGTTATACTCTATCCCGGGAATCTCTGGAGCAAGGTCGCGCATAAAGGTCGAGAAGGGAGGAAAGCGAGTGGGCGGAGCGAAGCTGTACACGCTGCTGCAAAGGCTGGTAACTCCAGTAGCTCCCCCCACGCAATCCCGCTCCCTCGTACGTGTTCATTGGTCGGGCCCTCTCGAGTCACTACTTGCGCGGAGACTTGCTTCCGATCGCTCGCTCCAGAGATTTCCGGGACAGAGTATAAGTAAGAACAATTAAGCTTGACGCCCACTGAGGCGCAGAGAAACGCAGCAACAGCACTTCTGTTGTCTGCTTCTTTTGAAATCAAATGGTATAACGCCCACTACAGGGAAACGCGTGGAATCGAGGTCCGTGCCAGAAGTCTACAGGTTATCTTAAAGGTTATCGCCCACTGAAAGACCGGAAACGCGTCTGTTGCCGCGTTTCTCCGCGTCTCAGTGTGCGTTAAGCTTTATACTTTGTCCCGGGAATCTCTCAAGCAAGCAAACGAAAACTATTATCTGCGCAAGTAGTGACTCGAGAGGGCTCGACCAATGAAAGCATGAGAGGAGAAGTGAGTGCATGAAAAGGAAAATGCAGCTGCAGCTACCAGCCGTTTACAGGTTCTCACTGCTTTGCTCCGCCAACTCGCTTCCTCCCTTTCTCTCTTATTATGCGAGGCCTTGGCTCCAAAAATACTGGAGACCGAGTGTAAAATGAAAGTCTAGATCAGAGATTGTTTGATCCCGAGCTACCAGTAGCTCGTGACTTTTTTTGTAGCTCGTGAATACTGGCTACACGATGCAAGCGTTGACACCAATCTTGAGGGGAAATTCTGGCAACATCCCGTCTTTATGCTTTCGATTGATTGATTGATTTATTTTACTTCACTTTTCTGCCACTTTTTGGCTATTGGCGAAGATGAGAATAAGTGATGATGAAGGGACACTCACAAAGAACACACACAGAACATACACAGGCCGGGATTCGAATCAGGGGTGTCTTCATGCTGATTTCATCCCCACCATGTCAACCTGCGTGGCGGAGTGGTTAGCACAGGGGTCAAAAACAAAATAGTTTCTGAATATAGTTATAAATTTACTGTATCAAGCTATCTAGCTGACTGCAAGATATAACAATCAGTATAAAGTTATATAAATGTCTCTTAAACTAGTACATGTGAAAATCTAGAATTTTCTGAAGTTTAAGGTCTAGCAAATACACGTTTAACACAAGATAAATTCCCATCCGTCTGTCTTCTTATAAAGAATAATTTGATCTACACTCTGTCCTAGGAGTCTGTGGAGCAAGGGAACGAAAACAAGTTCTCTGCGCAAGTAGTGACTCTAGAGGGCTCGACCATTAAACGAATGAGAGGGAAAGGGATTGCATTGAGGAGAAAGCGTGGCTGCAGCTGCCTACTCAAGGTTATAGTGAACATAGTGCCTGATAGATTTTATGGTTTGCTTTGAAAGAACATGGTACGCAAAAAAGTTATTAGTAGAATGGGTCACTTCAAAATTTGTTCACGAAATGCCATAAGTGAAATTTTACCGGATTTAACTTTAGCATCATTACACGTGTGTAAATTGTAAGGCTACAATCAAGGTGCGGAAAGTAGGGTAACAAAACATAATCATGCAAAACATCTTGCGGTTTCTCAACATGGAATGTGTTTTCATACTGATGCAACTCTGAATCTCCTCAGCAAGATTTTCCAGGATAACTGTAATACTGATTCCCATAAACTGATAGATTCAAGAAGTTCTTGCATTGAAAACAACAATGAACTTGAGATCTTTAATATAAAAGGAAATTCTGTATTGGGGAAAGGCTTACCTCTGCACGCACTACGCCAAATAAATCTTGAGGTTAATGAACCGTGAAAAGCGATTCTGCCGCATGACTGCTCACAAGGAAGCAACACAAAATTATCTTCGTAGGCTCTTCCATTAATGCGATGACAGATGTATATATACTCCTTCCTGCATCTCTCAACTATGAGTAAACCATGGCAACCTCCGATGTAAAGGGTATCTAAGTACCACTTTCTATCAAATCTGTTCAGTTAGCATTTGGTAAGTACAATCACCGGCAATAAAAGTTACACCAGATCCTGAAATATTCGCTTTGCTGTAAGGCGTTATGTGTGTTGCCTAACTATACGGCGATAAAAAGATTTTAATAGCAAATTTTCAATAGCAAACTTCTACTACAGCCATAGAGTTAGGCAACACACATAACGCCTTACAGCGAAGCGAGTATTTCAGGATCTGAGTGTCCTATTTTTATTGCAGGTGACTGTACGTTCATCAAGAATATTGTTGTTTGGGACACGGCTGAAGCTTCGCACACACGGGGTCGCCCCGGTCTGACAGAATTCTGAAGGCGATCCACAGAAGAGGCAGGAATGGCAGTTCTGTATAATTTTCACGTCTTGTAATCAAAGGATTCAAGTTGAGTTCCTAGTGGAAGTACACTTTCACGAAAGACCAATCCCGATTTTACTATTTGCGCATGAAGTGGATTAAAATGACCAAACTTTGTTGATCGTATTCTTGGAAACTTCTTGTCACATAATATATCGTATTTTACTACAAAAGCTGCTGTAGAAGACGTAAGGGGTGACCAAAATGTCAACCTGTCTTCCACGTGGTACACCCTAGACTGCATTTTGCAGGCTAACGAGGCTCTTGACTTCCGGACTCAGTCAGTATAATCCTCTGCGGATCTTGTGTTGTGTCCTGTCAATGTGTGTTCGTGATCGCCTTTTTAATCAATTTCATCACCATTCATTCTCATCTTCGGTATTGCCGGCCCCTGTGGCGGAGTAGCACATCGCGCTACGACGACAGGGATACCGGGTTCGAATCCCGGCCTGGGCATGCATATTTGTGAGTGTCCATTCATCAATTTCATCATATCACTCATCCCCATCTTCGCAAATTAGCCAAAGTGGCACACAAAGCGAAGTAAAATAAAGCAAATCAATCAAAACAAGCTCCTGTACTATTCGTTCACGTTCTTCTATCACATTTCTTTGCATTGCTATGTAGAAAAGCTAGGAAAAGTAAATAGCAGTATTCTACATGGAGAACTGTTATATTGTGAAAAATATATCTTTTCTGGTGTTTACCAAACAGTTGTCCTTATTCTAATATCCGGAAAGGTAAAATATATCTATGCAGGGTCTGTGAACATCTAATAGGTCTACATATTGG
The DNA here is from genome assembly GCF_977018435.1 of Lepisma saccharinum. Taxonomy (NCBI): domain Eukaryota; kingdom Metazoa; phylum Arthropoda; class Insecta; order Zygentoma; family Lepismatidae; genus Lepisma; species Lepisma saccharinum. Next base: position 24,565,852 of record NC_139230.1, on the reverse strand, counting down.
TGAGTTTCAAGTGACGTCATAGCACGCGGCGCAGTAATTTTCGTTAGCCGACATGTAAACAAAGAGTAGGAAAATATGTACGCGTGCAATACGTTTGCAGAGCTTTGTTTTAGCGCAATTTGCACAGTCGTTTTAGTTGCATGCGCGATAGCGGGAACGTCGAGTGTAATCCAAACGATATTGCATCGTCTGGAAATAGTACTACTATTTTTTCTTAGCGCAATCGACAGAAACAGAGGCGGTGACGTTATGTTGAACCGTATGAACTCGAGGCTAAGAAATAAAAAAGGATCTAAATATTTCGCTAAATGTTGAAATACGAGATGTATTACACTTGCTAATGCTTCTTAGTTATTTATTATTGTTACTATACTCTGTGCCGTCTATCTCCTCTGGAGCAAGGCCGCGCATGGCGGCAGAGTAGGGAAGGGGGATCGAGTGGGCAGAGCGAAGCAGAACACGCTGATGCGAGGGCTGATAACTGCAGTCGATTCCCCCTCCACGTAATCCCATGCCCTCTCACGTGTTAATTGGTGGAGCCGTCTCGCGTCACTACTTTCGCAGATACTTGTTTTCGTTCACTTGCTCCAGAGATATCTGGTACAGAGTATATTAATTTACTATTCTTCAAACATTAATTTACATTAAGTTCGTCGTAAAAAGAACAACTTCTTGCCTTATGAAATAAAGGATATTAGCGTTTCGATATATACATAATGAAATCCCGTTAACATTTTTGAACACATTATGACTCGCAGAGAAATGCACGATAATTTTATTTAACAGATAAAACGTTCAGAAAAACTCGGTATTTTTTGTTTGTATCATCAAGGTCGTTACGCTGCATTCTTGTCAACAATTCTTGAGTCCTCGTACATCCAGTTTTGATAATCGTTTGTACGCAGAAAGAGCGTATTTTCAGGCAATTTAATAAGCAGATCTTCTATTTGAGCGAGCGATTATTGCACAACAAGACGTTGCGTCTAAATCTCCACCGCTCCAATGTTAGGTCGCCTCTTTTACCTAGCAGTAATGGCGTCTCCATCCAATAATACGTATTTTGATGACGTCATTGAAACTCACATGTTTCATTTTTGCCATTCTACCCGCCTTCGTGCCCGAGGGCGTTCAGTGATTGCCTCACGAAACCAGGCAGGGGGATGGAAGTTCTTTGTAGGCATCTTTCATTAATTTAATCTACTCTCCGACTCGGGAATCTGTGGTAGAGAAGGGGAGGAAGCGAGTTGGCGGAGCAAGACAGTGCACACTACTGCAAACTTCTGGTAGTTGTAGTCTCGTTACTCCCCTCCATGCACTCACTTCCCCTCTCATTGGTCGAGCCCTCTCGAGTCACTACTTGCTCAGAGGACTTGCTTTGTTGGTTTGCTCCAGAGATTCCCAGGACTAATCATTCACCTTGTCGTCCTCATAAGTGAAAAGTGGCAGAAAAGCAACTTTAAATAAGATAAAATATACGAAGTGATTATTTGTAATAGTGGTATGCAAAATTACGAGGTTCTAGTTTTTAATATGTGAAGACTCGGATACACTACTAAATTAACAGACATTCATAATAACCATCCCATAACTTTACTCAAGTATATTTCTACAGGGGCGGCCTAAGGGCACTTTCCAGTGTAAAATGTACAAAAATAATTTTGTAACTTCTAAAACTAAAATTTCAAATGTTTCAGACTAATAGATATCCTCGTCATGGTTTTTGAAACTGTGTACCATATACAAACTTCAGGGTAGTCAAAATTTCATTTATTAAGTCCGTGTTGTGTTCAGTTCGGTTAATCAGAACTGGACCTACAGTTTAGGGATCTTAACCGTTATGTGCTCCCATCGCGCCTTCCCGATTATACTCTATCCCAACTATCTCTGGAGCAAGGCCGCGCATAGCATTAGAGAAGCGGGGAAATTCTAGTGGCCAGAGCAAAGCAGTACACGCTGATCGAAGACTGGTAGCTGCAGTTGCTCCCCCCGCTTCACGCAATACCGTTCCGTCTCGCGTCACTAGTTGCCAGAGACTTGCTTTCGTTCGCCCGCTCCAGATATAGAAAGCAGTATGTTGCACATGAAGAACGTACTTTTGTACGAATTAAAGCATTTGTGCAATTACACGTTACATTTTGTGTTGCAAACACCAGCACAGGAAGTTTGAGAGTTTATTTTCATGTAAAGCGGTTCATTGTCAACAAGCCACATTGAATCGCCCCCACCTAAGTTAGACAAGTTAATCCTGTCCTTCGGAAAGTGATGGAAAACTGACTGCCAGATATAATGAGAAGCTTTCGGAGAGTTGACTTCATGAAATGTGTTCCGAACGTGATCTCGAATAAAATGACTGTAGACTTTCCTGTCAGCGAGCGTCAGAGCATTAAAGCGTGGCTGGTCACGTGATTAATTACGCAAGCAGTGGGTTGCAAGGGCACAATGAGCGCAAAGCAGGTTTGTGATTGATGCTCCTTTGATGTGAATTTTTGGAAATATGGCTTACTTTTGAGACGCACTGGGATTACACAGAGCGAAGTGCACCTGGCTGCTCATCATAAATTTGTCGTTTCGACAGAAGTTAAGTTACAAGTAAGAAATTAAGTACGGAAGAGGATGTTGTAGAGGAGATTCTATGGTGGATAGAATTTCGCTCCGAAATGTGTTCTTCCTTCAATATATTCTGCACTAAGTGTAACTGATGAGACACTCTAGGAGCAAAGTAGACAATTAATCTTGCAATGTAAGTTCCAGATTAGAAAACTCTCACAGAACACCAACCTGCATTTCACAACTTACCTCGTCCACGATAAAACGCATGTTTTCAAATAACCGACTCTGTTTTGTAAACTGGGGCATTATTCCATTGTCACTGGTGGGACACGCCTACTACATTTTTTATATTAAATTAACTATTCTACTGATAGTTAAGCAACATTCTTCTTACAGTTTCTGTGCAATGAAATATGAAACTTAACACTGTTGATTAAACGTAACTAACCTTAAAATACTTTCCCAGATTTGTAGCTATAACTGAACAATTTTGTGTCGTGGGTGGGACAGACGAACTTAATATGAAACTTATTTTCATTTATGTGAATTGTCTAATGATGAAAAATAAATTATATAAGGTAAAGAACTTTGAATATTCTAGTGGAGTTGAGAAGGAAATGTAACAGTTATAGGAGAAATTAATTGTTTTTTTGGTGTCAAGGGTGTTTTGAATTTGAATTTGAATTTAAAATTTTGGGAGCGTCAGCACTTAGGCTATTTTGCTCCCGTCACATTATATGGGGACCAGCCCCTTATCATTACAAATAACAACTCTAACGTTGCATCACTAAAAATCTTAAAATGTTCTGACTTCTGTTAAAAGCTGAGGCTGTAAACGGGCACTCAGCACACACAAGGACAAAAAACGGGACAACACAAACAAAATTATACTGGTCATAATGCCAGTCGCCAGAGCCTCGTTAGTCTTTAGTCCAGGGTGCACTACGTGGAAGTGAGGTTGACTTTTGGGCGCCTTAGAAGAAGGCCGCCCCTTACACCCCATTGTGTCAAGGGTGTGACACAATAGAAAATACAAGTAATCAAAAAGTTAAAATAAGCGAATAATTTGTGAAATACCTTCTACTTTCTAACTTAATTATGTATAATCCTTAAATTTTTTCCAAAAGACAAATTTAGGTTGTTCAATCACAAGATAGGATAAAGTTACAGCATTGCATTTAATTTTAAAAATTGAGGTTCAGGGGCACTTTCAAATAGAATACCTCTAGTATTAAAGCATAAAATGAACTTTTTAATTGGTATGAATACTTGCTTTGATTCCACTTGACGCACAGATGAGCAACCAGGACATGATCCACACTTTAAAGTGTAATCAGCACTTGTCAAGTGAGAGTCAAACCCGGGAATCCATTTTTACGAGGCGATCGGTTTCTTTAGCACCAGTCTGCGGCGCCTTAAAGAACGATTTACTCGCAGGTCTCTCCGATGGCGTAGATCGCTTTGTAATTAATGCTTCCCGGGTTAGATTACCAGTGGAAACACAACGCACAGTAGTTCGGATCCTAATTCGAAATGTAGGTATAGCTCCGATTAGAGTATTCGAGAGTATCTTTGCCCCTTTGCAACGCAAAGCTCTAAACGGCTTTCTAGACCCACGAGGGATTCTTGTTTCAGAGTTCTCTTTATTGTCAGATAGGGTAATCATGACTGGACCTGCAGTTTACAGTGAAATCTGTAGTATTTACCTCCTACGATGATTGAATCCGGAACCCTTTGATTTCAAGGCGACAGCATACAATAATACTTCATGGGGAGCTCCCCTAACTTCAACATTATTTTGTAATTTGTATCATGTGTGAAGGAACGCCTTCCGGTATTTTAATATTGTTGATCATGAACATTAGCTAGATCCATCAGTTCGACAATTCAGTCTTTATTCTGAGCCAACACCAGATTCTGTGTCCATATTGGAACGTATTTTTGAGAAACTAGCTACTGTTCCAATTTCATGTTACATGGCGAAATAGATTTTCATTAACAATATCGTTTGGAATAACATGGTTACCTACCAACAAAATTAAAGCAAAAATATTAATTTTATTTCGTCCTGAACCTTGTAAAAATATAAATCGACATGTAAAAATTTTGATTTTCGCCGAAAATTTTGCTTTGAGAATATTCTATTCTTTTAAATCAAGTAGATTTAGTAAACTACTGTACAGTAGTCACAAACTGTTTTTTGAACGCACTATGATGAGATGCACTTTATCAGTGGTGTCACATTTGAAAAAGATATGTTGCGAGACTTGTTTTGTAATTCTGTAGATAGAAAATAATGTTTGCCATACTCTTTACACTCCCTTACACTAATGTGGCCAAGGATAGTACAAATAATACAGAACATTAAAAATATCAAACTGAAGATCAACAGAATAGTTTTGAAATGCTATGGTAATAACCGTCACTTAGTAATTAAATCTTCAGTAAATGTAATGTGATCTATTTAAGAGAAATTATTTAAAGTTTATAATTTCTAAAGTTATAAATTTATGTCACGAAAGACTTTGTTTCATGCTTCACTGTGGGAAAGAATTTTCCAACATGAAAGTGTTAAATATCTTGCATACGCTTAGTAGATGAGTACGCGTCTGTAATATGGGTGTATATGTAGATCAGTGATTTCAATAAGTAGACTATCACACAAGCAATAATAATATGCAAATAATTGTTATAAGGGACTATTCAAATTGCCACAACAGTGCTCCATGGTTCTTTCATCTGTTAAACAACGCTATGTATTTATTAATATAAGTACATACAGGGTGTTTCGTAAGTTCGTTTACAACGCTAGGGGGGTGATTGTACGAGTGAAAATAAGGTGGAAAGTTCATGTAACGAAATTCCGGAAACGGCTTTGTTGCCGAGTTATTGACGTTTAGAAACGTGGGAAAATGATTTTCCGAAGTGAATAATGGCAAAACGGGTGGAGAGAAGTCGTCGGTGCTGGGCGTTCACTAAGAAATTGGGTACGCTCTTGTCAAACAATCACGCGGCAATGTTGTGCAATGTCGGCGCAAGGGATTCCCCAAAGGACGAGAACGAAGATGTTGACGGGAGTGGGGTGGGTGTGCGTTCTGCGTGAGCTGGTATCGACGAAAATTGGCATGTGTTGAATGGCACCAAAAAACAAAGAAAATTTCCTGAGCAAAGGGCACCATGACGTAAAAACGAAAAAAATGAACTGTCATAGGTTAAATACCCTGAATGGCACACAGTATGCTTAATGGAGATGTGAAGGGAACCTCATCACAGACGGTTTTCAAAGTATCCACCATGTACTTCCAAGCAGAGGCGACAACGGCGAATCAAGGATTGTCTAGTGCGACCCAACAACCCCGGCGTTTCTGCTATCGATGCTGCAGCTACATTGATACGGGCAACAAGCTCCTCGGCTGCCACGACAGGTGTTTCGTAAACGAGGCGTTTCATCTCTCCCCAGAGGAAGAAATCCAGCGGCGTAATATCAGGCGATCGAGGTGGCCATGGCACAGGCCCTCCTCTGCCAATGCACTGGTTGTGGAATACGGTATTGAGGAAATGGCGCACATTCCGATCGAAATGTGGGGGTGCACCGTCATGTTGAAACCACAGTCTTTGTCTCAGTGCCAAGGGCACGTCCTCTAGTAGTTCAGGCAAAACCTCACTGAGAAATACTTGATAAGTGGGTCCACATAGGCGAACAGTGAGAATGTACTGTCCAATCAAATGGTCATGCAGTATCCCGCACCACACATTCAGTGCAAATCTGTGTTGATGATGTGCCACTAGCAGTGCATGTGGATTTTCATGTTCCCACACATGACTTTTTTTTACTATTGAACACACCAGTTTTCGTTAAGATAGCCTCATCAGTCCATAGTACCGTATTCTGAAAATTGGGGATAGTTTCAATTTGATGAACAAACCATTGGCAAAAGTCCTCACGTGGGCCGAAGTCCCGAGGTAAAAGGTCTTGCACTTTCTTCAATTTGTACGGGTGCATCCCCTCTTCTGCCAGGACTCGCCACACATTCACATGGGAGGTGTTTCGTTCGTGGGCTAGTGCGCGCGTACTGGTGCCTGGATGATCCATCACTTCAGTTAGCACATCTACCACAAACCGTCGTGTTCGCACACTTCGCGGTCGTCCAACTTGTCGACGAGGTTGCAACACTGATCCTGTTTCCCGAAGTCGAGTGTCTACAGTTAGAAATAAGGTGTGCGATGGTAACACCCTATTTGGAAAACGTGCCCCATACAGATGCCTTGCAGCACGGCTATTACCTCCAGCCTCCCCATAAATCAGATGCATGTCTGCCAGCTCTTGGGACGTGTATGCAGCCATCCCTTACACCGGGCTACAAGTGTTTATGGCCGTTATCACTAGTACACTTCACAGAACACGATGGGCAGTGACTAAGAATTAACACGTAACACTGCTAGGTCAAATGTTTGCCCAACACTACTGTCCAAAAACCTCACGTCTTTCCATTCAACCGTGAATGTTTAACAAACTGCTGCTGGCACAGCACCTGAAGCACGAATGGCACAGACACGTGCACTCCTTCATGAGGAAACCTACACTGTTGGCGCCCCTAGCGGGAAATGTGGTATTTAACGTCAGATCACACGGACACCCATCTGCCCTTTAGGTTATGCAACCTATGACAGTTCATTTTTTTCGGTTTTACATCATGGTGCCCTTTGCTCAGGAAATTTTCTTTGTTTTTTTGGTGCCATTCAACACATGCCAATTTTCGTCAATACCAGCTCACGCAGAACGCACACCCACCCCACTCCCGTCAACATCTTCGTTCTCGTCCTTTGGGGAATCCCTTGCGGCGACATTGCACAACATTGCCGCGTGATTTTTTGACAAGAACGTACCCAATTTCTTAGTAGACCGCCCAACACCGACGACTTCTCTCCACCCGTTTTGCCATTATTCACTTCGGAAAATCATTTTCCCACGTTTTCAAACGTCAATAACTCGGCAAAAAAGCAGTTTCCGGAATTTCGTTACATGAACTTTCCACCTTATTTTCACTCGTACAATCACCTCCCAAGCGTTGTAAACGAACTTAAGAAACACCCTGTATTTATATATACGTGCATCAATTTCATAAACACTACATAAAGGTTCGCTTTAGAAAGTTAATGGTGAAAAATGATTTAACATATTTCGACTGGCACCCACATACTAAGCCACTTTGAAAAATGTCAAGAATAGCTGCCTCACATATTGACTGCAATTTGGCAAGTTCAGATGCTTCTCCAGCACATAAAACGCCGGGAGATGTGAGAGAAGGTGTGTGTGATGGTGTGTTTGTGTGCGTGTGTGCTGGAGGTGGTGTGTCCCCCTGCAGATATGGAGTATGTTGAAGCGTGTGCAATGATCAAAGCAAAAGGCGATGTGTGCTCAAGTGAAGCATTGCTTGGAGCCAGTTGAGCGAGAGAAGCATTCTGCTGACAGGACCCAAAGTGGAATTGTTTGAGAACCGCTATTCGGTACATTTTCTGAAACCCTTTCGGGTATTTGTGAAGCGAATATCTTTTTATTCGAGTCATATTCCCTTTGCAAGTGGGTTGCTTTCGTCCTACCGACATTTTTTTTTTTTTACTGCTTTCATTAACTTATTACTTCTACATGTATTTCGTTTTAATACAAACGCCCTAATTACACATGCATGTGTACTTGGTGGTATTTATAAAGAGCTAAAGGGAATTTCCCTTTGAGAATATTGGCATCGCTCCTCTGGGGTAAAATATTTGTATCCCAGGGGAGAAATGCTGCAGAAAGATGGACAACAGTATACGGGGAGCATATGTTAGACTTTTATATTTACCTACATTACTGAAACTATGCACAAACTCATGCTGTTAAAGCACTTTATTAATAAAATGAGTATGCTAGAAAATATAAAAATGAACTAAAATATTCTAATAATATCTAACAGGAAATTGTAAAATACTTTGTATTGGAAAATGTAATAAACTGATGATATCCTGTAAATATTACAAATTAGATTACCTCAACATAAGTAATATTTTAGATTTTTAGTTTTTTTAAATTTTCTGCTCAGCAAAGATGATAATAGGTAAATTGTGCATCACTATTTTCATTCTTTTTTATTATACATTCTGTATTAAGGAATGGAATGTCATTGATGTGTAGCACTTGTTTTCTTATTGATGTTATTATTTCAATTCATGATCCATCACATTGTAGAAAACAGGCTCAATGAAAATGTTGATGGACAAATTCGCCTATTATACTTTTGCCGTTGGGTGTATAAGGACATCAGAAAAGTACGATTTTTTAAATAGGGAAACTTACTTGATAGACTGAAATTAAATCTGAATAAAAGTTCCACCCATATCGAAACAGAAGGTATTATACACTCCAACTTCATGTCACGAAATATTCGTTTCATAGTTTCTCTGCTATTTGTTGATTTAGTTTATCGATCGCAGAAAAGCGAAGTAAAATAAATCAAATCAATCAATCAATCAATCAAATTAATCGCCGTTGATTAACGAAAGCAACAAGTAGCAGCTAGCATATACTTTATAAAATTATTGGGCTTGAAGGACATTTCTTCCGATTTCTTTAAATTATTATTTTTTGTTGGTTTTTAAGGTTTTTATTGTATCAATATATGTTTAATTGAATAATAGTTAGCATATGAAAATTCCTTGAATTTTATGTTTCCAAGATATACGCTTAATGTTCGGCTAAGGAAAATTTTTGTATGAAATTACTTAATTATATTTACAGGAATTAATTTTTAAACAAATTCCTTAATACAAATATTGATTATGTAAATAAAAGTGTTAAATTTTGACAATGTTATGCGATACTTAGATCAACATATGACTTGGCAACATAGGGAGCTTTCGTTTTAGTCCTGAAATCTGAAACACTTTTAGCATCTATAAACAGGCCCACTTCATTTCACGAAAATATAGGAATGATTGTGATTTAGTAACTTGTATTAGGCAATTACAGTAAAAGCACGAACGTGCTTTTCAGCAAAGTATGATGACAGTTGATAATTGAAAATATTTTGGCGGTTTATCTGATTTCAAATTTCCATTGGTATATTTAATATTTATCATTCAGAACGTATTCTGAAAGGAAGGCAAAATTTTAAACACGATTTTTTTTCTGTTTACTTTCAATTTGGGGTTATTTTCCATTCGAGAGAGATTCCATAGGAACTTCGAGATTACATGATTTGTTTGATGGGATTTTAAAATGTTTAATGATTGCCGAAGTACGTTCGATGGACCGTATCGGTTTGCTGCTGTAAAAAATCAAATGGCAACAAGCAATGCAATAACAATTTTATCCAATCTCTGGAGCGAATGTTTAATTCGATAGATAACAATCAATGGAGTCAGAAGGCATTGTTGAAGATCCAGGCATTAAATTTCTACATCATAAATGACATTCCTTTCATTATATAAACAATAGAGTTCGGAGCAGGCTACGGATATTGATTGCAATTTCCTTGTTTGTATGTTGCTTAATGGGGTAGGGTAACTCCTGAATCGAGTCAGTGGAGGGAAATGAAAACTTATGAACATCATTGATTGATTTGATTGATTGATTTAGTTTATTTTACTTCGCGTTTTGTGCCTCTAGGCTAATTTGCGAAGATGGGGATGAGTGATGAAATGATGAAATTGATGAATGGACATTCACAAACAACCAAGCCCGACCGGGATTCGAACCCGGGACCCTTGGCGTCGCAGCGCGATGTGCTAACCACTCGGCCACAGGGTCGGGCTTATGAACATCAGTAAGTTTGCATTTAAGATGTATTGAAAAGCTCTTTTCAATACATTTTTTCTTCCACTGGGTTTCAAACGGAAATGAAACAGCAAAGTTCAGGTACAAATCACCTTTTTACTAAATTTTAAATCAAATTGCCTGTGTTGATTCAGAATTAGATAGTAAAATAACTTCTCCATCACCCTCATTAAAAGGTATTCGATAATCGATCAATAATTTAGAACTGAAAACAGTTAAGTAGTTAAAGTAGCAACTCTAGTCTAGTCTGAACTCCAAAATTGATGAAAAAATTTGGCAAAATATGAAACTAATATTCAGCTTTACAATATTTTATGTATTCATTCAGCTTTACCTTTTTAACTTTCTTACGTTATGTACACATTTTTGTATACATAAATAATTTGTGTCATAACGAGAACAGAAAGGAACATAAAAATCGTGAATGAAGTGCCATAATAGCATTGTTGGAAGTTGATAGAACAAATCTTCGGCTCTGACAAAAAATAAGTGTTTTTTTCGCATTTTGAAGGTTTTTTGGCGTCGATTTTTTCGCAACTATGGCTAACCACGACGTTGGATATAAATAGTAAATAGCTGCAAGTGAAGAAAGGAAATTGACAAATTAAACCCATACTTATGGTAGAAATACCAAGAACCAAACTAAAAGAGAAATACGATGACATTGAATACCCACGTTTAGTGGCGTGTTTTACTTACGTCAGACACGTATTAAAATGGTAAATTATAGCCGTGAATATTAAATATAAAACTTAATGTCCTGTTAGAAAACGTCTCATTGCATCATTTTCCACGTTATCTTGCAATCAGAAATTTCTCGCGTGTGTGCTGAAACTGAAAGTCAGTCTCGAGTGTGCATGTTTTAAAAACAGGAAGCACAAAAACCGTAAACATTCAAGTCAACTAAGTTATTTTTTTTACATTGATACAGCAAACCATATCACTACAAACAGTTCGAACCTTTTCTGTTTAGATAGAATGTAGTATTTATCCGCACGAAACAACTTTCAAATTTTAGTTCAAATCCTTGTGTTTCTTTATTTAATTTTCGAGTTGCTTTTGTATCATACGAAACTTGGTAGATTCACCGTAAAACTGCCACGTGGAAGAGTAGACCTACATCCAAATATGCAAGTGATGCCCAGCCCACATATGGTCTCCGGTCGTGCCAGAACACCAAAATCTCTGCCTTAATTTTATTAGTTTTTATGAAATAAAATTTCGATTAAAATTTGCTATGTTTGGCTTTTAAGATCCATTATCCTTATATTATACACTCTAAAAAAATATACAACTGAGTTACCACTAAAAGTGGTGTAACACCCTAATTGGTGTAACACAATACCTAGTCGAGTGTATAAAGTTCTATACTTTGTGTGGTTTGTCAGCAAATGGTGTAACAAGACACCAAAGATAACGCTAAACAACACCAATTCCGCATTAACACCAAAATTAGTTTCATGTTGTCACCACTTTGGGTGGTAACTCGGTTACATGTGTTTTAAAGTGTATATCAAGTTAATTTGGGAAAGGAAAAGTCACTAATTTTTTTCTAATTTATTGGTAATCGTTTCTCCATAAAATGCAAGCAATTCATGACATTTCTCTCTTAAAGTCAGGAAGTTTCTTTATATTTAACCGCTAAATGACACATTCGATCGTTTGTGACAATACTGAATGAAAAATCAATGTAATGAATACTTGCCAATTTTTATAGCATTGAATGCAAATTGCTAAAGATTCAATGTGGATCACGATTTCCTGTGCAAATTGTTTCCACCACACTAATACAGGTTTTGATGATGAAGACTAAATAGGAGAAGTTTTTCATAGCGGAACGTTATCGACCACGTAAATTGCCAGTCTCGCAGCAATTTATCAGTAACACTATTAAGAAAAAATTGCGAGCTTAAAAACTGCTATCATGAAGGAATGCAGACGAAGATTTAACAAGCCGTACGATTGGCCCGTGCAAGCCAATGATAATCCGGTAACCTACATCGTAAAGCCGATTTTATTTCCGTCAATAGGCTTCTTCAATCCTTTTTAAGCGCCACTTTCAGCATCCATGGTTTACGCATGAGATACAACGTTAATGAAAGCATTTATTGGCGCACCGCATTTCCCATATAAATGCCTGCTACAAACGATACAGCCCAATGAAAGTTGCGAGAATATACTGCTTTTTTCGCGAATGGTCTTGCAAATCTCCTCCTTAGTCTGACACCGATGAATAGCAAGGGAGATAGATAATTTGGAGTGGGGAAAAATATGCCCATATGTAGTATGTGTAACTAAATTGAACATCGTCTCTTCAACAGACGTTTCCATCACCTTCGATTAAGTGTGAACGAACACCGATAATAGGATTATTTGCTAAACCAGAAATTTCTGTGTTTCTCCAACATTTATTTATTGTTGTTTCCATGGCACTTTGTTACCGTAGTTGAATGAAAATTTCAGATAAGGAGCGTCTGTGTTTTCTGCGGTAAAGGCGCTGACATACTGAAGTAAAATCTGTGCGCTTCCTGGAGCTATTCTCTCTTAGAACACTCAGAAAAAGATGAAAGCATTCACACTGGAGTGATGTTTGACGTATGTTTTCTTATTTTTTAGTACGCTCTTTGGCTACTTTTGTCTTATCTCGAAGATGAAGATGAGTGCTGATTACATGAAATTGATGAAGAAAAACTTGCAAACAACACCCATGCTCAGGCCGGAAACTTTGTTGGTGATATCGAAAGATGCCTGTTTAAAGAATGAATATAAACGTGTAGGTATACGAGGTCCCCTATAGTTACTATAAATATGAAAGATGAAGTTCGAGAATGAAGATGATGGAAGATGAACTGTGAGAGATGAAGTGAAGAAATAGCTAACATGCATGTAGAAATCTCCATGCCTTACATTAACCACAACACCACAGTGATTGGTTATGTGGATAGTGTTCACTATTCATCGTCATCGACGCTATTTACCCAGCGAAAGGAACGAAAACGAGAGTGGTTTAAGGTGTACTACAAAGTTGCTATGATATGGACAGGTTAAAGTTACAGTGGTGTAAGTCAGTTTTTTAAAAAATGACTTGGACACAGAAACCATATCTTTATAAGTCAATCTGCTAACAGAGAACATGAAGTAAATTAGAGATTCATTCAACTGTCAACAGATGACAGTTTAAGGTCTAGAGATAAAGGAAACAGCTATTGTGTTGATCAGCAAAGTGCTGTGAGTCAGACTTATTTTTCTTTTTAAGAAAGTGACTTACACCACTGTAACTTTAACCCGTCCATATACTGATTCCATGTTCTCAAATTAAATGTTAGAAACAATGTGATGTTTTACAGCAATTCTCTAGAAAGGTATGGTAATATATTCATGTCTATATAATTAGTCATGATTTGACTGTGTGTTTCTATATACTGAATAGCTAATGAAAGCCAAATTTAATCATTATATTCATAATTCAACTAAATATATTCCAGTGTTGTCCTTAGACATATTAAAATAAATTGGATAAACTTGAAAGATGGAGTAGAGAGTAGAGACATAAAATTGAAAGTTCAAAAAAGTGGAAATTTCCGCTTGCTTGTGAATAGAGCATTTTTTCATAAATACTTAATTTGTTTCTTTGTAATTTTTAAGAAAACACTTCAAAACTTGCACTATATTTGTACTTGAACTTTCTCCAAATCTGTTTAAAAAATAACTTTCAAATTCATGTTTCTACTCTTAAATTCAAACGGAAAACTCACCTATCATATCTGCTATAAAGACAATAACACTATTTAGTTTGAACACTGTATCTCGAAAATACTGCCATTATTGGCACATACGTGTAGAGTCGGAACATGTATAAATTATGCTTATTGTACTCATGTGATACGAAAAATATATTTGGAAAGTATACTTAAAATCGTACACAGTTACTGTATTCAACACATTTTGCTTGATACATATGCCTACTTTTGGTAACGCACAAGATTCTATGCTTTTTAATAAATTTCCGTGGACCCACATGCAAAAACATGCATATATTGTAAGAACGCTTTGTAGCATAATCACAAGTTACAAGTTCACAACGAAGGACCTTGACAAATAAATATAAGTTCAGTAAATTGAATTCTATTTACTTCCGAAAATTTAATGAATTTATATACATTTGTGCAAAGGGTAATAACTTTGTGTGCTCTGTGATGTTAGTCTTTACACAAAGGTCATCCTTTGCAATGAACTAAAGAATGTGGCCCAACTTATTCCTGTCCACGATTCGGAACACTCCCGCGTATATTGGTGACAAATTTAAGAGCCGGTGAAGGATTAAGCGCAGAAAGAAAAGACTGCAATCTCCATTACCAAAAGACATAAACTGAAAAATCCCATGTAACGTAAGCCCCTCAGAAGTACAAGTTCCATGAACTACACATAAAATTGGTTTAAGAGATTCGGGCGTGTCTTTGTGTACTTCGTTCATATCCACTTTCTCTACCATAGACTAAAGTTATCTCTTTAAAAGTTTTTAAAATTAAAACCTTTTTATAACAAAGGTGGAAATATGCTGTTCTCTAATGTACCGGTATTCAATTGACTTAACAACTATTTTTATTGTGAATTAGATATAGTCAATCTGTTAAGATAGTCGTTAAACATGTAAACTTCGCTTGTGTGTTGAAGTATTGTATTAAACTAATTATATGATCTATTTTCTAGTAGTATTTCGAATATTTTATTCAAATTCTGGTATTCGCAGAGAAATTATTCTTCACGCTTGCTTTAAATTATTGATTAATTATTGATTAATTTGGTGTTTTAAGTCCACTTTATGCACAGTAAGGCTAATCGGGACTGGACCTACAGTTTAAAGTGGGATCCGAACCACTTGTGCCTCCACTGGGTATCGAACCCGGGACCCCTTGGTTAAAAGGCGACGACGCTACCACTGCGCCATCGGGGAGGCCACGCTTGCTTTAAAGGTGATTAATATGTGTGAAATGTGATTTTTAATCGTTAGCGTTGAAATTAATTTCTTGGAATACATAGCATGAGCAGAACGAGTTATTGTTTTTATATACCACAAATTATATTTAAGATTATTGGTAAACGTGTTCCATGAATCTTGAAGGCTTTTATTATGATATAAAATCTGAGGATCACATTACCATAGTTAATTTCTTTGTTTGAGTTTAGTTGTTTTTTTGTCAGATAGATATACGAGTACTACTTGACGCCACTTACGTGACCAAGAGCATGAATCTCTCAATAATCTCTCTCAATTTGATATAATGAAATAAATTATATAATTACAGATGAAATATTTGGGCCATTAGAACCAGAGGAAATTTTGTTTTTACAAAATGTGCAAAGGACAATTGCCTCACTGTAATGAGGAAGGAATAGAGGTTTTATACAGACCTATAATTCTAGTGTTTTCGGGAAAAGGCACTAAGTCACAAACTGCAATTTTCTCTTGCTTTCATCTAAGTCACATTGCGTCAATTAAATAAAATATAATAAACGAGGCACAAGAAGCGAAATAAAATAAAGCACCTCAATCAATCAATCAAATAAAATAATATAATTTTATATGGGACACGTGTAAAGATTCTAAACAGTGCTGATTCAACGTGTATGTAACGTTTGCTTTTAAAAGAATAAACATAAAAAGTGTCTGCTGTAAAGTTTCATTTTCTTTTACTTAAGTGTTTTTTTCCCGAACAGCCTAGAATTTTAAGTGGAGCCGAAACACTACAATATTTCTTTAAGAATGGAAATCAACCCCGGAGTTCAATCGAGAATATCTGGAAATGATAGGTTGCCACTGGAAGTTAAGAAATGCTACGTCAAGGTTGTTGGATCGTTATCTTTCCAAACTTTGACGGCGATATTATAAAGCATTTAGTGCGCAAACTTTACAAGAGTAATATAATGATAACGTATGACTAAATTACACATAATCTACGAATAAACTACTGGCCATCCGATCGTGGTAAAAGGCCGACTTAGCGACACAAAATTTTAATATTAGGAGTAAGATCCTTTAACTTTCTCAATAACTAAGTGATAATGGCTGGTTTGTAATTAAATTGTCGGTCCCGATTGTCAGTGGTTGTTTTTAAGTCCACTTTATGTCAAGATAGGCCGCGACTAGACCTACCACTGCAATGTGCCTCCACCGGGGATCGATCACGGGCCTCTTGATTATAATAAGCCAGCAACATCAATACGCCATGCATAAGGCCGAAGTCACAAGCCAGTGATTTGGTTTGCACTTTAAACAGCAATTTTAGGCCTCTGGGCATGAAATAGGCTTGAAAGTAAATTTACACGATGTAATGTATGATAAATAACTCAAACGAAGCCATACTTGCTTTTGATGTTTTTGGTTTGATGTGGAGAGAAACTAAAATTCTACCATGAATATAATCTCGACATAAACTGAAAACTAGTAACAAATCAAGTTTTGAACACAGGTAGTTTCGAGCCTTGTTAATCAATCCCTACATGAATTTTCCTACTTTGTATATTATGAATCTCTAGTAAATGGAGTGTGGGCAGAACTTACATCCGTCTACTTTATTTATAAAGTTGTATTCCAAAACCAGTGTATTTGTTGCTCTGTGGCTTTTCTTTTCATTTGTCAAGTTAAAATCCTAAAAATCTATCCAGTCCTGTAATGACGATAGCTATCGAGAGAAATACTCTGGTCTATTGATTGGAAAAATACGATGCTTGAAGATATTATTTCGTTATATTCCAAGCATTCGTAAAATAAATACGAAAAACTATATATTTTCAGCAGCATTGTGAAATGTTTACGTTCTCACGCAAATATAATTTCAATTTTTCCTTCCGGATAGTTTCAGATATCATTGTCAGAATGTACCCATCGTATCTAAAATAAGGATGAAACTTGTTCATTTCTCACCCGCGGTTCCCGAAAGTAAGTTGCTCTGCTTCCAGTAAAATTATTGCAGGATAGGGGAAGCGATAAAGAAACTGGACGTTGTCTCCAATTACAGTCAAGATAGAGTAATATAGACCTTTCCCTTATTTTCTCATAAGTCTTAATGGCATAGTGTTGAGCAAAATTACTAATTGCATTATTTCGTGAAAACAATAAGGCATATATTCTTATTTAATCTGTTTAGGTTGGAAATTAATTTGTAAATAAAATTTGTGTGGTTTATGATTCTTGGTTATTTCAGATTTGTTACAGCCATTTCTCCATACACATACACACAGACCTAACAATTTCAATGAACAAAAAAAAAAAAACGTGTAATCTTATTCTGAGAATTTTGCAAGAGACCACGAACAAGTGAGAGGTTATATGTCAACGGCTAAACAGATCAATGTCTAAGAAATTATTTCTAGTATTTCCTTCAAAACGTTTTTGTGTGGTTTGTAATTGGAAAAAATACTAACCCAAACCATGTAATTGGCATTTAAATTGATCCAACAATTCAGTGTGGTACATATTTTTATAGATAAGTGAAGCAAAAGAGTTTCGAATGCAAGAATCTTGTAATGTGCCAGTGAATAGTTTAATGTTTATTGTAATTCAACCCCAGGTAAATGATAGTGTTTCTTGGTTGTACTTGTACCAATTAGCATGTCGTTATAATATCACATTCTGTATAACATTTGGGAGGAATCGGAATCCTCAAAATAGACATTTAAGTATGCTCGTGAAATATTAGTTACTAACACCAATGAATACAATGAAAAAATATATTTGTACTTACTGGTCTAACGGAAGCCGTATACGAACTGTCCCGCCAATGGCCTGCCTTCCTTCCTTTATGCTTTGGAAAGGACTTGTGTTTGTTAATGCGTCCGCTGCCGGCGTTTGAATAATCCGGATAATCTAAATCTTTCCTGGAGTCCATGTAGCTTTCGTCAGTGGGCTCCTCGAAAACGCCCATTTCGTCCACACTGGATGCGGGAGCTAGAACGTCGGGGAAAGCGAGAATTCCTTTGTGGCTCGGCTCTTCGTAGCCACCGCCGTAACGGCCATAGCGAATTGACTCGAAAGCGGAATCGGGTTTGGGGGGCGGCGGCGGGGCATGAACTATCCTGCCGAACTTGGCGGCCGCCTGTTCTACCTCCTGTTCCTGTCGCATGGCTTCCTCGGCCAGCCGATCCCTCATTTCTCGAGCTCTCTCTTCCTGGAGGATCTCTTTCAACCTTTGGAAGCTGCCGGTCTGGGGCGGGGGCTCCAGCATCGGACCTCCCGATGACCTGAACGCTTTTCGTCCCGCAGATCTGAGGTAACCGCCACTTTCGCGCCTGGAAGTTCCGATCAGTCGAGCAACCTCTTCGAACGGACGATATCTTATCGGACCGGCATTTTCTCGGTTTCTCGAGGGCGGCGGAGAATGAACTATTCTTCCGTAAACCGGTCTCTGGTTCCGACCGCGTCCTCTACCCCTGATGCCGCCAGCCGAACGAACGTAAGGTTCCCACACGTTGTACACGAATGGGTCCCGGTACTGAGGGATCTCGTTTGTAATTTCGGCTGCTCTGGATTGCCTCTTCGAGAAACGCCACATGGCACGGAGTTCTTCGCAACTCGGCTCTCCGAGCCCTTGTCGTCCGCTGCCGGCTGGAACATATTCGGCACCGAGTTTCCGGTATTCTTTTCCTGGCTTCGCTGCTAGTCCGGGCAAGAAGATGCATGCGTAGATCACCAAACTGCTGAATAGGCAGACACGCATACCGAACTCAAAGCAGCAGCTATGCCACGGTTAGCTCTAAACGTGTCCCTCGAATGTCGATCTGTAAGAAAATAACAGCAATTATTAAAATATTGAAATAAAATTTAAATGCTACTTAATGATACAGGGTGTTTAACAAAAGGTGACAAACTCAGCACGCAAACCATGTTCAGTTACCTTTTTTGAAGCACCCTGTACATAACACATTATATATCATCACATTTTCTTTAGAAATACATAGGTACAGTATCTAATCTGTACAGAGGCGCAACCACGAATTTTTGTCTGTGGGGGCAAGTACCAGGATAAACGTACCAATAGAAATAATAATAATAATAATGCTAATAATAATAATAATGCTAATAATAATAATAATGTTATTATAATATTATTATTATTATTGATATGCTTTATTTTACTTCGCTTCTTGTGCCACGTTTGGCTAATTTGCGAAGATGGGGATGAGTGATGATATGATGAAAATTGATGAATGGACACTCAGAAACATCCATGCCCAAGCCGGGATTCGAACCCGGGATCAACATTATTATTATTATTAGTAGTAGTAGTAGTGGTAGTACTAGTATCAAATACGTTATTACCCTCGTAAATTATACAAAAAGGTGGTAGACGTTGTTGCTAAAGCATTTGTGTTCGTACAAACGATTTGAATTATTTTTTCAACACGTTAAATTTCACATTAAACATTAAACAGCACACAAACAATTTTTGAAAGACAGAAAATGCTTGATAATTACATTCCAAATGTAATTATTTTTTACATTAACATGTATAACTTTCATGCACGATATATGTTTCACATATATGCAACATGGAGCGACATGGACACTAAATTGTGTACGTATTCAAAATTTCTTTAATACATATTATATACAACATATATTATTTAAATACATTACACATCGAATTCAGCCATCTCACAATAAACCAACAGCAAAAATGACATAAATTGTCTCTCAAATGTGCACGCTCCCTTTCCTCAAAACAATTGTTCATGCATTTAAAACAAAATCAATTAAGACAAGTCTTATTTCTCTTTCTGGTAATTTACAATGCATTAGAGAGAACAATGATATATTGCGAGTGATGCGAGCAAGAACATTTTTGGCGAAATCTACGCTGATCTATTACACTCTATATTCGTGGAATCTATAATCAATATCTTTCGTATTATGGATAACGTAGCATGCACGGGTATTTGGTTTGAAGGGATTAATATACATGTAAATGTTCTCCGAGACTATAATTTTGCTTAATTATTAATTTCTCTTAAACTCAGGAAAATTAGTTTTTAAGCGCGGTTGCTTGCTAATGGCCTCCATTAAATCCTCTCCGACTAATTAAGGAAGCGGAGTGAATAAGCGATATTTGAATTTTACCTCCTTGCGTGTAAGCTAATTAAACTCTGGGAAGAATAATTCTCATTTTTCTCTGTGTGATTTTAGTGAGAAGAATATAAAATACTTACAAAAATGAACCATATTAGTAGTACCGATTCACTGTCAGATTAATTAAATTAAGATGCAGTGTTATGAGACAATTGTGGATAAAAGTTGAAGCACGCTTGTCAGCATAGTCTAATTTTATCAGAGGACTCAAATACAGAGAAAAGGTTGTCTCGAGGAACAGCATCTTCTCTTAGAATCTTCGTTCATACGACCAATCCATAGTTGAATTTTATAGACTCCATAGAACGACGTTCTGCACACAAGCTTTTGAGTTTTTTTAGATACAAATACGCTAATCGGGACTGGACCTGCAGTTTAAAGTAGGATCCGAACCCTGTGTGCCTCCACGGGGTATCCAACCCGAGACCCCTTGATTACAAGGCAATGACGCTACCACTGCGCCATGGAGGAGGCCCCGATTGTCATCGAATTTGAGTAATGAAATACGTGTATTTCAAGGATTCACCTGTACAGATTTCGGATATCTGTAATCTATACAAAAAAATGTTTCTACGTTTCTACGCAAGAACTTCAGAATGAGGATATGGGCAGGCCATATTTTTTGCAGGTGCAGGTGCAAATGGGAGGGGGATCGTTTCTTGTCATATTTTCATGTGTTTTGCGTTTTTAAAAGGAAATATGGGTAAAAGCTCTGTCGTGGAGCATTCTACTATTACCTTTTTTCACTCTTTCTAGTTCGGTTATTGTGTGTGGCTTTTCTACATCTTGGGTTATTCGTGCCGACGAGGATAAATGATGAACTGGTGAAATAGATGGTGGGAAAAGAAAGAATGATCCAGGGTTAGGACTCGGGACCTCTGTCTTCGTAGCATGTTACGCTAACCACTACTCCACGGAGGCCTCTGGCTCTTTATTTTTCTGTCATCCGTGATATGCACATACAGGAATGGTTCTGAATTCATAGATTTACAGAATAAACGTCCTCGCAAATATACCCACGCAAGTTTCCTATTGCTTCAAATAATGTATTGTCTAAATATAGAAGAAGATAAAGGAAGATGCTGTGAAGCAAGAAACATTGCGCCAAGATATAAAATAATTCTGCTTCTTACATTTTTTTCGAGGATACTTCAGTGTACCTTTTCGCATGTGTTCCCAGCGTTTTCCTTCGCAAAGATTCATTTCCAATGCAAACTGCCCCTCTGTTCGCTCCATATTGCATTGTCTACGAAACAATTTAAACAGCAAAGCAAATAGAACGCACCCTTTGTCAACAACTCAGCGCAGGTGGCGAAATTTGAAAGAGGTCTGAAGGGTTGATTTCCTTCTACGTGTTGGCTGATGAAGTTCTTTCATTGCCTACTACGTGACAGGGAAACCCGATACCACAGTTCTGAAGAGCTCAATATATTGATCGGTCACATATATAAAAGATACATTCTTAGTTCGACCCCTTTGTGCAAGAGAACATTTTCTCCCCATGGAGCTAACGGCACATGCACATGTATCATAAAGAAGTCGTTACTTGGGTGTAGAAACAGGAAGTAAATTAATGTTGTTTTTTTATTATTTTTAACAACCGGATTGTGTGTACGTTAACCAACAACAACATTTCAATCGATACCATAAGTTGTTGATGACCTGTAATGGGTGCGTCATTCTTTTGTTTCTTTTACAACATGAGCATTTCCGTGTATGTGGTTCAGCTTCATTTCCTGGAAAAGTCATAAGTCATGTCTCGTGCAGGAAAAACCTGGGGGCGGGGAGAAGGGGTGCTCAACGATGTGGGTTGCCCGTGAGGACATTTCTCACCACCATTCACTGAAACAAAATATCTTTTTCTCTCTCTAGTCGCTGGGAGTTTTCTTGACAAGAGCTCGGAGAAAGATGGAACTTGCATTCTCGCGCGTTACTGATGTTACACAAAGTAGATTGTCTCCGAATTACAAAAATGTTCAATAGCGGTTGCTGCAGTCACATTTTCATCAATATTTTTTATTGTTCTCTTCGCTCTGCTGATGAGAACTTAAAGCATGGGTTTGAGTTTTTTTTAGCCCACTTTACGCACACATAGGCTAATCGCGACTGTACCTAGAGTTTAAATACAGGGTAATTCAAAATGAATGGTGCAACTTTACACAGCTATTATGACTTTAGTATTTATGCTAGAAAATCAGACAAGGCATCAATATAAAGAAAAACTCTGGACGTTTTATTCCCACTTAGCGCGCTTATTCTGCTTAGCCGATGCTCCACCAGGATCGCCAGTGTAGCAAAATGGCTAATGACCAGTAGAAGGCGTACTGTGTGTTGGAGCTATCGAGAACTGATTCGATCACAATGGTGCAAAGACATTTCCGTATGCATTTTGGTAGTAATGCATATGTTTCACCCTTCCGAAAGATTTGCCAAAGTTACAACTGCGAATTGTTAGTGCCTTCGAAATCGTTGACAACGACTTGCCGCCTCGTGCATAGCAAGTACTTGATTATCGTATGGACCTTTTCCACGTTTCACATGGTTCCCATGTTGAATCTTTGTAATGTGAGTAAAACTTCCAGAGTTCTTCTTTATATTGATGCCTTGCCTAATTTTCTATCATAAATAGTAACGTCATAATAACTGTGTAAAGTTGCACTATTCATTTTGAATTACACTCTATGATCCGAACCTCTGTGCCTCCACCGGGTATCGAACCCGGGACTACTTGATTACAAGCCGAAAACGTTACCACTACCACATCGTGGAGTTCCAAACTTAAACATGGATGAGATTCGCTGATATGACAATGAAGGGGGGGGGGGGTTACAGCGCAATAATCCATGCCTTATCAGAGATTCGAATCCACACTCCATTACTTCACAATGCTAATCAATTTAAAACAGAAGGAACGTTATGATATTATTCAACATGCATATTGTTCCCAAATGCAACAACATCGAGCTTGAAAAGTTAATTGAATTGACGTCGATTGTCTGTACAGTCATGAACACTTCTGAGTTGCAACGATCCCGTTGTAAGTCAATGATATTGTGTCCGTATCTGTCCAGAAGTGTCTGTATCTGTACCATAATCGGCGATAGGGTAATAGAAGAACCTGGAAAATCGGACGAAGTTTCCATGGTCTTTTGGAAGAGTACCTATCCACATTCACCTGGAGTGGCTGTGGAAAACCAAGGCAAAGCCTGCTAGGTTTTGAGCTGACGATACCCTATACTCGTTCGATACAAGAATTGCACGAAAGCATATTTTGCTATTGTTTGTATTATTAGGTTGGGTGCTTGTAACTTACTTTGAACAATGAAAGTGCTCAATGATGAATCAGTACTAATGATCTGGCATAAAAGGGAAGCCTTTATTACAAGAACGACTTTCCAAACTTAATGTTCAAAGAAACGTGTATTAATATTCCTGCAAACACATTTCGAAAAGATGGTGGCTCAGTCGGTAACGCGTCTGACTACCATGCTCAAGGTCCCGGGTTCGATCCCCGGCCGGTTCAAATCCGGGAACTTTTCTAACGGTGGAAGCGGCCCCGGCGCCAACCCAGCGTCGAATAACATGGGTACCTGGGGGAAACCCTGGGGGGTAAAGGCGGTCAGGGGCGTGATGCTGATCACATCACCCTCACTCACGACCGGATCAAGAAAGTGTGGGGCGTTACCCCCACACCCCCTATACGCCTTCATGGCGTGGTGCTATGCACAGGGGAACACCTTACCTTTACCTTTTTACCTTTTTAAATTTTCATATACATTACGAACCCGAAACCAATCGTTCAATTTTCTTGATTGCTGTTACGTTTTCCCAAGCTCAGTTGCATATGTTTTAAAAAGGATAATTCTCTTCATTACAATAAACTAGTCTCAGAAGAAAAATCGTGACTAGAAAATGAATTATCAGTAGTGTTGAGTGAAACGCTATCACGTTGCAATCAAAGCGTCCCGGGTTCGATCCCCGTAGAGGAAAATGGGACAGTGGTTCAGACCCCATTATATATTCTAGCTCCAGTCCCGAGTAGCCTATCTAAGCATAAAGTTGACTTAAACCACCAGCTAGGACAATGAAAGAAATATTCATTGCAATTTCTAAATTACAGTCTTCCTCTATTAGTATTGTAAAAGTTTGAAGAACTGACTGAAACATGGAGTGCAAGGGGCGATCTTCTAGACACCCAAAAGTCAATCTCCTTTCCACGTAGTACACCCCGGTAACTGCTGTCTTGCAGGCCAGCGATGCTCTGGTGACTGGACCTACGGCCAGTATAGCTGTGTTGTCCTTCTGTGTACTGGGTAACCCTTTACAGCCTCAGCTTTTAATATGTAAGTGCATTTTAGTACTAACCGACAGCATATTTTTAAATCGTCTTAAACAATGAATGAATGAATGAATTAGTTTTAAAATTGACTAAGGAAGTATTTAATGGAGATATTTTCTTTTCTTGTTAGAGGTCTGTCCTCAATTTTATTTTAGTTGAGGGGCACATCCCCGTATCATGTGCTGAACTGCCCATAATATCAAATTCAATCAATCAGTCTGACTGAAACGTGATATAAAATACTATTGACATCTTCATCTGCCTAGTCACAAGATGTTGATGTATTTTTTGGCAGAGTGCGCGTGCGCGCATGTCACAGGGATGAGATTGCTCTTTCCACGTCAAAAGAACGCTTCGACCCCAACATCACCACCCTCTACCGTAGCTCAAGGAGAAAGCTGATATATACTTTTTCCTCTCTTTTTTAGCTGCTGTGCACATAGTTGGGCTTCCTGCTGCTATCTCGACAGTTCAATGAAACCTAAATGACGCACCACTTCCCTTTCTCTGCAGGGGTTGTTTACGAATCAGGCTACTCCTCTCAGCCACTCCAGAGACCTTATCGATTAGTGCCGTTCCCCTCCCCACAGAGCAAGAACAGCATACTGTACCTGCAGGGTGCATTTAAAGTATTAGCCCCTGTACAGTGCGCGGATGCACTTACAGGAAATTCCCACTAGACTGGGAGTCTGTAAGTCTTAAATGGCTTTTGGCAAACTTGTTGCAAAGATTTATGAACAGTGTTTCCTTCCCGGTAAGAACATTAAAGCACGACTTCGGTAGTCTGATATAGAAGTTGTCTGTTCTCTTCTCTCTCTCTCTCTCTCTCTCTCTCTCTCTCTCTCTCTCTCTCTCTCTCTTCATCTCCACTCCTTCCTTTCAGTCTTCTCTCTCTTTCTCTCTGTCGCTCTTTCCCTTCCCCCTCTCTTTCTGTCTATTTTTAACAATAATGGTTTTATTTATTGATTGATTTGGTTTTATTTTACTTCGCTTTCCTGCCACTTTTAGTTAGTGGCAAAGATGAGGATGAGTGGTGATATGATGAATGGACACACACAAATAACACCCATATCCAGGCAGGGATTCGAACCCAGGACCACAGGCGTCGTAGCGCGCTGTGCTAATCACCCCGCCACGGAGGTCAGCAATAATGTTTCTTTTATATGCGCCACGAACAGCCAGATACAGCTCCTTGCCAAATACAATAGCCATAAAATAACACATAGAGAAAAAAAAATGAATTAACAATGCACGTTTGTTTAAGCTTTTTTAGTAACAGGAAACAGAAAATTTGGTAATTTTGACTATTTTTTTGGTAACTCTAAGCAAATGTGCACGATTACTATAACAATTTAGTTCTGGTGAATAATAGTTTGTTTGTCGCCCACGTAAACAAATATGTGGTTACGAGAAACTATTTGTCGGTAATTCCGAACAAACCTCTTAGCCTGTTACATTTCACCTTCCATTACTACACAAAATTATCCACATAACATAGTGAATTGGGCACTTCTAGGATTGCATACTAACCTTTAGATTCAATCATCACAATGGAAGCTACAACCGGCTCCGGCAGGGTATCAGGTTCGAATCCTGAGTAAGGCATGGGTGTGTTCCTCCCCCAACATATATTTCATCAGTTCATCGTCTCAATTAATCTCAAGAAGCAGAAAAGTTACAACAATTATAAAGTAATAGAAGATAAACCGCAGCCTTTTCAAATAAACAACTTTTTTTATCTTCAAACATTGAGATATCTTCTAATCAGTGAATCCTCCATTGACCTCATAGGTAAAAGAAATGTTCGATACGGTGAGAGATGTAAAACAACAAGAAGCAAATGTCGTTACTACTAACTTGTAAGTAACAACGACTCTTCCAGTAACCGTTAGTTTAAAGTTAAACGCGACAAGGGGGATGCACTCACTATTACTGGGGATCTGGAGCAAGATACAACATCCTTAACCCGCTAATTTGAAGCCGTGACACCTGATTCCTCAGCGCGCCCTGCCAACCGTCAGATTAGGCATTAGTGGTTTATTTGCGAGATAGACAACTAGGAAGAATAAAATATATTTATAAAATGTAAGAACGCGATTTGTTGAAAAAATTGACTTCCCACTGAACTTGCTCTTGATATTTACCCTTTCTGGAGTGAATAGAACTGAAAGTCATAACATCACGTGTTACTTTCAAGTTTCCAAAATTCGGATGATTTTCTTAGAAAATTAATGAATATATTAGAACTTTTCCTTAACGATATCGCACGATACAAACGGAAACTTCCTGTATTATATGTATCGCATCAATGTACCTAGATAGCTGAAGTTAAACGAGAGTTAATATTTTCAACAAGTTTGAGAAAATGCTGCTAAGTGTTGACCCCTAAAAAAGGAAACCTTGATCTGATTTTTTTAATGAGTGACAAACTATAATTTATTAAATAAATTTTTCCCAAATATTATACTATTTAGTCACGTCTTAAAGGAGAAATTTAATGAGCTAGAGATTATCTGGCGATTGTTTCAGCCTAGGACGAGAGATCATGCAGTGCATGAGTGTGTGTATTTTTCTAATAAACTTTACAATATTTTCGCTGATTTAAGAGTTTGAATAATCTCACATATTGTAACTAAAGAGAGAGGCAAAAATGAATCGGCAACATCATTTCTAAGGTATGTATTACCATTGGGGCAAATAGTGGATCTCCTCACAAAAAGTTTGGAATATTGTTATATTAGGCAAGGCCTTCGAATTCAACACCACGTGGTATCTGTCTTTCTGCTGGACGTTCGCCGACATATGCCACCTTGCCTATCACCTATTGCCTAATACAACAATATTGCAAACTTTTTGTGTCTAATATAACAATATTCCAACTTTTTGTGAGGAGTGTATAAGTCGGTTTGATATATGAAATCTTCCTTCATCGAAAATCACGAATTCTTTGAAAATTCTAATTTCAGGTCAAAACTAACTTTAGGTTAGTATAAATCTAAGAAGATTGTGAAAGTAGCTATTATTAGAACATATAATTAATCTCCGCTATTCGGTTACTCTAGCATCTTTAGTGAATGAACATCGAGGGAAGGTACAGTCATGTTCAAAAAATTTGTCGCATGGATTTTTTCTAAGTCCAACGTCTTACGAAATTATGTTGGTAGCTCTGAAACAAGGAAGTGTTGTGAAATATACGATCCTCCAATCAGAGTGAAGTTCGATTCTGAGGAGCAGGAGGCGTGACTCACGGTCTTGTCCACAGGAAGTTCAACCAATGCAGCATTTCCAAATATGAGATAACGTCCCCATTGGTTAAATATTGTTTCAATAATGCGAATCGGCAGAAAGATTGCGCAAAAGTTTACTTTGTCGTTTTAATACTTTTAATCGTTTCAAATTAGTATTAAATTGTCCCAATTATAGTTCAAGAGCTTAATATAATGTATTCATGTATGTGTTTGACAATCATATATCACTCATTAGAACAATTTTCACATTGTTTTCACTATGTGAGATGACATTTCATTTACATTTACGATAAAATAGTGGTTTGGGTGTAATAACAGTTTTCATTAATTAATTTAGAGATGCGTTTTTATTTGTTGAGTTAATGATTAGGTTAATTCGTTATTTCTCGCAAAAAGAGGGAACCACAGCTGAAAGAAAATACACAACTTGTATTATTTAGGTCAAGAGTTCGTTTTAACATCACTTTTTGCACACATAGGCTAATCACGACTCGGGAGACATTTAAATTGGAATCTGAAACATTATGCGGTCTGACTGGAACTCGGAAAAGGACACACCGATTACAAGACGTCGATACATTACCACTTGGTCTGGCGAACGCCAATAATAATGAGGGGTTGTGGGAGTGGGAGATGGGTGACGGAAAGTAGAAAATAAATAGTATTTTTGGGGGTATTTAATGTTATATTTATACACATACAAACCTAAGAAAATATTTATTTTGATACATGTGTTGGGGGGTGGGAAAGGGGGAAAAGAGAGGGACGGAAAGATATTGGGAGAGATGGGACGAAGAGGTGATTGTGGAAAATGTTTTATTTGACGTTCAGTAATAAAAACAATCAAATCAATGATGATTATCTTATAAATACCATATTTAATGTAAATTTGTTTTAAAAATGGGGGCGGAGAGCTGTTTGTTTTACGTTCAGTGAAGGATAACAAGTGGAGACACATAGTGGTTCGTATCTCACTTTAAACTGTAGGTCCAGGCCCCATTAGCCTATCTGTGTATAACGTGGATTTAGAATTCAGTAGAAAATAACGTCGATCTAGTATTTTGGATTTTAGATGCGTTGAGACCACTAAAATTTCCAATTCTTATAAGAAGAAACCTGTCCTCATATTACCATTTTGAAAGAGATAGAGTTAATTCTATAATCTTACGTTGTTACTTTCAAAGAAGACTAATTCAAATAGTAACAATGGGAAAGCTTACGAAAAGTTTTTGCCACCGTGCGGATTTGAACCTACGACCATTAGAGTGACAACCCAGTGCGATAACCACTACCCCACGAGTTCGTTCCTTCTTACGGCATGATTATGAGTTAAGACCAATTCGTTCAATATGCATTAGAAATATAATCCCCACCCGCCTCTTTATAAACAACACACCCAAACGCTCCTTTGTAGCAAATGAAATAAAGGTGGTATGAATGTCACAAAACATTTAAGCAAAATCTACTATATTTGCGACGCAATCGTTTTACATGGAGAGGCTACAGCTTCGAGAATTGAGGTTGTGACGTGGCTTCTTGTAGTGGTAGGGTAGATATTCGTATGGCAAGGTTCCAGCGTGCACTAGCCAGTAATTTCCGAGAAAAAAACTTCAATTTATTTTATGATGCTAAAGTGGTTCGGTGATAGGCTGTCAGTATTACACGCCGAAGATTATAAGTTTGACTTCTGTTCGATTACCCCTATTATTATTATATATAGCAACTAAGTATTGTATTTAATTAATAATTGAAATAAATAAAAATGTTATATATAACAGTTGGGCTGAAAAGTTCGTAGGCTAACATAGTAAAAAATATTTTTTGACAAAATTCGATTTTATTATTCAATATAGTTGCCTTTGAGGGCGATACAACGATTATAGGGGTCATACAATTTTTCGATGCCATTTTTATAGTACGATTTCTCTTTAGCCTCAAAATAGGCCTCAGTTTCGGCGATTACCTCTTCATCAGTGCTAAATTTCTTTCCAGCGAGCATTCTTTTAAGGTCTGCAAACAGGAAAAAGTCACTGGGGGCCAGATCTGGAGAATATGATGGATGGGGAAGCAATTCGTAGTCTAATTCATATAATTTTGCCATCGTTTTCATTGATTTGTGACACGGTGCATTGTCTTGATGAAACAGCACTTTTTTCTTCTTCAAATGGGGCCGTTTTTTCGTGATTTCATCCTTTAAACGCTCCAACAACGCTATGTAATAATCTCAGCTATCTCGATCAACTTCACTTTACGATCATTTAAAATTATTTTGTGGACTTTTTTGATGTTTTCGTCGATAACAGCCTCTTTGGGGCGTCCACTGCGTGCATCGTCTTCGATGCTCATTTCGCCTCGTTTAAATTTAGCAAACCACTTCTCAACGGTTGATTTTCCTGGTGCAGAGTCCGAATAATGTTTATCAAGCCAAGCCTTGGCTTCAACAGTATTTTTTTTCGCCAAAAAGCAATGCTTTATTAACACACGAAATTCTTTTTTATCCATTTTTTCACAATAACAAAAGCTGCTTCACTCACAATGCTATATCTCACGAACTAATTATCCGGCAGCTGTGAAATTTATACACGTATCTTTTGAAGGTTAGTACTAAGTAAAAATCACATGGATTTAATTCTAGTAACGCCATCTATGAGTCAGCCTACGAACTTTTCAGCCCAACTGTTATATTTTAAAAAATAACACTCCTTTCTAATGATTTTTCAATGTTATTTTTGAAAATAATTTTTCAGAATATGTTTTTGAATTTCTCATCATTTTACTAGGATTTGCATAAAAATGATCCATGTGTCCTATTCGACGAAATGTCACGTACAGCGAAAGTTATACATTTTTATTTTAGGGAAAATTATCAAGAAACAAAACAAATAAATACTATTGACATCCTTTTGTGAATAGTATTTATATTACATTATTTTTTGTTCACCATGCATAGTTGTATTCTTGTAAAAAGCTTGAAAAACAATATATTCTCTACATTTCGCAAAGCAAATAATATACGAATTTTCGTAATAAGTAAAATGCAATAAATAATTTTTCGGTTTAATAAGAAATAAAAATCGCAGAGTTAACCGAACGGTGAATCGAACACAGAATTTTACACACCATAAAATGCCTTGTAGCCTTTGCAATGAAGTGATGTAGATTCAAGTAATAAAATTTCATGCAAAATCGTACGTTATAAGATTGTTCAAATATATTAAATCAATGTGTCCATAAGTTATTATACTGTCAGCCATTTGGCACATCTCGTTACAAAATCTCAGCACATCATCATTCACTAGTTAATCGAATTGAATATTTATTCACTTCACAGTTCAAATTGCAACAATAGTTTCGACTCATATCACGTGAGATGTAAACTCAATTCAATTCTCTCATTGTATGTAACTTGTATGTTGAGCTCATGTAGAAATATCAATTATGAGCTCTAAGCTAAATTTGATGCTACAATCGCTTGATCAACTCTTGCGTCTCGCTGCCAGACATTCTACGTTCCTGTTTGCTCCAGGTCGCTTCTGCATTTCATTATCATTGTTTTTACCTCTGTTTCATTCTCATCGTCGTTCTGTTATCAATTGCAGTACTCTACTGTGTCTCTCGGAAATCTACTCAAAATCAATGATTTCCTACTGAACAATTTCAGTAGGCCTAATGTGTAATTACAGTTGAGGAACTACAAGTGAAATATTCTCTTCAGTACCACATGTAATATTGCATGTAGTGTGTTTGAATTTCAATTTGAATTCAAAATTTTGGGTGCGTCAGCACTTAGGCTATTTTGCATCTGTCACTTTATACGGGGTCCAGCCCCTTACCAGAACTAAAATAACATAACTGTAACGTCGTGTTGTAACTAAAATATTAAAATATTCTGAATTCGGTTAAAAGCTGAGGCTGTAAAGAGGCACTCAGCACCCACAAGGACCAAACACAGGACAACACAGAAAATTATACTGGCCATGGAGCCAGTCGCCAGAACCTCGTTCGTCTGCAAACTGAAGTCCAGGGTGTACTATGTGGAAGCAACAATTGGGTGTACATACTTCGTGGAAGGTCATCCCTTACACCCTTGTAGTGTGTTTAGCTCAGCATGTTAGCTGTAAATATAACTTTTTATTCCTCCTCACTAACAATTTGTTTTTATATCTATTTAAAATTTAAACCAACCTCACTTCCATGTAGTACACCCTGAACTGCATTTTGCAGACTAACGAGGCTCTGGTGACTGGACCTACTGTTAGTATAATCTTTGTAGGACTGCGTGTGTGTTGTCGTTGTTTGTGCTGACTGTCTGTCGCTTTACAGGCTAAGCTTTTAACCCAGGTAAGGATATTTTAGTTTTCAGACACGCTTTTATTTTTGTCATGATAAGGGGCTGGACCCCGTATAGCGTGACGGGTGTAAAATACCCTAAGTTTTCAGGCACTCAAATTGTAATTCAAATTTAAAATATCTTAACATAGATGTTTCAAAACACCTATTGATCTACTGAAAACAGTAGACAAAAGTTTCATTGGAGTAAGTAGAAAAGAGTCATGAAATAATACCCAAAGAAGTCAAGCATTATGAATTAATGTTACATACTTTTTTTATTTCACTTTCCAAAACCTAGGAGCTCAAAATAATACATGGCATGCAATTTACTAGACAGTCTGCTTTTCTGTGATTGATTCGTCGTGCCCAGTCGGGGATAACTTCCGTTCAAGGTAAAAGGGGAAGGGGAAGAAATCCACCACAGTACCATGACGTATGAAGTAACATGTTCACAGGCATCCAATACAACTGATAAGGGTTCACCTGACCTTGGAAGTGTGGGAAACACGTTTCACGCTGGTTTCCAGACTGCTGTGGCTAAATCTGGAACTAACGGTGGAATAAGAAATAGCTTGCAACATTTAACAATGACATTTCGCATTTACAAAATATGAGATATGTAGACTTTGATTTATTTATTATAGTAGACGGTAGAGAATTACTTACCACGAAAGTCAAGTTCTAAATTGCAGACATCAAAATCTACTCCAGGTTGTGAAATACATTTGTGATAGACAGCAGATAGGTTAATAAGGTTTACAAGATTTGGTTTTGGTTTGGTTTGATGTTTTAAGTCCACTTTATGCACAGTAAGGCTAATCGGGACTGGACCTACAGTTTAAAGTGGGATCCGAACCACTTGTGCCTCCACCGGGTATCGAACCCGGGACCCCTTGATTACAAGGCAATGACGCTACCACTGCGCCATGGGGAGGCCCGGTTTACAAGATTGCTAACGACTCTTAAGACAAACGTTGAACGAAGGTTATTGAGTGAGAAAATGGGAAATTGTTAAAAATAGCGGCCTAGTTGAGTGAAGATCGAAGGTTCGAATCTCTTATAGAACCGGCTATTTTTTTACACTAATTTTTGGTGCGTAATATATTTAATGTATTGTCGACATTTATAAGAAACAAAATATGAAAACTCTCCTCCTCTGTAACGGTGTGGTCTAAGACTCTGTGCTTTGGATTCCGACTGCAGCGGGACGGCATGGATTCGAGTCGTCCTGGGTTCACGGCCTGTTATCTGTATAGGACCGGTGGCAACCCACCATCGTGAGGAAATTGGGGAGCTACGAGTGACTGGTGTAACCTGGTTTCAGATATCTTCTATAACGGCTGAGGGTTCGACGTGCTGACCAACGTCACCTCGTTGCCAGTTGAAGATAACTGTAGGTAGGATTGTGGAAGGGAGACTGACAGTCGGGAGATAGCCCATGGCCCTTCAAGGTTTTAAAATATGAAAACTATTCCTTCCGTAAATCTAATTTCTCGTCATTGTCACGTGAGATTTCTTTTCAGTATGACTCCTGCAATGCTAATTAGTTCCTAAGTAGGATAATGAGATGGACATAGAGATATTAAATTATGAGTTCACTGTTTAAAAAATTTACATTAACACATTTTTATATTCACATACCTCTTTACAAATTCCTGAGCACGTCACTACAAATGAACCAATCTAGTGCACACTAGAGCCTTGGCTTATCGATATGGGGTATCCTACAATTTTGTCAAACCACAACCTCAATTCTCGAAGCTGTAGCCTCTCCATGTAAAACGATTGCGTCGCAAATATAGTAGATTTTGCTTAAATGTTTTGTGACATTCATACCACCTTTATTTCATTTGCTACAAAGGAGCGTTTGGGTGTGTTGTTTATAAAGAGGCGGGTGGGGATTATATTTCTAATGCATATTGAACGAATTGGTCTTAACTCATAATCATGCCGTAAGAAGGAACGAACTCGTGGGGTAGTGGTTATCGCACTGGGTTGTCACTCTAATGGTCGTAGGTTCAAATCCGCACGGTGGCAAAAACTTTTCGTAAGCTTTCCCATTGTTACTATTTGAATTAGTCTTCTTTGAAAGTAACAACGTAAGATTATAGAATTAACTCTATCTCTTTCAAAATGGTAATATGAGGACAGGTTTCTTCTTATAAGAATTGGAAATTTTAGTGGTCTCAACGCATCTAAAATCCAAAATACTAGATCGACGTTATTTTCTACTGAATTCTAAATCCACGTTATACACAGATAGGCTAATGGGGCCTGGACCTACAGTTTAAAGTGAGATACGAACCACTATGTGTCTCCACTTGTTATCCTTCACTGAACGTAAAACAAACAGCTCTCCGCCCCCATTTTTAAAACAAATTTACATTAAATATGGTATTTATAAGATAATCATCATTGATTTGATTGTTTTTATTACTGAACGTCAAATAAAACATTTTCCACAATCACCTCTTCGTCCCATCTCTCCCAATATCTTTCCGTCCCTCTCTTTTCCCCCTTTCCCACCCCCCAACACATGTATCAAAATAAATATTTTCTTAGGTTTGTATGTGTATAAATATAACATTAAATACCCCCAAAAATACTATTTATTTTCTACTTTCCGTCACCCCTCTCCCACTCCCACAACCCCTCATTATTATTGGCGTTCGCCAGACCAAGTGGTAATGTATCGACGTCTTGTAATCGGTGTGTCCTTTTCCGAGTTCCAGTCAGGCCCCATAATGTTTCAGATTCCAATTTAAATGTATCCCGAGTCGTGATTAGCCTATGTGTGCAAAAAGTGATGTTAAAACGAACTCTTGACTAGTGTTGCCCACGGGACGAGACGGGACAGGCTTTTAAAAATTCGAGACGAGACGAGATTGATCATGTGTCCCTTTGACAAACCAATATTTTCGAGACGAGACAGCATTTCACAGCATTTCCACGAGACGAGACAGGCCAAAGTCTCGTCTCGTGGGCAACACTACTCTTGACCTAAAAAATACAAGTTGTGTATTTTCTTTCAGCTGTGGTTCCCTCTTTTTGCGAGAAATAACGAATTAACCTAATCATTAACTCAACAAATAAAAATGCATCTCTAAATTAATTAATGAAAACTGTTATTACACCCAAACCACTATTTTATCGTAAATGTAGTGAAAACAATGTGAAAATTGTTCTAATGAGTGATATATGATTAACAAACACATACATGAATACATTATATTAAGCTCTTGAACTATAATTGGGACAATTTAATACTAATTTGAAACGATTAAAAGTATTAAAACGACAAAGTAAACTTTTGCGCAATCTTTCTGCCGATTCGCATTATTGAAACAATATTTAACCAATGGGGACGTTATCTCATATTTGGAAATGCTGCATTGGTTGAACTTCCTGTGGACAAGACCGTGAGTCACGCCTCCTGCTCCTCAGAATCGAACTTCACTCTGATTGGAGGATCGTATATTTCACAACACTTCCTTGTTTCAGAGCTACCAACATAATTTCGTAAGACGTTGGACTTAGAAAAAATCCATGCGACAAATTTTTTGAACATGACTGTACCTTCCCTCGATGTTCATTCACTAAAGATGCTAGAGTAACCGAATAGCGGAGATTAATTATATGTTCTAATAATAGCTACTTTCACAATCTTCTTAGATTTATACTAACCTAAAGTTAGTTTTGACCTGAAATTAGAATTTTCAAAGAATTCGTGATTTTCGATGAAGGAAGATTTCATATATCAAACCGACTTATACACTCCTCACAAAAAGTTGGAATATTGTTATATTAGACACAAACAGACCAACATAATTTCGTAAGACGTTGGACTTAGAAAAAATCCATGCGACAAATTTTTTGAACATGACTGTACTAACTCCTAATGCCATCTGAGGTCCACAAAAGCAAATTATTGATCATCATGGGCACACAATGACACGCCATTTCGCCGTAATATGTCTTTCCAGCTCAGCTGTCACGATGTGAAAAGAATGGGGCGAAAGATATGAAGTGAGTGTCATAGATTTGTATAGCCTCCTGTTGCTACGGAGCGCGATGAGAAGGGGGAAATGTGAAAGGAGTTTCGAAAAAAAAAATTGACACCTTTAAAAATGTCTCTCGCCTGGACATCTTGAACAGAAGTAAGTAGCAAAATAAGATGACGCCATGCAGAAGAATGTTTATCGTTGGCTTGCTTTTTCAGAACACCAAGTTGTTCTTGCCCATTTATTTTTTTTGCTTCTCGCCGTATTCTAAACTATTTTTATGGCATGACATAAAATATTGTTCCGTATTATACAGCTGATTTTTAACAATCAATTTATGACAATTACTATGATATGAAACAAAAACTGACCTCTTTCTTTTTAATGCTGCTCTTATCCACAAAAACATAATACACGAGCAAGCAAAATCTACTTTGTTCTTCGCAAAGATATTTTATTTTAGAAAATCTAAAATCATTTCTTTGTAGTTCATTTTTATAATTCTTGACTAATTACACTACATATATAATATGGTTGCCATTCTCCTGAACTTTTACAGAAATAGAAAGAGTTTCTAACTTGGAGCATTTGATCACTTTTCTATGGAGAGAGTGATATAAAATACCCGATACCTTTCAAAGGCTTCCTTCAGTTTTAGAATTTTGACAACAGCATTACATTAATGAAAACGAACTCGCGCTTTAAACCTGAAAAACCTTCTATTATCCATTATTTTTTTAAATACGTACCTTAAAATTGTTCTAAAAGTAATTGACAAATTGGCACAAATATTTCACAATCATTTTTGAAATGTTTTCCTGGCTACATAGTGATAACAATTTGTTTTGGTTTTGAATGTTTTACACATGATAGTAGCTTTTCTGATTTCAACCACTTGGAAATGTTTAAATTTGATCAGTTCTTTTAATTCTATCTTTTCCTTATTCCTTTCTAATTTTACAGTAATCCTATTAAAACTGATTAGCAGGATTGTTTTTGAAGAACGCTCTTGACAGCTTAATATTTATTTTTCCATATTTTCAGTCTCTGTAGGTAGTTATAGTTGCTAAAGCTCCGAAACCTCCATTTGTAAAGTTGAATTTTGATATTAATTAAAGATTCTTCCAATTAGAAGCATGGGATATAATCCTCGCCCCCCATAATATGAAGTTTATAATTGCCATGGAAACCTCAAGTTGGTCGACTTTCATAGGAAAATTTAAAAAAAATAAAGTGAAAAAAATATTACATCGACTTTGAATAAAATGCAATCTGATAGCTTATTTTTTAAAAAAATTGTTGTTTGAACCTTTTCGATATCGGCGAGAGATTGCTGAGTTGTGGTTTCTGTGTTTCATTTACTGAAGAGGGCAATGCACCGATAATGTTGTTTACCATCGTTAGTTTAAGGTAGGATCAAATAATCTCAATTATGAGAATCGCACTGCTTACCTGCGTTACTTAGGAATCAATTTCCGCTACGAAGCTTTGGTTTTGACAGATAAAGGCAGGAATGATTTGGGTTAAGCTTTCATTGCTTATGGTCAATCAATTCTCATTAACGTAACTGTTGAAAAGCTAATATTAATTAACCAAATATAAAGCTGACGTTACACAACAATAAATATATTTTCTTCCCAAATGTTGATTTTACAGGTTACAGTTCTCATTTTAAACTGTAAGGCCAGCCTCGATTACACCCTGCCTCGGGAATCTCTAGAGCAAGCGAACGAAAACAAGTCCACTGCGCAAGTAATGACTCTAGAGGGCTCGACTAATGAACACGTGAGAGTAGCTAGTGCATGGAGGTGAATACACGGCCGCAGCTACCAGACGTTTGCAGCAGCGCGCACTGATTTTCCCCGTGCAGTCGCTTTCTCCCTTCCTCTATCGTTATGCCGAGACAGAGTGTAGATTATTTGAACACAAAGTGGACTTAAACAATTTAAATTAAAAGTAAGGTATATTTACGATAATTTTTCAACGTGTCAATATTTCTTTTAACACTTCGTACGAACTTGTTTGGAAATTAAATGCACAAGCTGTTCTTTGGTCATATTGAAATAGTACCAGAGTGCGAAACTGACTGCATAACCGTTCAAGACAAGGGGTAAAAGGTAAAAAAAAAAAAGGTAAAGTGTTCCCCTGTGCTTAGCACCACGCCATGAAGGCGTATAGGGGGTGTGGGGGTAACGCCCCACACTTTCTTGATCCGGTCGTGAGTAGGGGTGATGTGATCAGCACCACGCCCCTGACCGCCTTTACCCCCCAGGGTTTCCCCCAGGTACCCATGTTATTCGACGCTGGGTGGGCGCCGGGGCCGCTTCCAACGTTAGAAAAGTTCCCGGAAAGTAGAGAATTCATAGGAATATACTTATCTTCGAAAAACTACCAAATCAATAACAATTCGCGTATTGAGTACCATCATCACTATTATCTGACTTTCTAGAGCATAGAACACACACACATATTGGGAATAAGTGTGGACAAATTAATCTGTATCTGAAAATGTTAAGGAACGTTCATATATTAGATTCCAGATTCAGCCCCTCCAAAATAAAATTCTGTGTACGCTACTGGTAAGCATATTCGTTTGGAATAACCAAAAGGAGGATCTAGTGACCAAACATATCCTTACTTACACGTACATAAAACGTAGCCTACATGCAACAGTTCACCGCTACTACAAGCTGTCTTTTTTTAATAATCGTGCATATTTGTTTGGACATGCCAAATAATTTATTCAAATTAACTGATTTCGTTAAGGCTACCATTCATTACGAAAAATGTTACTTCAAACAAATCAGTTATTTTCTTCTGTCTGGTATCTGAGTTTGAAAACTGGGATATTTCATCTGTCATGCAGTAAGCCACATGTTCCCGGTTAACCGTGCAACAGATAGTTGAAACAAATAAGACAAAGAGAAGAATCAAACCATTTAGCTTACATTTTTCTATTCTCTAATTACATTTCGTTTATTGATGACGTTGTTGCTTTTCTGATCTCTCTATTCGATTGCCTCTTTCACTCAACCGCCTTTTGTTTTCATAATCCAGAGAGTTCATCAAGGCGCAACTGTTCATGCGATGATTTTCCCGTTTTCGCCTTCCTTCCTCACCCTCGGCTAACATCTGCTCTATTTCACACCGATGCTCACACGTGCAGGGTGAGTCGCCCCTATAGAGGACGTTAACACCTGTGCGATTATCTCACTTTCGACCACAGCAGCACTGGTGGACACGAGCAGGATTCACTTAACACAGAACGTGACTGGACTTCTAGAGGAGGAGCCCAGAGGATTTTCTTCAATATATGCCCAGCTTGTAGTTGCAATAATTTTATTTGTCCTCTATTACTTTGCAACAATAAATATACTTTAATTTCTAGCCATTCCCCTAGGCGTATCGACACCAGAGATTTCGAATCTTGGACAAGGCATTATTAATCCACCTAACCATTCATCCTCATCATCGCGATTAACAAAAGGAGGTAAAGAAGTCATGTTAATTAAACAAAATATAATAATTTTCATATTGTGAAAAAAGCTTGTAAAATTTTCATCGCCTTTATCTTTAGTACACTGTGCATGTAAGAAATTAAATTCTATAGATGCTGTGTCACGAGTTGCTGTTCTTCTTGCCTCAAATATTTATTATTATTATTATGATAATAACAACAATAATAATAATGACAATATTAAAAGAAGTGTAAGAAAGTTCAATACAGAATTCAATTAACTGAATAAAGTAAAAGTTGAAATCAAGTTGAAATATCCCATAGTTCATCTTGATTTGGCATTCAGAATAAGAAACTTTACTTTTGATGTCACTTGAAGCGTTCTTTTAATGCATTGCGATGATCAGATCAGTATTATAATTATTTTCATTTTATTTATTCCTTTGAAACGCTCAAGTCAATAAGGGTCGAATTGGTGCTGATGGCTGCAGAGACAGGGACTTATATTTTAGAACAGATTGTTTATTACATATCATGCTATTTATTATATTATTACAATATGAGCCACGTGTGTTTAGAACAATGTAATTAGACACTTTGGAATTTATGCGAGAATTTTTAGTTATAGGTTTCGTGTACATTATTTGCCGAGGCCCTACACCTATCTACGTTTCTTTTTAAAATATGCACTTTATATGCAAATTTTTTTATATAAATTAACACATTGAGCGGTCGAAGGTCTAGGAGAATGGACATTTCTTTGTTATTATCCATTCATCAATTTAATATAAACAGTATCATACATATTGTCGCAACTAGTCAAAACTAGCGGAAAAGCTACGACAAAATACTTGTTTGGTCGAGAAAACACATTTTTAAATATGCCTTTACAATGAAAACAAGAATGTGCGTAGAGATACTGAGACTAGCTATTATTTTGTTTATATTGAATTAGCATGTATCAACGAAATACACTCATGCTCACAAATTAAGGATAATAGAGGTTTTGGTGCCCCACGATACAGAACTGGAACAAACGAGTTCTGGTAGCACAGACACATGTTGAACACACAAGAAAGATATCCACATACCCTGTTTAACCCTGTATATTGCAGAAAACGTGTGAAAAACCAAAGAGCGCACATATGATACAAACCAAGGGAGAGTGTAAATTGTTGTTCCACAGTTCTTTGAGCATGTGCACAGGTTTCAGTATGGAATGTGATGCCCATGCATATTGACACATGCAGTACAACTGTTAGGCATACTCTGGAGGAGGTTGTCGAACAGCTGTTGGGGTATGGCCTCCCATTCTTGCATCAGCGCCTGTCGGAGCTCCTGAAAAGTCCGAGGAGGTGGAAGACGTGCGGCAACACGTCGGCCTAGAGCATCCCAAGCATTTTTGATTGGGTTGAGGTCGGGGGAATAGGCAGGCCGCTCCATTCGTATGATGTCTTCTGTTTCAAGGTACTCCTCCACAATAGCAGCTTGGTGTGGCTTGGCATTGTCATCCATCAGGAGGAACGTAGGACCGACTGCACCTCTGAAAAGACGAACGTAGTCTTGCAGAATAACATCCCGGTACACCTGATCTGTTACGGTACCTCTGTCGAAGATATGCAAGGGTGTACGTGAACCCAGGATAATGCCACCCCACACCATGACATCACCACCTCCATACTGGTCCCTTTCGACGATGTTACCGGGTCGGTATCTGGTTCCTGGTTCATGCCAGATGGTTACACGA
Source organism: Lepisma saccharinum (assembly GCF_977018435.1). NCBI lineage: Eukaryota > Metazoa > Arthropoda > Insecta > Zygentoma > Lepismatidae > Lepisma > Lepisma saccharinum. The sequence continues at coordinate 24,524,236 of NC_139230.1, read as the reverse complement.
CGAGAATCATTGTTGAGACTATACCTGGACTCGTCAGTCAAGAGTACCTGAGACCATTCTTCCATTGTCGATGTCCTGTGTTCTCTACACCAGTTGTTCCGGGCTACTCTGTGACAATGTGACAGTGGAATGTAAATTCCAGGCCTCCGGGCGAATAAACCGTGCCTGTTGAGTCGTCTGTACACAGTGTGTCTGGAAACAACTGTTCCAGTGGCAGCTGTAAGGTCTCGAGCAAGGTTCCCGGCAGTACTCCGTCTGTGTCTCTGGGCACTTACGGTGAGATACCTGTCTTCTCGTGGTGTTGTACACTGTGGACGCCCACTGCTGTAGCGCCGAGACACGTTTCCAGTCTGTTGGAATCGTTGCCATAATCGTAAGATGACACTTTGTGGCACATGGAGCACCTGTGACACGACCTGCTGTCTTTGGCCCGCCTCTAGCCACCCAAGTATCCTTCCCCTCATTACATCATCAATATGTGTTCGTTGAGCCATATATCACGCACACTTACCATTAGCACAACCGAACACAACTGCACACTTCCTATCGGCACTGTACTCTGGTCAGCAGTTTTGCTCCTGTGCGTCATTGGTCTGCTTATAGCACCACCACACACTGGATCAAGGTCATAGTCAACACAGGTTCTTTGGTACAGTACCCAGACATCATTTCAAGCTGCAACGTGCACATCAAATATTTCTTTGTACAAGATTGAGCATTATCCTTAATTTATCAGCATGAGTGTATTTGCAGAATTTTTGTCGAACCTTTGGTGCAATCACATGTTAACAAGGCCAAGTTACTTTGACGAAGAAAGTAAATGGATTAGAGCAATAATTGTAAGATTCTTTAACTTCAACTAATGAGGCTGATTAATTTAGGTTAAGGAATAGATAGAAGCCATTATCATCAAACTATATAGTATTTGTTATTTCTGACAAAAGTATAAGTTTAAGATATTTTTAATTTCCCTACAAGTTTTGAATCAAAACTATTCCTGAAACCTCGTCCATTCTACCTACGAGTTATATTAAAAATTCACTAACCCCTTGAAGCAAGCTGCTCAAGTATTGGTAGGGAGGAAATATTTTTTTCTTTTTCGAATTGCTTCCTATGTTTATTGGATCTCCAAATTACTTTCTTCTTTCATCGCAGAACAGAAAAGGCCAGCAAGAGAATTTAATTTATTATTGATTTATGCGGTACTGGCATCGAATTCCAAAGATCGGTTGCATGGGAAAATAAAAAAAATAAAAGACAAAGTATTTTGATGTGTTTTTGTTTTTGAAATGTGTTCCATTTGTTTGCTATTTTCATATTTTACTGCTGTGGAAGCTAATCACAGCGATGAGTAATATGAGATTTGATATTTCACTTAGTACAAAGAAATATAGAAAGCTTGTGTGTGTGGGCTGTTTTTGTTTGTCAACGCTTGTTTAAGTACACTTTAAGGCTCGGGTAGGCTAATCGAGACTAGACCTACAGTTTTAAGATCGGATCCAAGTCTCTGGACAATGTGCCTCCGCCCAGGATGCAACCAGGGAGCCCTTGATTACAAGGCGAGAGCGTTACCACTACGCCATCAGGGAGGCACGTTTGCCAACGCGCGTAAACTGTAACGAACAGTGAAATACTTAATCGCATCACTTGTTTATGGTATATTTTTCGTTAATATTTCAATATGGTGGGCTTTCTATCATTCGTTCATGCTTTTATTTGTCGTAACTTTTCACTCATGGTGCCGGCCTCCGTGGCGGAGTGGTTAGGACGCCAGGGGTCCCGGGTTGGAATCCGGCCTGGGTATGGGTGTTTGCGAGTTTCCATTCATCAATTTTATCATATCATCACTCATATCAGTCTTGGCGATTAGCCAAAAGTAGTAGAAATGCGAAGGAAAATAAAGTTAATAATTCGGCATAAGGCGGGGGGGGGGGCGAATGTTGTACCTTTTTTGGGGGGAGTGCGTCATAGGCCTTGGGGGGGATGGGCACCCCTGTGAGCCATGGACCTTACTATTGAAAGACAGCTTCAGTGATGTCTTCCGCGAAATATTTGAGTTTCGCACAGCCTGGTACGTACATGGCTCATACGAAAATTGTGATGTTTTATTGGCTCGTTCGTAAGTTGTACAGAAATTAAACATCACAGGAATTGTTCAGGATGCCATTAAGCAGACTATTTTTGGCACAGGCTACACACGGAGAATCGATGCTAATTGCAGGTCCAGAAATTTGTCATTATCAAAGGGCTATTTTGAAACAATACGAGCTTCAATCCGGTCGGAACAAATCATATCCGGTAGGATGAATGAAAACTATCAGTGTTCGTTATTGATCTTCCATCGTGTTCATTAATCTTCAACTCCTTTCATTAAGAAAACTTACAGATGAACGGAAGTGTGGACGTCGAAGGTACAATGAGGCCATAAAAAAGAAAACTGAATGACAAAACAAAAGGAAAGAACAAGTTTTCTTTTGAGATACTAATTCATAGAACTGGTATTTTAGGAATTATTCCTGCTCTTACTGAAAGAAAAATAACTTTCAATTATTGCGATAATTAGTAATTTCTAACGAAAAGAAAATCGAAAAAAACAACTACTATTGTACACATACGTCAGAATATAGCGCCAACACGATACTTGCGGCGAAACCCTCTGTTTAAAGAAAGTAACGTCTAAAGTTTGGAGACAATATCATTTATAAACATATACGCGTCTGTAAGTTGTGACGTAGCTATGCAGAACCAAAAATAAAAAAAAATGGTAAATTTGTTTTTGTAACGGAAGAATGGTTACTTCACGAGAATTTACAGTGCATCACTAAATACATTGACATAAAATGTCGATTAAAGTGTTGCCGATTCAAGATTTAAAGTACTTTTAAAAAACTTGGAAACCCTGATTTCACATTATTTAATTCACTTGCTGTGATTTTACTGTCTTTGTTTCATTCATGTGAAAATTAAAACAATTCAAACAAGTCTCCCTGATGGCGTAGTGGTAACGTCGTCACCTTGTAATCAAGGGGTACCGGGTTCGATACACGATGGGAAACATCGTGGTTCGGATCGCACTTTAAACTGTAGGTCCAGTATCGATTAGCATTTCTGTGCATAAAGTGAATTTAAAACAACAATTCAATTCAAAAAATATTCTAAGACCAAAAATAGACCAGGTAATTCAGTCGATAAGGCGTCGGGCGGTTACACGGTAGAACAAAGTTTGATTCCAAGTTGGATGGTCATAAGAAGAGGAGGGATCCGTAAATATTCTTGCATAAAGTGGATCTAGATCCAACCAGTTTCAGCTTGTGATCAACCTTGAGAGAGGGGGGAATGGAGAAGTTGACCGCAGTGTGGTGCTTATCACGTCACCTGAGCTATTGCCGAGATCAACAATGTACCTCCACGGCCACTATGCCCCTTCATGCAATATACTATTATAACACACCAAATCCTACCTTGCAACTTTATGTATATAGAGGTCCTTGTGACCGAAGGACGCGGTGGAGCCTTGGCCACCAAGAATAATCCTCCAAGGCAACCATTTATATGATCTAACAGACTACACGCTACCCTGAAGACGGAGGCAGATTCAGCCTCCGAAACGTAGGTAAATATCTTTTAAAAAATAACAGTCGTTAAAAGTCCAAAAACTAGAATGACCAAATATATGTGTAAAGTTTGTAACCAGTTTTTTGTGAGATTTGCATTTTTCTACATTCATCGTATTTGAATGTTACTTTAGGGAAATATTGAAGCATAAGATGACAGGAAATAACTCATCTATTTGGTTGGAATTACGTAATTGTTTTTGAGAGACCACAAAGCTCATTGATATTTTCTTCAAACTTTTCTTTTACAAACTATCGCCTCATCGTAGGGATAAGCCTATTTGCACTATTCTACATGCAATTAAGTCTACAGGGGTCTGCAGTTTTGTTAATTTGGATATTGTAAATCTTGCAAAGAAGTGCATCTGAGTTGAGAAACAATTTTATCGTGCATTGAGTTGAAACCAGAAAAATGAGTAATCAAAAATAGCGTAGTCAAGTCAACGTAAATCATGCGAAAGGCATCAAAAAAGGCTTTCGTCCGGATAGAAGGCTCGTTAGAGGAAAACAATGAAACCTTCAACCCCCTTGATAGGGTGGCGAAGGGGCGAATCGGATAATTGTAGTGGATGCGGGAAGAGGGAAAGAATGTGAAGATACGTATCCTCCAGTCCGATCCCTTGCGTAGGGGGGTTGTGGGTATTATTAGTCTTGCTAAATCCTTTGATATCTTCATTCCCCCTTTTGGATCCTCCCATCGAATGCCTCATCTACAGTTCACCGAACTGAAACTGGGAAGGGAGCTCGGTTTTAAATTTGATGGGGATACACGATTCCAGAAGGCAGGAAAATATATAAGAAAGAATTGTGGCTTCAAACTCTGCCAATTCTTGTATTTTGTAATTGCAAATTCTTATATTTTACGTTGCATTTCTTCCACTCTTGACTAATCGCGATGATGATTTCTATGAAATTGACGAAGGAGTTCTCGTGAGCAGGCCAGGACTCGAACCTGGAAACTTTGGTAGAGATATCTTGAGTCAATTTCTTAACACACTCGCGCCACCGAAGACCTTTGCGGTGGAATAGTTGTATCGCCGTTCCCTTGTACCTCAAGGAAGATCGATCCTCAGTGGAGACACTGTTCCCACTAACTGTAGGTCCAGTCCCGATTAGCCTGTCTGAGCATAAAGTGGACTGTAAACGAACTTGGATTATTAGTCACAGTACATTCTATTAATGAGACTTGAGAACCTCGATATGAAGAGTTTCTAGTTACATTTTTATTTCCTATTCGCCCTATTTTCTTCCAAGGATAAAGCATACCAAAGAACTGAATGAGATTATGGATATCAAAATGAATTCCGTTGCTATGCTTTTCCGGAAACTAAAACGAAAATATATTTTTTTTAGGGTACAAGTTCATTAAAGTGTTCGTGACCTGAAACCAGTATTTGCATCCCTTTTTATTGCGGTTTGACAGCTGATTTCAATGCGAAGAAAGTAAGAACTCAGATATTGTGTACCATTCACTGAAGTCCCCAGGACTCTGGAGGCGGGCTTATTGGAGCATTTGTCTCGAGGCAGTTCCTCAACTCCAACTAAGTTTTCTTCAGAAACAGTTTCAACCACTAAGCACTTCCTAGCTAAGAGGGTTTTTTTCATGTAAATCTTCCATTGAAGTTGTAAACTTCCCATGCTCATCTAATCTGGCTCTGGGCACGTCTTTCTTTTGTCGTATTGAGATGGCTTCAGAGCGCGAAGAGGCTTCATATAGCATAGGAAAGCAAATTCCAAACTTCAGAAGCAGATAGATTCCATTTAGACGAATCTGGTATTTTACGAGTGTATATTTCAATATACAATTTCGTTTACAATGGCGATTGTTTTATCCACGCACCCAGGGACGGACAGACATACATACACACACACACACACACACACACACACACACACACACATATATATATATATATATATATATATATATATATAATATAGTTGGGGTTCGAACGTGGAGTCTTCCCTGACGAGATCATTAGTCAGTTGGAATGGATTCGGAACTGCGGACAATAACAAAAGAGCCTCTAAAATATGTCCGGAAATCCATATTTAACGGAATTACAACCGCATGAAAACTTTTTGAGCCACGGTAATCTAATCGGTAGAGCGTCTCACTGCCACGGGGAGAGACCTGGGTTCGATTCCCGGCGTGGGTGAACTAAGGTACGAATTTTTCCGGCCTTCTCCCGCATGAAAAGCAAGTGAAAGCATTGTGACCTTATTGCATAGTAATTAATAAATTACGAGTTTGTCTGGATTAAATCTCAGTTCAAACTGTACACCAGTTGTTTTTAACCTACCGTATCTGTGATTAAATTGGACATAAAGTAAGCTTTAATATACATTCTGATAAACAAAGTTGTTTGGGCATTGCATTGTATTGTTTGAAATTGCTTTCGAATCTCCAAATCTTGACAAATGAAAATGTTCAAAGATCCTTACAAAGAAAAACTACATCCGCTCCCCTTGGATGAAAAAAATTGTGTTTTTCGAATTCCTCTTTTCCAGAGGCACGTGATCCGTGACACAGAAGGTTGTAGGAGTAGATCTCAACTCATTCTCAATCTCTACACTGTAAAAATAAACTTTTTGAAAACTTTTGGTACGTACACTTCCCTCCATATAATGTGTACAAAATCTGCACTGAAAGTGTATTGTAAGTCTTGAAAAGATGAATCAGATGAGAACGACTCCATAATCAAAGTGGACATATGATAAACAGTGCTATGATCTGCCCGCTTTTACACTCCGTTGGATTTCTTAGAACAAAGTTTTGCTATGATACATAATTTTAATAGTATTTTTAAAACTGCAAACTCTAAAAGCAAACTTAATTCACTCTTTGTTCTTGGTAACCATTATAATTAGTCAACATTGAAATTATTAATTAATTGTGTAAATTAGGATATTAACCACAATTTGGGCCTTCCAACTGTTCAGATATCAATAACATGCTCATGGACCGTGCACCCACCGATATGCCGGTCTTCTTGACCTAGTAGTAGCGTGGTACACTACGAAGCAATGGGTACCAGGCATGGGCGTCGCCAGGGGAAAGTCGAATCGAAGATGTCGAGGACACCCCCTCCCCTCAAAAATATTGTGATAAAAGACCAGTGACATATGCAGAAGTATGTCAAGGGGGGGGGGTCACTTTTAAAATTATTGCATTATAGGTATTTTAAATTATTATTATTATTATTATTACTACTAGTAGTAGTAGTAGTAGCAGTTTTAGTTTAGTTTTAGTTTAAGTTTATTATATGAAAAATATTGTACTTATTACAACCAAGTTTACATAATAGTTACTTCTAACATTAGTAGCAGTAGCAGCAGCAGCAAACGCAGTAGTATGAGAAGCTTTGGAACGTGTAAAAGTTACAAATTAACAGAGTTTCAGTGTTGCAAATTATGAAAGTTTCGTACGAAATTCGATATCTCAAGACCATTTTTAAACAATGACGCAAAATGAGGTGAAATAAAGTGCTTCGTTTATAAATTGCCATAAATTGAAAAAAAATGTGCATGGAAATTTCCAGGGGGGGGTCGAACGACCGGTTCGACCCCGCCCCCTTGCCGACGGCCATGGTACCAGGTCCGAACCAAGGGTGAGGCATTTTTTGTTCCTAATCTTTCATCAGCTCACAGTTCATCCTCACCGATGCGAGTAACCTATAGAAGTAGAAAAGCGGCGCAAAATAACAGCCGCTATATTATTACGTTTAAATTCATAGGAATGCATAAATGTCTCTCCTGAAAGTGAATTCGCTTTACAAAATAACACTTTGTACCCTTGCCATACTGCGAGAATGTTCCCAAAGCATATCATGTCAGGGATTCCACCAGAGCAGAAAATTAAAACACACAGAAATCCAGCGCGAGGCTGGCGAAAATAGCGACTCTAATTAACGTCGTAGGAAGTCGTTGAGGCTGTGTCAACGTGTTAAACCGCCCGTTCAGCCTCTAATAGCAATGGTACAATTGTTTAAATTTCACGTGCATTTCTATTATTTCTGTTCTCATGTGATTTTGAATGCCTCGATCTAAAATATGCTCTTAACGCTTTTGGTGGAAACCAAATCATTTTGTTAAACGCATGAAGAAACTTCAATTTATTGTTTCATTCAGGAAAAGGAAATCAAGTTTTTGGTTTGAAGCTTTGCAGAGACTACAATTAGTGATTTGCCTCGGTGGTCTAATCGGTAAGGCGTCTGACTTCCACGCGGGTTCGATTCCCGGAGTGGGTGATATAAGGTTGGAATTTTTCCGGCCTTGTCCCCGCATAAAGCGGCTCTGGGGCTCACCCAGCCTCAAATCAATAAGTACCGTGGGCAAACCAGCGGCCGGAGCGTGGTGCTGATCACATTACCTCCAAAAATGGCCGAGATCTAGAATTTTTTTTTGGTTCCTACTCCCCAACCCCCTAAATGTGCCTTCATGGCACGGTGCTATATGCACGGGGAGCTTTACCTTTACAACACTAGTGTAAATTTTAACAACAATTCTTGGGGCTCTCCGATGGCATAGTGAAAACGCTGTCGTCTTGCAATCAAGGGGTCTCGGGTTCGATTATCTTGGGAGCCACGTCGCACTCGCGTTACATAGCACCCCCAACATACACGTGCATACAGAGGTGTGTATATTCACACTAATATGATCGGATACAGAAACCTAAATGTGCAATTATTTCGTAGTATCTAATAAAGAAATAAAGTATAGCTATTTCATTTACATGTCTCATCAAATTAGTTCATCTTACTGTATTTTAGGAATACTCCGAAAAGAAAAATAAGTAGTAAATTTAACGAGAAGTTTGCATAAATGCTCTGTGCTCCTTGATGGAAAATGAACGTTCACCGTTCATCACTGTAACGGGGCGAAGAGCTTTCCAACAACAACATCTAAAAACCAACGAGCAGAGATCATAATCTCCTCCGTAAATACCGCTCTACAAATCTCACTCTATCATCAATCTAACCTTTTTCATATTTATCACCGTACGTGTTTACATGGCAACTGAACCGTACCGAAAATCACCTTAAACACTGACATTTTGGGCCCTCTTGGAAAATTGAACTTGTGACAAGAATGATGAATGATGGAAGTTTCCTTCGCGGGTTCAATAAGAGTGGCAGAATACGCAGAAGTAACATCTCCGCCTGCAGGGACAAAAAAAAAGAAGTTCATCAAACTTCCATTTTAGGCATAACGTTAAAATTTTCATTTTAACGGCAAATGAATATATCTAGGCTGTTTGGGGGGAAAAGCACTCGAGTCAAGAGATGCAATTTTACAGCAGACATGTTTTTATTTATTCTTGTAATAGCAAACATTACAAACATGATATAAATGTTGGATCATCAATGTTTCGAATCTTTACGCATGCGCAATATAAGATTACACTTCTAATATTTTCTACAATTGATTCAGTGTGAAAGCAACAGAAAATAGAAGATTGTGATTGATGTGCCTTTTGCCGAACACCCTGAATATATATCTATGAAATATGAGCCGTGGTGGTTCAGTGGGTAGGACGTCTGACTGCCGCGCGGGAGTCCCGGGGTCGATTATCTCAGGTTGGATGTTTTCCAACATTGGTCCTGCATGAATCGGCTCTGGGATGCGCACAGTGGGAGGTAGAGGAGGCCGAAGCGTGATACTGATCACATCAGCTGTCCAATGCCCGAAATCGTTAATATGTGAAGCCCTACCTCCACATCCCTTCATGGTACGGTGCAACGAGCTCGGAATGATGCCTTTTACCAGTACCATCAGTGGCGGCGATTAGGGAGGGCGAGGGGGGGCAGTTGCCCCCCTAAATTTTCGCCACTTTTGTCCTCGTTCTATTCTAAACCTTATCTACAAAGGGAAATATACTGTCTTTGCCCTCCCCCAGTTTTGCACTTTGCCTCCCCCCCCCTCGGTTTTGGAACCCAATTGCAGTCACTGAGTACCATATATAATATAATGCTCGTGTGTTCACGCATTACAATTTCTTTCAAAACCTTACTCCTTAACCTGGCTTAATGCATATGCCTTCCATATAACCACACACTAATGGGTGTTTTTTCTGACCTATATGCAAGCAATTCCAATGCATAAGAAATCCAAAAATGAAAATACTGAGGATACAAAAACTAAGCAAACAAAAAGCATACCATGTTAGAAACAATATATGAAAATAGGATGAAATTGGGACAATATTCTTCCTGATTATATGCATTTTATGCACTTTACTACCACAGTAAAGTGTATTTATGGGTTGCACTTTTAAAGAAATAAAGAGAAGGGTTTAAATGTACTTCTTTTGTTATTGTGTTGTGAAATATTAACGTAGGTTTTCAGTTAGCCCACATCTGCTGCATAATTAGGGGCCAAACTAAAAGATTCGCATTCCACGATGTAGTTCTGTTGATATGCCAACAAGGGTGGTTCAATAAAGCATCACCTTGATCTACTACCACTTACCACACACACATGGTATTTTGTGTGAAGTAGGATATATGTAATCTGCTGTGTACTAAAACTAGAAGAATTCAACCCTGTTCCTCGTTTAGTTTTTCTGTTAGAGCTGCGTGTGTAGGCATGACATACTGTCCAAAGTTGTATAACTGTTTCACACGTCTGACATTGCAAGAAGGTAAGCGACCACATTGTGTATACTGTAATGATTTTCGGCATTTACATTTGTTGACCTGTGGAAATTTTGATACGAATTTTGTTTCTTTGACCTTGTAAAACTTCATAATACTCTCTGGGTTCAACAATTTGAGTTCCAAATATTATGCATTTTCATTCATATTTATTTCGTCGCCCACGCGTTGTTTGAAACTGAATTTATTAGTTAAATGTTGCTAATGTGCCACCCACCCACTCACTGCTAAGCAACACATTTGACGTCACGAGCTTCAGAATCCCAGTACATTGCTGATTCCACGGAATGTGAAGCCAAGCGAACTGTATAAGGAGGAAAAAGACGCACATGCTCCAATGAGAGGTGAAGCGGAAATTTACATCTTGGAAACGCAATCCATGGATTTCTAACAGAAATAAAATCTTGAAAAATCTGTTGACGTGCTGAACTCAAGTATGTGAATCGAGATCTAAGTTAGACTTTTCATCTACATTACCTGCTTCTGGGAAGAAGACATACAATAGGAAGAACACAAAAAGGAGGAAATGAAGACACCCAAAATATATCTCATTCCCCAACAACCTTACTAAGATTTTCCATAATGATGAACCAAAAATAACATCAATTGTATCTCATGGTTATTAGGATGAAAATATCCCACACACAAACAATACTACCATCCTAGGTTTAGAGAAACATGAAGTTCTTTGATTGGGAAGTTGATTGGGTTTTTAACTTTTAATTCACAAGCACCTGGAAACTTAAGTCAACGATCGTATTAACGAAGAAAAGTTTCGTAAAAACCACCTTGATATATCGCCAATTGTTAGTAATACGACTTTAAATTTGTGGAAGATAAAAAATCTGAAATTGAAGCAAGTCTTACGGCAAATGTGTTGCCAGATTTGAAAGTAATTCATGCTGCATTGAGCTGCGGTTGTCCAATCCGACTTGCACGCGGGAAACCTGGGTTACATTCCCTGTGTTGGTGATTTGAGGTGGGAATTTTCTTGGCAACGTCCCTGCTTAAAGTGGCTTTGGGTCTCTCTTAGCCTCTTGGTCATCACAGCGCGCTACGAACCCATGGGTCCCGGGTTCGAATTACATTCTGGACAGGAACGTTCTTTGTGATTGTTCCTTCATCAATTGCATCATATCATCCCTCATCCTCATCTTCGTGATTAGCCAAAAGTGACAGAAAAGCGACGTAAAATAACCTAATTCAATCAATCTCTCAGCCTCTATCCCGGGATGCGGGCAGAAACAAGTCTCTGAGCAAGTAGTGACTCAAGAGGGCTCGACCAATAAGCGCGTGAGATTGGAAGTGATTGCATGAAGAGGAAAATGCGGCTGCAGCTACCAGCCGTTTGCAGCAGCGCCCACTGCTTTTGCTCGGTTCACTCGCTTACTACCACTACGCCATCTGTGAGCCCCTCGTGACGCTAAAATCGGGGTAGTTTCCACTGATCTTTCTGGATTCCACATATACGTACACACGGTATCGGGAATCTCTGGAGCAAGTGAACTAAAACAAGTCATCTGCCCTAGTAGAACTTGAGAGGGCTCGACCAATGAACGCGAAAGTGTTTGGAGGGGGAAACGTGGCTGTTGCACTAGCCGTTTGCAGCCCCAGAGCTTTTTCTCCACCCACTCCCTTTCTCCCCTTCTCTGCTGTTACGCACGGCCTTGCTTCACAGATTTCAGAGACAGAGTGTAGATGAAGGAATTTCCGAGAGTTTCCAACTACCATAAGTACGTTCTATTTCAATGTGTATTACTTTCAGGTACGTTCACACCATAATAAAGTAACATTGTGTTCAAGGGAATCGCTATCTCTATGGCCATAAATTGAATAATGGCTTAATTACATTTTTGTTACCTGTTGAACAGATTCCTCATCATTAGTCCAATGTTTCATGGGAACAGCTCATTATGAAGCAACACACGTTAATTGAACAGACGTTAATCTTCTTATACAGAAATCCCTACTAGGCAGTTAAGGTTTTAACGATGTAGATGGATGCCTAATCATCCACTCTAGAATTTAATTGGGATATAGGAAGTGTCTCGCAATAAGCCTCCACAGCTCATGTCCTAACAGGCAACTACAGAGTTTCAAATTAATGTCATTATTGAAATCTCCTTCATTTGATTACTCAATTACTGTCCTGTTTTTGACAGTATGTATCTTGAGATCCAGAACGTGACGGACAACACATTACTGTAGTCGTAGCTTTTGGCGATAGTGGTGGAAAATGGTTTCTATTCGCCAAGATTTTGAACGACAAGATTAAGAACTTCAGCAAGAAGATTCTCGTTCGCATATTGTATTCTGATAGAAGTAGATTTGACTTGATTTGTGTTATTTAGCGTTGCTTTTCTCCTATTTTTGGCTAATCTCGACTGTACTGCCTTTGTTTATATGTGAAAGTGTGAACTTGTGTCCGTGTGTGTGTTTGTAAACCTGTATTTGTTTTTTTTAAATTATATTAGTAAATAGATGTTAGATTATATCTGAATTGATGGTTAAGTGGAAGAAAAGGAGTTGTAGTCTTAACTTCGCCATGTATACAAAGCCGAAATGAATAAATGAGGATGAATGATGATATGCTGAAATTGATGAATGGACACTCGCATAGAACAACCATGGCGGGATTCGAACAAGGGAACCCTCGTGTCGTAGCGCGCTGTGTTAACCACTCCGCCACGGAGATCGGCTAAGAGAATTATTCCCATCATTTATGTCTGAAATGGAAATTATATGAATCGAAACTATTTTAATAAATTTCCACATTAGCTCTTGACTTTTTTGACTAAATGTTAAGATTGGTTCGTGTCTGTATGATCAGGCTCGCTGTGAAATTTGATTGGTTGATTTAGTTCATTTTTCTTCGCTTTTGGCTAATCGCGATTATTGGTATGAATTGTGATAAGATTGATGAAGGGGCAAACACAAACACACATGGACGACAGAACACGAGGGGATTATACTAACTGTGGGCCCAAACGCTAGAATCTCGTTAGTCTGCAATATGCAGTCCAGGGTGTACTACGTGGAACAGAGGTTTCGCTGCAGCTATTTCAAACTTCACATCAAGAAATGTATTATTGAAAAGGGGAAGGGACTGAATGATATGAATTTCCACTGCGAAAAATATTGTAAGAAATCTAAAATTTTGAATTGGCTATATTGTTTTATATTGCATTGGATACTTTATTTAACAGAAGGGTTGTCAGTGACGTCATTTTCCTACAGAAATTGATTAAACATGACTGTCAGTGTTCCGATCTATTACAAACTATAACCTTTAATGCGGGCCGCAACAGTGCAAGACAACGAAAACTATTCTACACAGAGAGATCAAGAGTCAACGTGCATAGGTTTTCACCTGCAGTGCGAATGCAGGACACAGTGAACGAACTATTAAAACTGTAGAATTTGACATACTCACAGATTCATTTAGTGCACCGAAGAAAAAGAATACTCTCATCAACAAGTGCATAAATTAGTGTAAATATTGTGTACATAGATGTTCATTTATATGTTATTTTATTTCTCTGTATGCATACTTGATTGATTGATTTGTTGTTTTAAGTCCACTTTATGCACAGTAAGGCTAATTGGGACTGAACCTACAGTTTAAAGTGGTATCCGAACAACTTGTGCCTCCACCGAGTTGTATGCATAGTATATTATGTTCAACATAATTGGGAGATGTATCCTGTGCTGAACTAATAAGTAATAATAATATTAAATTTCAATCTGCAGTAATTAATTCGTCCTAGGATCTGTTCTCCAAAATAAAAACGGAGGAGCGAGTATAAATTCTGGTACTTCATGTAGCTCTAATTGCAATTCCTAAATTATCGATTGTTGAATTGAACATGGTGCACGATAATGCGGGCACAATCAATATTAGATAGTTGATGCTGGTGGTAGAGAGAAAGATGTCTCAGCTGCATACAGCAGACTGCTGCGATAATTGCACACACTCAATCAAAATCTTTAAATGTTGGAATAAACTGGCAAGTATAACGAGTTGTAAAAAAATGTTCTCATCTTTGCAAGTCTTAGGTCCACATAATATTTGCCTAAGTTAAACAAGAGTTGACATAGACAAATTTAATTTGTGAAAATGAGCTCCGTTCAACGGAGTTGCCCATCAAACTAGCCTCCTTAAAGAGTAATTCATGTCAATCGATTTACTTAATTTTATCCTTATTTGTGAAATCAATACATGAATTTAATTTTTGCGAAGTTTGCGAAAAAAAATACATCGGGTCTACTATTTCTCTAAGCATTTCTGACGCTGTGGTGATGTTTATTGACTGATAAAATCTCGTTGTGAAAAATCTGATATGACCAGTGCATTATTTTTTTCGAAAATATATTTGAAAGAATAGATAGAAAAATATATATCATGACTAGAAAAGTGTTGTTTTGTTCTCTGAGTTGAAAAGGGAATTTATTTTGTAGTGACAAAAGAAACTAAAAATCAGAAATTGATGGTCTCCAGAAATACACATAAATCTGGAGGCATAAGAGCCATCAAGATAGTATAATACGGTGTCCTTCTCATTCTTGGTAACAATAATTGATGACCTCATTCAGTCGTTAACATGTATGTTGGTAAAACAAGATGTCGTGTTAATTGGTGAATAAACTTGGGGGGAACGACGACTTTGAAATACATAAAGAATGGCAACTAGAACTGGTAGGTTTTACAACAATTCAAACCAGAAAGAAGTTTCAGTTTCAGAAGTCCCAGTTGATGAGAGCAATGTATGCGTTCGAAACGTTGGAAGGAAACGCTCGGATATCCCAAGAACATTGGTTTGCATCACGTCACCTAGAAATCTATATACCCTGTACTAGCTAACTGTAGACCAGGCGAACGAGAACAAGTGTCTGTGCAAGTAGTGACGCGAGACGGCTCCACCAATGAACAGTGAGAGAAACGGGATTGCGTAATAGGCGACGGGAGTTACCCGATTTCCCTTCTTCTCTCTGTAAGCGTTGCAAACTTTTGAAAGCGACAATACCGTACGTACATGGCAAACGGACCGTATTTTTGTCTCCAGGTCCGTACGATTGGTTTAAGCATTTCTTAGGGAAATATTAGGGTTAGTGCAAATTTTGATAAGCCGTACATTTAGCGTACGTACTAAGGTCTGGACCGTACGTTGGCAACGCTGCGCTTTCACCACTCGATTTCCCTCCTCCTCCTCTGCCGCTATACGCGGCCCTGCTCCACAGTTAGCTGGGACGGGGTATAGAAATATTTAATTCGGAACTGGAAACCTAGAAATTCGCTTCCTGTTTCATAAAATGGAAGTTTCTTTTGCATAAGTAGAATACAGAATCTGTATTCGTCGACTCCCTTCCAGGCAAGAACAGACCTGTTGATTTACTCGAGCACAGCTGTACGAAACAAAGCTTTGGCGTTAACAATGAAGGGTATCGATCTACCTATACAAAATGAGGAGTGCGTCATTCCACAACACAATCGCAGGAGGGGATTAGATAGTGCGATTGCTGAGGTCTGACGAATGGTTCCGGAAGCTTCAAGTAATAATCTGACATGCCATACGTCTCGAAGTGATGCGATTCTTGTTTAAATAAAAAAAATGATTTTCCTGGAGGAAAAAATCTGAAAATACCACATCTGCGTTCAGAATTTTCTCTTGTTTTGGGCGTTCATGGAAAGTAAGTTGCTTCAGAGATCCCCGAGATAGAGTATAAGATATACATTTTGGTATATTTTGTATTTGCAACTAACATTTTAATGCATTTGTCTGTTGGACGTGAGGATTGTCTATACCAAGTTGCTTATTCTGTACTGAACCGATTCCGGCGGGTAAGAACAGGGATTCTTTACCAGTTGCTCAAGCGGCTCCGGCGCCCACCCAGCGTCGTATAAAGTGGGTACCTGGAGGAAACTCGGGGGGTAAAGGCAGCCAGGGGCGTGGTGCCCCACTTCGGCCGTGATCAAAAAAGTGTGAGGCTCCATACTCCACACCCCCTATACGCCTTCATGGCATGGGGCAAAGCACAGGGGAGCACTTTACTTTAAGTTGCCGAGGAAGAATGGAACACTAACTTTTGTCGAGAAATGTTCTGAAAGAGTTAAAACAAACAGGACGTCATGTGCTTCTGAAAGAATAACGGTAATTTTTTCTGATGTCAATATTCATCGAGCAACAGTAGTCTCGACAAACTGATTCAGAATAATGCCATTTTGTCTGTTATTTGTTGTTATTTCATATCAACTGGCAATATAATGTTTACTGTTACTACATCAGTAACATACGTACATCTCTTCTGAGATATTGATTGCGTTGATTGTGTGGACATTTCCAGCAATAATTGTGTTCTAGGAAAAGCTAATATCTTGTTACAACATGTATACTTCCTCTCATTCATTTCTGGTGCGTATCTCAGGTTTTCTGTCAGGGTGCGCAGAACAGACTCTTAGGGGGGAAAGAATCTACGCCTCCCTCCAAATTCCTCAAGGGGAAAATGTGCATAATATTGTTTACGTCCATCTTTTTTCTCCTGCAAATTTTATTTGAAGTCTGCGCCCCTGTCAGGTTGGTACTTATATTTGTCAGTGCCTGAGATACGAAGAAATGAAGAACGAGCGAGTTCTGTTTCAAATGTAAAACAAAAACTGGATGATTTGTCTAAATACGCATTTGCACTCACTGGCTCGTAGTGTGAGTTGTAGGTAGTACAGTCACGGACACTGTCGGGTTGTAACGTTTCCATTGAAAGTCAATGTATTCATTACAATCCGGCAGTGTCCGTGACTGTACAAACGCTTTCGTAATGGCTAATAGCCAGCGTATGATGTCCGAGGAGTCTGTGGAGCAAGTGAACGAAAACAAGTTCTCTACGCAAGTAGGGACTCCAGAGAGCTCGATCAATGAACGCGTGAGAGGGGAAGTGAGTGCATGGAGGGGGAAAACGCGGCTGCAGCGCAGCGCGCACTCCTTTAATCCGCCATCTCGCTTTCTCCCCTTTTCTACCGTTGTGCGCGGCCTTGCTCCACACACCTCGTACGGAGTATAAACAATTGTGAATAACATACATATCTGTACTGTGTTTAGGATTGTCTTACTCGAGTTCAGAATTTGGTATGCAGGATGTTTAAGGAAGAGGCCAGCATTTTTAAGATAGTATACTCTATCCCCGGAATCTGTGGAGCAAGGGGGGCGGGGGAGGAATCGAGTGGGCAGAGCGAAGCAGTACACGCTGCTCGAAGGCTGGTGACAGCAGTCGTTTCCCTCCTCCCCACGCCCTCTCGCAACAGACCGGACCGGTTTATCAGAACCGCCTAAAATATCTAAAAGCCATTTCCACTTCCTGGATTTAGCAGGATCGGTGGCGACCGCCTTAAGTGGTCGACTTTCGATCTCGCCACCGAAGTTCCTGCGTTCGAATCCCAGCTTGGGCATTGGTGTTTCTTGACTGTGTCCCTTCATCAACTTCATCTATAGGTCTTTTCAGTTCTTACGGCGGGCGCTATAGAAGCTGGCAAAGGAAGTGGGGAGCGGGGAAGCGACCAATCCAGAGCGATAAGAAACGCAGCACCTGTAGAACTAGGTTCACGTAATACTTATTTCCGCCACGTCGTATCTCTCGGCGCCACAGTTGTTGTCTGGTTGGTCTGCGGCAAATTCCCCCTCTCCCCACTTTCCTTGTAAGCTTCTAAAACGCCCGCCGTAAGAACTTAAAAGACCTATAATCGACACTCATCCCCATTTTGCGATTGGCCAAATGTGCCATAAAGCGAGCTAAAATAACAAAAATAAAACTCAAAAATATTTCCAGAATTTACGCAATTAATGTATTTTAATTATATAATTATAACCGGTGCCTTTTTCTGGAAATAAAGGTTCCGGTACTCTTCAAGTTGGTTTGTTATTATTGTTGTGTTGGTTTGTTATTGTCTCCACCATAAGAATTATTCAAAATATTGTGGTATGTTCATGCGTTTAAACACACACACATTTCTTTCGTTGCAATGAAATTTTATTCTCACCTATAAAAAGGTGCCGGTACGACTTACCGTTGCGTACCGTCAGAAAAAAAAGCATTGATTATAATTAATGTAACCGAATGATTTGTACCGAGAAAGTTTAATTCCTCCGTTAACCTGCTCGCTACGGCAAAAAAAAGTGCTCGGAAAACTTTTCTTCCTCTCTGGAACTGTCAACAAACGCATATATATCCGTATCGCATTTCCAGTGCAAACGATTTATATTCTTATGAAAATACGTCTTTGAACGGGACATGCATATTTCCTTCGCTGTGGATGATCAAAATCCTCTATCAGCTACTACAGAAGGCGCCTCGTAGCAGCTGTCATCATTGTCAGAGATGGAAGAGATTCATTTCGATAACTTGGTAGCCCTTCTTGCATAACAAATGTTCTATATCCGGGAGAGCGTAAGTTGCGTATTTGGGGCGGTAGCATTCAACTTCCCTGTTAAAGGGAAACTCCTTCATTAAGGTGTGAAACCTGTGTAACTTCTCGTGCGCGTGAAAATGCCGGGAGACATGCAGAGGTTCAAAGTGAGGCATGCATGAAATCGGTGCGCAGGGAGCAGCATGTGCAGTTTGCATGAAGGACATCATCTGTCTCCCCATCCCAAACGAAGAGCCACGTGGGGGATCGTGTTTCATTCGAGGGAGTGTACGATTACCCTTCTTTGTGGAGGGAAGCTCCATCGATGCATAAAGATGGTGGAAGCAGATGCATGCCGAAAGAAAGAAAAAAGGTTGCAGCCGCTGCCAATGACTTTTCTAGTACATGCTCTTTGAGTTCGCGTTTTTAGTTCACTTTATACGCAGGAAGGCTAATCGGGACTGCGCCTACAGTTTAAAGTGGGATCCTAACCACACCGGATATCGAACCCGGGACCCTTTGATTACAAGGTGACGATGTTGCCACAACACTATCGCGGAGTAAAAGCTCTTTATTTGCACAGCGCCTGGGAGGAAAACATTCAAGCTGGCCATGTGTGAGTTCCCATATTCTCGATCTCTGTCACACAGTATACAACTGTAGTTGTTATCAGCACCACACTCCGGTCGCCTCTGTCTTCCTAATTTGCCTCCCATTCATGGGAAGATGAGTAAACTCCAGAGCAGCTTACGTAAGGATATTCACGGGGAGAATTCCTGGAGTCAGACGTTAATATGTAATAATCATTTGAAAATATTGTACTTTATCATAAGAGAGAATTCCCTTTTGTCGTCATTACGAATAAAACTACGGCTTCATATCAACTTCTTGGTTACCGTTGAAAAAAAATTATTTAAAATGGTGAGGTTTGAAGAAGTCACCGCTTGGAGACACTACACTCTGTCTGGGGAATCTGTGGAGTAAGGCAGCGCGTAATTGCATAGAAGGAGAGAAAGCTAGTGGGCGGAGGAAATAAGTGCGAGCTGCTGTAAAGCTGGTTAGCTGCAGCTGCGTTTTCCCCTCATCGTGTGTTCATTGGTCGAACCCTCTTGAGTCACTACTTGCTCAAAGACTTGTTTTCGATTGCTTGCTCCAGAGATTCCCAGAACAGGACAAAACCAACCGGTATTAGGACTAATCTTGTGTTCATACTTATTGTTCTATCCAGGTTGTCGCTTGTGTCTTTGGTGTGAAATCTCCGTGTCGTGTGTCACTTCTTACTTGTCATCGTCACTTCCGTGTGAAAACCTCTTTGGATGCTCGATATACGTGGGTTGTAAATAAAGTAGTGGTAAGGTAATGACACCGTGCATGTGCTCTCAGGCAGCAGTGAGCAATGTCAGTTTGGAGCCATGCTGATGTGTGGAGTGTCAAAAGTGGTCGGTGCAGCAAGTGCTGTTGTGTATGTAGGAGGTTGAAATGAACACCATTTTCTGTAGTGCTCTAAAACATGTTTACAAAGGTAGATCAGTGATTGTGGATCAAAATCCAGACTTGATCATGGCAAAAATGCACAAGAATGTGATCAAAACTTGCATGAAGCCTGAAGCAACAATAACTAGCCTTACCTGATGGTTGCACAATGGTGACAATATCGGGAACCCAGCATGATGCAATTTTCCTCATGTTGAGGTTGTTCTCACGGACGCATCGCAACCTCCTAAATAAATGGACTTACCCATTATACAACCATCAGATACGACTTTGCAGTGTTGCTACAGGCTTCGTGCAAGTCTTGCTGATATTATCGTGCATTTTTTCCACAGGCAACCTGGATTTTGATCCACAATCAATGTTCTACCTTTGTAAACATGTTTTAGAGCAGTACAGAAAATGGTGTTCATTTCAACGTCGTATATACAACATAGCACTCGCTGTACCGACATGGGCCAAAACTGACATTGCTCACTGCCTGATAGCACATGCACGGTGTTGTCACTACTTTATTTACACCCCACGTAATAAACATACTTAAAGAGCAGTATTCTGAATTAGATTTTCGCAACCTAATTTCTGAAATAAAAGAGCTTAGCGTGCAAGGGAGCTAAAGAGATAGGCGACACGAAATAAGCAAACATTTTCGCCTCTTGAGAGTTCTCATTGCAGGCGAGAAGAGCTGCAAGCACCCATAGGAATCTTGTAATTGGCCCAGCACTTACCTATTGGAATAGCTTCATTCTTCCTCCAATGATATTCAAATGAGAAGAAATCGGAAGCACTACAAAGTGTAGTGCAACTAAATCGAGGGTGTTGGCTTGCATTAGTATTATCTATGTCATCCAATAAAAGTGTTGCCTTTGCTGAAAGTTGAGCTGAATAGTGTATAAAATGTAATTGAATTCCTCAACCGGTGCTTCTTTTCGTAATTCCTTTTCCGATTATTTTGCTTTGTTTTTCCACCTTTTAGGTTAAT
This sequence comes from Lepisma saccharinum, assembly GCF_977018435.1. Lineage (NCBI taxonomy): Eukaryota > Metazoa > Arthropoda > Insecta > Zygentoma > Lepismatidae > Lepisma > Lepisma saccharinum. The sequence goes on along the minus strand of NC_139230.1, from coordinate 24,503,101 downwards.
CGCGATGACGAGGACGAATGTTGAATTGATGAAATAATTACGCGTCCACGGATTTGATTTGATTGATTTGTTGTAATTTACTTCGCTTTTCTGCCACTTTTAGCTAAGCGCGAAGATGAGGTTGAGGACGATTTAATTGGTGAAAGGACAAATAGACAGTGCACAACACGAGCCTCACAGATATACTCTATCCCGGAAATCTATGGAGCAAGGTCTCGCATAAAGGTAGAGTAGGGGAGAAAGCGAGTGAGCGCAGCGTAGCAGTACATTCTGATGAAAAGGCTAGTAACTGCTGCAGTCGCTCTTTCTCCTCCACGCAATCTCATTCCCTCTCACGAGTTCACTGGTCGAGCCCTCTGGAGTCACTACTTGCACAGAGTAGTGTGCTCGCCTGCTCCAGAAATTCGCGGGACAAAGTATAGAGTCAAAACGCCAAAGCCTCGTTAGTCTGCAAAATGTAGAGAGGTGGACCAGAGGTTCACATTTGTGATCAGCACCATGGAGGTATGAAGGGGAAGGAGTAAGCCTAGAGCGCTTTTCCTGAAGCCGGGTCACGTGACAGAACCGGAGAAGTTAGACCAAAACATTCGAAGACTCCGTAAGAAAGCATGTAATTTTATGTACTTTTGAATAAGATTTAGGAAGCAATGGTGCCTGCTCAACGCACGGCTGTACTAACAGAAGCGACAGGAAACCTGAAGGAATAATATTCCATAAGCAAATAACGCCAGTTATAGTTTGTTTTGTAGTATTTACCGGTAAAGTAAACCTCGAGTTTTGGTTTGTAGTTGGAGCCTACTTCCATGCTCCTTCCAGCCGCGTGCGCTTGCAGCAGCCGATGCAATGTTCTTCTGTCTGTTGAAGTCATTGGTTGAAGTAGATGCGCCCATCTTACGCAGACAAACTTAATCTCCACCCACTGGCTTCAAAACGAAAGCAAGGAGTGATACTAGACTGCAGGCACCTGATCAGCACCACACTCCGGCTTTCTTTGACCCCCAGATTAAGCCCAGAACAATGAAATGAATGGTCCCGCGGTCGATTTACATTGAAGGTAAATTTCCGTTAGCTAACCACAATTGACCTGTTCATGATGAATAGGATTTTTGTTAATTAACGATACGTAAATACAAAAACAGATCCTTATCTAGAAGAGACTATTTTCGCGCGCTTTTTCTTCAGCTCCCGGGACATCACTACGGCTCTGTTTTCCCTATGACATTTTCGTACATATGTGTGAATATCTGCGTAATCTATGTAAATGAATTCGTTGAAACTATCTACGAAAGTCAGTTTTCATGATATAACTTGTGTTCTCCTAAGAAAGTACTTAACAAAATTGTTCTGACGTGTTTTCTACCTCCGTTATATATTTTATTTTTAAATGCTATTTACATTTTCTTTATTCGAATTAATTAAGATGATGTAGACTTACTGGGGGATGATGTGAATACAATTAAGAATAATGCTAAAATATTTTTCAAAACTGCTAAAGAGATAGGTTTGGAAGTTAACAAAGAGAAAACTAAATATATGCTTACAGGCCGAAACCAAGTGTTAGGTAATAATCAAAATCTAATTATTGATAACAACTCGTTTGAACCAGTTTCCAAATTCAAATACTTAGGAGTAATATTAACAAATGAAAATTATATTAAAGAGGAAATAAAAAGTAGGCTTAATTCAGGAAATGCATGTTACTTCTCTCTTCATAAACTTTTGTCTTCTCGTTTAATATCTAAGAAACTGAAAGTTAAAATATACAAAACAGTAATTTTGCCTGTAGTATTATATGCATGTGAAACTTGGTCCCTTACATTGAAAGAGGAACATAAATTGAGAGTATTTGAAAATAAGATCCTTAGGAAAATATTTGGACCTAAAAGGGATGAGGAGACAGGTGAGTGGAGAAGGTTACATAATTTAGAACTACATAATTTGTATTCATGTCCAGATATTATTAGAATAATTAAATCAAGAAGACTTAGGTGGGCAGGCCATGTGGCACGAATGGGAGAGGAACGAGGAGTTTACAGGATTCTTGTTGGGAAACCTGATGGTAAGAGACCTGTAGGAAGGCCAAGACGAAGATGGAGGGACAACGTTGAGATGGACCTAAGGGAAATCGGTAGGGATGGAAAAGAGTATATAGAACTTGCTCAAAATAGGGAAACATGGAAGGCCTGTGTTGCTGCAGCCATGAACCTTCGGGTTTAAGAAGGCTAGAGAGTTAGTTAGTTAGTTAGTTATTCGAATTAATTAACTCCTGCATCTCTATGTGCGAGCTCTTAAGTAACTAATTAAAGAATCTTTTTAACTGCTGGCATTGTCATCACTATATTATGTTATGTAATTCGTGTAATCAAGAACCCAACTTCTTATGTATTAACCTGAGTTTTGAATAACATATTTCAGCCTTTAATCAGCTTACACTATACAGTGAGCGGATCCAGTTTTGTAATACTTATTCCACTTGTGAAAGTGAACTAATTGCGGGAACTCCTTGTATCGAGTAATCCGCTTATTACTGAATTGACCAGAGAAGTCGAGAATTCTCCTTGGCTTTAGAAATCTTCCTTTCCAAGAAGTTGAGTTGTTTCGTCAAATTATTTGTGTTATATTCTACTTTTTTCTTGGTACAATTCTCATTGTCTATTTTCGATAGTACACAAGTACGTCTCCTATTTCCTGGTGATATTCCACTAAAAGCAGAAACGTTCTAGAATTCCTAATCAGTTGTCACTGACCAGCGTGTATCTCTTGCCAAACAATACAATAAGCATACAATTCTATCACTGTTCTCTTCAAAAGGATTCAATAAAAAGGATATCAATTTTCGGTAATTGTGAACCCAGATACAGGGTGGAATTGATTGTTGCTTTGTCTGTTGCTTCATGTTACCCATCAATACTCTTTTGTTGATCTGTTTTGAATGTCCATATGAAATTAACAATATGAAGAGCAGATATTTACCTACGCATAAATGTTTTCAGACTTTACATATATTTCGATTACATACGTTAAATATCAGTCCTTTCGGAGTTTGACAGGGGCAAACCAAGTGAAAGGTTGTGGAAGCGTAACTGTCAAAAACCAGCTTCTGATGTAAAAGCAAGAGGGGCGTGGGTAGAGCATGAGATGTACGGTAGATAAAATTAAATAGTACAATTAAATTAACAATGGTGTTGGAAAAATAAGATTAAATTATATTTTATTTAGATCAAAAGCACTGGACAATAGAGCAAAAACTTAAGGTACTTCGGAAAATGACGTTATGCTAATGTTTCGAACTTATTGCAAATCAATTTCATTATTTTTAAGAAACAAAGTTAATTAATTCAATGCAAAAAAAAATGCTCATGTTAAAATGTTGTTTAATTCCTGAATACAGTGAGTATAAGCGTATATATATAAAGGTAAAGGGTTCCCCTGTGCATAGCACCACGCCATGAAGGCGTATAGGGGGTGTGGGGGTAACGCCCCACACTTTCTTGATCCGGTCGTGAGTGGGGGTGATGTGATCAGCATCACGCCCCTGACCGCCTTTACCCCCCAGGTTTTCCCCCAGGTACCCATGTTATTCGACGCTGGGTGGACGCCGGGGCCGCTTCCATCGTTAGAAAAGTTCCCGGATTTGAACCGGCCGGGGATCGAACCCGGGACCTTTAGCATGGTAGTCAGACGCGTTACCAACTGAGCCACCGCGTATATATATATATATATACTATACATTATAGTTTGCGAGTGTTTCTTTCAATAATATACCAAAATGCCTGCTAACCGCGCAACTGCATGAACACGTGGGTCATCCCGGAGACGACCTCCACAAAAATGATGGATATGTTTTCAACTGCATATTCATTCATTAATCAACAAACGAGATCGATTGTACAGTGTCTCTCAAAGGTTTTAGGACAACAACATTTTAAACTAGGCAACCCAATTTACACAAGGCATTGGTGGGTTGCGTGTTGAGTTCTCAACTTCAGGGTTGCCACATGCACAATAGATATTTATGAAATACGCGACATAAATAAAAACAAGTATTATTGTATAAAATTATAAAAATATCACTATTACATCGCAAATGACAAAATTCTTTCTGAAAGATAAAAAATAGGTTTTCTAGTATTCATCGCTGATGAGTCTACAGAAAGGATAAGAGGTGAGAGGAAACGAAAGGTGACAAAGAAGAGGAGACAGAGAAAGCGAAAGGAGAAGAGGAAAAGTAGAGGTGAGAAGAAAGAGAGATTAGACGAGGAGAGAAGAAGTAGTGAGAAGAAAGAGCACCAAATAAATAACGGAAAACACAGACTGTAAAGTGAAGAACGGTGAAATATTTGATTAGGTATGTTTGTGATCCGTTGGTATCTAGAATTAATAACAAACTAGATATTTTCACATACAGGTTGATATAAACTTTAGCATTACTTGCTTCAGTCTTCTACTCTAAGGCTGTCTGTAAGTTACAGGAAACATACTGACACAAAATCTTGATCAGGTACTTAGAGATTACACTCTGTCCCAAGAATCTCTGGAGCAAGATAAAACAAGTCCTCTGCGCAAGTTGGACTCGAGAGGGCTCGACCAATAAACGCGTGAACGTATAAGACGGGACGTGATTGGATGGAGGGGAAAACGCGGCTGCAGATACCAGCTGTTTGCAGCAGCGCGCACTGCTTTGGTCCGCCCACTCCCTCCTCTTCTCTTCCGTTATGCGCGTCCTTGCTCCAAAGGTTTTCTAGATAGAGTATATTGAAGTGTGGCCACAACAACTGACGTTCATTCAAGTGGCACAACGTTTACTTTTTGTCGGGTGCAAGCGCCGAGATTCGCAACAGGCCAGGATGTTATCGCTACAATACAGGTCTTCTTCACGTAGTAATTTTTTTGGGGGGGGGTTCTTCATTGTGTCTATATTACGAATTACGGAGAAATTTGTGTACTTAATTCATTATCTCTTTTTGCGACACTACGAGGTGTGATCAAAAAGTGACGAGACTTGTTTCTACAACTCCCTAATTTCGATCCTAAGATTTCAACACTCCTCCTTACATAAGAACGGTGTTATGGGTCACCGCCCAGCAACTGCTGAGCAGACACGTGTACTTGCCCTGCGTTTCATTCCATTCCACTTTCAGAATGGAGGAAGAAGAGTAACAGAATGTGCATACAACTTTGCGTAAAAAGTGGGTGAAACGGCTGCGTAACATTTTGAGGCGATGAAAACTGATTTTGGTGATAAATCCACGAGTCGTGCATGAACTTTTGACAGCGATTCACAGCGTCGGCGTCCGTGAACGAGCAGAAATGAAGATTCTGTCGTTTACGTGACTGCTTGGAATCGACATGCCATTCCAAAGATTGTACTGAAAATACGAACAAGCTATGTGTCTGCAAAGATTGTTTCCCACTATCCAGCAAGTGATATCGCACAGAGTTCACTACGTCCAGATAATTTTGCTAGTCAGAGCATGTCTATGATTCATTAGTCACTTTCCCGACGTGTGTTCCTACGACATTTGGTCATTTCCTCAAATGAATATTGTTACCATATTAAGATTCGACAACGCGATTATGACAATTAAAACAAATGCGACGGAACACCTAAAAAAATCACTCTTAATGGTTCCTTCAAAATATGCTTCAATAAGTGGCATATGTGCATAGGTGTCGGAGAAAAAAAACTGTGAAAATAATTAAAAGTTAATACACAAGGTCTGGATTCTTATTTTGATCACACCACGTACTTACACGATTATGAACATACTTTTCAATATTTTTCCTAACTAGCCGTTTACCAGGATGACAAAAGACAAAGGTAAGACAAAGCATGCCAGGTGGGAGGTCGATAGGTTGCGGGTTCGAGTCATGAAATGGTCTATCTCTTCATATGCATAAACAGCACATGCAAACTCGGCGAGCAAGTGCAGGGGTTTGAGTTTACACACGTTTTCAATTTCGTGAAAATATATACCCATTCTCTGTATAGATATATTTCATATATTTTACTTTCGATAGAGTGTATATTTTGACTAAATAAGGATACGTCAAATTTTCAGGAGTATTAATTTATTCGGACATTAACATTAAATTTAACTCAATGATTGAGAACCATGAAAATACGTCAGGGGTAATATATGTCCCATAAGGTAGCAAACTTTTCCCTCACACCACAATAATCAATTTACCAAATTTTATAACATATGGCTGAATTTTCTATGACTACTTCCTGCAGTGCGTGCATATGACGAGGCCTAATATGAATTTAATTACTTACATTTGCACCGATTTCTACCTAATGCCCGCGTGCAACTTGTTGGCTGATTCATTGGGTGGGGGAACCGGCTTCAGCTTCAGTGGTCAATATTTCATCCCCTCCCCAGACCAGTCATTATCGAAAGAACACCCCCATCCTGATGTTTTATTAATATCGCCGCTTCGTTATGATGTTGCCTGCGATACAACTAACAAGCTGTCCGGAAAGCAGCGTGTCGGCATATTTCACAAAACAACGGAAAGGTGGTAGGGGACAAGCCATTACGTTGTCGAAAACCAGAGCGTTCCCTGAAATAAAAGTCAACGTGGGACTTGCGCTAGGAAACAGAGGAACAAATGACTCGCATCTTAACTATGAAATAAGATTGGGCTTACACTCAAGATTGGAAAAAAGAAAGTAATAAATCACGCTACTGGATATTGATTTGTTCATATTCCTCTATCCCTCCGTTCAGGAAAGCGATCGCAAGCGTAACACGGGGGGCGTTTGCCAGGGGGTTGCAATTACCAGGGATAGCGACTGTATGAAAGATAGCCGCACGGGCAATAAGAGCCTTTATAGCACTTTTATACCACCGCGTTCCCAGAGCCTCCTGGCGGCGGGGGGCAGTCTTTGAATCAATCTGCGGCTCCCGTACAAAAGTTGACAGGCTCGCCGCCTTAATTTGGAGTGAGGCTTGAGGAATGAGGGAGGGATATCGAGGGAAAGGGAGACACAGGGGTCGTAGAGAACGGGAGAGTATTCCGATTAAAGCCCGTAATCAATAACCATTGCAAGACTCTTCTGAAGCTTAGTGTGCATACAATGGGGATAGAAAAGTAATTTCGCCAAGGGTCGAGGGGCGGGCGCCTGTTTTTCTTCTCTCTGTTTGATCTCGTCAGCTGTAAGTTGCAGCGTTCTGCGATTTATTCTAGGCAAAGTTGTTCTATCTTAGGAACTGTCTAGGCAAGTTCACGTACTACTGAGCTTTGCAAATACGTTGCTGTAAAAATAAAAATAAAAATATTCTAAACCGATTTCGCGAGTACCAAACCTTATATTCTCCGCCCACTGCAAGAACGAACTTATTGTAAATAGAACCACGTGACTTCTAAGAAATAATTTCTTTAGGTATGGCGTTATTTTTTCCATGAATAGTGGAAAAAAATATCCCGGCAAAAGAAAATTATTTTTTCCCTGCCAGGGATGTTTTCATCCCCTTCAAACAAAATTTAATTGAAAGCATATAGTATACCATTTGTTAACTATGTAATACAATTGAAAAATGAATCCTGTCCGTAATGGTCAAATCATAAAAGATTTCCCTACCGAAAAGTATGGAGCTTTGTGGATTAAAGGAGAACACCATTCTGCAATTGACTACAAGAAACTTGTAGGTAAACTCCGTATCAGCTAAATGTAGACCAGGCGAACGAGAACAAGTCTCTGCGCAAGTAGTGACGCGAGACGGCTCCACCAATGAACAGTGAGAGGAACGGGATTGTGTAATAGGCGACGGGAGTTACCGATTTCCTCCTCAGCGTTGCAAACTTTTGAAAAGGATGATACCACAGCTGCCATTCGAATAACCAAGTCACGTGTCTTTGTTTACATTGACTTTGTTCTTCCAGCAGATAGTGTTTATGTTCATTTCTTTCTTAAATAATTGTTTACATCACACTGTGGGCGAACTACATAATCACTATTTTTACTATTTAAGCTATATAATATTGCTTTTTAAACGATATCAAGGTATCCGCACTGTTACTAAATTTTCGTATTCCTGATTGCCAGAACAAACCTCTGTGACCAAAGGTGTCGAGTGGTCGACTCACGATCCCGCCACCGAAGATTACGAGTTCGAGTCATGGCCTAAGTATGAGTGCTCTTTGCGAGTGTATATTCATCAATTTCATCTCATCATTCATCTTGAGTCCACAATAATTCTATAATTTCCTTAGATTTATTTTCAACCACAATCAAATTTAAGAGAATATTTGCTAAATTTGGGTAAATTAAATCAGATTGTTAATATTGTCGCCAAGGGATCTGTAATTCAATTATTGGTCGACAAATTTCCGTGAATCCTACCTCATATCTACTCTTGATTAGTTTCTGTATATAAAGTAGACTTTTAAAAAAGTCATGAGGGACGTAGTGGTGATGTTTTCAAATCAATTTGAACCTAATAAGTGCAAATTAAATTTTACATCAAATGTTACAGATTCATTCCCAAATAAGAACATGAAAGTTCTAGTCTTACTATATTATTTTTTTAAAAAACGTCACAGAGCCCGAACTATGAAATGCGCTTTCGGCTGTGATTAAAAAGGTAACATGACTAAATACAGTCAATCTGATCTCATTAAAAGTCACTGCTCTTGCATTACTTTCTGCTTTAATCCTACACATGCAAAAGTAAATGCATCAGTTGAAACAAAAAAATGCATAAAGTCTGTAGCTCAGATCAAATGTTTAAATGCATCACCGAGAAAGATGCAGAAATGTGCATAAAAAAACTGTACTGCTGAACATAGAAAGAAACACTCACTTTCATCATATGATGCACTTTAGTATTACCTTTGCAAATTATATTAAAAAATGCCCTGATTCTTGCCAACTGCCAAAAATCACACTTTACTGCATCAACTGATGCGTTTTTGGTGTATCAAATAAATATGATGCATTTAGTTTTCTGTACGGTGATTGTTTCCTGCTGTAAAACAAAACACAACATCTAAATGCATTTTCATCTTTAAGTTACTGTAGTATGAAGACACGTTATTTTCATAGGTTAAATGAGCAATGGAAACTTGCAATACCTTTGAATTTCATATCTTCTGGTCTTGAGAAATCGATTGCAATTCAATGATTACATTATTAACTAATTCTTTCAACACGTCATCTTTAGGCACACCACTACTCTACACTCTGTTCTAATTATCTCTGGAGCAGGCGAACGAAAACAAGTCTCTGCGCAAGTAGTGACGCGAGACAGCTCCACCAATGAACACGTGAGAGGAACGGAATTGCGTGGAGATGGGGGAAGGGGGAGCGACTGCAGTTACCAGCCTTCCCAACAGCGCGTACTGCTTCGCTATGCCCACTCGATTTCCCCCACTTCTCTGTCGCTATGCGCGACTTTGCTCCAGAGATATCTGGGACGCGGTATTTAAATAGGATATTGGACGTTTGCAAAATTCTATAATCAGATGAAACTTCTATGTGGGCTTGATAAATCTTTGCGAATCAAAACCAAAGCGAAAGTTTATCTTAACAAATGTTCAAATAGATGAATTCTGATATTCCCGTTCAACTGAACGCTTTTGATATTAGTACTTAGAGTTCTCAAAACTTTTCCCCGATGTTATCAGGTCAATTTTTATTGAGATTTCCTCTTGGAGTATAGAACGACTTTCATTCCAAGCATTCATATCGGCTTGCGTCTAAATCTCGGTTTCCTCCCTAAAATGTACTCGTCAAAAGAAGAGCAACGGGATAGACTACACGGAAAGAAAGAAATGCTCTTCATCTCCATTTCTATACCGATGGAAAATATGGCTACGGCTTCGTGTTCTTTGATCAAGATGGCCGCACTAGAGAAGAAGAAACTGTGCCCAGATGGTAGTTCAAACCCAAAGCAATGCGGACTCAATAGTTCTCATGAATGATGGAAACTGGAGAAAATAGGTATCTTTCATCTGTTTGTAGATCTATCCGTCATGTTTTGAAATCCATCAAAAGGAAGATATTCTTGATCTGGAAAACGCCACGATGTTGACTCGACAATAACTTCTACTACGAGAAAAAACTCTATCCCAAAAGTGAACAGTGTGCATTTTGCGCAGGACTTGAATTTAACGAGGATACGTCAAGCAAATGGTTATCAAACCAAATATCTTGGATTCGACTTCCCATTAGCTTCGCATATTTACTTTATCATATACTTCAAAAGTTAATTGTTCATGCTGCTTGCCGCCGCAATTAACCCAGAGTTGCTGAAAAGCAACGTAAAATGACAATATAACAGAAAAAATTTCCAATCGGAAAAGGTTTTGTTTTTCTTTTATTATAACTGAGCGATACGAGGACGCAGCCATCCACGATAGATCTGTAGTAGATATTATTCGAATATCATCTATACTCTGTCCCAGGAGTCTGTGGAGCAAGCGAACAGAAACGAGTCCTCTGCGCATGCAGTGACTCGAGAGGGTTCGATCAATGAACGCGTGAGAGGGGATGTGAGTGCATGAAGAAGAAAATGCGACTGCAGCTATCAGCCCTTAGCAGCAGCGCGTACTGCTTCGCTCCACCCACTCAATTTCCCCCCTTCTCTACCGATCAGCAGGTTCCTGAGACAATGACATTCAGATTGTGAATATTTTCGAGCGCTTGAAAAATTGTAGAAACTTGAATTCGAAAAGTATTATAAAGATAAGCATGTTGAAAGCAAAATTTACGACGTGGAATTTTAATTGTGTGCTTAATAAGTGCAGTGATGTTCCTTGGTTACTGCTTGCGGAGCTCATTCGGTTTCTCTGCTTAATCATGCCATCTGCGCTCCAACCGAGATCGACAATGGGTGAAGTCGTTCCTCCGCACCCTGTATGTTCTCTTATGGAACGGTAAGGTCTGAAGAGACCTGCGGAGGCACATTCCGCAGTGGTTCGGATCCCATTTTAAACTATAGTTCCAGTCTCGATTAGCATATCTGTACATAAAGTGTACTTTAAACAAAAAATGCAAACAGTGAAGAGAATTTTTTCTTCTTTTTTTTGTTGAGAAAAGTAGACAAATATGGAACAGGGTGATAAATATCGAATACTGACGTATCAAGTTAATATGTGTCGACATTTGGCGGAAAGCTGATAAACCACATCTTTGTAGCCGTACTTTGGTGGAACTTGGACGTGTTTGCTGGTATATGCACAAGAAAAACTGTTTGTAGCTGTGGAAAAAGTTTTGCAGGTATGTATGTAGTCGCAAATAATTCAGTGTGTGTGTGTATGCCGTGAATGTGTTACGTTGGTATTGAAATGTGCACATTTGGAACTATCAATAGGTGAAGGTGTTGAATTATGTTTCGAGGAATGGTGGCTGCTGCGGGGAAGACAAAGCCAACATGGTCGAGCGACAAATATGGAATACCGAAGGGGCGATAAATATGGAACGGTATCATCAAGGTGAGCAGTGGGTCCATTGTGCTTATGTCAAGAATGGAGACACGACGAATGTGCAGGATTTTCAGGCGGAGTGTATCTTTGTGATTTCCGCAAATAGTTTCATGTCTCATTAAATACATCTTGGCTGTTGATACAGTTTCTGCTGTTATGTTCCTCATTGCTATTTAAAACGGCATATTTGGCCAGATTGTCATGTTCCAAAAATGCATTACTTTGTTAATATATTTCTCCTTATTTTGGTGTACAAAGATAACATTTAGGTCTTATATTTTATTTTTTGTGTAGTATAGTACCAGGTATTCCATATTTGTCGACCCTTTCCCAAATGTACACATTTGTCCTTTTTTTTACTTTTGTTTACTTTTCGGTTAAGTTTATATCCTTTTCTAAACAAGATATGTACCACATTACACCTAACATGTCTCCGTACATATCAGAGCAAATTTTTTGCCAAACAAGAATGGAATTTCATATTTGTGTACTTTACTCCATTATTGAAAAATGCGTTGAAATTCCTACAATCATTATCCTCATGTGCTGAAAGACAAACTTTCGTGGTATGTAACCCGTTAATTGTTATTATTGTCTACCAGTCAGGGAATTAAGTCGCAAGGTATCTAGTCTGAGTTCTGATGATTCCATAATATTTAATTTCCTGATTGTACAGTCACGGACACTTCCGGGTTGCAACGATTCCACTAAAAATCAATGAGATTATTACAACCCAGAAGTGCACATCGCGCTAGTACGGCGCCATGGGTCCCAGGTTCGAATCCCGGAAGGCCTGGGCATAGGTGTTCTTTGTATGTACCTTCATGAATTTCATCATATCATCACACATCCTCATCTTCACAACTAGCCAAAAGAGGTAGAAATGCGAAGTAAAATAAACTAAATCAATCAAACAACACAGAATGACTGTGTCCGTGACAGTACAATCCACAGGGTACATGTTTACTTTGTAAGTTCGTCACTCTCTATTGCCGAAGCTGAGAAATTACCGTAAACCAGCAGGAAAATTCTGCGAGGAGAAACTGCAAAAGTTTCTTAAAAGGAAGATCGAGCAAAGTAAGAGAAGAAGATACGTCTGCTTGAAACTTTAAGGTGAAACTTTGGAGAAAGATGGAAAGTAGAGAATAGATTTGTAGAAAGATTGAATATGCTGAGTGAGAGGTTATGCCTTGAGTGTGGGGGTGAAGATATTGGTGTTCTCCCTCAAGCGCAACTGAAGACGGGAAGGAAAAGACGCTCATGTGTAGATTTTCTTCCGCGTATAAAAAATTCTCTCGGACAAAAGAAGAGCAAAAGGAAATCTTCAAGGGATGTGCGGATCTCGTTCAACATGCATAATGTTTTGTTCGAAACCAAGAAAAAGCGAAGTGGAAAATCTTCTTGACGTGAATTCTTCCTCTTTTCTTTTAACAAAGGCAGGCGACCTTTGATCTAAAAGTAACAAGACTTGGCACGTGTTTCCGAAAGCAATTTAGCTTGGATTCAATCATGCATGAACTCCGTTATCACTTTCACTGTGAAACTAAATCGTTGGGACAGTTCAATTTCTGGGGGCAATGTATTTCGCACACTCTTCCAGTATTCTGAATTATCCGTCGTGTGTCTGATGTACAGTCACGGACACTTCTGGCTTGTAACAAACCTATTGACTTTCAGTGTAATCATTACTAGGGAACTGATTTCTAGGTCCATACCTATTTATTGTGCCATATCCTAGACGTATGCTCTTTAGAGATCTTTGTGTTTTATGTATACAGCACCCCTCTACTGAAATTCTATAGGACCTAAAAATACCAAAATGAACTACATATACATTCCTATAAATACCTAAATTAACTATCAATGCCTAAAAGCCCTATTTTGATTTGAAAAACTACTTTTAAACAATTAGCTTAATTTTAAAAATAACTTTTATTAAGATCAACCGTTAATTTCCACCACAAACGTTTGAGACCATTGAACCTTGAGACCTTGGAAAAATGTGGAGCAAACTGACTGGAAGAGTCGTTCTCCATTGTTAAACGCTGTACTTTCCAGGTGTAGCATACCAATCACAAACGCGAGCTGTTTTGGGACTGAATCCTACCTACAAAATCATTCAGGCCGGCATTATTCCCGACCTCCAACAGTGTAAGAGCGCCTCCATCGAGTGCCTGCTGTAACGTGTAGGAAAGGTATCCCTGCAAGTGATCAATCATGTTGCCTATTTCCTCCTTCGTCACAACTTTTAGGTGAAAGGGGAGGATTTGTGCCGGAAACTACAACTGTCCTTGTATAGAGGCTGTTCATAAAAGAGAGAAGACCATTGCGAACTTGCCTGCCGTTTGAGTTTTGAGGTTGAGTTTTTACAGTACACTCTTAAAATGGGATCTGAACCACTATGTGCGTCGACGTTAGCCCTATGTCTCGGGAAGCCCCAAACCTGCCTTGGGAATCGGGAGCAATTGCATTTATGAAGTTTCCACCAATATCTTTCTGCGGCGTAGAGAGAAGGTTCTCCGTGGACACTCTGGGTTGAAACGATCACATTGAAAGTTAATGAGATTGTTACAACCCAGAAGTGCCCGTGACTGTACAAGCGCCTACTCACGGACTACTGAAAGAACTTCACCACGGAGAACATTGAAAACCACATGGTGGTGCAGTGCAATAATTTTGCAAAACTGTGGCTTGTCTAGAATAAAAATTGCATACATGTGATCGAAATTATTAACGATAGTTTTTCTATACAACATTGTTGATTGTCACGGATAGCCATAGTTTTTTTTTTTCTAGGTTTCATTAACGTCGGACCCGCGGTGGTTCAGTCGGTAGAGCGTCTGAATGCCACGCAGGGGAGCAGAGTTTATATTCAGGGGTGGGTGATATAAAGTGGTAATTTTACAACTTTTTCCATGCATAAAACGTATCTCTGTGGTTCATCCAGCCTTCAGTAATGAATGTGTATCTGGATGCAACCTGGACCATGGTGCCGATTACATCAGCTCCAAAAAAGTGTAGGGTCATACATCCACAGCCCCTATGTACCTTCATGGCATAGTACAAGGAGCACAGGAGTGGTTAGCACAGCGTGCTATGATGCCAGGTTTCCCGGGTTCGAATCCAGGCTTGAGCATCGGCGTTCTTTGTGAGTGTCCCTTTATCATATCAGCATTCATCCTCATCTTCGCGATTAGCCAAAAGTAGCACAAAAACGAAGTAAAACAAACCTAATCAGTGAATCAACCAGGAGCACGGAACTTTACCTGCCCATACCATTAACGTAGCTTTTCTGAGCAATTCGGTACGTCGCCAGTGGAGGTGAGAGAACGATAGGAGGAAAGAAACAGTATAGTTAAAGTTTTTCTTGGGGCACTGAGGAAAGACGTGGGAAATCTTCAATCAGAATAATCAACCACAGGATTCAGAAAGGTCCAATATTCTTCGAAACCAACTGTTATGAGTTCAAATCACGAGAAGTCAAGAATGTTCTGATGTGATTGTATTTTTTACATTCATCACACATTTCATTCAAATTACAATAACTTTATGCACAGCAATCTATTCTGTTTTGGTAAAAGCCAAATTTATCGTCATTTTGGCGCTAAATCGTTCTCACCTCACCATAGATTGAACATTTGAGGATAATATCTTCTGATTCTATTCAAAATTCCTTTATTCTAGAAAGCCAAGATTAATTTTAGGATGCGTTACTACTGTATAGCTTGCGTACAGTATGACAATATTTATGCATATCATATTGGCTCTAATTATAGCTCCAATAAATTCAGTCGATGTGCTAAGACACGTTGATATAAATACGTAGTTTGTTATTATAAATCAGGTCAAATTACGTCGACACGTATTGATCATGAAGGAAAAAACATACCTAAAAGAATGCAGAACTACAGAATGCAATCATATAAGCGTCGAATAAAAAAAAAATATTTAAAAATGTCAAACTTACAATTCTTTAATGTGACGCACTTGGCGCGAATTCACACAAAAAGATAAAAAAGGCAGACTATGTAAATGTTAATTTCGGTTTATTTGCACACATTTGATGACAGATTCGAGAACCCACTAATTTTCTGTAACTGATGAGTTAAATTTCATAATCTTCATCTTCATTTAACATAACAGTAGTACAACTTTAAGTCACCGCCCGTTCTTTTTTGCAATGGCAAAATTGACACAGGAAGAAACCCAATTATCTTCATTCCCTCCATTTGGAAGATCTCCAATTCAATAAATTGAAATCAATTCCCGCTTCGTTGGAAATGCCACCAATACGCTTCGTAATACAGACAAAAATAAAGCTGATATCCTATCATGTTCGTTTATCTTTCGTTCTTAAATTAGATATTATATTTAGTAATAAATCACGTAATTTAAACTGCAATCACAAAGAACGTAGCTTCACTACAGGCAATTTATATCTTACAATTTTCAGTATTTTTAATCAATAAATAATTGGTCGATGTTGGAAATCAATCAAACCTATTGAAAAACATTCTGTTCCTTTAATATATGAAGCTCAAAACTTCACATTAATCCTGTAGTTTTCTTAGATTTATTTTCCACCACATTCAAATTTTAAGAGAGAATATTTGCGACATTTGGGTCAATTAAATATTGCAAGTTCATAACGTGCATAAAGCTAATGTTCAGTATCGCAAATATTATTTCAACAACTTTCGAATTTGTTTACTTATGATTTAACAACAACATATATATACTATCTCTGGAGCAAGTGAACGAAAACAAGTCTCTGCGCAAGTACTGACTCGAAAGGGCTCGACCATTGAACGCGTGACAAGGAAAATGCAGCTGCAGCTTCCAGCTGTTAGCAGCAGCGCGTACTGCTTCGTTCCGCCAACTTGCTTTCTTCCTTTCTCTACCGTTATGTGCGGCCTTGCTCCACAGATTCCCGGGACAGAGCATACTTATGTATTGTAGTACATCGTAGCTATTCTTCTAGGCGAAACCATGAAAGGAGGGAAATAACGTGCGTGCATATATAATTTGTGGATATCGAGAATTTATGCTGCTTGGTTAAATAAATCAAATTATTTGTTAAATAATATTATAATTTAATTATTCATTACTATCATTTTAATATAGTAAGGCATTCATAAAATTTTCAAAAAAATTGTAATAACAGAAAAAGATCCAATAAACATAAACATTAATTTGAATGAAAACCTGCTTTAATGCTATAATAAACGGAACAAAAATTTATATTCAACGTAATTATTTCACACTTAGTTATTTATTGATCAATATTTCTGAATCAGTTTTTCTCAAGCATAAGGGATATTGATATTGATGCACTATGATACAAGCACTGGAATTGATACTTATTGATAATGGATATAACAAAATATCTTATTCTACTCTCATTCTCTCTCTCACACACAAATGTAAACAGAGGCCTGATATAATTTGGTAGGTTTGGTATGTCCCAGGAAGCAAACGTTTGAAGGAATTATCAAGAAAGCTCCGATATTTATTTATTACATTTAATATAGTTGAAACCTTTCAGTATGGGTATGGTGGTGCCTAGATTTACTTCGCTCAAGACACCTAATTTCTGCACACACACGCACACAATGTGCAACATATACCAATAAAATTGCGGTAGGGAGCTTGATCGGTGGGCGAAAATGTTAATAATTTTTGCATTTTAGGAATTATTTATAAGTCACCTTTATTAGCATGTAACTTTTAAAAATGTCGTTTAATACGAAGAGTTACACTTTACAAGATTGACTTCAATGTACATGTTAAATAAGGAGAAGGAGGACTAGTCCAAGCAATTTCTAATCCAGTCCAGTCCGTGCAAAGGTCGGTCCAAATATGCACATAATCCTGACCTTCAATGGACGTAACTTCTCCGGAATATTTGTTACACATCATTAAATTGTTTGAGAGGTATGTGTATGTGTATGCATGTAATAATATTTCACTGTAAATAAGGAAGTATGTGAATTAAAGGAATTGCTGCGTTACATTTTCTTAATAGCTTGTCCTTGATTCAATATTTTACTATATCCAATAATGAGATTTTAGAATTTGTTCTTGAACCAGGCAGGTTGTTTTAAAACTATTTCGACCTTATTTGTTTTTTCTCCCAACAATTAGAACAACTTTCTCTTGTCTTTTCTTTTTCTTCACGTTCTGAATGCATGTAACATTATCTGACGGTGCACAGTAATATTTTCCAGGAAATGCTGAGTAATTCTAAAATAGATTCAATATAATACTTAAAATCAAGTAGATTCTGCACTTACCGCGATAATACAGTCGATATTTGACCTCCGTGGCGCAGTGGTCAGCGCAACGTTGCGATGCAGGGGCCACAGGTTCGAATCCTGAGTAAGGCATGGATATTTGTGTTTGTCATGTTGAAAATTAAAGAGTGGAAGTGAATAATGAAAAATATGAAAATAAAAATATGAAAATAGTTTTAATTTTAAAAAGGCGGTGAAGATTTTGGGTGGGAATTTTTCCAGCAATGTTCTCAAGATTGAAAATGTCGTTGTCGTTAAAATAGTGACATGTTTTCTACGGCTTCTTGATGTTAAGTATACTTATCAGAAACTAAATATGCTGACCAAGGCAGTAATTTATTTTATTAAAAACATAAACTAAACTAAAGAAGACCTTGCTAGAAGGTTTAAACGTTACGTTTAGTTTATGTTTTTAATAAAATAAATTACTGCCTTGGTCAGTATATTTAGTTTTTCATAATCATGGAAACAAGGCTTAATGGTGTTATACTTATCAGTATTTGTAAAGTTTAGATATTATTTTCATTGCTTTATAGTCTGCAATTGTTGACTTTTTAAATTTCTTTATCATAATTTGATACTTTTTGTTCATTTAGAAATATTTAATAAACTGCCAACAGAGATTAAAACTGCTAATAGAAATGTGTTGGCTATCAGCTCTGGTGAATAATATTAATGATAATTTACGCTAGAGATGAGTGTCGATATGGGAAATTTCCTCTTCATTAACATAATTTTTGAAGGGTTTCAAATAAAGCACCGAGAGAAAAAGAATTCCATAGTATAGATAGATCGAAACACGGGTGAAATACGACGCTGAAAAGTTTATTTTTCTTGCATGCCGTTTTTGAGCCTATTTTCATAATATCTCCCAAACTGATGTCGCATTTACTTTGTTCCGAGTTCGCGGTTCTCTTGGTGCCCTGCAGGAGAAGCAGAATTCCGTAATTAACCTTCCCATCATCTATCACACGACCTGACAGAGCAAAACCCATCTAAACGTCACTTTCTTCGAATATATAACCTGATGCTCCAAACAAAAGTCAGAACTCCCCGCCTCCAGGAATTCAGCAAAAACCACCATTTCATTTTTTATCTTTAAATTTTCAGTAACTGGTCCACCTGAAATTGGTTTTCAGCATAAACAGCATATTACAAATAACTAAAACAAATAAAAACTTTTACGAAATAATAATTTGAAGCGTATTTGAAAAATTTAAAAGATCTAGAACATACTAATCACCGAACAAGAGCAATAAAAACGTGATGAACATAATAATCGCCATAGCCCTCTTGAATCTCATAATGTGACACTGATATTCCACAAACGTTTACAGCAGACTCACTGACGTGTGTTGGACTCACTATATGGGCTACTAAGTCTCTGATTTTGAGTCTAACGAGGATATATATATATATATATATATATATATATATATATATATATATATATATATATATATTGTAATGTATATATTGTAATGTATGTGAAAACATCTATTTTGATAGTAGAATTATTTCGAATTTTAATGTGTAAAACCAACTCTTGAATCAAAGTTCAAACAATATTATAATTAATAATTAAGTTTTTTCAGAGCTTATCCCCAAATTTTGAAAGGTAAATTTTCAAATTTTTTGAATGCCTCATGTTTATGTCAGTTTTTTTTTTTTTCGAAATCTCTGAAAATAATCCTTTTCTATAAAATACGCTTAAGGCCTGTTGTAAGTTACATTTTGTTAATGAAACGATCAATGGAAAGCATATATGTTTTTCATTTGGGATTATAATTTCCATGATATACTTTGTACTTGGTAAAACATTTTTCATGTTAAAATCTAATTGGTCATTTATTTATTGAAATTTCCAGTACAGCAGAAGCCATTTTAAACCAGAAAGAAACAACAGTAAAACAATAGACTAAGATTAAAAACACACAAAAAGGATAACAAAAAATAAACAAAGATAAACAAGCAAAAACAGTACCAAGATAAACAGATCAGTTTCACAAAAGATTTACTTATGTACAATTTTTTCTATGTTGGTGACAAAAATGAATATGAAGTGAATATATCTATTTGGTTTGAGATGATATTGAACTGATTCGGTAGCCTATGGAATAGTGAACGTTGTATGAGTGAGAGCCTGGGAGTTGTAGTGTGGAAAGTTTCCTTGCTCCGTGTTTTATGTCTAGGCACTCTGAGTGAGAGTTCGTGGAGTGGGATGCTGCATCTTAAGTTTCCATTTATGATCTTGTATAGCAATTTCATATCTGCAACGTATCTAGGAGTTTCTGGAGTATTAATGTTCAGGTATACAAGCAGATCTAATCTTGGCTTGACAAACTGCACTAATCTGGTTAATTTATGTTACGTTTTAATTGATAATTTACTGAACTAAGATTTGAGAGTTTGAATCATTGAATATCATGGATGACTTTTTACTTGCCTTAATTTAGTTCGTAATTATCCATCTATTTTATTTGTTGCGTTCCAATAGCGGATACACGAGGTTTAGTAGAATTGTAAAAATTCATTAAAAATTCAAGAATATAAAATGCAAAATTCAAATTCAAATTCAAATTTTCTTTATTAAAGGGCGAGGTTCAGCCTGTGGCTGTTCTCCCACCGAACCCCGTTGATATTTACCTAGTGTACATAACAAAATCATAAAAAGAGAAGAAAATAAAAAAAATAAAATAAAATAAAATGGTTACAACGAAAGAACAAAGACGAGATTCACTACAAATTTGTCAAACCGCCATCTTACATGTGATTTTCCGACTGTAAATGCAGTACCTTGGTTCCCTACTTGTCTAAAGTGCATGTTAATATAAATTAAATTTTGTCTCTACTATATGCTAAATAACGCCGGATCTGTTCTTTCATACATTACGTCAATTCATCGTTCATTCTCTCCGTTGCGATTGGCCTTAAATGTTGAAAGGTGACGTAAATAAATGAAATATAATTAAATTTTGCAATACTTTACATAATCAGAAATTATGCTGTGATGTGTCACAGATGGGAAAATGATATGACATGTATAGAACCACTTTTTATATCAATTTGTACTATCACAAAGTGATATATATATATATATATATATATATATATATATATATATATACAGAGTATTTCCTGACATTCGCTACGAGACTCAGTGGCAAGCGGCCCGGCGTCAGAGCTTGTCTTTCCCGGTGAACGGGGTCCGCGACAGTAGCTAAAGTCCGCTATTAAAATTACAGTTTTCATATTGTGTACTAGCCTTGACTGCAGAAGGTGTTGAAAATGATATCCCTCTGCTGCAACACATACCTGGCATCTCCGAAGGAAATTGGCATTTACACGTGCAAGTTCGTCTACTGTAATTCTCCCGATTTCTCGTACAATACTCTCTTTTAACTGACGGATGGTGTGCGGATTGTCTTTGTATACTATATTTTTTTAGATTTAAGAATTTTAGCGGCTCTAAATGCTGTGGTTTTTGAAACACCGTTTCTTGTGAGAGGCGGCGGATAGATTTCCGAGGAGACTGTTCTAACCTTTGTCATATCTCATCGAGTTTTACCTCAGTAAGTACACGTGGGTTTTTCTTTCCACTTTTATTCAGAACTGACCCTGTTACAATACTTTCTATAATCAGAAATTATGCTCTGATGTGTCACAGATGGGCAAATGACATGACATGTATAGGACCACTTTTTATCAATTTGTTGAACCTGTTTTACGAGGTTTAATATGGTGATCCTATGTGGAACGCGAACACCAGGAAATTTTGTTACAAAACGTCCTCGCACTTCTCCACAATTCCTCTTTCCGAAGTAACACTCGAAATCCTTTGTTGTAATGTAAACTTTTGTGGTGCCATATTAAGCCACAATCTTCAACACACGGGCACGACACAACAAAACTTCCGAGGGAGGATTATACTGGCGTCAGTCTGCAACGTCAACAGAAAGGGAAAAAGAGCGAAGGCAGGGAGAGCGAAAAAAAACAAACAGACTGTAGCGTGCGACTGTCGTGGACCCCGTTCACCGGGAAAGACAAGCGCTGACGCCGGGCCTCTTGCCGCCGAGTCTCGTAGCGAATGTCAGGGAATGCTCTATATAATATATATAAATAAACAATCTGCTCGGTGGCCGAACGAGTTGTGTGGTCGACTTTTCATCTCGCTACCAAAGTTCCTGTGATCGGTGTTCCTTGTGAGTATCCTTTCATCAATTTTATCTAATTATTACTCATCTTCTTCGTCGCGATTAAAAAAGACTGGAAGAAAATCGGCGAAAAATAACATAATACAAATATACGTATCACAATTACCTACATGTAAGGGAACAAGGACATAACATGTTCCCAATCATGATTGACACAATGTGGGCCCGATAGGGTTGGAGTATGACAATGGATCTGAACATTTCAAAAATTAATCTGGTTACATCCTCGCATTGAATGCAACCCGGTCATTTTCTGTGTAAAGAGGATTACAAGCCTGTATGGGTACACAATGATGGAGACATTCTTGCTGAATTACAACCATTTGTGCCGCTGTGCCAACCTGTACACTGATTATATGTGGTGAATTTAATAAAGCAACGTTTTCTTAAGATATGTATTTATAGTAAATGCATTTTTCTTATTGCGCTTCCTGACGATCTCCGTGGCGGAGTGGTTAACACAGCGCGCCACAAAGCCGGGGGTATCCTTGGTTCGAATCCCGAATGAGTGTACTTTGTGAGTGTTCCTTCATCAATTTCATCTTTGTCACTCATACTCGTTCTTGCGATTACCCAAAATTGGAAGAAAAGCGACGTTAGGTAAAACGTTTTTTAAAAAATCAAATATTATTGCTTCGCTCTTTGTGCCACTTTTCACCAATTACGACGACGAGGAGGATGACTGATGATTAGATTAGATCAGAATGCTCAGGATGGGACTCGAACCTAGATATTTCGATTACTTTAGACATAAATGAATGGAATTATATTATTGATATGGAAATTGCCATAACTCGGCAGTGTCCTGTGGAATTTGTCAAATTTTGACGCGGTCCAACCCTGCACCCTCTATCTCCCTCCGTGCACTAAAACCTCGGCAAAAACATTTAATCTAAAGACACTCTCTGAAGAAAGGATTCTGCTCCTGACGCACTTTCTCTCGAGCAGTGACAGATACGCTTTTCTCTTTGACGACGTCTTCTGCAGACGCTGAAACAAGTGATGATAATTTCTCATCTCTCCTTCCCACTTGGCGCCCCCAGCTCAGGGAAATGATCCATTAGATAGATATGTGGCCTCTTTGGGCGGCTTGTTTGCGTATAGCATGGTGTAGCGAAGATGAGCTCGTTATGCTATCGGTGACCACGATGTGACTCATGGATTACCTTATATCATTTTATTTTTCTCATATTTTTGTTATTGTGCAACAAGATAGTTCCACATAAGCTTTAATTTCATATTTATGGAGATTATTTGAACGCTGAAATTATATTTTCGATACCTTACAGTTTCGCCTGAGAATATTTTGTAATATAAGTTTCAAATACACACTAATTTGTCATTATGACGTTGTGTGTGTATATTATATATTACCTGCAGTAGCGCACGTTTTTTATTTTGGGGACAGAAAAATTGTTTTAGTTTTTAGTCTACTTTATGCACAGATTGGGACTGGACCTACAGTTTAAAGTCAAATCCGAACTGTGTGCCTTCAATTGATTTGAAACCCGGGACCCCTTGATTATGAGGAGACAACGTTACCACTACAACATCGGTGAGACCTAGAAATTGTTTTTAACGAATTTAAAGGCTTACTTAGTGACACCTATCCTAGACCATAAAGAAAGGGGTACAATGTTGAATCTTACAATCAACATTTTCATTATTCCAAATTAAAAATATATTTCGCTTTGTAGAATTATAAAAGTATCTGCAAATAATTTACCTGATAAAATTGACATATTCAATACATGCATAAGATGGGGATAATATATTGAATTCAGCTTATAATGACGAAATATGAAAAGTTTTAATTTATGTAATTTTCGTGGGCGTAGTAAAAATTCCACAATTACATCTTTTTGACAATTGAAACAGAAATATAAAATGGAAAGTAAATTTTGAGCAAGAGTGATCAGGTATAAAGGACCCCTGTACCGTTCCAATGCCACTGATTACCTGTTATAGAAAATTGGTGAAACCGTCTCATGCGTAAATTTCAGGACGGCAGAAGAAAAATTGTTTCTTGAGAGAAACATTCTTTAATTTAAAGTATTGTCAAGAGAAGTGTTTGTCACAATATTAAGAAACTAACACTTCACATATATTTGTACGCATATTTATTGCGTGTCCTGTTACATCCTGTATTTTTTGCTGAATCTGCGGGAAATCCTTGTAAATCTTGGACTTTCAGCAATAGGAGAATGGAAGGGAGAGTCTCGTTGGATGCTTGCCAGCATTGATACCACCAGAAAGAAGATAACTCAAGCAAGAAATCGACTGGAGGCGTAAGGTGTATGTATCTTGCAGCATAAAGGAAGATGGAAAAACAAGGCAAGCAACAGGTAGAGGAGGAAAAATAGTCACTTAAGAAGAGCACAGTGTATTATTTATTTGTAATTGAAAACCATACCACCGTTAAAAAGGTGCTGATTCAATAAGTTGTGAAAATCACCTTTTATGTGAGGGAAGCTCTATCAGAATCGGAATCTTTTGTACTACCTCAAACCAACATTTTAAACCGCGAAGAGAAGTTCAACTGTTAACGATTGCAATTAATTTCTCTAGTGAATATCGAATCTAGCGCTGTAACGTGAGCACAGATGTGATCCACTTTTCGTTTGCGTAAAAATGTATATCTCTAAAACAAAATTTAAAAATTCCATATTTATTCTATACTCTATCTCGGGAATCTCTGGAGCAAGCGAACGAAAACAAGAAAGGGCTCAACCAATGAACACGTGAGAGGGAATGAGATTGCGTGGAAGGGAGGGGGAGCGATTGCAGCTACCAGCTGTTTGCAGCAGCACTCTACCGACTCGCTTTCTCTACCATTAACCACGTCCTAACTCCAGAGATTCCCGGGATAGAGTATAATAAATAAAATCCCACTAAATAAGGTCATGTTAAAGAAAGATAATGATAATAGATAAGAGCTACAAAATGACATTTTTGTCGTTAGATGTGCAAGGACGTTCTGAAAGAAAACTGCAATTCATATTTAATGAAAAAAAAACATAACTCTAAAAAAATGCTTCTATCGATTTGTGAAAACTTATTATGAAGCTCTCGACTACACTTTACCAAATTAATTAATCTTTTTACCCTTTTTATGGGCAGTTTAAGTCCTGTCAATATCACAATTCTGAAAAAAATGTACAGTCTTCATGGAGCTACTCTTTGCTCATGTCACACGTAATCCAGTCATATTTTTCTCTTGTGAGATATTAGTATTTGTTGCGCTCTTTGCAACAGTCATCACTGCTATTACTACTATACTGCTTTCATTTCCAAACTGCACTTCAAGGTCACGGCATCGTCTCCCCACGCAGTCGCCTGTTCCCCTCCAAACGCAACCAACACACGCCTTCTGCCTGTTCATTGGGTGCTGCACGGGGAATGCATAGGAGTGGGAGTGAGGACGAGGGAAGCGCGGAGCTGGGTGGATGTCCTCGAACCGCACATTCGAACTGAAAAAAATATATCATCATCGTTGTCTTTAATGTCGGTTGATACAACAATGGTCTTTATCTTCATGAAAATGTTTTGTTTGTTTGTATTTGGGCTTTTCTACTTTCCAAATTCTCCTTTCTATTCTTAACATCCTTGCTGTTAAGTATCATCTTATCCCGGGTTCGATACCCGGGGGAGTCACATAGTGGTTCGGATCCCACTTTAAACTGTAGGTTCAGTCCCGATTAGCCTTACTTTGCATAAAGTAGAGTTTAAACACCAACTCAATCAATCAATAGATTATCATCTTATGAAGATTCCTTGAGCCTTTAGAAGAGAGGTCTTAGGAGTCAGAGAAAGGGTTGTTAGAGTTTAGAGGGAGATTTAAGGGGTTGGTTTTCGTTATGTATCTTTACTTGCATGCGTGTTACTTACTTGCATTCTTTTTGGATTAAATTAAGCGTATGATGTATTAAACACTTCAAGTTGAATGAAATTACGCTCTAAGCCTGTGTAGTGATACAAAAAAAAACAACATGGAGTCACCACAACTGCACATATGGTGGAGAACATTTCCTGATATTGGAACAAAGCATAATGTGAATGGTATTTCTTTACGTTTTGATTGATTGATTGATTGATTGATTTAGTTTATTTTACTTCGCGTTTTGTGCCTCTTGGCTAATTTGCGAAGATGAGGATGAGTGATGAAAGGATGAAATTGATGAATGGACATTCACAAACAACCAAGCCCGACCGGGATTCGAACCCGGGACCCTTAGCGTCGCAGCGCGATGTGCTAACCGCTCGGCCACAGGGTCGGGCTCTTTACGTTTTAAATACTATTTCAATCCATTTACATCTAAGTAACATATCGTATGAGTTACAGTATACTTCAAAATAATTTGAAGTGTGTAGAAAATATCACACTTACTTTTATAATTCTTCACAATGTGAAGAGCAAAGAAATATGTTCAAATTGTCGTTGCTAATTCGAAAATGAAACTCGTGAGAGTTCTTCCCATTTAGCCTACAAACTATGTCACTTCATTGAATTCGGATCAATAAACTAAAATATAATGTACAATTATTCGAAGCAGTAAGTATGTGTGTCAAATCTAAATTTCTTCTCAGCTATTTTTCCTAGTCTCTTGTTGCTTATACACAAATCATTGTTGACTATAAGTTTTATGTACTTTATAATATTTATTTAATAAAATCCTACATACAGAAATGCGTGTGATATCTGATGATCGAAATTCGCGTGTCCAATTTGTTCTGAATTCATCCCAACTACATACATTGTACACGCTTGGGAAAAAAAACTATGCATGTAAAGTGGGTCTTGTATCGTGACGCTGATCAGACAATCATAGTTCGCAGCCAAGGTCGTGAATGTTTGTGTAAACGTATTACCACGATATCTCCAACGTGCCTTAAGTTCAGAAAATATGTCTTCATAAAATGTAAAGTGGATGTTTATGAGCATGAGGTATTAATCAGAAATGCATCTGTAGAATGCATTGAACTATTCCCTTACTGTATGTAAACATTGTAGTTAGCACAGCGCGCTATGATGCCAGGGGTCCCCGGGTCGAATCCCAGCATGGGTGTTCATTGTGAGTGTCTCTTTATAGACGTCATTATATAATCACTACTCATCGTCGCGATTATCCGAAAGTGGTATAAAAGTGACACTAAATTACAAAAATGAAATCTAGTTACTCAGTTTTTGTTTTTTCATCCTTATCATTATTTATTATGACATCATATCCAGAACTTCTTCACAACACAGTTCGCATCCCACTTTAAACTGTAGTCCAGTCCTGATTAGTGACTTTATAACAAACCAAACTGCACCACGTATTTTAAGGTTTATTCCCCGCACACACAGATACAGACAAGTATTCTCAAGTATCCACAAGCTTAAACAAAAGCGTACATCGCCCCCTACACGACTACTCTTTCACTGTTTCTTGTACTGCACCAGATCAAACGTAATTGTTTTTCTTTGTTCCTTTCCTACTTTTGTGTTACTTTAGTTATACAGAAGATGTCCAAATTCCTTTCCCCTGCAAGAACTCAAAGAGCTTAAGAAAGATTTCGACAATAGGAAGAAAAAATCTCTTACGCTTCTTTTCTTTCTGGCAGACGATGTTGATGAAGCTTTGATAAGATTCTGAGGAAGCTTCCTCGAGACAAAAACAGAAGATGATGTAAACGGGATACCAACGAGGAGATTGAATAAAAATGTATTAGCGACTCAGAGGATGATGCAAAAGATCAAAAAAACATATTAAAGTCTACATTGCACGCCTACACTTCGGCAGTTTAATGGGGGCTTTTCAAATTAAGATTTCTATCTAATTCATATATATCGTTTAAAGTTCGTACGCTTGAGAAAGCCATAGCCAGTGCTCCTTTAATGTTACTCGAAGGCTTTTACATCTGGAATCTATTTAAGAATTCAACACTTTTAACTTATATAATATTAATTGCATTACTTAGGTCTCCCCAATGGCGTAATGGTAACTTCGTCGCCTTTTAATCAAGGGGTCTCGGGTTATATACCCGGTGGAAGCACATAGTGGTTAGGACCTCACTCTAAACTGTAGGTCTAGTCCCTATTAGTCCATCTATGCATAAAATGGACTTAAAATCTCAAAACTTTAATTGTATTAATTATTCAAGACCTATTGTAGCATGCACCTCGTGCCGGCCTACGTGGCAGAGTGGTTAGCACATCTTAGTGTGGGATCTCTTTCACTGTAGCCACTATGCTATTGTCGTACTTGATCCATTTAAAATATTCTGACATTTCGGGACATTCTTGTATTAGGAAATGTTTTGCGATATCTTCTGTGTTTCCGCATAATATTTGTTATTTATATTTTTATTATTTTGCGTCACTTTTCTACCACTTTATGCTAATCGCGACGATCAGGTTGAATGATGAATAGACATAATTGATGAAGGGAATCTCGCCAAGCCAGGACTCAAATCCGGAACCTTCCGTTGCAAAATCGTGAGAATGTTAGTTATAATTAAATAAAATCAATCAATTCACGTAAATTGAATCAATTTTTATAGTAGAAACGTATTAATAAGGCCGGTAACATTGATGAATGCGTTACCAACTTCAGCCAGGTATGTTTGTCGACACTATTGTGTCATTTTCTTTGTTGTATGTACGAATAACTCAAATGAGACTTAAAAAAACTAAGTACACACACAGTGACTTACAGGTTCTGTTTTTATTTCTTCTTTTAATGAAGATGTTTTGTATATTCGAGATTTTGACGGATCACTATTTGCTAAGTTGACTAAAATTTGGTAAAATATTATCCAAGAATATACTATTTTTATATTAACGATCAAAAAATTATATTTACGATTATAATTTTCAAATTCCAAAAGGTTCCAACCTTCGTAACGAAACGGTTGACTATTGCGATATGTAACCAGTACTCCTAGGTGCGAATTCTGGGTAAATCACACGCGTCTCATTGTGCTTTGCCCTTGCCTGTAACAAAAATCACAATTTATCGTCACGATTAAATTAGAAAGGTAGAAAAGTGACGCCACATATAAATACATCTTAAGATAAAAATCCAAAAAAGTGTTTTCAGAACGCGATGACGGTCTGGATGTGATAAAAAAAATATTAAAAAATGATGGATTCCGCAATGAAGTTGTCGTCTATGGGAATATCCCTATTTGTTTCGTGCAGATTTTGCCAAGAATTCATTAGTACCCAAGTAAGTTATACATTTTGAGCATGGTAAGTAATGCTACTGTATGGAAAATGCTGCCTTTGTCTTTCCTTGAGCCCTGAACGCCATTTGGATCGTTACATTTTCAGAGCAGAAGGACTTCGGTTCGATCCCTTTAAGGTTTTTAAAGAGCTGGAGGAAATTCTTATTCTACAAATCTCTCCGCCCACGCAGGAAGCTCACGATGCGCAATCGAACTAAACTGAGGCGCGGGGATGAGGCGACCACTACCGAGTTTCACAGCATTCCGGAGCTTCAAACGACACCGCAAGATGCATTTGAAAAATGTATTCCCGGAAGTTCCGATGTACTTCGTGCGGAAAAATGAAGACCTGATTTCGTTGGCTATAAATGGGATTTTCAAGCCGCGTACAAAGAAGAGTTACAGCAGAGTAAAGAGTCCCTTGCTTGCTCCAGCCTATAAATTTATCTTCTCCATTCTTCGAAGAAAGAATGTTTCATTTAATTTCCCCATTATTTTCCTGCAGCAACAAATCAAATTGATGATAAATTTAATAAAATTTTCTCTGCCAGCTTATGAATGGACAAGGGATCGTGTGGGAGGATTCGATGTCTTCTTTTCCGTGGACAAAACTGTATGTTTGACGCTTTTATTAAACTTGAAATGCTTCTACTGCCCGGCTAGGAACGACAGACCCTGAGAAGAGGCGATGACACACCCACACACTTTTAGCATGGATTCGAATCGATAACCTCTGCATTGGATCCCAAGAACCAACTCCAACCCAACTGAAGTGGGCACTTTCATACTATGCACCACTTATACGAAGGGAGATAAATGATGAAGTATTTTAATTTTTCATTTAATTTTAATTTTTGTTATTTAGCGTCGCTTTCCTACCAATTTTATACAATCGCGACGATGAGTAGTGATTATATAATGACGTCTATAAAGGGACACTCACAATGAACACCCATGCTGGGATTCGACCCTGGAACCCCTGGCATCATAGCGCGCTGTGCTAACTACAATGTTTACATACAGTAAGGGAATAGTTCAATGCATTCTACAGATGCATTTCTGATTAATACCTCATGCTCATAAACATCCACTTTACATTTTATGAAGACATATTTTCTGAGCTTAAGGCACGTTGGAGATATCGTGGTAATACGTTTACACAAACATTCACGACCTTGGCTGCGAACTATGATTGTCTGATCAGCGTCACGATACAAGACCCACTTTACATGCATAGTTTTTTTTCCCAAGCGTGTACAATGTATGTAGTTGACATGAATTCAGAACAAATTGGACACGCGAATTTCGATCATCAGATATCACACGCATTTCTGTATGTAGGATTTTATTAAATAAATATTATAAAGTACATAAAACTTATAGTCAACAATGATTTGTGTATAAGCAACAAGAGACTAGGAAAAATAGCTGAGAAGAAATTTAGATTTGACACACATACTTACTGCTTTGAATAATTGTACATTATATTTTAGTTTATTGATCCGAATTCAATGACGTGGCATAGTTTGTAGGCTAAATGGGAAGAACTCTCACTAGTTCTATTTTCGAATTAGCAACAACAAATTGAACATATTTCTTTGCTCTTCACATTGTGAAGAATTAGAACTAGAGACCTTTAGATTGTGTTGGGTGATATACTTATTTGTCATTCATATTTCAGATGGTTATCAATTGCTTGGCCTATGCGAGAAGTTGCATTTAAAGGAATGGCAAAATAATTCACATGTACAATAATTGGATTTCTGTAATCTCCATGACTGAACCGATATGGATTGGTTTAGAAAGGATATTACTTGTCACACAATCAGATGAAGGTTATTTCCAAACTTGTCCTAAGAATTGTCACATGTCTGACCTCCCTGTCAGAATCTACGCAGTTCATGCACTATTGTCCAATAATCGTTCCCCACTTCCATTCTCTCTCACCATTCGCGATCTTTTCTCTGTCTCGTATCCTCGCCAACTGTCAACTGTCCTCGCTCCCTCACGTTCCCAACGCTCATTTCACATACGCCTGCCTCTCAAGTGAATAACCTAACCTTTGCCTGATTACTTATTCGGCATTGCTTTCTCTATTTCCTGCTATGCTAAGAGTGACAGATGACTTGTCCCTTCTTACCCAATACCTTGGGTACGATACGAAAGTAAGTGTGATATTTTCTACACACTTCAAACTATTTTGAAGTATACTGTAACTCATACGATATGTTACTTAGATGTAAATGGATTGAAATAGTATTTAAAACGTAAAGAAATACCATTCACATTATGCTTTGTTCCAATATCAGGAAATGTTCTCCACCATATGTGCAGTTGTGGTGACTCCATGTTTGTTTTTGTGTATCACTACACAGACTTACATCAAGGAGAGCGTAATTTCATTCAACTTGAAGTGTTTAATACATCATACGCTTAATTTAATCCAAAAAGAAGGACACGCATGCAAGCAAAGATAAATAACGGAAACAAACCACTTAAATCTCTAAACTCTTAACAACCCTTTCTCTGCCTCCTAATACCTCTCTTCTAAAGGCTAAAGAAATCATCATAAGATGATACTTGATTGATTGAGTTGGTGTTTAAAGTCCACTTTATGCACAGTAAAGCTAATCGGGATTGAACTTTCAGTTTAAAGTGTAATCCGAGGTGTGAGGATATGATGAAATTGATGAAGGAAAAATAACAAAGAAGTACTATGTTCAGACCGGGATTCGATCCCGGGACCCCTGGCGTTGTGGTTCGCTGTGTTAACCACTCCGACACGGATGTCGGCAAACTGGGTTACTCTTGTTGCATAAATGATCATAAAAATTATCTCTACAAAAACATAGGGTGCACGCCTAAGGAAGATACATACCAATTACATATACACGTGTATATGTAATTTAAGAGAGACATTGTAATATTTCGGATATGACAGTATCGTTTATGGTACGGGTCACGGGCACTTTTTGGATGTAACGAATCCATTGAAAGTTAATGGAATTGTTACAACACAGAAGTTTCCGCGGCTATACGTATGTACAACACGTAATATGTAAAACATGTTCGTGTGCAAAAATCGCACAATTATACTCCGGAATTTGTGGAGCAAGGCCTTGCATAACGGTAGAGAAGGGGAGAAAGCGAGTGGCGTCGGAGCGAAGCAGTACACGCAGCTGCAAACAGATTGCAGCTGTAGTTGCTTTTCTCCCTCCGTGTAATCCCGTTCACTCGCACTTGTTAATTTGTCTAACCTGCTCGAGTCGCTACTTACTCGTTCTCTCGCTCCATATATTCCCAGGACAAAGTATAGATCTAAAGTAGAGGAATCAAGAAAGCACAGGGCACCATTATCGTACAATGGCGTCCTGTGAAGGCACGCAGAATGTGAGAAATAAGTGAATAAATCAAGCGATCGACAATTTAAGTACACTTTGAAGGCGAGACTACATATGCGCGAACAGAATTCATCTTTTGTATTGTTTTACAATTAATGTCGAAGTAAGTGTACTGTATTTTATGTAGCTCGTATAGTGTCTTATTTATTAAAAAAGGTAAGGTTTTACAATTTTAAGCCCATATTTAACTCCATATTTTGGTGAAAATAACGAAATATGTATTTACACATTTAGCACATTTTTACTGCATATAAATCCGCAGTACGTCCTCGAACCGTCTTTTTGGCCGAGCACGTTAAGTGCTAGACTTTCGATCTCTTCTCCGAAGTTCCCGAACTAAAACC
Organism: Lepisma saccharinum; assembly: GCF_977018435.1. Taxonomy (NCBI): domain Eukaryota; kingdom Metazoa; phylum Arthropoda; class Insecta; order Zygentoma; family Lepismatidae; genus Lepisma; species Lepisma saccharinum. Next base: position 24,470,207 of record NC_139230.1, on the reverse strand, counting down.
CGGCGTTGGTCTGTGAGTGTTCCTTCATCAATTTCAGTATACCATCACTCATCCTCATCGTCAGGATTAGCCAGAAGTGGCAGAAAAGCGACGGTAAATACAAGAAAACTACATGATGGCGTATTAGTAACGTTGTCGCCTTGTAATAATTAGTTTTCGATCTCCTGTGGAGTCACAATACACAGAGGTTAAGATGTAGGTAGAACATTTTTCCCCCAAATACTTACACAAAACTCTGCTTTCGATGTTTCAGACCACGTTTAGTTTCACTCAGTCTTTCATATAAAGTGAATTTCAACACGTCCTTTTTTAGAATTAGAATTAATTATTATATTATTAACTAATTACTAGAATTAATTATTATGAATTAGATTGATGTGGCCTCGGTGGCTCAGTCGGTAACGCGTCTGACTACCATGCTAAAGGTCCCGGGTTCGATCCACGGCCGGTTCATATCCGGGAACTTTTCTAACGTTGGAAGCGGCGAATGACATGGGTACCTGGGGGAAACCCTGGGGGGTAAAGGCGGTCAGGGGCGTGATGCTGATTACATCACCCCCACTCACGACCGGATCCAGAAAGTGTGGGGCGTTACCCCCACACCCCCTATACGCCTTCATGGCGTAGTGCTAAGCACAGGGGAGCACTTTACCTTTATGAATTAGATTGATTGATTCATTCATTGACTTTATTTTACTTCGCTTTTTGTTCCACTTTTGGCTAATTTGCGAAGATCGGGATGAGTGATGATGTGATGAAATTGATGAATAGATACTCCGACCCATGCTCAGGCCAGGATTCCAACCCAGGACCCCTGGCGTCGTAGCGCGATGTGTTAACCACTCCGTCACTTGGGCCAGCTATTATTTTTATGAATTAGAATCCTCCAATCAAAAGATGGACACAGGTAAAGTCAAGGACACTTGTGAAGAGCCCTATTAAAACTAATAGGGTCTTTAGAACGCAGAAGTGTCCGTAACTGTACATGACATATTAGAAGAAACTATTCATACATAACATATTTTGCTTGACATCAGAGTAATATAAACCTAATTGTAATTTTTCCCTTCAAATACTGAAAGAACTCAACGATAAGCTCTCAGTTCGAAAGAATTCATCCACATCGTATTGCCAATCGGTTGACAGTAGTCGCGGAGTTAATAGTCAGCGAGAGACTTCTGGAAAGCGAATCGTTATGACGTCATTGTTATATGAACGTGTAACCTTTTTGTAACTTTGGGAATAAGAGGACAGAGACCAATCTCCATTAGCTGCAGAGAACGGTGAAAAGAATTTGGGATGTGCTTGCGGAAATCATTTCCTTTCGAAAAAAAATAATTGTCATTTGCTCTTCGGAAATAGCATCCTATCATTCGAAAAACATGCGCCCTAGGCTTCTAAACTTTTTAAAATGGCATAAACTGAAAATGAAATATTTCCACTATCCTGGGAATGTGTACGTTTCCGATGTCTTGAAATTTCTAACATGTTACAAACGAATAAACATCTGAACTATTCCTTGATTAGAATTTCCGCTATGAGAACATTATTTTTTTGAATATATGATAATAAGTTAATCGTATCTGTTCTAAGAACGGTATTTATTTAACAGATTCTTCAGCTCTGAGTCCGAGCACAGTAAGTGCGCGAATTTACGATCCACCAAAGTTCCCAGGTTCGAGTCTTCATCTGGGCATTGGTGTTCTTGCTCAGCATCCTTTCATCAACTTCATCACTCATTCTCATCGTGGCGATTAGCCAAAAGTAGAAGAATAGCTACGGTAAATAACTAAGTAAAATTCAAATACCATTTATCATATTTGAATACTTGAAATAGTTTGTCAAAAAACACTACGTAGTCTGAAGTTTGTTCAGTATAATTTAAGACTTAAGATTTAAGCTTGTTTAGTATAGAAACGTGGCAAACAAACATCGTAACTTAAAAATATTTTTCTCATGAAGTCATAAATTTTAAGTTTTTTTCTAAATTGTAATAAGAAATTATATTTCTTAAAGTTTCAGTCCATGTCATGCTCAGATGGACTAATCGGGACTACACCTACAGTTTACAGTGGAATCCGAACTGTGCCTCCACCGGGGCTCAAACCCGAGACCTGTTTATTACAACGCTGAGTAGGCTACTATATTATCGTAACGAATATAATTATGAATAATGTATTTTGTTTTCTATGCAGTTTAGTTCTTCGGTGATTTAACAAATAGTTTGTCGTCCAAGGCCCTCGACAAACATATTAAAGAACATCATTAATAATATGATATATAATATCTATAGCCGTCTGAAAACTCTCAAGTATTGAGTCAACATAAAGCTTTTTCGACGGAAAAATGCATAATTATTTTATTACAGTTGAGTTTAAATTGATCTGGAAGAGAACCATGATTTTGGAATTGTGTTATATGCGTAGTTCTGCAGTATCTTTGCGAGATTATTACTAGATTCATTGTTTAAAAAAGGATAATTTAAACTACTCCGTGGTGAAACTATAAATAATGTGGTTCCCCTTGCCTGCGTTATTTCCAAGATTAATTCCATTTCATTCAGAGATCGTCGGCAACACTGAACGTAGCGTCGTACACCAACTTTTGGAGTCGAGTAAGCAGTTGATCTATGCAGCCATTCTGAAAGCCAGCCTGTTCCGCATCTGGGAAGGCATGGGCGGAACAACTTATGCAACAGATGTGGCATAATGCCAGAGCCTTTTGTCTGCCTGTAGGAATCTAAGAAACTTCTTGCTCGTTTCGCATCAATACCAGTCTTTAGGAAAAGGGCTGATTGAACCACACAAGCAATCCGAGGCATGCTTTACGATGGCTTTTACGTTCCTCGGAGCCAATGGAATTCACAGTTCCGAAAATCTCCCTCGTTGACGAGGCAAGGTGCAGTTTGCAAGTGTCGTAAAGACATTAATCAATACATCCACATTCAGGAGAAGTTATGTTTACTGCTAGACTCTTAGATCATAACTTGAGACTGCATTACATGATATTCAACACAGTCTTTCCATCTCGAGTTTGATTAGGTAATTTTAAGTAGGTTAATCACATATACTGTATTATGAAAAAAGGATTGTTCAATATATGACAGCAAAAGTTGTGTACAACTGGACACATTTTAAGAATGAATATAAATTCACGTTAATAATGTCAAGTATCATTAGTTTCAAATGTTTTTAAATATATTGTTGGTAATCTTGTTTTTAATATAAAACAAACTAACTCCCTTGTTTTCAATTTCTGCAGCTGATGAAATCCATGCATATTATTTGCTTTAAGAAACTAGTTAAATTATACAAGTATAATTATCACGTTTGCAGATATTAGCAAGGAAAGCAAATTTTGAAACACGAATTATTAACGTATGTTTATTTCTTATTATTTAATACCAGCTGAGTTAATTAAATATGGTGGAAATTCATTAATATGTCAAATTCATAAATTAATTTGTTTAATATGGAATAAAGAAGAAATACCTCAACAGTGGAAAGAATCCATAATTGTTCCTGTGTTTAAAAAAGGTGATAAAATGAACTGCAATAATTACCGTGGAATTTCTCTACTCTCAACAACATACAAAATATTATCTAACATTCTTTTAACAAGACTAACCCCATATGCTAATGAAATTATAGGTGATTATCAATGTGGATTTAAACGTAACAGATCAACTACAGATCAAATTTTTCACATTAGACAGACACTTGAAAAAAGTGAGAATATAATCAAAACGTCCATCAGCTATTCATTGATTTCAAAAAAGCATATGATTCGGTCAAAAGAGAGAAATTATATAATATTTTAGTTGAGTTTGGAATACCTAAGAAGCTTGTTAGTATGATATAAGTATGCACCAGTGAAACAGAAATTAAAATTCGTGTGGGTATTAAGGTGTCTGGCAAATTTACAATTCATGATGGATTAGAACAAGGAGATGCATTATCTCCATTGCTCTTTAATTTTGCCTTAGAATATGCTGTTAGGAAGGTAAAAGGAACTAACGAAGGACTAAAATTAAATGGTGTGACTCAATTGTTAGCATATGCAGATCATGTAGACTTATTAGGGGATGATATAAATACAATTAAGAATAATGCTAAAATATTTTTCAAAACTACTAAAGAGATAGGTTAGGAAGTTAACAAAGATAAAACTAAATATATGCTTACAGGCCGAAACCAAGTGTTAGGTAATAATCAAAATCTAATTATTGATAACAACTCGTTTGAACCAGTTTCCAAATAAAAAAGGAAATAAAAAGTAGGCTTAATTCAGGAAATGCGTGTTACTTTTCTCTTCATAAACGTTTGTGTTCTCGCTTAATATCTAAGAAACTAAAAGTTAAAATATACAAAACAGTAATTTTGCCTGTATTATTATATGGGTGTGAAACGTGGTCCCTTACATTGAAAGAGGAACATAAATTGAGAGTATTAGAATAATTAAATCAAGAAGACTTAGGTAGGCAGACCATGTGGCACGAATGGGAGAGGAAAGAGGAGTTTACAGGATTCTTGTTGGGAAACCTGATGGTAAGAGACCTGTAGGAAGGCCAAGGCGAAGATGGAGGGACAACGGTAAGATGGACCTAAAGGAAATCGGTAGGTATGGAAAGGGGTATATAGATCTTGCTCAAAATAGGGACAGATGGAAGGCCTGTGTTGCTGCAGCCATGAACCTTCCGGTTTAAGAAGTCTAGAGAGTTAGTTAGTTAGTTATTTCTTATTATTGAAAATCAAATCTTGTGTATTAGATCCAGTTTGTATGTATTGTATTTTGGTTATTTAATTTCTCTTTACGTTCATTGATACGACAAAGATAAATGATATGATAAAATATGTAAGCACACACAAGCATCGGAACTCATCGTAGTAAACGGGACTCGCCCAGAACATTTAGAATAGAGATTGTCAGTGCCATCAAGGCCCCAAGATGTATCCAAGAGTATTTTCATAAGCGTATTTTCATTAAAGAATCATTGCATATTTCTAGAAAATAATATGAAGTTTATGCAGCATGAAATTAATATGGAGAATATTTCTTTCACTGATATTATATTTACAGAAACTTGTATAAAGTTTCTCGTAAACATAAAGAACGAGAACTTCGTCCGGACAATCAATGTACCCATGGCCTATGTCATAGGGAGAAATAAATTGATCATATTTCAAAGTCCTATCAACTGTACGAACTTTCTTGGGCTTTAATATTATGTGTATTAAATTTTCACTTCTTTCCATAATAAAACAATGAGGAGGTGCCCATGAGCATATAGCTACTTCCCTTTCCACCCTAGTGACTTCTCCTGGATACATCAAAATACTTATGGCCTGTAGATATGCGTACATATGCACACACTTTAAATTCCGTGTATTTGTAAGCATCTGCTCAGTTTTATAACATTTCGTTCTATAGCGTGAGCACATGCTCACCGCTGGAACGGGTACTCATTGAAGGAGTAGATGTTTAAACTCTTTATTCATATGAAATGGAGTAAGTGCTTTAAAATCTCGAGAAATGAGTAGGCGCTCGTTTTTATGAATACAATATAATATTACATTGTTGCAGACAACATTTGTGTACGCTATCGCGGGAATCTCAGTAGCAAGCAAAATGAAACAACTTACTGTGCAAATAGTGACTCGAGAGCGCTCGACAAATGAACGCCCACTCGCTTTCTCCCCTTCTCTACCGTTATGCGCGGCCTTGCTCCACAGTTTCCAGGGACAGAGTATGATATAATCTATCCCGGGAATCTCTGGAGCAAGCGAACAATTAATTGATTGATTGATTGAATTATTGCTTTAAGTCCACATTATGCCCAGATAGGCAGGCTAACCTACAGTTTAATGTGCGATCCGAACCACTGTGCAATGTTCCTTCACCGGTAGATAGTACCCAGGAACCCTCGATTACAAGGAGTTCCATTACGCCATCAGGGAGGCTCTTCTGTTTCGTAAAATTCCAAGTTTCTCTCAAGGTTTGCAATTTTCCCAATATCTGCGAAGAGTTTAATATGAAACTGAGCTGGCAGACGCGAGCGTGAAAGACGGGAAGAGGAATCTCAAAGAGGCAGCTGAAGTAATTTCGAAGTTACAAGTAGGGAATTAGCTCGGAGCAGCTAAGCAGAATCTTTCACTTATACAAATTAGCTCACCGAGGGAAAATGGAACCCCAATTCACTTTGATGGACATCAAGCTCGTGCCCAGGACGGTTAATGCAATGGAGAAGCAATTTCAAGGATTGTTGATAACAGCTGAAGTTCAGTCTTCCAGTCTTGTAGAGATCTCACCGGGGAAACATCCATCATTTTGCACTCGAGGTACCTGACCAATTAATTAGCAGGAACAAGAGGGGTCGCTGAAGAGGTAAAGGATGACATTTGTTTAAAAATGCTATTTATACCTCTGGTACGCTAAAGTCTAATATTACACTCTATCCCCGCAATCTGTAGAGCAAGGCCGCGCATAACGGTAGAGAAAGTGAAATCGAGTGAGCAGAGAGAAGCAGTACACGCTGTTGCGGAGGCTGATAACTGCAGTCGCTTCCCCCTTCCACGCAATCGCGTTCCCTCTCACGTGTTCATTGGTGGAGCCGTGTCGCGTCACTACTTGCGCAGAGACTTGTTTCCGTTCGCTTGCTCCAGAGATACCCGAGCCAGAGTATAGGTGCAGATATTTGCCATAGTTTTTGATTGATCTCTCAGTAAATCTTATGAAGTATCACGGACATTACATGGGTGATATGCATAAAGAAACGCAACGGTATTAAATTTCAATTTGGGCATGTGCACTGAAGTGTCTATACATAATCTCGTTACCGAAGATTCTGGATTCGTGCCCCGGCTTCAGAATTATTTATTTATTAGTGTTCCTTCATCGGATTCAACTTTTCATTCATATTTATCGTTGCGAATAGCTAAAAGTGACGGAAAACTTGGGAGAAAGATGAGACGTACATGAAAACAGTATATCAACGGATATTGTGTTGGATATTCATGTTTTCGATTTAAAATTATTTTCAAATGAGAGCATATTATGCATTTTTATTTTCTTCCGTTTTTGGCTAATTTCGAAAACTAGGATGAATGATAAGTAGATGAAATTGATGAAGCCCGGGTTCGATACACGGTGGAGGCACATAGTGGTTCGGATCCCACTTTAAATTGTAGGCCCAGTCCCGATTAGCCTTACTGTGCATAAAGTGGACTTAAAACACAAACTCAAACTCAAATTGATGAAGGAACACTCGCAAACAAATTCCCATGTTCGGGCTAGGATTCGAACCAGAGACCTTCCGTGGCGAGATCCCGAGTCGATCACTTAACTTGCTCGAATACCAAGGTGGCTTTAGCATTGTCAACTTTGTTTAATATATCCAAAAGTGTTCTAAATATAGAACATTCGACTACATTTTCGCAATTCTATCAGTTGAGTTCCACGATGTAAATGCACTCGAAGCGCCATTCTAAGCATGCCATTTGCACCTACAGTTGTGATCGAGAATGTGTAGAAACGCATGACTCGAATACATCTAACGAAAACGTCTGTCCAGACACATATTTATATGATTAATGTTACCAATCCTTGAAACAAATTAGTGAGAGAATTAACGCGTGGCCTTCAAAATCAGTTGTTTTGCGTAACGTTGTCAACAATGTACACAACACGGCAGTAACGTGAGCAATAAATAAATTAAATTAAGATCCACAAATCAAAGTTGAAACGGCAATTATATGGGTTGCTGTCAACGTGAAAACGGTCGGGAGAAACGCTATTCGGAAGACAAGCGTTTCATTTCACGTGATTAAAAATGTAATGTTCCGAAATAATTTACATTGTATGCTCTCAAAAATCCAGAGCCATTTAATTTGGAGCCCGGTGGTTCAATTATACTCTGTCCCGGAAATCTCTGGAGCAAGCGAACGAAAACAAATTCTCTGTGCAAGTAGGACTCGAGAGGACTCGACCAATGAACGCGTTTGGTAAAGTGAGTGCATTTAGGAGAGAACGCGGATGCAGCTACAAACCGTTTGCAGCAGTGCGCACTACATTGCTCGCCAATTCGCTTTCTTCCCTTTCCTACCGTTACATGCGACCTTGCTCCACAGATTCCCGAGACAGAGTGTACATGATTGGCAACACTCTTGACCTTGGCTCCCACTGTACATTCCTGGAACAGTCCAGGAACTATGTTCTTTGAGATGTTTGAAGTATGTCCATTGCTGACTTGTTATTAGAGCTCACATTCAGTGGATCACAATAGTGATCCGCGCGATCACTGACGTGAGCGTTTTCGTATTCGTAGGATTTCTATATTGTATGTAAAGTAAAGTGCTCCCCTGTGCTTAGCACCACGCCATGAAGGCGTATAGGGGGTGTGGGGGTAACGCCCCACACTTTCTTGATCCGGTCGTGAGTGGGGGGGTGATGTGATCAACACCACGCCCCTGACCGCCTTTACCCCCCCAGGTTTCCCCAGGTACCCATGTTATTCGACGCTGGGTGGGCGCCGGAGCTGCTTCCAACGTTAGAAAAGTTCCCGGATTTGAACCGGCCGAGGTGTGTACCCCAAAAACCTTTTTGCAATTTTTTTTTTGGGGGGGAAGAAAATAACAAAAGTAAGATTCTAAGATAGCTATGAATTTTTGTTTGGTTTCATCATGTCCAAATGTAATGCACTAGATTTAGAATTTCCTCCCTCCTGTTATGTGTTGAGTGAAATAACTTATGTAAAAACCAGAGAATTTTTGACAAATAGAGGGTAAAAACTATAATATTGTATGGACCACAATAGTTTTACGCGCGACGACAGTTTTTTTTCCGCGCGACCTCTGCAGTTTTAATACACTTATAAAAGTCTTGCTCCTTTTCCCCCTTTTTTTCAGTTGGAGAGCAACGGAAATTGACGGTCTTGGACCATCATTACTTCATTCACGTTTTTTCAGAGTATTCGAAACTTTTTTTCATTTCTCTCGTTCTTTCACGAAAGTATCATGGAACGTTCTCTTTTGTTTAGAAAGAGCGTCCCAGAGTTTGCCACGAAGGCACGTGCGTAACCTTCCGGACTAGGTTGCGAATCTCTTCCTCTTCAAAGGAAAGAAAATAGCTTCGAGGTGCCGGTATGATATCGTACTACAAGTCGCTTCCGAACTTGTCGAAAACAAAGCAGCTGCGAAGTTCCGTGCACATCGAAAGACAAACAAACCACTTAACCTAAGTGTTTCTCCCGTGCTTACACAGTTCCTTCTCTTCTGCTATAACGTACGTCGTCTTCACCATAAATCTGAACACTCCCAAGAATTTTCGATTTACCTTTTTTTTAAAAAAGAAAAAAAGAAAGAAACTGTCAAGTTCTTGGAAATTCTAAGCTGGATGTCTTTATTTCGCAAACTTTCCCACATTCGCCAAATGCTTCATGTTGCATTGTTTGAACTTGTGCGATAGTCCCATGCAACAATGAGAACATTTTGTTAATCATAGCCTACTCTGTCGGCAAGTATCACAGGCAGGATAAAAGTGTGACGTATGCTCTTTGACTACCGTCCTTCGGATTTAATCCGGTAGGGAATTTCGATTTGAACCACACACATATACCGTGTACCAGCTAACTGTAGACCAGGCGAACGAGAACAAGTCTCTGCGCAAGTAGTGGCGCGAGACGGCTCCACCAATGAACAGTGAGAGAAACGGGATTGCGTAATAGGCGACGGGAGTTACCCGATTTCCCATCTTCTCTCTGTAAGCGTTGCAAACTTTTGAAAGCGACAATACCGTACGCACATGACAAACGGGCCGTATTTTTGCCTCCAGGTCCATACGCTTGGTTTAAGAATTTCTTAGGGAAATATTAGGTATAAAACAGCATGTGCAAATTTTGATAAGCCGTACATTTAGCGTACGTACTAAGGTCTGGACCGTGCGGTTGGCAACGCTTCGCTTTCACCACTCGATTTCCTTCCTCCTCCTGTACCGCTATGCGCGGCCCTGCTATACAATTAGCTGGGACAGGGTTTAGAAAACTAAATGCATCAAATATACCTGATGGACCAGAAATGCATCGACTGATGCACTAAGGTGTGTTTTTTGGCCCTTACCAAGAATCGGTTTTACAGTTTGATGCATTTTATTGTATCTAGGTAACGCCAAAGTGTATCATATGATGCAAGTTAGTATTTCTTTCTGTGTACTTTATTGCATCAATTGATGCGTTTTTGGTGCACTTTCATGTATCTTTATCTATGATGCACTTAAACATTTGGTCTGAGCTACACACTTTATGCATTGTTTTTGTTTCATCTGATGCATTAACTTTTCTATGTGCAGAAGGTGTTTCCGCCCCTTCTCACCCCCTACTTATTCTCTCACTTTCTTTTTATTTCAGCCTCCCCCATGGCGCAGTGGTAGCGTCATTGCCTTGTAATCGAGGGGTCCCGGGTTCGATACCCGGTGGAGGCACAAGTAGTTCGGATCCCACTTTAAACTGTAGGTCCAGTCCCGATAAGCTTTACTGTGCATAAAGTGGACTTAAAACACCAACTCAAAACAAACAGCAACTCTTTTTATTTCAGTAAACCAGAAAATATATAATCAGAGCATTTTCCGATAGAAGCGAAAGAATTTATCGTATCACGGTAAAAAAAAATCATTTTGAGCGCTCCATATTTTTATGGCAAAATTATCACATAATACAACGTTTTAGTCCTATTTTGTTTTAAAAAATTCGAGAAATAATCCACTTATTCTAATGCGCAGTAGACAGCGATAAAATCTCTGTTCGTGAAAAAGTATTTTCAAGCAGTTCATTCCCCCCACAAATTACGTTTACCTAAATCTGACAATGTATTGAGGAGGTATCTATACTCTGTCCCGGGAATCTCTGGACCAAGCGATCGAAAACAAGTCTGCGCAAGTAGTGGCTCGAGGGGGTTCGACCAATGAACGTACGAGAGGGGAAGTTGGTGCAAACTCCACCAGCCGTTTGCAGCAGCACGCACATCTTCACTCCGCCCATTCACTTTCTCCCCTTCTTTACCGTTATACGCAGCCTTGCTCTATAGATTCGCGATACAGGATGTAGCTAGGAAATATAAAGAAATAAAGAAAATCTGTCATCTTTCTTAAAAATGTGTTCTAATTTTGAACATTTTCGATAGCTGTTTGACCCTGGTAAAAAAAATATGTGGTTCTAAGAGCTACAAAATGGATCTTCCCCGAGGTCTGTATCTCATTTAGAAACAGAGATAATTGGTGGCAAACATAACTCGTTTTTCAAAACCTTGAAATTTTCAAAATGCTGAAACTGGGAAACGGGTATTTTTTTTTCTCGTTGAAATGTATATTCATGTTTAGGGTCCTGAGAGAACAAATTCTGCTAATGTGTCGGGGGAGTAGTATGTCCTAGAAATGACGTCGTTTATTATATAGATATTATTCCTGTGATGAAACAAGGAAGTAATCTGTGTCTTCGGTATAGGTGTCAGTATTTTTTGAGAACGTCGCGCTTCATTGTTGCTGTCTATTGCTGCAGGTACATATCTCTTTCGCCAGCCAAAACGAACAATTGCAGTTAGTATCTTGCTTTCAAGTCGTTACACTCGCACATGGTGTAGCAATTGATGCATGTAATTGCGATGAAAACAACCCGTTTAATGTCCCTGCTTGTTTGAAGAGACAACGTAATAAACCACGTGGGAGAAGAACCACGCCTACGAGCGCTGAATCTGACTTGGTTTGATATATGGATCCAGCTACAAAAGATCGGTGGGACGCACTCTTTTGTTATCCCCGCAGAACTGTCAGTGCAAATCAACATTTATCTCAGAACCCGTAGTTGGCATTCTATGGCACTTCTTCCGGCCCTCGAAATGAATGGATGGAATCGGTGCGTAATAATGTGGATTCATCCCTGTAGCTCTCTCACATCAACGATTTAAGTCCGAAAGTGAAAGCATCCGAATCCTCCCCCATTCAGTTTTGATGTTTAGGACTTGCATATAAAGCGGAGTATTTGCCAATTTGCCTTCTGTTTATACATTTTTCCTTCTCAACCTCGCGCTTTTCGAATTAGACACGGCGATTCTGCTACGAGCCGACGGCTATCGCTTTGCATTTTTACGCAAATGTCCAAATTTTATTTTGCATGGTAGCACATGTCTGAACTAAAATGCCAACGGATGGATAAACCCTTCATAACTTCCTGCTTTGGTGTGATAAGATAACCTGCATTAAGTACTTAGCGCCCGTTTTTACCAAGTGCGTTCACAAAGTTTCCAGTTTGGCGGCGCGAATGTGAAGCCAAAACTTTTATAAAGTAATTTTATTCGACAAAGTCTGTTTTCAAAGTAATTGTGCACTTTGTGGCTCCAACACCAATACAACAATTTAAGACTGCTTAAATTGAAGTATGGTAAAAACAGTCATTTTTTTCAAGTTGCATGCTTCTCACTTTGCTACGAGATATATACTCTGTCCCGGGAATCTGTGGAGCAAGCCGCACATAACTGCAGAGAAAGGAAGCGGAGCAAACCAGTGCACGCTGCTGCAGCCGCAGGCGTTCATTAGACGAGGACTCTCGAGTTACTACTTGTCGAGACTTGTTTTCATTCGCTCGCTCCAGATATTCCCGGGATAGAGCATAGCGTAACGCAATTCCCATGCTGCGTTTGGGATTGAACCAAGAACCTCTAGATTGTATTGGGTGATGTAGCTATTCCTCATTCATCTTTCGATGGTTATCACTCGCTTGGCCTAAATGTGATAAATGCAAGAGGTTACATTTAAAGGAATGGCGATAGAAATTAACTTAGGTTAGATTTGGGTTTTATACTCTTCATGACTGAACCGATATGGATTGGTTTAGAAAAGGATATTACTTGCCTTACAAATAGATGAAGATTATTCCTATACTTGTCCTCTCAAATGTCACTTGTCTTGACCTCACTGTCAGACATCGATTCAATCACACACCATCGTCCAATAATCGTTTTCCACTTTGCTTCAATCTCACAAACCACAGACCTTACTCTCTCTCGTATTCTCGCCAACTGATCACACCCCCTGACAACTGACAATCGCAACACTCATTCCATACCCGTCTCCCAAGTCACTCACCTAACGTTTGTCTAATTGCTTATTCCGCATTCCTTTCTCTGCTTCCTGCTATGCTAAGACTTTATACTTCTTACCCAATACCTTGGGTACGATTCGCTCCTCTACCCCGTAAAGAAAATCTTTTGATTTTCACTTAAAGATGAAGGATTTAAAATTGTATTCCATATCGATCCTTTATATGGAGAGATTTCTTTATTATAAAATATAGTTCCAAAATTATAGAATTAACATGCCGTAACCGAAAATATGTAATTGGAGTAATATAGTTCTTGAAAAAGGAAAAGGAATGGAGAAAAATAAACAATAAATAAACAAAATAAATAAACAATACTTGTCAGCGTATTAAAGGTGAACACTGACATGTGAGTTTGTTATGCTGACTCATGTATGCAATGATTGAGAGTCTTACGTCACACACGTTAACGTTATGATTGTCCTTGCATAAAATATGTAAACACACACGACGTGACACAATTATAAGGTCATTGTTCCATCAGTATTGACCTAGTTAAAAGGTTTATGGCACAGTAACACACTAACAATGCAGTATGTAATCAATCCTATAAACACTGACACTGCACAACACTATTAAATATTTTGAAGTTAATATTTACAAAATCAGCAATGTTTGTAATACTCATCCGAGTTACACTTGCACACATATGTCATATTGTCGATGTAAATTTCACCGTCTCTTACTTTAGTGTATCATGTAAATATCGCTGTCGTTTTTATTTATAATATATGTCAATTATCACAGTAAATATTTAATTAGAAAACTTGAAGTTAATCAAAATAATATACACTGTATCAGTAACTGTCCTTGAGTAATAATATATGTTCATGAATTTATGTATTTGAAAATAAGAATATAATAGTGTTCGATATATGAAATCACTAATATTTTTTGTGCATAAATTAATCCTAGAGTGATCCTGATTCCTACAAAGAGTTCAAGTAAAACACCATAATTTTAGTCTTGTTAACAGCATTTAATAGTCTCTGGGTATATCAATGAAGTTTCTTCTTGAACCAAACCACGTATATATGTATATATTAGTTCCTTGTGGCCGTGAAAAATGTTTTTCACTTTGATGCATTAACTTTGCAGCTACAAATATTGCCATTGATGAAAAACGTACAGTAGAGAACTGCATATCGTCGAATTGTGAATGTGAAGTATTTACTTGTATGTAAATATTCCTTCAAATCGATGTATGTATTATCAGCGTTGAATATCAGGTCTCACTACTACTTGACTTCAGTAAGAGTTAATTAGAATATAATGAAGGAGATCCGTGTTAAACGATTTGGTGCTTATCAACTGATTTCGCTGAACTGCGTAATTAAAACTGATGAAAGGTCTAATTGTAATTCATGTTTCCACGTGTCGAAAAATTAAAAGAAAAAATCTCAGAAAGGAAAATCTTGAGAAATTCTTAAGAAAGTTCGTAGATCAAAATAATTTCTCTGCGTCCTTCAGGTGTAAATCGTGTTGATTTCTTATTTCTCTAAGGTTTCAGCTAGTGACCATCTCTGGACGTTGACATCTGTGAAAAAGCTGAACTGAGAACTTTCAACATGGATTCATAATATTGTTAAAATGTTCATTTCACCGTTAAAATTTGAATTATCTGTGAGGAAATTCAGGTAGGTTTTGGAAAGGAAATTTGCATGATATACCGAACAGGCATTTCCTCCTGATCGTTAGTGTAATGTTGTATGTGAGAGAACTTTATATGTGTCTGTGTGTAGAGGTTTTGTTGAGACAAGGGCGCCTCTAAGTCACCCTTATTTTAAGAAAGTAGTACTTGTAAATATTACAAGTATGAAAAATCTTGTAGTTGAGGGTTGTTATATTTTAGGAAATGGAATTTGAAAAGGAGTACCGATTCAGTCATAACATTTACTCTTACTATAAATTACCCAAATTCTAATTAATGCCATCCTTTACACACCAAATATAATTACAATTCCAACACTCATTCCATACCCGTCTCCCAAGTCACTCACCTAACGTTTGCCTAATTGCTTATTCCGCATTCCTTTCTCTGCTTCCTGCTATGCTAAGACTTTATACTTCTTACCAAATACCTTGGGCACGATACGATATTCTCCTGCATCTTACCCAGAAAATATGAAATCTAAAGGAGATGTATAAATCATGAATTTCGTACAACAAAATCCTCACTTGGTTACAATGTGCATTTTATATCCTGCAACGCACTTTTTCAAGACAGTATGAAATATATCTAAAATGTACATACAATTCAAGGGCATACCGAGGTGTGTCCAACCTCTCCGGAACATCTTTGATATCAAAATATAAAATAAGAAATCTATTTTTCAATTTTCTATTTGCGAGTGTGGGTGTGCTGCGTGTGTCAAAATCCCCCCATTTAACTATCTGCGAATCCATTCTGTTGGAACCTTTTTGTCGTAGCTAATTCAATGTGGACAATATTGTGCGCATATCCAAGATTTTGGTGACTCTTGTGTATGCATCAAGTTTCAGTCCAATCTTTCTACATTTGCTTATCTATTCGTAGCTGTTATTTTGGGAGGAATAGAGCAATCAATGTATACGCTCACGTCGTTGGACGTTAACGTCGAATTAACCCGGTTTATAACGTGTGAATACTTATAGTCGCCGGGAAAGCTACAATTCCAAATCACGGTAGAGGAGTTTTAGTTTATCGTCTATTGTTTAAGAGAGGTAGAGTAGATTGATTGATTGATTTGCTTTATTTTACTTCGCTTTTTGTACCACTTTTGGCTAATTTGCGAAGATCGGGATGAGATATGATGAAATTGATAAATGGGCCCGCACAAACATCCATACCCAGGCCGGGATTCGAACCCGGGACCCCTGGCGTCGTAGCGCGATGTGCTAACCACTCCGCCACGGAGGCCGGCTAGAGTAGAGAAGGATAGAGAGATGTATATACTCTGTCCCGGGAATCTCTGGAGCGAGCGAACGGAAACAAGTGTCTGCGCAAGTAGTGACGCGAGACGGCTTCACCAATGAACACATGAGAAGGAATGGTATTGCGTGGAGGGGGAGAAGCGACTGCCATTACCAGCCTTCACAGCAGAGTGTACTGCTTTGCTCTGCCAACTTGATTTCCCCCTGCGCTACCTTGCTCCAGAGATATCTGGGACACAGTGCAGTGAAGTAAAGTATACAAGTTAGATTCGAAGAACTGAAGGATGAAACAATCTTCCCATAATTCGCAATCCGTCGCAACATGGACAGAGAGACGTCATCTGTGGAATTCTCACTTGCCAATGCACCGGAACGTCCAAGAGTCGCCAGTCGTAGCAATGAATAGGAAGATGTGACTTCCGATTAAAGCTTCATTCATTTTAATTAAATTTATGCAGATTAGAGCATTAACGAGCGAACAGTATCTAATATCCACTTTTATTAAAAACTTCACGGGTGAATTAATTGTCAATGTGCAAAAAATTACAGTAGATGATCAAAGCGTCAAGTCGCAACTCTCGTCTTGTTTCAGCATGGAAAAATGAAAATCACGCTTTTTTTCCCACACCTTTAGAACGTTTACTCTTAAACTTGTTGCTGTAACGATAAATTAAGGTTTTTGCAATATACCCACTTTGCCCAGGAGCTAATATGTTTTGGCAAGTGAGACAGGAACTTTTTCCACTTTTTATTTCTTCAACAAGGGTTTCCCTGCAGGTGCTGGTGAAATTGACAGATGACACCGGGACATCGAAAGAACTTTCCTGTTACAGATGGCCTCTTCACAGATAGCTCAAAGAATACATGTTTCCTCCTTTTCGATTAAAGGTGATACAGAAAATCTCTTTCACTGTTTACAATCTGTCTTTTCTTCGAGTTTTATGGTGTCTCTTTTCTTCACCATACTGTGTTTGAAAAACTAGATTCCACGCAGGAATCTTTTTCAACAACTATGGCATGAAAATGTATCAAGCTGTGTGTAATCTGTAATGGACCCCAATGATTGAACTGTTTCAAACAAGAAACTGAATATAAATATTTAGTGATCATTAACACATATGTGAATATATTTCATTTTTCATACACCTAGTGTCACGTTTCTTCCATGCTCTTCGGTCTATCTAAGGTTGATGAAAAAGTTATTCTGATTTCACTTTATGCACAAAGATGATAGGCACAGGCAGTTTCACTCAAAGCACAAGTAAAACAATTGAATTTCCAAGGGAAATTGGAAACGGGATTACCAAGTTATAAACTTAATCGCTAAGCTATGGAAAAGGTTGGATATACATACAATATAAGCCTTGAAATACTAGGATAAGTATTATGAAGCTTTGCAGCGAATGTGCCTCAATTTGCAAAAACCTTTTCAGCCTTAAGTAACTATTGGTCTTTCGGAAACTGTACGACTTCCTTCATCCCTCATTTTCCCTTAAGCTGTTCTGCCTAATACCATTATTCACCCCTCCCTCGTGAATTGTCTCCTCTAATAAGACTTTTAATAAAGAATTTGCAAAATACGCGATAAATCACGTATTATGTGTGGAGAGGTGAACGTGAGTGAAAAAGCTTAAGTAATTTGATGCAAAGCGGGGCGTTATTAAAATGGATATTGATTAATGGGCCTGCGAGTGGGGTTGATGGCGTATGGGGGAGGGAGGGAAGGGGAGGACTTTCGAGACTGGTCTAGACGATATTGGGACATGCCTTGCCTCAGTTTCCAGTTTCAAGCGACAGTCAGATTAGGGACTGCGAAGTGTGCGTGTGTGCGTGTAAGGAAACAGGCAGGAAAGTCTCTATTCAGCACGCTACTAACGAGATTGACTTTCAGCTTCGGTTCTGCAAACATTTTTGCGTCCCTTCCAATTAATGGCTAGGGATGGCATCCATTAATGTCCACCGCACTTGTTCTCCCGGGGTTGACTGAGCCGGGGAGTGCAGCTGACACAAGCCTCCGAGCGTGACATAAACGGACCCAACCGAATATTGAGAGCAGGAATGTGTTATGTTTGTGTGCTTGCCCTCCATTCACGCTGGAGTCGCTCTCGGCAATGAATCATGCCGCAGCAAATAGCTGCAGTAGCCCGAGTTTCACCTCGTAACAACGAGCCATCAAATCTCTTGGTCCGCGCTGAATTGCACTAGAGTTTCACTTTATTGAAGCTGATGCTGTGAAGATGCGGTTGTTCAGAAATGTTCTAATTACAAGATACACTATATCCCGGGAATCTCTGGAGCGAGCGAACGAAAACAAGTCTCTGCTCAAGTAGTGACTCCGTGAGGTCTCGGCCAATGAACTCGTGAGAGGGGAAGTGAGTGCGGCTACCAACCATCCGCTTGGCTCCGCCAACTTGCAGTCTCACCTTCTCTACAGACATGCGCGGCCTTGCCCCACAGACTCCCGGGAAAAAACTCCTAGGTTATCTTTATTGTTTGTTTCTTCTGTCTTAGGTTGTTCGCGGTGATGGGCATGAAATAGACGAATGGCAAGCAAAAAGTAACGCCTATGTCCACATTACAAGGTTCGAAGTTGATATTGTGAGTCCATTTTTAATTTTTCCTTTTCCTAATAATCACAGAAGCTCCGCTGCAGATGTGTTGATCAGTTGAGAAATTTTATAGGTTTAGTTTTGCAAACCGTTCGGTCTATTGAAGACTCGAACACTTGATACAGTAACAGCTACTGTACGTGCTTCCTATAAGTGTTCATGTGTCGCTACGCTTCATCAATGTGAACACTTTGATTTGTTTCTGCGTGTTTTAACGTTGTATAACACGCACCGTGCTTCCAAGAAACGCGTATCTGCTTCTTCGACGTGCGAGACCCCTTAACTACTTCCTCGAAACACGTTCGAGTCGGGAAGAAGAACGGCATCAAGCAGCAAAGTGTACGTACACCGGAAAGCCGTCCATTCTTTCCTCACTTCCAATGGAATACTCTCTTTTGCATGGTTTTCTTCACTCGAGAGAAGAAGGATTTCTGCGAAGTCCGTGACGATGGGGGGAGCCGGAGGGGGTGAGGAAGTTCCGCCAGAGAGAGAATAATCCCTGCGTTCCTTCAGTGATTCCCTCCCCCATCCCCCTCAAGCCTTTATTTTCTCATCCTAGCAACGTGACATTTTCTAACTTATTGTTCGCGTGCTCTTCTTTTCGCGGATCGTTTATTGTTTTACCTCTGACAGTATTTCTTCCTCACCCTTCTAGGCTACATTCTCATCCTCTTCTTTCCCTCGTAGCTACTATCTCTCTCTCTCTCTCTCTCTCTCTCTCTCTCTCTCTCTCTCTCTCTCTCTCTCTCTCTCTCTCTCTCTCTCTCTCCTTTCCCTCGCCTGAACAACAAAACACTTCATTCAGAGCTTAACGGATGAAGAGTGGAACCCAATTTCCAGTTTGGTTAAAAAAAAATCTGCTCTTCGCTCAACAACTTATGCAACGTGTAAAGTTCCAAATGCAGCACAATTTTCATGTTGGATTGTTTGTAGAGCTTAGACTTTCGAAACTCGGTTCAAACAGACTGTTATGAGTTTTCTTCGCTCTGTCTCCTTCTGCGACATAGTGTTTATAGTGCAACGCATTGCGAAGGCAGGATTCCGAGATTCGAATTCTGGATAAGGCTTTGTGTTTGTCGAGTCATCTATTCCAACGGTTCGTCCCTCATATTCACTGTTGCAACTCCTCTCTTCCACGCAGTACACCCTGGACAGCATTTTGCAGACTAACGAGTCTCTGGCGTCTGGATTCTCAGCCAGCATTCTCTTTTCAGGGATTTGTGTCGTGTGCTGTCCATGGGTATTTGTCAATAATACTCATTGACAGACCTGCGATTTTACTACAGAGCCTGTGGTCTAACCAACTTCTCCACGCCACCTTCCAATATTCTGTACTAATTTGTGCTCCATTTATGCTACTATCACAGGTCTGTCGTAAATTTGATTTCCACTAGCAACAAAATAAATTTCACCTGAAGACGAGAGAAGGGGCGCTCTCTCGAAACATAGTATTAGAATAAGTATAGTTTAAATAACTATACAGTGGATAATGGTCAATGAACATTGCATGATAATACAGAACAATTGTCATTAACAATCAGATAATTATAATCTGAACATATTCGATGGTGTGTTTTTTAAATTTATTTCGTAAATGAGCAAATTTACACTTCGATAGCCTAATCCGAACTCGACATGAGATTAACTTATGATCCCAACAAGTAAAAATTTGTCAGCGTAGCCAGAGGTCTCCGTTTCGAAATCTGAGTAATTCACGGACATATAAATGTGTTTGCCCCACCGTCTATTCCATCAATTCATCATTCATTTATTGAACTGAACAGGTACATACCTAATTACAGAGCCCATATGAATGATACATAGTGAATACAATTATATATATTTCTGTAATAGAGATAGAAATTATATATATATATATATATATATATATATACATACATACATCATACATACACAGGGTTACCTCACGACAGCACAGCGAATTTGCAACAAATTCAACACTAGAGTGTTGCGATTAAACATGAGAGCCAGAAAAGCGACGACAAATAACAGAAATTGAAGAAGAAACATTTGGAGGACGCACACCCAAGAACACTCTGTCCCAGGAATCTGTGAAGCACGGCCGCGCATAACGGTGGGGAAGAGAAGAAGCGTGTG
Source organism: Lepisma saccharinum (assembly GCF_977018435.1). Taxonomy (NCBI): domain Eukaryota; kingdom Metazoa; phylum Arthropoda; class Insecta; order Zygentoma; family Lepismatidae; genus Lepisma; species Lepisma saccharinum. The sequence goes on along the minus strand of NC_139230.1, from coordinate 24,449,426 downwards.
GGCGGAGCAAAGCAGTGCACGGTGCTACAAATGTTTGATAGCTGCACTCACGAGTTCATTGATCGAGCCCTCTCGAGTCACCACTTGCGCAGAGACTTGTTTTCGTTCGCTCGCTCCAGAGATTCTCGAGACATAGTATAGTAGCTGTCCCAAACGTGTGGTGTTATTCGTTTGTCTTCCCTGGTTTTCGGTGTGCTGAGTTCACACGAGAGGGTATAGGACTTCCCCAGGACCGTGCTGGTAATCATTTTGACATCATTGTCGTCTGGTGGGAACAGTGTAGGGTCCTGTGTTCAGTTGACAAGAAGATGTCTGACCGTTCGCACATGCATAGCCAGGTAAAATGACGTGGTTAAAGTGACAGAACTAATATGCGAGTGTGAACGATAGGCTTTGGGCTGAGATGACGTCAGCTACTAGGTGATTGGAGGCTTGGAGGGTAAGTGATCTGGAATCAAAATATCTGATTGAATATATGTCAGCAAGTTGACATGAACTACCTCGCTTGGATTTAGCCCTATCGCAAACGCTCCTTCCCCAGTTGGGATCTCCATGTGGAGAAGAACATGAGGAAGTCTTGCAATACCCAATATGTGACATAAGATACCTCGCTGCCGACCTACGTGACGCAGTGGTTATCACAGCACCCTACGCAGCCAGAGGACCCAGGTTCGAATCCCGGCCTGGGCAAGGGAGTTCTTTGTGAGTGTCTCTTCATCAATTTCACCATATCATCACTCATCCTCATCGCCGCGTCTAGCCAAAAGTGGCAGAAAAGCAACTTAAAATAACCTAATTCAATCAATCAATGCCTCACCTCAATTCGAAAGTTCTAAATGTTTTAGCCTGCTCGGTGGCCTAGCGCGTTGAGTGGTCAACTTTCGATCTCGCCACTGAAGTTCCCGGATTCGAATCCTAACTTTGCCACTCATCACTTATCCTCCTCGTCGCGAGTAGCTAAGAGTGACAGAAACATAACGTAAAATAACAAAATACAAATGTCCTTTAATGCTTTAATCAAAATTCTTCGAAGTTAGTTAGGTTTCCTCTCGTGAGGGTTTTCCACAGACAAAGGATAAATCCCCATTGCTACAAAAAGGCTCATACCAAACACTAATTGCTGGCACGCGTGTGTGTGCTTCTTTTTCAGTGTCGCTGATGATTAGTGATACATAAGCAAACTTTGTCCTTTTCATGACGGGAAGGTTAATATTGAATGTGAGCTGCACCCAGGGTGGTATTTGCTAAACGGAAACAAAGGTATATTCGGAGCTACCGAGGGCTGACACAAAGCAATCTGTTCGTGCCAAACTTCATTATGAACCAGTGAGTCGAAAAGAATTGAGCAAACTTTTCAGAGCAAAAACACAGCTTCCTACAATAGAACGCCATAACAAAAAGAGGTAAACGCTTTCACTTTGTTCCAGTAAAACAAGGGTGCTTGAATGTCTTTGAAATACACGGGTGCTGGTGCTGAACGCATTTTAAATTTGGTGGGTTTGATTTGGCTTTTAAGCACTCGTAAAAAGCAATTATAAATCCATTAATGAGAACGCAACATGAACAAGTTCGAAGAAAGCAATAATTTGTTCTAATTTTTTTAACGTATAATTCTGATACACGATTTGAAGGAAACTATGAAATCATAGGACAGAAATTGAAGATACAGAGATGATCATTATCATTATTATTATTTTGCCCTAACTAGTTTATCTTATATTTGTTTGTTCAGTTATTTTAACCCTTAGTACGCCATGCGGTCTGACGAAAGTAAGCCCAGTGTCGCCGAGGCTTTGAGCGGGAAATTTGAATTCGTATACATAATGGAGAAAAATCGTAATAACTCTGGCACTATGGGACCAATCTACTTCAGATAACTTTTGTTTTGCAGGCAATACATCGGTGTATGCAACCATGTAAAATTTGGATGCCCCAACCGCGGGGGGGGGGAGGTTACGGGCGGGGGCTGCATCCCCCGAATTTCACTGAAAAAAACATAAAAATGTGGAGTTTGCCCCCTCTTCTCAAGCTACTTTGGGGAGAAAACCGGAACTTTTGCTTTTTTTCAAAGAATGAACCTTCCGCAACAGAATGAAACTTGATTCATGTTCGTGGGTGCAATACAATTTGAATAATAGGCAAAACGTAAAACTCTAGCGAATTTTAGCCAATTTGCATATTATTCATAAAATTGTTATAACTGACACTATGGGACCAATCTACTTCGGATAACTTTTGTTTTGCAGGCAGAACATAAGTGCATGCAACCATGTAAAATTTGGATGCCCCAACCGCGGGGGGCTTACGGGCGGGGGCTGCATCCCCCGAATTTCAATGAAAAAATCATAAAAATGTGGAGTTTGCCCCCTCTTCTCCAGCTACTTTGGGGAGAAAACCGGAACTTTTGCTTTTTTTTTAAAGAATGGACCTTCCGCAACAGAATGAAACTTGATTCATGTTTGTGGGTGCAATACAATTTGAATAATAAGGCAAAACGTAAAACTCGAGCGAATCTTAGCCAATTTGCATATTATTCATAAAATTGTTATAACTGACACAATGGGACCAATCTACTTCGGATAACTTTTCATTTGCCGGCAGAACATCAGTGCATGCAACCATGTAAAATTTGAATGCCCCTACCATGGGGGGGGGGGTTATGGGCGGGGGCTGCATCCCCGGAATTTCAATGAAAAAATCATAAAAATGTGGACTTTGACCCCTCTTCTCCAGGTACTTTGGGGAGAAAACCCAAACTTTTGCTTTTTTTCGTTTGCACTTGCATCTTGTGTAGCTACTGTGAATCTTTCTTCCCAGTTGACTCGGCTCTTTGTGGAAATATGTCCGGAAGGAAACGATTGTGCCTTAGGGAAATCGATGAGCTGTTATATGACACGAACTGTTTATGGTGATGCCTTTGTTAGTCCTAACAGAGGAGGGAAGGGAGCCTTTGCAATCGTTTGTTTTGTCTATACTTCTGGATAGACGCACACTTTAGACTCATGCTTCTGGCCTCTGGCTATCGTCAAGCTTCATTGCATTTCTAACATAGAGGCGACAGAAAGCTGACACCGGCAAACCTCATCCAATCCCCTCTCCCCTTGCCCTACCCCCTCCCCCCGCCACTACTTCAGCTGGATCACCAGGTCTAAACACAAAGAAGAATGTGTGCCTTATCAGTACTAAATCACAGCGTTGGAAGCTTGGAGGAAAACAGCATCGTAAATACCAAGCATTTATTGTGTCTGTCAACTGAAGAGCGAACACGTGTTTGGGTGAGCCCAAACACGTGACATATTCCGAGAAAGGAGGGGTGGGGGGAATTTGAAATTTTCGAAACACGATTGCAAAACATGTTCCCGAACGAACTGTCAGTGTTTCAACCTCAATATACAAATATAAGTGTGGCAAACCCTCGATAATTGTATCTAAAGCTGTTTGTAACATATGTGTTACAGCGGCTACAAGGGACATACTTTTTTTGTAACATATGTGTTACGGCGGCGAACTAAGGGTTAAACCTTCTGATTCCCACTCATAGAGAAAGCAAACTTCTAACCTAACGAAGCCTTGAGAGGTCTTAGTTTTATTTCATTCGACGTTATTTTGAATTAATCATCAGTCTTCAGATAGACAAGTAATTATCCTAACCCAGCCATGATTCAGGTTTGAAGGTTCACAAAACCGAATGAGTGACCATTGTCTTTTCTAGTTGTTAAGCTATTTAGTTTCAGTTGTGCCTTTGCACTGCCAAGCATTTGACTTGTCATGTCAATGACGAGTGCTCTCATCATTGAGGATGAATGATGAATAAGCTACATTACCCATTAGGGGTGACTGGTTCTGATCCCCATCATTCTTTAGAATGATACGCCTGCCTCAGGTTACGTGGAGGTAAGCACACACGCCTCTCTTAGTATTGACTCAATTCGCTTCTTTATAGAGCACTTTTTTCCAAGATGCAGTTAGACTCACATTATTCGATTGTTTTTAAGCAGATTTTTTTATTACTTCCTGTAATTAGTCTTTAACTTTTTCAGTGAAAGTTAAAACATCTGATACATTTTACAAAACGTTAAAATGATTGCATCGTATGAATTACACAGAGCTACTAAATTATTTGAATATACCACATCTACCAGTTTAAAACGATAGTATGATAATCACGGTCAGATAGGACAACCCCCGCATTCCTTTAAAAACAAATAAAAATCAGAATACAGGAATATCTATACACACAGGCATAGATTAGTCTGATTATAATTGGCTGCTACTCTAGGTTCTGGGCGCGAATCCCGACCTGAGAAAATGTTTACCCATTCATCAATTTTACCAAGTCATCGTCCATATCGTGGTCGCTATTAACGTAAAGATATAAATAGCAACGTAAAATGTAAGAAAATAATGCAAATGCATATGTTTGAAAACGTATGTAATGTTAATTTCTAATAAACTCTTGGAAAACAAGTTCCTTCTTTCTCCTTTGCAAAGCGAATCAAATTGTCTTTCACTGTCTGGAAATCAATGATCGTAAAACCAACATGAAACCCATGATTCTTCTGCTGTAAAAAGGGGGATACAGAGGACGAAATCCAAGAAGAACTTTTCATTGAATAGGTACTGTTCTTTCTGTTTATCTATGTATACTTTTAGATATTTTTCTGTGATTGAAGGAAGAGGTCAGTCAAGGTCAAGACATTGAAGGAATGGAATTGTGGAATGAGGCTCTGACTTCATTGTGTCTATTAAAAAATCAAGAGAAACGGGAGGAGGAGAGAGAGTATTTAATATTAAAGAAGATTGTACTACTAATTTTCTTGTTGACTGCCACGATATATTAAACTTAATACAAATAGATATCTGCTGTTCATCGCACACCATAAAAATATATTTAAATGTAATTTTCTAAGCTCAAAAATTAGTAAAGACTCAATTTTCATTATCCTTTGAATCTGGCTACTATTGATTAATTGATTCCATCTAGAATAAAAATAGCATTGGAAGGAAGTTGCTGATTTTCGATTGTTCTTATATTGTTGCGTAAGTACTCAAATAAGTAGCCACGCTGAATGCATTAGCCACTGGATAAATATTTCTTGCAAATTTTGAACAAAAAACGAAGTTAGAAGAGTGGGCAGCGCAAGCGACTTTTTAGTTAGGAATTCGCAATGTATTAATCTGTTTCGAAACGCATGAGGAGCACAAGTAGAGATCTTTCTAATTATGAGTATAGTATATCTCCCTCCCGTCCCCTCTCTCTCATATTGCTACTGTTAGAATTTCAACTGGCAATGGGCTCTTGTCAAGACCCTTTTGTCAAGAACATAAAATCCATACTCTCTCTGCTATTGTTCCAGAGATACCCATGGCGAATGTAACAAGCAGGCCCTGATCGAGACTTTCTATGAACACTAAAAGACTCTTTCGGAGCGCCTATGTACATGCGTGCGTTTCTCCACTCTATGTACAATTAAGTATCCAAGAATGAATTTGATGGTGACTCTTTGGTCTGAATCAATCAATCAGTATGTATAAGGCGAGGCAGTCAAACTTGAAGATTTAAAAAAAATCACAAAAAATAGAGAGAGCGAATATTAGTTAATTTTTGAACATGAATGTACTCTACATGAGTTGAAATTACTAGTGTACCTGAGAAATGTTCATTTTTTTTTAATATGGTGTCAGTAAAATGGCGTCCTAGGTGTTGCACACATTATCGGAGTCTCGGAGTAAATCCGCCGATCCGAAATTAATCCACACACTCCCATGAAACGCCTCTCCATTCAGAAAAAGTAACAGTGTGGATATTCGGCCTCTACTTTTTCGAAAATGAACACGGTGGCGGTAAACGCTGGACGTTATGCTGACATGTTGGTAACCTTTTTCCTGCCTGCCCTCGATGGCTATGACCCAGATGAAGAAACATTCTTCCAGCAAGATGGTGCAACTAGCCATACTGCCAGAGTGTCTATGGATGTGCCCGTTCACCCGACTTGGCGGCTCCTGACTTTTTCCTTTGGGGTTACCTCAAATCCAAAGTATTCAAGCACAACCCTCCAAGAACCAGGGATGATTTGAAGGAGCGAATTCGGCAAGAGATCCACAACATTCCGTTGGAGATGCTACGCAACATCATGGGCGGATTTACTCTGAGACTCCAACAATGTGTGCAAAACCAAGGACGCCATCTTACTGACACCATATTCAAAAAATGAATATTTTTCAGGTACACTAGTAATTTCCATTCATGTACAGTACATTCATGTTCAAAAAATAAATAATATTTGCTCTCTCTATTTTTTGTGATTTTTTTTTTAAATCTTCCCGTTTGACTGCCTCACCCTGTATTTGGAAGTTTGACTCATTGTCTCTGTCTAATTCTCACTCAATGGGTTCTTAGATTCTTGAGCTGGCACAGTGTTGATACGTTTCCAGCAGAGAATGAGTATATTGTATTTGAAGTTATTGTACGTACAGTCACGGAAACTTCTGGGTTGTAACGATTCCATTGAATGTCGCAAAAGAACGGGCGAACCACAATTTAAAGGCATCAGGGCGATAAGCACATACCGCTGAATGTATGCGTGTGAAGGTTGGGTATCTTTCGGTGGTTCTCTCATTTTTTATGTTACATATTTACCGCCACTTCTCTGCCACTTTTGGCTAATCGTGATGATGATGAAATTGATGAAGAGACTCTCACAAAGAACACGCATACCAGAGCGAGGATTCAAACCCGGGACCCCTGGCGTCGTATTCTCAATATATATCGAATTTCCCTCTCCCGGTAATCTATAATTAATTAAAAATCTATTATCGACTACGCCTTACCGTTTGGTTTATAATTAAAGGAGAGTTCACATGGCAGCGAATTCCACAAGGCAACTTCCAGCGATGGAATTTGTAGCGTCTGTGGTGTTCGAAATTCTGCCGCGTCTTCCAAGGAATCTTTGCCTGCTCCCGAAGGCCAAGGGAGGTTTGCTATGCAACGCCAAGACGCTGGCGAGTGACAATGGGGAACCTGACACAGCTGAAACTAGCTGCAAGGCAAATCGATAGAACTAAGGGAAGGAAAGACTCGCCGTTTTCGTCCCTCAAGAAAGGGAGAAGTTCTTTTAATTTGGAACAATAAGGTTCCAGCAACAATGCTGGGAGTTTCTACGTTTTCTCTCATTATCACGCAAAGAATTACTTTCCGCATGCTAAGGAATCTAATGGAACGGTCGCGCAAACTTTTGTTCTTTAACGATGTATATTTGTGTCTTAACGCTGCGAAAGAGGAGGGTGAATGATAGATTGAGGGAGAAAAAATGAAACGCCCATGCTTTACCAAAAATTGGAATCGAGGACCCGCTACGTTAACCACTCCGTCAAGAAGTGTGGCGTAGCAATGAATGTGATATTCCATTTACTTTTTGTATCCTAGCGGTACTTGTTGTGCAAGATTTAGTATACCACACCTCAGGGATCAAGTTTTATATTTTTCTTGCCTTATGTCTGTTTTCTGTCTCAATAAGCTAATCGCGACGATGAGGATGACTGATGATTAAATGAAATTGATGAAGGGATAAATATTATTAACACCCATGCCCATGCCGGGATGATCAGATTTCATGGATTAAGAGAGACACGCAAATAAATACTGTGCCAGGACTCGAACCTGGCACCGTGTGTGGCCAGCAATTCGGTCACCTGGGCAACGAGGATCAACTTCTCTTTTATCAATCTATCATTCAACGTCGGCAAAATTAAAGTACAAAAAGTGCGTATCGTAAAGTCTGCACGAATTATCTATACCGTATTCAAATGAAAGTAGTGCGATTGTCGTGTAGTTACGATCGCTTCAACCACCCGCCCAATGTTTGTCACTACACTCTGTCCAGGGAATCTCTGGAGCAAGCGAACGAAAACAAGTCCTCTACGGAACCAGGTCTCGAGAGGGAAATACACAAATGAACGCTTGAGAGAGGAAGTAAGTGCGTGGATGGGTAAACGCGGCTACAGCTATCAACCGTTATTAGCAACGCGTACTGGCCCGAACGAAAACAAATGCCTGCGGAAGTAGTGACTCTATACGGCTCGACCAATGAACACGTGAGAGGGAACGGGATTGCGTGGAGGAGAAATAGCATGCACTTTGCAGCAGCATGTACTGCTTCGCTCCGCCCATTCTTTTTCTCTCCTTCTCTTCCGTAATGCGCGACCTTGCTCCAGAGATTCCCAAGATAGAGTATAAACTTTTCCAGGTTTTCCTTTATGTAGCAATATATTTTTTTAACGAGGCGATAATGGTGAAGGAATATTCACAAGGCAATATACCTTACCCAGGAATCGAATCTATACCCTGTCCTGGCTATCTCTGGAGTAAGCGAACGAAAACAAGTCTCTGCGCAACTAGTGACGCGAGGCGGCTCCACCAATTAATTCGTGAGAGAGAACGGTATTGCATGGAGGAGAGGAAAGGAACTGCAGTTACCAGCCTTCGCAGCAGCGTGTACTGCTTCGCTCTGCCCGCTTGATCCACCCTCTTCTCTGCCGCTATGCGCTGCTTTGCTCCAGACATAAATGGGACAGGATATAGGTTGCTTCGTAACGCGTTACACTAACCATTCCTCGGCAACACTGTTTTATATAAACGAGAGAATGTTACAGATGCCCAACATGTAAACTTTCCCTGGAACCTTGTATGACAGAAGAAATTGCATAGACCAGTCAAGTCCCTTTTCGACTGTAAGAAGCTCTCGCCTCCTGGCTTCTTCCTGCCCCAGCTGTTTGCTTACCACACTTCAGGCTTTCGCTAAGCCATTCGAAGAAGTTTCCACCACAGAGATTGAGGGGACAATCCGTTCCTAGACGCGCACTCTCGTAGATGGAATTGTGTTTACAGCCCTTTGGATAACCTCTAGAGGACACTGGGTTGTCATTTTCCAGCCGCTGCTAACTGTCAACAGGTGGCACCACTGTTGCCGAGAATCAAAGCTTTCAGTTCCAGGACCAGCTTCATCGAATTGATCGACGACATTGCCCCGAGGTGCCGAGCCGAGTTCAGCTGTTCTGTGTCTACATCATATCCTTCTGTAAACCGTAACCAAAGCTGTGAACCCTTTCGTCCCTTCTCTTAATGGTGCTACCCATCATGCCTTCACTATTTCTGAAGAGTACTGTGTATGGATAGCTCCTCTTTGACTGAAAGTAAAGTAAAGTTCCATCTTCCCTAGGGGCTAAAGAGTGGAAACGGAATCTTATTACGTTCTATTTTCTGAATAAATAGTACTCTCCATAAAAAAAAAGCAAGAAAGGTACAATACAGTACTCGCAGGATAATCCTACTAAAGGCTTTACAAGCTGAAGTTAAACAGAATGTATTTCCACTATGAAAGCCTTTCTGCTTACATAACCCAAAGTTAAAAAAAATATTCCAGTTATGCATACAGCCAAATAAAGACTTGTTCTGTAGGTATATGTAGAATCCGGACCACTGAAATGTACCAGCACATTCAATCGATCTCTAAATAAAAAAAAGTATTAACGTTGGTGTAGTCAGAGGGGCGTCTGACTGTCATGCGGAGACCCGGGTTCGATTCCCGGGGTCGGATTCCATGGTCGGAATTTTTCCGGTCTTGTCCTCGCATATAGCGGACCTGGGGCTCACCGTGCCTCAAATCAGTGGGTGCCTGGGGACAACACTGGGGGGTAAAGGCGGCCGGGGCGTGGTGCTGCTCACATCATCTCCGAGAACGAGAATGTTACCCCCACATCCCCTAAATGTACCTTCATGGCACGGCGCTATATACACAGGGAACTTTACCTTTTTAGCAAACGAATTTCACGAATAATTCCTTGTATAATAATACTTTTGTCTCGTTATGAAAAGGCAGTTTTGAACAAGTATCAGGAAACGTCATGTAAATAAGGAAGCCTAGGTTATAACTTGTTAAAAACTGGCTCAGGATCATAATTTAGAATTTTCATTCTGGTGGAATTAATTAAAAGTCTTAGACTGCTCCCAGCAAAATCATCAAGGAAAATAAAGTAAGGCATTCATAAAAAAATATGAGAATCTTATTTTCTCAAAGGAGATCAACAATGTAAAAGAGTGTGTCTCCCTAAAGGGGTAAAACATTCTCTGTACCTCGAAGTCCGTCCGTCCTGTTACTGGCATTAGATTATACATGCATACGCTCATGTGTGTGTTGGCAGTTTAATGCGTATCGGCAATGGCAAATCAATCATGAGGTTGTGGATTCTTGTATCAGTCGCGTAGTTTTCTCACTTGATCTCAATTTCTTGGACTATTTTATGTTTCAATTTAGTCGTGGTAATCGAATGACTTGTAAGGAAAATGACGTTAGATATTTTTATTGTAGTAACTTTTTCATCGAATTTCTACTTTCCTCTGTTAAAAGTGACGATAACGAATGGATGAAATAGATGCGAGGAAAAAACACCAACAAATGAATTCCTATTCTGCTAGTGCATTACACAGAGCGTTAAAAAATGAAGGTCCACTGTGAATTCTCAAAATTGAAGACACACCATACTTTGCTTTTTCCATGTCGTTACTTCGATTGTACGTTTTGCTGTACTGTGCGTTGATATATTATTGAAAATATGTCTAATAATGTTGTGAAATATAGGCACTTTAGTGCTTAACGTCCGCTCTGTCAAGATAACTATCTTTATCAGTATTGGCATCTGATACAAAGGAATTTCTAAATATGATGCGCTCTAGATAATAGTTTTCTTTTCTTTAAGCACTCAGATTCTAATTAATGATGATTATTCCAAATATTTTATTATTAACAGAAATGCAAAGCCATTTCCTGAAATTCAACAACTTTGTCCTAAGAACAGTGACATAAAAGGTTCAACCTGGAGGTTACTAGGCTCAATAAAGCATCGAATGCATTGATGTACCTCTTTTCTGGTTTCATCGCCAATGAGCGTGTCGCTTTCTGTCCTGTAATGGGACTTGACAGGAGGAGATTGACCGGTTGAGTGTTGCGACTAGCCTCTGCTCTCACCAAGGGAAATAACATTTCCTGTACCTTTTTTTGGAGGAGACAAGTAAGATCTAGCCTACCGAGGAAATTGTGTCGGTTTGGACGTCCTCACTGGAGTCCCCACATAGTATTGCGTACAATGTCGCCTACCTTTAATACTTCAAATCATCCCATTATAGTCTCCATGGCAATCAGAACAGTCTGAACCCTTAACGTCTTGGGTTGACACACACCCAAGTGTCAACCTCCCTGGCATGCATTTGCAGACTATCGAGGCTCTGGCGTCCGGACTCACAGCCAGTAAATCCTCCGTGGGGCTCGTGTTGTGTCGTCTCTATGTGTTTGCGATTGTCCCTTCATCCCTTCACCTTCGCGATTAGCAAACAGTGGCAGAAAAGGGAAGTAAAATGAACTAAATAATTCAATCAACCCTTAACCTGTTTTTATTTGTATTTTTGTTATTTTACGTCGCTTTTCTGTCACTTTTGGCTAATCGCGACGATGAGGATTACCGATAATGAGATGAAATTGCAGGGGCCCTCGCAAAGAACGTCCATGTTTAGGCCGGGACTCGAGCCTGGAAACTTTGGTGGCACTCGGCCACCGAGCCGGCTAAACCGTTAACCTATTTTCGCCAATAATCCATAAAATTATACATATTAATAGCCAACACATTTAATTCAAATATAACTTTACGTATAAGAAAGATCATTTACAAATGTCATACTTAACACTGAGAACTACAGTTAGTCACGCATTCAACTAGAACTCTGAGCTCAGATAAGGGAGAAGCAAGCCATTTTTGTTTCGTTACAAGAAGTGGGATTAAGACTGAAGTATTTTACCAAAAATAAACTTCGGAGTTCAACAACCCTCTGGGGTGCCAAGGTCCATCAAGAATTTCAAGTGAGAATCCTCTAACTTCTTCGTCGCCTTTTTCTTGTGTTCTAGATCAAGCTGCTTCTCCATTTTCTCTTTTGGTTCCTCTACGTCGCTTTCTACAACTTATATCAAGATAATACTCCCTAATTATTCAAATAATGCTGAAGGAGGTATAAAGTGTAAGAGCGTTAACGTTAAGCTATGCACACACCCATAATACTTTCTGTTTGCTAAAAATGCCATGTATACACGTACTTTAAAAGTTTAAGAAGCAAAAAGGCATTGATAAAACTTATCCCAAAACAATAGCGTCTACATTTCAAGTGCACGAACAACTATATGCTTCTTTTTGTTTGTTACATGCCTCGAAATATTTATTTTTTTATGAATGTGGAAGTTTGATAATTTATCATATCATATGTTCTTCATATCTGACGGAGTGTACTACTTTAAAAATGATCTTCGCCCTACAGAACAAAATGGAAAAAAATCGAAGGGTGCAAGTAACAATCACAAACCGAGATTGAGAATAAAATGTAGCTTTCTCCATACCAAATAATTTTTAGAAATTCTACATAAGCCTGTAGTCACATTATGCATTTCTATATCTCTGAAGCAAGCGATCGAAAAAAAAGTATCTGCGCAACTCTAGAGGGCTCCACCATTGTACACGTGAGAGGGAACGGGATTGCGTGGAGGGGGGAAACGACTTCAGTTACCAGCCTTCGCAGCAGAGTGTACTGCTTCGCTCTGCCAACTCGATTTCGCACCCTTCTCTGTCTCTAGGCCCAGTGGAGGCACAATTGTTTCGGATTCCACTTTAAACTGTAGATCCAGTCCCGATTAGCCTTTCTATGCATAAGGTGGACTTAAAACAACAAATCAAATCTGTCGCTAGGCGCGGCCTTGCTCCACAGATTCTGGGGATAGAGTATAACCCTGCATCTATACCGGTTTAGTTTAACTGGAAGGTATCATTACACAGTTTTAAATTATGATAGTCTCATATCTGAGGTGTTGCCGCACCCACCGGGCATCACTGCATCATACTGAGTAGTGTGACAAGGGAACCTGGAGGAATTGGCTGGCTTTCGAGTTAGTTAGAGAGAGAAATGGTAGATTAAAAATGTAAATCTATTAACTTTTGTTTGTCTATGTAATATATTATTCACTTAATGTTAGGGATGTGACGAAGCTGAAAATTTACCTATGCCGATGTACTCACCGATCATTTTTGGAACCGATACCGATGCCGATATTTAACCGATTCCGATACATAAGATTATTAAACAGAAATGGGATGTTATTTTCAGCATGACAAAAATAAATTTGATGTACATTTGTATTACATATCATATGTATATACATATATATTCTCAAGAGATGCGAATGTACATTTGCTTCTACAAAAGGTGGTTATGTGAACCTTTAAGAAGAACATGGATTCTCAAGAGATTTTACATTAGTATACAAGCAGTTCTTTTAAATGCAAAATGAATTCCTGTTCTTAATGTTGGAAATTTACTGCTGCCAGATTCAACTTCAGAAACACGAGTTTTGGAAGCACTTCAGGAAGTAACCTACTTCTTCTCTTATCGCAAATCTGTTCAGCAACACTGAACACTCAATCACTGAATACTGATGCAGCAGGTATGCCCAAGTATTTTCTCACCACTTGCTTCAGGTTTGAATACTGACTTTTGAATTTCCAATACAACAGCAGATCCTGGTTTAGCAATGTACTGTTTTATTTCCGATTTTGAGTTAGATTGATCCTCTGAATGAGAGTTTGTAATAATTTTATTACAAAAAACTATGCAATAATGATGAATCATAACCTAATTTTCAATAAATCTTACAAAACTAAAATATAAAACTTATTAGAAGGTAAAACTCTAGTATAATCTGTACTGGTTTAAATATCGGATTTTTGCCGATGCCGATATGTCAATTTCTGCCGATTTTTACACATCTGTAATCGGCTTCGGCACATCCCTACTTAATGTTAACAATACGTTAATTCAAATTAAACAATACAATGTGGATTAGAAAATGCCAAGTTCTTCTCCCGTTGCCCTTTTTAGTGCGAAAAGTTGCAATTTGTTCAGGTCCTCCGGTCAAACCGGATCCCTCATAGCAGCAGCTGTAGAAACGCATAGTGCGACAGCGGGCTAATAAATTAAGGAATGCAATATTATGAGACAAAGTAGTAAGGAAATCGTAATACAAAGATGGGAAAGTATCGCATAAGAGTACTAAATATTGCTTTGTCTGAGAGATATTTCAGCTTGAAAATCACAATAGAACAAGAATGAGCTGGCTTCTTCCTTTAAACAGAAGAAAGTCAATACTCACGCTCCAATGCACAAAGTTTCGTTATGTCATACCTTCCTTAGGCAACGAAGGCGAAATGACAAAAAGAGCTGCCATTTATTCGCTTTTCCACTTCGTGATCCGTCTTTGTAGTCTAGGCTACCTAATGTTCGAAGGAGGGTAAATGAAAGCAGTTTGAAGAGAAGCGAAGGATGGATAGAAATTGGTTACATTTGAGGAAACGGTCGTGGAATAGATACAAAATCACCAAAACCTGTCTGCATTCTCACTAAGGCACATCCTTACAATACCAGAAGAAAAGATAGACGTACAATGCAAGTTTTGAAAATGCGTTTTACACAGTGACTCAAATCTTCCATGTAGATGGAGAGAACTTAGAGACAGAGACAATTTCTACAATCCGTATAATGGCGACAGCCAATAGCTGTTTGTGCTGAAATCAAGATGTGATTTGCAGAGAAGTATCTTAACATGAAATTTTGGGAGATTTTTTCACTTATGTTAGTTGCTGTTGGTTGTTAGGCATTGGAATTCATCTGCAAAGTAAGAAATACTAAAGATTGTTGTGAACATGTCATAAAACGTTGCGAAATTAAGTAAAAATTTTAGGTACTTGATAAGGCTAGCGTGAGAACCCGATCTTTCACTTTGTTTCTATGCAGACAGCGTTATATGAAGCTAAAAGTTGGTAGTTTGTTCAGAATTTCTTTGTGCTTCGATTCCCAATGGGGCACAAATTTCTTGATTTTTATTCCACTGTGGCCAACGAAAGTCTCTACTCATAAAAGTAGTCGTAAAACAAAATTTACCAGAGCTTTCTTAAGTTTATGCTGACAAATCTAAAACTTTACTATGTATGGTATAAACATAAATTAGGTCCAAACATGATAGTGTAAAGTAAGACGATTTGGTGATAATTCTTCTAACGTATGCCACAGCATAAACCTATGCATTAGATAAGATAGCTCGCGGTGACCATCATGATGATCCATTTGAGAAGATGGTAAATATTATAATTTTGTTATGCTGATTTTCAAACTATGGCCGGTTGCTTGCAATTTGAATTGGATCTTGCGATTTGATACCTTTGCATTAGGAACTTCTAAATTGGTTTATTATGATCCTGGCGTTGATAGCTTCCCCTTTGCAGCATCGACTTTGTCACTTTCCTCCTTGTTTAAGGAACATTATCTCATCTTAGTCCAAAGCAGGGAACTGGGGAGCGATCTTGTTCCTCCGCCTGGTTCAAGCAGTTGAACCACTTTCAGCAAATGAGGGTAGCCAGCGAACTGTGGCTTTATGCGTCGCCAACTTTCGTTTGAGAGCAGCAGGGGGAGTTTCCAGAACACATTTTCATCACCTGAGAGAACGGTTAGACCGTTCAACGCCTGTCTTCACTTGTGCTTAATTCATTGAACGAAAGATACTTCCTGCTATAGCTACTCTAGACAGAGGAAGATTTTTAATTTCAACATCCATTGCTTTCTGTAGTTCCTTTCGTTGCATACTGAATCAATGCTATTGGAATGAAACACGAACGTTTTTGCCTTGACAAGTCACACGGTTTCATATCCTTTGTCTGTGGTGATAATTTCATTCAAGAACGCATAGGTCATAGACATTGTATAGTATATATAATAAAATATACTGAATTTGGTTTGAATTTATATCATCTTTTTTATACGCTTGCAGGGCTAATGCAATGGGGCAAGGACTTCACATACTGGATATATTAAACCGTAACATCCCAGGTGAATGTAGTACTTCCAGTAGCATAATGAATTTTTGCTAATGGTTTACATCAGTGCAATGGGCAGTACTAATTAAGGGCAAATTAATGCGTACTCTATGCTTAACCTGATTTTATTAAAGTTGGAATTACGTTATGAAGTGCTCCTTCAACTCTAGTTTGAACTAAACTGCAGTTTATTCTGTAAGCCTATCAAATTGCGTTCTGCTGATCAAATTTCATATGCTACAGCACTAGAACAATACCAAAATGTTGAAGAACTCTAGAGCTGTTTTCTACAATTTACTAATCTCCTTAGATTAATCCAGAAATTATTCAAGTATAAATTAAAGTACTAATCTTAATTTGTGCGTAAATCCACTTCTGGATTTGAAATATTATTGTGGACACCACGTGCCCGGACCTCTACGATAGCGTAGTAGCTAAGGCTATCGTTTTCTAATCAAGTAGATGGTGGCACAGTACACTTTGGTTTAGTCTCTACTTTAAACTGTTCATTCTGTCTAAGGAATCTCTGGAGCAAGCCAACGAACCAAAGTCTCTGCGCAAGTAGTGACTCGAGAGGAGCCCAATGAATGAGTGGGAGGGAAAGTGAGTGGATGGAGGGCTGAACGCGGCTTCAGCTACCAGCCGTTTGCAGCAGTGTACACTGCTTTGCTCTGCCCACTCGCTTGCTCCTCTTCTCTATGGCTATGCGCGGCCTTGGTCCACAGACCCGAGACAGTGTGTAGGCCCTGTGGCAACTAATCTATCCGATCATTATGTTGGCTTGAACTTGATTTACCATATGCCAGATGGTTTCTATTTCCCCTTTTAACACAACACCGCCGTGTAACGGTGTAAGTTGGAGACTTTGCGACTTCCAATCAAGTCTTTCTTCAAGGTAAGCATGGCGTAATGGAAAATTTACGGTTGTGTTTCTACGAAGCGGAAATTCATTTTAAATTGCCTTGCTTTTTTTTGCTGTTCTACCTGAAGGCAGCCTCTGTTCTTCTCTAGGGAACCGGAAATGATTAACAATTTCAGGTATGTTGTTTCTCTTGACCATTAAGAATATCGGAGAATACACTCCGCAATTACTGTTCGTTCTAAGAAACGCCCGTTTTTCTTTCTGCCGTAATAACTTACTTCGCTCGAAAAAGTAAACTTTCCTCTTTTGCGATTAATCGGTATCTGCGTGGTTTCACTTCTTTTACTCATTAACTTGCTTATGCACAGAAAAATAGGGAGAAAGAGGAGCGAACGAGGAAGTTCGTCTCGTTTCGATTTAATCTCGAGTCTCAAATTCCTGGCTCCTTCTCGGTTTCTAAACATCTCGTCTCACTCCATCTCTGCACACTTAGTTCTCATCTCGGTTCCATCACTTTCTTTTACAAAATTTTATCGTTTTCTTCTCGTTCAAATCTAAAACACTCGTTTCTTGTCTCGGTCTCGTCGAGTCTTGATAAAGCCGATACAGAAATTCAATAAAGTAACAACATATGTTTCAATTGTAACTCCCACGTATACTCTGTCCCGGAAATCTCTGAAGCGAGCGAACGAAAGAAAGTCTCTGCGCAAGTAGCGACTCGAGAGGGCTTCACCAAAGAACACCTGCGAGGGAACGGGATTGCGTGGAGGGGAAAGACTACCAGCCTTTGCAGTAGCGTGTACTGCATCGCTCCGCCCACTCGCTTACTCCCCTTCTCTACCGTTATGCGCTGCCTTTCTCCAGAGATGTCCGGGATAGAGTATAGGGATAACGCACTCGTGGCCAACCGACTCTGAAGGTACTACTTGCTGTAAACTTTATGGGCACGTTCATACGAATAATTATTAGGCAAAATTCATAGTACAATTTGAATTGTATATACACTGCCACAGGCAATCTTTTTAATTCATTTACGCACTTATGTGAGACAGGAGAATAATATAAAAGATGAAAATAAATTTTTGAATTTTTTTCGATCTTAGTCTTTTCTACCTCTGCATTTCAATCGCGATGATAACAATGAATGAAAATTTCATGTAACTGATGATGGGACTAACTCACTCATGCGTTACCTGGGAAGCGATCGAAAGCAAGCCTCTGCTCAAGTAGTGACTCGAGACGACTCGACCGATCAACACGTGCAAGGGAACAACAGGATTGCGTGTAGTGGAAAAAGAAACTGCAGCTATCAGCTGTTTGCATCAGCGTGTACTGCTTTGGCTCTGCCCACTCACTTTCTCTCCTTTTCTCTTCCACTTCTCTACCGTTATGCGCGACTTTGCTCCAGAGATTCCCTGGATACTGTATAGCGTCATAGCACCGTACGCTAACTACTCCGGCACTGAACCTGGTCGCTAAAAGAATCACTAACAGAGACCGCCTGCGACCACAGTTCGCATGGCCCCTTTTTGTCAAGGGGATTGAGTAGCATCTTTTATGTGCAAGGTAAATATGAAAAATATTGAATCATCAATGGGGGAAATTGATTTGTTTTTGTAGGAAATGCTGTATTAAGCGATATCATTAATTCATCTCAATTCAGTTTCATTTCATTCATCTTCAGTCTTTCTTGGCTTTGTTATAAATGGAGTACGATTCTATAGTGCAAAAGACTCATTAACATGAAAGTATATAAATTTGAGCAAAACTGAATTCGAACTTGAAAAGTGAATAGATACACTCACATAATATTTATTTATTTATTCACATCAGCAGATAGTACAGTGGTAGCGTCGTCACCTTGTAATCAAGGGGTCCTGGGTTCGATACCTGGTGGAGGCACAAGTGGTTTGGATCCAGTCCCGATTAGCCTTACTCTGCATAAAGTGGACTTAAAACACCAAATCAAATCAAATCAAAACATCAGCAGATAGAAGCAATTTGTAGTGTTGAATATACATTTTGTTTTACTAATAAAAGTAATGAAAATAATATCAGAAAAAATAAGAAATAGCATACATAGCCTGCTTTGAAATTTGAATATTTATGGAATATTTCAGGTGTTCAATTACTTTGCCATTTTCCAATGAAAAGAAAAACTTAATATTGGGTATCACCTTACAACACTTGACATGTAGGACAACAATAAGTTCACGAGTCGACAACTCAACGTGTTCGGTCACCTCAGATGCCTTGACTTTGTATGAAATAAAAATAATGTACAAGATAACTGTGCTCCCTCCTAAGTTACGATAAAACAAAAAAAAGTAATCTACGATAACAATTTTATTTGTAGCAACGTGTAATAGAAAGTTCAACGAAAATATGCTTATATGTTGGAAAGTAAAGAACTGCCTTTATCGATTCTGTACAACCACAACTAGTAGTAAAATGAGATTTTATTTTTAGCTCTGTGATAGGAAGTATGTTTTGTTTGCACCTGCCAACCGCCGTGGCAGAGTGGTTAGCACATCGCGCTACGACGCCAGGGGTCCCGAGTTCGAATCCCGGCCTGGGCACAGATGTTTGTGAGTGAACATTCATCAATTTCATCATATCATCACTCATCCTCATCTTCGCAAATTAGCCAAAAGTGGCACAAGAAGCGAAGTAAAATAAAGCAATTCAATCAATCAATCAATTGTTTGCACCTTTTTTTTGTTTTGAGAAGGGTTATTCGTACCCATTGACAATACAGATCAATACAATCCAGTAGAGAATGAAATTGAAAAAGAAAGTATGAAGGTACTTCAAGCTTAATGCCCGCGGAGAGACGCGGCAACAGAATTTTTGTTGTCTGCTTCTATTGAGATCAAATGGTGTAACGCCCACTACAGGGAAAGGCGCGGAATTTCCGTGCCAGAAGTCTGCAAGTTATCTTAAAAGTTATCGCCCACCGAGACGCCGGAAATGCGTCTCTTGCGTTCTGCTGCCGCATTTCTCCTGTGTCTCATTTGGCTTTAAGCTTTACCCTTATCTTCTGTTTACCATCAAATTTCCTTTCAGTGATTTTATCTAAAATAAGGACCTGAATTTTCTGGTATTATTTATCCACAAATTCCTGTCCTTAATTTTTGGTCTTATTTCCCCCATAATTCACGTTTCAGAAACAAGGCGTACTTAACATTATGATGCTAGTTTTTAAATCGTGCTTATTTTCAGCTTTTGTATTCGCTATATAACTTACAGAATTTTCCAATTAATCAACACAAAGACTCTTTATCAAACGAGAACCTTCGCTGCACTTGTAACTTTCATAACATGCAGCGAGAAACATGACATTTTGTCCTTTGCTGCACAATTATTACCTGTGAAAAAAGACAGTTCAACATCTGAAAAAGTTTTAATTATATTCACAAGAAAAAAACAGGAAATAAACTTAAACAGGAAGACATATTTGATCAACTCCGTATACTATAAATTGAAACTCAAAGGAATATGTAGCTAAAAATTGTAATGCGTAGAATATGACAAACATAGTCCTATAAATAAGATTAAAACAAGACTTAAGAACGTGGTACTGCATCTTTCCGATGTTCAGGGTATTTCTTGCTACATAGGCTACTCGTTAAAAGTGGTGAAGTTGAGAATAATATTTTTAAAATATGAAGTTTCAAACCGAACACCTGGTGTTACAGCTGACTAAGCAAGCTAAATCAGAACGTGATCTCTTGTCAACGCAGGTTTAACTCAACGACGCGTAGTATAGTTGATGAACACAGCCTGGTATTATTTTCTGATGTTCCCAATCCAACGAACAGATATCAGGCAACCGATTGTTTGGGCTCTGCTTCAAACTTATTTCCTTATTTTCTGTCCACATATTAATCCTGTCGAATTGCATAAGACTACATCGAATGGCAGCAGCCACAGCATAATTAATGTGAGATTCTCTGACGAATGAACAAAAATAACATGACTTCTTTCCTCGATTTTGAAACCTCATGTTTCTATAATTTCTTTTCCAGAAATAAATTCACTCCTATCTAAATATATAATAATCTAAATTAATCCATTTAAAAAAAAAACCTGAAAAATAAGCAAAACATCTTTGTCATCTAGTATAATTTCGAAGGTTGTATTCCCAATATCGTAGAGGATAAGGTCTTGTCATATTTGAATTGTTACATTTTTACAAATAAGGAGTCTCCTTGGTCGAGTCTTCGACATCTAGTTCCAATAACGATAGCTCTGGTTTTGAGTTCTTTGATTCTATCCCTATACTCTGTCCCGGCTATCTCTAGAGCAAGCGACCGAAAACAAGTCTCTGCGCAAGTAGTGACGCGAGACAGCTCCACCAATGAACACGTGAGAGGGAATGGGATTGCGTGGAGGGGGAAGCGACTGCAGTTACCAGCCTTCGCAGCAGCGTTTACTGCTTCGCTCTGCGCACTCGTTTCCCCCCTTCTCGGCCGCTATGCGCGGCCTTGCTCCAGGGAGAACCGGGACAGAGCATAAATTCATCTAATCACTATTCATGTTCATTGTCCCGTTTCAAAATTGGTGTGAAATACGACGTGAGATAAGAAAAATGCAAAGTTGTAATAATAGAGGATGTGGGTTCGATTACTAGTGCAGGCAAATTTTAGTAGTTCGGTTGTCATTATAAAGTGTAGATCCACCTTTGATTACTTTTTTCAGGTGCAATCTTTAAGTTTTGGAATACAAATTTTAATTTTGTTCACTTGTCAGGTATATATTCAGATAGAAAGCATTACGAAGTCAAAACCATTGTAACAATGAGAAATTTGCTTTCGTAACCATATTTCCCACTGTGCTCAATGAGCATAGCATGTTATTGTACGCAGATATGCTACAATAGATTCACAAACAAGGAGGCAGGTTTGCTATTCCATGCCTGGTTATCTAATGGGCACACTGCATCGCTTGCTTTGATGGGTAGCTATTCATGTTGATAGCATTATACAATACCAAGGAAGGTTGTAAATCAACACCAAGTGTCGTATTGCACGGAGCCGTGACTACCAATGGCACAATCACGAAAGGCTAAGACAGTGAGGCATCATCCTAATGGTGACACAAATTACTAAATGATTAAGAAGAAATTGTTGGGGATTGCAAAAATCCCTTCTTGTGATGCCTGCGAAAATATTTGCATCTTCACCAGTCTCATTTGTCTACAGAAAATTCGATGCCAATTTACTGCAAATTTGAGCAAATTTCGATTCTTCATCCGAATCGTACTTATTAACAAACGTTTCAATTATTCAATAAGGTATAAAGTTGATTTGTTTTTATTGTTCTATTAAGGCGTACTCTATACATACATATAGGTTAATTAAGCCGCCCTTTATCTTCACGTGAAACGTAATTCTTAAGAACCCTGAATAAAATATATATTTTTAAAAAAAATATCTTATTTTATGTCGCTTTCCTGACACACGGCTGTCGCAACGAAGACAATGAATAGTGATTACATGAAACTGATGAAGGAACGCACAAAGAAGCATCCATGCTCAGACTGGAACTCGAATCCCGAATCTATGGTGTCGATACGGAGAGTCGACCATTCGAACTGAGTAAAAGGGTACAGCATTAACATTAATAATTTATCTGAATGCCATGTTTAAATAAACGATTCCAGTGGTGCAATTTAGATTAATAATGTCCGGCGTACTTGATGGGTCCCCGGTGGAGGAACACAGTGGTTCTGATTGCTCTATCTTGTGTAAAAGTTGACTTAAAACAAACACTTTAAGTTAATGTAACTTTTAAATATTGAATTTTTAGAATTAACATTAATGTTACACATTTGTTTTTCATAGTAGGCCCGCAGCCTTAGTGACATAGCACGTTGAAATCACGACTCTGTCTCTCCGAGGTTTCAAGTTCAAACTCCGGTGTGGAAATGCTAGTGTCCGTCAATTTCATCTACTGATAGTTTATCCTCATTGTCACAATTAGCTAAAATGGCATAGCAAATCGATCGATCGATCGATCGATTGATTTTTTTATTATTTTTTTTACTTCGCTTTTCTGCCACTTCTGGCTAATCGTGAAGATGATATGATGAAATTGACACTCGCAAACATCCATGCGCAGGCCGGGATTCGAACCCAGGACCCCTGGCGTTGTAGCGCGCTGTGCTAACCACTCCGCCACGGAGGCCGGCATAGCAAATCGATATAAGTATGTTTGTTTTTATTTAATTTTTATGCACAGATAGGCTACACGACGGTTTCAGTGGCGCAATGGTTATCACAGCACGCTAAAACGTCAAGGGTTGCAGGTTCGAATCTCAGCCTATGAATGGGTGTTGTTTGTCTCTTTATCAATTTCATGATAATCATTTCTCATCCTTATCTTCGCGATTAGCCAAAAGTTGCAGAAAAGCGAAGTAAAATAAAATAAATCAATATAGGCTAATCGGGACTGGACCCTCAGTTTAAAGGGTGATCCAAACCACTATGTGCTATCACCGCGTATCGAACACGGGATCCCTTGATTTCAAGAAGACGACGAGAAAATCAACTCGAGACAAATAAAATATAAATACAATCATCTTCATAATACTTTAAAATCGTGTTATCCAAATGTTAACAATATAGTAATGTTTTATAATGCACAAGATGAATATGAATGGGGCAGTAAAATCAAGCACAATATATTTATGAGGACTCATTAAATAAGGTGTTCGATTGACTATCACTTTCAGTAACGTTTTTGAAATAATATCCTTAAAAGCCTATAGCTTCATGTACATTAAAAAAACATCAAACGCAAGAACGAATTCTCCAGCTGCATAGGGGTTTCGAAATTTTCCGATGGAATGGTGCGAGTATCTTCGAATTTAAAATTCCATTCCTGGAGGGAAATCGCAGGTAAATTAACGGGAATGGGTTATGTGTGTAATCCGTGCATTGCGAAATTGAGCTTGAACCCAGTTGGTTTGCCTTCGCAGGCCAAATGCTCTTTGAATAAACTACAGAAGATTTGCTTACACGGTACATAACACGCACGGATGTAGCAAGAACAACACAAACTGAGTAGGTCAGTGGAAATGCCAGGAGGATCGCAGAATTGGAATTTAATCGTTGCTGAACATGTCCTGCTTTGCTAATCAACAGAGAAATTCGATATCCGTAGCCCCGAGTTTCACCATAATGGAATTCCGACATTCGCATCTCTAGAGACTCGTCGAACATCACACACATTTCGTTAATATGTTATCAATTCACTCTCATTATTTCAAGTCTCAATCGCTGTTCCTATTCTACCACTGAATTGTATATTTTTTTCTGATTAGCAAATAACTTATATATACGTAATACTTTCTTGTAGATTCTACCAATGGAGAGAATGCACATAACGATAACATGGTTTTATATATATATATATATATATATTTTCTAATTTCCTATTGGTTGAGATTTAAAATTATAATGATTACGTTCACTGCAGAGAATGTTCAAATTATTAAAAATCTTTATACCAGTAATAGTAATAGTGTTGAAGCAATTATCACTAATTTCGGCTAATTCTCACGTTATGTTACCGTTCTGGATTTCGCGGTGATACATTTTGCTTTTATATTTCAACGTTATACTGTGAACGCAACGAATCATAGTTTCGACATTTTTTTTTGGCCGATAGGTCAAAGAAAATACATAGGGCTAGAAGAACAACTTATTAATCGGTTTCAAGATTGTTTCAAAAGTGTAAAATTACGTATAGGTATTTATTTTTGTGAGCTCATGAAATAACTCGTATAAGGAAGAACTTCCGTTTATGAGTGATTAAGTTTATCTCCACAAATGATGACCGTGACCTCATGCAATGAACATGAACCTACGGCATTATAACATTCTCAGAAATTCTAAGCTACAGAATATAAAACTTTACAAACTCGCTACCTGTTTTGACATGTAAGACCTGCACTAAATCGGACTGTAATTTAATTTGTGCAAAAGAAATTAAAACCATTAAGGACGTTGAACAGAAATATCTGTTACAATTGAAAGTAATTTGACTAATTAAACAGTATTTATTTTACAAACTTTTTACAGCAAATGTATTTGTTTTCTGTGCAAGCATGGAGAATAGTCCGTGTTTTTAATTGCAAATGCACTAGAAACAATTTATCAAGTACTCATTCTTTGAAATCTATCTTTCACTGTAACAAATTTGTAGCGTTCGTTTCATATCTTTACTTAGCTTCCGATTAGTTTCAATTTTGAGTGATTTATTTATTTTACTTCGCTTTTCTGCCACTTTTGGCTAATCGCGAAGATTTAGATGAGAGATGTGGTGAAACTGATGAAGGGAATATCACAAAGAACGCCAATGTCCAGGTTGGGATTCGAACCCAGAAGTTTCATTTTTGAATGTGTGACATGCTCAATACATCTATGATATTACCGAATACCTTATGTATTCTAATATAGATAAAAATAATTAGGTAAAGAATTAATTATTTAAAAAAAAATGAAATGCCACTCTCCGTGGCGGAATGATTATTACGTCGCGCTAGGACGCAAGGGGTCCCGGGTTCGAATGCCGGCCTGGACATGGGTGTTTGCGAGTGTCCATTCATCAATTTCATCATATTATCACTAATATCCATCTTCGCTACCACAAGAGTAAGAAAATCGAAGTAAAATAAACCAAATCAATCAATCAAATCAATTAAAAAATTGAAAAGAGTTCCACACCGATTCTAATGGACTTATTTTGAAACTTTGCATACGAAATTCAACTGGAAGAATTCACACTACATAGATATACTAATAAAGATATATCGAGGATTGATTATCATACTAAAGCAGAATTTTCAAAATGAAGCATTGTCGATATATTCCTTAGTTACACCCCTGCGTCACTAATGTGAAGAAATTCGCATCTCCAATCTAGCATCTTCTTTTATCGGGTACCAATTGTTCGTCGGTGGCTATGGTAACCATTGATTGTTGTTTTCTGTATCTATGCCAAGCATTCCGGCAAACGCCTTTCATCAGAAGACTTCTTTTCTTTTGGTCTCCACAGGAAAACTGAGGTCAGAGCAAGCTGAAGTCATGCCGTACATACTTCAGTACATCAACTACGATTTTACTGAAATAAACTTCAAATGAAAATAAAAGTGAAGTATAAATTATAATTACCTTTCTTTGAGAATGCACAGGGAATGATAGATATCCAGAAAGTGCATTATATTTCTTTATAAAATATATTCAATACAATGAACTGAAATACATGATTATTATTATTACAAAATAATTAGAATGTGATGTATTTGTATGTCGTGATGGATAATTTTAAATTGTTATTGAAATTTATTTAACTTTCAGTTTGGTTTCAGGAAAGTAAATATTTTATGTAAAACAATATCCAGAAATTATGGCATCCTATGGTTGTGAATTGTTAATCAAGAAAATCACTTCGTAGTATTTTCCCATTTTTATTTGAAACCAATTAATTTTTAAGTGAAATGTTCCACCCATGAACAACTAAACCACTCTCTTCATTTCGGCGGCTGAGGCAATTGTTGTAAATTATTCAAATTGCTGGCAGGCTTGGCGCCGCACCAATTGAACGTGTGTGTTAACGTGTCCTTCCATAATTTGCACCGTATCGAGCTAATTTCCATTTTGTTCCTTTACTGTTTGATATAGTGGTAAAAATTGGATGTACGTTCATATGCTAGTATCTGCCCGCACCCGTGGTGGAGTGGTTAGCACATCGCGCTACGACGCCAGGGGTCCCGCGATCGAATCCTGGCCTGGGCTTGGATGTTTGTGAGTGTCCATTCATAAATTTCATCACACCATTATTCATCTCCATCTTCGAAAATTAGCCAAAAGTGGCACAAAAGCGAAGTAAAATAAAGCAAATCAATCAATCATATGCTAGTATCTATTCTGTCATATTTGTATGTATATTAGAATTGTGAAAGCACTCACAATATATTTGAAGTGTACAGAGAAACTCACACAGGCTTTTGACAGAATCGCCCCAGAGATGTTAGACCAGACGTTGAATGAATTGACATGGAGGCCATGTAGAAAACTGAAAACTGTATCAAATTTTTAGTAGTGTATACAAATAAAAACTCCCACCTTTCAGTCTTTTGTACACAATATTTCAGGTAATTACATTTGACCAAAAAAAAATTCACATCCATTTTATTTTATCCATACCCAAACAGATAACCCTGTACATCCTCACGATTAAATTAGAGATTAAACAACCATAAATAAGAAAAATACAAAACTAAACGAATAATTTATTTCTTTTTTCCCAAAATTAGCTTCTACTCTGTGAATTGCTACCAACTTTTTCATACTTCATGGAATTTTTCGTACTCATCAGAAGATATAGGGGCATCGAAAGACAAGTTCTACACTATCGTGTCCGAAATATGTTTACTGCAAGGAAATTGTAAGTTGGGTAGGATGGTATGATAATTATGAAGAAATTAACGGCTGGAGTTAGCTTTGAAGGATTCTTCACTCTAGTATGAAGTTTGTTAAAATAAAATAAAATAAATTATCGGTAAGGGATTGTAGAATAATGTAATTCTTGATTACAGCATTGTTCTTTCTCCATTATATTTCTGTTTATATTACATTTTAATAAACAATAAATGGTCGCCTCGATTCAAGATCTCTTCACCAAAATTTCCGGATTCGGCATGTGAGTGTCCCTTCAATTTCATCCTCATCGTCGCAACTATCCAAGAGTGGCATAAAACGACGCAAAATAAAGGAAATACAAGATGCAAAAATGATCACATGTGCGAACAAATATATATATATATATATATATATGCAGAAAAAGTGCAAAAACCTTTAGAACTGTGCTTACGACATTCGCCTCTCGCTTGTGACTTTCTCTAATTAGTTCCAGAGATATATCTTCCTCTGACCTAAAACTTCTGTTTTTTACCCATTTGTATTATTTTTACTTCACCCTTTCTTACCGGGTAGGAATCAAAGCGTTGAACCATTAGAGAGCTAGGAACCCAACTCATTAGAAGCAGCTTATCTTTTTTTTCTTCTTTCATCTAGTTAACCACTTTCACTGCGGACACGGCAATACCCGCAAAATATGAGAGGAAAAAGTATGCCCCAGCAAACCACCTACAACTGCAACACGTCGGTCGCTTAATTAGCAGAGGTGCAGCTGTTCTACAAAGCTGGTGCTTGCGAGGGTGGAAAGGCTATCTTTGTGCGGAGGAAATGATGACATTGATTTTGCAGAGTTTGAAGTTGTCCAGCAAATGGGCTTTGGGTGATGTGGTTGTGGAATGGAGGAGTCTTTGATCTATGTTCAGCTAGCTGGGAAGAGGGTTCTGTGCGTTGCTCTTACATTTGCACGTTAGCTGAGTGAAACCATAGCACGGAGAGTGCACTAACGCTGCTTCTGTCCTTGCTTTGTCCGCTCGTCATTGTTCACACATATAGAGTCAGTGGGCAATTCAGTCATATATATTGCTCGGCAACCGAGCTCGACTTACAATCTCACCACCGAAGTTCTGCTATTGCCGAAACTGATCTGACATATTACATCGGAAGCATCTTTATCTACAGTGTTTTTTCATGTTTGGGCTAGACCAATTATATTCTGTGTTCCTGCTTATG
The DNA here is from genome assembly GCF_977018435.1 of Lepisma saccharinum. Taxonomy (NCBI): domain Eukaryota; kingdom Metazoa; phylum Arthropoda; class Insecta; order Zygentoma; family Lepismatidae; genus Lepisma; species Lepisma saccharinum. Next base: position 24,420,950 of record NC_139230.1, on the reverse strand, counting down.
GGAACCAATGGTTAACAAGACATTATTGACAGTTCCGTTCTTCCCGCACTAGGCCAATTTGGAAGGGATCCTTACTTGTAACAGTAGCGTAGTTTTCATTGGCACAAAATATCCCGCATGGCATCGTGATTTAAAGACACGGAAGAATAGCATGGTGCTAAAAAACGTACCTGGCCGACCCACAACACCGATCTCAACCCAATTTTGACTCTGAGTTGAGGTGCACCATTTTGTCGCCACCAAAAATGTACGAGAAACTTTAAAAAATGGTTGCATCAAATTCCTTGTCAGATTTATGCCATGAACCCAAATTGTTTCAGCAGTCATTGTTGACCGTGTTTTAGTTAAAACGCAAGACTGAGTCTCCAAGGAACCCTCGGAAAAGTAATTGCATCCACGCCGCGAGAAAAGGCGTTATGCCTGAGGCAAAGTTGATTCTGTTTGACGACCACGAGGGAACTGTTATACAGGTATTCGTTCCACAGGGGCAAGCAATCAATGCCAACGACCATATTGGCATACTGAAGCGTCTGTTTAACTGTGCAAGACTCAGGCGCCAAGAGTTGTGGACCACAGAACCTCAATTATCCTCCGTGTCAATGTAGCAGCTCACATGAATATCATGGTGCAACAGCTTCTCCGAAAGAACATTGTTTGCCTGTCTCTTGATTTGGGCATCTCTGATCTTTACATGTTATACAGAATATAGACTGGAAATGAGAAAGAAGGGATCCCGGGTTCAATTCACGGTGGAGGCACATATTGGTTCAAATGGCACTTGAAACTTTACGTTCAGTCCCGGTTAATCTATCCATACATAAAATTGACTTGAAACAAAATTTTTCGAATTTTGACAAAGACCAAGCTACAAGAACGGAAATTTGTCAGTTCTTTGTCTGAACAACATGAAGGCAATTGTCTTTCAGAAGGCGTTTCAACTATAGGAGGATTGCTTAAACCGTTGAATCAATTTTCAATGGCACTAGTTTGAGGGGAATGGTGGCTACCAAAATATCAGGTTTGTCTGTGGTAAAACTGAACCGGAAACCTTTTACACCACCTAGTAATTGCACTGTACATAAAACAAGTCTGAAACTTCTGCCATGATTGTTACTTAATTTTAAAAAGAATAGCTCCCATCGTATGTTTTGCTCGTATTTCCATTATATCGCTTTTCTAAACCACGCAGCTCACGTAAGTGAGCTCGATTCATTATTTCAGTTGACTTGTGACGATATTGTGGGAACAGAACACGTAGAAGTAAAGGAAAACTATAAATATTGAGTCTTAAGAAATCTGTTCCAAATTATAAATTGAGCATCAAAGTTGATAATTATATAATCTGAAACCAAAGAGGCATTTGTCAAAAATGTTTCGGGAATAAAAGATCTAAAGAAAATCCCGAAAAGAAAACTTACTGATAGTGTTTCACTTGCGTTCTTTCTGGGAATGAAAAACACGCTAAATATAACAATAATAGGTATCGTTCCTTTTTATCTTGCTTCATTTACGGTATATTTCGTTCATTCCAATATTTCAAAAACATTTTAAGTATCTGAATTAAGGAGGTTGAAATGCAGAATGTGCACCGCGTTACAAATGTCGAACCTTACGAAAAACATATGGGATATTTTTGGTTTTCTCACTCTTACATAAAGTTAAACGAGATATTTGGAATAGAATACAGGACAAGTAATGACTATCTCTCCTGCGTAATCAAATTAGATGAAATTTTGGCTATCGTAATGACGATTAGATAAAATGAAATTCCCAGATCGAGACCTTAATCAGTCAGAAATGTATTAGGTGATATAGTGAATCGACCACTTAACTTGCTCTGGCACTGAGGACTCCATCATTCTCATCATCTAAAGTAATCAAGTGGTGAAGCAGTCAACTTAAGTACAAAATGCACGTGTCATATTTTTAATGCGTTTGTTTATGGAGGTTCCCGCATTTCCTTATTGTTAACCTCTGGACTAAAAATCTTCTACAGCAACCAAAAGGTCTTAGTTCTCTTACACTGCAAAGACAGAGGTTCTGACTTCAAATCACAGTTAAGGTACAGGTGTATCTTTGTGCTTATACACTTATGCATTTCCAGCGGTAACAGTTCACCTAGAGAGGCAAAAAATGGCCTCAAATAAATAAAAGACAAACACTCCACCGAAACTTCAACACGACGTCGTATTTTATCAGCGTGTTGAAGTGGCAAATCACACACTAAGCATGTATGATGATTACATGAAATTTATGAAAGACCCAGAACTTCTGTACCATCAATGCTAAACGAGCATGAATCTAGCTTGAACAGTTTGAACAGTAGTTAAGCATCTAAGCAGTGAATATTCTTTATGTAAGTTTGCAAGACCTCGGGTCTTTATGAACACCAGAATCACTGCATAATGACTTGATAGTGGTAGAAGTCAACAAAAACTGGACAGTTTGATACAATAAATCAATCTGAACCTTGCATCTACACATACCTTATATATATCATTCCTTCAGATTTAACGATAAAATATATCACACTACCGATTAATGATTACTAAAATAATATTGACTGTGTGAAATACATCCTCTTTATGCAAATCTAAGCATCACTCATGCTGGTGATTATTGCGTGCGTGTATCCTAGAATTGTGCATTAAAAATATACAAACCAGTTCGGCTATATAAAGCTATATGAATTTTCGGACTTCATAAAAGCCGAATTTGACTCGTACATAATCCCCAACAAACGAAATAAATATAAATTCATTTCGACTTTTAGATGTTGAATCGAGCAATCTTGCCAATTCACAGAGACATTCTAATCCTAACGACATCAGCAGATATTTTACATTCATGGGCCATATATTATATGCACATGGTATGATCAATGTTGCGCTCAAGCCAACTTCATTGTCAACGTATTAGTATCATGGGGCTCTGAGTGGATTTAGAGCCAGTTTACAGAGGCAATTTTAGAAAAATGTTCCTGTATCTTCAGTCAAACTGAGTAGGTACCAATAGCAGTTTCATATTTCGCAAAGGATTATCGATGTTTATTTTGAATGCCTGTTTTATAAGTAGTATTATTTATTGCTGAAACTAATACATTTTGTGTATTTGTGAAATTGTAAGTTTAATCAGAGAAGGGGATAATTTTAATAATTTCTAATTTAGCACTTCAGCTACCGTTACCTTGTGGAACTTCTAAACAACTCGGATACCAACATTTCCGTTTCGACTCGTGCACCTCCCCACTATTCGAATCACGAAGTTAACATTAAATTACGAAAAAGAAGTTAAAAACTCCGTCCGTACCTTTATCGTGAATTTTTTCCACGTCAGAAAGGATCCTGTGGGGAAATTGAACCAACTTTATCGTTTAAACGCGTATCATGATCCTTGCGTTAAACGTCGCCGTCTCTTCCGTAATTCTCTTTGTGGTTTCCGCACATCCTCCAATTGTAAATTTTTCGTTCTGCGAAACAGCTGAGTTTAATTTTCCTCCTCCGCATAAAAGGGACATGCTGGTACATCTCGTCTTCCAGTTATGCTTTAGGGTTTCCCATTCCCACTGTTGAAACTGGTCCCCCAGCAGGGCGCTCTCTTATCTGTATTTGAATAGAGGAGAGTTTTACAAAGCGTGCGGTTAGCCACAGAGGCTATTTATTTTGCACGCCAAATTGAATCGCGTGTATAAAAAATCAACTAACTCTTCATTGTTTAATTTGTAAATGTATTCAATGTAGTTTCGATTAACGAAATAATTTTCATTCGGTTCTTCGTTCGAGACTGTAGTTGGAATAGTAGGGATGGATCCGATATGAATTTTTGCCAATACCGACAAACAATATGCGGAGTGTAAAGGGTGACCCTTTCTAAAGACACTCAAATGTCAACCTTTCTTCCACGTAATACACCCTGGATTGCATTTTGCAGACTAACGAGGCTCTGGCGCCTAGACCTGCAATCGGGATAATCATCTGCAGGAATTATGTTGCGTCGTTCATGTGTTTGTCGTTGTCCTTTCATCCATATCGTGTATCACCATTCATCCTCATCGTCGCGATTAACCGAAAGTTGCAGAAAAGCGACATAAAATAACCTAATTCATTCATTCATTACCGATATTCCACCGATCCGATATGAAATTCCAAATATTCCATAAAGATTGTGAAGAGGCCTCGATATTAATGTAAAATCAGGTAACTGCAATTGGTAGCCTACTACATTAGAGCAAGAAACAATAGGTATAATTGAAAACTTTCTTTCTAAACCAGCATATCGGAATCGTGCCGTTGTAAAGAGAGAATAGATATCAAAATCGCAGATTGTTTTTACTCATATACCGGTTTCTTATATACGACCGGTAAATATCAGAAGGTTAAATTATCAGCAACTTTATCGTATCTATAGAGTACCGGTAAATCTACCCCATCCCTATGAAATATGTAATTCGTTACCAATCAATTGCCAACAAAGTAAAATTTAAGCCAACTTATTAACAAGCACGTTACTTGTATCCGTATCACTGAAATGCCCCTTCCTCTGAATCGAACCGCTATCCTCGAAATTTCAGAGAAGTAGGATTAATCACTACCTTTTCGGAGAGGTCAGTAATTGCTAAAAAAAAATATGAAGAACAACAATATCGGTTTTTAATTATTATTTCATGGCCTACTTCTTAGCCTACTGTAAGTGTTCCGGATTTAATACAGATAGATTTAATATTTTTGTTCTACGTATATACACACGATAAAGGGATTCTAGAGGAAGTTTTGTCGTATTTGAAGTTTTATGTGTGCGCAAGTTTAAAAACCGAAGTAGTCCAGCCCGTAGAGTGTCCTGACTGCCTTAAGGGAGACTTGAGTTCCATTCCCGTTGTGGGTGACGTCCATCAGAGATCTTCCAGTCGACGTTCATGATAAGTAACTTGAGTGGACCCGGAGAATAAAGGCTACCGGTGCTGATCACACCACCTAGTCTATTTATTTATGTAAGGAAATTTCCAGTACAGCAGAAGCTATTTTAAACCGGGGAGAAATACTAAAACAGTATACTATATAGTCTTAAACAAAAAGAAGTACCAAGATTGAACAGAGTTCAGTCCACAATTTTACTTCTTACGCACAATATTGTAGGTTGGTGAGAAAATATGAACAAGTTCTGAAGATATATATTTCATTTGAGATGTTGCCGAACTGATTCGTTAGCCCATGGAATAAAGAACGTTATATGAAAGCCTGAAAGTTGCACTGTGGAAAGTGTTTTACAGAGCATTCCCTGACATTCGCTACGAGACTCGGCGGCAAGCGGCCCTGCGGTCAGCGCCGGGCCGCTTGCCGCCGAGTCTCGTAGCGAATGTAACGGAATGCTCTGTAGTTCCGTGTGTTACGTCCACACACAGATAAAAAGTTCGTGTAATGATTTTGTATTTTCATATCTCGAATATATCTACGATATTCCCGGGGTATTGGTGTGCGAGTTTTCAAGAAGGTGGCTCTGGAGTAGGAGTCTCAGAGCTGGTATTCTATATAGAACGATAACGAGGAAAAATCTACATCTGTCCCGGGAATCTCTGGAGCAAGCGAACGAAAACAAGTCTCTGCGCAAGTTGCGACTCTAGAGGGCTCGACCAATGAACGCGCGAAAAAGAAAGTGGTTACTTGGAAGGGAGAGGGCAACGCGGCTACAGCTACCAGCAGTTCGCAGCAGCGCGCACGGCTTTGTTCCGCCAACTCGCTTTCTCCCCTTTTATACTGTTGTGCGCGTCCTTGCTCCGCATTTTCCCGAGGACGAGTGTAGTACCTCCACATCTCCACGGGTCATTTTGCCATTATACCCGTTAAAATGGTGTAGCTGTTACGAACGTATTTATAGGTAGAAAACAGAAAAAAATATGTAGAGTTCGCGCTTGATACATTTTGGAGAAATCCTCAACGTCTGAACAAGCAATTTGAAGATCAGCATCTAAAATTAATACGAAAGAAGTTTAAGCTTTGCGAGTAGTAAGGGCTTAGCAGGATCTGACAATGTAATGTGCGTGGGCGTATTTAATGTACCCGAAATGGCAGCATCACAGCTAAATTACTGCCTGTTTTAGTACCTTGCTTTCACAGAGGCTTGTGACATTCTCGAGAGTTTCTATGGAATTCTCTAGTGGGAATATCGTACATACGTCAGATGCTATTCTCTTTGAGTTCCTCCAAGGCTCAAGTGACTTAATCTCCAAACTAGAACATTTTCTCAAGTTTCGCCAAGATCTTAAGTTGCGGTTAAAAGCCATACTTAGGTGGGTGGGTGGGCTTAAATAAACAAACAAGCATGCATGCGCGAACCAAAACACAAACAAAGAATTTACTAACCCTTGCATATAATGGGAAACAATATTTGTAAACCACTGATTGTAAATGTAAATAAAAGAATGCTCAGGCTTTCAATATTGAAATCTAATTCAAAAAACTAAAACTCCTATCTTCTGTCATTTTGAAATACAAAGATAATCTTGACTACTATAACAAAATCAGAATGAACTCCTTGAATACCTTTGAAACATCATGCTTGTAATGAAAGGTATAGGTTAGCCAAATAAATACGAAAAGAAACAAATTTACAAATGCTTTCAAAATTTTCACACCTTAATCATATCTCATTTATAATTTTGTGATCAATTATAAATTCACATAATAGTATATAACAGTAGAATACTAAAATGTACGAACAAAATAAAGAAAAAAACATTTCATTTCACGAAACTTTTCGGTAAGAAAAATATAGAAATATAAATTGATCCCATGTGATAAGTTGGATCGCCCCTCAACATTACTTTTCTCGATGTTTTTTTGTTTTTCCGAATTTTCCAGATGAAATTCACAACCAAAGCTCTCTATGAACCAAATTGTAAATTATTTCATTTTTTGAGAAATTGGAAGAAAACTATTGTGTGGAGAGAGGTTCGCGTGTAATTAAATCAACAAAATTAAAAGCAATAGAACATTCATGTTGATTTTGTAAAACTCTTCCATGTTTTATGAACTGGAATTAAATATTAAAAATGTTGTAAACAGCAAGAAAAAGCAATAAAAAATGAATTTTACTGAAATTCTGAAATAGGCACTACACCGTACATACCGTTCAGAGGAATATTTCTTACTATCTTCAGTTTCGTGTAAATAACATTTTTTTATGAAACAAATTATTAATGTACAAGTAATCATTAGTATTGGAATGGTTTTGTTGAACTGTTGGTATAGAATAAACCAAAATTTATATTTAAACCTAGTTCCAACAAAATTTTGAGCGCAACGTTTATACTGACACCACAAAGCATTCCATAGTAACAATTTTTACTCGTCTCTGCACCTCATTTAATATAATTTGAAAAATAATTTACAAAATTACCATATATATGTTTTGGATAAATAGTTACATGGTTAGATTTTTATTTTATTTGGAAATGAGAAACTTTATCTTACGGTACGGCTCTTTCTAAGGTGTCGCGAAATATCCGCTCACACTTCCAAGAACCATTACTGACCCTCCCCACCCTAAAAAAAATCAAATATTCATGTATGATATTTATTTAATATTTGATACCCATCACACTTTTTCCAGGCTGTGGACTGGCTAAATAATTGAAATATCTTTCAACTATTTAGGCGTTTTTAAAATATGTGTATAAAAACTTCGTCATTATTTTCTTGCTAGAAAGCTTTGTCATATCATCGGTGTATCGAGTTTACTGCAGCATCTGTAAGATTGATATCGCTCTGAGACACGATCTAATGTTGCCTGTGTTCTCGATTCTAGCTTTTGATATGCATTTTACATTATCTTTCCCTCAAAATTTAACTGTGATCTCATGTACACGAAGCTTGAATTTTCCGCTTCTTTCTTCAAGCAAAGAACCACTTCTTCGATTGCTCCCGGACACATCACCAAGTGGTAAGGCCGTTTGCTGTACTCTTCCCGGTGGAGGCACATAGTGGTTCGGATCTCACTTTAAACTGTAGGTCCAGTCCCGATTAGCCTTACTGTGCATAAAGTGAACTTAAAACACCAAATCAATCAATCAAGTACTCTTGTATTACCGGTACACGTAGCCTTCATAGTTCGCGCGAGGCTTGCCCTTAGTAGTTGTAAGAATCTCCATAGTGCACCACACAAAAGTCACACCTGAAATGAAATAAATAGTTGGTGGCGAAGGGGTGCATTGCTCTCAGCGGTGAGTCATATGGAGGTGCGGTTCTTTCCTCCAGGAAGCTGAGCGGAAATTTTGCAACATTCCATTTGAGCGAATTTTCAGTGAGCGCATATTTCATCCTTTCTAAACTAGGAGAAATGGATTTGTCGTACCGAGAACTTTTCGTGTGATATTTATATTTTTACAGGTAATCGAAATCATGGGAATTGGCATTTTTTCTGCAGAGAGAGTCTTATTTATTATCTTCAACTGTTCGAAAATTTTCCTTATTCTTTACTGCTGAGTACAACGAATTTCAAATGTAGCACCAGGCATACTAATTGTACTGATTAGTTTTGCCAAATTATTTCGAGTATGTTAAAATGTGACAATGGTATTTCTTTACACAAGAAGCACTGCCAAACAATAATTGGATGAACTTTTTTTCTCTCGAACATCGAATTTCAGAGCTCAGAGATTGATCTATTCCGATGTAGGAATTCCAGAAATTACCCTCACCGGAAAATTAAATACCGGATTTCCTTCCTCCAATGCAAGGATCGCGAACGCTCTAAATGAGGCTTCCAAGAAAGATTCAAAATCAATATTTGTCTTTGACCTTTCCTCAATCTAAAAAGCATATTTTCAAAATTCATACATGGTGGAAAAAAATAATCTCACGCAATTCTCTTTTTTTCCCAAGAAATGAGCAGTGGCAAAACGCCTTTAGCTTGCAACTAAGTGATAGTAATCAATATTTATATTTATATGTTTATTTAGCGTCGGGTTCGAATCCTGGCCTGGGCATGGATGTTTGCGAGTGTCTATTCATCAATTTCATCATATCATCACTCGTCCCCATCTTCGCAAATTAGCCAAAAGTGGCACAAAATGCGAAGTAAAATAAAGCAAATCAATCAATTATTTAGCGTCGCATTTCTTCCACTTTTGACTAACCACGACGATGAGGATGAATGATAAGAAGAAATTGATGAAGCGACACTCAACGAAGAACACCCCTGCCCAGGCCGGAATTCGAACCCGGGAACTTCGATGGAGAGATTAGCAATAGTAATGAATCGAATATCTGATTACATTTTATGTAATTCGCTTTGTTAATTTTTCTTCAATATTTGTTTTTAAACATTATAAATCAGTGCCTGATTCAATTGGCTCGTGGCCCGGTGCACATCAGTTTGGGTTGTTCTCTTAAAATTAATCCTCCACTGTTTGTGCACCATTTATGAATATATCATAACAGTTTGAAAGTCTAATGTCAAGTTAGTAACTATAACTCTGTTACTCTTCTCAAGAAAATATAGTTGTTATTAACAGAAAATTTTCTTTTCGTTCTCACATGAAAAGAAAGTTCCTCCATCCAGATTCCTGCACTATCGTAAACCAAATGTTCATCTGAAAGAATGAGCTAGTTGATTATTAGAATTGTGAGAAACGTTTTATCGCCAAAATCGCTACCGCAGGTGTGTTTATTTCAGAACACCCAGAATTTACTCAATTATAGTCTTAAAAAAAAAGACACGGTAATCTACATTTTTAAGTACTGCTGTTTCGTTTGAATTCTTTTAATCTCTCCTTTTTAAATTTATATATGAGGTAAATTATAATTTAATGAAAGTTTTAGCACTTTTGTCATCGGTAGAAAAAGAATAGCTGGCTTCCAATTCATTTTACGAGTTATATGTTATCTAGAATAAAGTAATTGTAAATAACTTAGTAACTTTATTTTTTCATTAAGGGTAACATAGTTACTTTCTCAAATGTAACTGTAAACTAGTTACTAAATGGTCAAAGTAATTGTAACTCAGTTATATTTTAAAAGTAAAGTTCCAAATATTGTTGAATAGCACGTAGCATTTCACTCACTTAGTTAGCTAACCCTGTTCTAAAGTGCCCTTAACAAAGATTATATGGTGAGATATATAATATAGTATTCTATGCCTATATTTTCAAATGCAGCTTAAAAAATAATCAAATTCTGCTATGATTTATCATTGCCCATGAATTATATTACCCACTAAAGTACATTTATGTTGTTCGATTTACCCTACATGTTGTGCAATGTGGTGAGCATGCAGTTGGCACTTAGACATGCAAATACAGCCCAGTCTTTGCTCAAAAAATATTTATTTAATTCAAATGGAAACCATTTCCTTCTATCAAAGAACAGTCGGAAAATGGAAATTGAATACTGATACAGTAAACGTCTTAACTTTGCACATTTCAGAGCTCTCGTCTACTTCTTGATCTCTCAGATAGCAGTAAAATACTAACAGTGTTCAGATACTTTCTGTTCTTGTTCATATAATCGCATTCTATATCTAAACATCTAAAGGTTAAATTTAAGATTAATGAATCTCTATTTGCCTCTGGTTAAAACTAAACAATAACCTTATTCAAGAAATCAAGTTTTAAAATGTTTATGAGTTTGTATTTTTTTTACATGAAACCTTATTGTGAAACAATTGTTTATGCAAATAAATATTTTCAGATCAACGTGAGTCTGATTTTATAAACTTGATTGGCACTTTTTTGGAAGTTTTGTTTCCATTATTTGATGCAATTACCTCATTGGTTCACTTCATAAAGGCTCGGAACACTTTCCTTTTACTTAACACTTTACAATTTATATATTTTTTTCGTATACGCTGTTGTTCCATTAGCATATTACACGAATTAATATTAATAATACACGATTGGACTTATAATAACAGTGGAGATTTTCTCAAATAGCATAGTGGTAATATCGCTTCCTTGTAATCGAGGGCTCCTGGTTGAGACACGTAGTGGTTCTGATCCCACTTTAAACCTAATTTCCATTCCTGTTAGCTGTTAACTTAATAGTAAGATCACAGTGCTTTTTCTTCAAAAATTTCACGGCATATTGGTGCGTGTCGTCAATAGAACGCATGATGCGGTACGTTAGAAAAATTCCGAATCTTGCGTTGGTCTGCGTTTACAAATATAGAGTAAATTTCACCCAAGTAGGAACATCTGAAATATTTCTACTGTAAACAAAACACACTGAATTTGACTACCTAAAAATGTGTGTGTTATGAAATTCAAACTTCGGTACGACATACAGTAAGATTTTCGATTACAACTGAATCCTACTTCAGAAAAGTCTTTGATATTTTCTGCACAGCGCGCACAATAATAATTCGAATGTTTAGAAGAAAGCGATCTAGGGTTCATCATAATGTTTTTACACATGTACTTTGTTAATGAGGCACTGAATTTTGAACATTAACCTACAATAGCAATTAATAAGGTACAACACATCAAATCTTAATATAAAAATGCCAGATATTACTTCGAATATAATTGGTTGCAATAAAATACTCACGTGTGCTGTTTGTTAATGAAAGAGCTGGAATCTTACTTTCCAACTTGTTTCGAAACTTGTGGAAAAATCGTGAATGGTTGGTTATTTGGAAATTGGGAGATGGTTACACAACGTAGGATGTACAGTGTGTACTATTTTTGGCACTATAATCTCGTAGAACCTGGCAGTGGCCTTTTTCTCTAAATAATCTTCGCATAAAGGCATTTGGTGTGCCTCAGATAAAATTCTTAAGCTCGGAGATAAACCCATGTACAATTCAGCCAAAGCATAAACCTAGGCGCTTGTTTCTTAAACTCTGTGCGTCAACAATTGTTGTCATAAGAAAGTAGAAAATTATTCCCTGTTTACATCCAGGGACGCGCCTTGATTTGAAACGTTCAATGGAGAGGGATGCTCGGAACAGACCACGATACGAGCTTTGGACTTTCTCTTTCGATGCTGGAGTGGAGCGAAATCGTCTTGGAAAGAGAGAGACAATCACTCGGGAACATCAAATCAATAATATATATATAATATATAAAAGCGAAATAAAAACTTTACATAAACAACTACCAAGTTTCGTGGAAGGAAGATTGACGCGCACAAAAGAAACAGAAAAAGAACTGTTCGCATACGTTCTGAAAGGCCCATTGACAAAATCTTTCACAACTTTTATAATGTCAGTTCATGTGATGATGAACTTTAGTTCAAGTTATTTCGTCTTTTAGCAGTACAATGTATTATGACAGGTCTGTGGGTACTACTACTACAATCTAAATACGGACACATTACTCTACTATACAACTCTGGTACTAAAGCGGGTTTGACTAACGCCAATTTCCACGCCACTATTTGAAAATATATATATATATATATTAGGTATGGCAATGAGAAAATTGTCTACAATGTGTAATGTGGTCCTTACCTTGAATCTGTGATGGTAGATGTAGTGATAGTGGTGTTGTTGTTAGTTGTAGTAATGGTAGTTGTTGTTGGTAAGTGGTGTTGGTGGTAGTATGGTGATGGTGATGTTCTCTGCAGCAGTCTTACTTCTCTGTCTGACAGTTCATCCTCGATCCGCGATCACAACCCTCCAACTCTCTGGACTCCTAGAGCGCCCACACGCTGGCCGAGAAGGAATCATAACCGACTATAGTCTAAAACTCTTATATGGGGCCGATCAAGTGGAAAACTAGAAGGACCTCGCGTAGCGATTGGCTCGCCAAGACCTAGGTGCGGGGAAGCCCTTCCCTTCTCCACCCACGTTCAGCTCCGGACCGCGAATGGCGAGATGCAGAGCTGAGTCATCGATCCCTCGCCGCTTGGCCCGGCCCGGAAACCAATGACGTACGCTACGCGGCCGATATGTTCATGGCAGATGATAATTCAAGAAGCGGGGTGTGCGGGGGAGAGCCGAGTTTTAGAATGGAACTTGCAGGCTCGAATGGAGGCGAGAGCCCCCACACCCCCACCCATGCCTGTGAACACGTGCCGGTTTTCATTCACAGCTTCGGCCTGGATCACGAACCAGATTTGAACCCAAAAGCTTCTCGATCCTGTAAGCTCCGGCGGAGTTGGCATGGTACGGTAACTCTGATGTGGTTTTTAAAGATGCCTGCAGACACTCTTTATTAACGCATGCGACAAACGGTGTGTGCGGGAAGGAGATAGTAGATGGGAAAGTTATAACTGAATCCCGAAACTCTGTTTCATCCGCAAGGATTCTGGTCCAGTGAAGGAAGGCTTCAGAGTTCTCTGAAAGTCTTCTGATGGTGGCTCTCTGAAAGATGGGTTGGCTTTTGGCTGACTGGGCCAGTTCAATATTGAAATTCCACGCTGCATCTCGTCCCACTTTATGATCCCCTGTTTCGGTACATTCAGTGTGCTACGTGGAATATTTGATTTCTCGTGGTTTTTCATTGCGTTTCTTGTTTGTGTACTTTATGCAATGTAGGCTAACCAGGAATGGACCTACAGCTTAAAATGGGATCCGAACCGCTATGTACCTCCACCAGGTATAGATTACAAGGTGACCATGTTACCATCGGGGAAGCCCTCGTGGTTTTTTACTGCCTTGTAATCTGGAAGTACCTTGGAAGTCATTAAAACTATTGATTGATCTTTGTACATAAAATTGATTCATTTCTAGTTCCTTCCTATTGAGTTAATCGTGATGATGATGGTGACAAACAATGATACCGCCATGCTTTAACCAGGGTTCGAACCTGAGATCTCTATCTTCGTAGCTGACCACTCCGACATGAAGAACGGCGTAAATTTGATTAAAAGCATTACTGTACACAAGAATGGATTCTTTCATAGTGTGACCTGGAATGTTTGTATTTTCTATGCACATTATTATATTACCCTCCTTGTAGTGGCATTGTGAGAGAGATACCTAAAAATGAGCAGCATTTTTATTTCGCCTCTTAGCTGAGAAAAGGGAGGTGATGGCACATATTGACAACAGATACTGGGTCAGAGGTTAACAACCTGTAGCCTCTGTTTACGGTTGTGACTGTCAATAACCGATACAAGTAACTTCGAAATTTGGAATTTGGCCAGATTTCTCTCTCCCCACGATGTAGCGGCCAAACGCAGCGGCAAACGTTGCTGGCAGAGAGGAGTTCAACAATGAAATATAGAGCTTTAATTTCTTGCTTATTCTATGAAATATTCCGAATTAGAAATTCTAATTCCCTTCATGAAACAAGTAATTCATACATTCCGTATGTTTTACAATTCGTACATTATTATGCAAAATTTGAATAAATAATATTTACTGATCGCAATGGTGTCAAATCGATCTTCGTTGATCCGATGTGTCGTGATTACGATAACTCCCTGTGAAGACGTGGGTTCGAAATTCGAATCCAGATAAGGGATTTACATATTTCGTTGGGCCGACCTCCATGGCAGAGTGGTTAACACATCGCACTACGACGCCAGGTGGCCCGGGTTCGAATCTCATCCTGGGCATGGGTGTTCTTCACGAGTGTCCCTTCATGAATTTCATCACATCACTCAACCTCATCGTCACGATACCAAAAGTGGCAGAAAAGCAACACTAATTAATAAATCAAATCAAATATTTCATCGCCTATTCTCTTCGTTACAATTAACCTAAGAAGGTGGAAAAGTAACGTAAATAAAAGAAATATAAGTGTTTGTAGTCCCAAAATTCTCCAGAGTGCTAGAAGCAATGTCATACAAATTGTTCACTAGTTTCAACATTTTCCCTCAATGTTAGTAGGTTTTTAAATAGTTTTAATGTAATTTACCATACTCATTTATTCTTTATCTTATTTTATGAGTTGTTCGTCATTTTGTTCAATCCATTTTATTTTCGATAACAAAAATATTAAATCATTTTGTTCAGAAGGAAAGTTTTAACAAAATGAATCAGTTGTATTCTTTCATCCTGTGATTTCCATCTTATTTAGCTGTTAGATGTTTCACGTTGCATACACTATCGATGTGTACAGTTATGGACACTCCTGGGTTGCAACGATACTATTTACTTTCCATGGGATCATTAGAATCCAGAAATGTCCGTGATTGTACAGGTGTAAAGACCTTTTAAGAAGAGGATCGTTTTCTTCAGTAACAGAATTTCAATATGGTTTCTTTGGCTTCAGTAACATCCATTATAACTACTACGACAAATGAAATTAAACAAAACAAAATGAATTGAATTGGCTATTATGACCTGTAAATTCACAGATTTATTTTCATTCAAATGCATTCAAGTGAAGAAATGCTTCTCATGAAGATTCTCTATTGTATTAACCCGGTGAGGGCACATAGTGGTTCTGATTCCATTTTAAGCTGTAGGTCCAGTCTCGGTTAGCCAATCTGTGTACCAAGTGGGCATAAAACAAAATGCAATATCTATTGTACTAAAGAATTTGCTTTATCTGTGTAAAATTGATGCAGAAAGTAAGACCAAAAGAAAAACAATGAGTGGTGATGTTAAGATAAAATTTTCAGAAAACGTTCCACTAGCGAAATCATACTGACACGCCAGTAATAATCATTTCATCAGACGCACACCATCCTTTGGACCATAAAAACTTATAAAACTATTTCTTTATACATTGGTTATTTGTCGCTTTTCTACAAACAAAATGATAGGTGTCATGACCGGGGGTCGAACCTGGAGCCTTTGGCTTCGTAGCACGTTACGCTGACCACTTCCTACCGGAGGCTGGCTTAAAACTTATTAAAAACAAGATGTAATTCATTTGGCAAGAGAGAGATGTTTATTCGTACGAAACGACAGATGGGATGAAACATGACCCTTCGAATTTTCCAAGAATTATTGCCATATATTAATCATGATGGAATGAATAAGAAAATATGTTCCAGGAACCATTTGCAAAATAAAGGAAGAAAGCGTACGGAACACTATATTATTCCTGAGAAACTTGCAACTTGTTATCTCAGATACGTAACTAACGGTGTAAACAACAAGGAAACATATTGCTTCCTCCACTTTCTGTGAATAACATGAAAACAACTTTATCATACCAAATTGACCACGACTTGACTTACTAGTACAAGAAAGACAACCGTGTGCCTAAATATCATTCTGATAAAGACGTTCAGAAAAAGTAGTGTGTAAGTAAATATGTTGTATTGTCAAACTACTTAACATATTTTTTTCACAGAGGAACTGTTAAGACGATATGATCTGTGTCTAATCCTTAGGGACATTGAATTTTCGCGATGCGCGAAATCGCGAAATGTGAAAAAAAGATGCAATTTTGAATATTCTGCACGTAACTACACCCCCAATGATGAAATATGCATGGGTTTTATTCGCGAAGTAATGCGAAATGTGTGCTTTTCCACGAAATGAACGCTTTTTCGCGAAATAACCGTGAAATATCATCAAATTAAGTAGAAAACACGCAAAAACCGGCAATTGAGGTTGTGCGCGAAAACTGTAGATTTGTAACGAAACGTTTGCCTAAAGTTTCCTACCACTTGAACCTGAAAAACGTTTTATCTTCGATCACATCAGGAAGACACTGCAAATTGGGATTTCCCATGCACATAATCTCAGTTCGAAATTTTCGCTCCCTGTCAAGCTGCATTCCGTTCTTTCCCCGAATTTCTACTCAACTTCCAGTTTCATTGAACGTGCTAGCTGTAGCAGCGATAAGATTAGTCTGTCATCAAGGGAAACAATGGTGTCATTTGTATTCAGTCATGAATGAATTTTGTTTATCATCATGTGATTTTCAACATGTGTTTGTGTACGTACAGTAGTGATTATTTTATTTGTTGGACAGCAAGGATATTCTTTAAATTCATACAATGAATAAATCACTTGAGATATGCAATTTAGAAATGAAGTGATTTTATGTTGATGTTTTCATTTTGGTTGGACAGCTAAGTACTTGTGTATGTGTACAGTATATAAAACTGAAGTAGTTTCTCAATTTATAGCTCTATGTTGTTTGTATGTTGTTTCCTCTCATGATGAAAAAGTGTGCCAATTTTTTTTCCACCGCTGGTATATACCGCTGATCTATCATTTTATTTACCGCTCTCCTCAGTTTTTATTTACCATAAATTTGTGTCCCTACTAATCCTATTCTCTGCTGTTATCTTTAAGCATACGTATTGTTAACTTTTTTTAATTGTAATAGAATAGCGTGAACAAAATTTCGGAATTTGTTTTCAACGTAATTGCATGTGTCAGTTGAATGTTTACGGTGCTCTGTGTATGGAGAGCGATAAGGTTTTATTTTCTCAGTCGAAGACACAAAGGCATTAATTTTCAATCATCAATCACTTTTCTTAGATCCTGAAACCATTTTTGTAAAAGGAAAAAAGATCCCTTCAGTATCGTGCAGTTTCTGTGTGTTAGTTTTTAAAAGTAACAGAGTTATAGTTGTAGATGCTCACCTCAGAAAGTATCTGTTACAGATCCTGCTACTTAAAAAAATGTATCTACATTACTGTTCTTTAGATAAGACATAACTCGTATAGAAAGTTTCATGCCTGGATTTCAAGTAGATTGTTTTCTCCAACTCATGAACATAAAAAAGTAACATTAATTTTAATTAAATAATAATTATAATTAACCTTATATTTTTAAATAGGGTAAGTCCGGGAGACATGGATCCCTTTTTAAGAATTGCTATAATTTTGTTAATACTGGTGAGATAATTTAATCATAGTATTTTGGCGGCATATGCTAACGATGAATTTAGAAAGGGGTGGCAACATAAAGTAAACTTGATAAAACATAAAGACGGTGATTTTCTAGCTGACCCAAGCGATATCCTAAATAGATGAAATAACTACTTTAATGACCTTTTAAATGTTCATGTAGGAGATAATCAGAAGTAAATGAAGTGCACACAGCAGAACCTTTAGTTCCAGAACCTAACTTGACTGATGTCAAAGATGCTATTAAAAGGCTAAAGAATAACAAAGCACCTGGCATTGATTTAATACCAGCTGAGTTAATTAAATATGGTGGAAATTCATTAATATGTCAAATTCATAAATTAATTTGTTTAATATGGAATAAAGAAGAAATTCCTCAACAGTGGAAAGAATCCATAATTGTTCCTGTGTTTAAAAAAAGGTGATAAAATGAACTTCAATAATTACCGTGGAATTTCTCTACTCTCAACAACATATAAAATATTATCTAACATTATTTTAACAAGACTAACCCCATAAGCTAGTGAAATTATAGGTGATTATCAATGTGGATTTAAACGTAACAGATCAACTACAGATCAAATTTTTCACATCAGACAGACACTTGAAAAAAAGTGGGAATATAATCAAAATGTCCATCAGCTATTCATTGATTTCAAAAAAGCATATGATTCGGTCAAGAGAGATAAATTATATAATATATTAGTAGAGTTTGGAATACCTAAGAAGCTTGTTAGTATGATAAAAGTATGCACCAGTGAAACAGAAAGTAAAATTCGTGTGGGTATTAATATGTCTGACAAATTTACAATTCATGATGGGTTAAAACAAGGAGATGCATTATCTCCATTGCTCTTTAATTTTGCCTTAGAATATGCTGTTAGGAAGGTAAAAGAAACTAAAGAAGGACTAAAATTAAATGGTGTGACTCAGTTGTTAGCATATGCAGATGATGTAGACTTACTGGGGGATGATATAAATACAATTTAAGAATAATGCTAAAATATTTTTCAAAACTACTAAAGAGATAGGTTTGGAAGTTAACAAAGAGAAAACTAAATATATGCTTACAGGCCGAAACCAAGTGTTAGGTAATAATCAAAATCTAATTATTGATAACAACTCGTTTGAACCAGTTTCCAAATTCAAATACTTAGGAGTAATATTAACAAATGAAAATTATATTAAAGAGGAAATAAAAAGTAGGTTTAATTCAGGAAATGCATGTTACTTCTCTCTTCATAAACTTTTGTCTTCTCGTTTAATATCTAAGAAACTAAAAGTTAAAATATACAAAACAGTAATTTTGCCTGTAGTATTATATGGGTGTGAAACTTGGTCCCTTACATTGAAAGAAGAACACAAATTGAGAGTATTTGAAAATAAGATCCTTAAGAAAATATTTGGACCTAAAAGGGATGAGGAGACAGGTGAGTGGAGAAGGTTACATAATTTAGAACTACATAATTTGTATTCATGTCCAGATATTATTAGAATAATTAAATCAAGAAGACTTAGGTGGGCAGGCCATGTGGCACGAATGGGAGAGGAAAGAGGAGTTCACGGGATTCTTGTTGGGAAACCTGATGGTAAGAGACCTATAGGAAGGCCAAGACGAAGATGGAGGGACAACGTTGAGATGGACCTAAAGGAAATCGGTAGAGATGGAAAAGAGTATATAGATTTTGCTCAAGATAGGGACAGATGGAAGGCCTGTGTTGCTGCAGCCATGAACTTTCGGGTTTAAGAAGGCTAGAGAGTTAGTTAGTTAGTATGCTAACGATAAATAATAATATAAATGTGAAAGGAACAGAAGCATATTTTTAAAAAAATAAAGAAAAAAATATGCCAGTGATTCATCTATCCCATATTACCCCGAGTTAGATGGACCATACTGTATGGGAGAGATGGGACTCGGAAAAGTGAGGGCAGGAAAAGAACAATACTTTAGTTTTAAAAGCTATATTATCAGTACAGTATATTTGAGGTTTCTTCCATGTAAAATAAATCTTTGTGACAAAATAAAATATCAGATCACAATTTTCTGTAAATGTTAATTATTTTAGTTTGTAAGTTTTAGATCCGTTCTCCGTACACAAGTCACATTTGGGATCATATTTTTTGCAGTTCTCATGTAGCCAACGGGAACACGAACACGTAATATATCGAATCCAGTCTTCAGTGCCAGTAGTTGCATAAATACACAAACACACACAGGCGATTGGGTTCCAAAACTGGGGGAGGGGCAAGGACAGTTTATTTTTCCTTCGTAGATAAGGTTTAGCATAGTGAGGGGGTAAAAGTTGCAAAGTGAGGGGACAACTGCCCACCCACGCCCCCTCCCGTAATTAAGCACACAGAAACAAACACGTACAGAAGGGATCAAATGAAATGTACTTCCCTTATCCTACCCACTCAGAAGCAAATTGGAAATTCTTCATTACTCCTGTATAGATAAGAAAGTGGGGAAGGGCAGTAGCAGACAAGGCCATCATGCAAACTTGTTTCCGGCAAGCTTTCTGTTGGAGTCTTGGCAGTTTGTGGAAGGATTTTGTGTCCCCCCCCCCCGCCTTTCTCTCTCTCCTTAAGAGAGAGAGAGAGAGAGAGCGCGCGCACACACACCTGTTTCATTTTAAGTTTGACGTATTTTTATTGCAACGACTAATTGCTGTCATGACTGGATATGAACCAGGTTAGCAATGGAGACATAATGAAGGATCAAAAATACAAAAATTCCTGGCATGAGTAGTTAGTATAGTAGTAAAGGTAAGGTGAAGTTCGTCGTCCGTATAGAACCGTGCCATGAAGCCACATTTAGGGGTTGTGGCAGTAGGGCGCCGCATATTCTCGAGTTCGGACATTTTGGAGGTCATATGATCAGCACCACGCTCCAGCCGTCTTTACTCCCCAGGTATGTAGTAGAAACGAGAAAATAAAAATGTTTTACATTCTGCGTATGTGACAGTATTCTTTGGATATTGTCTTGGAAGTATCTGTTAACATCCTAACCCGCTATTTTGTTTAAGGATAGAACTGGTTGAAGGCCGCGAGTGTTCCTGAGAAGTAATGAACATATCACATAATGGTCAATAGTTTAGCTCGCGTTTTTCTGAAAAAGAAAGAATGATATACAAATCAATTCTACGAATGCTTACGTCATTGTGACCATGGAGTGCATTTTGCACACAAACGAGGATCTGGCGTCTAGACATAAGGTCAGTATAATGGTCTGTGGGGTTTGTACTGTGTCCTATCCATTTACGTTTGTAGTTGTCCTTTCACAAATTTCATCTTAACACACCTTTCATCCTTATCTTTGTGATTACCCAAAAGTGGAAGAAAAGCGAAATAAAATAAATCAATCAATCGGTTATTGTGTCCCTGCGTTTTACAATTTTTCTTCATGACCGAAAATTTGTTTCACTGATGTAATGCATCACTATAATCATGTGAATTATTTTCAGTCATCATCGTGTGCTTAATCATTCTTTAAAGCATAGGCCTAGACTCTAACGCTGTTGTCCTTAGTGTAATTAATTTTATTGTGTGGAAGTTTTCATGTAGGCAAAAGAATGGTGAAGAATAAATCTCAATTGATTGTTCGAGATTTAAAATATAATAACTCCAAGGTGACGCATATTAACTGTTCTTAGTTCGATGTCAAAGCAATTTCTCCTATACATTAAAAAGGATTTCGGCCTCCGTGGTAGAGTGGTTAGCACAGCTTGCTTAAACACCGGCCTTGCCATTGTGTTCATTCGGTGTTCATTGTGAGTGTCCCTTCATTAATTTCATTATTTCATCAATCATCCTTATCGTCGCGTTTAGCCAAAAGTTGCACAAGAAGCGAATTAAAATAAAGCAAATCAATCAATCAATCGATCATAGGGTTTCCGGTTTCATAGAGCAGTATGCAAAGCACTTCGTCATGGAGGCCCTCAAAATTGAAATAATAATTGCAACAGAAAACCTGATATAAGAGTATTTTAAGAGTTTAGGCATATTAACAATTCACGTCAACCAACAACAATTTCACCTGTATTGTGTGATATATGGTTCTGCCCTAACAATTGATTGATTGATTTGCTTTTATTTTACTTCGCTTTTTGTGCCACTTTTGGCTAATTTGCGAAGATGGGGATGAGTGGTTATATGATGAAATTGAAGAATAGACACTCGCAAACATCCATGCCCAGGCCGGGATTCGAACCCGGAACACCTGGTCCTGAGATTTCGTCCTGTGTATGGGGCCGGTGGCCATCCACCGTCTTGAGGAAATTGGGGAGCTACAAATGAGTAGCGTGAGGCGGCCACGGAAACCTACAAAGACTGAAGGCTTGTCTTGTTGACCACACGTCACCCCATAATTCCCACTTCGGCAGGTGGAAGTGAGGCCGGCAGTTGGTAGGTAGGACCTGGCCCTCACGGACTGTTGCGCCACGGGTTATTATTATTATCATCATCTTCAAATAAAGCTTTATCGTTATATATTACCGTATTTCATCGCATAATCGTCGCACCCTGTTTTTTCAATCGAGAGAGAGAGAGAGAGAGAGAGAGAGGCAGAGGCGGGGGGAGGAGGCAGAACACAAAATCCTTCCACAAACTGCCAAGACTCCAACAGAAAGCTTGCCGGAAATAAGTTTGCGTGATGGCCTTGTCTGCTACTGCCCTCCCCCACTTTCTTATCTATACAGGAGTAATGAAGAGTTTCCAATTCGCTTTTGAGTTGGTAGGAAAAAGGAAGTACATTTAATTTGATTCCGTCTGTGCATTACATACACAGACGCACATGCATCCTATATAAGCCGATTACGGTACTCTTATAAAGAAAACACCTTAGATGGACTGGATTACCGAAGTACCATTCTTAAACATACAATTATCAATAATTTGCCGAAATCTTACTTCATACACATGTACCAAATGGTCCATCTCTCCCGTGACGACGTGTTCCAACTCTCCCGAATGTCCGGGAGAGATGGGTTAGGCAGCTAGGATGGCGTCGTTGGTGCCAGCAGCACTAAGAAACAGAATAATGACATCCTTTTAACTTTGTATGAGACCCTGGTTCAAAAATATTATCAGATAACGTGCGTAATACCATTCCATGTTAATAGTGAAAAGACTTTGACCAACCTGATTACAATTTAGACGGCATATTGGCTAAAATATTTGCTCAATGAACACAAAAACAACGCAGCGTGTCTATAATATCCGTCATTATCAGGCAACATTGCCACAGGTGCATTCTAGCAGTTAGTTTCAGAAATAACGAACTGGTCCATCTCACCCTCTGGTCCATCTCTCCCGGAATTTCCCTATATAATAATAGATAGGTGCAATAAAATTTGAAGGAAACCTTTGTACTTGAAAATGAAGATTAACATTTTATTTTTTTGTTTTAACAAATCATAAATTCATTAATTATTTTTGAACAAAGAAGCTGTGGTGTGTCCAGGATGATTGTTGGATCAACTGCTAGATGTTATAAAATAAATATACTTTGGGGCACAATATAGGTGGCTATAAAAGTATAACATTTTCCTCACAATTCTAATAATCCTCAGCTCACTCATATTTTCAGGCCATCAAATCATTCAAGACATTGCAAAAATCTGGCTTAAGATAATTTTATTCCAAGTAACTATTTCCATACTAGTTACTTGAGCGAAGTAATTGACTTACAGTTACTCCTCTTAAAAAGTAATTGTGTTAGTTACTATTACTTGAAAAAGTAACTGTTACTGGTAACATAAATTCATAGCGGATAATCTATGTATTCCTAGACATTATTGTGGTAAGAGTTGGTAGAAAGTGGTTCAAAAGAAACCAAATTATGATCCCCTTTCATAAGGAAATGAGTTATTAGGTATTATTTGGCCAAGTCTAATTAATATTCTTACTTCGATTGTTCTGTATAATCTCAGCTTAAATTACGCTTTCATGTACTTCTACTGGTCATCTGGTTTTACTACTCCCGGCTAGACAAGTAATTGTAGCTTATTTTTTTTGTTTTATGGTTTTCCTAGTAGATTTCCTGGTATTTAATCCTTCTCTAGGAGACGACCAAAGGTTTGGCCCGAAGGTTGAGACCTCTTCTCGGAGATTGATGAATATTTCTTCTTTAAATCACATTTTACCTTTCTAGGTCTGGTAACACTGGAGATAGACGCGAGTTGACACGGGCAGGTGAAAGTAAACAACCTTGTTCACTTCTAAGATATGCTTATTGATGGCTTAAAATGTTCTCCGTGAGTGAGGAAACATATTACTACGTTCCTGTATTTAAGAAAGTTAACAAATGTGTTGAGCAAATGTCTATATATAACATGCACATTCGCTGCCTCATCTAATGCTTCTAGTGTTAAGTTCCAAAGCCGAAAGTATATGACAGAGGGACTTCGTTTTAAACGAACATGAGCCGAAATTTACTCGATACTTGTAATTGAGCGCAAGAAGGAATTACAACGAAAAACGATGAACGTATGTACCCAAAGTACATGAACGTGATGACTGGATTTTAATTATATTCTGTTCCTCTCCATTAAACCATTTCTTGGCAACTGAGCATGTTGGTTAAATTGCCAATACCTTGAGTTCGTACTTGGTACGCCTCTAGAGACAATCTTCCTGATATTAGGTATTCTACCAACGAATCTTCCAACTTGGCAATTGCGTTGTTTGCTTCGTAGTGTGAATTACAACAATGCGAACCACGACACCGAGTTTCGATGTAACTTTGATGAGACGTTGCAATGTAGGCAATAAAACCATCTATCGGTTGCAGACAAGGAACTTGTCTGTAAGATGTGAACTATACCCTGTCCCACTATATGTGAAGCAGGCGAGCGAAAACAAGTCTCTGCGCAAGTAGTGACGCGAGATGGCTCCACCATGAGAGCTAACAGGATAGCGTGGAGAGGGAAGCGACTGTACTTACCAGTCTTCGCATCAGCGTGTACTGCTTCACTCTGCCCACTCGATTTCCTCCCCTTCTCGGACGCTACGCACGACCTTGCTCCAGAAATAGTTGGGACAGGGTATAGAGACCATTTCAGTTTATAAATTTTCGGATCTGGAAATTGCGTTTGAAAAGAAGTAGTTTTCGTTGGAGAAATATTGGAACTGTAAATAACTATAAACCTTTTGTCCTGTAATCAAAGAGTTTCTGATTTCCGTCGGGACACATGATAACATGACTTGAATCCTCTTGAAATTGTATGATAAGCCCCTATTAGGCTCTTTGTACATAAAATGAAATTCAAAAAGATTTGCGAAAGTGTGTTTCAGTTATTGTTTTAAGTCCACATTATGCCGGACTGGATCTACAGTTTAAACTGGGATCCGAACCACTGTGAGCCTCCGCCGGGTACAGAACCGGGATCCCTTGATTTTGAAGCAATCCTTTTACTTGAACTTCAACGAAGCATCCTAGTATTCACTTTACCAAATAGCAATTAGGATTTTGATAACTTCAATGAAACTCGGACGTCACTATTTAAAATGTCCATATATTTTATCACCTATTGATCTACTGTGTTTTTTTCTTTTTCGTTGCTATGGTCAAAAATAATATAGTAATGTATACATCGTAATTTTACATTATGAAGAATGTGATTATAATTAATTATACATCATATTAATGCAACAACGTTTTCCAAAATATAACAAAACAGAAATTGATAACATAGATATATCATCGTGTGTATTAAGCACAAAATTAAACAAAACTTAATAAATGTAATAAACGAACATCTTTGGGTCAGTCACAATTTCAAGGCGACGACGTTACCACTACGCCATCGGGAAGGCCCGCAAAACTGTAAACAGCGAATAGTGAAATTAGGGACCACATGTTATAAAGTTAATTATAGACTTTTAACACGCCGAGAAGTATCAGACCACTGGCGAAATTTCATGTTCGTCATTGTTTTCATAGCAGTGAACATTTAATCGATGGAGCAACCTGTTAAGATTCGATAAGTCTTCCATGCTTGAAAACTGGAGAACGCACACAGACACACACACACTATGAATTCCCTCAGGTATCTTTAACAATGGATGAAGCTTCTATAGGCTTTGTGGTGAAGGAGATTTAAAAGAAAATTGGATTCGGTGTAATTTATTTCGTTGCTTCTGCCAATCACGAAGGTTGCCATGTTTCTAATCCAACGGGATTAACGAAGTGGCGTACAGATTGGCATTGGATTCTAACGACCGCTGACAGAATAGGGGAGGGCAAAATGAACGTCTGGGTGAATGTGGGATTTCCATCCCGTTAACAAAAGTGGGGGAGAACGGATAAAGAAAGGTGGAATGAAGGATATCCAACTTATATTTTAAGCATATCTCGTGCTTATTATGTGAACCTGGAATATACATTTCTATACCTAGGTAGAAGAAAATAAATGAGCTTCCTCAAATTTTTTGTACTTCTTTCTTCAAAACGGATTCAAAAGGTAAAAAAAATCCGATAACAACAGGCCTACTGGTAACGCTGTCGACTTGTCACCAAGGGCTCCCGGGTTCAATCTCGTAAAAGGCTCATTGCAGAGTGGTTTGGATCCCACTTTAACCTGTAGTTGCAGTCCTGAGTAGCCTATCTGAGCATAAGTGGATATCAAATTTTGATAAACTTCTACTTTACGTAATAACAGGAGGCTTTCATGCTACGAAGCCAGAGCTACGAGCGCAAACCCTGGGTTAGACATGAGCCTTTCATTGTGCTTTTCCCTTCATCCGTCATCGTTGCGAGCAAATCTAGATGTATAAGATTGAAAGAGACTTAAAAATATCCAAAATGCATAACGTAAAATTGATATTCACACAAAGTTTTCTTTTCAATCTAAACCCTTAACCAGTGAGATTTTTAATGCTTTAAATAATATGGCAACACCGTACAGGAACATATACAAATTATAATCGCAAGCTAGTGTGGATTTTATTTCTGAAATTTACAAATCTATGAAGAGAGCTATAAACAATTTTCGACAAGTGATTGGCGTCATGATGTATTTTGATTTTCCAACAAACATGGCTCGTGTGAAACGTCAGTTTGTGTGTGTGTGTGTCTGCGTGTCATAACTATGTTTCTGTTACTTGTTAAAGTTCTCAAATTATTTCTGCCTTCCTTTAATGCTTTAATTTTCCTGTAGCTTTCGGAATTCAAATAATTAGCGATTTCTTCATATTCTGAATCCTGAGCCTTCCAAACTTCTATTCTTCCTTCAGCTAGTGTTTTCGTTATCCTTCTTATCTCAGGGTATGGCTATGAATGTTCTTTGGGCGATCCATTTCCACATCCATCTCTTGTCATGTTCGCCTCTCAAGACATACCCGTTTGTTACTTTGTCTACCCATTTGATATGCAGCATCCATCTCCTGTACCACCACATCATGACGAATTTGTCTTGTCCTTTTAGCTTCATCCACTGTCCAGATTCGGCATCCATATTGTGGAACATATTCCTCTATGTAGCGAGTGGTAAATCTCTTCTTTGCCCGTCTTCTCCTACTTGTAATCTAGTTCCTTCATCTTACATCATTCGTTATTGTATTCCCAAGATAGCAATATTTTTTTTTCACTTCATCGATTGTATTCTGTCCTATGATTGTTCTTAGAGGATGAGATTCCTTTCAGACTATTATAATCATTACTTACTTTGCATTTATTTGCATTTTGTAACCGCTCTGAAGAACTTATTCCATTTCGTTTTATTATTCTGTTATTAACTGCTTCACCCACACTAACGAGTATCATCTACAAATCTGAGCATAGTCATGCCTGCCTTTTTCTTGAACTTAACTCTTTTACTATACCCTGTCCCAGCTAGCTGTAGAGCAGGACCGCGCATATCGGCAGAGGAGGAAAATCGAGTGGTGAAAGCGCAGCGTTGCCAACCGTACGGTCCTGACCGTACATGTACGGACGTACGGCCAAAACCTTAGTCCGTACGCTAAATGCACAGCTTGTCAAAATTTGCTCTTGCAGTTTTATCCCTAATACTTCTCTAAGAAATTCTTAAACCAATCGTACGGAGCTGGAGACAAAAATACGGTCCGTTTGCCATGTACGTTTGGTATTATCCTTTTCAAAAGTTTGCAACGCTGCATAGCGAAGGTGGAAATCGGGAAAACTCCCGTCGCCCATTTCACAATCCCGTTTCTCTCACTGTTCATTGGTGGAGCCGCTCGCGCCACTATACTTGAGCAGAGACTTGTTATCGTTCGCCTGGTCTACAGTTAGCTGGTACGGAGTTTACATTCATTGCTTTCTCAATGCATAAATTGAAAATCAGTGGTAACAGACATCACATTTCTTTATTGCCGCTTCGTTTCCCATTCATCCACTTTGATTATCGCTTTCTAGGTCTAAATAAGATGTAAATAATGCTTCTGTCCTTAAAAGTCCTGTTTCTCTTCTATATTCGTACCATTGTTCCAATTTAAGTTGTCAAAGTTTTTCTTTTTATTCGAGCTCTACAGATGTTATGAAAGTTTCCTCGTCTTTTATCATCCTACCTTCAATTAAATCCTGATAACATTTCTTCTACTGTTTATTCCATTCTTTCACATACAATGGTTGATAATATTTTTGAAGCATGGGATGTTAGACTGGTAGTACGATGGCCCTTACATTTTGTGCATCTGATTTCTTTAGTATTGTTACTAATATAATATCAGTGAATTCCTTAGGTACATCGTCTATGTCATACAGTTCACATGTTGTTTAATACAATTCATTTATGGATCTCTCTCCTACCCCTGAAATATTTACCTACGCAGTAGTTTCATAGCATTTCAACTTCCGAAATTCCTCCAAGTGTTATTTCCATCTGGCTGCTTTCTACTCACTTTCTTTCAGCACGGGCCCTTTCTATCCTCGGTACTATTCCCCTTGATCATTGACCCGTTACAATTGTTCTTTACCATTTTGTATACTACATCTATTTTACCCTGTGCCAGTTTCTGTTCAATATCATTACATTTACACTTCCATCCAATTTTCTTCTGTGGACTGATGATTTTGTATATACCTTTACATCTCTCCTCCGTTCTAAATAATTTCCTTGTGGTGGTTATTACTCTTTTCTTAATTTAGTTTCATTATTTTAAATCCGAATCCCTTCCCTGTCTTTGTTCACTTTTCCCTTCACTGCAGAAAAGGTTTTATTCTTCTTAAGCTTCTTTCGATTTCACACACTTTGTTCTCTTTACCCTTTAAAATCTCGTGCGTTTTTGTCATTACTAAGTCATGATTGCTGTCAGCATCTACATTTCACAATACTTGATCTGGTTCCTACTACTATAATTTATTTATTTTTTATTTATACATACTCCCCATAACAGAGCTATTGCTCCACTTACAACGGGGGCTTACAAGTAAATAAACTATGGTACATAATATCCATATACATAAACATAATATTAACATATACATAAACACAAATATTAACATATACAAACACATAAACCAATTGCATATACACAAATAATTAAATGATATTAATGCCTATTTTCAGTTTGTGTTATATTATATTGTATTATAAAATTATATTTAGCATTGATAAAATAACTAAAAATATAAAATTACAATTTTTTAGACAAAATACTAATTATGAATAAATTGTTTAATAACAGATAAATATCTCTCGTAGGACATAGCAAAATCAATATTAACATTATTTTGTATTAGTACATTATGAGCTTTACATATTTGAACCATTACTGAATTCTGATGTACAATATTTTTAGAATTAACCAAAGAAAATGGCAAATAAGAACGCAACGTTCTAGGTTTAATTGTGAATCCTATCAACTGAAGACAATCTTGAGCATCAATTAAGTTATTTATAAATTTATAAAGTAAAATATGTTTGGCTAGTTCTCTTCTTGATTGTAATGAAGAGAACCCAAATTCAGATAAAATAGTATTATAGGATATTCTTTCTAAATATGAAGATCTTTTAAATTTTTTGTAATATAAATATCTTACGAACTTATTCTGAACATTTTCAATTAAATCACGGTAGCATTGAAAATAAGGATCCCAGATGACACTAACATACTCTAACTTACTTCTTAATATCGAATTGTATATTGAAGCAATAGCTTGAATATTATTAATTTCTCTGGTAGTTCTAAATATAAAGCCTAAAATTCTAAATGCATCCGATACTAATGTTTGTACGTGCTCTCTGTAAGTAAGCCTTGAGTCGAGTAAAAGTCCCAAATCCTTTATAAGTTTAACTCTATTTAAAACTATTCCATTCATAGTATAGTTATGAGTATAAGATAAGTTATGTCTGCTAAACGTAATAGTTCTGCATTTACTTATATTAAAATCTAACCTATTGGTGACACTCCACTGAAAGCAATTGTTTATATCTTTCTGTAATTGCGCTAAATCACTTATATTTGTAATGGATTTAAATATTTTTAGGTCATCAGCATATAGCAGATAATTAGAATTTTTTATAACAGAGGATAAATCATTAATAAATATTATAAAAAGTAAGGGACCCAAGTTTGAGCCTTGCGGAACACCAGATGTAACATTATATAAAGGGGATGATTCAAAATTGTAGGTGACATAGAATTTCCTATTTTTTAAATACGATGCTATTAATTTTAATAATGGAAACGAAAAACCGAAATTTGCTAACTTATATATTAATATATCATGATCTAACTTATCAAAAGCTTTAGCAAAATCTGTATAAATAGTATCAACAGAGTAACCATTGTTAAATGAGTCTGCCAAAAATTGGGTAAATGAGATAAGATTAGTTAAGGTTGATCTTTTGGATATAAAACCATGCTGATGGTGAGTTATATACGGTTTAACATGATAACAAATTCTATTATATAAAATGTGTTCAAAAATTTTTGCTGGTGTTGAAATTAAAGATATAGGCCTATAATTGATGATTTCCTTGGCGTTACCAGATTTTGGTATAGGAGTTACTTTACTTATTTTCCACCTATCGGGGAAAATTTGGGTGGTTATAATCAGATTAAATATGGTGCATAGAGGAAACAATAAGCAATCAGTACATCCTTTAAATATGTAAACGGGTATACTATCTGGACCACTAGCTTTCTTCGATTTCAATTTTCTAATAGAAGTTTTACATTCAGATTCAGTAATACTATCTAATACTAATGGTTGATTTACTATCATAGGTACTTCACTGGGAATTGAGTAAGTTGGAATAGAATCATTAAAAACGCTCTTAAAGAATTGCGCAAAACCATTAGCTATATCTTTGTTATTGTCAAGTGATACTCCATTATAGGTTAAACTACACTGATTATTAGTTGATTTCTTTTTACCTTTAATATAACTCCAAAAAGACCTAGGATTATTTTTTATGGATTCTTCAGAATTCTTTATGTAAATCTTGTAAGCTTTGGTTATCATAGATTTTGATTTTCTGCGTAATTCAACAAATTTCTTCTGGTTATATTCTGACAATTTACGTCTATGTCTATAATACTCTTTATATTT
Source organism: Lepisma saccharinum (assembly GCF_977018435.1). Lineage (NCBI taxonomy): Eukaryota > Metazoa > Arthropoda > Insecta > Zygentoma > Lepismatidae > Lepisma > Lepisma saccharinum. The sequence continues at coordinate 24,389,738 of NC_139230.1, read as the reverse complement.
AAGTAATCTTATAATATCCAGTGTAAACCAAGGCGGGTACGATTTTCTCTTATTACGCTTCCTTATGGGTACATTATTATCAATAATTTTATCTAAAATTTCATAAAAGTAGTCCAATGCTACGTTGGGATTCTTAAATAATGTTAAAGGATGCCAATCAGTTTGATTAAGATTTCTATATATATTGAAAAAATCGGCATTACGGTAATCATATGTATAAATAGAACTTGACTTAACATTATGAATAGTTTTGTCATAAAAGCGGTGGACTTGAAGTAATAAGGGAGGATGATGAGCATCAGAGCTTAGAAGAGGGAAGGAGTTATGATTAACCACGACATTGTTAGACAAGTTGGTCAGTACCAAATCCAACGTTTTTCCGTTGTTATTTTTTACATTATTTATACTTTGTAATTCCAGTAAACTTAAAAATCTAAATAATGTTAAGGAAAGAGGACAACCATTTTCTAAGTCGTAATTAGAATCTACAATTTCTGGAATATTAAAATCTCCTACAATAATCAAACCACAAGAATGTATATTACATAGCTCTTCCATTCTGGTAAAAAACATATTGTAAATTTGTAATTTAGTATTAGGTGGAAAATAAACTGTAACCACTATAATGGAAGAAACATTAGTTATTATCTTAACACAAACAATCTGAATATTTTCTATAGTTATTTCAATGTTCTTGGTCCTCAGAGTACTCTTTACTGCAATTAATGCGCCACCACCTCTTCTATGTAACCGATCTTGCCTAAATACAGCATAGCGAGTATCAATAAATTCACAGTTGTTAATAACATTGGAAAGCCAAGTTTCTGTAAAAACAATTACATCATAGTTTTCATTTAGAATACTTAGATATACATCATTAAGCTTAGTATTAATACCTCTTACATTTTGATAGTATAAATTCAATTCATTATGTGATTCATTATAATCCATGACTCAACTCACCATGATTACATAATATTTTGTATATCTGTTTCAGTTTTTATTACAAAAACTTGCCTGTCATTTGGGGTCTTTCTTAAACGAATAGAACCAGAATTATCAATCCAAAGATAGGCATAGTTTTTTTCTCTTTGTAATTTCCTAGCTTGGCCGAAAATAGTTTTTCTATATGGAGTAAGGCTATGATTAATATATATTGGCTGATTATTCGTAAACCCCAGATGATTTGTATTTAAATTTCTTTTTACCTTGCGTTTTTCAATCATTTTATCCTTATCCACTCTTCTTACAAACTTTACAATTATACCCGGAGAATTATGATTGCTAGAATTCTTAAGCCTATGACATACGTCTATCATTTCCTCTTTAATTTCCAAATCAAGAGCCCTACCAACATCCATAACAGTTTGATAAACATTTTCGTTAGATTTTCCTGGAATACCAATAATTTCCAATGCATTCCTTCTGCTATATTGTTCCAATTCATCAAGTTGAACTTTAGTGTTTTTTAATTCTTGTTTCAACTCGGTATTCTCCTTTTTCAGTTCTTCGATGTGGGCGAGGCAGGCATTGATTTTGTCCGACTGGGATTTTATTAGACTAGAATTATCATCCATTTTTACATGTAACATTTCTAATGATTTACCAAGTTCAATTTCCGTCTCCTTAGTTGTTTTTTTAACATTAATAAGTTCTTCCTTTAACTCTTTCACGGAATCGAAAATGTTTTGCAAAGAGGGAACACCTTCTACTAAAGGTTCTTCAGAATGCATAGATCGTCTTTTTTTAGAGTTGCATGATTTACACCTCCATGGTCGATTTTCAGATTTATAAAACTCCAGATCGGTTTCATTAATGTTCACACATTTAATATGCCATAGCTTGGAACAGTCAGTACATGCTATTTTGGCGTTAACATCATTCCGAGGAACTGGTTTATTACACTCACCACAATTGCTCATTCTTTACGTATTATTAGAACAAACACACAGCACAGTAAATGTCTATATGGACAGTAACTGAGCACCCACTAAAGCACAAGGAGGTGATAGTCTGTGAACTCCGATGCAAATGAATTGGCAACACTGATAACAAGTGAATGTTTGTTTATCAAAACAGTTCAACGAAAAAAATCAAGTTTTACGTTCCTAGCTCATTGAATATGCACTTATATTGACTTTTAAGTAAATGTCAATAAACTTAGTATACTTACATAACAAGTCTCAGCAATATATAGTCTTCAGTTGCCTGTTGTAGTATTAAAAATAGAATTTCATCGGAGCACACACCTTATTCACCTATCACATACTCGCCATGTACATACGTGCCATATACTCTATTTAGTATATTTCTGTGTCTCCTGGAATCAATCATGTGTACCTTCTGCTCTTGGTTCTTGAACAAAGTATTTAGAAAGTTCGTTTGTTTGCAGAATTCACTTAGTCTTTCTTCTCTTTCACGGCTTAATTGGCTTGGTTTTTCCGTTTGACATTGATTCTCAGATAGACTTGCCATTGCTATTCGAAAATAAACTTTTGTGCAGAATCATACCAAATCAAGGAATTCTTTAACGTCCATACAATTCCATGCGCATTATGCGCTCAAGAAATTTATTCCAATGAAGAAGAAGAAACTGACAAAAAATATCGAGCGACTCTTGGCAATGTCAAGTTCGTCATGTGGTCAAAGTGCTCGAAGAAGTGTGTTTTTGGAACGTATCTGTAGTGTGTAATTGTCTCTTCACTTTCCATCGAAATTATTTAACATTATATGTTCTATTGCCATTCATTTTCACGAATTGTAACTTGGTTAACTTCATACATAGTTTGAAAATCTTATCACTACTAATTACTCAGTCATTGTTGTTATACGTTAAGTGCAAAATAAAATCCACTTGTTCTGTGTTTTCTAGTGCCTACATGAACACTATCGAACTGTATGAGGGGATTGTATAGAGCTCTCCTGGATGTATATTTTTAAAATATAATGTAAGTAAGTAGATGGATTCTTCACTCGGATTATTTAAGAATTTTGGAACCTGTCCCTTCCAGGGTCGGACGTTCCCAATTTCGAGTATTGGCGTATGAGTGTTTTTCTTTGTGGGTGTTTATTCATCAATTTAATCATCATTCATCTTCATCGTCCTGATTAGCCAAAAGAGGCAAATAGCGACGTAAAATAAGAAAAACAAATATATCCCAATTGAACGTTGTTGCAAAACACCATCCTGTCATTTTCGTATTTGTTTTATTTTCCAACTGAAAATGAATGCACTTGTCTACCACCACTCATGTTTGCTTTCGAGAAAACTAAAGCAACGCAATGAAAAGTGTGAGAATTTTAACCTGGCATTATTATACGAGAGACCTCATTGAGAAAGGAAATTGGAGGAATAAAGGAAAGAAACCCCAGAGAAAATATCACTGACTTAAAAAGTTGGAAGTGGTAAAGAAGGCAATAAAGACTGAAAAAAGAGGAAAGCTTCTGGAGTGGAATACCAGCGGAACCTCTCAAACATGGAAGGGAAAATATATAAACTGCTGGAATCTATTTTTAGAGATATTTGAACAAGGAAGGAATTTCATATGGTTGGAGAGTGAGATTATAAACATGTTTTTTCTATTATATATATCGAAGAGAGAAATACAGTAAAAGGAAATACATGAATTATATACTACGGAGGAATTACAATAACTAGGACATACAATCTGTTATATGGAAAAATATTAAAATATTTCCTGGAACAATAATATTTTGAGAAAGGGATAGAACAACAGGCAAATTTTAGAGCAGACCGTTTAGGGCAATTAATAGAAGAAGTATATTTCGGTCAACCACTACATTTACTATTTGTTGATTTAGGAGACTTATTCAATAGTTTATCATTATAGGAGAGCCTAAGAGAAACAAATATAAGTAGAAATATAATTTATGCAATAATGTAGTTGCATGAAGAATCGTTGAAAGAATGAAAATAGACAAGATAGTAAAACATGAATTCGACGTTCCAAAAATACTAAGGCAAGGCTGTTTATCACAGGTTTTGTGGAGGATATATCTACGAAAAGCTTTAAAAATATATATATGATTGATGATCAGTGATAACTACAACAGAATATGCCAAGAGCATTCGTAGAAGGTACCCAAAATTCAACTTCACTTTTATGCAGTACACCCCGGTAACTGCAATGCTGCAGGCCAACGAGGATCTGGCGTCTTGCCCTACAGTCAGTATAATCATCTTCCTCTGTAGAACCCTGTGTTGTCCTGTTTTGTCCTTATATGTAGTGAGCGCCTCATTAAAGCCTCTGCCTTTTAGCTTAGGTAACGAGATTTTAGCTCTCGGAGACACATGTTAATTTTAGTTATGGTAAGGGACCTGACCCCCTATAATGTGGCGGAAGCAAGAAGCCAAAGTGTTGACGCATCCAAATTTTTCATTTCAAACTATCAATCAAGAGCATTGAAAGAAGAATATGTGAAGATAAACTTTAAGACAACAAAGTGGATGAGAGTGAAAAAAAAAAAAATAGGAGTAGAAAATGGAAAAGGGAATCGTGACGATGTTATCCAGAATATGTAAATAAAGTTCATTGAGAGGAAGATGAAATAGTGTTGGGCAGCAATATCAAAATTAAGTAGTTAGATGGTGTCGTGGGCGGATCTAGATTTTTTCCTGGGAAGGGAACAGAATATGCTGTAAACATATAAGATGCAACACTGGAAATAAAATGTGCAGATTTTTCGATATATTAAAAATATATATTGTGGACAGAGAAGGAGATTTTGAAATAGGAATGCAGGTGCGACTTCTGATCGAGCAATGTCATTGCTGAGTAATGGAAACTGGGAGACATTGGCCGGGAGGAAGTCGTGGCTGATGGGGAGTTGCGTTTGGGGAACGTTGGAAGAAGGTGGTGCCAGGGAGAGAGAGTGGCGTCATGGAAGTGAGAGGTGTCTTCTTCCTGTCCATATTCGGGCCCGTATGGTTTGGGTGTCGTAATAAATATTGGGTTAGAAATTAAAGCCAGTGTGTCTACCTCTATATCCCCGTACTGCCAGTTAGGCAGTTCAACAATATATTCACACAAATACAATTACAAGGGTTCGTTCTAGGTCCAAATTTTGTTCAGCTAAAGAAATCGGGACTCCATCTTTAATTTCCAATCCGATCCACTGTACAACGTACCTCCATCAGGAAACAAACCCAGGACACTTTGATTATAAGGTGATAGCATCACTAGATTTATGAAATAGAAGTAGTTCTACGTTAGTAACAATGATAACAGAAAGAAGGAGAGAAGCTTGAGAATTCATTCCTTCAGAGAAAACTGTCACAAACATGGGAAATATTTGACCTAAAATGCTCTCGCTATCTGTCCATCAGTAAGCGTTATTGCCTTGCAACCAGCAAGTTCCGGATTCGATATCCAACATAACTATCCCATAAATTTAGTCCCTATTTATGTATTTGTGCTAAACTCTGCTTCATTACTTTACTATCTAGAAAAATATTTATTGGCCATTTTCTTAATGTAATTCTGTCAGTCCTTTTTGTAATACTTAGTCTTCCCTTGTGGGAGGGTTACATGCCCCCGTGTCCCTCACGCTAAATCCGCCAATGAATGATGTGTTGTAGTATTGTCAACAAAGAAAACGCAAAACATTTTCAGTGCCATTGTAAAGAGTACGATGACATGTGGATCAGAATTTAGGCATTTAGAAGTGAGCGAATGAAAATTATGGTCAACAGAAATGTATTCGTAGAGTGGCTGCAAGAAAGTGGTTATTGTAAAGATGAACTTGCAGCATTCAATAAAATATTTTGTTTAAATAGTTAAAGTTACTTAGCAGAAGTATTATTTTTACTGTAGATCTAACTCTGAGTCCAGGTTCGTAGTAGTCGGTTCAAGTGTGAAATGAAGAAATGTTTTCGCAAGATTCAAGTCTACATCGATATCTCGTAAACAACTGAAGTTACAGAAATAACATTTGGTGCACTTTAAAGTTTGACGCTCACTGAGATGTCGGAAGTGCGGCAACAGAACGGAACAGTTTCACTTCCGGCGTCTGAGTGGGTCGTAACCCTCAAGATAACCTGCAGACTTTGCAACGATCCCGCTAGATCGCTACAAAGTTACGCATTTGTTCTTTTTATTGTCATTGTTGAATAGCATTGTGTAATCTTATCTATTTTTGTTATCGCTTCTGCATAGGATTTCACTGCTATGCTTGGTAGAGAACGTAGTTCTACCATATCTCACTAGGGAGCGTTATTGTTTCTAATAGTTCATTGTTAATCTGTATAGATGGCACCTCATGTTAAGCAGCGCTCTCGTAGTTCACGAGAATCCACTAGAGGCGCTGGCGCTGCGCTCGGAATTGTATATAAGCAGCGACGCTGCCCCGGCCAGTTAGTTCTGTGTTGACTCTTCGGCGACTCATGGTCGAGCTCTGCTCCCGCAAATAGCCCAGCATTGCAAGCACAAGGGTGCTTAGGGATACAAGAGGGCTTCTTACAGTGTGGCCTACTCTGGTAGATTATACGAGAGGCAGCAATATTTCTCGGCCTACCGGGTAGAATATACGCATTGTTTCAAGCTCAACCTCCTACAGTGTGGACTGCCTGTAGAACGGAAACGTACTCCTTGTACGGCCTACAGGTAGATTATACGCATTGTATTGGGTTACGGTTTAGCACGTGGACATATTTACTGTTGGGAGACGGCCTACTAGTAGATTATAAGAAGGGTATCCGTATTGTTTGGCCTACTAGCAGATTATACATTTCACAACAGTCGATGCAGAAATGACGTCACCTTTTGGCCTACTGTGGTAGATTATACGAGCGATAGCAATATTTCTTGGCCTACCAGGTAGATTATACGAAGGGTGATGTTCATCGTTAGTTAATTTTTCATTAAGGGAAAAATGAGCAGTGTTTTATTACTGCCTTCAGCTTAGCATTATTCAAGTAATTAATTAAAGTAAATAAAGTTTAACTAAGCATTATCCTTTGTAAGCTTATAGTAAATTTCCGTTGCTTTGTTGATATTACTCTTTACTAGGAAAGCAGATTTAAATGTTCCTTGAGTCGTTTAATTAATGTCCTATTGTCCCCAAGTCAGCACAGAGGCGACCCAATACCCTAAAAGAAAAATAAGATCCCTTATTCCCCACTGGAGAAAAATTGAATGGTCCCTCTCCTCCCTCTTCAAGACATCTGCAGAGGAGATTCGAACCTGGAACTTCACGAACGACAAAAGTGCAGTGAAATCTTATCAGGAGATATTGTGACTTTGTTTTGTGCGGATATCTTATTACACCCCAATGTAATAAACTGATTACGTCGACGCTAACTTTCATTATATATATATACCCGAACCCTGAGTGTATAAGAACATCATATCTCTGGCTAGAAAAGAGCTAACATCATGGGTAAAACTGAATAATGTTCCCCGTCACAACGACGAACCCGGTACGTTGCAGTCAAGTACTATTCTGAGAATCCGCAACTGCAACGTTGTGCCGAGGGTGTGTGTGTGTGTGTGTGTGCAGGTTGAACCCGGGGCGTTTCAACTTCTAGCCGGAAATTCCATGCTTCAGTTCCGCACGTTCCCCTTTAGTAAGCGTTACACCATTTGATTTCAATAGAAGCAGACCACAGAAGTTCTGTTGCCGGATTTGTCCGTGTTTTCCCGCGTCTCAGTATGCGGGGTCCTTGACACTACAGCCTGTCCCAAGAGTTTGTGGAGCAACTCCATGCGTAACGGTAGAGAAGGGGAGAAAGCAAGTTAGCGGAGCAAAGCAGTGCGCGCTGCTGCAAAAGGTTGGTAGCTGCAGCCGCGTTGCCCTCTCCATGCATTTCCCTCTCACACATTCATTGGTCCAGTCAACACTTGCGCAGAGGAATTGTTTTCGATCCCTTGATCCACAGTCTCCTGGGACAGATTATAAGCATCGGGGCATAAAACTGCTGGACTGAAAGGCATTCCAAATATAAGCATACACAGATACACTGCCACTACCACCCTGTGAGTAAACAGTGTATGTATATCACATAAAATTTGATGAACTGATCAAAGCTAGCAAACACTGGCATATCGTGGAATAAAGTATATCAATTTTTGCATACTAGCGAACAAACAACAAATTTGTGATGTACAGGCTTCAAACAACTTGTATAATAACCTAATGTAGCTGAACCCAATATGGCCTACCTAAGGTTTGCGATTGGTATACAAAGCCAGAAAGATAAAACTAATTGCAAGATTAAAAAGGGGGAACATTTCTGAACGTTTACTGAAAATTGGAGCCAATTCTAAATAATAACATAGGTGCAGGGAAGATTGTATTAAAAAGTTACGTTTAGGCCATATTGGGTACATATGTACCCAATATAGCCTACTTATACAGGGTGTTTCGTAAGTTCGTTTACAACGCTTGGGAGGTGATTGTACGAGTGAAAATAAGGTGAAAAGTTCATGTAACGAAATTCCGGAAACGGCTTTGTTGCCGACTTATTGACGTTTGAAAACGTTGGAAAATGATTTTCCGAAGTGAATAATGGCAAAACGGGTGGAGAAAAGTCGTCGGTGTTGGGCGGTCCACTAAGAAATTAGGCACGCTCTTGTCAAAAAATCACGCGGCAATGTTGTGCAATGTCGGCGCAAGGGATTCCCCAAAGGACGCGAACGAAGATGTTGACGGGAGTGGGGTGGGCGTGCGTTCTGCGTGAGCTGGTATCGACGAAAATTGGCATGTGTTGAATGGCACCAAAAAACAAAGAAAATTTCCTGAGCGAAGGGCACCATGACGTATAAACGAGAACAATGAACTGTCATAGGTTGCATACCCTGAAGGGCAGATGGGCGTCCGTGTGATCTGACGTTAAGTAACACATTTCCCGCTAGGGGCGCCAACAGTGTAGGTTTCCTCATGAAGGAGCGCACGTGTCTGTGCCATTCGTGCTTCAGGTGCTGTGCCAGCAGCAGGTTGTTAAACGTTCACGGTTGAATGGAAAGACGTGAGGTTCATGGACAGTAGTGTTGGGCAAACATTTGACCTAGCAGTGTTACGTGTTAATTCTTAGCCACAGCCTATCGTGTTCTGTGAAGTGTACTAGTGTTAACGGCCATAAACACTTGTAGCCCGGTGTAAGGGATGGCTGCATACACGTCCAAGAGCTGGCGGACATGAATCTGATTTATGGGGAGGCTGGAGGTAATAGCCGTGCTACAAGGCGTCTGTATGGGGCACGTTTTCCAAATAGGGTGTTACCATCGCACACCTTATTTCAGGAAACAGGATCAGTATTGCCACCTCGTCTAGAAGTTGGACGACCGCGAAGTGTGCGAACACGACGGTTTGTGGAAGATGTGCTAACTGCCGTGATGGATCATCCAGGCACCAGTACGCGCGCACTAGCCCACGAACGAAACACCTCCCATGTGAATGTGTGGCGAGTCCTGCAGAAGAGGGGATGCACCCGTACAAATTGAAGAAAGTGCAAGATCTTTTATCTCGGGACTTTGACCCACGTGAGGACTTTTGCCAATGGTTTGTTCATCAAATTGAAACTATCCCCAATTTTCAGAATACCTCAATATGGACTGATGAGGCTATCTTCACGAAAATTGGTGTGTTAAATAGTAAAAACAGTCATGTGTGGGAACATGAAAATTCACATACACTGCTAGTGGCACATCATCAGCACAGATTTGCAGTGAATGTGTGGTGCGTGATACTGCATGACCATTTGATTGGACCGTACATTCTCCCTGTTCGCCTATGTGGACCCACTTATCAAGTATTTCTCAGTGAGGTTTTGCCTGAACTACTAGAGGACGTGCCCTTGGCACTGAGACAAAGACTGTGGTTTCAACATGACGGTGCACCCCCACATTTCGATCGGAATGTGCGCCATTTCCTCAATACCGTATTCCACAACCAGTGCATTGGCAGGGGAGGGCCTGTGCCATGACCGCTTCGATCGCCTGATATTACGCCCCTGGATTTCTTCCTCTGGGGAGAGATGAAACACCTCGTTTACGAAACACCTGTCGTGGCAGCCGAGGAACTCGTTGCCCGTATCAATGTAGCTGCAGCAGCATCGATACCAGAAACGCCGGGATTGTTGGGTCGCACTAGACAATCCTTGATTCGCCGTTGTCGCCTCTGCTTGGAAGTACATGGTGGACACTTTGAAAACCGTCTGTGATGAGGTTCCCTTCACATCTCCATTAAGCATACTGTGTGCTCTTTTTGGTGCCATTCAACACATGTCAATTTTCGCCGATACCAGCTCACGCAGAACGCACACCCACCCCACTCCCGTCAACATCTTCGTTCGCGTCCTTTGGGAAATCCCTTGCGCCGACATTGCACAACATTGCCGCGTGATTTTTTGACAAGAGCGTGCCCAATGTCTTAGTGGACCGCCCAACACCGACGACTTCTCTCCAACCGTCTTGCCATTATTCACTTCGGAAAATCATTTTCCAACGTTTTCAAACGTCAATAAGTCGGCAACAAAGCCGTTTCCGGAATTTCGTTACATGAACTTTCCACCTTATTTTCACTCGTACAATTATCTCCCAAGCGTTGTAAACGAACTTACGAGACACCCTGTATATTTTATTCTTTCACATCAAAATATGCAAAAGAAATTTTAAGAAAAGTGCCAGAATGTTGTTTTTATAAGTAAATAAGTATATTGATGTACTTAAATTTTATTTACATAATGACATAAGATATTTGCATAAACCAATAAACAAGGGAGTGACATGTCACAATTTGTTGCCAGAAGAATATGGATTACACATCCCAGTCTGGGCAAATGAAAGGTTCATTATCATCCTAAGTGAGTCTCACATACTCTACGCGAACAAAAGACTAACAAATGTCACATTTGCGCATGTCCTTCACTATATATTTTTGTATAGGCCATATTGAGGCTACCTTACATAGTGTTATTTTTTCCTTAGTTATAAACAGTACTTTACATTATAGTCTAAACTAAGTACATTGTTGTCAAGTACAAATTTTGAGATATCGTATGTACTAGAGATATAAACACCTGTCACTTGGAAGATGTAGTAAGTTATAACTTCCATATGCAATATTAGATCATGTAGAACACAATCACGAGATCCAGTTATTTCGCTTCATTGTCCTCAAGTTACTGTACTATAGGTACAGTCAACAGGTTCAATCACGTCATTCGGAGTCTAAATAACATACTACCATCATCTGTTGAATTAACCATGTAACTGCTTGGAAACAGCAAATAGGCCATATTGGGTTCAGGAACCTTGTTTCAATTGTTGTTTTCCCTATCATCAAGGCCGGACCCTGTGGCCGAGTGGTGTTAGTTGGTTGGAGTTCTGTGGAAGCCTTCAGAGAGAGCGGACGCGAAAACTAGTTGCTCCGTGAAGGTCAGTGAAAAGTTGCCTTCAGGAAACAACGAGCGGGAGTGCCGTGTGCGTGTTGCTTGTGGCGTTTGGTACAGTTGGCTGGCGAGTAAGTAGAATTGGAAAAGTACTTTAGAATAGTAAAAAGATGAATATCATTAGACAAAATACCATCCAGATACGTTTTCCGTTCGGGGCACCGAGGCCGTCGGCGCGAGAAATTCATGACTTTATACATGGACAATTTCAACTCCACGTAGATGAGATCTTGGGAATACAAATACCTACGCATTTTCGATGTGTTTTTGTAAAATGTATCAGAGAAGCAATAATGACGCGAATATTAGAGAAATGTGGTCCGGAAACAAACTTTTGTTATGATAATGGTGAAACTGTAAAAGTGCTTTTGAGTGATGCGGGGAGGAAAAGAAAAGCGGTAAGAGTGTTTTATCTTACCACTAGAATTAGATGATGACTGTGTGAAAGAAAAAATGACGGAATTTGGGAAGTTGGAATGTATAGACAAAGAAACGTGGTCAGAAAACTTTAAATATCAAGTTTGCAACGGGGTGAGAATAGTGAAAATGGAACTAAAAAAACCGATTCCGTCGTTCATTACAGTAAAATCTCATCAGTGCCATGTGATATACGACGGACAGCCGAGAACGTGCAGGGCGTGTGGAAAAGAAGGACACGATAGCTGGCAATGTGATAGTCGTCAGATAACAACACTTCGTGTGAATAAAAACCGAGAGAAAAATTATAGTGATATAATAGTGGAAAAGGGGAGTTCCTCGAACGTGAACAATCAGTTCCAACCAGATAATCATCAAAACAAGTCGGAAGGTATACAAAAGGTGATAAAAGAACAAAAGAAAGATAAGGGGATATTGAGTGTGCCAAGTGACATCCGCTCGGTGGAAATGTTACCACCGGTAAATATGGCGACTACAAAGGAAGAACGCAACCAGAAAATCTTATCGATGGACATAAAACAACCGGGAACTTCCCACCTAGACAAACAAGACGAAAAAGGAAGTGAAGAAATGCAGGATGCCCAGATGCAGGACGAAGGAAATTCAGTTGATCTTCCTCCCATCCCAGCGGCAAAGGACAAGGGACCTTCGAAAGACTGTGAGCTGGAAAGTGAATTTAATACAGAAGAAGAAAGTGACGAAAGTGCCACTTCAGTGTCAAAATGGAAAAAGTCTCAGCAGATGGGTGCAAAAAAACGGACGAAGAATACTTCGAAAGATAGCGAGAACACAGTAGCGAAGAGGAGATCAGTGAGAGAGGTAGGAGGTATGAATAGAGTAATGAACAGAAGAAGTAAACCCTAAAAAGGGAAATTTAATTTGATATTTCATTTGTTATTTGTATAATTTTTTTTCAAAGTTATGAGGGACGATCGGAAAGTAATATTAATTGTGTGCTACATTATTCATTTATTAATGGTATATACCACTAGAATATGTACAATTAATATGAATGGAATCTTTTCGCCTGTAAAATGTAAAATGTTAGAAGAATTTGTACGGGTACACTCCATAGACGTATTGCTTTTGCAGGAAGTTTGTATGTGTAACTTTCTATCAATATATGGTTACGAAGCCATAGTTAATATTGGTATCAATAGCCGTGGGACAGCAACACTTGTTAGAAACGGCCTAACCATTAATAATGTAAAAAAGTTAGTAGATGGGAGAGGCATAGCTTTCAAAGTACCAACTATACTTTTGTGAATATTTATGCCCCATCAGGCAATCAAAATAGACAGTCACGTGAACAATTTTATAATCAGGACATTTTATATTTGCTACCCTTAAATGAATCTAAAATAATACTTGGGGGTGATTTTAATCAGGTATTAAATCCCAGCGATTGTTTAGGAGCTTATCAAAAGAGTCCAGCCCTTGCTACATTAAGTGAAGAATTGCATTTGAAAGATATTTGGTTACAGAAGAGACAGGATATAATATTTACATATTTTAATAATAAATCTGGATCGAGAATCGATAGGTTATATACAAATACAGATCAAATAAAAAATATAACATCCATAGACGCATTGCCAGCGCCCTTTACTGATCATATGGCAGTAAAAATGGCAATAAACCTGGAAGAAACAAAACTAGTCAGGGGTCCTTCATATTGGAAGCTAAATATACAGTTATTAGAGCTTCCACATATAAATGAAATATTTGCACAAAAATGGGTCGAATGGTGTAAACAACAAAAGTATTACAGTAATCATAATGACTGGTGGGTTCGATATGTAAAACCAGAATTAAAAACTTTTTTCTGCTGGTATGGAAAAGAAAATGCAAAAGACAGAAACGGATTGATCAACTTTTATTACCAGTGTTTACACGAGGCATGTCAAGGGAGAGATGTCACCAAAAATTATCAAGCCATACAGCAGTATAAATCCAAAATCTTAACACTCCAGAGGCAACAAATGGAAGGCATCCAATTCCAAGAATTTAATTCAAGATGAAAGAACTTCGATGTATCACTATGTACAGATGCAAAAACAACGAAAAACACGCATGATCAACAATCTTGTGGATTCATGTGGAGAATCGCATGTGAGTCAGCCAGGAATCATGCGGACATTTTATGACTATTATGGGGAGCTTTATCAGACCGGGGAGGGGGAATCAGAAGAAATAGAGACAATACTGAAATCGCTAAACAATGGTTTGAAAGAAGAGGATAGACAACTTTTAGATACTGAAGTAACAATAGAAGAAGTATATGAAGCGTTACGAACATGCAACCTTAAAGGAGCACCAGGAAAAGATGGTATTGGTTACAAGTTTTATTTGCATGTTTTTGAGATTATAAAATATGAACTAATCAAAATCATACAAGATGCCTTTAAAAATGGAAAAGTTTTACAAAATGAAGGCATCATCATATTGATACCGAAAAAATCACACGCAAAACAAGTAGATGACTACAGACCAATAACATTACTAAATTGTGACTATAAATTAATGGCAAAGATCTTAGCAAATAGGTTAAAGTTAATTTTACCACGGATATTCAGCGAGAAACAAACATGCATGCATTGGTAAAAAGCATAACATATTCAGTGCAGTTGGAGTGATTCGCGATCTGATATCCTATTATATGGTGCAGAAACTTGATGCATGTGTGCTTGCTTTTGATTTTAAAAAAAGCATTTGATTTAGTGTCGCATGACTACCTGTTTGAGGTGCTAAAGGCATATGGATTCAGTGATAAATTTATTCATATTTTGAAAGGTTTCTATCAACAGGCAACATCTCGGATAATGGTCAATGGATTCCTGTCGTCCCCTATAAATATAACAAGATCAATTCGGCAAGGATGTCCACTAAGTATGATCTTGTTTGCTTTAACCCTGGATCCTTTGCTGCAATATACCAGGAAAACTACTGCCGACGAGATACACGCCTTTAAAGAAAACCAAGTGTTTGCTTTCGCACATGATCTATCTGCTTGTATCACCACAAACGAGCAAATGCAAAAAATGATGGCAGCGATACATATATACTGCCGTGCTAGTGGGGCCAAAATAAATATGGAAAAATCAAAGGCGCTACCCTTTGGCACATGGGCTCAAAAATATCCAGATATAGGGATACCATATGTACAGGAAATTAAAATATTAGGAATAATTTTTCACAGGGACGAGGAACAAATGTTAGAATCCAATTGGCAAAAGATAGCGAGAGACATTCGCATACAATGTTATCAAATGCGCAGCAGACAGTTGAACATGATACAACGGGTGTGGTTTTTTCAAACATATATGTTTAGTAAATTAAACTATACGGCCCAAGTGATCCCAATCAATCAAAAATACCTCAGAATAATGAATTCAGCAATTGGTTGATGTATGTGGTATGGACATTTTTTTCGAATACCACTATCAAATCTATGGCAAATGAAACTAAAAGGAGGATTGGAGCTCACAAATATTGAGATCAAATTCAAATCCCTATTCCTGGCAAGATCCTATACGCTTTACGGCATTGAAGACTCCATTACATCATTATGGATACAGTTATGGACACAGGAATTTCCACACCAAAATCCGCCAGATCTACGCAGATTGAAAAAGGACCGTTATATCTCCAAAGTTTGATGCAAGAATTCAGTTATGTGGGGCTTCCGCCAAAAGGTGAAGACGTAAATCTCTCTCAATACTTATATACACTGTTTCACAAACAGTTGCCGATACCGACTCACCGCATTGAAAAACATTTTCCCAATAACAGATGGCAAAATATTTGGAAAAATTTAAATAAGAAATTTCTGGATACATCAGTGTATAGTGTTTGGTACAATGTAATACATGATATTATACCAACTAATGAACGCTTACATAATATCAATAGACTAACAACTAATAAATGCCACATATGTGGAGAGATAGACACCACTGAACATAGAATAGTAACATGTAATGGAGTACAGGGAATTTGGAAATGCCTAACGACATATCTAGGACAAATATGTCGAACAGCACCCCAGTACTTTCAACCGTCGATGTGTACAAGACCAGATTTCAAATATTTTCCAGAAAAGAAAAACAATGCAGTAATTTGGTTAATAGCTAATACAATATATTTATTATGTATTTTGTAAAAAGTATGAGAGCAATAGCATTTTGTTCACACAGTATTTAAAAAGAACCAGATGGAAAATGTTACAATATCCAAAAATGTATGAGTATTTTGGAAACTACCTCAGTGTTGTTTAGACAACAATAATTGTATACTTGTGGTGTGAAAGTGTAAACAGGTATTTAATATATGAAGAAACTTATATTTGTTTGACAGGTACAACTGCATGTTTACGCCAAAAATCTTGTATCAGATAGCGAAAATGGGACTCTTACTATATTACTTACTATGTTAAAGATTCTATACAATTCTTTTAACAGAATTTATGTAAGAAAGCAGATCTATTTTGTATATATGTTGATAAAATAAAAGTTTGTTTAAAAAAAAAAGTGGCACATCGCGCTGCGAACCAAAGGTCCCGGGTTCGAATCCCGCTCAGGCTTGGTTGTTTGTAAATGTCCATTCATCAATTTTCTCATTTCATTACTCATCCCAATCTTCGCAAATTAGTCAAGAGGCACAAAACGCGAAGTAAAATAAACTAAATCAATCAATCAATCCCTATCATTAGGCATTTTCTGTGTTTTACATTGCCCTTTTTCGATACTTCTGGGCTTCCTTGGTCATAATTCTTTAAAAAACAAATTCTTTACCGATCCTATAGTAAAAAAAAAAAATTAGGAGTAAAGCAAAGTTGGAAATCTTCCTTCCTTTCTCTCTCTCTCAAATGTATCAATAAATTGAAGTTAGGAAATCTGTTGATGTATTTATTAAACCAAACGTAAAATTTGACACCTGATTTTGGTTTCATCTTTCGTTAGAGTAATCATTTAAGCCACAATTCTGTTAACATATCTACATATGACAAATACATGGGTGTTTTACTTGTTTATTAAACTTCCAACTACCTTCAGAATATTTCATATTTGCAGAACAAATTACCCCGCAGAGAATAGAAACAATGCCAGACCAGCAAATCAATTTCTTGCAAAATGATAGAATAGAACTACGGCGGAGGAGAAATGGGCCAAACTTGCTTGCGGTTTCTGTTCTCAATCTGAAAGACCAGCCTTCTAAATCTAATCGGTACCAACTCAACTGTAAAATTGGAAAATTAAGGAAGATATTTCGACCTTTTTGACCGAATTTCAAATTTAGTTGAATTCAATATCATTTCTCCTTTAAGAAAAGTAAAAAATGAAATTACGTCAAAACTGCAGGTATGTTTCTTGATTGAATTAAAAACTTTTTAGGGTGAAATTTCAAACGTAGTTATGATACGAGCTGGAAGCAGAATTTAACTGTATTAATTTTACGCTTATTTGCAGATAAGAAGGAAATCTAAAGCAGAAGAAATTTCAACTATTACGGGAAGCAGAGCACAAATACAAATAGAAATTATATTTGAATGGGTATAACAAAATCTCAAATGTTAATAGTTGGAAATTACTATCAGGACAAAGTAGAGAATAACCAGTGTAAAATTTGTATTGATTTTTTTTCTGGTTTAGAATATCTGTCGGCTTGGAAATGATGGAAATTGATTACCACTACATTTGCACTACATATTTCCACCAACAGAGTCTAACTCACTTTTTGTAAACGAAAGTGTAAAAATTGTCGGCTACATATTCATTTGTTCATCTTCATCACATATATAAAAAATTTCCTATGCTTGTATGCATGTTTGTCAAAAATTAGAGTTTCATGATGTTTCTTTTTTATTTTAGTTACAATTTTATTTTCCCGGGTTCAAATCCTAGCCTGGTCATGGATGTTTGGGATTATCCATTCATCAATTTCATCACATCATCACTCATCCTCATCTTCACAAATTAGCCAAAAGTGGCACAAGAAGCGAAGTAACATTAAGCAAATCAATCAATTAAAATTTTATTTAATATAAAAACGATAATATCCTCTCTCTCTGTCTCTCAATCCTTCAACATTTTATACTTCAATGATATAATTAACTTGTTAAAGAGGTGTTCCAAATGCTTCTGCAATTTAAAGAGTTTCAAAGAGCATTTCGAAAATTTGATTTGAGTTTATTATATTTTTTTTAAAAAAAATTATAATTCTAAGAAACCACGTGCCATTCTTTGCTAATATCAATGAAGAAACGTTTATATTTAATTTCTTGGTATTGGTGCAGATTAATGAAATCAATGTGACCCTAATAAAGCGATTGATTTGTAGACTAATGGCAGATACGTTATAGGAGTCATAAGATCGTAATGTAAATTAATGATAGACGCTTACAATTTCTCGCAGTTTAAAATGCCATGAATGAGCAGCTGGATTTGTTAGAACAAAACCAACTCTTGTCTTTGACAAATATTATCCTGAAAAACGCGAAATGTCTTCAATTATGCGGACGTGAATAGAAATTCGAACTCTTCAGCACTCATCCCCTCATATGTATTAACGTAATTTTCTTCGCTAATAGATTAGTCAACTAACCCAAAATATCTAGAAATCACAAGTTGTCACGCATAATTAATTACAGCGTTCCGTATAGAAAGTTGGTTCTTTGCAGCAGCACATTGTTTGGATTAATGAGGCTTGCTTTCGTTGTGAGATGATCATTAATATCATTGTCGATATCTTCCAACCTGAAGCATCTTAGTGAACCATTTTAAAGTGAATATTAGACCAGAAAGATTTCTCTTCTCATTAATTTTCTGCTATATTTTTAGGTACATAGATGAGTTTACAAACTTATTGCTTGAGGATTAATTACTAGTATGTTGTGTCAAATTCTGACATTATTATCATACTAAATTTGATAACGTTATCCAGCTTGATTTAATGGGGAACTTTATTCTCCACATCACTCGATGCTTATTTATATCGCTAAATAGAATGTAATTGCATCGAAAACGCCGCCTCGGTAGCCGGGAGAGTTGAATGCTACACTCATGGTCTCTCCACCAAAGGCTCTGGGTTCGAGTCCCAACCTGGACAAGGGTGTTCTTTGTGCTTGCCCTTCATCAATTTCATGTAACTTAAAGAGATGAAAAAGCAACATACGTGAAACGTTAGAAATTACAATGTGATTTCCTTTAATGATTTGTAATAGAATAACTCGTACAAGAAATTATGTCATTAGAATAATATAATTTAATCAAAAGGGCTCGGATTGGGAATAGGAAAACTTTTACAGCATCTTTATTTGGAAACCTGATGATAGAGAACCTGTAGGAATTCCAAGACAAAACGGGATGAACAGTGTTGAGATGGGCCTGGAGAAATGTGCAAGGCTGGTCAAGATCTGATTGTTTCTCTGGATATATGCTGATGGTTCTGCGTACTCAATATTCAGGTTTAGGGTTGCCCTAGTGTGTTTGAGAGATGTAATACCCTATTATATATTCAATGTCATGAAGAGGCACATCTAATTAAAGATAACATTTACCCTTTGATAATATATTGAATCCTCTAAAATGGGTAAAGCAAGCTACTGTATATTCTTCAATACTGCATTGTAATTGCATAATGTCACGAGTTAACTTCACTTCCTCTTCTGTCAAGTTGCCATCTTCAATCATCTTTGCTTTTGTCTGCGGATGAATGGCTTTCTTCTTTTCTTCTAAGTTGGCAAGTTGTCAAAACGTGAAAGTAAATTCACAACTGCTCGATTTATTTAACTACGTCTCCTGCCTCTTCCAGGTTTGTACTTCTCACTCTGTTTCTCCTGAAGCTCCCGCAAACTCAGGGCCCACCTTTTCACTTCGAAACGTCGAGAGCTAAGTTCACGAACACGTATTCCCAGGCAACTTGTCGACTCTTGTCAAAACGGCGCACAGTTTCTCACTGAATGCAAGTTCCATCTCTTATCTCCTTTTCCTTGTAACTGTGGCTGCAGATTTCCTTCTCGAAACCATAAAGACGAACACGACTTCTACTGCGTCTCATTTATGGGAAACTTCATACATTATATCTCCTTTCATAGTATATAAACTGATCTGAGGTAATATCTGCATCTCCAACTTTCCACAATGAGTCAGTCTTTCCAAAATTAAACTTTTGTTTCTTTGTGCAATCGGAATCTAAACTTCCCAAACTTGCAACATTTCATTTCTTTATCATAAAATTAGTGAAAAAATATGTTAATAATGATGCTTCTTCAGAGATTGTAAGCTCTAGATGTGAGATTAGAGAAATTCAGGATTGTGTGGATCGTTAGTTGCAACATTCTTTTACTCGTGATTGTATGTAGAGTCAAGTTCAAAGATACATCTGCCCTAATTGTTAATCCGTCTTTTGAATTGAAACTCAGCCGACAGGAAAGCAGAAAATATATTTTTTAATACGACCAACAGAAAATCATCCCATAATATCGTTATCCCACAATAGTTACGTGTAATTTCGTCACATATCTTTGAACATACATGGATTCACATTGTTAGAGTCGGATAAGAATCAATCACGATTACTGAGATGACGATACGATAACCTATACTGTTCTCTGTAATCTGTGGAGCAAGGCCGCTCATAACGGAAGAGAAGTGGAGAAAGCGAGTTGGCGGAGCAAAACAGTACGCGCTGCTGCAAACGGCTGGTAGATACACTCATTTCCCTCTCACGAGTTTAATGGTCGAGCACTCTGGAGTCTGCTTTCGCTCGCTCCAGAGATTCCCGGAGAGAATGTGCCCAGCTTATCGATTACTGTACATTCTATCAATTGCTTCGGAGCCCGGTGTGAACCATGTCACCTCTATGTTAGAGACGGAGAATTTTATTTAGGTCGTTCACAAATGATTGGCACTCCCCCCAATAACTTCGGAAACGTAGAAGTTTGAAATGTCTGCCCGGTGTATTTTGAAGGTAGGCTGTATTGTCACATATTACCACCAGCTGACGTTGCTGCTTCATTCGTGCAGGTGTGCAAGTTCGTTTGTGGACAAACAGAGAAAACACGGAAGTAGATAATCATGGCTAACAATGGGCCGTGTGGTTTCTTTGGAGGGAAGGAGTGGATGGTTCGGACATCCACACGAGGTTAGCAGCCGTGTGCGGGAAAGCAGCACCAAATCGCAAAATCGGGTTTTCTCTGCATGTCGGACTTAATACGCGAGCAAGTGTCAGTCGCCACACCATTGTCATCCTGGTTACAGCGCCTTGAATACGTAGGTAGTGTGGAAAACGGGACGGTTCTGCGCTCTCTGGCGGTTCCTCTGACTTATGATCCGCTAGAGGCGCTGGTGTCGGCACTGCTACGTGGTATTCGTCTGCTTTTAATGGAAGTAAATGGAATGCTCTTGGTAACTCTAAATTTTTGTGTATGAATTAGGTTCATCATCATCACTTCTTTTAAAGAAGGAGACACTGAAGCATTTGTATTTTTTATATTTACTGTCGCTTTTCTTTCGCTTGAAACTAATCGCGGCGATGATGATAACTGATGATTGCATGAAACGACAAAAAAAAACACACAACTCGCTTAGTGCCATCAACATGAGTGTAAGGAAATTTTCAGACCAATGGGACAAGCGATACGGGATGTTCACACTGATGTGACTCGTGGCACAGACACTTCCAGACTGTAAAATAGCATTCATTGCGCATGAGGGTCCAAACAGCAAACCGTTCAGCAAGCGACACGTTCAGCACACGTTCATGTGTCGTATTTGCGTGCTGCTTGTTACTTCAGTCGAAAAGCTTCTCAAAGGAAGGGTACTCAAGACCGAAGCGACGCCCCACACGGGGAGTTCCCAACGAAGTGACAAGCGAGTTGATGCCTTCAGTTCAGTCTATTAGCAAGCGTTTGCTGCTAATTGTGAGAACAACAGATCTAGGCGACGCGATAAGCCGCACAGCCTCCCCCATGGCGCAGTGGTAGCGTCATTACCTTGTAATCGAGGGGTCCCGGGTTCGATACCCGGTGGAGGCACAAGTGGTTCGGATCCCACTTTAAACTGTAGGTCCAGTCCCGATTAGCCTTACTGTGCATAAAGTGGACTTAAAACACCAACTCAAACCAAACCAAGCGATAAGCCGCACGTGTCACATTGTCGCTTGCGTGTCGCTCAAACTGGGCCAATTCCTCAGCTTGTTACGTGTTGCTGTGGTTTGTTGTTCGCGCATGCGCGATACGATGATGTCTTTCTTTAGGGAGATTGCGCACCGAAGCGACAATGAGCACGCGACACTTGTCGCTTGAGAATTTCACCAACAGAACGCTTGCCTCAGCTGCCCGTTATGCCTCTACGGTCTAAAACGTTGCTCGTTTCCAAGCAAACATGTGTCGCGTGTCGCTTCGGTCCGAAAGCTGCCTTGGACCGAAGGACCCGTGTCGCTTTGGTGTGAAATCCCTGTATCGTTTGACACGTGACGCTTTGGTCTAAAATCTCCTTGAGGAAACTGTGCAGTCAGAGCTTGTGTCCCTACGGTTTGAAAGGCTGCATTGATTACCGACTGCTCGCTTCCAAGCGACACTTGTGGTTTGTCGCCTCGGTATAAAATATCTCTCAGGATAAAAGAAAGGTAAAGTGCTCCCCTGTGCTTTGCACTACGCCATGAAGACGTATAGGGCTGTGGGGTTAATGCCGCCCCCCAGACTGTCTTGATCACGGCCGAAGGTGGGGGTGATGTGATCAGCACCACGCCCCTTGCCGCCTTTACCCCCCTCCCGAGTTTCCTCCAGGTACCCATTTTATACGACGCTGAGTGGGCGCTGGAGCCACTATTTATATTCTAATAACATAGATAAATAAACTCCTACACAATCCAGCACCTGATGTCCGGAATTATATTGCGATGTTTCTTCTTGTGTTACACATGCTATTTATTTATTTATTTTATTTTACTTTTCTTTTCTTTTCCTTCCAAATTAATGCCATTTCGTGACTGCAAATCAGTCCACAAATATAACTGTTTCCATCAATTCACTTACCGCCTTTGAGAACAAACAAATCTACGCAATATATTCCACACATTCTCGATCTCTTGCCATTTTGGAGGTGACGCTCCGGCCACCTTTACCTCCCAGGGTTGCCCCAATACCCATTGACTTGAGGCTGGGTGAGCCCCAGAGCGGTGTTATGCAAGAACAAAGCCGGAAAAACTCGACCTTATATAATCCACACCGGGAATCGTACCCGGGTCTCACGCGTGGTCAGACGCTCTACCCACTAGACCACTGCGGCTCTCTTCTGTCCTCTTCAGGTGAACAAATGTATTTTTGCTAATGGTACGCCTAGCCTATTTGAGCTTAGCGTGTAAACCCTGTACCAGCTAACTGTAGAGCAGGGCCGCGCATATCGGCAGAGGAGGAGGAGGAAAATCGAGTGGTGAAAGCGCAGCGTTGCCAACCGTACGGTCCTGACCGTACATGTACGGATGTACGGTCCCGACCTTAGTCCGTACGGTAAATGCACGGCTTGTGAAAATTAGCTGTTGCAGTTTTATCCGTAAGATTTCCCTAAAAAGTTCTTAAACCAATCGTACGGAACTGGAGACAAAAATACGGTCCGTTTGCCATGTGCGTTCGGTATTATCCTTTTCAAAAGTTTGCAACGCTGGAGGAAATGGCGAGGAATTCGGGAAAATTCCCGTCGCCCATTACACAATCCTGTTTCTCTCACTGTTTATTGGTGGAGCCGTCTCGCGTCACTACTTGCGCAGAGACTTGTTCTCGTTCGTCTGGTCTACAGTTAGCTGATATGGATAATACTTTAAAAAATTAAAAAAAGTTAGCCGATCTTCCATGATTAACTGTAGGGCAAATTAACCATGGGCTTACACTAATAATCATATAAACGTTAATCTTGATCTTCTCTAAAAATTTATTATCTTCTCTTTCTCTGAAGTACATTGCACCAATTCTAACATGCAACTATTGATCTTGTGATAATTTTGTGAATTATATTGTAAAACTTGTAAATTTCCTTGTATTTCTTCACCTATTAATTATAAATTTGAGGTTCTGTTTTCAGTTGATATTTACGGTCTTTACAGTTTTTATGTAAATTAATTGCAATCCTGTATTCAAGTAAAGAAGTAAACCATATTCTAGTACAAAATCCATCAACATTGTCCAACTTAATTTAACGGGAAACTTTATTCTCCAAATTATTACAACCTTGGTGACAATGAAGTTCGACCAGAAAGGAATACGTGATTAAAAGCACAGAGGCATAGGCGGTGGAATGGGTGACCCGCAGAAGTGACGCATGTGTGTAAGAGGAGGCGTGTGAGCAGGCAAGAATCGTTATTCCAGCATGTTGCACCCAAGGTCACGTAAAGAACGAAAACGGGGAACTATACGCGTGACATTGAACTTCGACCAGGCACCAGACCCATACGGCAAAATTCCAGATAGTGGCGCATTCGACGGAAGCATGACGTCACGGACACGATAAGGGAGTCAGCCGTATATAAGCGCGTGCTGTGCTCCGAGGAACCGCAGTGCATCATCACCATGGCCAGGGGCAAACCTATTGACAACACCGTGAGGAGAAGAGTGGTGGAGTTGCAACGGGATGGACTCAGTGAACGGGAAATAGGGCGCCAACTGAACTTACCCAAGTCAACCGTCCACTGCATCATCAAACACCACCAAAATACGGGTACTACAGAGCCAGGTAAGGCCCCCGGTCGAAAATGCCTGCTGAGCGTGCGTGAACTACGGATATTTAGGCGCTATATCCAGACCAACAATCATGTTTCTGTGGACTCGAGAACGCTTTCACATTGAAGTGTCAACCAGAACCATTCGCCGTTACCTACAGCGATGCGGTTACCGAGTGTACAAGGCGAAACGTAAACCCTTCCTTTCCATGTTGAACAAAGGCAATCGACTACGGTGGGCACGAATGTACCGGGGATGGACATTGCGGCAGTGGAACAGGGTTTTGTGAACGGACGAATCCATTTTCAATGTTGTGTACGGGAAAATACGGCAAACAGTCATTTGTCGGAAGGAGGAACAGAATGAAGCAAAATGTTATGCACGTCGGGTACGGAAACCTGCGTCAGTGATGGTATGGGGATGCATGACGGCATCTGGGGTTGGCCCACTACACGTCTGTGAGGGCATTGCGAATGCACACGCCTATACATGCATACTGGAGCGGCATCTTCCCACAGCGCGAAGGCACCTGTTCCACAGGCGGCGTCTCAACTTTCAACACGATAATGCCAGGCCTCATGCAGCGCGGCTGACAAGAGAATGGTTGACTCGCCATCACGTGCGAACTCTGCCATGGCCACCATCGAGTCCCGACCTCTCGCCCATTGAGAATGTGTGGCGTGTTCTTAAGCGACGTGTGCAACAGAGGGGACCCACGACAGTGGCTGCTCTTATCGCCTGCCTGCAGGAGGAATGGCACCGCATCGATGTGGAATACCTTAAACGACTCGACCCCAGCATGCCCCGACGCATTGCCACAGTTATTCGCCGACGGGGCGGCGTCACACCATGGTAAACAGGATCCCCTCTAACAGTGGTCGAACTTCAATGTCACATGTAGATGGACGAAAATGTTTTATTTTGTGGGCACACCATACATTGCTGCGTTGCAGCGGAAACGTATGTTTTCCTTTGTTCCATGTAGCCTGCTGAATAAAATATGTTCAGCATATGCATGTGTTCTCCTTCTTTCACAACGCACTCCTATATTTGTGACTGGTCGAACTTCATTGTCACTAAGGTTGTAGATAATTATTTCTATCATAAATTATTTTGAAAGCTAGCTTATTGTCTCCCGATGGCATACTTGAATTGCTGCCAATTAATAATAAATAGAGCCCGGAAGTTTGGCAAAATGCCTATTTTTATCTACTGCATATATTGATAATTTTTTTTCCGGATATACGTTTCTTATGTTGTTTCGAATGTTTTGGAAGCCTTTTCATTTTGCCTATTTTGCCTATTTGGGACCCCACTGCCTATTTTTAATTATAATGCCTTTTTTTGCCTTTTTCAATGAAATTTGACATTTTTTTTAAAAAAATATATAAATTATTTTTCTCCCAAAAATCGTTGTTGGCATTTATTTTTCTTCCGTTTATTATGTGAATAATTTTCGCCTTATTTAAGTAATATTGAACTCACGCATGTTTCAACATTGCTGAAGGAGAAAAGTGTGAGAAAAAAGTATTTCATGCTGAGTCAGGATATTGCCTTTCGGTTAACATTTCTTGTGCATGATTGACTGCTGAAGTGGACAGGTTGATTTCGAACACAAAGAAAATATTTCTGAAATCTCCCTCTCGAACCAGAAAATTTCACGAAGTTGCGATTGAGCTTAGTTTACCTCAGCAACCAGTCTTGACGAGATAGGGAACCTGGATATCAGCAGCTATATATTATGCTAACAACCTTCAAAAAATCAGTGAGGTGATCGATGCTTTTCCAGAAAATGAAGCGGCTTCAATTCGTGAAGTGAAAACACTCCTGTGCTATTCAAGTTTAGTTTTGCACATTATGGTGCATTGCCAGAGACAATTACAATTATAGCATCCATGAAAATCTTCGAGGAATCTATGCAGCAGATGATGGAAGTGCCAGGAGAAAAGGGGTCAGCTGTTGCGGAAAAGTGCGAACGGGTAGTGAGTGCAAATGAGGACTTGAAACAATTGAAAACAATTTGTGATATTCTAAAAGGTGAAAATGCTGTTACCAAAATGAGTCCAGCTACATTAGCTTGTTATATGTATGCTTCAATAACTTCTATCGAAGTAGAAATATCATTTTCTATTATGAAAAACATTCTCTCTGACAGCCGACTATCAATGAATGTTGAGAACTTAAAAAGCACCTTGGAGTTATGTGCAATCAAGACGGAGAAAATTGAAATGCTCTTCCCAATGTAGATTTTAACATTTTGCCAGAAATTATAGATGAAAGTAAGCGACTTCTAAATGTGCCTTTTTTTCGTTTTTTTTTGCCTTTTTTCATTTTTAGTGCCTATTTACCACATTATAAATGCCTTTTTGCCTGCCTATTTTAACGAAAATAAATGCCTGAACTTCCGGGCTCTAATAATAAAACTTTAAACTTTAAACTGAAGTTCCAATGCAGATTAGCCTATTTGAGCTTAGCGTGTACTTTTAAAAAATAACAAAGTTAGCCGATCTTCCATGATTAACTTTAAGGCAGAGACCAGGGGCTCTAGGTTCGAATCCTAAATAAGTCAAAGACGTTTCATTTGTTGATTCTGTTTAATCAATTTGCCATTCATCCTTGTCGTTGCGATTAATCTAAGCAGGAGCAAAAATGTTAAATCCTGCTTCATACTTATTAAAGTAATTTATTATTATTATTCTCTCGTGAATTTGAATTCAAAAATAATTGTATGCAAGGTTGTATTTAAACCAGATTAAAAGTCAAATAAATAAGAGAAGAAAAGGAGCTTACATATTCAATAAAAACTTTGTAATTTTCTTTATTTTTTTATTTTTTTTAGCGGCGTGGTTGTATTAAAAAATATATTGTCGCTCTGTTTACTTTCTTTAGAAATATGTGAGCTATAGGAAAAAAATATGCTCGTCCTTGTCTCCTGAGTGAGGGACAAGAAACCCGCGTCTCAAGTAATACAGAGCTTAGAACTTGTTCCAGAATACGAATGCTTGTCTCTTCTACTCATCTCTTTAACAGAGAAGACTAAGATTTCCATTTCAAATTAATTAATCCTGAAGCTCCGCTTACAAATGCTTGCCATTTATAGTAAACAAGACAAATTGAATATGTCGCAAAGGAATGTGTTGAATATTGTGTTTGGAGGTGATTTGTAATTTGCGATGCAAGTTCTATGCACAGGGGGACGATGTGTAGGGTCTGCTTCGTAAGACATTTGGTAGCTCTATTTTCCTTTGTACAAGGTTTGTTGTGAAATGCGTGATGTGAGATAACATTTGATTTTAATAAGTGTTAATAATATGTCTGCTATTGTGACTATAAATCGATGATTTGCTAATGATTTGAAAACAAACTTGGAAATCAATAACAGTTTTCTGCTACATCAAATGGAAGTGCTTTACGATCATGTTTTACTTAAAGAAGCAATTACAATTCAACACCAGTCCAATTAGTAAGTTCTCTACTAGAGTGCTGCATCGAGGCTTTTTTGCTCGATCGTCTAATAGTTCGCACGGATGACGCTAAATGGCTTACGTAATCGACTGTTTTCTTCGCTCGAGCGAATAACGCTCGAACATGCAAACCATCGGTATACGCTCCAAGCCCAGTAGTTCACGTACAACCGTAATTTGTCTGTGGTAGTGGGCCTTCAAATGTACTTCGTGAAGTCAAAGATGCAGTGGAATTGAAACTGAAGTGAACATAGTCATCATCTCCATGTTAAAATGTAATTTAGTCTATCTTACCAATACATAGCAATATATGAAAATGAATAGATGAGTATGGGCTGAAACTACCAGCACGAATTTTACACATATATTTGTATGATTGTTGTCACATTGAAATGATATTTGATGGTCTATATATTCGAGCGAATCTCGCTCGAGCGTGGGAGATTCGATCGAGTTTGAGCGAGCGAAAATGGTCCAATGCAGTATTCTATTCTCTACTGTGGTATTTATGAAATTTCAAGTTGGAAGGATATTGTAACGGCAGACTGAGATGATGATTCAATACACAGCAAAGATGCATGTGCACACACACAAATCTAAGCTTGTAATGGTAATGGTAACAAAACATTGAAAATGTTTCAGGTTATGAATTGTTGATTGATTGAATTAGGTTATTTTACGTCGCATTTCTGCCACTTTTGGCTAATCATCACGATGAAGTTAGGTGACGATGTGATGACATTGATGAAAGGTGTAAGCGACCAAGCCGAGACGCCACGCAAATTGTTGCCGTCTCGCCGTTGGAAGCCACAATGTAGCCAGACCACGCCGAGTGAGAAGATTGCTGACATACAATAATTCTCACCAACGGGGCCCAATCAGTTTGCAGGGACCAAAACACAACAAAATCCCGCAGATCTCGGTGAAAGAATCAAGGGGCTCTTATGGAGAGACGTCGTATACACTATATACATTTTATTTACATTTATTTACACTGCTCGCTGCTCCTCTTTGGGTACGGCGCACATATAGTTCTGCTCCGCTTACCTGCGGTGCCCGCTGGCGGGACTCTAACCTGGTATACCGGAAAAGTTCCCCGCACACTTCCGTACGGTAGCCGGGACGCGAACCCGTCACACTGGCTTGTCCCACAGTCGCAACTTGTAGTTCAGAGAACTGCTGCTTCCGCGTCTGGCCTAATCGCAGGATGAGTCATTTGCGTAACACTTCAAATGCACATTGAGTCCCTCCGGGCAACTCGAATATCACTCAGGCGACGTAACAATATTCCAAACAAATTGTCTCTTGCGAGAAACTTAGATCACACTCAGCATCCCTTAGCGTACGAGTACTGCTGCACTGAACTAATGCACTGCGAACTGTTATGCACAAAGTCTTGTAAAGCACATCCAATGAACTTTCGCGCCCGAACTCTTCCACTGAACTTTTCTCTACCAACCCTTGTCCAGCACTGTCCTGTAAAGCACTTCCAATTAACCGGTCTCTACGAACACTTGGCTAGAACTGTCCTGTAAAGCACTTCCAATTAACCGGTCTCTACGAACACTTGGCTAGAACTGTCCTGTTCTTTACTGTCCCCAAAACTGTTGTTCTCTCCTCTCGCGGGCTTCCATTCTTCCTAAAACTTCCACATAAAGGGGCAAGTTCTGATTGGCCCTTTCCTTTTGAACCACGGGGTCATGCAGGCCAAGGTTCAAGAAACTATCGGCTACCGACATACCCAACCTGATGAACGTTATCTGAGAAGAGGGATCTATTTTGGCTGAAAAACACCAAGCGGCTGTCGCCCAGCACGGTAGGTGGTGATGAAAGTTTGGGCCGGAATAGCCACTACTATTGTTCTGAAAAGGTGGGAGATGGCGGGCAGAAGATTCACCCTTTTGGAAGGAAGATGTGGAATTTAGGTCAGAGCTGGGAGACAAGAATCTGCTTAGTTCCCACGAGAAGTAGTTTCCTTAAACGGGGATATGAGCAATATGCATCTTAAATAAATAATATAAATATCCATATACCTACTTAACATAATTAGTAATAATATATATTTGTGGTAATATGTACGGTTACAAAGGACACACAATGAACACCCATGCTGAGGACAAGATTCGATCCCGGAACGCTTGGAGACGTAGCGCGCTGAGATGACCACTCAGCCACGGGGATCGGCCGCATATGAAATGTATCCTGAGGTGGCTCTTAAACTTTCTTGGTGTCAATTAAGAAAAAGGAGCAACAATTTGAGGGCATCAACAGCATCTTTGACAATGGAAAGTTCAAACAAAAAGAAGCAGCTTTACATGGGTCTGCTGAGCCCCCGATTCTTGATTTTTGTTATCTAGCTTCGCTTTTCTGCCACTTTTGGCTAATCACGACGATGAGGATGAGAAATGATATGAAATTGATGAAAGGAGAATCACAATGAACACCCATGCCAAGGCCGGTATTCGCTCCCAAGACCTCTCGTGTCGTAGCGCGCTGTGATAACTACTCCGGTCTCCGATTCTTGAACGAACGTTTTTCATTCAACATGCACTTTTCAGTATATATGTATTGTGTAAGTGTGTGTGTGTGTACCATTTCCAAACTCACATTTCATGAAAGTGCAGTTTAAGATAACCATTAACACCGTTGAAGTATTTCCGGCTATCACTTCCCGCTGGTTTTTAGTGCTTTGTATAAAATAAAAATAATAAAAAAAGGAATCTATAAACGAATGCAGTTAAAGAACAACTAGCGTGCTTCGTACAACATCACTCTCAGCGATTTCGAATTTGTGACTCGTACAATAAATCAAAACAAACTCTGTGACAAACTTATCCTGCGGAAGTTTCTCTGCTCCCTTTTTCCTACCTTGCAAATTCACAGCTCCGTATCTTGTTGCTATTCCGATTCAATTTTCTTCTCCTGTGATCTTCATCAATGCAGAGTTTGCCAAGCCCTCGGAGCAGTGAATTTCAGATCTCTCTCGCTCATGACTTGCTACCTATAGTCTGTCTCTGGAATCTGTGGAGCAAGGCTGGGCACGGAAGGGGAGAAAATGAGTAGGTGGAAAAAGCAGCAAGCGCTGTTGCAAACTGCTGGTAGCTGCAGCCGCGTTTTACCCTCCATGCACTCACTTTCCCTCTCACGCGTTCAATGGCCGATCCCTCTCGAGTTAATACTTGCGCATAGACTTGTTTTAGTTCGCTTGCTCCAGAGATTCCCGGGACAGAGTATAGTTCACCCAGATCGATGAAAAAGAACAAATGCCGTCGTAGGCAAATCTGACGTACACAATCATGCACGTTTTATTTAAAACAATTTTACTGTGTAGAAAAGCCGCACTATAAATCTACAACTCAGCAGAAATCTGACACATCCGGTGTAATTGAACTCCGTTGAACTTTGATATTTTTGTTATTTTAATTTGCTTTATTTTACTTAGCCTTTTGTGCCACTTTTGGCTAATTTGCGAAGATGTGGATGAGTGATATGCACTCAAACATTCATGCACAGGCCGGGATTCGAACCCGGGACCCCTGCGTCATAGTGCGATGTGCTAACCACTCCGCCACGGAGGCTGGCGTTGACCTTGAAGAAATCCGTGGTTAGATGACTCAGTATAAATTTTGACGTGTCCGTTGAAAACATTAGTCTAATCGCCCCGTGGCGAGGTGGAAGATGGAGAGGGTAATAGACCTTTCACGCTTTTTATTGGTGTATGCTAACCTAACACGTGTAAGTGTGTGTGTGTGTGTCTGTGTGTGTGTGTGGAGTATATGCGCGTGCATCCAAGATGAAACATGCCAAGAAATGCATGAACCTAATTTTCAGATGGCGCCGAAGGTGTACCCCGAAAGGTTGTTGCTTTGTAATCAAGGGTGTCGAGTGTTCAATCCCTGGTAATAGAGTATAAAGTGTAAACATTGTCCCGATTAGCTTGTGTGAGTATAGTTGGTTGGTTGATTGATTTGGCATTCTAAGTCCACTTCATGCACAGCATAAGTTCACTTCATGCACAGCAAGTCTAATCGGGACTGGACCTATAGTTTCAAGTGGGATCCGAACCACTATGTGTCTTCACCGGGTATCGAACCCGGGAACCCTTGATTACAAGGCAACGACGATACTACTGCGCTATTGGGGAGGCCCATGTGAGCATAATGTACAGTCACGGACACTGCCGGCTTGTAACGAATCCATTGAAAGTCAATGTATTCATTACAACCCGGCAGTGTCCGTGACTCTACATGTAAATGACACAAGCAGTAACATCCACTTCTAGCAATTCTAAACATTTTAGGTGAAATGTTACGACGATCAAAAAATTTATCATTTAAGCCTTTTTTTATTTATATATAATATATATAGCTTTTCAGCAGAAACACCAACAATTAATACATCGTCAGTTCTCATGTTTTCTCCTGAATGTATTACTAGCAGCTTTACCTCACTACATCCTTTATATACGAAACGAATTCTATCACTAGACACATCAAGCCATACCACGTAATTTTCAGTTTGTTAAATTGTCCACGGCTTAGGCAACCACCAACCATGTGCTTCGCTACCACTGCCTTTTTCAATTGATGTATGTTCCTGTTGAGAGTTGTTCCTTTGGTTCTCACTCACTTCATCGCATTTCAATCGTTTTGAAGGCGGGTTCTAGAAATTTCAGTCTCTCGAACTTAAATCACTCGCTATTTTAAAGCTAACGCTCTGGCGCTTCACAAAGAAATCGAGCAACGCACATGACGGCTTCGTTTTATGTTTACCTTCCACTCATGCAAATTTGCAAATATAAACGCTCTGTGCTGATCAAAAGACCCGAGCCACGTGACAACTAATTTACAATTTTTACATTCATTGCGCTCTAATTGAATGCATTTTGCAATTATATATTGTTAGTTTCTCATTTGTATAATTCGTAAAGGCAACATCATCGCCTTGTAATCAAAGGGTCCCGGGTTCGATATCCGGTGGAGGCACATAGTAGTTTGGATCCCACTTTATACTGTAGGTTCAATCCCGATTAGCCTTTCTGTGTATATAGTGGACTTAGCACCAAACTCAAGTACACAGTCCCTACCAAAAGTTTTAGACCACCAACTATTTTCATATAAATGAATCCTGACCTTAAGTTTTTGGTACAAATATGGAGTGAAATTGTATGGAAGTAATATAATGTGTGAGGCATATATTGCGGAAAAATATTGGTATACATCTTGTAGTTCTTGAGATACGAAAGTGGAAAATCAAATTTGTTAACTGAAAAATCCAGCATTTTGAAGTAGGTACAGATGAATGTGTATACACGTAACCGACGTCGTTATGACAGTACTGAATTTTTTTCCAGTATTGTGGAACATGAACGAAGGTTCTGGCACAAAAAAATAAAGAAAAAATTCTCGTTTTATATTTTTTTCTAAAATTTGCAAATTAAAAATAATACAACGAAAACGGAGAGGTTTTCAGATAACAATATCTTCCTCAGCGACTGCGCTGGAGTGAACAAATTTTATCAGTCATTAGTTGAAATATGTGTCAATAGATGGCGCAGCATTGTGCAAGTCCAAACCTGTTTTCCTTACGCTTGATAATAAACAGGCTGTTTGAATCGCAAGCTACGTGAACATGGGGGAAAAAATCTGTGCCCGTGGCCGTGAAATGGCAAATAATTGGTATGTACAGATGGAATAGGTCTCATAGAGAAATTGCAGTCGCATTGAATGTGAGTAAAACCTGCGTGGCGAACACAATAAACAAATTCAAGCAGCAAGGTACAGTGGTTGATAAACCACGCTGCGGCCGCCCCAGGGTAACGTCTGTACGCGAGGACCGGATTATCGCGAGAGGGGCAAAGAATAACCGTAAAGCCCCTCTTCCAGCGATAATGAGGGAATTTGAATATTCCACTAATAAAATGGTCTCAAAGATAACCATTTCGCGTCGTCTGGGGGAATGTGGACTTGCGTCTTACGCTCCTCTCAAAAAGCCATTGCTCAACAATGTACATAAGGGAAATCGTGTGAAGTGGTGGAAAAATAAAATAAACTGGTCCATGGAACATTGGGATAAGGTCCTTTTCAGTGATGACTCGAGATTCGTGCTGTACAGCTACCGAAAATGAGAGTTCGGAGGACAGCAACCGAGAAACTTCTCCCCTAATGTCTCGTGCAATCTGTTCAGGGTGGGTGTCAATCAGTCATGATCTGGGGATGCATGTCTCCTGCAGGGACAGGGATTTTGAGATTCATTCCTGGCTCCATGGATTCACGAGAATACATGAAACAATGAAAGATTACATGCTCCTGTCCGCCCAGAAGCTCCACAACGGGTACTTCGTCTTCCAGCAGGACAACGCGACTTACCACACGTCAGCAGCCGCATTGCCTTTATTCAAGCGAGGGAAATCCCATTGTTGCCTAGGCCAGCACGAAGTCCGGATCTCAATCCTATAGAAAACCTATGGAATACCATTGGTCTTCGTGTAACTAGACGCCAGCCAAGGAATGTCCAGGAACTTCGTGAACAGATCTCCAAAGTATGGAATGAGATTACGCCCCAAGAATGCCAGAAATTTATTTATTTGTTTAATTCTTGTTTTGGATGGCGAAGTTAAGGCACAAGCCTTTTCTTCCACTTAACCATCTCTACTTTACATTTTATAAATTGATTTTTATAGCTGTTTGTGAAATATATAAAAACTAAAA
Organism: Lepisma saccharinum; assembly: GCF_977018435.1. Classification (NCBI taxonomy): domain Eukaryota; kingdom Metazoa; phylum Arthropoda; class Insecta; order Zygentoma; family Lepismatidae; genus Lepisma; species Lepisma saccharinum. The sequence goes on along the minus strand of NC_139230.1, from coordinate 24,355,001 downwards.
ACATTAAAATACCAAAAAGAAATGTATAAAAACTAAGAACATTAAGATACCAAAAAAAATACAAGAAAAAATAAAAGAAAAACACGCAAGAAAAACAAAAAATAAAAATCTAAAAATACATACACACTAAGAAAAGTAAAAAAAATACACGTAAAACATAAACACACACATAACAAACATACTCAAATTACAGAAAACGTCAGTGGGTGTTGGTCCTGCAAGTTTACACGAAGGTTTAATTTTATTTCCCTGTTTTCATTTCAGTACTGGTAAGTTGACTCCAGAAGATGATTTCTTAATTTTGATTTGAATTGGCCGAGAGAAGAAGAGTTTCTTATGTCATTGGGGAGGTCGTTCTACGCTCTGCTGGCAGTGACCGTGAAGGAATTTCCATAAAACGTTGTCTTGTGGGAGGGGATGGTCAGCAGAGAGTTGTCTCGCGAACGGGTGGCAAAAGTGTGTGCTGTGCTTAGGGGTTGAAATCGAGAAATTAGGCAGGAGGGGTCTCGTGAGTTTACTATTTTGTAGAGCGCTGTAAGAGCGTGGAAGCGGCGGCGGTGGTCAAAATATTTGATATTATAAATATAGCGCACGCATGTATTTTGTATTCGCTGTAGACGTCTTGCTAGTTCACCGTTGAGATCAATATACGTCAAGTCACAGTAGTCTGTTTGGGACAGAACTAAAGACTCAACGAGTGTTTTCTTTACCTCTTGTGGTAAAATGTTTTTAATTCGGTACAGCGAGTGTAATGCTGCGTAGGATATTTTGCATATGGCCTTCACATGGTCACTCCAAGTGAGATTTTCGTCCACAACGACTCCCAGGTCTTTGACCGAAAGCGACAATGAAATGGGTTTTCCGTCGACAAGAATGTCAGGGATAGAGGACTTCTCTGTTGTGGAAATGAGCTGACGTGAGCCAATTGAAATACATTTCGTTTTCTCAGCATTTACTCGCAGACCGTTTGCCTGAGACCACTTGCAGACGTTCATAATATCAGCGTTTAGGGATGTTATGGCCTTATTAGGGTAAAGTGCCCAAATACCGTCCCCCTAAGCCAAATCTTCAATTCTGAAAATGTGTTTAAAGTTAAAAATAATTCAACAACTGATTGAAGCAACTCAACTCCATACCTACTAGTGCTGCTGGTCTGATTCTACTAAATAATTCTATCTTAACCAAAAAGAGTAAATAATCAAAGGAACGCAAATTTTGATTTTTCAAAAAAGATGTCCAAATTCCGTTCCCCCTTTCCAGTTCTTATCTACTCATTTATTTTATGGGAAATTTGCTTAAGTTTAGTGTTGCCCACGGGACGAGACGAGACAGGCTTTTAAAAATTCGAGACGAGACGAGATTGATCATGTGTCCCTTTGACAAACGAATATATATTTGAAACTACTTAAGTTACATCTTTTTACCCATTCAGACAAAAATCGCAAACAAAGGTTTTGACATTTGTTGAAGATGAACACATCTCGTGGCACCACTGGAAATATTTCGAAAACTTTGCCCATTTCTCTCCTCGCTTGTCTCCACACTTTCCACAATAGGACATAACACTTCTTCATCACTTGAACTATCCTCATCATCGGTGGACACCAGTGGAACTTGTGTTTCATCCTCAGAGTCGCTTGAACTTGAGTCATATTTCTTTGTTTTCTTTTTGGGAGGTTTCGTCGATGATGTTCCAAGCTGATCTTTATCTTCAATGATGAGACGTTTCTTGGCCTTTGATTGGGACTGTTTCTTCTGACGCTCTTCCGCCATTTGTTTCTTTTTCATGGAGGCTTTTAGAGACATCGTATGTGGACTTCCTGTTACGAAGAATTAGGTCCCGGCTCTAGAAGATGTGGAAAGCTGGATTACTGGAACTTCCTGAATGTATCTTGAACTGAGCACTTGAGGTGGAGCTGGAGCATTCTGGTTGTCATAATCCCCTCAATTGTCAGACACCTTTGGCTCTTCGAGTAATCTGGCTATGAAGTCATGCTCTTAGAAGACATCGGGATCAAACGGATGGATTCCAGTTTTCCTAAATCCGTTGACGGCAGTTTCAAGAATAGCAGCACGAAGGTACGCCTTACAGAACAAACTGGATACTTGTAGCTTCCTCACAATTTTGTTTGGTTAGAGACCAACCATTGCTCTATAGCCTTTGCGTGTAGAGTTTTCAGAGGAAACATAAATGCTACATCCAAAGGCTGTAGCTTGTCTGTTGAGTGAGCAGGAATGCACGTGCCCCCTCGGACCCCCCCCCCTTCCTGGCGCCACCTTCTTCATAGAACTTTAAGTTCAATATATACTTTTTATTAATTAGCATTAATTTTCTTTTAATAAATAACGCATACAAGTGTTAAACACATTATAAAAAGGTCGACAAGTGATCATGCATCAATCGAAACTAGTCTAATTGGTCAGGAAAACAATAAAATATATCACAAGATAGATACATAATGTGGGTCCTAAATCCGTCCCCGGGACGGATTTGAGAATCTCAAAGGGGACGGATTTAGGACTCCAGTTATAACAACAATGACGACTGCTCCTGACCAAACGACTACAGCTACATGGCTGTGACAACTGGAACGAAATATTCAAGTACTAATCTATAATTATTAATCACTAAATGATGAAAAACTTAGAGCGAGGCGTCAATATAACTGTTTCAAGTTGATTTCACACTGTAGCAAGCTTTCAGACAAACTATTTTTGAAAAATTAAAGCGTGAATGAGCAGAAAGAAGCAACTACATCACTGCCAGTACGCAACCGAATGGTTCTGAAGATTTTCCTGTTGCTCTCGCAAAATGGCAGCACTTTCCATGGAAGTTAAAGAGGGGTACGAATTTAGGGCAGGGGACGGATTTCGGGCACTTTACCTTAATGCTTGTTTTAGGGAACGACAAATAACATTGGACGTCATCAGCGTATAGATGGTAATTTGTTGATTGAAAGGTTCCAGATATATCATTTACGTACATGGAGAACAGCAGCGGTGACAGAACGCTACCTTGGGGTACACCGCAATTCGTCGGCAGCCACGACGACTTATTGCCAGAAACGAATGTGCATTGCTGTCTGCCTGCTCAATATGTTCGAGTCCAGTCAACAGCGGGTTGGGAAAAGTTAAAATAAAATGATAAGTTTGCCAGTAGGATCGTATCGTGGTCTACGGTTTGGAATACTTTGCTGTAATCGAGGAGAACTAGCATTGTCAGATATCTCTTATCCATCGCCGACCTTACATCATCCACCACTTTAATGGGCGCTGTGCTGGTGCTGTATTTTGGGCGGAAACCGGACTGGAAGGGGTTTAACAATTTTTTCGATTGCACATAGTTAAAAATGTGCTCGTGAACGATGTTTTCAAATACTTTTGACAAAGTGGGAAGAATACTGATCGGTCGAAGATCTTCAGCGCTTACTGGGTTGGTGATTTTAGCCAGAGGGCGTATGTAAGCGAGTTTGCAAATGCTTGGGAATGTGCCACTGTACAGGGATGTGTTGAAAATATCTGCAATTGCGGGTGAGATGTGGGTAGCGATATATTTTAACATGTTAATAGAAATTTCATCTGCTCCGGTTGCATTGGATTTGATATTATTAATTGTAGTTTGGACCTTTGCATGAGATATAAAAGAGAAATCGAAAGTATTTTTGTTGTTGCTCTTATGAACACTTATGGAGTCGATTGTACGTTTCTTAATTTCAGGATTTATACCTGATAAGTTTTGGAAGTGGCCATTTAGTTCATCTGTGGAGATGCCAACAATTTCATTACTATCATATTTTTTCCCAACGCCGAATATTTTAAGTTTATTCCACAGCGATTTCATCTGCGATCTGTAGTTTAATAGTTGTCCCGCAAAGGAAAACTTTCTCTTTCGTATTTCCTGCGTGCACCGATTTCGAAGAATGCGGTATTCTTCGAAAAAATCATGCACTGATTGCAGGTTTGCTTTGAGTGCGGACTTATACCGCCTGTAAGCTGCATCCCTGCGGGACATCAGCTGCAGAATCTCGGGGGTGATCCACGGGCTGGGAGGTCTCGAAACTCTTTTTTCTTTTCATGGGCGCGTGCTTGTTGTAAATGAGGGAGTTTATGAGATTCACTTTTTCATGAACTGTTTGAATAGAGAACACGAGGTGTCAAGGCATGTTTCCTGCATCAATATTCAGGGCTTGAATATCAAGCCGTTTCAAATCTCTGAATGAGATTAATTTTGGTTTATATTTATACATTTTCAGAGAATAGGACAGAAAAATAAGATCGTGCTTCGATATGCCTGGAAATTGTCCGAAATTTAGAATTTTTAGCGGGTTGGTTGAAAATATATGGTCAATAAGCGTTTCGCTTTGATAGGAACGATGTGTGTCTTTTAACGGACAAGCTGATAGGTTGAGAGACGATAATTGTAATTCCGTACTTCCGGTTTGGAAGTCAAGAGGTCGAAGTTTACGTCACCCAGGATAATACAATGTTCGTATATCGGTAAAAAATTAGATATTTCCTTTTCGAAATTCTCAAAGTCAGTTTTCAGGGGTCGATACACTCCGCTGAGGAGGATTTTTTGGTTGCTTACATTTAGCTCAAGGATCAAATATTCCGAACTACTCGAGTATTCTCCTTGCGAACGAGAGAGGATTTTAACGGGAATGTTTTATTTTACATATATTGCACAGCCTCCGCCTCTTTTGTTTATCCTGTCGCAACGTTAAAGCCTGTATCCATACATGCTGACAGGTGATCTGGGATCGATGAAACAAGCCAGCTCTCCGACACAAGAATTGCATCGAAAGAAGGAGGGTCAAAAATAGTTTGGAATTCGTCGTAGTGGAACAAAAGACTTTGACAGTTGACGTTCGCTGCATGGAATGCCCTTAGATGTTCGGCTATCGCTGGACTCGACTTCCATTTGGCATAGCTGCCGAAAATAGGCCGTGGTTGGGCTTAGTGTTGCCATAGTTACAAAAACAACTAGGCTGGTCCGGGAGAGAAAATAAGATATATTATTGGACTTACCAGTACTGAAACCAGGATATTCTCTTGCTGCATGTATTGAAGTGGATGACCAAAATAAACTGGAGAACACCCGCATGTTACTTTTAACACTTGCAGAGATTTGACATGAACGCACACACACTCGACACAAACACTTGAACTACGATGGAAACACACGCACACACACACACACACACACACACTTAAGTACGAAAACATAAAATAACACACAGAAGTAAACACAGTACATAAACTAAGAGACGCAGTACATTTGGTGGCGATTTATGAAATGTCCTTCGTTATCTCTTGTTTCTCTTCCGTCGTTGCGGTTTACTTCTTCACCTTAGCGCTGTAGGAAAGATTCGAACTCTCGAGCCGTGTTGATGCTTGTCCTGCTGTGGCTGCCCTAGATGATAATCCGGTCATCGGAGGTCCAGGAGCTCCTCACCCCAAACGTCTCCTTGGCACGGCGCATGAGAAAACGTGTGCAAATGTGCTTGAAACTTATTCATCATTCATCTATTTTCAGCAGTTCGGTCGCCAGCTTGTATGTAGAGGCATCTGAGCCGTCGCTGTCTCTGTGAAGACAGCGGCTGGTAGTGAACTACTTCCTCCATCTTCGCTCGATGCCCTCACATTCTTCATATCATACATTTTCAGACGAGCGTAGGCTGGCAAGGTATCGGCTCCACCCTAGAGCCACTAGACCATTTGGTGTTCATGCAGACGAGATCCGGCCAGCACTTGGTGTCGACAGTGATCTTCCTGGCGTCTCTCCACTCATTCCGCCTCTCCCGACCTAGGAATTTCCTGCACCTTCCATCGATTTTTCTCTGACAGCCCTTCCAAAGGCAGAAACACCAATGGTTGTATACCAGCAACGGTTTTCAGAACTTCGTGCGAAGCACCCCAATTTTAATGTGTTGTATATGGATGGATGCAAGACAGTCGAATCAGTTGGTTGCGCCTTCGTCCTAGACACTCAAAGTTCCAGTTACTCACTACATCCTGCCTGTTCCATCTATACGGCAGAGTTGTATGCCATTCTTAAGACACTGGACTTTGCAGACGCCAATGGTCTGAAGAAAGTTATTGTGTGCAGTGCTTCGACCAGCGTGTTTGCCGTATTCCCGGCATCCGGTAGCGCAACGCATATTCAGACGGCTTGTGTCCTTATCTGCCAGTGCCGATGTACACTTCTGTTTGGTCCCTAGCCACGTGGGCATTCAGGAGAACGAAACGGCTGATGCTGCCGCCAAGTCTGCTGATGCAGATGGCGACGTTCTCGTCCATCTTTTGCCAGCTAGCGACCTGCAGAATGTGTTCCGTTGTTCCGTACTTGAAACTTGCCAGGCCGAGTGGGATACGGAAACGGGGAACAAGCTTCACGCTATTAAGCCCACCGTAGGTGCTTGGCGTTCTTCGTCCCGTCCCTCTCTGCGAGAAGAAGTTATTCATTCTCACCTGCCTGCGTATAGAACACAGCCGTCTAACGCATGGTCACTTACTGCAAGGGCTGGACCCTCCGTTGTGTCTTGTTTGTAATGTTGTTTTAAGCATTCGACACATTTGCGTTGAATGTGTCGATTTTGCTTACCTCCGGCTGTTTGTCATCCCTGTTGGGTGATGGCAGCAATATTTTATCAAATGTTTTTAGGTTTTTGAGAAGAGCTGGTCTCTTCCACCGTCTGTGAGGAGGCTTTTAGTTTGTTTCTGACTTTTTTAAGGCCGTACTAAAGGCAATTTTGTGGTAATTTTTCGATAACAGATGGCAGCACCATTTGCCATGGCAACCGAGGGCCATGTTGCCAGATCTCCGCGTAAATAAACCAAGGTATATACATACAGGTAGGTCGATTAGGGTACTCGATGTGAGATGACGCCATATTGGTTAAAGGTGAGTTAGTGAATTAAAAAAAAAGTAGTAAATCAGGGAAATTGATAATCATGAGATTTTAGTTATATGTTCTTCATACAGAAATAAGCAATATATCATCAGTGGAGGGTAGTAATAGTCGAAATATTAATATAAAATCCGTTGTTTCATATTAAGTATTTGTTTTAATATTTAGAACGCAGAGAAGAAAATGCAATAATGAGTGTAGTTAAATATTAATATAAAATTCGTTGTTTTATGTTCAGTATTTATTTTAATATTCCGAACGCAGAGAAGAAAATACAATAATAAGTGTAGTTAATTCAAACACGAAACTGACCAAGTGAGGACAGTAATTGAAATAATTGAAAAATTTTGTGAATAAGTTTGAAGCAAATGCTGCGTTGACTCCGGCACGTATCCAAGGGGGGCTCAGGGGGCTAGAGCCCCCCCGAAAGTTTTCGTTTTACAAAAGATAAAATGAGGCTTTTTGGTTTCTTGTGTGTGTGAAATAAAATAATGTGACGAAAATTTAAGGAGAGAAATAATTATCGAGGCAAGGTAAATTTTTCTACAACCCTGTAATTGATAGCACGTGTCCAATGTGGGGATAAGGGGAGTCGATCCCCCAGGAAATGTTTCAGTTTACACTAGATAAAGTAGGTTTTTGGCTTCTTGAATAATGTGACGATAATTTAAGGAGAGTAATAATTATCTAGGCAAGACAGATAATGTTCTATAACCCTGTTATTGATAATAGCATGTAACCAAGATGGAGATCAAGGGGGTCGAGCCCCTTCCAAGGGAAATCTTTCAGTTTACACTACATAAAATTAGGTTTTTGGTTTCTTGAAAGATGCGACGATAATTTAAGGAGAGAAATAATTATCGGGGCAAGGTAGAGAATGTTCCATAACCATATTATTGATCATAGCACGTATCCAAGTTGGAGATCAGGTGGTCGAGCCTCCGCAGGAAATCTTATCAGTTTACACTGGATAAATTAGTTTTTTGGCTTCTTGAATAATGTGACAATAATTTAAGGAGAGTAATTATCGAGGCAAGACGGATAATGTTCTATAACCCTTTTATTGACAATATTGCACGTAAACTATTCTTGCGTTTTCATTGTTGTTGTCGCAGCGAGCGCGATCATTGTGTAAAGATTTGTCATCATTTGGAAGCTGCACAACAAAGCGTGCCACGAGTAGGACGATTCTTTGTATTATTTATTCTTTGGAAAGCGGGAAAGGAAACGTTCTTAAATAAGAGATGGAGTCGAACCACTGGTAATATTAACGAAACGTTTTACCTGCGGAACATTCTAGAATATAATGAAGACGTAAATACCCGGCTTCAATTTCCCGGTTGATCAGTACAACAGAACCTTTTAGTAATTCGAAAATGAAGAGGACTAGTGAGACAATTTCCCGTAAACTACCGAAGTCTACTTCTAGTTCGTGTCCAAAGTTGCAAATATTGACGTCTGTGGAACTCTAGGAGCCTCAGTGTAGTGCTAGTTTGGGGCATGAGCCGAAGAGATCGAAGGTCTAAAGTGAATATTTCAGGAGTACCGGATATTGGGGCGGTTTATTAAGACATAAATAAGTTGCACAGATCAACTGTAATTTTATTTGTGCCCGGGCCAAATTTCGTGTCTGCAGTCCGAGACTTTGATGGGATAAAAATGACTTTTATTTAAGCCAACTGGGTTCGACCCACACTCAAAAACTTAACCACTACAATGGGAGAGCCGAAAATTATATGAATGTCGAGAAGAGAAAGCAGGAAGATGTTGCATATGTAGATATTTTAGCGGAATTTTCAGGCTCTGCCAGGACCCGAACCAGGGTCTCTGGCATGTCGTGCCGTTGCTCTACTGGCATACCCAGGATTTTCGAAGAGATGGGGGGGGGGAGTGTTACGTATACTTTTTCTCGGTAGTCAGTCTTCATTTTGCCATATTTCTCTGCCTTTGACATTCATTTTTTTTTTTTTTTTTTTAGAAATACTGAGTCAATGGAGGGTTATGACCCCCATCACGTCACTGGAGATAAATGAGTGAGCATTTTATCATATTGGAAGTCAAAACATTAGATGTGTTGGGAACGGAAGGGTTTTCACTGTGCATTAATTGTTTCTCGATCCAGCTGTGTTCGAGAATACTTCCTTTGTTTCGTGCCGATATATGACAAGACTGCGGAATCTGTGACGGACAATTTGAACACTTGCGAGTGCTTAGGCCTGAATATGAACAATTTGGTGGGTTTCAGCTTTGATAAGAGCTGCATACATGGGAAGACAAGACACATTAGTGGTGTTCAGGCTCGAATCGGGGAGAAATATTCGAGAACTGTGTGCATCCAGTTCACAGCCCACAGTTTGAATCTCGCATCGTCGAGTGGATTGTCCATCCATTGTGTAACAGCTTCGTGAAGACACTCAAAGACACCAAATATGTTTTGATGCCTGATGAGAAGAAACGGACAAACACGTGATAAAAATGGCAGCCTTAAACGGTGGCTACTATTTAGGGGACAGTTGTTCCCCATTTTTTTGCCTCCGCACTATGGCCTCTTAATGCTAGGCCTTGTCTACCAAGAGAAAGTAAACTTTCCTTGCCCCCCCCCCTCCCTCCCCGCTTTGCCACCAAAAGGGCACCACTGGCCTTAAATATACACCTGTGAGGTTCTATCTATACCACTTAAAAATATATTGTCCCCCCTCGCCCCGAAAGGAATTTCTGGATACGTGCCTGCGTTGACTATACACTTCATTTTGTATGACAGTACTTTCTACTTTTGATTGGAGACTTTATACTCTGTCCCAACTATCTCTGCTGCAGCAAGGCTGCACATAGCGGCAGAGAAGGGGATCGAGTGGGCAGAGCGAAGCAGTACACGATGCTGCGAAAGCTGGTAACTACAGCAGCTTTCCGCCGTTCCGCGCAATCCCGTTCCCTCTCACGTGTTCATTGGTAGAGCCGTCTCGCGTCACTACTTGCGCAGAGACTTGCTATCGTTCGCTTGCTCCAGCGAAGTACTTTTCTTGTGTATGGAGCGACCGTTCAAAATATTCTTGGGTAGAACGCAACGCAACGCACCGTGCTTTCATTGTTGAAATACCATTCGCAAGATATTATTTTCTGCACCCTGTATTAGTAAAATGAAATTAAAGATAAAACACATTTTCAATTTTTTCAATTATAAACATTGTTGAAAAATGCTTAAAAGTATTAATGTTAATTTTTCCACAAGGCCGTAAATTTCAGTTTCCTAATGTATTTTTCTTGCAGAATTACAATTGATACAAAAAAGTGTTCCATTTTCTCAGGATGACGATAAGACCAAATAATCTTTGCTTATTGTCAATTGTGAATATTCGTCTGAAGAAGATCCTGTTAGAGGGTGGAAACGTTACTTTTTTTGTATATTTTTTTTATACTATAAAAGCTTTCCTTCGTCAACATTTTAATGACATGAAAACAAGACTTAACAGTGTTACAATGGAAATTAAATCTGAAATTACTATATTTTAAGAAAATTATTTATTTGAAAAACTTAAATTGATGTTTTAAGTCATGTTTACGCACAGAAAGGCTAATCAGGACTGGACCTACCGTTTAAAGTGGGATCCGAACCACTGTGCAATGCGCCTCCACCATGTATCGAACCTCTTGAGTAGCTACAAGGCGACGACTTTACCACTACGCCATCGGGGAGGCCTTTATTTGAAAACCGGGAATAAAGGTAAACGAGCAGCAAGTGTTTGTTCGTTTCAAAATACTTAAGTACAATTTTACACAAGTTGCCTCCGCACAATGTCCAAAGTCCGGTTTCACAGTTCTTCACGAATTATACTGGTTTGTTCTGCAGCTGTCTTTGGAAGTAACAGTAACATTTTCGAGTAACATTAACTGTAAACTACTTACTTTATGAAATTAGTACCTGAAATTCAGTTATTTTCCCACCTAACTAGTAACTAACTTCGAAGTTAGTTGTACACTCCTGTTCACATAAAGTGTCACTCTTTATAGGGTCGAACAGTTGAAGTATGTACCAATTGATGTGAACAGAAGTGTACAATTACTATTTTTTTTGGATAGAAAGGAATTTTCTTCTGTTCCATTTTTGCAATTTGTTGAACCATATCCTCGCCTGAAAGAATGGATGAATTAGTGATTATTGAAATCGTGAGACCATGAGAACAATCTTATTTATTGCCAAGAACCAGAATGTATCTATTCCAAGTGTATTTTAATTAGAATAATTTCCAACAATCCTCATTGGTATACCACAGTTCAACAGTAATTCTGAATAATATATTGTTTGCTCAACAAAAATACAATAAAATATTATTTTTTCATCTTTAAGTAAAAGATGTGGATTATATTACCTCTGTATTTACATATAAAATATATTAACTTAGTTATAATTATGTGATTGGTTGATTTAGTGTATTTTACTACGCTTTTCTGCCATTTTTGTCTAATCGCGAAGATGAGAACGAGTGATAAATGATGAAACTTATGAAGGATCACATACAAAGCATACCCATGCCGGGATTCGAACCAGAGACACCTAGCGTCGTAACGCGCTGTTCTAACCACTCCAACACGGACACCAGCAGTTATAATTGAAGACTAAAATTGGTAAACGCTGTAAGTGCCACAATAATTCAAACACCGTTTTCCACGTTAAACTGTGAAATGTGCCATGCTTTATAATGTGGTAAATGTAAAATGTGGCTGGTAGCCCTCTAAGTACTTCAATGGGCGTGAAAAGAGGTCACTAGTGTGCACGTTCTTAAGGGCTGACGTGCGGAACGATGCGATTTCCCAACACTTTCGCTTTTGCCACTTACAACGTTTACCACTTTTAGGCGTCAATTATATATGAACTTAATGCTAAGTTGTTGGTGGTCATCTGTGATGAAATTAATAGTGCACTTGCATTTCATGTTCTGAACCATGTCTTACAAGATATAACTAATCTAGAATAAAGTAATTGTAATAGTAACTAAGTTAATACGTTTTAAAGCTACAGTAATTATAACTGAATTAATTTCTCAAGTGATTAACTTTGAATTACTTTTGAAAAGTAACTTTCCAAACACTGTCGATATCTTAGAGTTCAGCATTACTCAGATAAGAATTGTGAAAGAAGTTTTCTAAGATACAATATGGTAATAATTACCATTAGAAGAAAATTCCAATCATTCAAAAATCATTGCATGAAGGAACTACTAAAACTACATATTCGGGATATACGTATAAATTCACATTAACATTCTCCTTCTTGCCCATCCTGCAACATTATGTGGTTCTCTCATAGATGCGTATGCTTTTCGCTGTTTTGAAATCATCATTCCATTCAGAAAGCAATGAATATCCTAAGATTTTGGGCAAATACCCTTCAAAATTGGAACTAGCAAAAATTTCAAGGAATGTGTGCTATAACTTGACAGACAAGACAAACAAATTATACCATTCCCATTATTTTCAGTTTCTCAAATATACCGTTTCCAATTGCTGACTACTTGCAACCAGATATTAAGAAGTCTTGCAACATCATTTCTTGAGTATATTTTGGACTCTTGATATCTTGTAAACCACCACCATCCAACCATGTATGTGCAAATTGTGTACAGTTCAAACAATCCACACAGACGATTTTTATTTCATACAAGCATATCCACAAACTTCAACGGTATTGGGTTGCCATTGTTAGTCAAATCTGTTGACCTTTTTACAAATTTCAAGGTATTCTTAGAAGACACATCAAATAGATTCTCAAATGTTCATCTGCAAAAGGAGCAAATAAAAATATTGTTAATATGGTGTATGAGACTATGAACTTAACAAAGATGAAAAAAATAATTTTCATTACATTGTTACAACCACAGACAAATTAGAGATGTTGTGTAAGTGGATGTGAATATAACTGATCTAAACTGCACCATAATGGTTAACGAAGTGGTCCTTTTATAACAGAATTATGAAAGGTTTGATTCACGGTATCAGCTCACTTCAGTGACTCAGATCTATCTTTACAGTGCATGTTAAATATGACCATAGGCGTGCGCAGACCCTCTGATTAGGGGGGGGGGCAAAAGCCTTGAAAGTTTAGTCTGGAATAACTTCACTTTATCTCACTGTTTTAGTTCTATTGCTTTGATGGGTATATGTGTGTGTGTGTGTATATGACATATTATTTATATACATTACATAATCAATTCATCAGCCCCATAACAAACCAATAGCAAAAATGTTATAAATTGTCTCTGAAATATGCGCGCTCCTTTTCCTCCAAACCAAGCTGTTACAGGAGCTACTGTCTGAAGTACTTAATTGTTCTTACACTGTGTCTGTTAATTTACAATGCACTACAGAAAATAAATTGCGAGCGAAGCAAGCAAGAAGATTTCACGATCCAAATTTTTGCAAACTGAAAACTGAAAAAAAATCACGGGACGCCATGGCGTTCTCTTTTACAATTTTTCTCATTCAGATTGTTCAGCGTCCAGGAACAACTCCCGCCGTCCCCTAGCTATGACTATGAACTTGACAAGACTGTAAGAAAAGCAGATATTGCGAGCGAACCGAGCAAGAAAATTTTACGAAATGTATTTTTGTTTGTATATAAAATTTGAAGTCGAGGGGGCAATTGCCCCTCTGTGCCACCCTACAAGTGCTCCTGGCCGTCTGGAAAAAATGATGATAGAAAGACGTGAAAACTAATTCCATTTTGAGTATCCTATTGTCCTGCTACTCTTAATTTCTGCTAGTTTTAATTTATCTTAATTCAATGTTTGCCCTCCTAGAATTGATTTCCGTCCAAGGTTGTGATAAGCAATGCCCCTCTACCCCCTTGTGGTTGCGCCACTGTAACCAATATTGTTTAATAAGTCATAAGATTCCTCTACACTAAATTTCTAGTTGAAAGTATAATAATGTAGGGGCATGGCACGTCTAGAAGGGGGGGCAAGGATTACCACACCTCCCTCTTCGAAAACGAATATCTACCTAAAAGTATATATTTCACACGTATAATTTGATTTCAGTCATAGTAATTTACATTAATTATTACGTATGTAATGGAGGGACGCAAATATCGATAATTTCAAATTCAAGTGGTGTTTTTGAGGGGGCAGCACTATTATAGGTGTAATATGCCCCACGGAAAAATATCTTACTTGTCCCTATGTGGAAATAATCTGTGAACGTCCGTGAGCTCCCGTTTGCTGCCCCGTGCGTACGCCTATGAATAGGACTTTGACTTCAGTAGGTTATTAAATCAAATATTCGTAACATAATCTGGACAAATTATGATTTCTCTGAAAATCACTCAATCTAAACCACAAATAAATAATTGGCCTTGCACTTGTAAAATATGTGAACTTCTAATATTTACTAATCTATACTAATTTGTAAATTCTCAGTAAACACGAAAACTATTGTTTGGTAGACTGTTAGGACTTTACTCTTTTAGCTGTTAGGGTGTACTTTTACACTTTAAATACATAAAGCTTGAACTTATTGGAAATGTTGCGCTACCATTACAAGGCGTTCAAAATTATGAAAGAACGAGAAAACCAAATGTTTTATACAGCTTACAAAACCGGTTTTCTGACCTGATTCTGTGAAAGAAGATAACAGAACGTTGTCCAGAACTTGCACAAAATTCGGGGATCTCACAATAAATCTATTCCAATTCAACCTAACAGCTTAACCTACTTATTGCATTTAACATTTGCGAGCTTTATGAACTGTGTTCAAGTTTCAAAACATAAAAGAGAAAAATCTTGTTCAAAACAGGTCAGAAACAACTCGTTCCAACCTTGTACAAGGGCAAAGTAAAACTATAATGAACGACTGATTTGTAATACAAATTCCGATGTACGTACATTTGAATAGCACCAGTGAAATACGAAAATAATCTCCCAAGAACGATAGTAGAGCATTTTGTGCAATATCGATTTAACGCCAGAATATAATCTATATCAAGGTATTTCATGCTCTAGTAATAATCACAAAACTGTAATACGTATCTGCATTATGCCTAATTTAATATAACATTCTCTTCTGATTTTACAATTGCAAAGAATTATGATCTTCGTTTGTAAGGAAAAATGCGTGCTGCGTTGTAAAGGTTGAAGCGATATTCTCACAGAAATTATATCGCAAGGTATTTCCTCAACATATAAATAAATCATACATTGTGCATCACTCTTGCATATTGCAAACGTTTTATTTTTGATGGATTAAGCAACAAGCATTTAAATACAAGACTTACCTTTCAGTTTTTTCCGATGTTTCCTTCTTCCAACATGTACTGTATTCGTTATTCTCTGGTAACTTGGTTCAACTTTCACGATTTCGACGCACTTGTATTGATCATATCGTTAGAAAACACGGCGTGAAATATCGGCAACAGTGTTGGCTAAAATCTGCACCACGGAGTATATTGCGACGAAACGCCACTTCAAAAGTTTTAATGATAGGCACTACTCTCTGAAGGTACGAAATGTTTTCATTTTTTCACATAGTATTTCCGATGCTTGCGGGAAGAACATGTGATCTTTGTTTCACCACGAAATCTTCCATACTAGTCATAAAAGAAAGAAAATGCACCGGTATTAACAAAACTACCACTTCAGCGCCATCTGTACGGAGCAGTTTGAACATGACGGAGACCTTATATTTTCTGTTATTTACTTAAATCCCTTCAATCGTAACAGAATTATAAGGTTCACATGTTCTAGTGAATAAAACAATCTTTTATATCGGAAAATTTCTTCCTTATCGAATCTATATTAGTTGTACGGTTACCCGTAGAAATTTGGGTCTATGCTTTAGCATGGCTTTAGAACCCCCTTAATGTGTTGTGTTTGTCTGGTGTAGGTCTTTTTACAACCTTGCACTTTTAATATTTCCCAAGGGGCTTTTTACACTCCTTGTTTTAATCCAAGTTAGAATTTTAGGTAAGGGGATATTTCCCAGATTATATTGAAGGGTGCAAAATGGCATTAAGTGCCGACGCACCCAATCATTTTAATTAATTCATTCATTCATCTAATTTCAGGAGAAATGTTTGTTTCCAAGTATATTTTCAAAGTTCAGATTTAATGATTTTACAAATTGTACCTTTAGTTGCATCTATTAGTTATAAGTGCATTAATATACCCTTACACTTTCTTGATCTTGATGTACCTTTCAATAACATTACATAATAATTCCAATATAAAGTGTTTATTTCAAGAAAAGCACTCGCATTTGTACTTTTTCTGTTTGTCTGAAAAACACATGACAAGGTGGTCTTAAACCTTTGGTAGAGACTGTATAATACGTAAAGAACGAATAAAATTCCGTTGCAGAAACTTGATGTTCTTTTGTCTTGTTACTGGTTACTATGATGATTTTAGTAAAATGATGGAAACAGTCTTATGTGAAGTGACATTTGTTGATTTCTTTTTAATATTAAATAATTATTGCAATACACGTACACTGCTCATACTGGGGAGAGTTGCAATTGGGGTGACATTTCATCGGCAATGCCCTTGGACAGATAAAGGGGGATGATTTCCTTGACTTCTACTACTTGTTTGGACAATTCCAAGAATGGAATTGAGCTTGATGCTACTACATCTGTGTTCGCCACGAATTGTGATACAACAGTGCTGGAAAATAATATATTAATTTCTATCAGTACTTTGTAGTTTCCGCTCTACCAAAATAACTTTCCCGGGGATAAACATTTTCAACAATTGGGGGTATTAAAGAATTTACAGGGAGAATTGCCTCCAATCTCCTTAAATTACCACCCATTTCTTCTAAATCATTGTAGAACCTAATTATCTTACTCGTTCAGATTAACAGTGTCAAAACCAAGCAGAATGCATATAGATACGGAAGTAAAGTCTTTGTATCTCTCTCTCTCTCTCTCTCTCTCTCTCTCTCTCTCTCTCTCTCTCTCTGTCACAGGAGCACGCCCACTCCCTACCTGCTAGCTCTCTCGCTTTCTATGAAACCTACAATATGCTTCTCCATACGTTCAGGAAGATGAAAATCACACTGTTCTCTTGTAGACCATGATTAAACGTCAAGTCTATGTTTGTAAGCAACATGTGCTCCGTTCCAATATTTCATTGCACGACTCTGTGGCATCACACTTTGTTGGATTCCCCCAACCACTGCTGGTGATTCCTTAGCGAAAACATGTCACTCATAGCACTTCTTGTTTTCGTATGGGACCGCATTCACAGCAACTGTCGTAAATGCTCATCTCCCTGTTGCTATGATGAAGATGAACATATTGCATCCGTGAACATTCTCTAATATGGTGCAATTTTATAAGTAAAACACCGGGAATCGAAACCAGGACCCCATGATTGCACGGCAACAGCGTAACCACTGCATTATCAGGGAAGGTTCTTTCTAGTTTCTGAGATGTAGATGAGTGTCATGATGTAAATGTTTCAGCTTATTTGAATCTGTTGGAAAGACAGATTGATCAAGGCATACGTCATTAAGTTGGACCATAGTACTTTTTTCAGTTCAAGAATTTTTTGTCTTTGCATCTGTACTCAATACAATAAGTAGGATTTCATTTTTAACCCGGAACGACAAATGGGCATACACACACATGACAAAACTGATGTTATATTTTAAACAATTCTGTCAGTTTCATTAATCGCGTGTGATATTCAATTGTGCAACTGCCATAGCCAGTTCTCCAAATTTCGTCTTCATATCTTCACTAATTTCTGAGACCCTGACGGTTAACACGATCAAGCATGCATCGCATGTCGTATCATAATCAAGGTATTACGGGTTCGATTCTCTGTGGGAGCATATATACATGGTTTGGATCCCTCTTTGAACTGTGCTTTCACAGTTCCGATTATCCTACAACACAAACTGACTTAATATTAACTTTACTTCTGCCATTCCACAGCGGTATTTTTTTCAAATGTACTGATTTATTAGTGAAGTAATACAATGTAAACTGTATTCTTCAGTTTACCCTAAACCCCTGGCCTATATGCAACCATGCTAATGGGATTGCAAGAGCAATTGACTATAATATAGGGGTATTTCCCGTTTTGACAATTAAACAAACTTAAAGGAATACTCAGTTTGTGAGTAAAAGATGATTACCGTGCTCCTACTTTCACCAAGAATCTATGAGTGGTGTTATTTTGATCGTTGAAATGTTCTTTAGAAGAAGAAAGATGTTAACATTGAGAATATGGAGATACCCTGTATATTCTTGGACACAATCTAATTGTATACTGGACATGTTTTCAGGGTTCTTACAGATATCATTAGAATTAGTTAATCTGAGCATGTAAGTGATATACAAGCAAACATTTGTCAAAGGCCATATCTTCTTACCGTGCTTCGCTTCTTTTATATTTGCTCATTCTCCTTGTTTCTCTCGCCGGACCCTGTGGCCGAGTGGTGTCGGCCTCCGTGGCGGAGTGGTTAGCACAGCGCGCTGCAACGCCAGGGGTTCCGGGTTCGAGTCCCGGGTAAGGCAGTAAGGCATGGGTATTTGTGTTTGTCCAAACGTGAAAAACTGAGAACACTGTAAAAATTGAAAAGTGTAAAAGTTGAAAAAGTGTGAATGATGGGGGATACCACCGCGTAGGGGTATTCCTTTTATTAAGAAAAAAAAGTGGTCAGCGCAGCGCGCTACGAAGACAGAGAAAAACTGAGAATATTGTAAATATTGATGTGTAAAAGTTGAGAAAATGGTGAATGACTGGGGATGCCACCGCGAAGTAAAATAAACTAAATCAATCAATCAATTAATCCTTGTTTCTCTCGCTTTCTCCACCTTCTCTCTGTCCTAATATTTTTCGGCTTTATTTTTTCATGTTTATTATCTAATCTGTGTTCATTTTTGTAGTTCCTCCGTTAGTATATTACTCAATTTTAATTTTATGTTTTGCCGAATCCTTTTCGTTCTTGTTCCTTCCAACCTGTTTCGTTCGTATTTTATTCTTTCTCTGCTGTTTTTAATATACGTGGGTTAAGTCATAAGTCATGGCAACTATTCTTTTTCTCGCGAACAGGGGACAACACGAAAAATCTAAGATATACGATTGAAAGTGTATGGAATGTACTTTCGAAAGAAGCCACTAGATGTTGTATGTGAACAAAGGTGGAGTAGTAAGCACGCACCCAAGTTCAGTCGGTGAGTGACTGCGTTCGAAAATGGAGGTCATGAAGCAGGCGTAATGTTCTTAAGTTAAAATAGCAGTTCCCCGCGGCAGAAATGCGCGGGAAGCACTGGGTGTGCATGCCATAATAAAACACAAGTGAATAACCTTGGTCAATACTTTGAAGGTTGTTGAACAGTGTAGTCTTGTCTACGTGTTGTTCATGCCATAATGAAACACTGCTGTCCAATGTCCTGTGTTCTGCCTCTTCCCTACGAGAGTCTCCTGCATCCAGACTTCATCTAGTGGCTTCATTCGAAGGTACATTCCATACACTTTCAAACAAACATATATCTTAGATTTTTCGAGTTGTCCCCTGTTCGCGAGAGAAAAAATAGTTGCCATGATTTATGACTTAACTCACGTATAATCAACTACAAAGCATTCTGGTTTTGCTATTGTGCAAACTAAAAGTATTGAAATTTGATTGATTGATTTGGTTTATTTTACTTCGCTTTTCTTCCACTTTTCACTAATCGCGAACATGAAGATGGGTGATATATTTATATCGATGAAGGAACACTCACAAAGAGCACCGATGCCCAGCCTGGAATTCGAACCCGTGACCCCTGGCAACGTAGCGCGCTGTTATAACCACTCCTCCACGGATGCCGGCTATTAAAATTTTAACATTTTCCATTACCTGTCTTTCTATTTACCAGATATACCGTCACTACGTTTCGAAAATGCACCTCGTTGTGCTTTTGCCAATGACAGGAATCGAATCTACGACGGACCTGTGGCCTAACCAACCATTCCACGGCGTCTCCCAAAATTCCATACCACATTTTACTAACATTTAAGTTCAAATATTTATTCCTGAGAACGGGGAGGGACAGTTTTGCTTGAATTTTGCACTGGAATGGCTTATGGGGTTTTTCCAGCCTACGAAGGCTACTTCTTTGATTTTTGTCAGTTTCCGATTTGATTCTTTGTCTTGTTTCGTGCGTGTTCTGCTATGTATGACGCTATGTTTCTACCTTTCTCGTGTAAGTTTCTTGTGTTCATCTAGCGTCTTCTCTAGAGGCGTACAGATTCTTCTTTATACGCTCGTCCACATTCTCAAGGTATGTTTTACGTGTAGTGTTTACGGACTTGTTTGGAATTCTGGCTTTGTGTTTGAGAGTATGCTTCTTAGTTTTCTTGCTGCTGAACGTTGTTCTAAATTGGAATTTTGAACCAATTCCGCATTTACTGATAACCCTGTATATTGGGTCACTCTTAGGCCTTGGGTATTGGATCAATACATCTTTTCTCATTAGGCGCTTTGTTCAGTGGCTTATTAGAGGTGCTCCTTCCACGTAGTGCACCCAATAGTCAACCTCACTTCCACGTAGTACACCCTGGACTGCAGACTAACGAGGCTTTGGTGACTGGCCCCATGACCAGTATAATTTTGTTTGTGTTGTCCTGTGTTTGTCATTATTTGTGCTGAGTGCTCCTTTACAGACTCAGCTTTTAACGAAAGTCAGAAGATTTTAATATTTTATGATTTTAGTTCTGCAACGTTACAGTTGTTTTGTGTAACGATAAGGGGCTCGACCCCGTATAATGTGACGGGCGCAAAATAGCCTGTGTACTGACGCACCCACAATTTTAAATTCAAATCAAATCAAATCAGTGGCTTATTCTTTTGTCAACAAGTAAATTCATTCCACTCCCTCACCATTCTGTTTATTTTGGAACGCAATTTTGTACATAATGCTTCGTAATTAGTTATTGCAGGTTGAAATTAGCAATGCGAAAGGTCAATAAAAATATGTAGGTATGTAAAGGGTGGCGCAAAAGTCATCAGCAACTAAAGTACAATATTCAGCATGAAATTGAAAACATTTCCCCGAAGATGTCCAACACCGTGGAAAACGCAATAAAAAAGAGCCCAAATTTGCATCAATTCGAATGGTGGTCATTTATTGGATGTTATCTTTAAAATTGAGGACATAAAACTTATAAGTATCAATAAAAGTTTAACACAAAAAAACAAAACCTACTTAAGAAAATCAGGTGATGACTTTTGCGCCACCTTGTAAAAGGAAATCTTCTAAGTTATCTACCATTCTTGGGAACATCGGTTATGATGATTTTCTACATAATTATGGTTGAAATGTTTTCAAGTAACAAATTACAGAGAAAACAATAGCTTTGTTACGGTATCTAGTGACATGGGAAACGTAGTTCGATATAATTTTTTTTTTTATCGATTCATTTTATGTTCAAATATAAAAGTGTGAGGTTTGATTTATTTTGTGGATAAATTTGTATCCAAGCCAGACTTCGGGAGTTGGGAGACGGGTTTTTCCTGAGTGACAGCTTAGAAAATGACATATTTGCACCAACACGGAGAAAAGGAAGGATTATTTTCGTCGGGACTGGGCTAGAAGTCATAGCGGGTGGGCGGACCCATTTTTCACGGATGACCAGGAAAATCAGCTGGAGCCCAAGCCTGCAAGGATCGAGGACGCGCTGGTGACCGCGTTTCAAGACAATGGACTGAGGTCATTTCCATCTCCTCGGAAACCGAAGCCAAGCCACTTTAGCGTGCTTCTCAACGGACGAATTCGAAAGTGATATAGAAACAAGAGTACTACGATTCCAGACGCAGTTTTTACCCGGATTTCATAGAGAGAGCATCTCCGCGCTACACTCTCGCGTGATTGTTGTTTTGTGTCCGTGGACTTCGTTTTCTTACGTACTGTGAGCGAATTGCAGATAGAGAGTTACCAGTGTGCGCCTTATTTTGGTGAAGCATTACGCGGTGATTTGTTTTTGCCAAGCGTGGACTACATAATAATGGGCGGCTAAAGGAGATAGAGAAGGGAGTCAGTCGACTTCCCTGACACCACAACGATGCCTCGCCATCTTCCGATGAAGCTAACCAGCCAACGCCAAAAACGACACCAAAGCCAAACACTGCCCAAAGCCCGAAGGACGTTCCTACCGAAGCCCGTTACCAGAGAGAGAGAGAGAATGACGACTCCAGATCGACGTTCCAACATAAGCCCGTTAAAAGAGAGAGAGAGAGAGAGAGAGAGAGAGAGAGAGAGAGAGAAGGACGACTCCAGATCGACATCCAACCCAAGCCCGTTACCAGAGAGAGATGATTCTAGATCGACGTTCAATTGATGCCCGACACTAGAGAGATTCCGGACCGGCGCGTGACCACGTACACCCGACGCTAGTGACAAGAGGAACGCCCGAAGTACTAAGGAGGCGCAAGTACACCATATCGTCGCAATCATCCTTCGTCGCGATCGACCTCGGAGAACAATTTCGCCACAAAGGAATCGTGTGCAAGTCCCGCGTCCAGGAGAGATGAATGACCACGCAATGTAGCAGAGTCCGGTAGAGTATTCTTCAGATGGCCTATGTCCATGTAAACGTGCATTGTTAGTATCAACACCGGAATGTTAATGCGAAGTCTCACTTATTTGCAAAGTGACTCAGGAACCCCGAACCTAAATTCCGTGTCTGATAATATTTTGGTATTGTTATATAAAAAAGGGTCATTTCATGTCCAGATGTTTTAATTTAATTGTCCGCATTCAGGGTTAGAAGCTCTATTCCATTACTTTAATTGTTAGTGTAAATTGTCAATGTGTGCTCCATTTTTGTGTAACCGACCGCCCCGTCGCGCCATTTAATTTGTCAATACATGACTGATGAGTCCTTTTTAATTGTGGAAAGCGAAATTTATATTGCAAGGTCGTGTGCGTGAAATAGTATTATTTGTTGCATAGTGGTTTTTAAGGTAATTTTTGCTCGCGCCGACGATTGATTAGTGTATTCCGGCAGCTGGAGCCAATTAAGTTTTTGCATCACTATGTAATTGAGTAGTTGTTCTCATTGGACGAGAGAGGCTTATGTGTATTACCCCCGTCCGAGAAACTTGTTAAATGTCGTGCTTACGACTGGATGCATACGTTCATTCGAACGAAAGATTTAACCACGCCGACCCAATTGTCTTAGTTAACCGCTTTCCGAGGGCTGGCACTTAAGTTAATTTAAAAGAGCACAGGAGCTGGCAGACAAATGCCATAAATTCACATAAAGGTTTAAAAACTAAAAAGAAATGATATGTTAATGAGACCCATGATTTGTATCTATACTTCACATTTAAAAAATACCTTAGATGTGTGAAAGAGAGATAGAGTGAATGAGTGAGAGATTGAGGAGGCTATGTAAACAGTTGCTGATTGCAATATTTTTTGTTGTTACAATATATATTCACTTTTTACAGTTCGTCAGTGTTATTTGACGTTTTTCAGGTATCGGATATTATGCTATTAGTGTGTTATGATTGTTCGAATTTACATATCAAAGGTAAACAAAACAGGGTAACATTTCAAAGTATTTATCTCCGCCTCGCAATAGTACGACAATAAACGGCCGTCTCAGTACCGAACTTGAAAACCTGGACCGTAAGAGTCACGACCGGTTTCCCGTACTCATAACGACGTTTGGCCCCGTGCGGGGGTATGAATGACACGTCATTTCGGGGACCGTGAGTGCACTCGTTACAGCTTTTCACGTCGATGTTTGACTTCACATATTTTTACAGGCTATATGAGAACTTTGACGATAATTAGAATCTAACATGATAACGAAGAAGAGTGTGCCAGTTTTTAGTACCCTATTCACAGCAACGTATTCGTCACAATCTTCAACTGGGCCGTATAAGTTGCCGATCTGGTAGTGGAAATCTTCTTGTGTAGTGTTATTAAGTTAAGGAGACTGAAAAGAATTGCAAGTGTGTTAACATAGAAGTTCTATCTTGAACGGATATTTTTCTGTCACGCGGAGAAAGAGAGGGAGTGGGGGAGAGATGTCCGGAAGAAAACTCAAATTCAAATTTATATTGATTGGAGCTTTCCGTTGCCCGTTGTTTTTAATCGAACAAGCGTCCTAATTTCATTCGGATAATCTAATAAAGCTTCGTGTCCTGGTAATGCAAAACATCAATGACGTTCATAATTTGATTCCATCTTGCAGATGAAAAGTTCCAAGAAGTCAACGACACCCGATAATTTCAGAGGCATGAGCATTGGCATAAAAATAATCTTAGGTCTGCTGTTACAATTTGTAAATAGAACTCGTTTTGGCTATTTTGCTACTCTAAAGTTCTTTTGCTTGTATTATTTTCATCCACTGCTTGAATTAGTTTAAAACTGCTAATAATGTTATTACCTCATTCCTTTGAGAATCATTTTAATTTGCTTTACATATCTGATTAGAAAATAGGTGTTGCGCCTCTTAAATTCACTACAGGATTTTATAAGAAAGTTTTCAGTTCAATCTTGTGCTGAAAATGTTACGATGTATGCAGAAATAAGCTATTTGGAAGCGGACCTAGAGATTAATGTATCATGCGACGAGCCGATGTGTTTCCCAGCTTGTATTGAACTCGAGACTGCTTGACTACAAAATTGAGGGTCAATTGCCACGTAGTTAAAAATCCACGATTCTCTTCTGTTCTTGTGCGTTTAGCAATGCGATTATAGCAACACTCAAATTCTATGAAAAATGGAAATCAGGGCACAAGGGATAATTGTGTATGGTATTTATATGTCACCGTTTATTCATCATATTCCATGAGTTTGTTATTCTTCCTCGTCGTCTTGATGAACTTATTGAGGTAGATAAGAAACATAAGATAGCCAAAAATAGCAAATAGTACAGTACTCCTACACGCTAGAGATGATTCAGTGTATTAAGAATATGTGCCGTTACTATTTCCTCTGGAAATTATTTGGAGAAATGAAGAAACCGGAATTTCGATTGCTTTGCTGTGCAGTCAAAGGTATGCTTTCATTCTCTCAAAAAGATATTTTGTTAGTTTCAGATAGTTACGACGGCTAGCGTTGCGTTTCAGGTGCATTTCCACACAGAGGAGCTGTTGTCACATTGAAGTTTCAGCGTTGCGGTTACAAGGTGAATCGCTGAGAGGAATGTGGTTCGATTTCTGGCTTGCGTAGTTGAGTTCCCTACTTTGTAGCTAACGTGGCACTTTTCCCTGCCTTGGAACATCTGAAACTTCTAAACAACATTCCCAGAATCTATCGGAGCACGTAAATGAGAAGTGTACACACAGCACGGCTTGAGATGAATGAAAATGTACAAGATAAAGATGCTCTTTGCACAGGAGCTGTTAACAAGCAGTTTGAGTCTCTCAAACAACACAGGTATCCGCAGCTTCTGTAGCTCTATTCTTGGACAATGGTGTAACTCTCCCGAGGTACAACATTTTGTTTTCTTCCAACCAGGAACGAAGACTGTAACCGAACCGAAACACTAAATTAATTCCGAAGTTTCTGTTGGAGTGAAGCGACCCAGGATTGCAGATGCAGAACTTTTTTTCCCCTCGCGGAAGTGAGCAAAGGAGTTTTGATATACCCTCTGTCTCGTGGATCTATGGAGCAAGCCCGCGCATAACGGTAGAGAAGCGGTTCAAATCAGTGCGCGCTGCTGCAAATGGTTGGTAGCTGCAGCCGCATTTACCCTCCATTCACTCGTTTCCCTTCTCACTCGTTCATTCTCCAGTCCTACTTGCGCAGAGAACTAGTTTTCTTTAGTTTGCTTGCTCAAGAGATTACAGGGACAGGGTGTGAAACAATGAACTGGTGATCTTCGTGGAATGTAACCCAGTGCGTTTGGTTCGGTTTTCATTGTAGTAGAATGGAAAATGAACCGGTTCGAACAAATCAGTTTGTCTGCACTTACCAGGGTTTTCTACTTATCTGTCTCGACTACATGGTCGTCCCTGTTTAATTACGGTTCTGTACTTACTTGCAGGTGACCGACATCAGTGCTTTTCACTATCGACTAACAGATTGTTCCTGGACGTACAATAACCCTTTCTTACACCATTCCCTCCTCTCCATTAAGGAAAAAAGGTAAGGTGGAGGAAAGTGCAGCCATTCCAAAGTGGTGTAATAAGTCATGACTTCCAACCTTCCCGGAAATTTCTTCAGTGTTGCCAATTGGAATTAGGTCACACCACATGCAACCTTAATTATGACATCCCCTATTGAACGCATACTGTTCAGTGTGTGTATTTAGAGTCACTGATTTCATCGATTTCTTCTGTTCCTTTTCTTGTCTTTTGAACCTGAAATCAATACCGAGAACCAGTGTTTGGAAGTAACTCAGTTTACTTTTTTTTTAAAGAAATGTACCTGTAACTACATAGTTACTTTTAAAATGAAGTAGCTGTAAATGTAACAGTTACTTTTGACTGATAGAAGTAATGTTTCAACAGTTACTTTTATAGTTACTTCATGACACTTAAGTTGCTTGTAAATTTTTGATGATTTAGGACTTAAAGTGAACCAGAACCATCAATAATCTACTAGTTTCTGCTGCGATAAAAAAAGTCCATCCCTTGTTACATCAATGAATTGATTGATTGATTGGATTCGATTGATTTGTTGTTTTAAGTCCACTTTATGCACAGTAAGGCTAATCGGGACTGGACCTACAGTTTAAAGTGGGATCCGAACCACTATGTGCCTCCACCGGGAATCGAACCCGGGACCCCTTGATTACAAGGCGACGACGCTACCACTGCGCCATCGGGGAGGCCTCTTACATCAATGAATGATATTCAGCTAACAACTTCCCCCACAATTCATTGCGCGAAATCACGCCCGCTGCCATGATTCCGGCAAGCGTTTCAGAGTGTGTTGTAAACACAGTTGATAAGCGTTGCGTTTACAGTGTTCGAGGCAGTGATCCAAGCTACAAATAAAACGATGATATACTAAATGTAGGTAGTCCTTCGCATTTTGCTTAGTTTCGTAACAATGACAAAAGTATCTAAAAAGATGTCATTTGTCACAAAACAACACTGTATAAAGGAATGTAACATCCGAAGACATGCAGGACAGCTCCGCGCTTCCCTCTTCCTCACTCCTAGTCCTATGCATTCCCCGTGCAGCACCCAATGAACGGGCAGAAGGCGTGTGTTGGTTGTGTTTGGAGGGGAACAGGCGACTGTGTGGGAAGACAATGCCGTGACCTTGAAGCGCAGTTTGGAAATGAAAGCAGTATAGTTCATCTGAGTATAAATTAAATTAAAAACACACTTTGTGTCGTGAAAACGATAATAGATATGTTCCGAAGTGAAAAATTGTGTACTATTTTTTCGAAGGCAGTAACATATCAGAATCTTTTTTCTCTTGCCACTGAGAACTTAACCAAAAAAGAGAGAGGACATCATAGTCTCATCGTCGGAAGCAAAAAGTCCATTGCCGTTTCAAAGAAGAGAAAGGTCTGTTTTTTATTTTATTTGTCGTAGATTCTCTCTTCAGGCTATTCGTTTGACGTTGAAGTTCACTTTATGCACAGACAGGCAAATCGAGACTGGATCTACAGTTTAATGTGGGATCCATCGCTTCGCTCATCTGGATATACGTGATATGGCGAACCACTATGTGCCACCACCGGGTATCGAACCCGGGACCTTTTCATTACAAGGCGACGACGTTACCGCTATGCCATCGGGGAGGCTCATTTTTAGTTAAATTAGCAACATTTCATTTCTGTTTATCTAATAAAATTTCACTTGTTAACACACAGTAATTTGTGCTGAATTTCATGTTTTGGCTTCAAACTAAAGTTCGAAGTGGCAACCCTGCATTTCTGGTTTTATAACATTTCATTTCTGGACTCAAACAACCTGCGTTTTGTTTTGAGTAAATCAGCTGATATCTCCTGCTGTGCATTCACATTATCGCAGCGCACAGCGCATTGGCAGTTTTACCAATACCACTTGAATCGAAGGACCACACTTGAATTCAACTCTCGTCTGGTATGGATTGTTACTTCGAACCAAAACCCCGAAATGCTTCGTCCCAAGACTGATTGTGAAGTAGAGTAAACGGAATACTTTGCAAGAAAAGTTTGAGTTTTGCCTTCTCTGGTTTGGAGTAAGTAAGAACGTCTTGCGTGAATTCCAGTTGCACTCTTATAGTCCATGATCCAGGACCTCAAATTTAGGTGATCGGTACCACTCGAGGGGACGGATTCTCATATGATTTTTTTGCAAGGTCTGGATACCTGGAGGTGGAAAATGTGTGATAGCATGTCATAACTCTTTGCTTTTTATCTAATATTATTGAATTAGTAACAATAGCCGAAAAATAATGTTTTTTCATATTTTTTATATATAGCATATAAATTCATCGCAATATTTGGATAAATAAATTTAATTTCAACAGACTTATTAAATTCAATATTACTTTATAATAATTTTATATTATTAAGTTTAATAATATTAATATAATCAGTGCAATAATAATAAAACTTTATTATATTGCTTATATACTGACATAGATGAAAGTCATAAGTTTTACTTACAATTTTCAATAATAATAGTGGCTAAATTTTAAATACGCATGTATGTTATAATTTAACATAAACAAAATTTTCTTATTTACATTCATCATCATCATCTTCTGAATAGGTGTCATCACTTACTGAGTTTCACATGTGGGTAGTCTGCACTTGTCAGTGCACCTGATCTTATTGAGCCAGAAGACGCAGTTTGTAGTTTCTAATGGATTGGTTGGTTGATTGATTTGGTGTTTCAAGTCCACTTTATGCACAGTAAGGCTAACTGGGACTGGATCTATAGTTTAAAGTGGGGTCCGAACCACTAGGTGCCCCCCACGGGGTATTGAACCTGGGACCCCTTGATTACAAGGCGATGACGCTGCCACAGCATCATCAGTGAGGCAGTTTCTAATGGAGTTGCAAGGTAGTAGATCTAACACAGTTTGAGGTGCTGGCTGCCACTACATCCAATCCACTACCAGCTGCTCTGCTCCATCGTGTTTTTTCAATGTCCACCTTCTCCCACGTGGACTAGATGCACATGGATCATTCAGAAGACATCTCTTGCTTATAGCGGCTTTATAATCGCACGTTCAGCATGTTTCTTGAGACAGTTCCTCCAAGGTGCAAGTTGATAAATGTCTATCTCACCCTTCTTTGCCATGTCATTCACATAATGTACGGAAGATTTTGGAGCATACAGTAAGAACGAGAACTACAATTTGCCAATTACTTTTTCATTGAGATCCATCCCATTGATCTCCGAGGCTGCGAACATATTTCCTGTGTTTGTCTGTTGGCAGGAAGGATTTTCAATGCACTTACTTTTCCTTTTCCTGCAAATGCATATGGAGACTTATCATATCTCAACAAACATTTTTTATAAGAATTGAAGCTATTTTCTTAATGCCAAGGACCATCATGTGTATTTTGGTACTATATTTCAGAAACAATTTAACAATGATTCTTTCATGGAATCTGAAACACATAATACACACATCTGCGTCATCTGAGCCTCTCATTAGCAGCGACAGTATTCACCAACAAATTACCATATCTTTTTTATGTTTACTATTGAGATTGAGCACTTTGGGACTAGCTTGAGATGTGATTTTGCATAATTTATATCCACAGTTGGCGAAGTGTTTTATTCAAAAGACTTACAAAATGCTCTGGTTTCCTACATTCGTTAACAAGAAATGCAATTAGAGTTGTTTTATTCCTTACGTGACTTAGAAATTTCCTTCACTTTCTGACAGTCTGGGAAGATGAGATGCTCTGTGACTAATGCTCGAGTTCTTCCCACGTGTTTGTTCTTTCGGTGTACTTTACAGACGGCTCATTGTACGTATCAAACAGTCGTCGATTCTTGGACTCCTATTTCCTTCCGCAAAGCAATGGACAAGGCAGATAGACCTCACGAAAGTTTGACTCCTCTTCATTTACTCTCTGAATATGAGCCATACCATCAATCGCCGTGCTAAATTTCCAGATATTTCCTCAGGGGGGATAACATTTTTCTGCAAGTATGTCTCTAACAGTGTCCATCATGACCTGCTCTTGAGCAAATTAAAATACTACAATTTTTCACCTCCCGCTCTCCAATGATTTAGATCGTATCTGAACAACAGACAACAGAGAGTATTCATAATCGCTGCCACGCCCCCTCTTTCTCGCACCCTGCCATTGGAAACTGGTGTCCCACAGGGATCCATTCTAGCCCCTCTCCTCTATACCATTTTTACAGCCGACTTACCTACCGTAATCAATGACAGTAAAGTTCATTTTTACGCAGATGACACTCAACTACAAATTCCTTTTCCACCGAAATCGCCAGATGCAGCCTTAGCTTTGCTCAATGATGATTTATCCAACATAAATACCTGGTGTAAAAGTAACGGTCTAAAAATAAACCCACGAAAATCAACTTTCTCTCTTATTTGTTCCCGAAATAGTCTCTCTCTGATAAATCCTAACGAGATATGTATCAAACTAGACACATCTATAATCCCTTATTCAACAAATGTGAAAAATCTAGGCGTCATTTTCGATGAACACCTTAACTGGGATATTCATGTACGAGAACAAATTTAAAAACCTTACGCCGTGCTAAGATCGCTGTACAGCTTTAAAGAATGCCTAAAAACCGAGATTAAAATGAGACTAGTCCAATCACTTATTTTTCCTTTACTGGACTACTGGGACGTAATTTTCGGACCAAATCTATCCGTTCGAAACAAAACCAAAATCCAGAAAGTCCAAAATTCAGGTTTCCGTTTCGTGTACCATATAAGAAAATACGATCATATCCTCCCAACCCTAAACGCAAACAAAATGTTGAACATGACCAGACGCCGAAAATTACATCTGTGTTGTTTTATTCATAATCTTTTACAAACCAAAACACCTATAAACCTATTCCGGAAATTAAAATTTAGTAGGGAAATACATGATTACAAAACAAGGGGAAAATCGAAACTTGAACTTCCAAAGCACACACTAGTGCTTTTCGAATCATCATTTACGTATTCAGCTTCAAGAGCGTGGAATGAACTTCCTCCTTCCATGACGTCCCTCACTAATCGCAACAAATTCAAAGACAAACTATAAACTCTATTGTTAAATGAACAATATCTGTGTTCCAGCACTCACGAATAATAGCTCGCATATCTGAACCAACTTCTTAATAACAAGTATTTTCATCTTCATTTTGCTTGTTCACTTTTCCCCTTACATGTTGCCAACCCTTAACAATATTTTGTCCTTTCTCGCATATTAAGAACATTTATGTTTTTTTTTACACAACATTAATATTAATTTGTATTATTCTTAACCATATCACACCAAGCACAATTGTGTCAATTAATTTGTGTATCCTTGTGTATTTGTTTTCAATCTTTTTATTATTTTTTTTGTGTGTAGACGAGCCTTTGTTCTCAATTTTGTATTTGTTCTTTTTGTGTCTTCTTTATGTTTCTCTCTTTCTTCTTTGTTTGTTATTGTACAAACATTTAGTAGGTAGAATGTATTTAGTATGTATATGTATCCATTGGGGTTAGGAGGTAGAACAGCCGCAGGCTGAACCTCGCCCTTTAATAAAGGAAAATTGAATTGAATTGAATAATGACAATGATAATGGTTCTAAGAGAAAGCCCATTTGAAGATTCCGATTCTGTGCTGGCACAATAATTCGACCAAATAGTGCCTTGTCTGATAATTGACCTGCCATTACTATCCACTGCCTTCTTCTTGGATCAAAAGAGGAACAGAAAGAACTAGACGAAAACCATATACGGCCGATGTTTGTGCTACTGAAAGAACATTCAGAGAGGAGATATAGTTGAGTATGGATTTGTACAGGTAACAGAAAGACCCTACAGTCACTTGAACCAATGCTCACATGATGTGCGTCACTATAGAGCAATGTATGTATCAATACAACAGCTCAGAAACGGACAGGGTCACAGCAGTAATTCACCCCTAGTATGGTGTGCGATAACGAACGGCCAACACCGCTGCACATCTGTGTGGCATGGGCTGGATGAGGTGATCGATGAGAGCTTGGAGGATTCCTCGAAACTCTTCACTTTCGGGAATTTGAGCTCTGGAAGAGTTGAGGGAGGTGACATCCTACCTAGAATGCGTCTGCCAAGTGCATCCCAGACATTCTCTGTGGGATTTAAGTCCAGTAATCACGCTGGCCACTCCATGCTCTCTATTCCCTCGTTCTCGGGCACGTTGTGCACTAACAGAACGCTGTGAGGACGAGCATTATCAGGAAACGATTACCTATTGCATCTGCGCACGGTATGCCAAGAGATCTCAGGTTCTCGTCCTCATATCTAAGGGCCGTCGAACTACAATTTTCGATGACGTGGATGTCCGTACGCCCCACAATTTTGATTTCAGGCCACACCATCAGTCCACCACTTCCATTTTAGAATGTTTCTTGCACAAAAGCAGGGTTATATCGTGTTCCACATTCCCTCCAGATAAGGTACGTCAGTTGTAAGGCTGGAGGCTGAACCGGAAAACAGCGCTCAATCCCATTCGTTGTGGCCCCAATTGCGATGTTCCTCAGCCAAGTTTCTACGGACTGAAAGCTGTATGATGATGGAACACACTCCATGACCTTACCAAAAAAATCATATTAGAACCCGCCCCCCCCCCCCCCCGAGTAGTACCGATAACTTGCCTGGCTCAAGTCCTATTAATCGCGTATCCGAATTAATTTGATTCGCCTCCCGAATGATATTAGGATATGTTTTAGTTCGATCTGAAATAGAACTTGAAAACTGTTTCTACCCTATTTTCTAAATGATTTAAATAAGGAGCGTACATTTAGGAATGTATGTATTTCTGCATTAACGTTGGCAGGGTAATGATTCAACGCCTTCATTTAAGACGCATTGAGTCTCAACCTGTGTAAGATATAGTCCTGTATAATGTTAAGAATAGATTGAAAACGTACTTTAAGAAGGATCTTGTTTGCCTACTTGGTCAGAGGTGAAAATACATCTAACTCTGTAAGACATTGTGTAGATCGATCTGCATGAATATCGATCATTATCTGATCTGTTTGTCAGAAGTTTGTACTTCGATTATCTGTCAAAACTATACGAAGAACTAAAACGATGGATAGGCTATGCTGGCTTTTTCCATTATCATGAAATATAAATATTATTCTAAGGCAACATGACTATACTCTGTCCCGGCTATCTCTGGAGCAAGCGAACGAAAACAAGTCTCTGCGCAAATGATGACGCGAGACGACTCCACCAATGAGCACGTGAGAGGAACGGGATTGTGTGGAGAGAGAAAAGCGATTGCAGTTACCAGCCTTCGAACAGCGTGCACTGCTTCGCTCTGCCCACTCGATTTCTTCCCCTTCTCTGGCGCAATGTGCGGCCTTGCTCCAAAGAAAACTGGGACAGGGTATACGTGTTGTTTTCTGATGAAAGGTGTTTTCGGGAAAGTTGCTATCATATTTTGAAAATGCTCGTTATAATTTTCTCAAGAAATGAGAACTGTCATAATTAACTGTACAATTATCAGTTAGTTAATTCGCGCTACCACGTCAGGGGTTCCGGGTTCGAATCCTGGCCTGGGCATGGATGTTTGTGAGTGTCCATTCATCAATTTCATCATAAAATCACTCATCCCCATCTTCGCAAATTAGCCAAAAGTGGCACAAAAGGCGAAGTAAAATAAAGCAAATCAAATCAAATTAAATTAGTTACTTGATATTAAAACCTTTTTGTAGAATTTTTAATTTTACAACAAGTGTAGTTATTTCAGGTAAACACGAGGAAATGGATTTTGAAATTTGAAATTTTAAAATCATGTTGATATTATAATTACAGTTCTTATTGCTATGAAGCTTTTAACATATGACCTGTTCCGTGTATTGAATTTTTTTTTCTTTTCTGATTTCAAAGTGAATTTTGACAGACCTGAACGCCATATTAAAGTTAACTTTACGTATAAATTGGCTAGAAGAAAGGTAACTAAAAGTATGTAAGTCTCGTAACCACATGTAATTTTTTGTATGTTATTATTTTTGTTGTATTATGTTATTATTTTGTCCTCATGTTCTATAAAATCGTTCCAATGTAAAATGGCTAACGCTGTATTTGGAATCTTCTATTAAATAAATAAATAAATAAATAAATAAATAGTCGAAACACTGTTTACTGTTGAAATGTAATGAGACCACATCATCAACCGAGCCTAGGCCACTGTTATTGATTAAACAAATATAATATAGTTACTCTTTTAGATAGGGAAGATTGGATCTGAACTACGTGAAGCTACTTTAAGGTATATGAAGCATTGTTTGAAATGCGAAAAACCCAAGCATGACTGATAGAATTAAAATCAGTGACTGAATAGAAGCTGTAAGCTCACAGTGATTCTGTGAACACTATTATGAGAAGACATTTCCTGACTTGTGATATGATTTTTGTTATTTAACGTCGGTTTACTGCAACTTTTTGGCTAATCGCAACGATGAGGATGAGTGACGATATGATGAAATTTATGAACGGACACCCACAAGAACACCCATGCCCTTGCGTTCAAACCAGAAGTTTTTTTTTTTAATGTGCATACTTTAACATGCATTTGACAAGTTCAATCGCAAGTTCCTTGACTTTTGATAACCTATTAGTTGTGCTTTTGTGCTTTTTGCAACAAGTACTTTGGTTTGGAAGGGTGTAACGATAGTTTTTCGTCGGATTTTACCGTGACTGGGGCAATTCTGCGATCAGCGAAGAGTCTGTGCGGGAAGCACTCTCAGAAAAGCCTGCGCCTAGAGGTACTTCCAAATTAAACTATAGGGAATATTGCGTGGGGCTTCTGAACTTCAAAGCGGATATTATTGCCAATTTAAATCCTGTTCGGAGCACAGATTCTAATTGTGAATGTGTAATATATCTTAGTCAACCGGAGGGCTGTACAGGGACATAATATGCAATATCGAAAATCGAACCAAGCTCGTATATTTATACTGCTAGATTAACAGTAACATTTAGGATGAACTGATATAACGACTATGTGGGGTAAGCGCAAGAAGATCAACTAGTATCCAAAGATAACACGAGAATACGAAAATGTGATATTATGTCGGATGGATTGTTTTAAATC
Organism: Lepisma saccharinum; assembly: GCF_977018435.1. Taxonomy (NCBI): domain Eukaryota; kingdom Metazoa; phylum Arthropoda; class Insecta; order Zygentoma; family Lepismatidae; genus Lepisma; species Lepisma saccharinum. The sequence continues at coordinate 24,319,918 of NC_139230.1, read as the reverse complement.
TAGATTCCTAACTTTCAATATACATTATCATCATTTAACACAGTGATTAGTAATACTGGTCTTCCTTGATAGCTTTGTGGCTGTCACCTGGAAAACCTTGAAAGGGTTCTTGGTGTGATTATCGGTGGATACATATTGCACAGCGTCGGCCTCCATGGAGGAGTGGTTAGCACAGCGAACTACGACTCCAGGGGTCCCGGGTTCGAATCCTAGCCCTGGCAGTCTCCGTATTGTTCTCAGAGTTTTGTATTTAGTTAATAATTGTCGCAGGAAAGCGAATAGTTATGATTTTTAAAATAATCCTTCATTTGTCCTGGAAATATGACATCGTCAACTATTTCTAATCATTCATCTCCAGATGTAAACACGTCTTGAAGAATGCCTGCTCCTGATCTGCATCTTTAGGACATCCAGAATTTCTCGTCATTCTTTCACTTCCCCTTCATAATTGCAGGGGTAAATAGAGTACCCATTTCGGAAATTGACACCGCAGTCAGCAGGGTGAAGATCTCCACAGCAGAAATCGATCCGCCCTTTCACACCACGTATCCACTCATCTGAGCAAATTTCACAGCACTCCAAGGCATTCCTGGCAAACGCGTCTGTTTTGATATAACTGTAGCCCAAATCTCCAAGAGATCCCATACAAAAGGAAATCAAATTTGCCGTTGAAGGAACCAATACGTACACTCTTGATGGAGCCAGTTCTTTTTTCCATTTCTTTCTCTCCACGTCACGTTCACTTAAATATCGTTCTCAGATGAAGCCGTCACGGCACTGCTATCACTTCTCCGAACACTTGCCGTGTCTTTGGATGGACGATATCGGAAATTTAATATCGCGATATATCGTCAAGAAAATATCGTCACAGACGATACGATACAATATTTTTCCGTATCGTGATATCAGCGATACATCGTCTCCACGATATATATCGCCAAATATCGTACCGATATATCGCCAACACGATATATATCGCCAAATATCGTGACGATATATCGCCAACACGATATATATCGCCAAATATCGTGACGATATATCGTCTAGTTGATATTAGCTGGACGATATTTTTTTCAATATCGCGATATATCGTCTGGACGATATATCGCCCAACACTAGCTGTCTTCACATCATTATCTTTCTGGCAAACGTGATCTACGTCATCTCCATCTGCATAATTATCTTTGCATCTTTGCAGAATGGAATCTTTCATGGGCTGAGATCAAAACTTCCTTCTTCCAAACCTGAAATAAAAAGTAAAAAAGTAATACTGACAAAATGTCAAAATTACTATTATATAACGATAATTGCAGAGTAGCAAATTGTTTCTATGTTTTAGCTGTCATCCTGAATTAACACATTCTGTAAGCTAAACTTTCATTTGCGTTATTGAATTCCTTGACCCATTCAAACCCTAGGTTAGGATCTCAAATTATTGTTCTACACCTAATAATATGGAAATTATGGAGACTTCCTGGTTTTCAAGGGCCATTTTATTTATTTATTTATTTTACCTAAACTTTCAGATACAGTACTGAATGACCATTTTACACTGAAACAGTAACAGCAGGAAAATAACAGTAACAACAACAAAATAGAGTACAAGATGGCACTGAAAACAAATCAAAATTATACATACATCGTTAATAATTTTCTAAAACTTTGTTCTGGCAAGAATATGTCCACATTTGGAGGCAAGTTATTATATGAGTGAGGAAGCCTGTAGAAAAGAGACCGCTGTAGAAGGGAGAATCTTGTGGTGGGATTGTGAAAGAGCTTAACTTTGTGGGTTGGCCGTGTGGGGACGCGTAGATGAAATTTGTTGAGCAGAAATTCGCATTTAATTTTACCATTCATGATTTTGTTTAAACATTTCATGTCTGCTAATTCGCGACGAGTGTGTGGTGGTTGGATATTGAAGACAGACATAATATCTGTTTTGTGAAGGTGCCTCAGAGAAGGTATTCTGTGGCGATCAATCGCGAGGAAAAAGTTGAGGACAGAATCAATCCGGCAAGGATTTGTTTATGAAGCCATGGTCGAGATAGGAGAGCAGTATTTAAGAATGGGGGAGATAAGAGATTTGTAAAATATGCTGATGGATGATTGGTTTTGGATTTTAGTGAATTTGTACAGAAGACCAAGAAGACGCATTGCTCTTTTAGTAGTGTTCGTAATATGCTCATTAAAGTTTAGTTTTTCGTCGATTTTAACTCCGAGATCGTTTTGAGAGGAAACTTTTTTGATGGGATTGTTTTCAAGATAATAACCAGAATAGAGTTTGTTCCTTTTTAGGGAAATGGTTAGGCAGGAACATTTCTTAGGATTCAATTGAAGTTTCCACTGGCGACACCACAAAAGTAGTTCTGTAAGAGCTTGCTGTAAGATTAAAGCATCGTGTTCTGATGAGATTTCTGTGAAGAGTTTACAGTCATCGGCAAACCGAAGTATATTTATAGGAGAGAGGACAGTCTGTCGGGGAGATCATACATGTAAAGAAGAAACAAAAGTGCGCCTAAGACGCTCGCTTGGGGAACTCCAGACAAAACAGGAAGAAAGCTGGAAGAGGTGCCAGGAAGGATAACACGCTGCTCTCGTGCACTCAGATAGTCTTGTAGTAAGGATAGAAATTTCCCATGGATGTTAAATCTGGATTGTAATTTATGAAGAAGGAGATTATGATTTATTTTATCGAAGGCTTTTGAAATGTCCAAATATATAACGTAAAGCTGGGAATTATTTGAGATATACTGGGTAGCATGTGAAAGTAATACCGATAGATTGGTCAAGCAAGAGCTGCCTGGAAGGAAACCATGCTGAGCAGTATTTATAAGGCGAGATGTAAACTTTAGCAACCTGTCCTTGATTATTTTCTCACAGATAATGGAGAGAGGTGATAAAAGAGAGATCAGTCTATACGAATTTGTGGAATTTTTGTCTCCAGATTTGTAGATAGGTACAATATTGGCACGTTTGAACAAGTCGGGAAACACACCTGTAGAAAAACACTTATTAAGTAAGAGGCACAGAGGGTGAGCCAAGGAGCCAGCAGTTTTACGAAGAAAAATTGTCGAGATTCCATCTGGGGCTAAGGACCGGCGCAACGGCAAAGAGGAGAGGAGAGATTTTACTTCTTCAGGGGAGATTTTAATCCAATAGAGAGTGTGTGAACTGGCAGACTTGACTATAGGAAAAGGTTCAGAAATTGTCTCTGGGGAGGAATTTTCATGCAAAAACACATTAAAAAGTTGCGCTCTCTCATCTCCTACAGCGTTGGTAGAATTATGCACAATTTCCATCGGCACCCGCGGGTTCTGCTTTCTTGAATTAACTATCGAAAAGAACTTCTTTGGGTCAGTCATACACTCTGATGTTAAATTATTTACATAATCAATATACTTACTTTTGAATAGGTTTTTTGAGTGCCTCCGAATATCACAGAATGTTTTATAAGTGTGTTCATTGGGGTACTGTTTCCACAAGCTCCAAGCTTGTTTTTTTGTTTTTCAAAATAAGAATTAGTTCACTATCAAACCAAATCGGGTATTTCGCAGAGCGCGCTTTCTTGGTGGGAAGAAAGTCATTTATTGCAGCATGCAGAACTTTCACAAACATCTCCACGGCGTCGTTGATCTCTTCCTGTTCCAGCAGAAACCAGGGGTAGGCATCTAGTGCTCGGCGAATTTCATTCCAGCGGGCTTTTCGCCACAGACGGCGCGGTCCGTTCTGGTGGTGGAGGTTTTTGACCTTCTCAGCGAACGGGAGGTGCACAGCGACGTCGAGAGAGGCATGGTCTGAGGGTAGCAAGTTCCTTTGTGGAGTTATCTCCATTTCACACAGTGTTGCCAGCACATAATCCAAATTACTTTCACATCCTCGTGTTTTGTGCATGTTATGTTGCGTCAACCACGTATATTTAGACAGCCCCCCCACCTTCTCCGATTTGCACCAAAATGGTGCCAAACGTTAGTGCATCGTTTGTGCACGAATGTGCACGCAAAAATTTCGTTTGTGCACAAACGGAAAACACCAATATTAGCAAGTCAATTTGGGGGGGCTGTCTAAATGCCAGCCCCCCCACCGTCTCTGATTTTCACTAAAATGGTGCCAAACGTTAGTGCATCGTTTGTGCACGAATGTGCACGCAAAAATTTCGTTTGTGCACAACGGGAAATCCGAGATATTAACACCTTAACTTTTGGGGTCAGCCCCCCCACCTTCTCCGATTTTCACTAAAATGGTGCCAAACGTTAGTGCATCGTTTGTGCACGAATGTGCACGCAAAAATTTCGTTTGTGCACAAGGGGAAATCCGAGATATTAACACCTTAACTTTTGGGGTCAGCCCCCCCACCTTCTCCGATTTTCACCAAAATAGTGCCAAACGTTAGTGCATCGTTTGTGCACGAATGTGCACGCAAAAATTTCGTTTGTGCACAACGGGAAATCCGAGATATTAACACCTTAACTTTTGAGGTCAGCCCACCCACCTTCTCCGATTTTCACCAAAATGATGCCAAACGTTAGTGCATCGTTTGTGCACGAATGTGCACGCAAAAATTTCGTTTGTGCACAAGGGGAAATCCGAGATATTAACACCTTAACTTTTGGGGTCAGCCCCCCCCACCTTCTCCGATTTGCACCAAAATGGTGCCAAACGTTAGCGCATCGTTTGTGCACGAATGTGCACGCAAAAATTTCGTTTGTGCACAACGGGAAATCCGAGATATTAACACCTTAACTTTTGGGGTCAGCCCCCCCACCTTCTCCGATTTTCACTAAAATGGTGCCAAACGTTAGTGCATCGTTTGTGCACGAATGTGCACGCAAAAATTTCGTTTGTGCACAACGGGAAATCCGAGATATTAACACCTTAACTTTTGGGGTCAGCCCCCCACCTTCTCCGATTTTCACTAAAATGGTGCCAAACGTTAGTGCATCGTTTGTGCACGAATGTGCACGCAAAAATTTCGTTTGTTCACAAGGGGAAATCCGAGATATTAACACCTTAACTTTTGGGGTCAGCCTCCCACCTTCTCCGATTTTCACCAAAATGGTGCCAAACGTTCGTGCATCGTTTGTGAATTTGCGTACATCTATTCTATCTCATGTGTGCGATATGGAATACATGTGCAATGGAATTCATATGTATTACCGTGAAAATTGTCCATCACCATTTTGGTGCAATTTATTCGAGGCAATAAGAGCTTCAAGATGTTTAAAAAAAAGTCCAAACAAACTGTTGACAACTTCTGCACGAGCACACACAATAATTCATTGCTTAAAATCACATAAGATATAAGATAAAAATTAATGAAGATGGTTATGGACAATTTGCACGGTTATATTCTTGGTACACTGTACCACGATATATTTTCTCTTACGCCGGGCCCAGTGTTGGAGTGGTTAGAACATGGATAGACTACAGGGGTCTACGGTTCGAATCCTGGCTTGGGCATGGGCTTTTGGGAGTGTCCATTTATCAGTTTCATCATATCATCACTCATCCCCTTCTATTAGCCGAAAGTGTCTTAAGAGAGAAGTAAAATACACTAAATCATTTTTTCCTTTACGGAAAAAATATGAAAAATCAATTTCAATAATGACGTCTATCCATGTGTACACCTACATATCCATACTTCCTGCAAGTAATACATTTTCCTGCTTGATTGAACCTGTACTCATATCAGTTAGCATGCTAGATCACTCTAGATGAAACTGATAATCCTAGAATTCTTCTACTTGTTTAGTAGCATAAATATTTCATCTACTCACAGGTATATGCGTATGCTGTTATAAAAAAAAATATATCAAATCTTGTGTGATATATTGACATTACTTAGTTTGCAAACTGCAAGTATAATATGAAATAATTTTATAATGATGATGACTGGAAGAATGATATGAAAGATTTCTTAATGAGATACACTAACAAAAAACGAGAAATTCACTGCATCAATGTAATAAATTTTATTCGTCTTTAACAACAATAATAAATGTTCAATTAACTTAAAATTGTAATATTGAATTGTGTTTTATACATAATATGTGCCTATGTTTCAATTAGCACATTTTCCTTAACTACTTGATTCATATTTTTATATACCAGATTTAATTTGTAAATACAATACACTTATAATTTACATTAAAACTTTTTATTGATTACTATTTCTGAAGAATTTAGTTCAAAATAAAAAAAAATTATATGCATCAAGAAAATGAAAATATGCAAGTTTCTATCCTTGTTTCTCTATCTTCAGTTTATATGCTATAAACAAGAACTTGGCAATTCACAGCTGTTGATCTCTTGAAGTAAGTCTTCTCCTGGCGTAATCATCATATAACTAAATAGCTATTCTAAGGAGAGAATTCAGTATGATCCATAGTGACCAACACATTGATCACGTTCGACCGTGATCCACACCCCCTATACGTCTTCACGGCGTCGTGAAAAACACAGGAGGGGGCACTTTACTTTTATTTCACTTTTTTGCCATGTGCTTTGTCCAGAATATCATATTTATTGCAATATACTGTACTGGCTAAATTAATAATTATTGACAATAAGCACAGGCACTGTAAAAAGTGAGAAATAAACATGTGACACGTGCATCCCCCTCCACTTCCCTCGTACGCTAGAAAAGACTAAACACGCACAAGTGATAATATGGGTACACCCGTGATAAATGGCTGACTCCATAAGTGTCTGCTTAATCGCAGAGAAAGACATACGACGTCATGCAAAACTAAAAGTTGACGCCACAGGCATTCGTAAAATTACAACATGAAACACACTCCACCTTTTCTAATAGCGGTGGTGCAGGGAGGAGGGGTGGAGGATCTGCGCGTGTAACAGTTCAAGTAATCACGTTGTTTAATTTTTAACTTTGCCCATAATAATCGTCACCAATTCTTAATTTATCCAGTACGCTACTGCGACGATGCACGGTATTTCGAACGAAGCATGTGGCAACATGGCATTTTCTGCTTCCATTAAAACTCGTACAAATATACAACCTCCACGGTGAACCAAAGTTGAAAATTCAATCACTTTAGACGAGTGGTGGAGACTGGATTCCAAAACCGGGATACAAGATGACAAAACTGGGGGGCAAAGACAGTATATTTCCCTTTTTAGATAAGGTTTAGCACAGTGCGGGGGCAAAGGTGGCAAAATGTGGCGGAAGTCAATTGCACCCCTCAACCCCCTAATCGCCGCCACTGCTTTAGACTGAAAACAATATATTTCCGAACGACACGTTTTCCGTCCTTACATTTTTCGCTTTCTGCACCGGACTTTTGAATCACCGTGTGTATCAAGAACTGATACCGTGGTGTGGAGTTATTAGGCATACAGGTGTCTTACGACACAGCTGCTTCAGGAGCAAAAGGAACAAGATTTTCCTTTCATCTACTTTGCAAATTATTAAAATAATGCGCAAAAGAAAATCAAGTGGCTCTAAGACAAAGTGATCGACACTATCTTACATAAATTATCTTTTTACTCGGTCTGAGCTCACCTTACATCGACAACCGTTTCATTCGTCCCCTGTAGCTGCAAAACAGGTCGCATAGAACAAATAAACAATATAGGTTAACTTACAAATCACAGTTATAAAGAATATTAAAAAGAAGAAAAAAAGGTAAAGTGCCGCCTTGTGCTTAGCACCACGCCATGAAGGCGTAGCTATAGGGGGTGTGGGGGAAACACCTCACTTTCTTGACCGGTAGTGACTAGGGATGATGTGATCAGCATCACGCCCCTGACCGCTATACCCCCAGGGTTTTCCCCTGGTACCTAAGTCATTCGATGCTGGGTGGTCGCCGGGGCGGCTTCCAACGTTAGAAACGTTTCGAGATTTGAACCGACCGGGGATCGAACCCGGGACCTTTAGCTTGGTAGAATAAAGAATATTAACCAGGAGGAATTCAAATAAGTCATTCATCCCTCGCCCCCACAAACACAAAGGTGAAGGAGCTGACCCCAAAAGTTAAGGTGTTAATATCTCGGATATCCCCTTGTGCACAAACGAAGTTTTTGCGTGCACATTCGTGCACAAACGATGCACTAACGTTTGGCACCATTTTAGTGAAAATCGGAGAAGGTGGGGGGGCTGACCCCAAAAGTTAAGGTGTTAAAATCTCGGATTTCCCCTTGTGCACAAACGAAATTTTTGCGTGCACATTCGTGCACAAACGATGCACTAACGTTTGGCACCATTTTAGTGAAAATCGGAGAAGGTGGGGGGGCTGACCCCAAAAGTTAAGGTGTTAATATCTCGGATTTCCCCTTGTGCACAAACGAAATTTTTGCGTGCACATTTGTGCACAAACGATGCACTAACGTTTGGCACCATTTTAGTGAAAATCGGAGAAGGTGGGGGGGGCTGACCCCAAAAGTTAAGGTGTTAATATCTCGGATTTCCCCTTGTGCACAAACGAAATTTTTGCGTGCACATTCGTGCACAAACGATGCACTAACGTTTGGCACCATTTTAGTGAAAATCGGAGAAGGTGGGGGGGCTGACCCCAAAAGTTAAGGTGTTAATATTTCGGATTTCCCCTTGTGCACAAACGAAATGTTTGCGTGCACATTCGTGCACAAACGATGCACTAACGTTTGGCACCATTTTAGTGAAAATCGGAGAAGGTGGGGGGGCTGACCCCAAAAGTTAAGGTGTTAATATCTCGGATTTCCCGTTGTGCACAAACGAAATTTTTGCGTGCACATTCGTGCACAAACGATGCACTAACGTTTGGCACCATTTTAGTGAAAATCGGAGAAGGTGGGGGGGCTGACCCCAAAAGTTAAGGTGTTAATATCTCGGATTTCCCCTTGTGCACAAACGAAATTTTTGCGTGCACATTCGTGCACAAACGATGCACTAACGTTTGGCACCATTTTAGTGAAAATCGGAGAAGGTGGGGGGGCTGACCCCAAAAGTTAAGGTGTTAATATCTCGGATTTCCCCTTGTGCACAAACGAAATTTTTGCGTGCACATTCGTGCACAAACGATGCACTAACGTTTGGCACCATTTTAGTGAAAATCGGAGAAGGTGGGGGGGCTGACCCCAAAAGTTAAGGTGTTAATATATCGGATTTCCCGTTGTGCACAAACGAAATTTTTGCGTGCACATTCGTGCACAAACGATGCACTAACGTTTGGCACCATTTTAGTGAAAATCGGAGAAGGTGGGGGGGCTGACCCCAAAAGTTAAGGTGTTAATATCTCGGATTTCCCCTTGTGCACAAACGAAATTTTTGCGTGCACATTCGTGCACAAACGATGCACTAACGTTTGGCACCATTTTAGTGAAAATCGGAGAAGGTGGGGGGGCTGACCCCAAAAGTTAAGGTGTTAAAATCTCGGATTTCCCCTTGTGCACAAACGAAATTTTTGCGTGCACATTCGTGCACAAACGATGCACTAACGTTTGGCACCATTTTAGTGAAAATCGGAGAAGGTGGGGGGGCTGACCCCAAAAGTTAAGGTGTTAATATCTCGGATTTCCCCTTGTGCACAAACGAAATTTTTGCGTGCACATTCGTGCACAAACGATGCACTAACGTTTGGCACCATTTTAGTGAAAATCGGAGAAGGTGGGGGGGCTGACCCCAAAAGTTAAGGTGTTAATATCTCGGATTTCCCCTTGTGCACAAACGAAATTTTTGCGTGCACATTCGTGCACAAACGATGCACTAACGTTTGGCACCATTTTAGTGAAAATCGGAGAAGGTGGGGGGGCTGACCCCAAAAGTTAAGGTGTTAATATCTCGGATTTCCCCTTGTGCACAAACGAAATTTTTGCGTGCACATTCGTGCACAAACGATGCACTAACGTTTGGCACCATTTTAGTGAAAATCGGAGAAGGTGGGGGGGCTGACCCCAAAAGTTAAGGTGTTAATATCTCGGATTTCCCGTTGTGCACAAACGAAATTTTTGCGTGCACATTCGTGCACAAACGATGCACTAACGTTTGGCACCATTTTAGTGAAAATCGGAGAAGGTGGGGGGGCTGACCCCAAAAGTTAAGGTGTTAATATCTCGGATTTCCCCTTGTGCACAAACGAAATTTTTGCGTGCACATTCGTGCACAAACGATGCACTAACGTTTGGCACCATTTTAGTGAAAATCGGAGAAGGTGGGGGGGCTGACCCCAAAAGTTAAGGTGTTAATATCTCGGATTTCCCCTTGTGCACAAACGAAATGTTTGCGTGCACATTCGTGCACAAACGATGCACTAACGTTTGGCACCATTTTAGTGAAAATCGGAGAAGGTGGGGGGGCTGACCCCAAAAGTTAAGGTGTTAATATCTCGGATTTCCCGTTGTGCACAAACGAAATTTTTGCGTGCACATTCGTGCACAAACGATGCACTAACGTTTGGCACCATTTTGGTGCAAATCGGAGAAGGTGGGGGGGCTGACCCCAAAAGTTAAGGTGTTAATATCTCGGATTTCCCCTTGTGCACAAACGAAATTTTTGCGTGCACATTCGTGCACAAACGATGCACTAACGTTTGGCACCATTTTAGTGAAAATCAGAGACGGTGGGGGGGCTGGCATTTAGACAGCCCCCCCAAATTGACTTGCTAATTTTGGTGTTTTCCGTTTGTGCACAAACGAAATTTTTGCGTGCACATTCGTGCACAAACGATGCACTAACGTTTGGCACCATTTTGGTGCAAATCGGAGAAGGTGGGGGGCTGTCTAAATATACGTGCTTCAACCCTATACCGTGTATGAAAGTGTCGATAAACCATTTGTCATTTGAGCAATTTGCACTTCCTGTGGTTGGATTTTCCCAGTCAATTGAAAGATTGAAGTCACCACCCAACAGGACATTTCCACACTTCGTGGCTGCCAACACCGAATCCCTGCAAGCTTCAAGGATATGCAGGGGAGAGTTTTTGTGCGGCTGGTAGTAGGCATCAAGAAGATGCTTTTTACCTTTCTGAATATTAAGTTCCACCCAAATTGTTTCACAGTCTCGACTCAGATCACCACGTAGTTCACAGTTCCATTTCGTGTTTAAACAAATCATGACACTGAAATTCACTAAGTTTTAACCCACACTCGGTGGCCATAATTTTGTAGACTTTGTGTCGTGTTTGTGTTACCCAACATCAATTGGGTAACAACAACATTGAGAAATCTTTTGTTAGATCTTATTTAGATTACGGTACTTTTTCGTAATTCAACCCAACTAACTCCCTTTGTACCGGAAAATAAGATAAACTAGATATCATCCCACTATACTCTGCTCCGGATATCTCTGGAGCAAGACCGCGTATTGCGGCAGAGAAGGGGGCAAATCGAATGGGAAGAGCGAAGCAGTACACGCTGCTGAGAAGGCTGGTAACTGCAGTCGCTTTACCCCCTCCACGCAATCCCATTCGCCATTATGTGTTCATTGGTGTAGCCGTCTCGCGTCACTACTTGCGCATAGACTTGTTTCCGTTTGCTTGCGGCAGAGATAGCCGGGACAGAGTATAGTCATGTTGCGTTAGAACAATATTTTTTGCCAACCACAAACCAATATATCACTGCATGTTCGTCCTCTATCCTGTTACTTATCTGTTTGAGGGTTCATTCTCTTTCCGTAATATCAAATATTGATACAAATATGATATATAATATCACTTGCCGGAGTACATAAAATAATGCCACTTCTCAGTCCTTGTCACCGCTGATAAAGAGTAAAGAATTTCTCAAGCCACTCTAGTTTCTTAGCAACATAGTTTGATTTTACATTAATTCTAATTATTGTTATGGAAGCAGGATCGATAAACAGTAGCTTATAACGGCTAAGCGTGATAGGCCTATAACTATTTGTACGATTACAAAAGAAATGGAACTCCATTCCCTCGTCTATTCTCGGAAGGAAGTGTTTATCTGAAACTCAAGGAAATGCAATCAAGACGAGGTATCAAGTAGCGAACCTTGTAACCTGGGGTAACCTGGAAACAACAATGGTTTCTGGAATTGATTTTCCACAAAAGTCGCCCTCTTTTCTATGAGCCCTCTCTTAACTGCAAAGTGGCAAATTCCACGGCGTGCCACTCAAAGGAAAGAAAAGTTCGTCTTTCCTTCATCCCACACCGTCCGGTTACAAAATTAGGAAATAGCACACAAATTCCTCCTGTGAAGAAACGTTCTTTGCAAGTCTCTCTAATTTATTTTATGGTACATGAAATTATCTTCCGCAGCAAAACCATTCTATGCACACGTTTTCGTACTCTGAATTGCGTTCATAAGTCATCACTAAACACGTGGTTCTTCCGTAAATGTCGCAGAACACACAAAAAACAGATTGAATTTCTTTCCTTTCCATCTTTCAACATCCATTTCAGACAAATATGAAATTTAAGTCCTTGATTTTCGAAGCTGTCACGATCACAGTTTATCACTTTTTTTTCTATCATGAAAACTGCGAGCAAATTCCTATCTTGTAAACAGAATTCCGACATTTCTGGTGTCCTAATTTGTTGTATTCATGTTCTTAGTTTATTGGTTCAAAAGCTGACAATGGCTTCAGCACATACAATTTGCAAACATTTGTCTTCTGTGGTTTTAAAAATTGAACCGTCGTGCGTCCCCCCCCCCCCGCCCTTCCTTACTATTCCACTCTATTTCCATTTTCGTTATCTCACGTCGTGTTTTATCCCTTGAGTTATACTCTGTCCCTGAAATCTCTGGAGCGAGCGAAAGGAAACAATTCTCTATGCAAGTAGTGACTCGAGAATGGTCAAACAATAAACGCTTGAGAGTGAACGGATTGCGTGGACGGGGGGAACGACTGCAGCTACCAGCCGTTTGAAGAAGCGCGTTCTGTTTCGCTCCGTTCACTCGCTTTCTCCCCTTCTCTGCCGTTATGCGCGACCTTGCTCCAGAGATTCTCGGGATAGAGTATAATCTGATGCAGAGAGATGATTGATGAAAATACATAATGAAGTAAACTGTGATGCATGCGTGCCTATGTATCTTTTCGCTCATATTGGCATGAGTAGATAAGTATACATAACGGTCTTGTCTTACATGGCTGAAATCTATATTTTAAAATAAAATATATTTCGAGTTGTCGATTTTATTTTATTTGGGAGGCAAATTTAGGTTAACTAAATGCAGCTACACGGGTACTCGTAGCGTCGAAGTTGAGTCTGTCTCTTTGTCATTTGTTTAATGTCGAGAGTGTAGAAGTTGAATTATGGAACATACGAATGTTATGTCTTAATAAGTTGTTGTGTTGATTCGTTTTCAACTATGAAGGTTTGTCAAGTTGTAAGCTTTTGAGGTGAGATTTAATTATTGTTTACATGAATTTAACCTACAGGCTTTATTATTATGTATTACCGTGGTTGGTAATACAGCAGAGAGGCATAGTCTTACATCATCTTCAATGTTTTATGGATTTGTGTTTTCATGAGCAAGTCTTCATCGCCTTTGTGATATTCTTTGGAAACCACGTTCTGGTGTATAACCAACTAACTTATGACTTGACGTTATGTGTTATTTAATTTTACGTTTCTCACTGTTTAAGGAAAAAGAAACTTTTTAGTTTCTAAGTATTTTTAATTGCTAAGAAAGCAGTGAACTCCATACCGTTTTTCGCCATGTATTCTTGCAACACTCATGAAGATGGCAGCTAATAAGAATTTTAACATTTTAAATTTTTTTAATGTACATTGATCTGGTAACTAAGTCACAATTTTTTTGTAATTTTCTCATTTTGCGTCGCTTTTCGGCTACTTTTGAGTAATCGCGACAATGATTCAGTCAACTATAGGTAGGGACGTGAAGTTTCCGTTTTATTTTTTTCCCATATTTCGATGTTATTTTTTACTGCAATTCGGTGTTATTATTCGTGGTTTAGTGCAAATTTCGGTGTTATTAATTTAAAATCGTGTTATTTTTTATTGCGTTTATACTGTTCCATCTTTGCTTAAGATTTTCACATTACTTTAGTTCTGGGAAATTGAGACAAATTTTAGTTTTATTGACAAAAAAATAATTTAAGGCTTACGTTTGTAAGAAATGACCAAAATTTCTTTCATTTGGAAAACTATTTCACCTTATCGGCTTAAGGTTATATAAACCTTCCACTCTCACAGAATAAAATTTTCATTTTTTAAAAAAAAAATCACTTTTCAGCTTACAATAATATTGATGGTTTTCCGCATATCATAGTAACTGTTCACAGTATTCGCTCACAACACTTCCTATACAATTGTGTATTTAAAACACTCTTCTAAACAGATAGATTGCAGTTTTTTCCATGGACTCCAATGAAATTTTTACTTTAGCAAAGGCTTCCACAGTTCAAAGTACTACCACGTACTCCTTGTCTTCGCTAACAATGTCAAAAAATCCTTCTGCGACCCCAAAATACCATTTTGTGTACATAGACACATACACTCACCCCCTCTCCCACAACACAACAATGTCTTACGATAATTTCCTTCTGGGAAGGTGCAGTAAGTTTTATATCAGGACGAGGTCAAGCCAAACTGCAATAAATGAAGCGTGACAATCTCTTCTGAATGCAACTCTCACCAGTTAGGCTAGAAATAATAATAATAATAATAATAATAATAAAACATAACACTTCAGGTAAACTCTCTTTGAACAGAAGAAGCACGTCCCCAGTGTATACATATTGCATATTTCGCACCGTTTTTCGCGTTAAAGTGCAAAATTCGGTGTTATTCTGGAAAATAACATAATTCGCGTTATTTCGCGATTCCGAAACACCGAAAACTTGCCTCCTTAACCTACAAAAATACATTTTAAACACTTTATTTTGCATTCCTCAATTTTTCGGTGTTATCGTTAAAACGAAAACTTCACGTCCCTAACTATAGGTCCAGATATCCAGACTATGTAAGTCGAGGCTGATTTACGTTCACCAAGCTAGCTTGCACCATTGAAGGCTTTTTTTTCAGCTATACTCACTCAAAAGTACTAGGATGAATACGTCTACAACTGAAGTCAACTCTATTCGTTACTTTCCCGTACAGTGCACTTAATTTCGAATGCCAACATCCAACTTGAGGTTAGTACAAGGATTCATTTCTGAAGATCCCGTGGTATCTCTAACGTATAGGCATCAGTAATGGTTGCGCATGGAATTGAATTCACCCCACAAAGAGAGATCATTATGTGGTAACAGCAATACTATTTGAATGTCTACTCTTTCCAGTCATCAATATCCAATTGCCTGTCAAAAGCGCAGAGGGATTTTGAAATGGATTTGGCTCACAAAACACAAAACAAACTTTCAGATCACTAGTAACGACACGATTTATATTTTATTGCTCCTCAACACTTTCCACTAAATACCATGTTTTATTGTTCTAATTTTTGTTCCAATCAAAGCTGTTTCCCCATAAGTGGCAGTATGACACTAAGAATTACTCAATATTGATTATACAATATGAAAGTGCTCAATAATAATAATAATAATAATAATTAATGAAACAAGAAAAATCGTGATTTATAACAAGTTTTATCGCTTACCGCTGCACGCAGGTATGTAAAATATAGAATACAGTATTAATACCAAGAAGATTAGTTTACAATGTCTTATCGCTTGTAAAACTCTACTATGGAAGACCAAAGCAACTTCCAAACAACGAGTAGCGTTTTCGAAGTGGGTTACATGAGAAAATTTATGAATCGGGTTTAGAGGGGGTGTTGAGGGGAAATTTGTGGGGCAAGTGTTAGGGGGTTGTTGGATCTGCGAAATGATTTAGATTAGGAACTTTGTATCTGGTTTTGAAATTGCCAGCTCGGTGGCCGAACACGTTAAGTGGTCGATTTTCTATCTCGCCTCCGAAGTTCTTGGGTTCGAGTCCTGGCCCGGATATGGCTGCTATTTGTGAGTGTTCCTTTATTAATTTTATTCATCCTTGTCACGATTAGCCAAAATTGGAGAAAAGCAACGCTAAGTACAAATACGGTTTTGAAATTCTTATTGCAGTGTTTGAACCAGTGCTCGTAATTGGAAATTCCTAGCTGGGGGATGCTTGATGAAGTTTGGGGGCAGGTGGTGGATGCTTGTACGGATCAGCATGGAGACAATGCAATAGGTGGGGGTGTTATGGAAATCATCCTAGCTGGGATATTGCATTATGAAAATTTCCTTAACTTGGAGGAAAGCATCCACCAGCGTCTCACCAGCCCCCACTTCGAGCATTGGTTTGAACTCTGTGTAGAATTACTGAAGGGAAACAGAACATTGATAAGGACCAAATGAAGAAGAGCTTCCACTTTCTTCAACTAAATTAGAAAAAAAAGTGATTGCAATTCCTTAGATCAATAACCCATTCTTTTTTTCTTCATGGGAATAGATTCTTGACGCCGCCGACAACCGCTGTTTACTTAGGACAATTTTCTTACGGTGTGGAGCCCCTAAATGGCAGAGGTTATTTCAGACGTTTGACATTTCAAGGAAGGGATTGAAGACAGCGGCTCTGCATTCCAAGGCACCCGTGAGTAGGTGTGGAATCTGAAAGGAATGTCACACACATTCCTGACGTAGAAAATAAAGCGAAATTATCCGCTTGCTTGCCGCAAGGTGATCCGATATTGGGAAAAACTGTTGGCAAAGGTAAGATGTCGGTCCCGAACTCTCTTAGGGCATCTTTAAGATATTAGAAATCCTTGGATGGTCGCGATGCAAAAGAATGTGGAATCTAAAGTGAAGAAAATATATGCGAAAGAAATATGTGGTATTAAAATTATGCTGAGTTGCGCTATTGCTTAGACTACTTTCACCCTCCATTAATCTGAAAACACACCCTTTAACAGAGGTAAAACCTTGTGCAGTTCTCCTTAATCAAAATATCTAGCCTCCGTGGTGGATGGTTAGCACAGAGAGCTACGATGCAAGAAATCCTAGGTTTGAATCATTTTGTTCGTCCCATCATCTATTTCATCAGTTCATCATTCACCCTTATCGTCACGATTAACTCAAGAAGTAGAGACGCACGTAAAATAACCGAAGTGGAAATATTTTTTTAAAAAACTGAGATTTTTAAAACTTATCTTTAGAGAATTATTCAGTGCCTCGTTACCCTGCAATAATTATGTTTCCAACTTGCAATAATTTCCTTTCTTTCATTTTATCGAAGGTAAAGCAGGGAAACAGTACAGACCCGATGGATATGAGGTACAATGAAATCAATAAGAACTGTCTCCTTTATTGAGCTAAACAAGACTTGAAAATTGAAGAAGGGATTCAAGTCTTTTGTTATCGGTTTACTTCTTAGTTGAATTCTCCGTTCAATTTTCCAGAACTGTCAATCAATCAATGGGATAAGCTCATAAAATTCAAGTGAACTCGATATATCCTTGTACCGTAACTGTTACATAAGCTTTCAATTACCTCAGCCACCTGAGCACCCTTTGACTTTCAGATTTCGCTGAATAGAAGAAAGTAAATAAATCCCTACACATTTCTAAACGTTTTCTTGCTTTGGAAACTTCATTGAGATTTTGGCAGTAATGTCCCCTGTTCATTTTGTGTTTACCATTTACCTGAGATAATATTTGATGTAAAGAAGCTTTTTCGTTTTTGTAAAATACTAACCGAATATCCACGTATACTGACGGAATTTCTAACTTATATATAATGTGCGTGTGTGTGCGAGGGAGAGGGAGAAAGAGGGGGGAGAGAAGATGCACATTGTAGTGTCTTCACTCATTTTGTTTCTTTAGTTTAAGCTTTCTTTGTGGTCGAGTGGGCGCTCTTTCGTCTTTTGGCGATCTGGCTTTATCTTCTTTTTTATCTATGACTGGTAGGGCACATCTATTATGTTAACAGTAATTGGAGAATAAAATCAATCCGACCATAGCGTACGGAAAAGAAAGTGTGATTGCTCTATTTTGTACACGTGTTCTGCCACGGCACAGATGGCAAACTCTGCAGAACTTCGACTAGCTTTCTGCTTAGATATGTACAACAAAGAATATTTTCTAACCTTAGTGAGAGCATATCGTATTCTTTGAACAGAATGTGACATTATCTGAAATAAACATAAAGCTCAGATCGCCTACAAGTAACAAAATTACTATTTTGTTTCTTACGTCGCCTTCGATACTAATTTAGCTAATCGCGACAATGGATATTACTAGTGTGTTATGAGTAGAGACCTTGATTTTTCGCAAACGCGATAACACCGAAAAATGTTAATTGTTGCAAAAAAGTGTTTTTGTATGTGCAATTATAACACCATTCAGCCTTGTTTCCATGATATGAAAAACTCAAAATGCTGACCAAGGCAGTAATTTATTTTATTATAAAACATAAACTAAACCTAACGTTTCAATCTTCTAGCAAGGTTTTCTTCAGACTCTGCACCAAGTACAAATGCAGAGTCTGAAGAAGACCTTACTAGAAGATTGAAACGTTAGGTTTAGTTTGTTTTATTATAAAATAAATTACTGCCTTGGTCAGCATTTTGAGTTTTTTTGTATGTGCAGTTACAAATTGTAAACACATTCTTTATGCATTTGAAATCACGAAATAACGCGAATTTGACTAAAAACGCGAATTGTGGCATTTTCACCAATTTAAAAACATTGTGCTTAAAGAAACTGAAAATACCACGAGAATCGAACGTGCTTGTGTTTCAGGCTTACAAAATAAAAATGTACCATATTTACGAATGCATAACGTGCACGTTTTCCAAAATTTTATCCCAAATAAACTGTTGTGTGTGTTGTACAAGGAATAATTCTGAAAGCTACATGAAACCACGTGTAAATGGATGTTTCACCCGATTTCGGTACTGGATACCGGAACGTTTTGCGACATCCAGCAAAGTCGGCAGGGTTCGAGTGCTCACCTACCGTAACACGGGAGCTGTGACATCGGTATTTGTCACGCGAGGTATAATGGAATGCAACTTCCTCAATGGCCGACCACCGTGGCAGAGTGGTTAGCACAGCGCGCTACAACGCCGGGGGGTCGCGGGTTCGAATCCCGGCCTGGGCATGTGTGTTCTTCGTGAGCGTCCCTTCATCAATTTAATCTCATCATATCATCATCACCCATCCTCATCTTCGCGATTAGTGAAAAGTGGAAGTCAAACCTAACAACATCTTCAAAACTTATTTCCAATATATGAAACTGTCAGGTAGAGGCATAGTCCATGTGACCTACAAATTAAAATATTAATTTAAAGGCACAATGAATGTTTAAATTTATGTATATCTTGCAGAAAATTGTGATAAAATAAAAACTCGAATTAAAAAATAATAATACCAAAGTGAAAAAATAAATAAAAATCTTGAAAAGACAATAGCACCGAAAAATCTAGGTCCCTAGTTAACACATAAGTTCCTGAGAAAGGAAAGAAAGAATGAAGGCCTCATGGAGAGTTAATGACTCTTATTTTTCCTGTTTACAAGGTTTTTGTGGGAGAGACAAACGTATAAGTCTTGTCACTAAACTTAGCCACCCTAGGGGAGAGTTTAAAAACGAAATCAACGTTTAATTTTATGTATATTTGGCAGAAAAGTTTGCTAAAGTGTAAACGCGAATTTCGGAAAAAAATAACACCACTTTTTTTTTAAAAAAAACAACAGAAATATCCAGGTCCTTCGTTGTGAGTGTTATGATTTGTGATCTACCTTTTTAAAATGTCTAAGAACTGTGCGTTCAATTGTCTATCGAATATAAATGGCATCGTTAAAATTATGATTTATAATATGGAGGTCCAGTAACATTTAAAGTAAACTGTGTCTGTGTGGCAACAACCTTTTGAGGGTCAAAACCTTCCAATTGATTTTTCATTGAGTGACACGTGGTAAGTGAATAGAGTCCCATCGCCACGTTATTACATACCTCTCAAGAAAGTAGATTCCAATTTGACGCTGGGACAACACTGACAATCTGGAGCTCCAGTTCAACCCCTAGGACTGATGGTAAGTTTGCTTGAATATATTAGTCACTATTAGCATTAGTCAGCACATGTTAGTGACTTTCTGTTGAATCTTGGTCTGTCGCAGTTAATGGGGTTGTTTGGGGCCACCTCGTCGACGTTGCTGGGAAGAGGGATAACAAACACACGTTCTTTAATGTAACCCCAGATAGAGAAATCCATGGGGTCAATCAGGCGAACGAGGTGGCCACGGAATCGTTCCACCACGACCAATCCAAGTCGGTACTTGTGTAAGATAAACAAACGCTCACGCCTCCAGTGGCGGCGTCTGAAACTAACACATGTGACAATAAACTTGAAGATATGCTGTATTCATTGATGTATAAACCATTTCTGTTACACATACACTTTCTTCACAATTAACGGTTACTTTTGTATAACTAATTTATAGAAACCCTGTATATATGTATAGGGTTTTCCAATAAGAACGATATGGTTTTACAATGAAATAAAATAAAAACTATTTCAGATACAACCAAACTTTTTATATTATTTTGAAGCATAGTTTATTACATTATGTTTTGAATAACCCATCAATTAAGTGTCCACCTCGACTTCGTGCACACGAGTGAATTCGATGAACCCAATTTTCGATGACTTTGTGCAATAACTCGGGCCAAATGTCACGAATGCAGCGTTCGATGTTCAATCTTAATGCATCAAGGGTTCGTGGTCTGTTTGCTTAGACTATAGATTTCAAATAACCCCACAAAAAGCAATCTAAAGGAGTTAAATCACAACTTCTTGGAGGCCAACTAACAGTTGCATTTCTTCTTGAAATTATCCTTTCACCAAACTGTTCTTGCAATACGTTGATAGTGGCATTAGTAGTGTGACATGTGGCACCATCTTGTTGGAACCACATGTCCTCCAAATCAATTTCATCTAAATTTGGCCACAAAAAGTCTGTTAACATCAATCGGTACCGCTCACCAGTCACTGTAACTGCATCTCCTTGCTCGTTTTGGAAAAAAAATGGTCCGATGATGCCACCATGCCATAAACCACACCATACAGTGACCTTTTGCGGATGAAAGGGTTTCTCGTGAATCTCTTGTGGATTGTTTTCACACCAAAAACGACAATTTTGTTTGTTAACATAACCACTTAACCAGAAATGAGCTTCATCTGAAGATAATTTTTCGCCCAAAATTATGATCCCTTTCAAGTTCAATAGAACGTCTATTTTCATAACATTTTTGGATAATAACCAAACGTTCTTGAAGCGTGTATTTATGAATCATCACAGTATACTAAACACAAATGACAACTAGTGACAGTTATAACATTTGAAGCATAGTTGCCAGTTCATTTCAAAATCATATCATTCTTATTGGAAAACCCTTTAATTGTTTATAGAAATTGTATCAAGCACAAGATACAAATATTTGTCCGCTGCTTTTTCCCCTTCTTTCAAGAAAGAATCCGGGCTGTGTTACTGCGTTGATGTAAAATATAATGTTTCCAATTTCATCTTCTAGTGATTTATCAGAGATATTCGCTGACCTCTGTGGCGGAGTGGTTATCAGAGCCCGCTTCGACACCAAGGGTCCTTGGTTCGAATCCCGGCCTGGACATGAGTGTTCTTTGTGAGTGTCCTTTCATCAATTTCATCATGTTGTATATGTCATAGTAGTCTCGATTTTTTCACAAGGGGCCAGAAGTTTTATTTGCGGGGGGTGGAGGGAAGAGGAGGACAGATAACCACGCTTCACATCAATACTCTAGCGCCAAGCTCGTTGAGTAATCGATTCAACGGCAGCACCGACCAAGGTTCCGGATTCGGGTCCCGGTCTGGGCAAGGGTGTTCCTTTCTGAGGCTTATTCATCAAATTCAGCTGATCATCTTCATGGCTAGCCTAAAGAGGTAGACACTGAAACACTAAGAAAATACAAATATCTAAGCGCGCTCTTCGCCATGATTCCATGAAGTAAATATTGGCAACACATTCCCAAACGCTGAAAAATCTAAGCCCAAATAAATTAAAATGATTCAAGCAAAGAAAAATATATATATTTAACGCAACAAACTGACTTGCTCCATTGCAAACACACGGAAAATACCATCCTCTATCTACCCCAGCGCCTCTGGCAGCACTTCTCTCCCTGCCTCGAGAGCAGGACCCGGCGCCCAGTGATCACTTTGTCTTCTTTACGCTATGAATCAGGCCTTACACTCAACTTCCATCCCCGTAGAAGCACGTTGAACGATTTACAGTTGGGCCCTCGTAACCTAAAGGTGAGCAAAAGAAGATATTTGAAGCTCTAAACTTCATATTTCACATTTCCGAAACATTTCGTCCTTTCTCATCCGCATTTAACCTCTAAACGTATCTTCTAAATTTACTCCATAAATCTATATCCAAGTTACATCCCGCTCTTGCACTTCCATTTCTCATATTGTTTTCACACGATTCTTTGATGTTTTCTTCACTGAGCCGTTGGTGTATTCTTACCGTCTTGATCGCTAATTCATTGTTTCAATACTACTTTCAATGCAGCAAAGTACAGTGAATATGCACTTAAATAAGAACAACTTTCCAAAAATGCGTTCTTACACCGACACAGATGTCTGTCTGAAAGGAAGACTGCGTACTATAGAGAATGGAACTATACGGACGCGGAAAGAGCATAGTGGGAAGGAAATCGTATACGAAGACTACAGTGATGTATGCTGATATAAAGATTTTTTTCTCTTTTATGGCGGGGTTCTCTGTTTTATAGCCTCCATTTCCGAGGGTTTCCTCTCATCTCGTGTGGATGCTCCTTATCATTTCTTCTTCCTAACTTCTGTTCTCATCTCTGGCTTCCGTGCATTCAAATATCTTCGCATTAGGCTCTCTCGACATTCCTTTATCCTCTCGTTTTCTCGCTATTGCGCATTTGTCCCTTCAGACAGCTTCTCCCCACTCCTATTACCTCCGTAATGAAGCGTTTCCGAACCTAAGTTGTCCTTTACTGAAGAACATAGTCCTAAATTTATGACCAACATTTCAAAGGCATGTTATGGAACCAAACTATACCATGGAGTTCAAATTGGTTTGTTATGTGTTCCATACGCAATTACATGGAGAAAAAATCTAAAAGTTCAGCGAAAAATGGATCACAGTCAACTTCAGAAAAACACTTCAAAAGTTTGTAAGGCCCATTGTATATTGCCTATAATCTAACCAGCTCTGGGCTTTCAATAGTAATAAGAATGTCGCTCCACAAAGAGAATCCTAGAAGCGATTACATAACAAACTATAAGCTATCAGGAATGTTCAGTATGCAGACTGAAATAGATCACTACTTGAAACCCATGCAAGACAGGAATATTTTAACCTATAGTTTCCAATATAACCTATGGTAAAAGTTGCATTGATAATACATTCAGGATGATTATGTAGTGCCAGACAAGAGAATCACTAGTAGAATGGATTTTTTTTCAGAAGTTACATATTTGCAATTGTATAGTTAATAAGATTATTTATTTTGCCCAAAGTTGTTTACTTGCTTTCAACAAACAGCTTTTATATATTTGAATAAGGTTTTACACGGTAAATTATGAGGGAGGGGCATAGGGTTATTCAGAATTTTTAATTTAGGGTTGCGCTCATTTTTCTAGATGAATGGAACGGTAAATTTTGAGTCAAAAATGACAGTAAATTGTCCTATTGTAATGCAGATTTAGGGAGATGTGAAAAAATTAGGGGTGGTTAGGGGATGTGTGGATATATCGCAGAGTGGATTCTAGAAAATTTTATGGGTGTTTGGAGGATATGGAAAACTACTGATGAATTAATTATTTAACATTTATGAAAATAAAACTCGTAAGCAACTGCAATATCTTTGCTTGTGGACATATCCTTGACAGTGATCATACAATAGCGAATTAAGTGGGTGAAATGGGGTTGGATTTACTTGGACGTTATTTGTAAATTTGCACGCACCAAATGTCGCTTCAGAATGAACGGCTGCATGTAATTTGAAAAATACATTTCCTACTTTATATAAGGAAACGCCATCACCCAATTTTAATAGAATGTAGAAGCTCAAAATATACAAAAACTAGCAAAATCGATGGAGGTGTTTTTAGCTATTCAACGTAGAATATTGCAATGTGTTTGCATGTGTATTATTGACTATCTTTGACACAAGACCTTGTAGCTAAATCATTGTAATATATAACTGAAACCAGGAAACTGAATCATTTCATTATTATCCGCACTGCTGTCACCTTCGAAGTTACAATCCTTCTGTAGGAGTCGGATTTTTAACCGCGTATAAAGAATCCGAAATATAAATAATGCAAATGCATATATTAAAAATTGAAGAGGACGGGACTAGTAAGTTCCAAGCCACATGTTCGTACATATAAGAAACACACTTGAAAATAACACATCCACAAATCTGCGTTTACACTCAGAAATTTTCTTCCCGCTACTCGAAAAATTAAATATATCCTGATAATACCTGTAACAGACGTTCACGTCATTTCATTGAAATGTTTTCAAATGCGTCATGAAAATCAATGTGGCTTGACACTATCTTATCCCGACCACTTCAATTCATACTTGGAGTTTGTAGAAATTTAGATATGGTAGCATAATTTAAGACTAGGGTAGACTAGGGGAAATAGAATCACGGGGGAATTCGGGTCGTTTTGAATTTACGCGCTTATACCTGGCAGACCAAACGGAAATAATTCATTCCAGTTTCAACATTAGGCTCACAGCCCCTCTAGAGAAATGAACACTACATGCTAAGATCCCAGGAAGAGCGTCAGTTGAGGTTGGTCTGTCTTTCTTGTTGGTGCCATTCTATAACAGCTTGTGAAAACGAGCATCTGTAAGTTTTATATGTTCAAACTTAAGCTTTTTAATGCACTTGTTACATTAATATGTAAAGTTCAACGAATTATTATCTTTATGTAAACATAAGAAAATAGGATTATTGTATAGATCTGTCTCTCTTGTACGGAATCGGTACATATTGACTGCATTTGTTGACAATGTAATTTGGGGGTAATTCGGGTACCTTTTAGCGGAGTAAATTTGGTCATTCATTTTTTCACTACAGATTTTTTCTTCATATTTTTCGTCTTAAATATATTAGTGTATCACTTGTCCACGAGAACTGTAGAGTATGTGTTAGTTTTGACCCATGGTAAGAGGGTAGGTGGTTGTCCAAGTGTTTTAAGATTTTTATCAGTCCATTTTAACACGAAATATTGTTTTAGATGAAAATATTTTATTACTACATTGATTTTTTTTAAAAAAACTAACTTCAACCCCTGTCGTCCTAGTTAATGTAGAGACCCCTACCTGCAATGTTGCCAACATGAGAAAATCATTATGTTGAAAAGTGTGAAATAAATATTTTGTGAACTGCGTAAAAATGTATTTTTCCAAGTAATTTTATTCTACGTTAAGAAATGGAGGAAGCAGGATAATAAACAGAGAACTAGATCAGATTCCAGTGTTATAATGGGTTAGAAATTATTTAAAGTTGTGTGTTATATGTTGTTTGGATACTTCAAAGTCTGCTTTCTGTTTTGACTCTATTGTTTGTACAATAAAATATAATTTTCACCAAGATAAACAATTGTTTTTGGAAAAGTGACCCGATTTCCTCCGATCTACCATATCAGTACGATATTCAATGTCGAACAGTTTTCCTCGATCAAAGCGTGCAATTCGTATCATTATTAGTATAGAAATGTGATTAAAAGTAGCAATTAAGGAAATATTTTGCCCTTAATATTATTTTGCTCTTTCTATATGTTTAGTCAGTTTATATTAATGGTGTTTCTGTCCTTATGACTGATTTCATAGAAATTGTTGTAGAAATAACGATATTGTAAAATGAGATCAAAACTATACAAAATTTGTCTAATTTGTATATAGTATATTTTTTGTCTTTTTCAGGTAAGTGTAGCTGCATCTAGATGTAGATATCATTTACCGGATAGTTAGGAAATTCTGACCATGTTTTGGTTACATGGTAAGGTAGGTTCTAGTTACATGTGTCACTCTAAAATATTCCCCTTACTTTCTCTTGTTCTTGTACATTTCTCCTAGACCTTACACAACGTGACATTCTGAGAAGCGAAAATAGTTATTATGCAATAGTGTGATTACATTTGACTACATTTTTCATCAATTACCAGGGAATGAAATGTAAAAGTGATTTTACATAAGTTGTGGTTTGTTTCCAAATTATTTTTTTTAAAATTTTCTGTAGCTGTAACTAGAAGTCTTCGGACAACGACATTGTATACTAGACAACCCAATTTCCACAAGGTGTTGGTGTGGTGTGTTGCATATACAGTTAGGCCTAATTTCAGGAATGCTACGAACACATTATACATTTCTGAAATGAACGATAATAATAGGAAAGTATCATGGCGTGGTGCTATGCACAGGGGAACACTTTACCTTTTATTAGGCATCTTAAATATAAGTTAAATAATTTCATATTGCAAACAGTAATATGCTTTATGAAAGTGTATTCTCCTCCATAAAAAGTAAATTCGTACTTTTTCATTTATAATGAATCTACACTTTATATTTTGCTTCATTTACGTTTCCACTCACTCTGTTCGAGAGGGAACGACGCGATAAGAGTGTGAATACTTCACTTTCGGTATAATCCAACTTTATGTTTTTCTTTTGGTTAGAATAAATCTTAATTTCCATATACGCACCAGAGCTTACTGTTTCTTTGTGCGTGTGTGATAAGGTAATAATAAGTTTGTTTTCCTCCAAGCATTTTCTCACGAACACGTGTGTGTGTGTGGGTGTGTGTGTGTGTGTGAGAGAGAGAGAGAGAGAGAGAGAGAGAGAGACAGAGAATGGACAAATATGATGATTACTATTAGTTGCTGAAACTATTGTCTGTCAAGAACTGAAGCATTGATCGAAGTGAAAATAAGAAATAATAATAACCCGTGGCTCGATAGCCCTTGAAGCCCGATCTCCCGACTGCCAGTCTCCCTCCCACAATCCTACCTAGAGGTGTGGAGATCTTCAACCGGTAATGGGGTGACGTGGGGTCAGCACGTAATTATTGGTGACAATAATGAACATAATTTACTCTAATTTAATGTAACCTTAGCAGTCTTTGATGATACAGTATCATTTAGATTCTTCAAATTGGGAATTTATACGTTAACCTTATTATCCTGCCCAAGTATTCGATCCACCTACTCAAGATATCATTGGATAATGCATAGGGCAACTATTTTCATGTATTCTATTGACACAGTAACGCATATTGGAAAATACAGCGATTACCATCACTTACCATTAATGCATATCAACATTGCAGCAAATACAGATTACTCAAGGTTACTTTCAATGTCAAGAATTTACTTGAAATATATTTAACTTATTTCCTTGGAAGTTACAAAGTTCAATTCCGGAGACAAATAATTGAGTATTTAATTTTCAATTAACCAACTTTGCAAACTGCTTCTTTCGGCAGTTCTTCATTTTCTTTTCATTTTTGAACCTCTCTTTCATCATCCTGAAATCGAAATCGAGATAGAGAACCACTGTCACTTTCAACAAATAGAAGTAATTTCCACGAATATCTTCTCCCTGCAACTTTCTTTGCAAATTTCAAGATGTACCCAACGAGAGCAGAGAGAGAGAGGATAAGGGAGAAAAAGCCCGAGGCTGCGGTGAGATTACGGTGTCGTGGGTGCTAAATCTTGGAAGGGAAAGAGCTTTTCAGCGAACCAAGACGTAGTCACTAGGTCGGAAAATATTTCCACGGAATTGTCACGACCGCAGACACGTTGCTTTTCCAAGGACTTCCGTAGAGGGTTCTTGCCTCCTGTTTCTCTAACCTGCTTCCATCTCCCCACATCCCTTCCCCCGACTCTATCGATTTATTGATTTCGAGGGAGTCGAGAGGAAAGTTTAATTGTGACATAAGCAGAGCCTGTTTAGGGAAGATAAACCCCTTGCTTATTGCACGGACTTGGGAGTGGATGCCAGCCCGCTTCCTTCACCAACATCTGGCGTTCGCTTGCGGCTGACAGCTAGCAACTAAGCCAAACTCCGCTCTGCCCCCTCCACCCGCTGGTCACTAGTATGTGGGCAGAGAGGCAGTAAATCAGACACACGGCTCAATGTCAAGCAGAACCTCTGTTCACATACATCAACTCAGAAACAGAACAAACCGAAAGGAAGAAGAAAAGAAATGGTCCTTTCAAGATCAACTTTTCGCGTTCGAGCCGTGAACGAACTGAGAGAGCCGAGAAACTTGTGAGGTCAGCTATTAATAACTTCATAAACTTTATTGGGGAATGCGATCATGAATGAAGCGTCATGGAAAACAAACGCGCCGTTTGGAAAGCCACGTCAATGTGTTAGTAACGTTGTGAAGCCTACGTATCTGATCATTTTCTCAACAGTAGGCGATTGATTCAGTCTTTACAAATTAGTTAATTTCAAAAAACCCACGACATAATTATTAATTATCTTTCCCGCAGTTTGCTCTTAGCCATTGTAGAGAATGACTACGCTACGAAGCCAGGGAACCTACGTTCGAATCCTAGGTAGGTTGGGAATTTCATTGCATTTATTTTTCTTTCATTTCATGTCGTGATAAACTGAGAGAAGTAAAACATTATGTAAAATAAGTCCAACATACTTTGCTCGTAATTACCAGTAAACTTCTTTCTATTACAAAGACAATACTTTATCCTTTACATATTTCCATACGTTTTGAAAACCTCTCTGTTAAATTAAACACAATTCAATATCTTTATTTTTTATTTTAAATTATTTAAGCAACATTTTCTGCATGTAAATTGTAATAGCATTACTGATTGTCAAATTTAAACTTCTGCAAGATTTATATTAAATTACATTATATGCATCGATTAAATTTAAAACTGAACCTGTGATTTTAAGTAGGATAAAAACTATTGAACCCTAACTGAAAATATAGCATGGTACGCCCTGATTACAAGATCATTCTTTAAAAAAATCTTCACATGTATGAAGAGTGAATGGCTGTATATATTGAGGTATTGCAGTACTTCTATATACATTAAAGTTATGAAAACACCTCTGTTATCTAGTTAGATAACAGAGGTATTAGTTAGTTAGTTAGTTAACTAACTAACTAATTCTCGAGCCGCCTCTAGCTCGCTGCAGCAACATGAGTCTTCCATCTGTCCCTATCCTGAGCAAGATCTATATACTCTTTTCCATCCTTGCTGATTTCCTTTAGATCCATCTCAACGTTCTCTCTCCATCTTCATCTTGGCCTTCCTACAGGTCTCTTATCATCAGGAAACATGTAAACATGTAAACTCTTCTTTCCTCTCCCATTCATGCCACATGGTCTGCCCACCTTAGTCTTCTTGATTTAATTTTTCTAATAATATCTTGACATGAATACAAATTATGCAGTTCTAAATTACGTAACCCTTTCCACTCGCCTGTCTCCTTATCCGTTTTGACTCCAAATATTTTTCTAAGGATTTTATTTTTAAATACTCTTAAATTATGCTCCAATTTTAATGTAAGTGACCAAGTTTCACATCCATATAATACTACAGGCAAAATTACAGTTTTGTATATTTTAACTTTGTTTCCTCTCTGTTAAATTAAACATAATTCAATATTTTTATATTATATTTGAGTTATTTAAGCAGTATGACGAAGTTTTGGAGCCTAGTCCTTATCTCCCGAGTTTTGCACGACAAAATCTACACTATACTGAGGGACATGAAATTACGAGCTTCAAGGTCAACAATCTCCCTGCTCCCACCTTCGCCCCTCGCCCGGTGGCGTTGTCACGTTTCTAGCTTCGTCTCAACACAATTGGGTGCAGTTTTTTGATGTCAGTGATTCGACAAAGTGGGCTATTATTATTACCATGAGTGACACTAATGACAATGAGAATATTCCTCGTACACCACAGTAACGAGGGAAACCATTCGATGGGCACAACCTCAATAAATATAGTAAGTGTATTATTGCACACGTGTATATATTTTTTTCAAACGTTACCTGATAATCTAAAAATGGAAAATACTGTTAATTTCAAACAAATTCAAAAGCTGACTGGAGATTCATGTGGCGTGGGCAGAACTACTGTACAAAGCATTTAAAGGGCCATAGATAATGCTGAAGGAAATGAAGACCGCTTCCATACATCACGGATACACTACAAAAGAGAGAAGGATATAGTCGGCTTAAATGAATTGGATAAGGAAGTTGTGAATAGGTCTGTTTTTAGTTTTTATAATCGTGGAGAATGTCTTAAGTGCTGAAAAAGTTAGACTTGATTTAGCAGTAAATTAAACTTTCGAGGTTGAAATAATCCGTGTTACGAATTCTGCAGTGTGGGGGTTTAGATATAGGAAGTGCAACGGCAGACGAGAGTCATTGATGAAAGAGGAGAAATCGCTTGTGCACGAGCTTCCTTCCTTTTAATGAATCTGATAGTTCCCACAAGTTAGATACTTAAATTGTGTCGGCGTGTTTATGTTGTCCTCTGTACTTTAAATGTTTTATTCATTCGTTAGGAATTTGTCGTTCTTTTTTTTAGTTTCAAGAATGTAAAGTATAAAAAGCACCAAGTACAAAATAATAATGTAAATGTAAAATATTGCAATCCAATGGGAAGAGCTTCAACCCAACATGGCAACCGCGCCCTGGCTACGCATGGCCTTGGGCTCGCAATTTTGTGTCCCGTCAGTATAATAGATAAGGTACAGTGTGTGAGAGAAATTTCTCTACTTTCGTATTCTATACAATATATTCACTTTATATGAAGGCACCTAGGTTAATCGTTATGTGAAAGGAGGGCACTGACAGAATGGATAGAATTTTTACAGAAATATGTAGTAAGGAAAGTGAGCTGCACACATTTTCACCTTATTCATTAATACCTCACATATGTAGAAAAAATATAAACTAGAGATTTCTTGCACCCACGTTAGTCATAAATCTTACCGTCATAATATGATGCCATACAAGAAAGTAAGTTATTTTGCACAATAGTAAAAATTGTTTGTGAAAAGCACTTGCACTTTTCAATTGAATACAACCATTTATTTCCCATCCATTAAGTGTGTTGCATTGCATCCTTTGTAAAGTGAGGTTGATAGTGACAATTTGTCACTGAATAGGGTCTCGTTGTGTTTGTACAATTTTTCTCTTCTTTGTAATTAATCTTCATCCTGGATATATTCTAAGAGCAACATAAAATACAAAACACAACTTGTGATAATATATATTAGCCTAAAAGTGGGATATCAAACCCGTTCAAAACAGTCCTCCACAATTTAGATGGATTGTGCAAAGGAAAACCTTACTGATGACAGTTCTATTTTTTGTAAATGCATTTGTTTCTTATAGAGGAAGTGTACCAAATGCAGGCCCCGTCCTTAAAGCGGACCCCCCGCATTTCTGATCTTGATGATGCCGTAGCCTGGTGGGAATACATGGAGCTGGTAGTTTACGTTATTGTCGTATGCAGTGCTTGCGCCCATGTTGATTACTGCATCTGTTGTTCTCCAATCAGCTCGTGAGTGATTTTGAACAAGTGGAAAGTCTTATTACTCCCACGTTCAATTGCTGTACTTCGGTCATCTGAGAGGCAAATGCGTCAACTCTCCTACATACTTAATCCTAAGTCCTAAGTATAGTAGCTATCATTGTATGCAATTTGTAAGTAATGGATGGCAATACGTGAGAAATATTTATCATAAAAGAATAACCCCTAGTGGTCCTAAAGTGGGACCCTTGTGTTGTGTAACAAGCACAGAATGTGTTTTGGTCCACATTCTAATCATGGAATTCTGGCACATATTCCAAGAGAATAGATATGACGAGAGCAGGAGAAATACTAAGAACGTTGGAATCAAGATAAGATGGCTATAGTTTCTATAGGAAAGAAAGCGATGATCTTGAAGAAAGCTTGTAATACTGTCTGTTTAACATTTCAGAAAAAGTTTTATTTTATTCCACAGCCTTTCATGTATCGTATTTAAGCTCATATCACTATAATTTATGCTGTTGCTGCTTTTAATTGTTCTAAATATAAGGGGGCCCACTTTAGGAACGTTTTTACCCAATCTTTAAAATTGCATCTCTTCGAAAAAATAGGATTTTCACAATGAAGCCATTTCTTTCTCTCTATGGGAGGACACATACTAAATAAGTACATAAGATACTATTTCAGGCTTTAGTACCGTTTATTTTGCCTTCATGGTTTCCGTGATATGCGTCAAAAATAAAATGTGGCCCACATTGGTACACTTCCTCTACGTATGTGGGGGGACAGGTCACTAACCTGTCGGCTCACAGTCGGAGCTACGCATCAAGGGACTTCATACACGAAATTGCTTTTTTTTCCCCCTCGTGCTTCCTCCTACGTAGTTGACTACTTTGTAATTGTTTCATTACGGCCTTAGGAGATGAGTAAACATAAACCTTAATAACGTTTTGTTCTTGCACCTGCATATTCCCTGGAGATTCCGAGGGAAGAGCAAGGGACACTAATTTTCATTCGATCTCCGTGGACTCGTATCTTCATGTTCCCAGGTGTCTTCTTTTAAGTTTCTATTCCAATTAAGGCAGATGGAAAAGTTACTCGATGTAATTAAAGACGACTAAAGCTCCGCTCCTATTCATCTCTTGTTAAATAACAATAATCCATTAGTGGCGTAAATACGGATGAACTACATGGACGTTTACTTGTGATCTTTGCTGTACTATTTTTTCCACGGATACCGTCAGTCCTGTGTATACAAATGTTTCTCAAAAATATAACTTTCTGAATAGAAAACTAATGCGTGTCACTTCTCGTATTGTAGCACATACTCATCACAGTACGACCAGTACAGTCACGGACACGTCTGGATTGTAATGATCCCATTGAAAGCAAACTGTATTGTTACAACCCAGATGTGTCCGTGACTGTACAAAAATAGCTTAGAGCAGGGTTTCCCAAACTCTTTCGTTCCACTGCGCCCTTAGTGTTTCAAGATTTTTCCGCTCCGCCCAGTCAGATAGTAGGCCTATCTAACACTTGGAACGCTCAGTTAGTGTGGTTAGGTTGCTTTAGTTAAAAAATAAACACACAATTCAAATTCAGAAATATTTTATGCATAAAAAGTAATACATAAGCAAATTAGCGGTGGTCAAATTCTAAAACCATGTGTAGACTAACAAGTAAGTGTAATTTCAGTGAAAATATTGGAACATTTCGCTGCGCCCCTGTAAGCCAGCCACGACGCCGCCACGACGCCAGCCACTTTGGGAACCACTGGCTTAGAAAATTCGGGACACGCTGCAGGATTGAAACCTTGGTCTCATGTATAAATCATAACTTGCAACGACCCAAGTTTTGTCGTAGCAAAATACTTATTAGTTCTGTTTATGTTCATTTAACCAAATGTTATTCGTTCATTGTATAACACTGCATGTATGGTCAAAGTAGATTTCTAGTGTTATCACTCGTATAGGAGGGCGTTTATGGTCATATGATAATTTTATGTGCGAGGTTGGCAACTCCGCAAAATTAAGCGAGTTGGTAACGATGGGAAAAGTTAGAGATTTTTTTTCTTCCTTGGGGTGAAGTTATAAAACAAAGGAAAAATGACATGAATGTAAGTTTAAGTTTGTGTTATTGCAAGTCCTTTTGTGATAATATCAGGCCTCCCGCACTGGTGCAAAAATCCGAACAAGGTTAATTTCGGAATTCATTTGTTCGTGCATGAATTAACCAGCTACCAGACGGCACCACCATCGATGTTAAATCCTAATTTTCTCATTAAAAATTTAGTTTATGTATCTATTAATCAATGATGATCACTTGTACGTGATTTTGTATTTTATTAAATGCCTTTCCCTTCTTAAACATGTATAAGAAAAATCGTATTTTTAAAGTCACTAGTTCTACATGACGTAACATCGTTCCATATGATCTGTCATGGACGTACACTAACTATTTTAATAAGGATGTAGAAGAACAAAAAATAAAAACAATGGCTTATTGTGCAGATTTTTATTGTAAAAACTGTCAGAAGAGGAATCCAGAGCTGTGTGTCCTGTCATATCCTGAAAGGTTAGTTATTTATGAATTCTGTTCGTTCTTTATGTAAAAATAATTTCCATAAAGTTAGTTTCCACGGCGAATAATTCCTAGCATGTCTTAGTATTCTGTATTTTGCTTCATTTAAATAAAAGGACATGTGTTAAAAAAAACGTCTGAAAGATTAAAGGTTCGATTTTGTAACTTAATGTTATTTATAAGTTACACAGGAGGATAGGAAGCCAATGAGAATAGTAGGAATGACTTGAAGTTTGTTTGAAGTTCGGAAAAGCTCATTTGTGCATGTTATAATGCAGAAAGTTGCAAGTTATCGCGCTCCTATTCGCTTCTGCATGAAGTTTATTTCTTCTAGCATTTAAAACTTTGTCAACATGTACAGGAGATGAAAAAAGCGTGTAAATATTAAAGCAATGAAACCTAAGGTCACGGTTCCTATCGTTCTATGATTTTTTTAAAAAAAATCTCTTAGCAGGAAGACTAATTATCGTAGAATTTTAGCAATCATTGTCACACGAAATTTGAACCTTTCTTAAAGTAATTAGCACTCTTTGGATTTTTTTTAAAAAAATATTTATGTTGAAAAAACAACTTAAAAATTACCTTACGTAAGCTTGCACGCTTCCCAAGGACAATGTATTTTCCATTGACAAGGGACTGTAAGTACCGTAGACTAGTGGGAATTAATGTAGAAGTAAATCGGAACCTTAGTAAAATGAATTTAGGTAATTTATTTATAATGTTAAGAGAACCAAACCTGGCCTGCCTAACCTAACTACGAAAGCATACATTGAACCAAATCATAAGTAATCACTAGTTTTGGAAACGAAATGAGTGTAACTAACCTACATGTGCAATATATGCAAAATATTTTACGAACATTTACACATGTGTTACTGTAAAGAAAAATCCTTTCTCACTGGTGCCACGGGAGGAAGATTTTGTGTTTCAAATCGCATTTTAATCTATGTGCTTTAATCCAACCCTACAGAATTATTGATGTTACTCCTATTATTAATAATAATATATTTTGTTGATGGAATCATCTAATTATACCTGTAGTTATATTATTGCTGTAATAGCTCTTGTTGTTGGTCATTGGCTTTGATCTACTAGATGGTATGGGTGATTTTGATTTGTTGACATATTTCCTGTCCTGGTATCTTCTTCAGAAATATGTTGTGTCATAACATTTTTCTTGATTCCATGATCCATTTAATGACAAAAATTGCATTGTTAGCCAGTTGTAGGTTAGGCAGTAAGCTTCAGGGACTCTCTCTAAAAGATAATGTGGTAAAACTTTGCTTCATATGTTAGGAAGTTTAGTGCAATATCAATAATATTTTTTATTTGCATTACCACACACTGTATGGTGCCATAAGAAGTAGTTACGATGAGAAATAATGTGAAAATTGAGTAAAAATAAATCAATTGAATGGTGACAAGCTCATAAGATTTTGCGCAATTGTTGAAGGAGCTATCATAGAATGGACCCTTATACATTTGACACTACTTTATTCAACAGATACAGATAGTGATCTAATGCATATTCATTTTCAGTAACTTTTCTTTGTGTTGACACGCTTTGACCTTAGCTCACTAACAACTCTTGCATCTTGGAATTTATCTTTTTTGAGTGACATAAAATGCAGAATGCTTTGTCTTGTATAGTTATATGTTTCTAAAATAATTTTTCGTCTTTTATTTTTCTCGTAGAGCTGAGATATAGTTGGAGAAAATATGGCGAAAGGACTTGAGGCACAAAACATACAAAAGTTACAGAGTTTGTGGAGACAATTTTTCAGAGAAAATGTTTATGAATTCTAATAGAAATAAGTTAGTGCATGATGCATACCCAGATGTAGAACCAAGTAAGTATATTGCATTTCTTATGGAATAACATTGTCATCAGTTATGTGGCTCATGCATAAGAAATTGTATTTTCCCTTTTCTGCATTAAAAAAATATATGCTTTAGAGATAAATTTTGCTTAAAGTACATAACACCTGACAACACGATACATTGCTTGAGGATGTTAGAAACAAATGTATTTAATGTTTCACTAAATATTCCAAGCAGGATGGATGAAAAAGATATGATTTTCAGCTAAACAGTCCTGTAAAATATTTGAAAAGTTTGATTAAAGGAAATAAAATGCACATATTTTTCTGTTTGAGACTGTACATATGTGAACCTACTATGGAAATGTTTGTTGAGTGTGTTAATGATGCTTTAATAATTTCAGTAACTTGTATTCCAGTGAAAGTCTGTAGGACCTCAAAGAGATTATGCAAAATATATTAATTACTAGTGATTCAATAAATATATATATACACCTGAATAACAACGTGTTTGTTTATTTTCCCTTACATTTGTTATTAGCAATAGACTATAATGTTTTACATTTCCACAGTATGAGTATTAAATCATTAAGAGTAATGTACTTACTCTGAAACTGTTCTCTTCTTCTGGAGTATTTCAACATGTAAATTCATTCTTGGTGAAGTATAACATGTCACCGTAGTGAGGGTCCGACCAAGAAACCTATCAGTATGACACAATGGTTTGTCTAATGGAATTGCATTAACAATATTATGATAATATTCAATACAGTGGAAATTATTTGATGTAGGGTTTTAAGGATTTCTTATAGTCTTTTACTTTATATTCCATATGTTTAATGCTAACAATATAATTTATATGTGTAATTGGAAGTAAGATGCTTGAAATAAATTTTGGGACTTGTAGGCATAATGACCATATTGGGCCATTCAATGTATGTGAGGAAGAATCCTCTTATCTAATATCCTCACGTGAGTTTGAACTGTTCTCTTAGGTCTACTTTATGCACAGAAAGGCTAATTTGGTTGAAACTACAGTTTAAAGTGGGATCCGAAACACTATGGGTTTCCACTGGGTATCGAACCCATACCTGAGTTAAAAAATGGGTGTGAAGAGCCCCTTGAGAAAGGTTGAAAGTGAAATGTTATAAAGACTTGCAAACAATATACACAAAACTACGAACTTCCTCAGACAGTATAAGAGCCCAGCTCTTTTCAAAAAGGTAATGACATTTCTTAAAGTGCTTTCATTATTTCCCAACCTGGTCAATAATTGGTAAGATCAAAAGTTTCAGGAAAGTATAATCTACACATTAGGTAGGAATAAGCCAATCACTTAACATTTAGACATGACACATTGGATGGTCTAGCCCTTGCAGCAAATCATCATGAGTGAGACACCTATGTTCAATACGAGGCCAAGTTAAATTTACTTCTTGATGGAAGGTATGATATGAGAAACATGCACCAATGATCGACCTGATAGTGTGAAGCTTGAAAGAATGATTATTTATTAACTCTTTATGTTCACTTTCTTTTAGACTGACTAGAAACATGTGTGACATTATTTAGAAGTAGCAGGGATTTTGTCAATATGGCATTCACTATGAGTGAAATGTTGCTGTTCATTGGTTCATTTCCAAGTGGCATATGTCACATGTCACTTTGGTGTGAAATCTCTCTAAATTGCAAAAAATACTGTTGGTTTCTTTGTCATCAGCTGGAAATTTGCAAATTTCTTTTGTTTTATAATTAGCTTTAAAAAATTCATGTGCAATATTTATTCTGAATGCATGGATTGTATCATCTTCAGTACTGTATTAAGTATATGAATATATAAAATACATATCTGTGCAGGATAAGATCTTTCAGTGGTGTATTTTTAATTCCATTGTGTGTGTGTTTAGGAGTGGGGGCTGGGAGTGTGCTTATCTAGCTTGATCCTACATACTCAATGACTGCTTTGTTTTTTATTCTAAGACATTCATATTTCGAGTCCAGATTTTTGTGTAACTATGAAATATATGTAATGCCATATGATGAAATTGTAGTCAATATGTAGAGTGGTTCCAGTAAGAAACTTCGAACATGTATGTATGACATACTCCTACTCCCATTCTAGATTAAAAATTAGGGATTTTTGACAAATACTAAAATGAAAAAGCATGCAGTGATTAGTTAATAATATATCTTACAAACATTCACACGTTTTTAGAAATGGGTTGAAATTACTCTCATGCAAACCAGAAAAGTGAAATTTTATACAACTTCGATTGATTGATTGATTTGGTGTTTTAAGTCAACTTTATTCACAGTAAGGCCACTCGGGACTGGAACTACAGTCTAAAGTGGGATCCGAACCACTATGCGTCTCCATATAGGTACAACTTCGAGATGGGGTGGTTGCTATATAGGCATTCTAGGTTAACTTGTGTAAGGTGTGACCTTTTCTTACTCTATTTTCCTATAACTATTCATTATCACCATCATAGTAGTTTTTACAGAGAAATAGACTGATAGAATTAAAACAATTACAATTTTATTCCAGAAATTATTCTGTTTGATAACTTCCCCAATGAGCTGTGTCACTCATAACTATTATTTTATTCTATTCTCTCATGGCAGATGGCACTGAACTAGTTTCTATGTCGTATTGTCCAAAATACTATTTCATCTACAGAACACTGAATGTAAGTTGTGATAGAAATTAACTGTAGTGTAAAATATTTACTTTCATCTACAGCATAACATAAGCCATGGTTCTACAGAATAGTTTCTCAGCCTATAGGGTGCGACCAACTCCTGGGTCCTGAGGGGACTTTTGGTGGGTTCGGAAGTTGGGCTCGAAACTTTAACTGGGTCTTAAAAACCTATTACATTAAATTACTTAGATATATTGTTTTAACAATTTAAATTCAGGACGTGTTGTTGATAAAGAGCAAATACATGATTATAAACTGGGTTCACACCCCTACAAAGTAATTCCGCTGGTGTCCATCTCATGGGTCCCATGAAGTGTAATATCCTTCAAGGTGGGTCCCCGACTGAAAAAGGTTGATATCCACTGCTCTACAGCCCTGGAAGGGCCTTGCCTTATCTCATGACTGCCAGTCTGCCTCCCACAACCCTACCTAGAGGTGTGGATATCTTCAACCAGTAATGGGGTGACGTGGGGTCAGCACATCGAACCCTCAGCTGTTATAGGAGATTTCCCAGACTGGGTTACGCTACTCAATTGTAGGTCCCCAATTTCCTCAGGATGGTGGGTTGCCAACAGTCCTATACACAGGCTGAAGACCCAGAGACTGAACCCAGGTGGACTCAAACCCATAAGAAAAAACTGTGTGATGAAAGTCCAGTTAATACACATTTTAAGTTTGGAAAACAAGTACTAGCTATATGTACATATCTTTTATTTCAGTATATTTCATACCTACAAGCCCCCAGCCTAATTGTAATGGTTTCGTTAGATTAATAGCGCTAATGTTTCATCAGTAGTTTTTAATAATACGTTTTATGTTTTATTCTTATTTCCTGAGACAAAACCTTCGAATCCTGTCTTTTGTTTCCCTGGCATTTTCGGCATCAAATCTCCCCCCCCCCCCCCTCAGGGTACTCCACTGATATCAATTGCAGAGAAAGTGAATGCATTTGTCTTTCGTTTTACGAGGCCATAGACAGATGAATGGAATTTTCTACGTTGGCAAATCAGAAGTGTCTACATCTTGCGATTGAATATGGTACACAAGGGAGAAAATTACAGCCGATCCCCCTATAATACTAGACAATCAGTGACGGCACCAGAAACAGTTTCTGATATTAAGTGTGCTGTATCCTGCAGATTGTCACCCATGTTAAACTGTGCAGCAATTGTTGTGAAGAGAAAGAGACAATTTGGGAAATGTTGCAACATGGCTCGAGTACCCTTTAGAACACTTTGGGTAGCGCAATGATCCGCTCACCCCACCCTTCCATTCCTGCTTTTATTTTCTGCTAATAATTCGGACATATCTCGTAAGGTCGTAGTATTATTTTATTTAAGTTCATAAAAATGTTCTACAAGGATAAATACCATTGTTCAGTTAATGCAGGGGTCCTGGATTCGAATCCCTGTTAGAGTTTTCTTTGTGTCATCAATTTTTCATGGCATCGTGGCGATTAGCGTAATATTGGAAAAACGAGACGCTAAATAAACACCGACGAGGGAGGGGTAAAAAGCATTGATCTACGAACAAAGTAATCGCCGTAGAGTTTACACAAGATAAAATCGCGATTTGCCAAAAATGTCAGAAAAGCAACGCATAATAGGGAGAATACGAAATAAAAATACTTATTACCACAGATAATACACGGACCATTTTTCATGCACAACGGAATGATTTACGTGCTGGAATTTCAGGAATTTGAAATTATTTTCGTATGTTGTGCTTCTGGGCTACTTATTCTGTATATCTCGTAACTTAGATGTAGAAATCATTCAAACGTAACGTGCATTAACTGAACAATGGTATTTATCCTTGTAGAACATTTTTATGCACTTATATAAAATAATTAATTCGACCTTACGAGATATGTCCCGAATTATTAGCAGAAAATAAAAGCAGGAATGGAAGGGTGGGGTGAGCGGATCATTGCGCTGAGACGCATTCAACTGTCACTGCCAAGAGTAAGATATGATTGGCGGAGAGGTTGCTATGACAACGCTTTACGTTTCGAAACAGCCGTAGGGTGGCTCCATATGTCCGGTTTGGTATACGCACAGATTACAAAGGAGAGATAGGAAGTAAGCGATCTTATTAATCTGTGATAATATTGTGACTATTTTATGGCTTATAATCTGTTGGAAATAGCAGAGCTGGAATTTACTGTAATTAAAAGATTGGCCTCTGTAAGGTTTGTGTAAACTAAGTATCTTCGTGGAAGTGTCTTTTAAACGTGTGGAGTCACGTGTGTTGTTAATTAGTTGCTAGTAAAGCTATTGCTGTTAATAAATTGTTAATTATGCGATATTAAGACTATTACTTAAACCCAGCAAGCCCTGGGTGTAGAAAAGTGCTCATACTCCTAGCCGGGGACGTAGCAAACTTAAATAAGAAACTATTATTAATTAACCATAATGTGAATGATTGCTGTAAGATTCAAGATATTTTCCCAGGATATCGGTCATATGAGTTCTGGGTCAAGGTGGAATATATCTGCTCGATATCTCGAGATAACTTTCTCGTCACTTATCACCAAGATGTGTTCTATTTTTAAAACAGGCACACACAAACACAAGGAGCTGGTCTCCGTGATGGAGTGGTTGGAGCTCTTCACGCGGGATCATTGACAATCGTTTCTGTATCGTTTCAGATACAGAAACGCAACAGACCCGTTTCCGGCGTCTCAGTGGGCGATAACTTTTAAGATAACCTGCAGACTTCTGGCACGGAAATTCCGGCTTCGGTTCCGCGCGTTTCCCTGAAGTGGGCGTAACACCATTTGATTTCAATAGAAGCAGACAACGGAAGCTCTGTTGCTTTCTGTTGCCACGTTTCTCCGCATCTCAGTTGGCGTCAAGCTTTATACTCTATCCCCGGAATCTGTGGAGCAAGGCCACGCATAGCGGCAGTGAAGGAGGGAAATCGAGTAGGCAGAGCGAAGCAGTACACGTTGCTGCGAAGGCTGGTAACTGCAGTCGGTTTGCCCCCTCCAAGCAATACCGTTCCCCCTCACGTGTTCATTGGTGGAACCATCTTGCGTCACTACTTGCGCAGAGACTTGTTTTCGTTCGCTTGCTCCAGAGATATGCGGGACAGAGTACAGTTAAATTGAAGGTATGGTAACATTCGAAAATTCTACAAGGGTCAAAAAATGTGTACGCGTAGAAACTTCTACGCAAGGACTCTCCGTAAGAAACAGGAGTTGGGGATCGGGTTTGTTGGTTGGTTGGTTCATCCTAACTTTTCGGTTACTCTCTGCACAAATAAGATACGCAAACACTCAGGTTATTTTCCAAAAGGCATAATGTTACGTGCTAATCCTCTTAGAGCAGTTACTCTTAACCAAAACTCGCATCCGCGCATAAATTAGTATTTGTATTTAGTTGTGGCTATATCGCTTGGAAGAACTCTCTTCGTGCTTAGCCCAAGAAAGAGGCTTTAATGGAGATTCCCTTCTAATCGTGAAGCGCCTATTCTAAGCACGAACTTGGGCTCCGGCAAAGGCTTAAGTCGCGCAAATATGCAGGAGCTTGTAATTATTTATCTGTTAACGACACCCGTTTCCATGAAATTCTTCTACAAATGAGGCAAGAAATGCTTTGACTTGATAAGATATGCAAAACTCTAGAACGGAAGATTGCATTTTCTTTTGCTTTGTCAGAAATTAAGGTTTATTTCAGTGTCGTATAGGGTGCAAGCTAACCTTACATAAGAAACTGATTTTTTTAATGCTGGTTTGAGTGAACCTTGTTATTTTTGTGGTACGGAATTCGTTCAATTCCCAAAGCTGTATTAGAATTCATTCAGAGAAATTTGTGGATACTTTTGGAAGTTTTCAATATTTCCCTATTATACTCAGTAAGTTTGTGATTCGCGAATGTGGTATAATTGTCATATAAAAAGGTATTTTCCAGTCTTACGACGGGCGCCCTATCAGCTGGCAAGGGAAGTGGGGAGCGGGGAAGCGACCAATCGAGCGCGATAAGAAACGCAGCAGCCTGTAGAATGAGGTGCCCGCTGCACTTCCCCTCCACGACCTTGTAACTCTCGGCGCCACCGTTGTTGTCTGGTTGGTTTGCAGCGTAATCCCCGTTGCCCACTTCCCTTGCCAGCATATAGGGTGCCCGCCGTAAGAGTAGAAAAGGCTTATGGTTATGGTTGGCTTTACAAAATTAAAAACCATCGCTCGATTTAACGAAACATAATGATTGTTGATTGATTTGGTGTTTTAAGTCCACTTTATGCACATTAAGGCTAATTGGGACTGGACCTACAGTCTAAAGTTGGACCCGAACCACCATGTGCCACCACCGGGTATCGAACCCGGGACCCCTAGATTACAAGGCGACTTAAGGAAAAATAAATATGTTTGTTTTTTTACTTTACCCACACGGAAGCAAAGTACGGAAAGAGAGGAGGGATACGAATGTCAGGCGAAAATTCACATTTGATGCGTACAATTTTTGTACTTTCAATGATAAATGCCGCTTCGGTGTCCGAGTGCTTTTAATGGTCGACTCTGGATATCTCTACTGAAGTTTGAAGTATGCTGTAAGCCCATTTTGTGCACAGATAGGCTAATCGTGACCGGACCTACGTTCACCCGGAATCCCTTGGTTACAAGGCCAAGACGTTACCACTGCACGATTGGGGAGGCCCTCTGTTTCCTTAGTTCAACTCCCGAGCTGTACCTTGAATCATATGATCAGTTTCATCAATTCACAGCGTCATAACCATCAAGACCATCACAAACACACATGGACAACACACAACACACAACAAAGTTTATAGAGGATTATACTGGCTATGGATCCAGACGCCAGAGCCTCGTTAGTCTGCAATTGCAGTCCACGGTGTACGACGAGGAAGTGAGGTTGACATTTGTGTGTCTTCGAAAAGGGTCACCGCCTATACCCCAGGGGATTGATAATTACAGTTAATAGTGGTTCGGGTTTGTTGCAGTAACTGAAAAATTTTAAAGTGAAGCATATTTTAGCCGAGGTGGGAATATTTTCTTGTGGGGGGGGGTATCTGCTTGCTCTCCCTGCAAAATTCCTACAGAATTCCTTTCAACTTCCAATGGAAAGAATTCTAGTACCATCCACCACTTACTTTAACAGTAAATTACAAAGTTTACGATTCCTCTAAAAAAAACATGATTGCTTAATATATTTGTCAGCTTCTATTTAGAATGAAAATGATAATCTAATTTTATGTGTTTCGGTTTTCATAAATGGAAGATCTTAGTAGTGCAAATGTTTCGGAAAAAGAGCTGCGTTAAATAATTTTTCTCGCGGTGTTTTCGCTTATCTCGTTTCGGAGGGTGAATGAAAAACATTCCTGGAGTTTAAGCGCAGCGTCTCGAGAAAATATTGTGACAGTTTGGATTCCTATTATTGCGCTGTAGCCTTGGCGAAGTCAGCTGGAATTCGTCCTTCGGGTTTCCACGAATTTTCGGGAAGAGAACGGCGCGAAAAGTTCTTTACGAATGTGTACGAGTGTAGAATCCGCAACCTCTCGAAACAAAGAAACACTATTCTTCGTTACTGTTGACAGGAAAACAAAACAAGGATTGTGTTGAGAAGAGAACAGCAGTCCGTAAAACAGTTGCAGTGAACTTTGTTATAACACCAAGAGTCCTCCGTGGCAGAGTGGTTAGCTCAGAGCGAATTCCGGCCTGGGCAAGGGTGTTCTTTGTCTCTCCTCATCAATTTCATCATATCGTCAGTCAACCTCATCGTCGCGATTAGCCAAAAGTGGCAAAATAATCGACGCTAAATAACAAAGATCAAAGAACAAGTTATATAAAAAAAAAGTTTCAAAATATATGCACATGTTTCCACATGCAACATACCTGAATTGAGTGAAATGTCCACGGGTTTTCACTGCGATAACAATAATGCTTTCGCGACAGTAGCGGTGATGGATAAAAGAATCCAACCGGGGTGCGCGTTTCTTTCCGTCTCCAAATTTGGAGGTGACGGACGGGCACCATGGCCAATTTTTGTTTGCGCAGAAATTTTTATTTAAAAATATATTGATGTGAAAATATTCTGATTCATTTAAATTTTCCGGTGTCCGAAATGGAGCATGCCAATAAAAATCGGCACTTGCCAAATTATTAATGATATTGGTCAGGGAAAACAAAAATATTCTATTAGACCCAGTGGTTGTCAACCATAATTTAAACTTAATTTTATATTTGTCAACAAGCTTAGACACAATAAAACTAATGCTATCTATGGTTAGGCCATAATGTATTTATTATTATTAAATTTCAAGTGTACATATTAATTA
Source organism: Lepisma saccharinum (assembly GCF_977018435.1). NCBI lineage: Eukaryota > Metazoa > Arthropoda > Insecta > Zygentoma > Lepismatidae > Lepisma > Lepisma saccharinum. The sequence goes on along the minus strand of NC_139230.1, from coordinate 24,275,065 downwards.
ACGTATAAAGTTTTAAAAAATAGAAAGCTACTTACGAGTAAAATTCTTGGGATAGGGGCATCGACTTTTAAGAGACGAATTTACCGGTCCGCGGGCTCACGAAGGTTGAGAAACACTGGTCTACACGATCTTTTCAAAATGTTTAAAATCAGTTTATTCCGATGCTTGTCTGAAAAGTACCACATAAGATAGGCTTCTTATATGTGGTAAACATAATACTTACAACAGAGGACCTAAATTACAAGGAAATTCACAAAGAAGGCATTTGTATGTATATCGGTATCATACGAAATCATCTTGCTGGCGGCATCCCGAGATCAATAAACTGCCCACCGAAAGCTCATTTTCTCGTTAAATGCAACAGATAGTAACCGCGCGATTTATACAAATTTCTAGAGCCTTTCCATCCCACCTACGCATTATCGACGTTCATTTGTTTGTGGTTTTATGACTGAGTGGATCTCTAGTCAACTCCTACGGTTGAAGGCTACCCACGCGAGTAAGCACAGGGTCTCTGGAATGAATAAAGGAGTTAGATAATTGTGGCTCATTTTTTAAAAAAATAATCAAGTTTTATGTTATGTAGCGCAGTATTAGAATTCGGTTATTTGTCTTAATGTTCGTGATAATTGTTTTTTTATTAGCCTGCAGTGTTAATAGGGGATTATCAATCAGTTTGCCATATTCTAAAATTACTTTTCGAAAGTGCACCTCCTATTTCTTCGGATGAACAAATTCCATTTCAAATGAGGAACAAACCTACAACAGACTTGTTTGTGAATTACCATTGATTAAGTGTCTTAACCACTATTGTACCAAAGCGCTCAGGATTCTGTAAGTTTTTTTCTGCATGTATAATAAGTTGCTGTTTTAATTTCTTGAAAAGTACTGGGAATTCTGCAGGATTGAATTTCTTTTGTTTCCAATCTGATTATTTCTCTTATATTCTTGGGTATTCATTTCATGCTACTTTAGACCTTCCTATGTGTGTGTGTGTCTTGTGTTCGTCTATTCTCTCCCCCCACGTATGTCCGGAGCCTTCACATGGTATGTTGAGTATGCAGTTGGAATTGGGACCAAATTGTGCTCATCTCTGACAATGTATGCGTGTTGTGCCTTTGGGGCCAGTCTTTGGATTTCACTATTTGTTGTCTTATATGTAAATGGGGACCCAGTGAGTTTTGTTTTATCTGCAATGTGCTCCTGCACTTGTCTGAGTGTTTGTGTTTGAACCACGTGATAGTCAGTTGTCCTACCGATTTATTAGCTATATATATATCAAATGAAATCCTTAAAAGTCAGATAAAAATTACATGACAGACTATATACAGGTCAAATTTACATCAGGCATCAATTGTTATTTTTCGGTACCCGGTGTAGGCACATGGCACAGTGGTTTGGATCCCACTTTAAACTGTAGGTCCAGTCCCGATTAGCCTTCCTGTACATAAAGTGGACTTAAAACAACAAATCAATCAATCAAATCAATTATTATTTACAATACACCTCAATGGTGTAACACACATCAAGTGAGATTCACAACACCATTTTAGTCATTTTTAAAGATGGAACATCCTTCACACACTTACGTCAGTGAAAAGCAATGGTTTATTTCCCTCTGGAAGCCTAAAACGTACATAAATTATCTTATTATCTTGCCAAATGAAAATTCAATATCTCTATGCATGATTACCACGCCAGCAAGTTTACGAATGGAGGGAAAAGTACGACAATGGCTTCAGTTCGCAGGCAGATGGGTGGAATGACCTCCGCAATGACTCATAATCATAAGTGACTGCGCGTGCCTCCCAAAGATTCTTCTTCTTGAGATATACAGGCACTAACTCAAGACTTAAAAATATGTGTGGATCAGCAATGGATATATACTAAAATGCAGCAAACTTGTGCAATTCTACATGCAGAAATCTACTAGATAAAATACGAAAACAAATTAATTTGACTGTCCCTTGTACATATATTGTGTTTCTAAATTGTATCCGCTTCACGTCCTTCTGGTCAATTCATACTTTACCCTTCATTTTTTCATCACGTTCAAACACAAATATCCTGTCTTAGCCATGGAAATCAACAGCCGACCTGACCACAGTGACTTCAGTAACTGTAAAATGAAATAAACTCTAGGGTGCAACAACCAATTTCAAGATTAAGTCCTGTCAAACGAATCTTTGCGTAGAGAAGACGAAAGTAGAGTTTAGTGTTATAAATTTAGCTACAGATAATACTAATTTCTTCGGTATTGTGGAGGACTCTCTGAAAGACTTCTGCAAATCGTGTATCCGTAAGTTCCATCAGCAACAAAGTAGAAATTACTTACTGAACTAACATTTCGCACAATTGACGGCAAAAAATTTACTTATTTCATGAGAACGTTTACATTTTTGTTACAAATGTGACTATTATATTGTTTTTTGGGGGAGGACTAAATCATCCCTCGCAGGGATAAAAATGTATCCTTATTACTGGGGATAATTGGGTCTACGGGGAGGGGGATTATGTGTCTACGTCCCTGGCAGTTACCCTTTAAAGTAATGGTTTGGTAACAGTAACTAACTTACATTCCAAAACGAGTAACTGTTTTTCTTTTTGGCAAAGTAACTTTACCTGCCATTCAGTGTAGCAAGTGACTTCCAAAAACTGGCTGTAGATAATGGTTTCCGAGATATTATAAAGAGCTGCAGCGTTCTTCGTCGCACACTGCACACCGCTATCCTACATCGTGATATATTGTTTTCTCGGGAAGTTCGATATCCCTGCGTCAAGTTGTTCCAAACTTTTCGATGGAGATTCACTTTTCGCGGTGACAGCAGTGACGTCATGAACAGCTGGGAAGGCGTGGATCCCGGCCCCTGCGTGGGTCGAGTTTGGAAACAAAATCTGCCCACTGTTTCCTAGGTCATCGCACATCGTTACATTTATGAAGTGAGCATCGGGTTCGAATTATTGAAGGGTTGGGCGGATTTCCTTCGACGTTGCCGTCGGCATGATAACAGCGGCGGCATCCACTCAACAAATCCATATTTCCAGCCGTGCCTCGACTGTCGTTTACCCTCCGTCTGAGACCAGGCAGGTGGAGGTTCCGACACTGGTGTCTGCAATATTTGCATAACATGATAGCTAACGCTGGCGGAAGTCGTGACAGTGAAGATGGAGTGCCGTTCTTATTAAGTGTGCCTTAGCAATATCTTGAACCTTGCTCCCACTTCAATCTCGGAATCTGCTTACTGTGCTTGAGCTCTGGCAAGGGAATGTCGCTAGTTAATGATAAACTTCCACGAAGTTTGTATCAAGATCCATTTTGATAAACGTGGGATTCGAACCTCGGAACCTTGTGTCCCCACAGGAATCGAACTTGCACGTGTTGTGCTGCTTTTAGCAAACTATACTCCACCCCATGAGTCTGTGGAGCAACGCCGCGCATGACGGTAGAGAAGGGAGAGAATAACAGTGAGCGGAGCGAAGCAATCTGGAACCTTCGGTAGTGAGATATTGGGTCGACGGGCCTTCCCGATGGCATAGTGGTAACGTCGTCGTCTTCTAATCAATGGGTCCCGGTACGATAACTGGTGGAGGTGCATAGTGGTTCGGCTCCCATTTTGAACTATGGGTCCAGTCTCAGTTAGCCTTTCTGTGAATAAAGTGGACTTAAAAATTCACTAAAAAAATCAATATTGGGTTGACCCCTTAACGCGTTTGGCAACGAAGGCAACTAGAAATAACTGAGTTTCATATTCATGATTTGTTCTAACATAGCGGTTTGGATGAATGATGATGATCTCAACGTGGCTGAAAGAACGATCCATGTCTTCCGATATCAAAAAGTCATTTAAACTTGTTTAATATTTCTATACAGAATATAGTTTTTATATTTTTATATTCGAGATTTTAAAAAATAACGTTTTACATAAAGTGTCCAGAATTAATACCACTACTGTATGTATGTATATATATATATATATATATATATATATATATATATATTAGGGCTGAGCCGATACCACCATTTGCCGATACCGATACTTGTATAGTTCCAGTAAAATAACAAGGGCTAGTTACTGAGTCCAAAACTCATCACCGCACATTAGAATTAATGATATAAAATACTCCAAATTATTCATATATAACATTATATAACTTATAATGTCCTGAGACATTTTATGTAAACTTCTTTTTACCCCCAGAGGATGCAAAAAAAGAAGTTTTTGAAATGTTGCAAGCATTGTTAAAGTCTTGCAGATACACTGAAAAAACCGGTGTATTTTTATAAGCATCCCTGCCAGAGAAAGTTATAGTATGTATAATAAAATATATGTAGTGCGTATAGCGTACAACTTGCACAAGGAATGCAAAATAAATACAAATGTAAACAAAATTCTTATCGTTTGGATTAAACTGGAGAGGGAGGAAAACGACGTAAAAATATACACAAATACAGAATAGCGCAAACTGACACAGTTGAAAGTACACGATAATGGAAGCAATAAAGTCTCAGTAAATATGGGTCTGCAAACGAGCCGTTTTCGAGATAATTGCGAATGTGTGGTTAGAAGCCGTCACTGATTGCATTTTGTAAACACAGAGTGCTTTACCCCTTAAGCCACGTCAGAGTATGTGTTACATGCATGATGGAGCACCGGCACATTTTCCTGCTACTGTGAGACGACATCTAACACACAGATATGATCAAAGATGGATAGGCCGAGGCGGGCCTGTACCGTGGCCTCCAAGATCACCGGATCTACATCCTTTGGTTTTTTGTGTCTGGGGTCACCTCAAAAGCGTAGTGTACAACACTCCCGTTGACACGGTTGAAGAACTGGATCAGAGAATTGTACATGCTTGTGATCAATTCCGAATTGAACCGGGGGTGTTCGAAAGAATTCGAAATTCAGTGCGGAATCGCGTACAGTATTGCATCCAGATGCAAGGACGACAGTTTGAATGAACACCTCCTTTAACAGGTACGAGTGTACAGTAATTGTAACATGTAACATACTAACGTATACTGTATTCCTTATTCAAGTAAGTAGAATGTTCAATAAAAGCAATGAGATCTCCAATGACTTTTTTAACTATATTATTAGCATTTTACCAACTAGGACGACGTTTACAAACAATGAAGTCGGTGGCGGCTTGTAACCACACATTCGCAATTATCTCGAAAACGGCTTGTTTGCAGACCCATGTTTACTGAGACTTTTTTGCTTCTATTATCGTGTACTTTCAACTGTGTCAGTTTGCTCTATTCTGTATTTGTGTATATTTTTACGTCGTTTTCCTCCCTCTCCAGTTTAATCCAAACGATTACTTATGATGCACCCTGTATAAAACATTTATGCTTCTGAAATTGCTTACAAAAACGATTCTTTTACCTTTTACTGATATTTTCAAATCCCAGACTGCTATTCAGAGATTAAGATTAAGAAATGAATCTATCAGTAATTTTAGAGCATTTCTAGGCTTTCAAATATAGTGCGTGGTTGGAGAGAGCCGAGGTGTCAATATGGGGCAAGTCGCCACGCTACGCCAACAGCTTTAAAATTAGATACTTTGATTTGTAATTATCATAGCAGCTAGATACCTGGTATTTCATTTGAATGAAATCAGTCTGAATTTTACATGTCTTTTCAGATCAATGGTCCTTCTTAGATGTTTCAGATTTGATAGTAGAAATTAAGACTGAAGGCGAGAGGGGCTATCCTCCTCACTTCCCCCCTCTCCGAGAAGTCTGAAATATCCATCATGCCTCGACCTTGCCACCTAAAACTAACCTCCAACGTAAAAATAAATCACTTGCGAACATAAGAATGAACGGTGTTACCTTTCTCTGAGGTCTAAAACTAAGCCATCAGCCCTGAACACAACGTTTAAAAACATACAGTAAACTTTTAATAAATCTAAGTGGCCAAGAAATAAACGTTCCTCCCTTCCCACGGGAGGAGATGGTTCATACACTCCAAAGCTCGCACCGTTAAAACTCGAAATGGCAGAGAACTGATGGTGTATCGGGACGATACTTGTCTGTCTCTAGTAGCGTATTTTTCTGTCCTTTCGCATAGAAAATATAAATTAGTAAAGAAAGCGTAAGGAGAGAAGTAAAACTTATCAGTCTCTTGATTCTATATCAGGCGACTAATTGCAGTGCAGTGACGCGATATTGCAGTCTGTCTACTTTCTCCAAATGATTTAAATGTATATAAACTATATATTCAGTTATATCGCTTGGTGCGGAAGGAAATCCAAACTCATCACTACAATTTGCAGAGTAAATGCCGAAACACGCCTTCTGTAGTTATTCTACTCTGAACAATGACTGTGTCGTCTGACCAAGTCTAAATTTGGAAAGGGAAGGGGGCCTAGACTTGAAATTCCAAGAACTTACAAGGTTCACCTTTTCTCATGGCTGATAACCTTTTTGACAGCAAGAGGCCTGTCCATAAGGAGTGTTCGGAAAGTGCACCGGAAGATTTAAAGTTAAGCTGTCCTCTGTACCCCTCCCCGGTGTATTGTTATATGTGAGCGCACTTGTATGTACAAAATACGGGAGGCTTCAAAGCAAAGCTGGAAACAGAAGCAGCGAATTCCTAAGGGGATACTTGATTTTGCGGAGACCTGACTGCGATGTCACGTGCTTCTTGCTGTTAACGGAAACTTGAGTACACGTTCGCAAATCTAGTGCAAAAATATTTTTCCAAATATTCTTCACAACCAAGATAAGTTGAAATTGATATAGTCTCATTTCTTAGGGCGTGACTGGGGGGAGGGGGAGCAAAAATACAATCTTGCCCCTCCTCTGTGGCTTCTTCACATCAGGCAATACTGATAGCACTTGTGGGTAGAGGTGCAATAACCAAGGGAGGAACTTCCATTTCTTTGCCATTTAGATTTATTAAAAGTTTACTGTTTGTTTCAACCGTCATGTTCAGGGCTGATGGCTTAGTTTTACACCTCAGAGAGAGGTAACAACATTCATTTGAGGCTGGATGAGCCCCGGAACCGCTTTATGCCGGGACAAGGCCGGAAAATTACGACCTTAGGTCACCCACCACGGGAATCGAACCCTACCGACTAGACCACCGCGTCGTCTCGAATTCTTTCCCACCTTCAACTTTTTACCTAGAAGGCTCAAGCTTCATCTGCCCCCCCCCCCCTTTTCGGTTCGGAGAGGAGTCATTGCATCCGTAGTTGCAGATGGAAAAGAAGAGATTTAAAATTAGGCTGCTGTCTGACCCCTTCCCATCGGGTTACGCTGGGTTGTTTCGCACCGACAGCATCTGTACGTAAAATCGAAGGGGCGAATTCCTAAGGGGATAATTCCACCTTCTTGATTTGCGGAGACGTGGCTGTGATTCTTATCTGCACATTAGGGTGTATCGAAAAAAACTTTTTTTCGAAATGTTAAGGTGGCTAGTGCGGAAAAGTGGCCATTTGTGACCAAAAACACGTCTGATTTTTTTCAGATTTTTTGGAGGTCGTTTAGGTGGCGCGCATCGACCTTGAAGTTTTGATAGTGATTTGGTTATGCAACACGCACAACAATTTCACAAAAATGTCATTATTTGGCTATTTCATGTGTTTTTTTTTCTGCATTATGGTCATTTATTGTTTTGTTTATGGCAAATATGTTACATTCGTGCCTTAGGGGTGGTTTCCTATGCTGTTTACGTATGCTTTTGGTAAAAAATTGTCAATTTGAGGCTAAAAACTCCATATTTTTCTATTGATGGTTTCCAATTGGTTTCGACTGTGTTTTATTCGAAGGTTTTCCGATATAAAAGACTAAATAAAATATTTTGGCTTTGTAATTGCTAACAGTTTCTCAATTACTGTCCAGCGCTTCGCTTCGAGAGATCTGATTAATAGGGTCATTCAACAAAACGCATTCTTGGCCCATCCTGAAAATCTCCTGCTGGCTTTAATAACCGACAAAATCCCAGAAATAAGAAGTTTTGGTTGGCAAAGAATTAAGAAAGCAAGAGGATTGAAAAAAGGCAAAAGAATTCGCACTTTTGTTTTACCAACCATCAATTTTAATGCAGACCAATACTATCACATGGTTGATTGGGCTTCATGCTCCCTCCACGAGCCTACGTTGGCCAATAATATTACAAATGAAGAAGTAGATGACTACATTAAGAACAAAAATATAGCGGAAATTCAAGACTTCCCCTGCCACACACAAGGAGAAAGGACTTGTGAAAATTATCACAGAGGCTGCTTCTTCAGTTTTCGGTGCCAGTGCACGTGATGGTTACATCAAAGCGAAATTGGAATCTAGAGAACATATGCCGACATTTCGAACAAAAAGTAACTATAAAGTTCAAGGAGAAAACTAGAAGAAAATCTTGGCCTGCCCCTTAGTAAAATTATGTTTGCCAACATCATTTGGGTGGGTGGAGCTCGCAGTCCAGCCCCTCCTCGTGGTGAGCTCTGGGTTATTTTCAAATCATAATAAGTTATGAAAATAAGCGAAGCGCTGGACAGTAATTGAGAAACTGTTAGCAATTAGAAAGCCAAAATATTTTATTTAGTCTTTTATATCGGAAAACTTTCGAATAAAACACAGTCGAAACCAATTGGAAACCATCAATAGAAAAATATGGAGTTTTTAGCCTCAAATTGACAATTTTTTACCAAAAGCATACGTAAACAGCATAGGAAACCACCCCTAAGGCACGAATGTAACATATTTGCCATAAACAAAACAATAAACGACTATAATGCAGAAAAAACACATGAAATAGCCAAATAATGACATTTTTGTGAAATTGTTGTGCGTGTTGCATAACCAAATCACTATCAAAACTTCAAGGTCGATGCGTAAACGACCTCCAAAAAATCTGAAAAAAATCAGACGTGTTTTTGGTCACAAATGGCCACTTTTCCGCACTAGCCACCTTAACATTTCGAAAAAAAGTTTTTTTCGATACACCCTACTGCACATGGATCTTTCTGTCACGTACTTTTTGCTGGGACAGGGTATAGAAGATGAGCAGGCTATACTCCGTCCCATCTATCTCTGGAGCAGGCGAACGGAAACAAGTCTCTGCGCAAGTAGTGGCGCGAAACGGCTCCACCAATGAACACGTGAGAGGGAGCGGGTTTGCGTGGAGGGGGAAGCGACTGCAGTTACCAGCCTTCGAGCAGCGTGTACTGCTTCGTTCTGGCCACTAGATTCCCCCCGCTTGTTTGACACTATGCGTGGCCTTGGTCCAAAGATAGTTGGGACAGGATATAGATGTAATTTTTACTTTTGTAGCCATGGTGAAAAATCTCATCGTACTCGTATTTAATACTTTAAGCATATCATTCATTTGTGCACAATGCAAACCACATTTTTTCAAATTCCATGTGTTATTTTTAATCCCTCAAAGCAAATAAATGAAAGCATAGACTGTCTGTTCTAATTTAGGAGAATGTTCGTCGCTTGATGGATACATCAATAAAAGCCAGATGTATTAACAACACGCACTTTCTGAATAACAAATCAAATGACACTGTTGTATGAAATACAAGGAATGCTATTCATTTTAGTTTCATAATTTTTCTTTAATAAATATTCTCTCTTTGATTAATATTGATCATATGAATGTTAATAATATTTCTACGGAAAAGTGAAATGTATATGAATGTTGAAACTGATACTCGTTGTTCAAATAGCAGTTCAAAAGTTCAATAATAGAAAAATATATTTTTTATACCGGTGAACTATATTTGTGCAGCTACTAATTATAAATTCTGAAACAGAAATGAATTTCTAAGTTTGTAACTGTATTAGAAATTCGGAGTTACTTGTTAAAAAGTGAATGAAGTTTAAGGGCCTCCCCGATGGCGCAGTGCTAACGTCATTGCCTTGTAATCAAGGGGTCGCGGGTTCGATACCTGGTGAACCACATAGTGGTTCGGATCCCACTTTAAACTGTAGGCCAAGTCACGATTAGCCTTACTGTGCATAAAGTGGACTTAAAACACCAATTCAATCAATGAATGAATGAAGTTTAATTCAATGTGGCCATAACGTTGTCCTCAGCCTCTGACATGAAAACAAGATGCCAGATAGCAAATACCCACCACAGAGTTTATTATTTATGCGCTTTTGAGAATATAATAGCATTGAAACTTGATTCACAAGAACAAGGTGCTGGCTTTCTATTTTTTGTAATTTTGTTATTTAGTTTCGCTTTTCTGCCACTTTTGGCTGATATCATCGATGAGAATTGAGTGATCAGATGAAATAGATGAAGGGACGCTAAAGAAAAATCCACTTATAAGCCGGGATTCGAATCTGGGAACTTTGATGGCGACCTCCACGGTGGGGTGGTCATCGTAACGAGTTACGAAGCCAGAGGTAGTACCAGGTTCAACCCTGGTTAGGGCATGAATGTATTTTGTGTCTGTCTCATCATTCATTCATCGCTCATCGTTGCGATTAAGCTAAGAGGTGCAAAAGAAACTGAAAAGAAAAAGACGAGACAAGGATGAGGTGGTTATTAACGGTGCCTGGATGAAAAATTTCGATATGAGAAGGATTATATTTTTTGTTCTTCAATTTGTTTTTAATATGTAGTTGACATAATTGACGTGTACCTACACAGGAGCTGGTCGCTGAGATGCTTGGGGAAATAGGCTCTTAATCTTAATCCCTCACATGCAGAATTATATGGAGATCAATTTACTAGCAACTGACATGGCATAGTGGCATTGTAACGTCATCGCCTTGTAATCGGAGGGATCCCACTTTAACCTGTGTGTAAACGGATAAATCACTCAACGAAGCTTCTTACCACGAAATTTAATAATATTTTAGGCTATGGGCAGTCTGAGTAATATCGTTATATTGTAAACAAGATGTCTTCATTTGATATCATCTCGCAGATATCATCTCAGCACTTGATATCATAATAGCACTAAAAAAGTAAGTAAGAACGATTTAATTTAACGTTTTAGAAGATTATATCTAACCATTCGCTGTATTGATGAACAAATTTGTACTTGATTTATTTTATCCGACAGGCCGCTAAAGCATAGATAATGTGGCAGTTTCCATCTGAGAGGATTCCACCAGTCATGCTCAATAACCTGGTTCAGCAACCAAGACTTCATTAATCAAATCCCCTCCAACACCAATCATTACCGCCTGATGAATCCAATGGCGAAAGGTACTTACATATTCAACACGTCTAGCTATTCATTAATTATTCATGCACATAATACAAAGCTTTTTCGCACTTCAGTTACCATTTGACAAGCTATTGTGTTCATCGTGATTAGTGGGTGCAACAAGGGAAAAATCTGGGGATCAATTTTTATTTGTTAAATTGTTTGCAGAAAAGAGACGCGATTAAGAATGCATTTTAACATTTTATTCCATAAGATATTATCTCTTATCTGTTGAAAGTTCGGGTGACCCTTTTCGAAGACACACAAATGTCAACCTTTCTTCCACTTAGTACACCCTGGACTGCATGACTAACAAGGCTCTGGCGTCTGGACGCATGGCCGGTATAATCCTCCGTTGGGCTCGTGTCGTGTGCTGTCCTTTTGAGTTTGTGATTGTCCTTTCATCCATTTATTTTATCACCATTCATCCTCATCTTCGCGATTAGCCAAAAGTGACAGAAAAGCGAAGTAAAATTAAGCATATCAATCAATCAAAATCTGTCGAAAATTCTTGTTATGTATTTTTAAGTATATAGTAATTTGCTTTGTGGTTTCTAGTACCATGAATGACAAATATGTTGGAGCATTTTTATTCGAGGGTGGGGTGGGGTAGGATTTCCAGGCAAGTTTCGCCCAAAGTTCTAGGCTACTTTACTGATAGGAATATGGTAAAATATTATATTGTCTTGAAACGGAAATTCGCGTTTCACCTAATGCATTTTAAAGGTAAATATGTTTAAATGAACAACATTCTGATCAATGATAGGGAATATAAATAAAATATTTTGTAATGATACTATTGTAATAATCCTTTCTCTCAATATTATTGTTAAATTTGTGTGTGCTTGACACACAATAATATCTTACGACTTCTGTTGGAACATATGTTTTACTTAAGTATTAATAACATATTTATACTTATGCTTTGTACTTATGAGCAGATTTGGCTAGAGATCATAAAACATAAAAGCAAAGGTAAATTTATCGCCTCCGCATTGTATCGGACTAGGCTCTTCTGTGCAAGTTATTGTTTTTCTTGCTTTTAGCAATAACTATTACAAAAATAATTTAAGGTGTCATTATTGAGGTGAACGTACATTACTAACATAGGAGTCCAAGATTCGAATATTGTACCCAAGAATAAAGAGGTGGAAAAGCGAACATTGTCAACATTAAGTAACCAGTCTATATTTTTTTGTGTACCCGCAGAGGTGATTAAAAATCATGCAGTTTCTCAATGCTATGTTGTGTTTCTAGTACGACATATTTGTCTCGTACAGGGATACGCGTATTATTCAATGCGTGAACCTAGAAACTTCAGATGTGGGATTGAAAATCAATTTTAAAAGAGCTGTGTAGGTTATAAGCAGAAGTGAACATTTGTGATATGTTAGGGAAAACTGGGTTCCTTTAACTGGTTTTGAAACTTATTCATTCATGTATATGTCAAACATAAATTTAAGAATTATATTGATAAAAATATAGAAATTTTAAAATGTCGTCATAACAAAATATCCCCAATGTTACTTACCAGGAATTTCCCTCATTTAAAATATATCCTTTTACGAAATACGAATTAGAGGTGGCTGGAATGCCATTTCGTAAAAAATGGTGGACATCTGTTAAATTTGATTATCTATGTTGATAAACCATTAGGCGAAACGGGATTAGGCAAAACGGAAAGTCATCCATGTGTTTGCATGCCACGTATCTCTTACGTGGCCATGTAATGTTTGTATCGTAACGCACGTGACATAAAAATCTATTAATTTCTCTTACATAACACCATTTTTTTGCTACATTTGGGTAATCGCGGCGATGAGGATGAAATGGTGACTACATGAAATTCATGAAAGGACACTCACAGTCCCACACCAGAACTCGAACCTCGTAGTCTGGAACTATCGTAAGGAAATCGCTCAGTACCGTCGGCCATTTAGGAAGCTGCACGAATGAACGTCAAACCTCAACAATTACTAAAATTGTTTTGATGCGGTAACATAGTTTGGACTGATAGAAATTAAAGCATTAACAGTTTGGTATTCGAAAGTGAAATTTTCCTAAATCTCCTCAATTATTGGAGCTTCTTACTATCTTACCAGCAATAAAAATTTTCATGTCGCCTGTTTCTGTATTTTACATACATGATCGAACAGTTGGGGGTTCTCTATATGTATTTTAATGGTTTCTTTTTAAAAAAATCACAAAAAACCGTGATGCCCAAGGAGTGGGTGGTGGGGATCATAACCCCCTCCCTTTTGGTCTTTAAAAAGGAATGCCAAGTGCACGTAATGATGGTAAAATATACAAGAGAACTGGCTACTATAAAAAAGAAAACCTAACGTTCTCTTTCCAATCATATCTCCCTTACAAAATTCCTAGGCAGGCCGCTGCTAATTATCCATTTCCTGATGTACGTTTGTTTGTTTTCAGTTCGGTTTCTCAATCAAATTTATGCATAGAAAGGCCAATCAGGACTATCCTTACGGTTAAAGTGGGATTCGGACAAATATCTTTCTCCACAGGGTATTATTGAACCCGGAACCCCTTGATTTCAAGGCGACATGTTACCATTCCGCCATTGGGGTGGTCTCTATTTATTCTTGGGTACCTCGCTATATATATATATATATATATATATATATATATATATATATATATATATACACACACACACATACATATATCATGCTGCCTTGATTCATACATTTATAGTACACTTTACTAATGACAAAATCTATATGACGTCAAAAACTTCAAGGTTACTGTGCATAAAGTGGACTTAAAACACCAACTCAATCAATCAATAAAAAACATCAAGATGATTTACTTCAGAAAATATTTTTTGTTTAACTTAAATGAATTTTCGTGGCAAAATGATATCGCGAACAATTGCACTCATGAGATCAAGTTTCAGGAAATGTAAAAAAATGCTTAACTGTTAAGTATTTGTACCTGCTCCTACAACACACTTACAAGCATTTTTCAGAAATGTCTCGTCTGGACACAATGATCTACAAATAGAAATGCAACAAAAATGCAAAACCCACTCCGAGAACAGTTATATTTACTCTCTCTGTGAAAAATTTAATATTTTCCTCTGAGAAACATTTTCAGTGTGACCTATTGACTTGGGACAAATTTTAGGAATTTATGCTGTGTTCTATTTGTTGGTTACGCTTCAACCGAATAGATTTCTGAATAGTCTCTGAGCTGTTGAACTGAGAGAAACATTGACGTATGTTCGACTCACGTGACATACCTTCCTAAACTTCCTTAACTCACCTCCATTCATCCTCGCTGGAAAGTTCCAATTACTTCGGTGACGGATAGGGTGGAAATGGATCAGTTGTTCCCGGCACGTGGAGGGTAGAGGGTTGGCAGAAAGACTGCTGATGAGGGGGAAAAGCTCTGAGGAGGTGCGCAGAATAAAAATAGCGGCTGATTCCGAAAATTGAAATGGCTTAGGAAAATGTGGGTGAATACAAATATTCCCCTTCAGTTTTGAATCATCTCCTTACCATGTTATCACAGGTACTTACCTTGGATTAAGTTCACAATGCAGTTTTTTTTGTTTGTTTTTTCTTCAGATGATGCTTCTAGTTGAAAGGTATTCACTATAAATCCAGCTAATTGTAGGAGGGGGGTCACCAGGCTTCGCTGACTGTTACATAAACCGTTACTAAAAACTAAATATCCTCACCAAGGCAGTAATTTATTTTATTAAAAACATAAACTAAACGTAACGTTTCAACCTTCTAGCAAGGTCTTCATCAGACTCTGTATCAAGTACAAAAGTAACAAGATACACAAAAAGGGCATTATATATACACAAACATTACTCCCTCCAGACTATTAGAAAGTTGTTAGGAACTTGTTAGGAACTTTCTAGCAGGTGGCTTTCACTTGCCAACTGTACTTTCACCTAAAAGGTTGAATATATATATATATATATATATATATATATATATATATATATATATATATATTCATATAGAATGTGGTTGGACTTTTTATCTCACGCTCTTTTTCCTTCATTTTTTCCCTTCTCCTCTCCTCTTTCTCTCTTGTCCTTTCCACTCTTTCTAACACCTTCTTCCATTCTTTGTTAAACTTCAGTCCCCCATTCCAGTTCATTATGTCTTCTTCACCTTTCTTCTCTATTTCCTTGGCTTCCTTCCATTTTCTCACTAGCATTCTCTTCTCCCTTCCTATCTGCTTAGCCTCATCCCACTCTATGTCATGTCCTGTTTCTCTCGTGTGTTTAAATATTGCATTTCTCTCTCTCTTAAGTCGTACATCATCCCTATGTTGTTTAAACCTGTCTTTCAGCCTTTTTTCGTTTCTCCTATGTACACACTCCGACATTCTTTACATTTCACTTCGTAGATAATCCCCTCCTCTTCCTCTTCTCTGTTCTCCTTTTTCTTTCTTGCATTCTTCGCTATTCCTAAGATGCTTGTCCCTCCCTTCCTGTAAGTTTTAATTCCCGCTTTCCTAAGCACTTTGCATATCTTTTCTGTGGTCTTTCCCATACTCCTTATTCCAAACCTTCTCTCCTCTTTTTCTTTCTCTTCCAATTCTCCCCTGCCCGTTTTCTTACTTCTCCTGTTTATGTCCAGTCTATCATGCTTCTCATAGCCATTCTTTTCCAGCTGTTTCCATAGGCTATTTATTTTGCCTTCTTTTTCACATTCTTTCACGCATCACTAGTATTGCAAAACGCCACCCTCTGACCTGTCTGTTTAAACTCGTGAGATATGGTCATTAATCTCTCACTGAGTGAAGTTATTGTCCAATATTATGAAATAAAATACTAATAACAAATACGTAAATATTTTAATATTATATTAACTCGAATCATTCAATCATAAATGCATATAACTTTCTTCAAGAATTGACTTTTCTCTGCCAGCCCTGCTAAATTTTCACTTTTCATCTACTGATTTATACGAGGGGTGCCCAGAAAGTAAGTTGCAATTAGTAGGGACCTTGATTTTTCGCAAACGTGAAAACCGTGAAAAATGTTAATTGCTGCAAAGTTGTGTTTGTGAATGTGCAGTGATGTCTGGACACATTTCTCGCCCGTTTGAAATATCGAAATAACGCGAATTTGGCATAATAATAATAATAATAATAATAATAATAATAATAATGCGAATTGTGTGCGTTTCTAGCGATTTTTTTTAAAAATGTCAACACTGTTAAGCCTTGTTTCTCTGTTAATAAAACATTAAAATGCTGACCAACGCAAAATTTATAGTGTAAAATATATACACTAAAAGCGTAACATTTCCACCCTCTAACAGATCTAACAGACCCTGTTAGAGGGTGGAGGCGTTACGTTTTTTATGTTATATTTTTATACTATAAATTTTGCCTTGGTCAGCATTTTAATGTTTTTAAAAGAATGTCCTAAAACAACGAAAAATTCAGTGAAATCCAACAGTCTTGTATTTTCTAGGCTTAAAGAAACAAAATGTGCCATATTTGTGTACATAAAACGTGCAAGTTTTCACATTTTACAAGAGTAAATTATAATGCTTGTTATACATGGAATACTTCCGACAGCCACTTTAAATCATGTATTTTCCACGATTTTTTCAACTTCTTTCAAAACAATTTGCATCACAGAGCAAAGTGGCAGGGTTCTAACAGGAGATCGAGTGCGTATCTACCGTCACAACGGAGCCGTATCTTCAGTATTTGTCGCGCGAGAAATAATGGAGCTCAGTCATTAGGGCGTCTGACTACCATGCGAGAGACCCGGGGTCGATCCCTGGCGGGGGAGAACCGGGATATTTTCCACCCGTTCAAACTGCTCCGGCACCCACCCAGCGTCGTATCAAGAGGGTACCTGGAGGAAACGTTGGGGGGTAAAGGCAGCCAGGAGAGTAGTGCTGATCACATCCCCCCACCGTTGGCCGTGTTCAAAAAAGTGTGGGATCCTAACTCCACACCCCCTAGACGCCTTCATAGCTTGGTGCAAAGCACAGGGGAGCACTTTACTTTTACTTCCTCAAAAATCTGTTCCAACATGTCAAACTGTCATGAAAATACGTAGACCATGTGACCTACAATTGAAGATAATAGTTTAAAAGCACTATGGAAGTATGAGTTTTGGTATATTTGGCAGATAAATGTTCTAAAACAAAAACGCGAATTTTGGGAAACGTAACACTAACAAGTCAAAAAAAAATGCCACTTTTTGTGCCATAATATATCGGTATCTGTCACGTGAGATTGATTGATTTAAAATGTTTGGGTGCGTCGCTACTTATGGTCATTATGCAGCCTTCAGTATGTACGGGGAAAATTCCATTATCTAGAACTCTTACCTTAAAATTAAAAGGGGGGTATGGAAAATACTTACTTACTTCTTCTTCCCCTTCGTGCTGTTAGGCGTCGGGGTCCTTCAGCCATCTGCTAAAACTCTTCCTATGTTGTGCCATTCTCTTAACTTCCATTAGTGCCTTTCCTCTTTTAGTAACCATCTCTGACAGGTATTGCTCCCATTCTATCCGAGGTCTTCCTGTTTCTCTCCTTCCTTCTGGTCTTGGTTCCATTACTTGTTTCGGTATTCTTTCTTCTCCCATTCTCATGACATGACCATACCAGCCCAGTGTTCTTCTCTCTATTATCTCTTCAATTGATTCTACTTGTAGCTGTTCCCTGATTTTAGTGTTCCTGATTCTATCTCGTCTGGTTTTTCCTACGACTCTTCTGAGGTATTTCATCTCTGTTGCTGTTAATCTACTTTTATGCTTATTTTGGAGCGTTAAGCTTTCTATGCCATACAGCATTGTTGGTATAATTATGGTTTTGTAAATCCTTAATTTAGTATTTTCTTGTACCTCCTTTTTTCCTACTATTGTATTACTTATTTGGTAATATATTTTATTTGTTTTTTGAACCCTGCTTTCTTCTTCTACTTTTCCATCGGCTGTTATTATTGTTCCCAAATATTCATATGTATTCACTTGTTCTAGCTGTTCTCCTTGCCATTTTATTTCCAATCTCTTTTCATTTCCATGCTTTGATATATGCATTACTTTACTCTTCTTTGGGTTAACTATCATTTCTCTATCTTGTATTGGGCTGGCCAATTCTATTACTGTATTTTGTAGTTCCTGTTTTGTTGATGTTATTAATGCTATGTCATCAGCATACAGAAGTGATTGTACATAAACTGGTTTCAGTTTCCTATTTCCAACCTTACATTTTCGTGTTCGTGTTCTTGATCCATTAGTATTATAAATAGTAAGGGGCTGAGGCTATCTCCTTGTTTAACTCCTTTGTTAATTTTAAATTCTTTTGATTTCTCGCCTCCTATTCTCACTATTCCTTTAACTGTCTTGTAGACACTTTGTATTCTTCTTACTATTTTTTCTGAGACTCCTATTTTCTGTAACGCTGACTATAGTTGCTGTCGTGGTACTGTATCAAAGGCTGCCTTTAAATCCAGGAAGGCTACAAACAGTTCTTTTTCTCTGCTAAGAAATTTATCTATGGCTTGTCGTAGCGTGAAAATGTGATCTTGCGTTTGTGTTCCTCTTTTGGAAGCTGCTTGTTCTTCTTCTAACTCCTCCTATACTTCATCTCTTAGTCTTCTTCCTAAGATTCTTGTGTATATTTTTAGAGCTACTGAAGATAGACAGATTGCTCTATAGTTTTCACATTTTACAGTGCTACCCTTTATGTGGATTGGTGATGATCATGTTTCTTTCCCAATCTTTGGGTATTTTAATTCTCTTCCATGCTTCATTACAAATCTTCCACAACCATTCTACAACTTTCTTTCCTCCCATCTTTATTAGTTCTGGGTATACTCCGTCTGCTCCTGCTGCTTTTCCTAATTTCACTCTCTTTATTGCATCCTCCACATGTTGCATTTTTATTTCATCTCTTCCATCCTCTTCTACATTTACACTCTCTATTGCATCTTCTTCATTCACCTTCCCATTTTCATCTCTAACTGTGTTTTTGTAATACTTACTCCATGTCTTCAATATATCTTCAGTTTCTGTTTGGATCTTTCCTGATTCACCTTCTATGTTTCTTTTTCTCTTCCCATATTTTCCTTTCATTGCTTCTACTGTCTGCCAGAACTTTCGACTATTCCCTTGAAACTTTTTCTCTATTTCTAACCCAAACTCTTCCCATGATTCTTTCTTTGCTTGTCGGACTGCTTCTTTTGCTTCATTTCTCCTCTGAACATACTCATACCATTGCTCCTCTGTTTTATTTTCCATGTACCTCTTCCATGCTTGTTTCTTCCTTTTAACGATATATTTAACCAAGTTATTCCACCATCTTGATCTTTTCTTTTGATCTCCTACAGTTGTTAAGCCACAAACTTCTGTAGCTGTTTTAATCAATACTCTTTTTAGAATATTCCATCTTTCTTCTAATTCTTCTTTATCTTGGTTCTGGATACTTAGCTCTCTCTCCCTTTTGTTCAACTCTTCCTTCACTTGCCTTTTAAATTCCTTTTGCTTGCATTCTGTCCTTAGTTTTCCTATTTTAATTTTTGTGTACTTTGCTTTTTGTATTTGTTTAGGTTCCTGAAATCTTGTTTTCATTATTAGTAATTTATGCTCGGTGCTTAGTACTGCACTTCTGTACACTCTGACATTTTGTATTGCATACCTTGTATTTTCTGTGTAAGTGAAATAACCTATTGCACTTCTTTCTCTTCTCCTTTCTGATACAAATGTTATTTTATGTATTGTTTTATGTGGAAAAATGTATCTACTATAAGTAAATTATTGTCTATACAATATTCAGTCATTCTTTCTCCATTGCTATTTTTCACTGTTTCTGCTGTATGCTTTCCCATACACTCATTCCCCTTCTCTGATTCATTTCAAATTCTGGCATTCCAGTCTCCCATGATTATCACATGCTTAGCAAAGTCCTTAGCCTTATTCATGGTATCCTGTAGGTTGACATAGAAAATATCTTTTTCACATTCATTTGCATCCTCTGTAGGTGCATAGATCTGAATAAATGATATCTTCTCCTCCATTTCCATATCTACTCTTAATATTTTTGATATAATTGGTTCACAATTTACTATTTTCTTTGTACATTCTTCTTCAAATATTATACCTACACGTATATCCCTTATTCATCAGCATCTCTCCTGATCCTTTCCTTTTTGGTCTCGCTTATGCCTAAGATTTTAATCTTGTATTTATCCATTTCTTCTATTATCTCACATTCTTTTCCTGTGAGAGAGGTTATATTCCATGTTCCAATAATAATTTTCCTTTTCTTGCCTTGATCTGTCCGGCATCTACCTTATGTCTTCTCTGAATAAAATTAATTTCTATGCCACGTGGGTTATTAGCCCTACGGTGAGTCTAGCCGAATGAAGGGGCTGCCTTCTTATGGCTTTCCGGCCTGCCAGTTTGGAGGGTTTACTCCCTCGCAGTGTCACAGCCATTCTGTTGCTCCAACTCCGCCTGTAACTGTCTGGTTCTAGACTCCTTTGGACTGATGTCCTCATCGACTCGAGGCCAGTACTGAAGAGGCTGCTGCCCCTCTTCAGGGATTTTTATCGACTTCCCAGTCTAGATCCACAGTGTTTAGCAAAATCAGGGTCACCTCGAGAAGGATGTGTTCATCGAACACGCACTGCGGTCTTTGCAAGGGAGAGGTTATATGTTCACCTTACCCTGGGTCGCCCCTCGACCCCGTTTGGAAAGTAACTTTCCCAAAATAACTTCCAAGATATCAAACTCTCACGAAGAGTCATAGGCCATGTGACCTACAATTTGATACAGTAGTTTAAAAACACCATGAAGGTATAATTCCAGGTATTTGCCAGAAAATGCGCTAAAATGGAATTGTGAATTTTTGGAAAAATAACACCGAATAATAAAAAATAAGAAATAAAAAAAATACACCAATTTCAATAAAAAATAACAAATCAAGTTCCCTACCGATTAGGCATAAATAAAACAAGAATATCAGTAGTAATTTATTTACAGTGAGTCCTAACCTAATTTTCGGCATAATCACCACCGTTATTCTGGCATTTGTCGTAGCATGACACTGTATTTTGTATCCCCATGGCATCTGTGTGTGACAGCAAAGACTGGAACTATCTCTACCGCAGTGAAGCTGTCAAATCCTTGTCCTGCCAGAAACGTCTTCAGTTGAAGAAAGAGATGAAAGTCGGTACATGCAAGGCCAGGGCTGTACAGGGAGTGGGTTTTATGTATTAATCCACGCAAGAACTGCGCTCAGCATCTCCAGTGCCAGTCTTGCCTCAACCGCCGAACTGTTCATATCACAGACTGTGAGAAAATCAACAGTATTGCAGCGGAACTATATTCTGCGCGCACGTTTGGGTCTATATATGCTAAAATTTGCTGCAAACTTAACCTGTCGCGGGGCTTAGAACTGTCCTAAAACAGCTGCATTGCGACTGTACCAGATTACAGCTACATGCCACTTCTTCCTGCCCGCATGTGTGTGTCGCTCTCCGGGAACTAGTGTTGCGAACAGGCACCATTGGAGCTTTTTTCAGGACGCCCCTCGTATATGAACTTTCACAAGCTGTTATTAACAGTGTGTTCCTGTTTTAACGTTTGATTAGCTAACTCGGGTACCTATGTATAAATGCAAATCTATAAATTGCTTGCGTTAAATTTCTAATACCTACATACCTTTTCGTCAGCAATAATGGTATAATGCATGTTGTCAGCTTCACAGTACTTCACTTGGATATACTGTACTGAAGCAGAAATCCCATTGATAATGTAAGGAAATATGACACTTTCTTTTGTACAATTCAATTGTTTCACTTATATGTAAAAGTTAAGTTGTTTGCTTTACAGAGAAGAGAAGTAGCTTTATGCATCGAAAAATGAGTCCGCACTCATGGTTCTTGCAAGCAGATGTTTCAAACCTAAGTGGGAATATCAACATATAATACCAAGAATGGCTAAGGAGATTGATAAATTACAAAATGTATTTCTTAATCAATCACTCTTCACTCTAATCTCATTTAGTCGAACTTTAAAAATAATCAAGTACTTTATTTTAAACTTACTGCGTATGATAAAATTCCGTAATACTTCCCTAGCTTGTGAATTGTAATAATTTTCCAAATTCACTATTTTGCAGTTCGAATTCAGATCATAGAGAATAGAGAAATAAAGTCAATTTCATAGAAGATAATATTTGTACTTAACAAATCCATACCTGGATCTGTATGAGTTTATTATTTTCATTTGCAAAAGCATCGATTTAGTTTAGTTTGTAATTGTCAGGGAAAAATTTAAATTTTGTCCTGGAAAACCTGGAAAAGTCATGGAATTTCATTTCTGCTTGTTTGTAGCCACCCTGATATACATCAGATTGGGGTGTAAAATAGGCAACTTTATAGCAAAGACTAAGGGTAGTATGTGTATCAAGTTCAAGTTTGTATAATAACTGTAAATTATTATGTCTTCAGTCTGAACTATCAGCCTAAAATTTGGAAATTACTTCGAAAAAAAGTAAAATTTGTTTTTTTAAAAACATTTTTCATTGTGAAATTTAATCATTGTGTATTCAAAACAGTTTATATGCAGTAATGACTGAAATTAATTTCATGTCGATTGTAAACTTGTTTCAGTTTTCTTAATGATTTTTTAAAATACAAATTTCTGAATTTTAAAATCTCTCTATCGCCATGAAATTGTCATTGATGGGTTCCGATTGGCTTTTATCAGCATCAATTTAGTTTTAAATGAACTTTGATATACTTGGATGTTGTGGAAACACATGACTCTTTTCTTCTATCAAAAAATGATTACGTGAATTAAAGCGTTTTAGTTATCATTTAACTTGCATCGGGAGAACGAATTGATTAACAAGAACAAAAGTAAAACAAACTTATCAAGATGTATTAGAAAAGTGGCTTCGCTGTCTCTTCATAAATTTTGTTTACTGTTACACATAATTTATTTTTTATTTATAATCCATTACATTATGTTTAAAATTATGAGGTTTGGATTGTTGACCTAACTAACAGATTAGTAGCCCCTGTAATATGATATTATTTTATATTTCGTTTTCAGGAAATACGTTTGAAAATGTCCAGAATTTTATTCAGAACGTGTAAAAGAGAGAAGCTTCACATTCCTTCCAAATGCGTCGACACCCTTGCATTTCAGCAACCTCCAGCATTCTTTCGCTTCTCCCATTCCTGCATCTGCCGGGGAAGACTAATGGGGCAAGCGATCTGTCCTGAAGGCGAGGAAACTTGTCATCTCTGATCCCTTCCCTCATGAGAGATTGTTTCGCCCTACTCTCTGGCGTGACTCAGTGGTCTGCGGAATAGTAACGAAGCTATTTTCCTCAATCGTAGGCTACATCTCAGCCGTAAGCATGTCTTTTCACATTATCTGGCAGTTGCATTCGTTGGAACAATCATCAAATATTACGAAAAAGGTTTAAAGAGGCCTTTATTAACACGTAAATTATCCGAGGTGTCATGTCATGTTCCGTCCATTTTCGATGGGATGAATTTTATTTATATGGGGAAGGGAGGTAAAGATGTGGCTATGTTTTGGACCCAACAATGGAGATATTGTTGCGTTTCGTCCGAATATGTAGTCGAAATATTAGTATATTTCAACATCATCCTCTCACTGTTGTTACAAGTATGTACTGCTATGGGCAAGCTTATTGCCAATAAGAATCTACATGAAGATGAGTGATGATATAATGCAGTTGCTGAAGGGACACCCATGCCCAGACCAGGATTCGAACCCGGGACCCCTGGCGTCGCAGCACGCTGTGCTAACCACCCCCGGAAACCCATATCTTCTGTGGTATCCTCAATCCCTTCAACGTTCCGGCTGTCCGAATAAATTGCCTTTCTAAAAATATTGTACTCACGATTATAGATAAGGTGGAGAGGGGCGTGGCGGAGTGGTTAACAGCGTGCTACAAAGCCAGGAGCACCGGATTCGAAACCAGGCATGGGTGTTCTTTGTAAGTGTCCCTTCATCAATTTCATTATATCATCACTTATCTTGATCGCCGAGCTTAGCCAAAAGTGGCAGAAAAGCGACGCCAAATAAGGAAAATAATAAAAATAAGATGTTTTTGCTTCATTTTGTTATTTATTCAGATTGTTTGTAGATTCTTATTGGCAATAAGCTTGCCCAAGCAGTGCATACTTGTACCAGTGAGGGGGTGATGTTGAAAGATACCAATATTTCGACTACATATTCAAACGAAACGCAACATCCTCATAGTCGTGATTAGCTAAAAGTGGAAGAAAAGCGACGTAAAATAACCTAATTCAACTTCAATAGATGAAGGTTAAACTTGCCATTGATACACAAACAAATTAACCCCCTCACATTGCTTCCTAGTGCTCATCACGTGTCACGTTACCTTAGCTGCACAACGAAGCCAGGGATCGTAGGTTCAAATCCTTGATAAATCACGGAGGTTTCATTCTATTTGCTTCTTCTCTGGCCTCCAGGAGGTCCTTCTCGTACTGATGTCCTCCAGTACCCACTTCTCCTACTGAGATACAAGTAAGACAACTTCTTCCTTTCTTTTCCCTTTATTCGTCTCGTATTTACTAATCTCTAGACTTTTTACTAGCCCTTTACAAATTCATGGTGATGAACAACTTTTAATAGTTATAAATTAACAACTAATAGAGGCTTATAAACTTCCTACAACATCCAATTAGTATCTTTGTCAACCTTGAACCCTTAACATAATAACTTTTATATTAATATGTACACTCTACTCAATTAAACTTTCTTTTACTAATTTTTTCTCTCTAACTTTAAGATCTAAAGATTAATAATTGTAGACCTAACACACCCAAGCTTTAGCCACGGTTACAATGTAACCAAGAATAACTCACACTTTTCTGTGTAAACCAATTATTATTCTAGGTACAGAATAATTGGTTCTTGTTCTGGTATGATATTAAATCATACCATCATGTAAAAAAATGGAAATTACAAATTAAGGATAAAGAACAAAGATGAACGGGGGAATCCGGTAAACATTTTCGCGTATCACACGTTCCGGTATGATTTAAGGCACCGGGACAATAACGCATACCTAAGAATGTATGCGGGTGGAGGAGGACATTTTTCGGGGGTCCTCCTTAAAAATGAACCTTCATACATGTTATCATTCATATTCAGCCCCTCTTAACGTAGATAAGTTCAAAAGCGACGTAAAGCAGACAAATTGCAAATTGCTTGCTAGTAATTTATCTGGAATAGATGAGAAGTCTCATGATCCTTTCCAAATACATGCAACGAATATATAGAACACTTGTAGAGAACAGCACAAATGGAAGGATATCAGTAGTAATAATGAAACTTCTCTCCGGCATTGGTTAGATCTTATATGTTATTTTACTGCAAGATAGTCTACTCCGAACTTCAGTGTTTCGGGTTTGTGTGGTTGTGTATCGAACCTGAAATTCACCAAGGTGAAAAATCCCCATCCACATGGGCGAAAGATGGCTTCCAGTAATAAAAAACCGAAAAATAAAAGAAGCAGGCTGCATTTTTCTCGTTACAGAGCGAGAGCAGTGGGCTGAACACTTCGTTGTAAATTTCGTGGAATATGGGCTCTGATCCTTTCCTTATGGGCGTTGCCCAGCTCCCATTCATGGTTAAATGGAACAGGGCTAGAGAGTTAGAAGAGGAGAGAGTATTGGCAAACTTCCCGCCTCCTCCCAGCTGAATGAAAACTGCCGGTCCCAGGCTTAATGGCGCTGCTCCCTTCGTGAATGGTCTTGAAGTTTGATTCAACGGCAGCTTCTTTCGTGAATGAACTTGAAACCCAAGACAGAAGTCGCTTGGAATTGGAGTGGGTAGTGGCGTTTTTTTTCTTTCTCTCTTTTTGAAAGGGTTAAAAGGAAGCAATTTACACTTCCAAGAAACTTCGAAAAAAAAAATTAGAAAAATGTCCATATTGCTTCCCTCCAGCCAGATTCTAAGTCGGTCCCAAAAAAATGTCTCTAGAATTTGTTACTTACAATTAGATCAAAGAGTAATAAAGAAATGCAGATTCGGTGCAATTCGATCCACCGTTCTCAAATAATTAGGCAGTTTCACTGTTGATCTCGTTCAGATTTACAATAATTACATATGTGCAAATTACTATGTTTAGTTGTGGTAATTTGCCCAGCAGTAGGAATTAACCTAAAAAAACGATTCAACTTTCGAAGTTATAAGGCAAACGTAATCCATTTAATATTGTACCGGAAGCAAATAAAATAGTATGGTTTTGCAAGATAAGCAATTTTACTTTTGCGCATGTATAATAATGTGCATAATTTTTGTTCTGAATTCTCTTGTTACTGTACTCATTAACAACATCAGGCAAGCTTGCATCGAAAGGGAAACTTGTTTGTATACCAACCACTTTTGTTCTATGAAGAGACGAAGTTACAACCCCTGCGTTATCGATCTCTCGAATCTAGGCGCGTATGGCGTTTGCGCCAAGGTTCCTCCACTCTGTTACCCCCAGTTTAGAACTCATTCACTCGCTCTTTCCTCCGCAACGCGAAAAATAAAAATGGTTCCCCCACCTCCCCTTGACGTCGCAATTTGGCTTTTTTGAAAGCTGCACCTGTTACTAGTATCGACAAGTTTGAGCAATGTGTTGTAGGGAACGACAAGAAGCTTTCTGTAGAATTTTAAAATTAAGTTTTCCTCTCCTTGCATCAGAACCAGATTGGGTTTTCCTTGCTGTATAAATATCGAAGAAAACCGTACCACAATTTTTAAGGAACCTTTAAAATTTACGAATTATCAATTATCACCAAACAAATTAATTGAATGATTTACTAGAGACTTGCATTCGGGAGGTTCCTGGTATAATAGCCGACCTTTATACACCTAAAGATGGTTTGTGTAGTAAGTACGGTGGCTATTTCATTCTGTTATTTGGCATAACTTACTGTTTTATAAATATGCATCCATGTATAAATCAGATGGAAAGAAAATGGCACACATATTCTTTCACTACGGAAATAACTGCGATTTATGCTGTCTAACATTATACACAATTTTAATGGTACCTCAACCTTTGTGTACCGTGAGGGTTTGTAAGAGGCAAGGAAGGTTGAGGCATTAGAGCCATTCTAAGCATCGCCGGCTCCCGTGGAGGAGTGGTTAGCACATCGCGCTACGACGCCAGGGGTCCCGGGTTGCGTATTTACAAACCCTATAGTACTGCAGAACCTCCAACGATATTTGGCTACTGATTGGCTGCTATTCCGGAAGTTGATGCAGCGTTCCTTCAAGTTAACGCTAGATGGCAGGGTTCAAATTAACAGTGTAAATTTCAGATATCCATCCCAACTAGATAAGAAACCCATTTACACTAAGGTTCATATTTTTAGCAAAATTATGTAAATTAATGTTTTAGAAGACAGAAATCAGAACTCTTCTTGAAGTGAATGATTTTTCTATTTAAAGTCACATCAGTGCAAACATTGAAACTACCAATGACTTGAGAAAATTATGTATATCCAACGTATAGCATTTTAAACATCATATTTAATTATATAAACGTATATTTCTTAACATAATTTCGACAATCTGTTTACAAACTTTATTACTATATAATCACAAGGCTTATTTTTCCATACTTTTGCTGTAAATGAAGAAGCAAGGAACAATGGACACAGAACATAAACACTTCCGGTGCACACAGCCAATAAGAAAGCGTTATATACCTCTAGTACGGCAGCACTATAGGGTTTGTAAATACGCTCCAGTGTTCGAATCCCAGCATAGGTGTTTGTGAGTGTCCATTCATCAATTTCATCACTCATCCCAATCTTCGCAATTAGCCAACAGTGGCACAAAAGCGAAGTAAAATAAATTAAATCAATAAATAGATTGTCCTCACTGGATTGATTCATTGTTTGTATTTCCCTTAACTAGGTTGTATACTCTGTAAAACAACTCGATTCATTCTGGTTGTTTCAAAACATACTAAACAATGTGTTTTATATGTTTTCCCTCTTGGGGGACACATCAAAGGGTACGTCAGGTCAACAAATTACTGCTGGAAATATTCACAGCTATTTCGAAAATCGTAACAAGATCACCACTGCCGTCTGTAGCTGTCCAGCCTCTACAACTCAAAATTGAGGAAAACCAATGTAGACACCACCAACTACAAAGGACAGTGCTAAGGATGAATATTTTGTAACCCAACTGATAAGATAAGGAAGCCTTTGCAACGACTGTTCTATAGATTCCCCTTTTGCAGAGCCTGGCAACAAGTCCAAGACAAACAATAGAGCAAAAAAGGCGAGGAAGAGCACACAAGGGGATTCTCATTACTATCTGTCCATACAAACGTCGACTCGAACTGTCTTATGAGAGAGAAAAGAGGAAATATATAAAAGACAAAAGGCATTCTCTAGACCAATGAAGAGCGCATTTCTTTTTGCTTCTTATATGATACAGTTCAGAAGAAAGACATGATTCCGTGCCTGAAATGCCGCTGCAGAGTCCACGCACGCCGATCACAAACCAACCCACAGCTTAGGTTGCTTCCTTCTAAACAATCCTTAGCATGAGGCAGACTTTCGATTTGAGACTTGAAATTCTTGTTTATAATTTATAAAATATAAAAGTTTATTTTGACCTAGCTCTCAATAGCTCATAATCGTTGCATTTTTTTCCTATTTATTTTCATCTTTTTACATTGTAGTCTTTTATATCGTTTCCCAAATGTCTTCTCCAATTATTATTGGTTTGTGTCAGATGTCACCAGTACAGTTTGCCTGTAATATTTGTACATACTTTTTCTGATCAAGTAAATACAAGGCATTATAAAGGCAATATCATTTGTTTCTCGCATTCACAACTTTGAATGTAATAGTAACATGTCTGGAAACAGTCCAGTGTCTTCAAAGTTCCTCTGCACCTCAAATAATTGATTGATTTGTTTTTGTTTTTTTACATGGCTTTTCTGCCACTTCTGTCTAATAGCGAAGATGAGGATGAGTGATGGAAGTCATGAAGGGACACTCACAAAGAACATGCCCAGGCCGGGATTGTACCTCAAATAAGTATCACATTATATTTCATAAGAGAGAGGTCATAGAGTACACCAAACGTGCACTACTTTTAAGTATCGAAGGTTATTTGATGTATTTACTGGGAACATCCGATAGGAACCATGTACTGTAATACGCTACAGCACTGTACGAATTAAACTTCCTTCTTTGGGGGATGCCTAAGGCCGCCTGCAGGATTTTTTCCCTCAGGGGGGCATAGTAAGATTTCATATACTTCAGTCATAAAAACTTCTATTGTTGTTGTTTTTGTTATTATTATTGCTATGATATTATTATTATTAAATCACAAATCATAAAATTCAATTTGAATTTAAAATGCTTTGGCGCTGTATACATGTTCAGACTCCAGTTTGCTATATATATAGAAACTGGATCCGCCTTACTTCCTTTCCATAAACATCTATCACTTTGTTGATGAACAGTTCATTGTATTCTTGTACTTTTTCACAAAGCACAGATATCAATAAGATACCACTTAATCTACTGTCCTTCATGGTACCACTGATCCATGTCTTTATATGCCAAAGGCTACTGTAAAAATAAGTATAATTGAAAATGACGGGGTGTGAATTATTGAGGTCAGATTCCGACTTTTCGTAATCCCGAACAGCAGATAAATTCCAACATATCTTATTTAAAAGAGACTAATTCTTGATATTTTCTGCACTATAAGTGTCTGAAATTACTCGAAATTAACAGTTTTTATTCAAGAAGTGCAAAAACAATCACTTGAAGAGGAAATAGTGTGTACAACTAGAGATTTAAACCGCATCATTTTTCGAAAATTTCCCGCCCCAAATATTTTCCGGCCTGATCGGGAAATGGAGATTTTTTTCAGTCCCGAACGTCAGAATTATTAATATTTCCTTGCCAATTCCATCCCGATCATTTTTTTTCGTCCTGCACACCTCTAGTTACGGCAGTTAACATGATTCTAATGTAACAATATCCTTTGTAATAAAATATCGCTAAAATTTCACCATTCCAATTACATGAATTTTTATCAGATATCTCGGAGGGCAAGTGCCTCCCCCCTCCCCGCCGTTGGCCCACTTAACAGCGTACTTGTGATTTCATTTGGGGAAGTAGATTTTTAGGGTGTGTAAATTTGTACATAATATTTTACCAGTCAGCAAACTAAACTATTGCCTTGCGATTTTAAGTACTTTAGAACATTGGGTCTGAACCAGGTAATTAAATCTTACTTAATACATTTATGACGTGATTTAGAAACAGTGCACAAGGAATCTGACTCTGAAACCTTTACGAGTAATGATTGATTGGTTGATTTTGATTATTTTACTTTTATTTTCTGCCATTTTTGGCTAATCCCGAATATGAGGATGGGTACAAAGAACACCCATGCCCAGGCCTGAATTCAAACTCGGGACCCCTGGCATCGTAGCGCGCTGTGTTCATTAATCCGCCACGGAGGCCGTCTTTAATAAGTAAATATCCGTAGTTAGTAAGTTATCCTGACTCCTCTGAATTACCTGTGACATATTTTTAATATCTTTTCCAGTTGTTTAAGAATTTTTTAAAAAAATTAAAAGCGAAAATTGCAATGACGGAAAAATATAGAAAAACAATTATCTAACACCAAAGAGAAATTGAAAGTCGAATAACAATTGTAGTTATTTTGATTAGAATTGCGACACTTCTCGGTTTACTTGCAACTTTTCTTCGGGTACTTGATTGAAACGCGGAAGCATATTTTAGAAGGGGAGTTTAAAAGAAATATAATTATACAATAAATTTGACAAACCATCTGTAAACTTGGAATTTGTTGATTCAATATACACAGAAATATTAAATATATTCCTGTAAAATGGGAAGCGTGTGATGAAAAATCGTGCTTCAATTAAAAATGTCACGGTGTTTGATGAATTTGTTTGCTGCTCCAGTCCCTGGAGCCGATGCCACTTGAACGCTCTTAATGATGTGCCTCGTGTGGTAGCCGGAGCAGGGATTCTTCATACGATGGTGTGCCTACTTGTTTTTACTATGTTAACCTCAGTGTTCGTATACATTCAGCACTGTTCTTCAAATCGCAAATTTACCTGCTACAATCAGTACGCAGGAGACTAACAGAACAGTTGAAACAGCTCATCCACTACGCACAAACGTCGAGTCATTCTCTTTTCAGCTGGGGGAAGACCAACCATGCACATGTAGCTGTCAGTGTCTCTGTCAAAGGGTGGTTCGGCAAGCTGTAGCAGCTATGATGCCTGATTTGTTGTCTTAATTTATTACGACGTCTGCAGTTTTGGCGCGAAATGCACAGAGCTTTCTTCCCCTCCTCACCCCTCCCTAAATATTCTAACCGATTTAGTCTTTCATCAGTAGAAATATATGACGTTTAAGTCTATTTTGTGTGTAGATAGTCTAATCGGGACTGGACCTACAGTTTAAAGTGAGATCCGAACTGCTATGTGCCTCCACCAAGTATTGAATCAGGGACCCGTTGATTACTAAGCGATGGGCCATCGGGGAAACCCGTCAGGTAATGCGTAGGAAGTAAGGAGTGTGTCTGAATAGGTCGAGAGAGATTTTTCATTAAATGTGCTCACAGAATCGTCAATCCTGGCCGTTAGGCAACCTGTAGAACTCTAGAGTTGTTTCGGTTGCATACGCGTGAGGCGTTTCAGCCTTTGCTGTATTTGATTTTCACCTGCACAAGAAGCTTGCGTTAAAATTTTAAGTTCACTGTATGTACCGATGCTATGTAGTTTACCTTACAACTAAGTAGGTACTTCGAATCCAGATGGTATTGTCTGATTTAAAAATAATAATTACAAAAGAATAAATGTTTCCAAAAGTTTGGAGGTCACTTCGATCGCGTCACGTTCTGCTTTTTATTTGTTAAGTAGTTCCTGCCTTCGTGCACATGGCCCACCTCCGCGGCGGAGTGGTTAGCATACCGCGCAATAACACCAGAGATCCTGGGTTCGAATCCCGACCTGGGCATGGGTGTTCATGGTGAGTGCCCCTTCATGAATTTCATCATATCGTCCTCATCTTCGCGATTAGCCAAAAGTGGCAGAAAAGCGACGCTAAGTGTGTTATGTTTGACTTGATAACGAAACAATGGACCAATTAATGATTTCTTCATATTCATAAACTTGTAACCACACATCCTAAGAGTATATTCGTGATGCTTTTCAAACAAAGGTCATAGTGGTACTGTACCTTCAACAAATACAAAAAATGCTTCCTGTAGGTGGTTTAAAATTGTACATTCTTTATTTGTAGCGCGGGCGAAGTTCAGCTTGTGGCTACTCTACGCTTGACTCACAAAGCATATGCAAATTAAAATACAATACTGCTATGATGTATACAAGTATCCGATTAAATTTATATTTAAGATGACCCGTTCGTATTGGACAGTACTGGATCATCTATTCTTAAATTTTATAATTATGCACACACCTACACGTACGATTTTTAAAAAATTGTGCAGCATTTGGTTAAAGGATGAATGTAGATTTGCTGATAGGTTCTGCCTTAGCAAATACTATCCCGCACGGACTGTGGGCCTTGCCGATCAAAATTAAAATGATTCCTCACTGTTTCAAAAACCCTCGATGTAAAAACTCGACCAGAAGCGTTGCTGGAAGGATGGAGGCCATTAATGGCTAAAAAAAATACGAGTTTTCGATCAGTTTTGGCAGAATTAAACGAGTTGCTTAAGGACTTTATTGTCTTCTTCTCCCTTGATCCATCTTCCTTACTTATTCCTCTAAAAATATATCCAACCTCCGTGGCGGAGTGGTTATCACAGCACGTTACGAAACCAGAGGGCCAGGTTCAAATTTAGGCCTTTGCATGGAAGTTCTTTTATATGAAATTGGCAAGAGATGTGAATGTATGCGTATTGATATTTTTGTTATTTTGCCGGCGTCTGTGAGTGGTCAGCGTAACGTACTACGGGGTCCGATGTTCCAGGGTCGAGCCCTGATCAGTTTGTCAGCCCAAGAGGTAAAAAAGTGACGTCAACAGAAACAGAAATATATTTCTTTTGTTCTCCCCTACTGTTAGCGAATCAAATACATCAGGATTAGAGTTTGTGATATTTTTTCGCAGATCCTGCTGGGTCAAACAATGAACACCTGTTTCCAGAGTGTGGCAAATGCGAGTTTCAAATTTTGAATCCCTTAAACTTATTTACAAGGCCGCGATATAAGTAAACCATTGACACTCTTATTTTCTCATTGCCTTTATGAAATTAGATGGCAGAAAATCGTAAGTAATAATATTGTTTCGAATTACAGTAAACAGAGGTAACTTATATATTATCTCCTATGCACCGAAATTCAATTTCCTCTTTATTTTCTTCTTTCAAAATCGTATATATTCTAAATGCCATTCATCATATTTAAAAGTTTACGCTGTGAAAATTATCCTTAAAGTTTGTTCTGCTACAATTAAGAATTCAGTTTATTTTATTTTTTCTGCTGACCTCCGTGGCGGAATGGTTATCACAACGTGCTACAATGCCACATGTCCCGGGTTCGAATCCCGGCTTCGTCATGGGTGATTTTGTGAGTGTGCCTTCATTGGTTTCATCATATCACTCATCCTCATCGTCGCGATTAGCAAAAAGCGGCAGAACAACGATGCTAAATAACAAAAATTAAATCAAATATTCGATTTGATTTTATCAGATAGCAATACAGAATTTCCATTATACGGAGCTGACAAGTATTTTCTCAACATAAATGCAGGAATTTTTAGTTTTCTAGGTTGTAAACATGTTTAAATACACTATATTTGAAGAGAAAGATGATTTATTTCTTGGACAGGATAGATTTTCTTCCAAAGTTTTCCATGCATTCAGCATTATAGCTCAGTATTTTGTATTGTTAAGTACGTTTATGAACCGAGGCTAACCGGGTCTAACGCAAGAGCTCGAAATATGAATTGCCAATGTAATTGTCGGCACATGTGATCTACGAAATATCCGATCTCACATGCTTTCTTTGCCAATTGGTTTGAAACATGTTCGTAATTTCCCTATCAATGACACATGAAAGTGAACATTTCAAACTCTTCTTGTTTCATGGCAATTCTCCTAATAAAAAGCAACCGGAGTGAAATCAGGCTACCTGGGAGACCATACAAATGAGAGAGGCGCCTGTGCTTCATTAGGAGAGATTAGAAGAACGTCGCTCATGATAATGCAGCTTCGAGAGGACAAAAAAGAGGCCAAGGCTTCATTACACCCAGTCAATCATTAACGCTTAACATGCCATAGAGGGGACGTGGGAACATCGACGGGCCCTACATGTGCCAGTTAAGCCTGTTGATCTTCCGCTCAGATGAAAAGTTGCTCAGTCAAAAGCACTATGCAAGCAAATACTTCTCTATGCCGAAGGTCGTTTGGTTTCGTGTGCAGAAGTTTGATCTTGAATGCCAGCAAGCTCATCCGTTCATGAATGATGGCGTGACAGTGAATAACTGAATGTGCAACACGTCATATCGATTTTTGAACACTGCTCGTGAATGAAGCTTTCCTGATTTCTTTCTCGCCATATCTCGTTCTACTGAAGAATGGTTTCAAATCTGAGGGCATCCACTTTCACTCCTATCGAATACAAAGCTGAAAATTTGCAACATCTGAACCGTGGACGTCGCCAAAAATCTTTGTACGGGGAATCAGATCGTTGGCTTAAAATTTAATAGTAGAAATAATAATAATCAAATAATAATTATTGTAAAGTAATAATAAACTATTCATTTATTCCAAATTTATTATTAAGCCAGCGATATAATTGTATGCAGTAACAACTCTACCTTTTCACTTTCATAGGCAAACTAGTCTTCAGACTTTTTTTCTTTTACAATGATCGTCAAGCATGGTGCTGATCATATAACCTACAAAGTAGCCAAGATCAAGAATGTGTGGAGCCCTACCCCCACATCCCCTAATGTGTATTCATGGCATGATGTTATATGCACAGGAAACTTTGCCTTACCTTACAATGATCGTCGCCATTATTTGCACTTACTGTAGCATGAAATCAACACACTATGATTGCAATATAGTCGTACGTATTGTAAACCCGTTCTCTATTTTGACATTTCTCATATTTTACGTGGCTTAGGCTAATCGTGACGAAGAGAATGAATGATGATGAGGTGAAATTGATGACTGGGAACACTCACAAAGAAACACCCATGACCTTAGGGATTCGAATCCAGAACTTAGGGTGGCAAGATCGCGTATCGACCACTTAACGTGCTCGGCCATCAAGACAGCGATAAAACTCGTACTGTTCTTCTCGAACTTATTTTTCTGACACAAAGCTCCCAGTTAGAGAAAAAATGAATGATGACTTCGTATGGAGAAGAGCAGGACATGGAGCCAGCTGTTGATCGCAGGAAGGACCACAGTCCTGGACTCCGGCCATTTCTACACTCAACACATCCTTCACTCCCGTGCTTGTAACTTTAAATATCCGTAATTGCGGGTTCCTCCTACCAGAAAGATGCATATACCATCGGGTTTGGAAGGCCAGATCGCACCAGTCAGTCGACACCACTTGGAAATTGGCATCGTTTATTTCAAACTACAAAAGGCGAAAGAAGTTTTTTTTTTTAAATTTACAACAGAAGTAAAGTTCAATTAATTGGTATTCCAATGGAGTAACTAAAGAAAAATGCGTTCGACTGCGTTGAGTGTAAAATGAAGGACACAAGTCACAATTTCATATTTTATTATATAATCAAAGGAAGAAATGTTTCCATGGTTTTTCAAAATTGCAACAAATAGGTCACACAACTTTATGATGAAAGTTTTCCTATAACTTTCAATTATTTTTTTTCATGAATGTATGTAAAAGTTAATAACAAAATATAATAATAGTAGTATATTATTATTTTTTACTTTTAAATTTTTGTCAACGGCTTGATCACTCGCACAAAAATTTCTGGCGACACCCATGGCATATATCCAGAGATTCACATTCTATGCATAACTCAATTTCGTAGAAAATGTGACTCGGGTGCTTTCTGAAATCATCGATCGATTATAATAATGTGTGGATGAATGTCGCATCTAAACAATTGCTAATAACTAATAAAGACTTTTAAGCCGGACATTACGTGCAAGATAAAATAAAAACATATCCCACTTTTCTTGTATCGGTAAAAATTCACGTACTTGTCACAGAATTGCATTTTGTTTTGTAATTGTGATTTCCAGCGTGCGTCAAGGAATTTCACAAAGGTTGGTATATAATATATGTAAACAGGTCTTAAAACGCTTAGATCATTCAACTATCCCTAATTCGATATGTCGCTGCCAAATTAGTCAAAGATAGAATCCTTCGTAGGTATCAAGGTTTGAAATCTGACAAACAAAAAAAGACTGCATCGTATTTCTCAATAAATTTTTAGATTAAAATTTTCTGGCATTTCCTTGGTGAGCTCGTTTTAGAATTGCTAACAAATTATCTCTTTATATGCTCTCTAGTAGCATGGAAAAATCGAATGATTCGAAACCAGATATCTGTTTCTATACTTAATAACTAATTACTAACTTCTAATTAGGACACAAGACATGTAGAACAAAAAATCAAAGTGTGTTTTAAGTCCACTGCAAGCTGAAATATGCTGATCGGGACTAGGCCTACAGTTTAATGTGGGATCTGATTGATTGATTGATTGATTTGGTTATTTTACTTCGCCTTCCTGCCACTCTCTGGCCAATCGCGAAAATGATGATGAAGTTGATGAAGGGACACTCACAAGAACATGCATTCTCAGACCGGAATTCGAACCCGGGACCCCTGGAATCGTAGCGCTATGTGCTAACCACTACGCTACGGAGGCCGGATCTGAATCACTGTACACCATGCCTCCACCTAGAATCGAACCCGAAACCCCTTAATTTAGTCATAAGTATCGATAGATCACTCTTACTGTAAAGTGAACAAATTAATACGAGTATAACTTGTATAACTTCGTCTACGCTAATCTGATAGACTGCTTGGTTAATTTTTTCTGTCCACCATTCTTTTAAATGTTTTTTTTTCTGAGTCGTGGTATCGACTATTATTGTTACGCAGAAAAAGGGATCAGTAAATCATAATAGTTTCTAGTAGGTTTTTAATTCCAATTCTGTCGTGTTACTACAATTGCTATCGAGATATCCCATTCGATCTTACAATATCGATTGTTAACTAGCACACTAACACATACGCAACAATCTGTTTCATTATGCTTGCAACATGCACCTTATGGATTTGGAAAACGCTGCATATTGAATGCACGTAAAATATTCTGCAGATAATATTTTCCAACGTATCGAAAAGTCCAACATTAAAAGAAAAAACAGCCTAAATTACACAATCTAATTAACTACCAAACTCATTCAATTTTCTTCTGTCAAATCTCATTTCCCTTGCAATACCTTCAAAAATATTCACCGTCCGTCAATAGAGGTTTTGTACACGATGTGCTAATCGAATTTCCAATGAATTACAGCATCAAAGACGACGCGGGTACAAATTGCCTCGATTGCACTGCCATTATTCAGGGGCCTATTGACTGCCCTGGGAACTGCAACGCTGACCGCCAGGGCACTCACAATGCAACAGACGTGTGTTCATTAACACGTGCTAAGGTCCATCAAAAAATCTGTGTCAGCAGATCAATTATGACCGTTAGTTCAGGTGCGGACGCAAGCGGGATGGGGGTGATGGCCCTTCCGAACTGTCAAGACTGTTTTTGCGTACATGTTGATGTTTAACTTTATTACTATACTCTAGCCCCGGAATCTGTGGAGCAAGACCGCGCAAAGAGGTAGCGAAGGAGTGGGTAGAGCGAAGAAGTACACTCTGCTGCGAAGGCTCGTAATTGCAGCCGCTTTCCCCCTTCGCGCAATCCCGTTCCCTCTCACGTGTTCATTGGTGGAGCCGTCTCGCGTCACTACTTGCGCAGAGACTTGTTCTCGGTCGCTTGCTCCAGAGATATCCGGGACAGAGTGTAGCAACTCAAGTGGGTGCGTGGGGATGCATTTTCCTTGCTTGACATAAGTTAGAATGATTAAAGAAAAAAACAAAAGTATTAGAACTAGGATTCGATCCCAGAACGCCATACCGGCCAACTTGGTTCTTGTGTATTGTTCATATTAAACAATTGAACTCTAGGTTAGCCGACCTCTGTGGCGGAGTGATTAGCACGGTACGCTACAACGCCAGGGGTCCTGGATGTTCTTTGTGAGTGTTCCATCATCAATTTAATCATATCATCGCTCATCCACATATTCTCGATTAGCCAAAAGTGACAGAAAAGCGAAGTAAAATAAATCGAACCAACTAAATAAAAGCAATAAACTCGAAGTTAGAACAGATTCCAGGTCAGATATAACCGCGGATAAACCATTAACGTTTTAGAGAGAGAGGAAACATATGTTTTTTCTGTTGTTGTTTTTAAAGCACCATACT
The DNA here is from genome assembly GCF_977018435.1 of Lepisma saccharinum. Taxonomy (NCBI): domain Eukaryota; kingdom Metazoa; phylum Arthropoda; class Insecta; order Zygentoma; family Lepismatidae; genus Lepisma; species Lepisma saccharinum. The sequence goes on along the minus strand of NC_139230.1, from coordinate 24,236,350 downwards.
TTATATTCATTAGAAGGGTTGATTTTTAGCTTTAGCCAGGGATATAGATAGGCCAGTGTGTTTGTGCGGGCAAATTTGAATAAATAAATAAATTAATATATATATATATATATATATATATATATATATAATGTATGTATATATGTACACACACACACACACACAGGATGGGCCAAAAGTATGAAACACCCCTAAAAACAAACTGGTTAACACACACCAATCCAATGTCTGAAACATGATGTAGGTGATGGAGGAAAACCATATACGTCATGTTACCAAAATGGCCGCCATCTTGGAGTCAACTTCATTTTCTTAAATGAAAAAGTGGTCCATCAGAATGGGCAAGAATTTGACGAGAAATACCTATGACTAACCTAACAACGAAAGCAATCCGCGCTGACGTCTGACGAAGGTGCTCAATACGGTGTGCGATAAGCGAGACCCAACCACACAAAGTGCAGGTGGAGAAGGGTGGGGACATGAAAGGAAGAGTTACTTCATGGTCTTGTTACGGTACGTTTAGATTGCCTAGAATTTCCCCGAACAGAGCACAGAGCAGCAAGGGCCTGTTCGACCTGTTCGATTCCAGCTATCTTTGTTGCTCGAATGTACTTCTGACCTCCGCTTTATCCTCAAGTCGAGCCACAGTCTTCCTGAACGTTGCCAGGAAGCATCTTGAGATGCTTCTGGGGCCATCGGCTTCCGAGACGAGCACTGAATTGATTTTGTTACAGCTCATTGTTACGCGACCCGTTCCCACTGGAGAGCATGTTATGGCACTCGACTTGCGACGAATGTCTGTCTCTGGAATCTGTGGAACGAGGCCGCGCGTAACGGAATGGAAGGGGAGAAAGTAGGGTTACCAGACGTCCGGTTTTTCCCGGACATGTCCTACATTTTTGCCTTATGTCCGGCGTCCGGGAGGAATTTGAAAAATATCATAAATGTCCTACATTTTGAGCATCACATAATATTAATTAGGAAAATACGTGTTTCAGTCAAAGAGAAATCATGCAAGTCTATTGACTGCAATCCCAAACTCAAGAGTGAAATTCATTTTTATTCAGTCATTGCCCAAAAAGAAAATAAAGGTTTCAGCTAGAACAAGAACAGAAGCAATTAATGAACAAAGTTTTGGGGCCACATTCTGATGATGTCACTGTTCAATGCCTGAGTAAAATATCTTGCCTTGGGATTTATACACATGGAACAAGGCGTTTCCCATTCTTATTCAATATTTTGATTGCAAAGCAGACGGTATAGAGAACAAAGTTATTAAACTAAAAACTACCCTAGATGAAACTTCTGGAACAATTTCAAGTAACGGTAATTGCTGAATATTTGTTTGCCATTAAGGTCATAATGAGAGAGTACTTTCATTACCATCAGCACAACGGAGTCATGAGAGAAATATTTATTTCAAAAAGTCTGTAAAAAGGTTTGTACTGGGGTTCAGTATAATTTCAAAGAGTTTGACTGTTCAGTCTCATAAATATATTTTGACAATCTGAAATGTTGATAAAAATTGGCTCCTCTGAGAAGTGTCAGTTAAAACAAGTAGTAAGAAGTGTATATTGTGTAGTATTAATAACAAGTTTGGAAATTTTGCATTTAAGAATTTATTAAGAAATCATATTTTTGAAAATCTGAAAAGCATAAATTTGAAATTACTTTCTTGTTCTGGAAATGTGTATTACTTATTGTGAATGTTTTTGTCCTACATTTTGACTTGAAAGTCCTACATTTTGGAACATTATGTCATACTTTTCCCTTGTAGTGATCTGGTAACCCTAGAGACTGTGCAGAGACTTGTTTTTGTTCGCTCGCTCCATAGATTTCCAGTAGGTGCATGGCGTCCGCATATTTTTTTTCCAGGGAGGGGCAAGCAAGGATTTTTTCCAGTAGGGGGGGCAAAGGAAGTATACCCCCCAAAGCGTTACCTCCTAAAAAGAACTCCTTCAGTTCGAAGTTACTATGTTCCTGCAACGCCCTTATAATAATTAACATAAATTATTGTGACTGAAATGAAATTATATGGGTGAAATATATACTTTAGGTTGATATTCATTTTCCGGGGAGGTCGTGGTCCCCCATTGCCTCTTCTCCCGGCCGTCCATGGCCAGGTTATGCACGGCAGTCTCTGAATTGATGGACGAAATATATGGAACCGGCCCTCGTGAAAGATTGGTTAGCGCATCGCACTACGACGCCAGGGGTCCCGGGTTCGAATCCTGGCCTGGGCATGGATGTTTGCGCGTGTCAATTCATCAATTTCATCACTCATCCCCATCTTCGCAAATTAGCCAAAAGTGGCAGAAAAGCGAAGTAAAATAAACCAAATCAATCAGATATATGAACAAGTTAGGCCAATGCGCTCAAAGTTTTTCTCTGAAAATATTGATTTAACACAATATATGCTCGGGTACGTTAATCAGGACAGTGAGTCGAACCGAACTACTGCAATAGGATCCAGTAGGAAATCGTTCCTTCCCCCATCATACACATAACATATGAAACAAAAAAGGATATACTAGGTTTGGAAAAGTTGTGTTAATGATCAATCCTTGAAATCCTTTCCCTCCCCTCTTTGGAAACGTTCCAACGTCCGTTTTACACACCCACTGAAATACATTCACACATCTACACGCACGTGTGCACACCCAATGCTTTCTTTTTTCCTTTCTCACCTGGGTGCATTAACAGTAGAGGTTTCAAAATGCTTTTAGAGAGCGGTTCCCTACAGCGAACTAACATTTTTTATGTTCTGGCTGATCATCTCTTTGTCTGGCCAGGCGTTTTAATTACAGAGGAAAGCTACCGGGTCTGACTGCTGCGTCAACTGAGGCGAAATATTCGCAGAACCAAAAATGTCCATCGACCTTAATGGAGAGAGTGCCGTCAACCATAATCAGATCAAGCTTTCAGGAGGTAACCACAAAATTTAGTAGCAGAGTTAACAAAAGTGGCTTCCACAGAATGGAAACCCAAGCAAGTCCCAACCTTTCTTCTTGAGCTTACGTCGGAGGACAATTATTTCGCGTCGCTAATTTCCGCCGCTAGATTAACGAGGAAAACGTGATTTTGTAGTACCAAGGTCATATGTAACACGTGGCTCCTGGTTTCAACTCAATTAAAAATCGCTCATACTCTGTCCCGGGAATCTGTGGAGCAAGATCGCGCATAACGGTAGAGAATGGGAGGAAGCGAACAGCTGGTTCACTCTCTCTGGAACATGTGGAGCAAGGCCACGCATAGCAGTAGAGAAAGGGAGAAAACGAGTGGGCGGGGTAAATCGGCGCACTCTGCTGCAAAAGGCTGGTAGCTGCAACCGCGTTTTCCCTTCCATGCACTCATTTCCCCTCTCACGCGTTCATTGGTAGAGCATTCTCGAGTCCAACTTGCACAGAGGGCTTGATTTGATTTCGTTCTCTTGCTCCAGTGGTTCCCGGGCAAAGTATATAAACAAGTGGCTTGAAATGCTAGGTATTAATAAGGTTACAGCCAGGGCCGGCGGAAAGGGGGGGGCGAACCGTGCCGCCACCCAGAGCGGCAAAATTGGAAAAGAAGAAAAAATAAGCCTATTGAAAACTTGGAAGTTATAATATTACTGATAAAACTTGTTCGAAATAGGCTCAATTTTACTCCACATAAATGTAGTGAGCAAATATCTAACATTAATCTCGATGTGATAGATGCTGTTAGATTTCTTGCAAATATATAAGAGCACTTGGAATTAAGAAGAAGTGATGAAAAATTCCAGTTACGTAGTCGGTGGCGGCGACTGGGTTCCAAAAACAGGGGGGTAAGGTACCAAAACTGGTGGGGAGGAAGATAGTGGCCGTGTCCAAAAGATGCAAGACCGTACTTGAAGCGAGCATCCTCAGAGTATGGTCTTGGAGTGCGGTCTTCAAGTCGTGGACTGGAAGTGAAAGTCTTTCGAATTGCACTTCGACTGCAGCGCCAAATGCGATCAGTAGATAGATCTGAGGACACGTTGTTTCCCTCGCGTTTTAAAGACTTTTTTATAACCATAGAAATCACATAGCATTTTCAAATGTTCGTACACATACATTTCCACACATTACAAGAACTTTAACCAACAACTTGCTGACCCATAACGCATATTTAACCCGTGTCGCTGGTTTTCTCTCCGCGATTCAAAACAAATGAACAACGAGTGTGGATATCACGCGACCTAGTCACCAAGCATCTGTGCTGAAGCTGCGTACTTGATTGCTTCTGTTCTTGGCGCTTTCGAACTGTACTAGGTGACGTCACTTCCGTCAAAACCATACTTCAAGTATGTACTTGAAGTATGCCATAATATCGGATACCCGCCCAATATCGGATACCATCATTTCTCGGCTCGTGGGTGCTGCCATATGCAACAATTCACTGAACTACGTTCGTCGATTGCCGCCAATATTTCATTGTGAGTGGGAACGCTGTTAAGCACACTGCGCGTGCACGATCGACGAAAACAGAAATTTTCAGTTTCTGAGTTTTTGGAAGCATTTCATGATCAAAGGTTTTCACATTGAAGGTAAGGAGAAATTATAGCTTACTTATATTTCGTAGAAAGATGGAATATTAGAGTATGTTGTTATGCTAGTCCTATTCGGGTAAATGTCTTTGTTGATATTAAGGTTACATTTCCCACGAGGTCGCTAGTGTTGGCCACGAGACGAGACTTTGGCCTGTCTCGTCTCGTGGGAGTCTCGTGGAAATGCTGTCTCGTCTCGAAAATATTCGTTTGTCTCATGACACATGGTCAATCTCGTCTCGTCTCGAATTTTTAAAAGACTGTCCCGTCTCGTCCCGTGGACAACACTAGAGGTCGCGTTCGGCCTAATATCGGATAGGGAGGCCTGCCAAATATCTGATATCAAATTGGTCAAATTGACATTCCCCAATCCCAAATTGCGGCACAAAACATGTCAAGAGCAATCTGACACTAGTTTGAAAGTAAATAATAGGTTGCTTCTATCACGAGATGTAATTTTATTTCAAATATAATGTTAATATATATATATTATATATAATGTTAAATTCCTATCCGATATTAGGCATTGTTTTTTTTATTTTGTAGTGTACAACAAATAATTTAACAATAAGGGAGATAAACACATCACAAGGCAAAAGGTATTACCAAAAATTATGCATTTCTGTTAAATTTTAGTGGGTTAATTATGGTGATTTCAAAAAGTGATTTCAACAGGCAAGTACTGAAAGAGATGCCGATACGATATACATACTTTCCTGTACTAGCGGAAGCCCCTCTAAAAATCAGCGGCCGTTTTTTCTTCTTTGGTCAGCATTTTTGTTATGATTTTTTCTTCTTTTGTTTCTTCAAGTGGTCTGTTTGTGGTTTTCGATAATTGCGTATAGCTTAATGTGAGTTATCTTGTTTCCTTTTTCTTTTTCTTTTTTGCATTATGTATAAACCTTCGTGTTCTTCCTCACACTGGAGCAAAAATTGCAGCTGCTTTCAAGGTATCACCAAGTTGGTCTCAGGAAATTATTTAATGCAAGTTGTAACGTGAAGAGTAGTTTTCTTGTTAATATGTTCTGTGTGTTTGTTCCTCGTAACATGTCTGGTAAACGAACCATTTCAGGATTTTTCAAAAACTGTAAGAAGAGGCCCAGTGTTCACGAATAAATTTTACAGTTCGTTGTTGGGGTCTGGGATAGTGCGGCAGAAGGGATTTTAACGAAGGCGAACTTGCTGTGCTCTTCGCGTTTTGTCCTGAAGTAGCAGACGGAAGGTACATATTATGTACTTACTATGTACCATAGGCGTGCGCAGACACTCTGATTAGGGAAGGGGGTGAGGGCGAGTCTTTATGAAAGTTCAGTTGGGTAAGAAAACATCATTTCATCTCACTATTTTATTGTACCGATGGGTATGAAACAGGGGCGTGTGTGGCGACCCACGAAGTATAGTACTTCAATTTCATAGGAAATAATGAACCCCTCCCCCCTAGTTCCTTTGAACTTTTATCAGATTGAAAATGCTTCACTTTCTTTAAGAGCAAAATATCGTTTAATAACGACGATAAGATTTCTCTACACTCAATTTCTAGGAGAAAGCATAATAATATAGGGGCTGTAAGTAGTGTTGCCCACGGGACGAGACGGGACAGGCTTTTAAAAATTCGAGACGAGACGAGATTGATCATGTGTCCCGAGACAAACGAATATTTTCGAGACGAGACAGCATTTCCACGAGACTTCCACGAGACGAGACAGGCCAAAGTCTCGTCTCGTGGGCAACACTAGCTTAGTAAGGGGGCAAGGACAGCCACACCTTTCCTTTAGAAAACGAATGTCAACGTAAAAGTACATATTTCTGACGTGTAATTTGATTTCAGTCACAGTAATTTACATTAATTATTATAATGGGAATGCAGAAACACAATAATTACAAATTCAAGTGGTGTTTTATTAAGGAGCATCACTATTATCGGGGTAATATGCCTAGTTTACTTACCTCTCCGAAAATAACCTTGCTTACCCCTCTGTGGAAAAAATCTGCAAATGTCCATGATTAGGGTGGGGATTGCCCCTCTTTCCTTCGTGAGCACGCTCATTCCATGTACTATGTATTTTGTACCTGCATTGGTTACATTGAAAAGGTTCAAAAATTGTATTTTTAAATGCAAGGGTAATTTCATTTTGTATTTCAATACATATGTAGTTCAATAAGACTGCAACGTTTATCTGAATGTTTACACTGTACGACCACTTTCTTGGAGAGTAAGACTTAATACATATCATCATGGACGTCCAGGGGGAGGGCAAGTGGGTTAAGGCAACCCCTCCCGTTTTGGCACCTTGCTCCCCCGGTTCTGAAAGCTTGCATGCGTGTCTCATGTTTTCTTTATTTTAGCATCGGACCCCCTAAATTTCTTTCCGCACACCCTCAGTACCCCTAGATGATTAATCCTGGCGCCGCCGCCGATTTTCACTAATTCGGTGGATCGATTAGAAGTCTCCCCAACGATATAATACTAACAAATTTGGAAAAAAGTGGGTTCATTTTCATTGGTTTATAATAGGTATTATATCATAATAATCAAGACAATGATAATAATAATAATTATTATTGTTATTTCTACTATTCAAGTTTTATCAATGGCCTGACCGCCCCTATAAAAATTTTTGGCGACGCCCATGCATCTGATCTTTTGTCTCAAAAGTGTACAAAACTTGCCTGTATATTAACACATGAAGGCTCCAAATATATTTACCCTACTGATTTAGAAGATGAACTGAAAGTATTTAGGCTGTCATAAAACAGAACAGTGCACCAAAGGAGACCATACGAAAAATAACATTACATGTATTTTTTTTAAAAAAAAATCCAATCATATCATAGGCCTTCAATGGTAAAAATATGAGCCCAAGTCTTCAAGGCATTTCTTTCCTAATACTTGTTAGGTTGTTACATTTGAGATAGGACGTATAAGGAAATTGTAATTTAGTGTCGCATTTTTTAAAGTTTTGATGTGGTAGAGATACCCGTTTGTTCAATACTGTAACATTATTTATTTTATTTATTATTTTATAGCTTGATGTTTTACTTAGGACGCCGGCCCTGGTTACAGCCGCAGACTTCTGCAGAAATTTCTCTAGAGGGGGACAAGCAAGGTATTCTATTTCTCCTAAATAGTGAAGACCCTGATTCTGTTTTTAGTTATCATGTTCCTACAGCAATTTGTACTAGTTTTGTTTGTAATTAACGCAAATGACTGTGACTGTGAAATTATGTGTAACACATAATTTAAGCTGACAATCATTTTTCCTGGGGAAGGTTCCTCATCTTTACTTCATTTATTATTTTTGACAGCCATGAATGTGGGTAAAGTGCTGTCAGCTCTAAAAAGCAAAGGGAAAACGTTGACCAATAATGGACAACAGCAGCAGGAATAAACTGGTGACAACATGAAATGATTAAATTTAAACATCATTTAAATATTTTCCACAGAAAAAAAAAACTAGTTTACAGAAAGCAATTTGTCACTACATACTACCCATTCAAATAATTAATTTTATTGTATTTTTTATTAAGAATTCGATTGATTTGCTTTATTTTACTTTGCTTCTTGTGCCACTTTTGGCTAATTTGTGAAGATGGGGATGATATGATGAATGGACCCTTACAAGCATCCATGCTCAGGCCAGGATTTGAACCTGGGACCCCTGGCATCGTAGCACGATGTGCTAACCAGTCCACCATAGGGGCCGGCTATTAAGAATTCGACATAACACATTTATATTGTTGTTGATCCATTGTCTCGTTCCCTTCTTCTTTATATATTTAACCTACTCTACAAGCCAACAGAGGTTTACCATGTTTGCAAGTTCATTAACCTTGTGACTTATAACTAGACTTCTGATTTTAGGTTTTTAACCTATTTTTTCCCTTTGCAGGTAAATAAGAAATAACAAGTTACGTCAGCATTTCATTAAAAAACGAATCAACTGATGAAGTGCCTAAAATAACCTATTTTGCTTGTTACAACCTATTTTAGGTTTATGCACCTAAATCAAACCTTTTTTTTTAGGTTTTTATATATATATTAAGGTTTTTCAGTATTTTTATGTCACACAGAGGTATTTGCTCGGTTTGATACCAAAAAAAATTAATGACTAACATGTTTGAAACGCAGCTTTCTTTTCCTTTCCTTCTTCGATAAAAATAAAAGCTAAACTGTGAAATGTGTCGGGCCATTTATAAATATGTATAAATTCAATGAGACTTGGATTAATAAAAGTTGCAAATTTTCACGTCTATGCAGAAAAATTCACGCAGAATTCCTGGAGACAATAAACCACGGACAATTTCCGAAATTCCCAGTGACTAGCCACCCTAGTATTGTGCAGCAAATCATACTCAATTCATTCTTCAGATCAACAAGTAACTTTTGCTAACAACACAAATCTAGGATTACAATAATTTGTGAATAATTTTGAAAATATTTATGCATATTAAAATTTGTTTAGAAAATTAATATTTGGTTGTTACGTATAGATATTAAAATTTCTTATGGTTCTTTTCAAATTTTGTTTTTGAACATGTACCAAATCACTATTTTTCAGCAATTTTGAAGCATTTTAAGTTTCTTTTGAAACCTACTTCAGGATTTCTCGTGCCTAATTTAAGATTTTTAGAACCTATTTTAGGATTTTTAGAACCTACACTGGTCAAAACAATTAGGGGAGCAAGTAAGAAATCGCAAAACCAAAGTTGTAAAGTCGAAAGTAGCAATGTATGTTGATGAAGTGAGTGTGTCCTCAACCAGTACAATTCATCTGTGATGAATCATCAGCATGAAGAGCTCTCTAGTGACACCATAAGGCACGTGGCAGAATTTGTGATATGAGGAGCAATCACGAGGTCACTTGGGAACACTGGTTGTGTGGTGCTGGCAGACCATAAGTGCAGGTGGGATTCAGTTGAGTAGTGTTGAATAGGAACGATGGCAGAACAACACGATTTAGGGGAATCTAGCACATGGAGAGCCATTGAGAGGATGGAAGCAGGGCAAACACAACGTGAGGTGGCTGCAGCCCTTGGTGTGTCACGCAGTGTCATTTCCAGGTTGTGGACACGATTTCAACAGACAGGTACAGTACGAAGGAGGCCTGGGCAAGGTCGCCCACGGTCAACAACAGTTAGGGAAGACCGGTACTTAGCATTGTCGGCTCGCAGGAATAGGCAGCAAACTGCAACTGACTTGCAACGCGGCCTTGTTTTGGCAACAGGACAAAGAGTCTCGGGCCAAACTGTACGAAATCGCCTGCAGGAAAGGGGTCTTTATGCAAGAAGACAAATGGTGTGTGTCCCTCTGAATGCCCAACACCATAGGGCCCTGCAGACAGTGGGCTGTGGAACATCGTGAGTGGGGACATGGAGAGTGGAGTTCAGTTCTCTTCGCGGATGAGTCGCGTTTCAGTTTCCAGTCAGATAATCGACGCATTCTCATCTGGAGGGAACGTGGCACTCCCAATTATCCCGCACATGTGCGCGAAGTGTCTCAGTATGGTGGTGGTGGCTTAATGGTATGGGCAAGGATCAGTGTTGGTCGACGTACCCCCCTGCACATTATCCGGAACGGTACTTTGACAGCCTTACGGTACCGGGATGAGATCCTCAGGCCTCATGTTGTCCCAATGGCTGCAGATATCGGTGATCGTTTCATTTTTGTGGACGATAATGCCCGACCTCACCGAGCACGTCTGGTTGACGCCATGCTACGGGATGAGGGTATCGAACGAATGGTATGGCCAGCATCCTCCCTAGACTTGAATCCCATTCAACATGTGTGGGACACACTCGGAAGATGCATTGCTGCTCGGCCAGCACCGCCTACAACTCTGCAACAGTTGGAAATGGCCCTTCTGGAGGAATGGGTGAATATCCCGCAGGCTGTCGTTGATAACCTTATTGGTTCCATGCAAAACAGATGTGCAGCTGTCATAGCAGTTCATGGCGACCACATGCCTTATTAGAGGTATGGATCTGTTGCGTATCTGTCCATTTCTGTTGTCATATCACCGTGCTGTTCTCCTGATTTTGTGCAGTACCTTGCAGAAATCACCCCTAGAACTCTGTTGTGCTAATGACTCAATAGACATGTACATTGTACTGGTTGAGGACACACTCACCTAATCAAAATACATTGCTACTTTTGACTTACCAACTTTGGTTTTGGGATTTCTTGCTTGCTCCTCTAATTTTTTTGACCAGTGTATTTTGGGATTTTTAGAGCCTATTTTAGGAACCTAAAAGCACACTTTTTAGAACATAAAAATCCGAGGTCTACTTAGAACTAAAAATGCTGATTAGGTGTAGTCACCGGCAGTGAATATCCTGAAATACGCACTATCTTGCATAATGTTGTGTGTGTTGCCTAACCTTACAGCGATGACAGAACTTACCATTGGAAATTTGCTATTAAAATCCACTATTTGCCATATAGTTTGACAACATTTTTTCTTTTTTTATGTTATCCACAGTCAAACTCAGCAATTTTGTCTGTGAGGATCATCTTATATGCTGAAAATAATCTTTCAACAAAAACCTAGTCATTGGTGTAAACTTCAATGCTGAAATGTTAGTTTGCAAGGCGTGAATGCCACAAAGCAACGAAGTGACGTGAAAGTAAGACCACACAGATCAGACCACTTTGGATCATACAGGTAACAGTGGCACCAGACATTTTGCTTTGTTAAGAGCTTTGGAAAATCACCCTGGAGGAAGGGAAATCGACAGAGAGTACATTTCAAAGACGTTCGTCATTGAATTTTTTCATGACCAAACAAAAAAAATGCCTCTGTGTGACATAAAAATCCTGTAAAACCTTAAAAAATATATAAAAATCTAAAAAAAGGCTTGATTTAGGCCCATAAACCTAAAATAGGTTCTAACAAGCAAAATATGTTTTCTTAGGCACTATAAAACTTCGTTGCATTTTTTAATGAAACGCTGACATAACTTATTATTTCTTACATACCCGTAAAAGAAAAAAATACGTAAAAAATCTAAAATCCGAGGTCTACTTATAACACAACCTTAAAAATGTCATTGCAGTGGTAGTAAAGGAGAGGATCTCTCGGTACCTTCAAATCAACTATGCTTCCTAGTGCTTGGGATGTGTTTGCACACTGTAGTTTGCTCCTCTCATGAAGTAACTATACTCTATCCTAGGAATCTCTGGAGCAAGGTCTTACATAACTGAAGAAAACAGGAGAAAGTGAGTGGGTGGAGTGAAGCAGAACATGCTATTCCAAATGGCTAGCATCGAAAAATTCCACTACAATTGTAGCCCCTACATAGAAGCCAAGTTTCAGTAACCACACGTTTCATTTCAAAGTCTTCTGCACATAGTGTTTCAGATCCCACTTTAAACTGTACGTTCAGTCCCAATTAGCATATCTGTGCATAAAGTGGACTTAAAATGAAACTAAAAACTCAAAGCTTTCTTCCTGGTTAAAATGCCATGTTTTTATGATTTTGAAATATATTGTCAATTCTGAAGACAATAATTATTAACTCTCCAAAGCACATGCGGAAGCCTAGTACTTCCTCAAAAACACACACGCACACAATTTGCATAAAACTACAGTTAAAATTAAAATACAAAAAAAAATCCATTTAGTGCTTTTATTCTTACGTCTCACGAATTACAAAATACACAAGTAAAATTACAGACAGAACATCATTATAAATTAATGTAAAGTGGTATACTCATTCCACTTACCTTGTATCACGATTTTAATAGCTGATACCATTTAACACAAATAACAGAAACTTCCAATTTTGTGTTCCAAAACAGAAAATAAGCGATCTTTTACTTTTCTACTTTCTCACTGAAGTATTCAATTACTGTGGTGCCTCCCGATGATATAATGGTAACATCATTACCTTGTAATCAAGGAGGCCTGGGTTCAATACCCAGTGGTGGCACATAGTGATTGGGTTGGTTGATTTGGTGTTTTAAGTCCACTTTATGCACAGTAAGGCTAATCGGGACTGGACCTACAGTTTAAAGTGGGATCCGAACCACTTGTGCCTCCACCGGGTATCGAACCCGGGACCCCTTGATTACAAGGCGACGACGCTACCACTGCGCCATCGGGAGGCCCCATAGTGATTGGGATCCCACTTTAAATTGTAGGCCCAATCCCAATTAGCCTATTTGTGCATCTCAAAAACTGTGATTAAAATTTTGCTCAGAATATAAAATTTTGGCTAAACAACCATAGATGTTCTACAAAAGTTGCTGAAGTCAATGCTGAAATGATGCATCTTGGCACTGCTAACTATCCACTTGTTACTAGTAGCAAATATTGTAGAAATATTTGGCATCAAATCTACATCCTGAATTCAGCATGCAGTGTACAAAGATAACAAGTTAACAGAAGGAAACAAAGAAATCAAGTGGGGGGGAAAGACATGAACTTTATATATAGAAGTACACTGTCTATATGTTATGGATGGGTCAATATGAACATTTTGACTGATAAAATAATCCAAATCCTGATAACCAATTTGGGCATCCCCAATAATACAGTGGCTAATACTGTTCCCTGCTAATTAAGAGCTCCTGAGTTAGTTTCCTGGTGGAGGCACTGTGCAGTGGTTTAACATTCCACTTTAAACTGGAGGTTCAGTTTTGACTCGCCCATGGGCCTCCTCTACAATCAAGGGCCCCCAGTGGAGGCACATTGCACAGTGGTTTGAATCCCTCTTTAAACAGGGCATCATCTCCTTGTAATCAAGGGGTCTCGGGTTCGATACCAAGTGCAGGCACATGGTGGCTTGGATCCCACTTTAAACTTTAAATCATCCCAATTAGCCTATCTGTGCATAAAACAAAGTTAAATTTAATTGAACCCTCTTTAAACTTTAGGTCCAGTGCAGAATAGCCTATCTGAGCATGAAGTGGATTTTAACAACTCTTTCAACTAACCCATCTCAGCATAAAAATGAATTTGTACAGAATTGGCACAATATAAGAACTGCATTCTTGAGGAAAAAATATTTAACACATTGCAAGATATTCAAAATACGTGGCAGTACTGTATTCAGTCTTGCAGAAAGAATGTGGTTCTTACACAGCTTGAACATAAGCAGTTCATTATGCAATTTTAATTAAGGAAACATGCTGGAACACTTAACATTATAAATAATAAATAATAAAAAAAAATCGTGCTTTTTAAATTTGAAATTGGTTGAGTACTGGAAATATTGTTACTAGAACAGTATGTGAAGCTATGACCATTGGTTTACACTGCCAGTGATATAACTTTCCTCAGGCCAGAAGTCTCTAACACAATTTTTCTTTCTATTCTCAGTCTGCTAGACATAATTTCCATTGAATATCTTAAGGAAAGTTCTGTCAGTTTTATGTTGTTCTTTTTGTTTCATCATAACAATCAAAAAGTGTTATATTTTATAACTTTCACAAGTAGCAACAAGCAATAGACTCTTTATATAAATATCTCATTGGTAACATTGTCAGTAAATTTACTATGCCTTGTTTGCTTCATGATCCGATGAAGGCATTTCATCCCTAATACTATGTACATATATATATATACAGGAGAGCAACATGTTGTTATTCTAAAAGCTTAACTGTGGTTCTGTCAACAGTATTTCTTTTATATCCCTCATATTAACTACAGATAAGAATAGTTCTACACAGAGTTCTCTCTAAATTAACTACACAGTTGAATACAGTTGCACAGATATGAGGGAAAATGTGACTCTAGTTTGACCATTTGATTGATGCAACCAACTTTTAGCAGGTGGCTGGGACAACTATTGGAGGATGGCCAAGACAGATGTTGTTTTAGTATTACATCTTATGGTCAAAAGTCTGCACCAATTGATTTTTTTTTAGAACTTGCAGCACTTATTATCTGAATGTTATGATTCAGCAACTGTGTCATTTCTGACGATATCAAAACTGTCATGAAAAAAAAATGACTGTGTTTTCACAGAGATGGAAACTATGTGGGGAAAATAGTATAAAAATGTACCTGTTTCGAATGCAGAAATATCTCTTTGACAGTAATGTGTTAGAAACCTTACTTTCTGACTTTCTCTCACAATAATGATAACGAAATGCATAATAATCTTAACTCTAAAAACGTTAAACATGTTAAAATTAAAATATTATCAATTTGTCCCATTGTAAAAATATACAAGTACATAATCTATCATATTCAATTGTTGACTGTCATTAAAATATATCCAATTATGTCCACTTATGTCTACTAAATTCTAGTATAAACAGAATAAAATTATCATTATATATATATATATATATATATATATATATAAGCATGTACATTACTCAATTCAACCTATACACAGGATTGTAAGAAATGCAACAAAATATTTATACTTATTCATCAAATTAAAAACAAATGCACAAGACATACTGACAATATGCTTCCAACTACTTTTATTACGCCCAGCTATTAGAACTTCATGATGTGACTAGAAGTTGAAACAAAAAATTGAATACCTTAAAACTTTTCATTATCTTGGAAATGATGTTACCTATAATAACTGTGAAATAGAATCACTCATTCATTGGAAGACTACTATTTTTTAAGCAGCTGCACTAAAAATACATCCTACTATGTATGACATTGCACTTTAATCAAGAATATACACACCACATAAAAAGAAAGTGACAAGTGAGATCTATAAAGCTGCATTTTCTTAGCATTATAATTAAAAAAGAAAGCACAAGCTTGATAGAAATAATACAACTTTAATAACACAATATGTGTCAAAATATACACACATCCCTGAGGAATAATCTTATAAACAATATAAGCTACTGTCTTTTTCCTTACGAAAAACTGGAAACTTGGATTGAAGGAAAGACAACAAAGAATAAATAAGAAATTATAAACACACTTATGAAAGACATCACAGTCGATTCAAAATACATAACGTGAACTGGAGTGACTTTGCGAGTGACAGACTTTGTGACAGATGGTATGTTCTTCCGATTCTCAAATTCCATGCTAATACTGTTCATTCTGTTGATGAACACGTCAGTGTGTGCCTGACATGTGCAGCAATCAGCATGTGCAAATCTGAACTTTCAGCTGCTTTGCTGCACACAACAAACAACTGTTTTTCATTGCCTGCATTGTGAGTTTTGATCATGTACGTGCTATGAAGCAAGAAGTGGGAGACTAGGATAAGTTTCGCAGGTACAGAAACTGTAGTGAATCACATGCTGTAGATGTGAAGTCTGTGCCAAGTGGTGTGTAGATAGCACAGGTGATGTTGACAAATTTTGATACCCGGGTGACTTTGTGTCATGTTCTATACAGCACAAAAGGCATTCCAGTGAATCTGCTTCTGTTTCTAAAGTCAGTTTGTGTTCTTGCACAGGCTGAAGAATGCCATCCATGTACAATAGGCATGTTGGATCCCACCCATACAGAAATTACAGTGAAGAAACATTAAATTGAACTGAACTGAGATCTAAACCAATAAGTCTTTACATTGCGGAGAAAAAGTATGGAATCCACCAAAACACACTTAGGCAGAAATTGAAGACAAAGGGTGTAAGTCCAGATATGCTGAGATTCAAAGGAGTCACTCATCAAAAAGCACAGATGAAAAAACAGTGTTCACTGAAGACTGATGAACTTTTGTACTATTGTGTAAAATAGATCAGCCTAGAAAATTCGACTTCAGAGATATTTTTATGGTTTATGAAATATTGTAGAATTGAATGAAAGGTTACATGAGAATAACATGAACCTTTCATTCTCTGGTGCAAAAACCAACACAGTACTGTACTTGTTGCACTTGTGGCAGCCCAGTGGGTGTTGTTTCCTTCTTCCTTCACAAGATATTCCAATATGTTTCTGTTTGTGAACTGCAACACTATATCATGGGTAGCTGACCACAAGAAAATATCGTATCTGTGGTCTTTCTGTACCTGCACTCTTATTTAGACATTGCAAACCGCACAGCCACAGTGTCACCCCAATCCATGGGATGGCATTCTGACAACTATTTGTTTCATTATTTCAATTCTCATTGAATGCTTTGCAAAATACTTAACATTCAAAAGCTCAAGATTTATATTTCTATTGTAGTTATTTACTGGGATGCTGCAACTTGATACATTCATGTGGTACACAAAAAAAAATTTGAAAAGTGTCGTGCTTAAATACCATTTGCTTCAATGAATCTAAAACATAAGAATAATATATCGTATCATGCCGTAGGCGTGAGTCGAACCTAGGACCCGGGCATCATAAATAAATAAGCTAATAGGGTATAAAAAGGGTCCAGCTGAAGCATTGGAAGAGAGCTTCTTAAAAGCTACTCACACCAGTGACCTTCAGTGAAGGAAAAACTCTGCTGACATTGCATTAAGGCCAGTACAATATGAAAATCGGGAAATCAGCATTTTTCCTCAGAATCGCCGTTGCCAAAGGACGCAATCGAGTCAACTGTCTTAACGACAGATAGTTCGAATTTAATTTAAATAGGTCACGTGAGAAAATCTCTTTCTTAGTTGCCTTTATATTTTCAGCGAATGTAATAATTGCTAGTAAGCTCCTGAATTGCTATCTGTTTCACATAGAAGTTAAGTCGTAATAATTGAGCTCTTAAATAATCAAAGTTAAAGGAAGAGGAGAGAATTACGTTCAATAAGTGATCATTTAGAAATCGCATTTACGTTAGGGCAGTTTTGGGAGAAACCTAGTTAAGCTCCCTAGTTGCAATTTGTTACAGGGTAGGACCACATCGAAACAAGGACCTCCAAGGAAGAGAATTTCCAATGGCGCTACAGGTAAACAAACATTCCTTAAGTCTTTCCTCACTCTGCCTGTTCAGTCAAAGGTAGTGTTTTTAAATAGATGTCCGTGTGTTCTTATCTCACGGGGCTAGTCCCCTAGCAGTTTGAGTGTAGACGTAGCTCCTCAGGGCTACCCCCTTTCTCTTAGAACATTCCTCTCGCTTAACAAGCGGGTGGCCAAAGTCTGTCATAGCCTATCTACGATCCCCTAAAGCTAAACCCTCTTAGACTTTAGACGTGATGCAGGTGGACTCTTATGCACAGTCTACTCATGCTGGAAAATATCACACACACACACACACACGTTTCAAACCACACTAATTCTTTGCCTATTCATGTGTTAACCTGAAATCAGAAGACTGCAAAGTTAGTCTCTAATAATGTCAGTTTCTTGCAGTTAGCATCATCTACAACTTTACAACACTTGGTTGCACCACCAAGACAAAAAATTGTCATGAAGGTGAACCTACAGTTTAATAAAAATAAAGTCAACTTCTACTCTCCCACTTCTGACTGTCTGAAAATATTTATTAACCAAATGCACGGCCATGAAATTAGCCACGTGGCAAAAGTTCATGCTGCTGTCACCTTGGAGCACAATCCAGTGTGTTCAGAGGTTTAAAAAAATGAAAGATCTCATTGTAGAGTTGGTCTTTCTAATCCATGTGATACAAACTCACAGTATTTGCTTGAAAGGTCAGGGATGACACAAAAGTGCCCCAGAGAGAGTTTGGTCTGACGCTTGCATAGGCATGCACACAGGGAGCAAATGCCATCCCTAATCGTGGATGTCCCCAGATTTTTACCACAGAGGGACATTTTTCCATGGGGCATATTACCCCGATAATAATGTTGCCCCCTAAAAAAACACCACTTGAATTTGAAACTATCGCATTAATGTAAATTACTGTGACTGAAATCCAATTGTACATGTGAAATATACACTTTTTAGGTTGACATTCGATTTCTAAGGGGGAGGTGTGGTCATTCTTGCCCCCCATCCAGGCATCTAGGTTCCTACATTATTATACTTTAACCACTTTAAACTTGAAATTTAGTGTAGAGGAATCTTATTGCCGTTATTAAACAATATCATACTCTTAAAAAAAATTAAGTATTTTAAAGCCGATTATATAGTTCAAAACAACTATGAGGGAAGGGGTGAGTGGTGCAACCACAGGGGGGCAATGGGCATTGTCCCTCCCCAACCTTAGATGGAAATCAATTCTAGGGGGGGCAAGGAGGTTAAACATTGAGGTAAAAGAAAGCAAGACTAGTGGAATCTGAGTAGCAGGACAAAAGGATACTCAATATGGATTTAGTTTTCACATATATCTTGCATTGTTTCTTCCAGACAGCTAAGAGCTCCTGGAATGGGGAACAGAGGGGCAATTGCCCACTTCAATATCAAATTTTATACAAATAAAAATACATTTTGTAAAATGTTCCGCTCACTTCACTCACAATGTCTGCTTTTCTTGCACTCTTGTCAAATTCAGAGCTGTAGCTAGGGGGTGGTGGGAGTTGGCCCTCGACACTGAATGATCTAAATGAAAAATTTTAAGAGAATGCCATGGCACCCCATGATATTTGCTACACCATATTAAATCAATATTGTTTTCAGTTTGCAAAAATTTGGATCCAAAAATGTTCTTGCTCTCTTCTCTCACAATTTTGTTGTTTTCAGTAATGCATTGTAAATTACCAGAGAGAGATGTTATAACTACTAGGTACTTCAGACTCTTTCTGCTACAATTTTGTGTTAAATGCATGAACACAATTGTTTGGAGGGAAAGGACCGTGGCACATTTCAGAGACGATTTATTTATTCGTTATGGTGCGCCTATGTTGCTGCATTATATATATATTAGGGCTGAGCTGATACCATCATTTGCCGATACGGATACCTTAACCAATTCCAACCGATACCGATGCCGATACTTGTATAATTCCAGTTTAAAGTAACAATGGCTAGTTACTGAGTCACAAAACTCATCACATCACATGCTATTAAATACTCCAAAATTATTCTGATATTGCATTGTATCACTTAAAATTCCCTGTGACATTTTATGTGAACTTCATTCTAACCCCAGATGATGCAAAAAATAGAAGTTTTTGAGATGTTGCAAGCATTGTTAAAGTGTTGCAGATACACCGAAAAAATCGGTGTATTATTATAAGTGTCCCTGCTTCATTTTATGATCCCCAATTTCATTATACTTGTCTTTAAGGGGAGAGAAAGTTATAGTGTGTAAAATAAAATTTATGTAGTGTGTATAGCGTACAGCTTGCACAAGGAATGCAAAATTTATACAAACGTAAACAACAATCTTGTCGTTTGGATTAACCTGGAGAGGTAGGAAAATGACGTAAAAACACAAATACACAAACACAGATATATATTTAATGATCATTTGGCAGATCTGTATATGCCCTGCTGTCCATTATTCTCTTGTTATTTGCAATGAAAACAAGTCACTGCAGTGGCGGTATCTGGCAGGTGTCACCACACAGAAGGGTAGAGCACAAGAAGAAATTCCACAAACCTCCCTCCCACAGCAACATCATTCATCCCTTTTCCAGGAACTCCGGAATGAGCCTAGCATTATAATAATGCTGGTTTTGAAAACATCACCTTCTTAACCCATGAGTTTGCGAGCAACAATTGGCAACGAATGGTTTCTTTTATATCCACATAGCATTGACCACCAGGCAGTTGCATGCCTTCAGTGTCACTTTTGGGCACAGCACTTTCGTTTTAGCCCTGCCTTTGATCTTGTTATCTGCTTCCCAGGAGGGTGCATCATTTTCGGAAATGTACATGGAATTCTTGTGCAGGACCCCAACCTGTCACAAGGAAGAGTGAATGAACTTTTGAAAAGGACAAATCTTGACAAATGAGTTGTTTCTCTTGGCCACTATAGCCACTCAAAATCTTTAGTATTGGCAAAAAAAAAATTGAACCAATACCCCTGGTATTGGCCGGTACCAATGCATTGGTATCGGCTCAGCCCTAATATATATATACACACACACTCATCAGAGTGCGGAAAAGAAATTCCAAGTACAAATTGTATTTAATACGATGTATGAAATTGGGGAGAACTATAAAATGCACATCACCAATCGGGACAGATCAGATTTGTTTAAATATACAGGGTGATCAGGCCCGAATTTCCCAATAGGCCTCATAGGCCTAGAGCGGCACCTTGTTTGTTTTAAATTTATATGGAATACCTAATTCTCAGATTGCCTCTTTTTTTCTCCAGACACGTGAATGGAATGACTTAACGTAGTTGTATTGTAAATATAAGTTAAATTTGTTGTTTTAATTACCGACATTGTTGTTTTGAATGTACAGCATTGTGCTGAGCCGGGTCGGTGATTGCGGAAAGAATGTGGAGCCTGCCGCTTGCTTTTGAAAGACAACACCGGCTTGGCTGCGTCCCAGAAACGCCGTTCCTTGTTACTGCCGGCATTGGCCACATATCAAAAGCATGTGATTCGGGTTGAATTGTTGAGAATTAAACTGTCGGCGCAAGCATTATTAAAGGGGTTTCGCATTGTACTACTCTACCGTTAGTTACTCGAGAATATTATTCAAGAAGTAGGTGGTGTGTCGCATCTCGTGTGTGTCAGTGTCCGACGTGAGTTTGTTGGGGTACATTTAAAACATCATTATGCTCATTATGAGTGTCATATCGCTTTGTTACACTTTTTGTATGTAACTATCATTTAATTAATATTGCATGCCGTTAATAGTAAAAATAGTAATACAGAAAATTTCATTCTTGATAAACGGTATGGGAGGCGGCAAAGCTTGTTTGGCCTAGGGGCGGCAAAGAGGTAAATCCAGCCCTGAGGGTGATCATACATTCTGTGAAACACATTAGGAATTCAATACAGACAACTATGGAACAGATAGTGGTAATTCAGAATTGATGAGTACACTAATTGTCAGCATTCCTGCAACATGAATTTTTATCAATTATATTACTTTGATGTAACTACATAGAGACTTCTCCTTTACTTCCTATGGAAAAAGGACATAAATCTTCAAGATTTTCTGTAGGTAAATGCGTTGATAATATTTTCATTGAAAGAAAAACTTTGTTGTACTAAATGTTAACTTCACGTGTTAATTTAGTCTGCTGCTTTTTGTTTCATAACAGGTCAACAACTTTACTCTCTTTCCAGTAGTCAGCCTTGTCAAAATACATACAAAAATAATCAACATCTTTTGAAGAAAACAATTTCATCACAGACAATGGCAAGTATAATGGGTCATAATATAAAATATAAGAAAAGTATTTACACTACAAACTAAAATATATACACACAGTATATGCACATGAAAATACCATGAAGAGTTCTTAGCTCGTACTTTGGAAATTATATGTTTGGCTTTAGAAACCTGATTTTTCAGTCATAATGTAAGAATAAATATTCACAAAACTCATGAACAACAGATATCAAATGGCACAATATTAGTGTATCTATAGTCTAGATAAAATAAAGCTGAAAATGCAAAATTACAGAACCACAATTAAGAGAGTGTGCTATTTGCAAAAGGATATATGGGCATGCAGTGATGTCAGACAACAAAGTTATATGGAAAAAGGTCACTGGTGCCAACAAAAAAGGATAAAACAAAAAATTAAAATACTGGATTTTGAATAAAATGTAGCAAAATCCTTGCAAATTAGTCACATATTCACTCCATGGGAAATCCATTTTGCTCTATCCACATAACTTGCTTAGAATTTTTGTGATCCCACACACTATCACTATGACCATATTTGTTTTTGCTGATAACACTTTCTCCATTGGGTATGTAAATATGCATTTTCAGCAACATGTTCATAGTCCTCGTATACACTACCTATCCATGCTCAAAGTATTTGCCACCATTTTATTTGTGCATTTTATAATCACAAAATATTCCAATTAATTACCCAAATGTTGATTTTTTTAAAAATGACAATGAAAAAATGTTTTCACATACGAAACTGCAACATTTTATGTTGGCAAAGAGAAGGGGACAGAAAAATATGTATACATGATACATAATAACCAAAATAACTCAAACTCAACTTCTTCCTCAGCACCAAATGCTGGGCTGTAATAAAATCGTGAGGTAATAAAACTGTCACTATGTATACTTATGAAAAGAATTGTTTCTTGTCATTTTGTGTGATGTTTCAGCTATTCAAATGACTACCTTGAAGAGCTGAAATGTCATCACACAGAAAAAAACAGTAGGTACATAAACAATTGTATTTGTATACAAAGCTTTATACGAAGTAACCACATAACATGTCTATGTTGAAATATAAGCACAATAACAGATACATTATTTCAAAAGATGTGAATCCTCATGATTAGACTCTATGTTTATTACAGTAGCTAATTAAAATTTTCATTAGTAAAATAAGCCATCTTTAAACCACAAAATCATTTTTTTAAAAATATACATCGGTTTCATTGTAGACTTAATACATCAGTTTCATTGCATTCTATGACAATCATGATAACTAATAAATACTCTCTCATGTAGAAACAGCATATAAATACAACTTTAATAACAGTACAACAAACTGTAGTCTTACATGTTTTCATACCTCAGTCTAAACTCTTAAGCATGTGTGTGCATACATGCACACACATATGCACATACTGGATTTACTTAGGCTAAATTTTACCTTCGTACAACTACCTTATGATATATAAACACCTATGATATATAAACATAAGGTACAAATACTATGTTTCTATTTTATGTCTGTCTGGTCTGAAATGTTAACATTGCTCAATCAGAGTTTGAAATATGTTCCTTCATAACAGTATGTCCACTGTCTTATCACGTTAGTGGGTCAGTTTCTGGTGAACGTTCTCTGCAATAAATAAAACAATGATATTAGCCAAATACACACAGCAGCAGCAATGTTTAATGCAGATTTTACAACAATCAATAAAATCAATCACAATGATAAGGATGAATTATGATTTGATGAAATTGATGAAGGGACACATGGCCGTGGCAGGATTCAAACTTGGGGCTCTAGGTAACAACATTGCAAATCCAGCACTGAACTTGTTTAGTCACCGAGGGCACTGGCAGCAAAATTTGATAATTTTAACAATTTAAAGTTATTCATACTATATATAAATGTAATATTTCCATATCAACTGTACCATACCAACGATTTCATTATGTGAACAGTGGCCGTAACAACTATTGCCTTGAAAAAAGAAAACTTGTTTTCGAAATTGCATCGCACATCTTAAAACTCCACATAATAAGTACCATTTTTTTTATATATTTTCCTGTTGATATTTAGCAAGTTCTTCTGTGATGTGTAGTCATGGGCACTTCTGCACTGTTATGGCCCTTTGCATTTCAATGGAGCTATTATAATTTGAAAGCGTTCACAACTGTACAGTCAAATGTTTCAATCTCTCACATATATAGTACAACTGACATATGAGCAAGATTACCAAAAATAAGAAAGTACTTACTTCCTGCAACAGCATGTCAAGTTTCCAAAACAATCTGCCAATGTAGATGACGATTCACATCTGTAGATGCTGCTATTTGTGTTTTCTTCACATTGTGAAATAAATTCATGAAGATCGCTTCTAGGAAATCCTTGTAAGTAGTACTGCTGCAAGAAGAATGATAATAATAGTAAATAAGAATTGTAACTTTCTTGGCAACATGATTTGAACACGTGTTCTAGGGTTACAAGTTAGGTTAATTCAATGTGTCCAGTGTTTCTCTGATGATTTGAGTAATGTAAGCTCTGCATTGGCAAGAATTCCCTGATGAGAGCAATGTATGCACTTGAAACATTGGATGCTAATACTGAATTAACCTGGCTGGTGACCCAAAAACATATGTTCAATTCACAATAATAGTACAAAGACATAAAACAAATACTTAATCAAAAAAGGAGTGGAACTAAAATGCATGTAATGAAGTATGTGCACAATTGATTATTCGGAGTACAATTTATTTACAATTTCTAACACTAAATAAGTAATATTATCAAAAAATAAAATAGATTTGTGCACTGGAATTTAGATGTAATGTTGGTTGTTGTATATAACATTATTTTCCCTCTCTCATTCAGATTTCATACGTGTTTCTGTGCCTGAATGGCTACAAAGAAAACCAAGCTGTAATGTAAACACAGAATTTACTAGGTATACATTCTCCAAGGGATGAATCAATTTTCATCCAAAATGTTCATACATTTTGTGCTGTTGAAGTTTTAAGTTGACTACAGAAGAATTGAGGGTGGTGGAGAGCTTCAAATTTCTTGGAAGCATAATTGAAGGAAGTGGAAGAATGAATGAGGTGTAAGGAAGTTGATGTGGAACTCATGAATTCAGTAAACAAAACATTCTGATGAAATGCAATAATACAAAATAAGGAAGTGGATATAGAGGGTGGCTACTCTAGGACCATGATAAAATTCAAGTATAATTCCCGGTTTTCAAGGCGAACTTTCCAAAAATTCAAGGGTACAGCAGATGTTTTTTTTCTATTTCAACCTTATCGCCTCTCAACGTCAACACACAAATATCTTAATAATATAAAGGGTCTATGTGATTCCAACATCCAAAAATTATAATTCAATTAAACGGGATACGTAATATAATTAAAATATTTATTTTAAGGTGCTGAGTTTCTATTTACAATCAGAGGCGCAACCATTAATTCTTGTCTGAGCGGGCGGGGAGAAAGTGCCAGGATAAACGTACTAATACTACTACTACTAATAATAGTGTTAGTACTAATGTTATTATATTATTATTATTATTATTATTATTGATTTGTTTTATTTTACTTCGCTTCTTGTGACACGTTTGGCTAATTTGCGAAAATGGGGATGAGTGATATGATGAAATTGATGGACAGTCATGTCCATGCCCAAGCCGGGATTCAAACCCGCCGGGACCAACATTGTTGTTATTATTATTAGTAGTAGTAGTAGTGGTATCAAAGATGTTATTATCCTCGTAAATTATGCAAAAAAGGGGTAGAAGTTGGTGCTAAAGCATTTGTGTTCGAACAGATGATTTCAATTATTTTTTCAACACATAGCACAGTAGTTCGGATCCCACTTTAAACTGTAGGTCCAGTCCCAATTAGCCTTTTTGTGCATAAAGTGGACTTAAAACACAAATCAATCAATCAATTTTACAACAATTTACATTTAGATAGTTCGGCGCCCAGGGCAGACTCCCGCCGCCCCCTAGCTATGGTTATAAACTTGATAATACTAAGAAAAGTAATTGCGAGCGAAGCGAAGCGAGGAAGAAAATTTTACAAAAATAATTTTTATTTGCATAAAATGTGAATAGGATTTGCATTAAAAAAGTTGTAATTTTTCACGTCTATGGAGAAAAATTCAAGTAGAATTCACGCATAATTCCCGGAGCCAATATTTCACACATAATTCCCAGAATTAAAGGAATTCCCAGTGAGTAGCCACCCTGATATAGTTAAAGGAAGTTTTTTCCTGAAAAAGATGAAAAACTGTCAACACTATCTCCCCTACTTCTCACAACAGATTTATATATATATATATATATATTCATAGAGCCCAACAGGCTGAGCCCAATTATACATAATAGATTCACTGCAATGTTCCAGTTCTTTTTTTAAAGCTTGTATAAACTCATTGCACTTGCAATCATGATGAAAGAGTTGCAACCAGAGGTTGAAAGAAGTGACGTTTTTGCTCTCTGGCAATAAAAAAATTTGTTTGGGATGTGTTTTCATGTTGAAATCAACCATTAATTGCTTTTGTGGAGAAAGACCAAGTCCGAGTGCTAGTTTGCTAAAGTTGTTCTCTCAAAGTAGATTTCAGTATGGATTTAATGTTGGATGTACAGGGAAACATAGTCTGGGGCTAGGCTCATGGCTTTGCTACATTTTTTATATTTCAGCTGCCTTCTCTCTCTCTATGTCTACTTCTCAACTTTCCACATGAAAGTAAGGGGCTCCCCATTGCGTCGTAAGCAAGGGATCGCAGGATAGATACCCGGTGGAGGCACATAGTCAGGGAGACACCCTATGAGCATGATAAAATTCAAGCATAATTCCCGGTTTCCAAGGTGAACTTTTCAAAAATTCAGGGTTACAAGCAGATGCTTTCTCTATTTTAACTTCAACCCACACACATACACAAACAAATACATATAATAACAATATAAATTCATGATGAAAGTTGTGCGAATTACTCACAATTATAATAAAAATATATTAAAAACTTACGTTTTTGCGAGTATCTATGCTGCTTCCACGACGTTTCGGGATGCAACTGCTCCCTTCTTCAGGCTGTTCACTTTTGGTTATATACAATTCATAACCGCGTTGACCTCTTATTATGTATAGGATATGGGATTGTTAAAGTGTGTGTGGATAAAAGCATTAAAAACCTAACACCCATAACTGGTGCACGTCATATTATCACGCTGTTTTCCTGATTAAAAATTGCCCCTTGAAACGTTAAAACTTTAAAACTAAATACCACGGAACGCGTGTGCTGCAATTGCAATACTCCAAGGTTTCCTCGTAGAGCACGGGGTCGGGTGCCTACCCTCTCCTTCCCCTCTATTTCCCCTCCAGTCTTTCCCCCCACACCTCCTCCTTTGCCAGTTCACGTGAAGTCAAGTGACAATTCCTCTTCCATTTGAGCTTGGCGTGCTACTTCCGGGGTTATGTTAAAACCTATTTTTACGTATTCCTTCCCATCCCACTTCTTGAACATCTTGCCCCACATCTCGTCGATATTCCCATCGTCTCTGTTTAATTTATTCTCTCTTCCCTTACATATATACAACCCTTCATATACATTCCTTCTTATAGGTTTTTCCTCTTCCCTAAGCACTTTCCGTTTGGCGATGACGTGGCCTTCATCAAGGATATGTTCAGAGAGTCCTGTCTTGGGAACCCCCTCCCTTATATCTTTGTCATGCTCTCCCCATCGAACATTCATGCTTCTTCCTGTTTGACCCACATATTCCTTCCTGCATTGGCAAACTATTCCATATACCCCCTTCATCCCTCCCTCATTTATTTCTTCTTCTTTTCCATCTTTCTTATACCCGGTGAAATGCTTTTCTAAAGTTTTTAGAGCTCGCATCCCACACTTTACACCATACTTCGTTACAAGTCTTTCAATTTTTTCCGATATTCTGGGAAAGTATGGAATGCCTATATATTTATATTCCCCCTCCTCATATCTAACTTCTTCTTCTTTTCCTTGTTTGTCTTTCTTCCTTTTATTCCTTTCTAATTCCTTCCCATATGTGACCTTAGCTTTACCCAAATTCCCCTTTAACTCCTCTTCTCTGTATCCGTTCCTCTTTCCTATTTTCATTACCCATTCGATCTCTTTACGCAAATCTGCTTGGTAGGTAGGTAGGAGGAGGTGTGGGGGGAAAGACTGGAGGGGAAATAGAGGGGAAGGAGAGGGGAGGCACCCGACCCCACACTCTACGAGGAAACCTTGGAGTATTGCAATTGCAGCACACGCGGGCTGTGGCTATTTAGTTTTAAAGTTTTAACGTTTCAAGGGGCAATTTTTAATCAGGAAAACAGCGTGATAATATGACATGCACCAGTTATGGGTGTTAGGTTTTTAATGTTTTTATCCACACACACTTAACCAATCCCATATCCTATACATAATAAGAGGTCAACGCGGTTATGAATTGTATATAACCAAAAGTGAACAGCCTGAAGAAGGGAGCAGTTGCATCCCGAAACGTCGTGGAAGCAGCATAGATACTCGCAAAAACGTAAGTTTTTAATATATTTTTAACAATATAAAGGGTTTGTGAGATTCCAATATATCCAAAAATTCTAATTCAATTTAATTGAACAGTATCTTATATTTAAAATATTTAATTTAAGGTGTGAAGTTTACATTTGCCATTTCACATACTTAGACTCAAAATACATCTCCAACACAAGTCACAAATGTTACGCGATATATTAATCTAAGAAAAATTGTTAATTGTATAAGAATTTCAAACTCAAATTTACCTAATAAACTTCAAGTCATCTGATCTTGCAATAATCTTCCATCTGTCAGATAGATTGTTCTACAAAGAACACTAACAAAGTAAATGGATTGAGAGGATTCAATTTTCCATGCAAATTTATTTTCTTTCCCTCTCTTGATAAAAATAGAAGCTAAACTGTGAAAAACTTGACTCAGAGCATATTTAAATATGCACACATTCAATGGGATTTGGATTAATAAAAGTTCCAATTTTTCACGTCTATGGAGGAAAATTCATGCAGAATTCCCAGAATTCAAGGAATTCCCGGTGAGTAACCAGCCTGATAGTGGTTCGGATCCCACTTCAAAATGTGGGTCCAGTCCCAATTAGCACATCTGTGCATGAAGTGGACTCACAAAACCTCAGACAAACATATGAAAGTGAAATCTCCTCCAACCACCACTGTCTTCCACGTGGGTGTCCTTACAAAAATTGGCAACATCAAAAGGACATGTGGTGCCGCACTCGTACAAGGAAACAATCATTAACACAATGTCATGCAAAGCACAGTGCTTACCTTTATAGTATCATAAGATTCCTCGATGATTGCTATGAACAAACTCAGCACAACGTAGATGAAAAGACTGATAAATGAATACAGGTATAACCTACAATACCACCACAACATTGTTGACTTGGTTGACATAACAGAAAATGTTGCAAACATGTCATCTCCATTTATGAGTGAGAAAAGGCATTCTGATGTGCTTGACACTGAACGAAACTGAAACAGAGGAAATAAATGTTGATTTAGTTGACACACAGAGTTGGTAAACTAGTTTAGTAATAAACTGCAATGGAAGTAATTTGAAAAGACAATATTTGGTGCTTCTTACGATACCACACTTCAGCCCTATCTCATTGTGTCCTAGTTATAGCACCTCTATTCAAAAGTACAAATTTTATGACATTTTAGAAATCATTTTGAGTTTATAGAAATATAAGTAACTAAAGGCAATCAAAAAGCATATTATTAAGTAATATGACTGAGCAGATAACAATGTATTATCATCAGCCAAAATTAGTGGTATCAATATCCAGAAATACCACTTTAAATTCCATTATCAATGTTGGCTACCATAGTTTCCGTGTTTTAGATATGCAAGCTGATGGAATACATAAATTTCTGCAAAAGAGTATCATGCAAATTTATATTGGTTTAAAAATTGCAAGTTTTTAAATATTGTGATAACAGAAATAAATAAATCTCAGTATGCAGTGAAAAATCTGTTAAGATTTTTTGGTCACAGTGTAATACAGTGAAACCCTCGATTTTATGCTTTTTAAGGAACCAAGATGAAAAAACTTGAAATGAGGGGAAAATGTAAAAACTGGAAAACTTTTATAATTTTACGCTATTGGAACTGCGAAGATTGAATGTATAATGCAGGAAATTTAAAATCTCTGAACATAATATCAAGATTCCACTGTATTTATTTGTGTTATGATAATCATAATTCTTCACAGGAATTTCAAACTGCCAAAATGTTCTGTCAAAGTATCTGCTTGGTTTGATTTGCAGTGAAGGCACATTTCAGTTGTTACGATTACAATTTTCATCTCTGCATTAAGTGGACTTTTCAAAGCTTTCAAAAAAAATGTTTTGGACTTAAATAGCAATACCATGTTAGCAATAAAGACTGTTTTCCATTATCCTGCAGAAAACATATTACTAGTCTTCACCACTATTATTATTACTTTTATTATTATTATTTGGCAGTTTACTTGTAATTTATGCACAGAGGCTAATGGACACTATACCCCCACTTTTGCACAGAATCCAATCACAAAATTTTCTCATCCCCAGGAATTTAACCCAGACACTGTTGGGTTCCATTTCCCTGATAGCCTTGTAACGAAGGGCTATCAGGGGTATCTTGTTTGTGCCTATAATTAACAAATTAAGAATGCACATGCACAATATTATACATACATATACACTGGTCAAAAAATTATGGGAGCAAGTCAGAAACTGCATACACAGCCCAGCAAATTGTGCAACTATGGTTTATTTGTGCTCAATGGTCCTTGCTGTAACAATCCACACTGGAGTGTGGGCACAGCAGCATCAGGAGAAATGCCATGGGGCACGACTCGCAAAAAGTGATAAAACGTAAAACGAACCAGCCACATGGGCACCCTCATAGTGTGATACTGACAATGAGAGAGTGCGTGTGGGCTTCAGTAGTCGAATATTCAATATGAACAATGTCGCCACAGTGCAATTTACAAGAATCTGTCACATGGAGAGCCATTGGAAGGATGGAAGCGGGACAGATGCAGAAGCCCTTAATGTGTCTCGAAGTGTCATTTCTTGCATGTGGACAGGTTTTCAAGAGATGGGAAATGTGTTACTGAGGCTAGAACAAGGCCGTTCATAGGCAATAACAGCAAGGACGACTGGTATGTACTGTTAATGGCTCGTCAAAATAGGGAAAAAAACTGCGGCTGGCCTGCAACATGAGCTTCTCATGTGAACAGCATGCAGGGTATCAACCCAAACCATTTGCAATTGACTGCGGCAAGGTGTCCTCTAAGCACAAAGGCCAGTAGTTTGTGTCACTTTGACTGCACAACATTGTTGGGACAATAGAAACTGGGCCACAGTTTCTATAGGAGCATGCCGAGTGGAGTCAAGTTATCTTCTCCAATGAGTCGCTATTTAGTCTGCAGTCACACAATAGATTCATGCTGATCTGGAGGGAATGTAGAACCCATGATTATCCAACTAATATGTATGAAGTATCCCAGTATGGTGGCGGTGGAATTATGATGTGAACACAAATCACCAATGCCCAACATACAAACCTCCATGTCATCCGGAATGGTACCTTGACAATTACATCCTCAGGCCTCATGTTCTGCCTCTGGCTGCAGAAATTGTCAAATCATTCATTTTTATGGACGATGATGCCACTCATCACAGAGTGTGATGGTGAATGACATGCTTTAGGATGAGGGCATCAAGAGGATGTTATGGCCCACATGTTCTCCAGACCTTAATCCAGTAGAGTATGTCTGGGATGCCCTGGGAACAGAGGCATATATTCAAGGCTATCTAGGCTATCTGTGAAGCCCAGACTCGGTGAATAAAATACAGAAAAAAATATCTATTAGAAAAT
Source organism: Lepisma saccharinum (assembly GCF_977018435.1). Taxonomy (NCBI): domain Eukaryota; kingdom Metazoa; phylum Arthropoda; class Insecta; order Zygentoma; family Lepismatidae; genus Lepisma; species Lepisma saccharinum. The sequence continues at coordinate 24,204,789 of NC_139230.1, read as the reverse complement.
GTGGATAAAATTGTTCATTTCAATAAGAAGATGAACCTGATTTCTTAGAGTTGGAAACATTGCCCACTTTCTTTGAATTTGCGAGATGGCTGGCCCAGCGCTGGCGGGTAACGGGCAAGTTTGAAGGGCCCCGATCATTGTTGCAAACCAATTTTTCCCAGCATGTAATTTCCCCAGGATCAGAGAATTGTGAAGCCAAACTGTTACAGGAGAGAGAACAGGGTTGCATATAGTGGGGGGAAAACCCTCTGAACTTCCTCAATAGTCTGGGTCAATGTTGCAAACCAATTTTTCCCAGCATGTAATTTTCCCAGGAATGGGGAATTTTGAAGCCAAATTATCGCAGGCAAGGGGAAAGTGTGTCATATGGCAGGGACAAGAGGAGCATCATTGAACGCTTGCAGAGGAGTTGAAAAATAGATCGTTGACCTTCTCAAACAACTAGAGATACAGTGGGGTATAGAAAATTGTTGGCTGAGAGGGAATGGCTTATGAGTGCATCTAAAAATTACCGAAATGACAAAGACCAGTTCTAGTCTAGATCGCGTTGTGGAATTTATTTAGAGGCAGTGTGTGAATACAGTAGTGAGTGGATGGTATTTTTGTGAATGATATGTGATGTTGTGTAGTGAACTGAAATGAGGGACATAATTAACAAGCTGTCTATTCAGCTTACGAATGACAATAATCTCCAAATCGTTGTGGATTTTTCTTGTATGTCCACTTTATGAACAGATAAGCTAATGCGGATCGTTCCTACAGTTAAAGTGGTATCTAAACCACCATGTATCAAACCCGGGACCCCTTAGTTTCAGGGCAATGACATTACCACAGTGCCAACAAGGAGTACCCAAACCTAAAACTGTCAAAATTCTATTTTTATTCTCGTATATAGGCCTACATAATATTTCACAATATGGGCATATTTCTTATGCAAATAAGAATGAAATTCTTTTCTTATGGACAGTGTACATTTCCATGTTTTATTTATGAGGTATATATATTTTTAATCACAGTCACATCACTTCAACCCGTCACCCCAAATGAGTTAAAAAAAAAAAAATAGCAAATTTTTGTCCATTCAAACACTACGATATGGTAGGATAGCCCAAGTTCTTAACCCAGTATACGCAACTGCCTGGGAAGATGCATATCAGCTAGGCCAGGACCTCCTGCAACTCTTCACCAGCTAGAAATGGCTGTCTTGCAAGAGTGGCAAAGGCTCTCCCAAGAACTTATCAATAATCCTACTGATTCCATACCAAACAGGTGTGCAGCAGTGTTAGCAGTTCATGGAGACCACACACCTTTACTAGAGGTCAGTTTCTGTTGTGAACATCACTGTTTTTATCAACTTATTCGGCCATGATATACTCACCTGTAATGTGTCATACCATGTGTCACTTGCATAAGCACCCTCTTGGACTCATCCCTAGCCATTATTTTTCATAATGTAACTGTATCTGTTGAGGGAAAGCCCAGCACATGCAAAAAAAAATCACTGTTGCACCACTTTCTGGGTAATTTATGCAGTTTCTGGCTTGCTCCCCTAACTTTTTTTGACCAGTGTATGTACAGGGTCTGGCAGGAAAATCTGATGGTTTTAGTTTGGCAACACTGCTGGTAGGCGGAGTCAAACTTCACACGGGAACTGGGATTTCGCTAGATATGTAATGCCATTTCAGTACGCACGGAGCAGTGGAATGCTGTACATCGCACTTTTGTTGTGGAAACATTCTAAAAAATGGTGAATCTGTAATTGGACCATATGTGTTTGACAAAGATGGACATTCAGTGACAGTAAATTCTGAATGTTACATTACCATGTTGCAAGACTTTATCTTGCCATAACTTCGCAGACTACTAATTGACCCCACATAAATTTGGTTTCAACAAGATGGAGCGACTGCCCATACATCGAAGACATCGATGGCTGTTCTCAGACAAATGTTTCCCGGACACATTATCTCAATGAGGCAACATGCCATGGCCATCTCACTCACCGAACCTATTGCCATGCGATTATATTCTATGGGGTTACCTCAAAGTGAAACTTTTCATGAACAATCCACACACTACAGAAAAACTGAAAGCAGGAATTCGTAGGGAAATAGCGGTAATTCCACAAGATATGGTCTAACGTGCTGTGAGGAATTTCAGTCACAGGTTGCGAGAGTGCATTCACAAGAATGGTTCTCATTTGCATGACATCATTTTTTAAATGACATCATTTCATAAATGGCACTTCATTTGCTGTAAATTACAAAAAATAAATTTTGTTTTGTATCAAATTATAACCTTGTACTATGATTTCAAAAACAGTTAGATTTCCCTGCCGGACCCTGTATATAATAAAGATAAAAAATAAGCATGAGACAAATAAAACATGTTTTCTTCCTACAAAATACTGATCATTCAAAAATAAAAAATACACAAGGAAGAAATAACACCAACCTTCATGTGATATGGTCCAAGAACCACCCATCCACAAAAAGTGAATCCTGCATAGATAAGAGCACAACACAATAGAAAGCGAACTACAATTGGTGTTGCTCTTTTCATTGTTAAAATGAGCACCTGAAAGAAAAAACAAAAACATTGTAATATACCCTTGAAAAAAATATTACTCCATTAGTAAACAGGATTTCTGATAAATACCAGTATTATTATTATTATACATTTTTCACTGAAGATTTTGCAAGTGCAAATTTTATTTTTTACAGCAGTTAAATCTAGTCAGTGAAATCACATCTGATGATATAAACTGCTTACAGTGACTATTTCAAACACCATGAAAATTTAATATGCAAATGTGCACTAAGCATGTTAAACTTTAAAGCCTCTACAGCGAAATCCTGATTTTACATTTTTCAGGTGTCCGTAAATAAAAATAAAAAAATGTGGGAAATGTAAAAAATGGGAAAGTATAAGAGAGAGATGAAACTCAAGTGCAAGTAAGAAACCACTACACAATTGACTTCTTTGGGTGTATAATGTATTAAAAATGATTTAACAATGGGAAAGAAGTAAAATTATGAATTCCTAAGAAAAAAATCTAGGCATGCAATGAAAATCAGTGGTGGATTATGACATCGGAATATGAAATTTTATGACATCTGGCTTGAAACACGTATAAAGCGGGAAACAGGAGTTAGAGAAAATGTAAGATCAAGGTGAATGTATTATTAAACATGGCCTTTGGCTGGAACCTATTAAGTGGGAAAATGTGTAATGTGGGAACATAAAATCGGGGTTCCACTGTAATTGCACAATACACCAAATGTTATCAGCACCTTATTTACTGCAAACAAATCAGTTGACTCTATGGGGAATGACAGAGGCACTTTTCCCAGGTCCCATATATACTGTAAATATCCTGAACTAGATATAAAAAATGTTTATTAATTATCATACTGGGTTCCCACTTAGCCTCTTGTTGCGAATGGTAGAGAGCCCGATTCCTGCTGGGAATTCCACAATTACAGCATTCATCCAGCATTGTGATGACAATCACAGTAGTGAATGATATCAGCAATGATATTCAATGAACTGAGCACACGTCATTCAGCAATCTCCCAAAAGTGCTGCAGCAAAAAGTTTAGTTACATAATTACCATACTCTTTATTGTGACTGTGTTTCAGACTAAAAAGGACCAGATGTCTGTTTTTTCCAGACTTCTTGAATGCATCTAATCTCATATTTGTTCAGGTTCAGTGCTTTCTTAGATATGGATAGAGTTGGAAGTGGTCGGGAAAAAAATGGCTTTTTTGGAGAAATTTTTGATTGGGATTTTTTTGGCTTTTTTTTCACAAAAGTGTCTCAAATTAATAAAAATACAGGAGTTGGCAGTATTTTTCCTATTCCATGGTTTTTGTTTATCTCCCTACTGTAAAATACACTCATTTTTAAATATATAATACAATTTACAATATGAAATTCATAGCTAGACATAAACAGTGTTTTCAAGAAAGCTGCTGGCTTTTTTGAATGGGCGGTTCTTTCCGAGTGTTATCTTCATATTTCGGTAGCATTTTTAAATATATCTATGTAGTATAAACATATTCACATAACTAGAGTAGTTTTGTATGTGTTTTAATAGAACCTAATAGTATGATATGATTTTCAATGTTTGAATTTGTTATACGAACACGTACATGAAGCAAAAAAGAAAATACTGCTCTACCTTTTGAAAATCTAGTATCAAATCTCTTTACATTAAATGTTGTGTTCAGTAAAATATATTTGTATTCTGGCTTTCCAGTACATCATGTAAAATTTGCATAAATGGCCGCTAAACCTGGGCACGGAGCAACTAGTGATGTATTTTGGCTATTTGTTGCAGTGGTTCTCAACCTGTGTGAGACCACAGCTCAGTAAATTTATTTCTTACAAGTCAATGCCCTGATCCCAACAATTTCACTCATAAATACATTTCTGATCTTTAAAGTGAAATTAATATGCACCCTATCAATATATATCAATATATCAACTATGGTATAATCATAGTTCAATTATGTATAGACTTGCTGTCAAATATAAAATTAGATTTAAATTAGTCGTCAACCCCTGGGTGCAACGGACCTTTTGCAGAACGCGGTTGTAAAACACTGGCACTAAAACTGAAGCAGAAGCAAATAAGACTGGCCGCAAATGGCAAAAATAAATCTATTTAAGAAATCTGGACTGGACCTACAGTTTGAAATGAATCTGAAGCATTCTTCCTCCACTGAGGATTGAACCTCGACCCCTTCTTATTACAAGGCAACAGCATTACTTTATGTCACTCCAGAGGCTCATTCATGATTATGAAAGGAACCTTCTATCAAAACACCAGCATTTTTTCTGACAGTACTTGCAATTTGTTTTCTGTAATTTCAGGCTAAATTAAATCTTAATCTCTGATGAAGTAACTAACAATCTTGTTAAGTATGGAGAACATTCAGACCAAAGCAACACATGACAGTAGCAGGTGTAACATTGAAGTGACGAGCGACATGGGCCCCTTCAGTCTATAAGCAAGCATTCACCACACATGCACAAACAAGACTGAGGCAACATGATGTGTGCCACTGAAGGAGCTTTCAGACTGAAGTCACAGATGACAAGTGGCACAGTCTCCTTCAGTATAAATCAAAGCATTCACTGTGCATGCAAGAACAACAGACTGAAGTGGCACGATGCACACCATTGAGAAAACAGTATAGTCTGAGCAACATGCAAGTGACATGTTTAGCTCGTTGTCACACTTCGGTTCAAAGGGTTAAATGGATTACTGAGGGTCTGCTTCCAAGTGACATGTGTCACTTGTTGCTTCGGTCTGAAAGTTCCCTGAGAAATCTGTACAGAGCAAGTGACAAGCAAGACTTGAAGTATGTTGCATTGGTTCGAAAGATTGCATTTACTTCTAATACTTGGTTTCCAAGAGCCACGTGTCACTTTCGTCTGAAAGCTTCGTTAAACAGGATATATACACACATTCGTGTAATACGTATACTTCTGCATATGTGTTGTGAACAGTAAAGATTTTAATTGTCCCAAAACATAGAATATTTTGATATTATCATTTGTTCCATATTGTATGACATCAACATTTAAATTGAGACACAAACATGTAAAAGCTTGTTTTAAGTCCATTTCATGGTCAGATGTGCTCATCAGGACTACATGTTTAGTTTTAACCATAGGTTATCCATGCCATACCAGGGGCGACTCACAGGCCCACACTTTTTTTATCACTAAAATTCAAGAAACCATTTTATTATTGAATCACTGCTTCCTTTGCTGATTACATAAGCAGTTATTTATTCATTATAATAATTACAAAAATTACTATCATTAATAAAAAATAATAACAAATTATTGCATGTGTCTCACATAGGCTATATTTTATCATTCACTAAAACTCACAAAATCCATAATAATTTTTATTAATGCTTTTTTGTTTGCAGAAGTGTATTTGTTTATTGATTGATTGATTTGGTGTTTTAAGTCCACTTGATGCACAGTAAGGCTAATCGGGACTGGACCTACAGTTTAAAGTGGGATCCGAACCACTATGTGCCTCGACAGGGTATCGAACCCAGGACCCCTTGATTACAAGGTGACGACGCTACCACTGCGCCATCGGGAAGGCCTTGTATTTGTTTATTAAATATAATAATTACAATAATTAGTATCATTACCAACTAATTATACAGTGTTACTGGCATGAGTTTCTCGAATGAGAGACATTCAAGGATGGTGCCGGATATGCCCACAAAGTGCATTTTGCCTCCTAATTACATTACATTTATGTTTTTATGAACAAAAGTAATAAAGAAATATTGGGAACATCCTAGGAAACAATGTAATTTAATTTATTATTTTCAAACAGTTGACAAATCTAAAAAATAGAGGTGGTGGGTGGGCCTGCAAAGTGCCCCCAACTCCCTGGTTAGCTAGGGTTAAAATTGTATCTGAACCACTGTGTGTCCACTGGGATTGGCCAATATCTGTATTTTGGCTGCTACATGATGTAATTTTTTTTAGCTAGTTGTAAAATATGTCACTACAAACCTGTAAACTCTTAACAGTAACTTAAAATGAAATAGGTTAGCTGTAATTGGTAAAAAGCCAAAAAAACAAAATTTCTGGGTTTTTTACAAAAAAAAACATCCATCCATCCATTTGCAACCTCTATATATGGATAATTGCACTCTGATAACTGATCATTTTTGCTACTCTACAGAATGCATAGATACCATTGACAGTTAATGTAAGTGCCAGTGAAAGAACCCAGAAGTGCCTGTGACTCTACAAGTTCATTTTATTCCATTAAGTTCCAATGTGGATTGTGACAATGGTCACTGAAATTAATCAGATAAAATAAACCAGTATGTGGATACGTTTGAGTTCTTTTTTAAGTCCACTTTATGCACAGAAAGGCTAATCAGGACTGGACATACAGTTTAAAGTTGGATCCAAACCACTATGTGCTTCCACAGGGTATCGAACCCGGGACCTCTTGATACCATGGTGACAATGTGACCACTATCCCATCAGGGATACGTAAGCATGTTTCATGTGTATATAATATTGAGTAGTTAAATAAAATACATACATAATAATTTTTTAAAAGTGCATATGCCATGACACTGTAATGCAATGCTACAAAGGTAATGCAAAAATAGATTACATATGGGCTCCATATTACACTTGTCAATACAGATGTCAATAAGATAGAAACACCAAAATGTTTATTCTCTCTACTTTGATTTTAAAACAGTTTCTGTGTGTTTTCCTGCAAATTCATTCAATATTACACATACACGTGGAAAAAAAACTTTCAACTTTTCCAATTAATCTACTACTTAATCCAACACATTACTTACATTGTATGTTTTGAAGAAACCTAAGTATCGTAGGAGTCCAAACCACACAAGCAGGTTTCCTGTACCCAACAGCACACTGCAAGAGTTCCACTGATCTCCAGAAAATTGCTGAAATTATATATTTTTAAAAAAATTGTTCATTCAGGCATTCCCATTACAACACATACAAACGGCATCATCTATGTCACATGATTACTTGATATATGTATTAAAAGTTATTGGCCGCGGTGGCTCAGTCGGTAACGCGTCTGACTACCATGTTCAAGGTCCCAGGTTCGATCCCCGGCCGGTTCAAATCCGGGAACTTTTCTAACGTTGGAAGCGGCCCCGGCGCCCACCCAGCGTCGAATAACATGGGTACCTGGGGAAACCTGGGGGGTAAAGGCGGTCAGGGGCGTGGTGCTGATCACATCACCCCCACTCACGACCGGATCAAGAAAGTGTGGGGCGTTACCCCCACACCCCCTATACGCCTTCATGGCGTGGTGCTAAGCACAGGGGAAGACTTTACTTTACTTTACTTTATGTATTAAAAGTTAAGTGACATCTAGCTGGTGTAGTAATGGATAATTTATAAGTATATTCCAACTTTAAAATTGGTAACAATTCAAAAATAAAAGCAACTTTTGACAACCTCATAATACACCCATACTGCATTGTAATTTCAATTTCCAGATGAGTTACGGGCATAGCCCATTGTACAATTTCTGTCCAATAAGATGGGCGATGGAGATATATTATAAAATTTTATGCTACAAAATTATATTGCAAATAAATGATGGGCTATAATGGCAGCTCATCTCTTGTGCACATGTGTTGCAACCATCTCTTCCAAATTACAACTGCTACTGTTACTTGAACTAGTGTCAAATTAGGTGGTGCTTTTGTTTGTACTCTTGAGAATAGCAATGAAAAATTCATTTTCACACTGTGGATTTTTTTTAAGAGGATTCCACTTTGGATTTCACATTTAGTGACAATTTCAATCCCAAGAAAAAATGTTTTTTTAATTAATTATTATATTTCTGTATTATGTACTGAAAATATGTTTTCAGTAAAAAATTGTTAGAGAAAAAGTTCATAAATGTGGATAAATTTAAATAAAATGTAGCATATTATATATGTGTGTGTAAAGAGGATGTGTTGTAGACTTCAGAAAAAAATGTTTGAGTTAGATACAACACAAAATCTTTATTAGTAGTGGGTTGGCCCACCCTTGGCTTGAATTACAGTTTGTATCAGACAAGGAATGAACAAATACAGGTCATGCACAATGTTTAAGGGAATATGCATCCATTCCTCATGCAAAGCAGGCTCTAGTTCAGAAAGTGTGGCTGGAGATGGAAACCTAGCATGCAGTTTGGCCTCCAAAATATTCCACAAACAAAATGTTCAATTATGTTAAGATTAGACCCCAAATGAGATGTTCCACTTCATCCTCATCAAGCTCTATCCCATAATAGTCAAAAGGAAACTAAGGACTTTTTCAACTCTGCTTGTTAATAATAGTAACAATGGATATATTGTTTTGTAATTTGAATATGTAATACCTTCTTATGTATACAAATAAACCAAAAAACCAAACTGAAATATAATTTGTAGTTTTCAAGAAATGGCATGTTAATTGCTGCCATGTAGTGCTGGGAAGATAGTTATCTCAGCCATCTGCAGAGAGGTTATGCCTGGTGGGAAGATCTATTCCCCACAGTCTGCTAAAGGTTAATACAATGCATGAAATGAAAAGATAGAAAATCATGAATTGACATTTTGTATATATTTTTATAAAAATGCAACATTGTCAAACACAAAACATGCAATACTATAAAACTGAAATTACCTTGTTTTCAATTTGTTCTTTAATTGCTGAACCTACAATTATCATAATATCATTCAATAATATGGTAATATACCACATGTTAAGGAACTCCAATCGATCATGTACATCAAGATCCTTCCCCAGTTGCTTTTTAAAGAATTTTATTGTGTCCTGAAAGACAAAATATTACTTAGTTTCACTTTTTCATGTGCAATACTACAATAATATTTCTATTTAAAATATGCCTACATGTGTACCACATTGAAACCTTGTTACTTTCTCCAGTAAGTAACCAAGTAGTAGTAAAATAATTATTGAAGCTTTCCTGGCAGCAGATGATGAAGAGGTTTTTCCGGTATATCAACCACGTGATTTCCGGATAGGCTTTGGAGCTTTCGAGAGCTAACATCAGTCTCATCTTCACTCACTTCAATCTCTGAAGATGAGAGTGATGTTAGCTCTTGAAAGCTCCGAAGTCTATCCAGAAATCACCTGATTGATATACAACTGAGAAAACCTCATCAAGTAGTAGTAGTTTTATCTATTTAGGTAAATCACTGCAAAACATGATAATTATATATCTAATCTTATTACTTATCACAGTGAAGAAGAATTTACCAATTTCTAAAACTATCAGATTTTCAATTTGAAATATGAAATCTCGGCTCTTGACTCCCACAAGATCTTGACTTAGACTGGCAATGAAATTTTCCATTAATGAAATTGTAGCTTGTTTAAATGTAAGAGATTTATTGAAACAGGAAGATAGAATTTGGGCATCCATTGAAAAGCATGGGCCATACCAAAAAAATGTTTCCTTTAAAACTTGCTTGAAATTTGATACCTATAGAATAAGGTGTAACTTTGATATGTTGAAGAGAACACCAAGGAAGCGAAAAGTCACATCTTTTGATTTGTCCCATGTCAGGGTTTGTTGTAATAATGTTTATTTAGTTTTCTGTTTCATTGATATTTACTTGATACAAACTTATAAGACTCACCCCCTATATGTTTGTCTCCATGATTATTATATTTAAAATTCTACAAATGTGCTTGATGCATTTCTCAGAGTTCACAAAGGAGAACAGATGTTAAAAGATTTCAAAGGTAGAAGATTGAAGAAAAATGATTTTTTTCATGCAATCAAGAGGGCACTTATAAGTGTGTGTCTGTGCATACATGATACAAGCTTGCATTTTTTGATGAAATTTATACATGATACTAACCCGTTTAAGTTGTTGAGCTCGATAAATTGCACGGCAACAGAGAACAAAGGATATACTACAAATTACTATAACCAATGAATTCAATGTGCTTCTCAGAAGTGATTTTATCCTATTGTTATCTGAAAGGAAATAGAACATGTATTACCAAATGGAACAAACTTGTTTGTCAAACTCTAAACATGAATGTGCAATTCTTAATGATTCATTGTTAATAGCAGTTTAATCAACTATTCAATACTTAATTGCAGTATCACTTAACATGTTACATAGTCAAGTATCAAACAACAAAGTTTAAATTGGAAAGTTATCCACTAAAATCAAGTACTGATACTAGACCCTAGAATTCAAGAATCTTACATGATTCTACAATCCAAATACAGTTGGCTCTCGATTCTATGACCCCGGATATAATGACTCTCTCGAAGTAATGACCCTTTTCCCAGGAACCGTGAAAAATTTGGAAAAAAGTTGAAAAATTGAAGGAAATCGCCTGCACTCATTCCTTTAATGAGCACTCTACCGCTCACAAGTGGGTCTGATCTAAAAATAGACATCACTACACCACACTTGAGTGATATCCAATAGCATGCCAGTGTTACGCTGCACCCGACGGCTGCTACCCAATGCACCAGGCTTGTTTTGCCAATGTGATTTTGCTTGCTCTTGGATACGTGAGAAGAGAAGATCGAATGTGCATGGATGTTACTTTAAATCGACCTTGACTTGTTTCCTTCTCCTAACAGCTGCTGACAACTCATGGGGGGGGGGGAGCAGCCCGAAATGACTGCTGGACTTGCAGTCTTTGTCAATGTGTATGGCAGATCAAGCAAGCTCTTTTATCTATTAATACACCACCTTGAGAAATGAGAGATAAGATCGCAGGAATGTTCCAAAATGCAGATGTGTGGCGACTGGAAGTCTCGTCCATCTGTCCAGCACTGACCTAGAGTTCAGCAGGTTCCCATGAGTGAGCAACTCTTGGCCTTGTAGCCGACAACTTCCGGTAACCGCTTTCATTCAAAACGTGTTCTTTGTTCCCTGTGGCACTTCATAAAAAAGTGAAACTGTTCGAGATAATGGAAGCCACATAGGCCAACTAAAGATTGTCAAGCTGCTTAATGAGTTATCATCCAGGTTTCTGCAAAAGTTTACTTCGATCTTACGTGCATCGTAACTCCCGTTTCCTACTTCATATGTTTTCCTAACTGTGCCGATGTCATAATATTTGTCAAAAAAGTGTTCCATTGACTGAGTGACTTCTCCCTCTTCTCCTGTCAACAAACATGTGTGGAGGGGGTGGGGGCGATGCCGATTGTTTCAGCATTGATTTTCTTGCTTGTGTGAGCACACAGGCTGATTACAGGCGAGGGTGAAAGTGGATCCCTCTTCCTTTCCTTTGACATCTAAAATGGGCAACCAGTTCTGGACACATTCTTGAAAACTAACAAAAACCATAGGACAAGTAAAAAAAAAGTGACCTTCCCCCCCTTTCCCAGCTCATTCTCCACCACTGGTGTGCACAGCAATGTGATAATTGCAGAATTCAGGTCCTATTCTTTTTTTAATGCTGCTGTCTGCATAGGAAATATTGCCCGATTATTGACTGTTCCATGGTAAAACATAAAGCAAGGGTCATTTCTTTCTTCTTCACACTGCTGATAAAAGATCTGTCTTCGACAGTTGCATTATCTTTAAAATGCCAAGGATTTTCTCTTTGTTTACCTGTTACTCAAACATCCAGCCGGCCTCCTTGTTTTTACGCTGCAGCTGGCGCCAGTGTTTCATCTAGCGTTTGCAAAGTTGTTGCTTGCCGATAACAGCAATGACTCATCTAGTCATTGTTTTGAATCTCACAAAACTGTTTTGATTTGAAGATAAGATAACGAAATTCGATCTCCAGAAAGAAAAACAAGAGTTAAAACAACTTCATGTTCTGTGCCTTCTGATAAGCAAAACTGTAAATTTTAATTTGTATCTGACACAAGAATAAACTTCCTGAACACTCAGAGCAGTGTTGGAAAGAAATGCATCCAATATAATCACTGCTTTTCTTTAGAATCATTCACATGGAAAAAAAAAAGTGCTCAATGTAGGAATGGATGCTCAGGACTAAATATATAAAGTTTAAAGTGAAATCCAATTCCTAACCTGAATGATTGAGTGTGACGCTGTATAATGTGTCCTAGGATACACATTCAGTGCAAACAGATAGCAAGTTGTTTCCTTTTTCAGGCTAGATCACAATGCAAGTTGAGGAAGAATTTGGACTGCTCCCTGGAATGGGAGGCAGATGAATATGAAGTTGGTTGAAGCAAAGAAAACGTTACTTTTTTTATGATGTATTTTACACAACCGAACCAGAACAAAATTTACAGCCATGCTTTCTTTCTTTTTTTCTGGTGCCTAGAAAGGTTGTGTTGTGTCTCCTGAGAGGTCTTATCTTACCAGTAAATTGTAACAGACAATGCTCTAGCTGACCCATATAAAATCCAACATTCATTCTGCCCGATTATCTCCAGACATTGACTGGTGTCAAGATTCTTCAAGTTTCGCTTGCAATAAACGAGAGATTGTTTTCCTTTCCGTAGGTCTCAGTGCACGACTGTGCACAATTAAAAGAAAATAACATTATTTAAAATCTTTTTTTTGTGTGTGAAATCATTTTCATGTTCTATTTTCCTTCTCACAACATGCATCCTGTGCATAACAGGTTGTATAACTACCAGGATAAATGGTGTTACCATCTCCTAGGAATCTTTGTGTCCGTTTGAGCTCTGTTTAAGATGAAAATTGGTGCAAATTCCAATAACAACCCCTTAGAAATAACGACCCTTTGCCCGGGAACTGTGAAAGGTCATTGTATCGAGAGTTGACTGTATCATGAAAATAGTGTAAATTCAAAATTTCATCAGTTTACCAAAACTGTTAAGTGATAGATGTTGCAACTGTATCATATGCAATTCTGCAAATTCCTTTGAGAAAAACTTTTGAGAGATTAATGTCATAGTTGCAATTTCACTCTTATTAACCCCTTGAATCCCAGCCTGTAGATAAGAGAGCAGGATCCCACGACCATGATAATTTAATAACAGTCTCGTAAATTGATTGATTTATTGATTTGTTGTTTTAAGTCCACTTTATGCACAGTAAGGCTAATTGGGACCGGACCTACAGTTTAAAGTGGGATCCGAACCACTTGTGCCTCCACCGGGTATCGAACCCGGGACCCCTTGATTACAAGGCGACAACGCTACCACTGCGCCATCGGGGAGGCCAACAGTCTCGTAAATGTTTCTCACATTAAAGTAATGGATAACATGATAGTCATTTAGTATTTATTTCTTTTTAATGCTGACCTCCACTGTGGATTGGTTATAACAGCATGCTACGATGACCAGGGCCCAAGGTTCATATCCCTGCCTGGGTAGTGGTGGCAAGGGGGGGGCAGTTGCCCCCCTCACTTTTGCCACTTTATCCACCGCACTATGCCAAATATTATATACAAAGGGAAATATACTTTTTTTTTGCCCCCACCCCTCAGTTTTGCCACCTTGCTCCCCTGGTTTTGGAACCAAATCGCCGCCACCGCTCCTGGGCATAGGTGTTCTTTGTGAGTGTCCCTTCGTCTATATCATCATATCATCGCTCCTCCTCATCTTCGCAATTGGCCAAAATTGGCAGAAAAGCCAAGTAAAATAAACTAAATCTATCAATCAATTATTTCTTTTTAAATCATTATTCACATAATTATTCTTTTTACAAAAAAAAAAAAAAATGCAACGAATTCGAACGTGCATCACTGAAAGGATCGTTCACGTATGTCCAATCTCCAACAGACTTTGTCTCGTCTTCCACAGCGGATATATCTGAATATTCAGACTCACTTTCCTCTTCTTCCAGAACATAATCTGACGAACTACTATCCTACTCTTCCATATTTTTCTGCTTCTGTTTACAAAATATGCAACAAAACAAAAACACACAGGTTAATAGCATGGTTACATACTTTCAGCAACAGATGGCATAACGAGTGTGATTTGCTCATTGCTTGCGATAGTCACATGCTCAAATGACGTACAGCAACACGTAGACTTCGGTCCTTCCCAACCAGAGGCATTCGTATGTTTTCTTGGCCATTACCATGCAAGAAGATTTCCTTGTCAGCCAATAGAACCAGCTCCTTATGGGCTGTACGTAGTGGTAGTCAAGAGGTAAAATGTAAAACTGAGGAACAAAACTTCTTGACCACAAGTATAATTTCTGACTTCTTGAGCTAATTGTTGATTTCTTTACATTTTTTTGACTTTCATGGCTTTCTTGACTGATAAGACATCCTGTCATATTTTCACTAAATTTTTACAAAAAACAATATTAATTTTATGTATACAATTTCAAGTATTGTGAAATGCAGTCAGAAACAAGAGTATTTGCATGGAGTAACAGTGAAATTTAAGATATAACCCAGTGTTTCAAAAGCACAAACTTAAGCAAACAAGAAGAATTCACAAAATATTACTCTCATACCAGTTTCTGATGATGATTAAAACATTTAAAACATAACGTGCAAGCAAACTAATGGGGGTAAATTAAACAGAACAAGGCTCATGGAAATAAATCTAAGTTTACAAATTAAGATTCGCGATGCTATGAAACATGCAATTTCTTAGCAAGTTTCAAATACAATGTATTTTATTACAAGAAGGGAAAGAGAAATTGCATTTTTAAATGTTGCATTAAAATCATATTGATACAAATGCCAAAATGAAGTATACTTACCAATGTATCTAACATCCCCATTGCAGTGCAGTCTGATTGGCTCTACAAACAAAGACAGGAGCACCTGTCCATCATGATCACTATTATCAAAGTTTATCTGCAAATAAAGTCACATTAAAAATACATAGACAGCTGTAATTCCTATTCCTGATTTAGACAACACACAAACATACATACTCACTTAGCATTGCTTATGGTATTTTCCTTCATTTTTAAACATGAGTTTACATAGCCAGGATATATGAAACATCTGTATATTCATAAGAACAAAACAGCAGAAGTATGCATTCAATTACAAACTCCAAATACAGCACATACTCAGTCTCATTCATATTTCAGGAATGTTAAAATGTCTGTTACAAATGCAATGCAGCTGTGACTTGTGTACTTTATGGGTATTTATAAAAATATTGGATCAGGAAAATTATCTTCAATTTAACTAAAAAATCTGTTCTAGCTTTAGTGAATCAGTGAATGCACGTGTGTGTGTGTCCTCACCCCCAACCACCCACTGACTGCACCTCCATCTTGAACCTCTCCAACCACCGAAATTGACATTCCTTCCAAAGGTCTTACCTTCTCCCCAGCCTCCACCCCTAACAATTTCCAGCTACTATTTGACATACGAACTTTCGCCCGCAGACTTAGGTGGACGTACTTTTGGGCCAAGAATCCCCCTCCAATGCTAATCCCTCAGACATACATCCCAGTCTCCTCCAATTCTGCCCCCCCTCCCCCATGACCCCCCCTCCCTTCCCAACAACCACCCCCCTCGAAAGATACATCACCTCTGTTGTCAACAATGTTTCCGACAGTACATACCTCCAAAAACCCTCTTCCCACCACAATCTAACCCCAGCCCAGCACCAACCCTCCGGTCCCTCCACAACAACCCAGACATCAAAATCCTCCCCGCCGATAAAGGGTCCACCACAGTAGTCAAGAACTCCTCTGACTACGTGGCGGAAGCCTCCCGCCAACTCTCTGATTCATCGACCTACAAGCCCACCACGGTTGATTCATCTACCACACACCTAGATAAAATTCGGGATTTTGTCCTCTCCCGAGGACCCCCTGAAGGCCTATCCAATTCCACCATCTCCTCACTCATACCTGACAACCCCCGCACCCCCACTTTCTACCTCCTCCCGAAAATTCACAAACCGAACAACCCCGGGAGACCCATAGTGTCCAGCTACAATTCACCGACTGAACGCATTTCAGCCTTTCTAGACTCTCACCTCCAACCCCTCATCCAAGCCCTGCCCTCCTACCTCCGTGACACCAACCACTTCCTTAACATCATCCAAAACTTACCATCCCTACCACCTAACACCATCATCACAACAGTTGATGTCACATCCCTCTACACCAATATTCCCCATGCCCATGGCCTCCGTGCCACGGAATCATTCCTTAACAGCCAACCCAAACCCCACAATCCCAGCACTCACTTCTTGATACAACTAGCCAACCTTGTACTTACCTGCAACAACTTCTGCTTCGGTGACCAACATTAGCTGCAGATATGTGGCACAGCTACCAGGGTAGCTACGATTTTTTGATTATGAAATTCCCTGACTTTTCCAGGTTTTCCAGACCAGAAATGAAATTTTTCCAGACATGTTTGTTGTCATGATTTTTGCTTTTCAACCTCATGTTTTTCAATTAAATATGCAGGCACGTTAATTATTATGAATATGAATATACACAGTTATTAGCTGAAAATTTACAAAGTGATTAATATAATGCTATTCAATGAAAAAATAACTAACTATTGTACTTCCCCATTTTCACTAAGTCATTACAATTAAGGTGGTGTAAAAAAATCAATAAAAAATGTTGCATACGAGGGTCACTATTTATTGATGAAGGAATTGGGAGCATAAAGGTAGAAACATTAATTTGCCTCAAACATCGCTCTGAAGCTCGCAAGTTGAACGCTCATTCACCCCACATTCCACCGGATGCCGAGTCGAGCAACAAGAATTTTCCATTTGGCTCTGCACAGTCAGCAAGGCAACGGCCCTCGCCAGCGGTGAGTGCACCTCCACTGTAAATTTCCATCTGCATCCAGGGATACCCCAGGTGCACAGTGGAGGTGCAAAGTCCACCAAGTTATGACTCAAATCCAACGTATAAAACCCCTGGCGATGGTAAATCGATCTCTCACTTCGCTCCAATATCACCACCAAACTGATCGACGAGAAGAGGACGACGGCCTGCTGAGAGATCGCGACACCACGAGGCGGCAACAAGCGAGAAGTCCATAAGCAGTCCAGATTAAGCCAGCCAAAGAATCTGCCAGCCATAAAACAAGTCGCCAAATTGTCTGTCGTCTCTTATCGTCATCTTCGATCTCTCCAGCGGGCACCTGTCACCGTCGCCAATGCCAGAAGCTGAGGGCCAGACCTACAGCAAGGGGTGAGTAGCGTTCAACACCACAGGCTCCCAACAATCCTTCATCAGTTCCCTCAAGGGTAGAGGTGGTTAGCCAAGTCAAACTTAAGACCTATCGTATTTATCTGAGCTACGTCCCAGCGTGACTCGATCCTGTACCTTACCCGACGTCACGCTACATTATATTTTGAGCCTTGGCAACACTGATTGAAGTTAGGCGTGATTTGACGTTTGCACTGAATCGTCTGGCATTATTGACCATAACATACTTCAAATGTTTTGTCAATAGCTTCATTTGTGTTGTTTATGTTGCCCTGGAGATTGCGCGACAACAATAAAATGGAATTAACTCGTGAACATTTTCGTGCGATGATTTTTTACGATTTTCGACGTGGATTATCAAGACAAGAGTGCATCGATCAACTTACTTCCACATTTGGCGATGAAGCCCCATCCTTTGCTACTGTGAAACGCTGGTATAACGAATTTAATCGTGGCCGCCATTCGCGCACCGACGAGATTCGCAAAGGTCATCCAAAATCAGTTGTTGTTCAAGAAAACATTGATGCTGTGCAAAACCTAATACTGCAAGATTGTCATGTGACATACTGTGAGATTGAGGCAACCATAGGCATTAGTTCCACCAGCATATATAAAATATTACATGATCATTTAGCTGTGAGAAAGGTATGTTCTCGTTGGATCCCACACAATTTGACACTCGCGTCAATTGGTGCAAACAAATGCTCAATAAATACAATCATGGTGCTTCAAAAGACGCATATAAGTTTGTACGTAACAGGTGACGAATCATGGATATATGCATATGAGCCGGAACGTAAACAGCAGTCGACTGTATGGGTGTTTCAAGATGAACCCAATCCAACAAAAGTTGTTCGCGCTCGAAGCACATCGAAACAAATGGTCGCCTGTTTTTTCGGGAAAACTGGTCATGTGGCAACTGTGCCTTTAGAGGAACGTAGAACGGTCAACTCTGAATGGTACACAACAATTTGTTTGCCAGAAGTCTTCGGTCAAATACGGAAAACAAACAAACGCCGTCGGATCATTCTTCATCGAGACAATGCCAGCTATCACACATCTCGTCTAACAACCGACTTTATGAACAGTCAAAAAATCGAATTGATCGGTCATCCGCCGTACAGTCCTGATTTGGCACACAATGACTTCTTCTTGTTCCAGAATGTCAAGAATAAATTGCGTGGACAACGATTTTCGTCGGCGGAAGACACAGTTGATGCATTCAAAAACCATATTATGGAGGTGTCTCAAGAAGATTTGAAAAACAGCTTTGACAAATGGTTCGAACAAATGCAAAAGTGTACTGACCATAAAGGAGAATACTTCGAAAAACAATAAAGCAGTTTTCAATGCCAAATTCCTGTTTTTTCATTGTTAGGCTCAAAATATAAATAGTGACCCTCGTATATCAAAGCTTTACAATGTAACCTGTATACAACCTCAATTAGCCTATATCAATACAAATGAGAAACATCAGAAAACTAGGTCATGTACCTTTAGAAAATATGCAATATTTTTAATGATTATATTTTTTAATTTATTGAAAATAGTAGGCTACATATTACGGAAATTCAGAACTTGAATGGGGCTGGTGACCAACCATACACCTAAAAAAAATATATATGCGGGCCATACTTTGGAATCAAAATATCTCCTTTATTTGAGTTTTCCACATGCTGGAACCAATTTTATATTACAGAAAACATCGAAATCTGTCTTTTAAAAGGTAACAGTTCCGAATGTTTTATGATTTGTTTTCAAATTTTCCTAGCAGGAAGACTAATTATCATAGAATTTTGGCAATCATTGTAACACGAAATTTGAACCTTCCTTAAAATCATTAGCACTATTTGGATTCGAAAAAAGTTATTTATGCTGAAACAAAAACTTCAAAATGACCTTACGAAATCATACACGCTTCCCACAGACAAGGTATTCTCCAGTTGACAAGCTACAGTAAGTATCATAAACTAGTGGGAATGAATGTAGAAATAAATCGGAATCTTAGTAGAGTGCATTCAGGGTCTTAATTTTAATTCTAAGACAACCAAACCTGACCTTCCTAACCTAACCACAAAAGCATAAATTCACAAAATCTTAAGTAATCGCTAAAACTCTGCAGTATGTGTTAACAGACATAAATTGAAATCGAACCATGTAAAAGTTGCATTTGTAGCATGATGAAATCATAATAAAACAAAAGGAACTTGGGCTCATTTTCACCACTTTTCAGCATAATCTCATTCTACATGCAAACAATACGTAAAATTACTATCGGCATGAAACCAACATTCCTAACCTAACAACGATATGTGACCAGCGTACGTTTAATTCCTCTATTTCACACCAGTTTGTAAAAAATAAATTCGTTCTACATGCACAAAACACGTGCATATTCGAATAATGACGTCACTGATACTGCATAAAATCACTAATTTCTCGGTTGTAAGACATCTCTGCAATGTAAAAACTACGACAACGGGCATATGAACTAGTTGATCAGGTTGCTTCTGAACGGGTCGCAAACGAAGGACTCAAATTCACAGAATGGGTTCATGGGGGGAACAAAGTAGCGAGTCCCTTTGTTTTTACTCGGCGTCTGCACCCGTCCAGTGTGACGTCAACCACAGCCAGTTACGTGAAATTCTGCTCTTCAAGCTTTATTGCAGATCCAAAACCAATGAACTGTCCGAACACCAACCTGCTCCGCTTCACGTATCAAAAGAGAACGGGTTCCGAAAGGGTGTGTTCTTGAAGAAAGAAAATTTCCTCACCACACACAAAGCTAAAGCAACATTTTTTCCGCAAGAAATTCTGAGGATGGCTGGTGCGTAGGTTTCGTCTTGAGTAGCTTGTTCTCTAAGGAAAAATCTCATGCCTCTCCAAATTCCGGTCTTGAACAGATTCACAAGAACAAGTCGCAAAATGAACGGATCCAAGAACCTAGATCCGAGAGTGAATAAATATAGAATTGAAATGCGAAGGAACCATAATTTTGTACGTAACAGACTAGAAGTCATAATGACGAGAGGAACAAGTTTCTGAACTGAATCTTTTGGGGGGACTGGAATCACAAGAACCGAATTCGGAAGTGGAAATGAACCGTTCGTTCATTTTGTAACTGTTTCTCCTTTAACTCCAAAATGCGCGTAAATTCCAGAAAATATGCAAAATTCCCTGACTATTCCCTGACTTTTCCCTGACCAACCAAATTCCCTGACTTTTCCCTGTTTTCCAGGTTTTCCAGTCGCGTAGCAACCCTGAGCTACGGGTACCCACATGGCCCCCTCTTATGCCAACCGGTTCATGGGCAGGCTGGAACAGGAATTCCTTGACTCCCAGCAACTGAAACCACTCCTCTGGCTAAGATTCATAGATGACATTTTCCTCCTCTGGACACATGGCGAACCCTCCCTCACTACATTCCTAAACCAACTGAACGACTTCACTACCCTCAAATTCACCTGGTTCCACTCCAAAGACCAAGTGACCTTCCTAGATGTAGACATCCACATTGCGAGAAACCACTTGGAAACTTCCATACACATCAAACCTACCAACCACCTCCAGTATCTCCACTACTTCAGCTCACACCCCTACCACACCAAAAAAGCCATCCCATTTTCCCTTGCTCTCAGAGGCCAGCCCCTCAACTCATCCCCCTCATCCTGCCAAAAATACAACCTTTCGGGATAAACCAAGGGTCATCTTCCATCGCCCCAACCCCCCCCCCCCAACCTCCAAAACATCTTGGTCCGAAACACTCCCACCCCTTCCACACCACTCCCCCCAGCTCACAGATGCAACAAACCCAGATGCAAGACCTGCCCCATACTTATCACCTCCCCCACCCTTCTGATCCCCACAGTGGCAGATGAGTTCACCCTTCACCCTAAGGGCACCTGCCACTCATCCAACCTCATCTGCCAAATCTGCAGCAACTTCTTCCTTGGCGAAACCTCCACCCCCTGAACCTTAGGATCAATAACCATCGCTCCTACACCCAAAACTCTGACTTCACAGTTGCCATCCACACCAACAGCCATAACACCCCACACACACAGACATGTCTTTCCGCAGGCGATGGGAAAGGGCCTATATATCAGGCATGCACGCCAATATACCCCCCAGACTCAACTTAGCAAACCAAAAACACTTTCCCCTCCTCCCTGAAACTACCCACCCAATATGCAGTAAACACTGGTGAAAGTACATTTGTTTTCTATCAACTGTTTCTGGCAACACTGACTGTAGAGTCAGTATGGTCAGTATTCTGTGCTTCTAAACTACGTAACACCGACTTTTCTTTCTTCTCCGTTGACAATGCGACATATGTCGCGAAATATCTAACTATTTATTTACGTGTGGTAAGTGTTTACTGTCTCCTTCATCACTTGTATATATAAGCAGTTTTAACATAATCTAAAGTATAAACTAACCTGAATGTTGAACCGATAACAATCAGGTGGTGTCAATGGTCCAGCTGCCTTGAAGTTTACAGTCTTGATAGAAAACTTTAATACTGCTCTTGTCAAAGCAGAAAAATTTATCACAAACTCTGCTTTTTCTAAATAAGCTTTGGAAAATGAAATATCGCTCATATTAGCTCTAACTGAAATGTTTAAACAACCTGAAAAATAAACATAATAAAGTGATAAATGTATATAATGAAATTCACCAGAGCTGCAAATAATAATAATTATTATTAATATGTGATCACTTATAAATCTATAAATCGTACAATATACTAGATTTGTAATAGAATTAGGTGTTATGTGGCATGAAACAAGGAAAAAATAGTGACCATAGAACTGATAATGTATTACTACTAACAAGGAAGTATCATGACTGAAACTGCTGATTCTAATCACTCTTCTGTTTGTGTGAAGTTCCATCATAACACATATTTCACTAATAATTTATTTTATACAGGAAGGGAATTCAGAATATTTATGTCATTTACATGGTTTTGAATGCTGAATTTAATAATGCAGCTTCTATTAAGAATTTTTAAGTTTAATGGTGTGATGTTTTCTGGTAAGATGTTTACAAATGTTGCTAAGAAAATGCAAACACAATATAAGAAGAAAAATTATGGATGATTCACACCCCTCACAAACAACAAGAGAAAATCACTAATACTATCAAAACCTCTCATCCCAGAGGAGGGAAGATACATTTTAGATGCAAAATTGTTATTTATGCAAAACAAAACATGCATATGTTAACAGTTTTTAATTTTCCCATTACATAGGGATGTGACGAAACTGAAAATTTACCGATGCCGATGTACTCACCGATAATTTTTGGAACCGATACCAATGCCGATATTTAACCGATGCCGATACATAAGATTATTAAACAGAAATGGGATGTTATTTTCAGCATGTCAAAAATAAATTTGCTATGTACATTTCTATTGCATATATATTCTCAAGAGATGTGAATGTACATTTGCATCTACAAAATGTCATGTGAACCTTTAAGAAGAACTTGGATTCTCAAGAGATTTAACATTAGTACACAAGCAGTTCTTTGAAATGCAAAATGAATTCCTGTTCTGCCAGATTCAACTTCAGAAACACGAGATTTGGAAGCACTTCAGGAAGTAACCTACTTCTTCTCTTATCGCAAATCTGTTCAACAACACTGAACACTCAATCACTGAATACTGATGCAGCAGGTATGCCCAAGTATTTTCTCAGCACTTGCTTCAGGTTTGAATATTCATTTTTGAATTTCCAATACAACAGCAGATCCTGGTTCAGCAAGGTACTGTTTATTTCCGATTTATTGTTAGGTTGATCCTCTGAATGAGAGTTTGCAATAATTTTATTACAAAAACTCTACAATAATGACGAATCTAACCAAATTTTCAATAAATCTTACAAAACTAAAATATAAAACTCATTAGAAGGTAAAAACTCTAGTATAATCTGTACCGGTTTAAATATCGGATTTTTGCCGATGCCGATGTGTCAATTTCTGCCGATTTTCATACATCTGTAATCGGCTTCGGCACATCCCTACCATTACATATCATATTTACATAACATTGTTATCCATAATTTCTGAGAGATCCTTAATATATTTTGAACACTTATTACATGATTTTGACACAAAAATTTCCTGTTTACAGTTAAACGTCATAATGGATCTCAAAAATAAGCTGGCAGGACACAAATTCAAAATGGGCAAAACAAAAATGCCTGTTTACAAATACTGTATCTAGTTTATCTAAGCAATGGATGACTTCTGCTTGCATACACTGCAAATAACAAATTAATTCATATACTTTTTTCTTTATTTAATAACAGCATGATAGTATTATGCTTACAAAACATACCATAAGTTTTACTCACCATAGATGTTATAGTTTCTGGTCAGCTACCAACCCTTCTCAGGCAAGCAATCCACTAAAAGGCAGTCCCTAAAAGGTGTCTATTCTCTGCTTCATATAATTCTTGATAATTCTCATTTCTCGTGAGATAATCTATACTTTCTCCCTGATTTAATTAAAGGTTCAACTTATTAAATGTAATTCCTTGATTACCTTGTTACATTACACATTAAAAATCATAATATGTTGATTCATTTTTACTAATTTCCTGTATTAAAATGCATACAACTATTCCATTTTTGTAGTGAATGTCACAATTATGGATGCACTTAACAAATTGGCAACTTTTCTTCTCTGATGTTTTGATTATTCCACATTCCTCTTAAAACCTGTAGTGAATTTGGGTTCACTCATTAATATTTGGTATCCTTCACTAAGTGGTAAGTCTACGAATCAGTAAAGAACTAGAACTAGCATCTTCTACCATAGCATGGCTACAAAAACAGTCTGTGACTTTTTGGATCTACTGACACTTCTACATTTTGAGTCTGCAAAGTACTAAATTTCCTGACTCTTCTTGGGTATTGAGAATTTCTGAGTTTGCATCTGCCCTACATAAGAAATTTTGCTTTTAAACCTGAATTTACTTACACTATCTAGCAACACTGCTAAGATATTAATTCTAAATGGAAACCAATCCAGCCTGATTCACAATTGGCCAGGGTTGCAATGTGTACAGAAGGTTCCATTCAGAAGTCCTGTTCCATTGCAAAATTATAACATATAAAGGAAAATAGTGACTGTGCTCACAAAATATGAAGCTAAGCTAGTGATGCAAACTATTCGCTGAAACTTGCTACAAAAACTACAAATTATACCAAAATTTCATCCAATTTTCATCGTGAAAAGAAACCACCATTGTCAAAATTAACATTGGAATACCACAGCAGCCTCAGTACCTAAACACCAGGCCAGGGTGTCGACAATTTTATATAAAAAAATTCCCTGACTTTTCCAGGACTTTCTAGAACTAGAACCAATATTTTCCAATTAATGGACATAAACATATGTGCAAGGTCAACTTGCACACTTACAATCCCACATAAAAAGTTTTACAACATTCACTCCTCACTTTTTTAAGTAATAACGTGAGAAGGGAAACTGAACAGTGACTGTTAGGTACAGAGAGGGAAGAAAGTATCAAGGTGGGGTGAGCTTTAAGTTATACTTGACACATATTGATTAATGATTAACAGAATTCCTTTTTAAAAAACATCATAATTATAGTTTAAATAATACATAATTATAGTAAAATTTAGTAATATGTTAGTCCAGAACATAACTTTTCCATTTGTAGGACATTTAAATTCTTATTGTTGAACAAATAAAATTAAAATCACCAATCCATTTGTAATTCAGAAGAAAGGTTTAAAAGTATACCAAATCCAGTATAAAAAGATTTGGAAATTTGGAGGAGTGTAAATCTGGTGATAAGATAAGCTATGACAGGCACGTATCCAGGAATTCCTTTCGGGGGGGCTGAACATCATCTTTTTAAAGGGTATAGATAGAACCTCACAATTGTATGTTTAAGGCCAGTGGTGGCCATTGGGTATCAAAATGGGGGGGAGGGGGCTGCAAGGAAAGTTTGCTTTTTCTTGGTAGACAAGGCCTAGGATTACGAGGCAAAAAAATGGGGAACAACAATCCCCTAAATCGATGCCACTGTTTAAGGCTGCCATTTTTATCAGGATGTGAAATTGGAACGTTTTTTACCACTCGACTCCCCTGTTTCCATGCATTAACATTGTGTGCCGGAACCAGAGTATGTGTTTTTGTCCATTTCTTCTCATCAGGCATCAAAACATCTATGGTGTCTTGAGTGTTTTTACGAAGCTGTTACACATGCACAGGATGGACAATTCACTCGACAACGCGAGATTCAAGCTGTGGGCTGCGAACTGGATGCAGCCAGTTTTCGAATATTTCTCTCTGATTCGAGCCTGAACACCACTAATATGTCTTGTCCTTCCATGTTTGCAGCTTTTATAAAAGCCGAAACCCACCAAATTGTTCATATTCAGGCCCAACACATCTAATGCTTCGTCTCCCAATATGATCAAATGCTTAGTCATTTATTTCTAGTGATATGCCCAATGGAGGATTGGTGAGTCATAACCCCATTTGATCCAGTATTCCTTAAAAAAAGAACGTCAAAGACAGGAAAAGATGGCAAAATGAGGACTGACTACCAAAAATACGTAGCATTCGTAACCCGTCTCCCATCTGATAATCCTGGGTATGCCATTCTTTATCTAGGATACATTTTTTTAAAATCAACTCACCAGAAGTTTTTATCATTTTGTATTGAAGACATAAGTAAGATGCGTTCTTCCTGCAGGTTTGGATATTATCCTTTAGGGTGCTGTTGCCTGCCTTCGGACCTAACCTTAATAAAGTCCTAATTTCCCATCCTTGTTACTTGCATCTTCAAGACTTAGGAAGATTTCTGACCGAAGGGACATGCGATACATGTTGTATGGAATGAGCCAATCAACAGCAACGTTTCACACTGTAGCTACACAAAGGCCGCACAAACCAACGTTCGGCTTGTGAAATCCTCAGGTGACACGGTGTGAAATCTCCCTTAGTAGGTCACTGTCATCGTCACCTCGAAGCGGCAGCTCGTGTTGACTACAGAAGTAAAATGTCTCCTCAACTGGTGGGAATACCCCTCAGTTTTCTTCTATCTCCTATATTTCCTGCGCTTGTTAATTAAACTGGTAACATCTTATGATTTGACATACACAGAACATGTAATATGTATACATTTTAGCACAAAATCAGTCTAACTCAAGGGTGGCTCAGTGGGTCAGTTGGTTGAGCAATAGCATGGTATGCCAGAGCCCTGATTCGGGTCCTGGTAGAACCTGAAATTTCCGCTAAAATAACTACATATGCAACATCTTCTCTTTCTCTTCTCAACATTCGTAAAATTTTCGGATGTTTCTTCATGGTAGTTGTGAGTGCGAATCCAGTAGGCTTAAACAAAAGTATTTTTTTATGCCATGAAGTTCTCGGACTGCATACATGAAATTTTGTTTGGGCACAACTAAACCATCACTCAAAACTTTGATTTTCAGTTGATCTGTGAAGCTTAGTTCTTTTTAATAAACCGCTGAAATATTCAATTTAGAGAGAGAGACCTTCGATCTCTTTGGCCTTCGACCTGAACTAGCACTACACTGACTGATTACTAATCGACTGTATGAATTGTCATACTCTGAAGTCTCATTAACCGATTTTGTTGTACAGATCAACTGGTAAATTGAAGCCACATATTTATATCCTCATTATATTCTAGAATGTTCCGCAGATAAAACAATTCATTAATATTGCCAGTAGTTAGACTCCTTCTCTTATTCAAGAACGTTCCCTCTTGCATTTTCCAGAGATTAAAAATTACAACGAATCGTCCTACTTGTGGCACTACCTTTGTTGTGCAGCTTCCAAAAAAGGTTTGCTGCGACAACACTGAAAGAGCAAGGAAAGTTTCTGTGCAATATTATCAACAAAAGGGTTATAGAACATTCTCCGTCTTGTCTCTATAATTATGTATCTCCTTAAATTATCATCACATTATTCAAGAAGACAAAGACATAATTTTATGTAGTGTAAACTGAAAATTTCCTGTTTGTGTGTGTGTGGGGGGCAGGGTGCTCAAGGCCCCTGATCCCCACCTTGGATACATGCTATTGACAATAACAGGGTTATAGAACATTCTCCGCCTTGTCTTTATAATTATGTATCTCCTTAAATTATAGTCACATTATTCAAGAAGACAAAAACAATTTTATGTAGAATAAAAAAAAAAATCCTGAGGGGGGCTCAAGCCCCTGATCCCCACCTTACATACATGCTATTAACAATAACAAGGTTATAGAACATTCTCCGTCTTACATCTATAATTATTACTCTCAAATTATCATCATATTATTCAACTACATTTAACCTAATTTTATCTAACGTAAACATAAAAAATCCTGAAGGGAAGGCTCGAGCTCCTTGATCCGCATCTTGGATATGTACTACTAACAATAACAAGGTTATAGAACATTCTCCGTCTTGCTTCAATAATTATTTATCTCCTTAAATTATCGTCACATTATTCAAGAAGCCAATAGCCTAATTTTATCTAGTGTAAACTGAAACATTTCCGGGGGGGGGGGGGGAGCTCGAGCCCCTGATCCCCACCTTGGATACGCGGTATTAACAATAACAGGGTTATAAAACATTCCCCATCTTGCCTCAATAGTTATTTCTCTCCTTAAATAATTGTCACATTATTCAAGAAGCCAAAAACCTAATTTTATCTAGTGTAAACTGACAAATTTACTGGGAGAGGGGGGGCTCGAGCCCCCTAAGCCCCCCCCTTGGATACGTGCCTGAGCTATGACAATCAAAAAACTTGTTGTGGACAGAAATCATTATTTAACATGCAGGCCAGAAGCAAAGATGATTAACACCTGCTATAGCAAATGTATTCATTGAGGCTCCTGACTTTTAAGCATCATCTATTGTAGGAGTCCTATTTCAAAAGCAATTTTTCCAAAAAAAGAGTAACCTTCCAGGACTTCTCCACACCAGCAGCGCCAGGATTATTCATCTAGGGGTGCTGAGGGGGTGCGGAAAGAAATTTAGAGGGTGCGATTCTGAAAATAAGGAAACCATGAAACATGCATGCAACCTTTCAAAACTGGGGGAGCAAGGTGCCAAACTGGGAGGGGGGGGCCAAGGACAGTTTACTTTCCCTTGGTAGATAAGGTTTAGCATAGTGCAGGGGCAAAAATAGCAAAAAGCAGGGGCAACTGCATCCCTAATCGCCGCCATTGATTAACATAAACTACTGACTGAAATTAAAATATATGTGTGAAAGATATAACTTTAGATTGACATTCATTTTCCAGGGATGCTGCCCCCCCTTAAAAACACAATTTTTGAACCTTTTCAATGTCATAAATGGAGGTACAAAATACATAGTACATTGTACCTTCCGTCTGCCACAAGACAAAACGCGAAGAGCACAGCAACTGTGTCATCTTTAAAGTCCCTTCTGCCGCATTATCCCCAACAACGAACTGTAAAATTTATTCGTGAACATTGGGCCTCTTCTTAACAGTTTTTGAAAAAAATTGAAATGGTACGTTTACTAGACATGTTACGTGGAACAAATACATAGAACGTATTAAGATGAAAAATACCTTTCGTATTATAACTCGCATTAAATAATTTCCCCGAGCACGACCTGGTGATACCTTAAAAGCAGCTGACATTTTTGCTCCAGTGTAAGGAAGAACAAGTAGGCGGATATTAAACTGTTTATCAACAATGCAAAAAAGTAAAACATAACTCACATTAAGCTATAGGCAATTATCAACAACCACAAACAGACCACTTGAAGAAAGAAGAAAAAAATCATAACAACAATGCTGAGGAAAGAAAAAAATGGTCGCTGATCTTCATAGAGGTTGCCGCCAGTGCAGAAAAGTATGTATATCAGCACCTGTTTCAGTGCTTGCCTGTTGCACACAATAATAACGGTCTTACTTCAGTACCGTATCAATCCATAGGATTGTATGTTTATTTTATTAAGTCTCTCTGAACGCTTCATGTTGACCAGGGCATTCACTTGTTTTTCTCTCAGCTGTCTCAAGCCTCTTAGGCATGTTTACAATGCATTGTGTTGTGCCATGCAAACCTCCTGAGCATTCAGGAAATAGGTAACACTTCTGGGTTTGGTGTCAGCGGTTTGCATGGTAGCAATTATAATAAACACGATTCGGCGATTCGGCATCGAGGAAGAGCTCGATGGCCAGGGAATATAGAGGTGAGACAAGCTGGGAAGTGACTGGACTTTGGGAATTGAGTTGGTAGAGAGAGGAGGTCAGCAAGACAGGAGGTCGATAGTGGAAGCACGCTTTGGTCAACACTTAGAGAGAAGCTTACAGAGGACTTCGCTATTTTCGATTCAGCTCAGAGACTTCAGTTAGACAGGTAATTATCCTACACCCAGCCATGATACAGGTTCAACGGTTCACAAAATCCAACGAGTTGCCATCTTTTCAGTAGTTTAATTCCTTTGTGTAATTTGTACCTTTCGCATGCCAAGCAATAACTCGTCATGTCAATGACGAGTGGTCTCATCAAGAGGATGAATGATGAGTAGTTACATCACCCCATCAGTTAACTGGTTAACCTGCTAGATACTTTTAAGATCCCACGAACTTTAAGGTTCGTTACGTGGTGGATTTGCTGGGGCTTCTCATGCATTTTTTCGGAAATGCGATGAGAAAAGAGTTTGTTAGCCAGTTTAAAAATTCAACCCCACCCCAACTTTCGTTACGTGGTGGAGATTTGCGGGTCTTTTCATTTTTTTTAGAAATGAAAAGAAATTTTTAACCAGTTTAAATTCAATCCCACCCCAAAATTTTGCTCATTTATTTAGTTTTGTTAGTATGTCCTTGCCATATTTTATTGTGAAAATACATAGGGCTTAAAGCTTTTGCATTTATGGGGGGAGAAGAATTTATATATGCCATGATAGATGTTTAGTCTAACATGAGGATGAATTCGATTAAATTTATCGACCTCGAGTCTGGGTCGATAATCAGCGAAATGTAAGAATGCGGAGGAACTGCGGCCTAGCTCCGTCGCGGTTACCCGCGTCGGACTGGCGCTTTGGTATCAGGAGCGTCCGGCATTCCGCGTGGCGGAAGGTTCCATGTCGGATTTTAGGGAGGCCCATTTCATCAAAAATGTGGCCGGCCCAGGGACGTCCGTGGACGATTCCCTATCAATCTGCTCCTGGTCGCTCTGTGGTTCACTCACGAACCCGGTACCATGGCTACGACAAATTCCCACCTGGGAAATTTTTATCATCCGGAATTTTAAATAAGGAATAAGGAAAAGGCATTTAGATTTGAAGATTTCTTGCATTGACAGTGATTTAGAATTTTTTTTTTACATAATCTTGAATACGAAAATTATTACAACGTTGGTTATGAGGATGCAGTAAGCTACAGTGAACAGTAAACGATTTTACCCTTAACATTTTAATTAATTAACAACGTGGATTAAAAGTGGATTTTAAAGTTATTTATGAATGAGGAAAATAAATTAGTGCCACCGAGTTAGAGTCAATCGGCACTATAGTGCATTTTAACGAGTCATAGCACAGAGTATGCTTGTTTGAGTCAATATTTTGTTTTTGTAATTATTATTAATTGAAATTCCTTAAAAGTTTAATTTAAATTTGGTTCAAAACTGACCGTAACTTGTAAAGGATTTAGAATGCTTGAACTATGACTGCTAAGACTTTTGCAACGAGGATATTACATTTTTATATACATATATAGTTTTGGGAACGAATAAGGCCCCGAGGACCACTCATTTATATTCTTAATGACTGAAGTCTCCTAGCACCTCATGAAGGGAGCTTAGATTAAGGAGATAGTCAAGTTTATACGAGATAGTCACTTGCCTTACGTTACCTTAACTTACGCATACATTGCCTGAAAATTTTTAATTCATGTTAATATGAAAAGAAACGAAACGCCAATTATATTCCTCGACACGCTGTACAATTATGTCCGCTATTACGCCAAGCGTATATAGTTAGAGTGGCGTACCGTGATTTAGGGTATAAACCGCCCGATTAATTAAAAGTTCTAGTTGAGAAGTGATAGATGTATAATTAGGCTGCAGTGACGAGAGATGTCCGTTCACAGGTAAGCAGTAGTGACGAGAATGAGTCCGTACACAGATATACATATACTTATATGCTTTAAGCAAAGTTAGGCACAGCCAACTTATTTTGAATAACTAGAAGAGAATTAGGAGAGCATCACACGGCGTGGACGTTTCTCACATATTAACGAGATTTTATTGTTAGTTTATATTTATATATTTTTTTTCCTGTCCGAAACATTGTTTCGTTTGACAGTTGAATATTTATCCTTAGCACGTTGTAGCTTCGAATGTTAAAAACTTTAAAATGCAGATTATTTTAAAATCTTAAAATATAAATATTGCAATTTTTGCTCCAAGTTACGGCATTTATTAAAGTGAAACAGGTCTAATATATTAAATCCACTCGCGTAACATAATAATAATTTATAATAAAATAGCACTAATAATATTAAAGATTAAAAGCAGACTTATTATTTAATAATGTGCCGTAGGCGCAAAAGTTTTTGCAGTATGTAATAATACTCGCTCAGCGAATATGTCACTAGAATTTTATAGTTACTCTTCAGAAGAAGGTATATGATTATATTAGCAAAGTTTATTTTAAGCGCCAGTTATGAGAATATTTATATTATATGAATATGTAGACGTCGACGTCAAGATTTTTTGCGCTCCTATTACAAGTATTTTCCTTCGGATATTGGATCATGACCGATAATCCTGGAAATCCATTCTGCCATCGCAGAATGATAATGAGTAAACCACAACGGTTTTAGTTTAAAGCTTTGCCACAATAATATGCTAAGCATATTTTAGAATGAGTAGAGAGAATTAAAGATTCTTCAAGTTTTAGTGATGTTAGTATTTTAATGCATTTAAAGATCGCATAAATAATAATTATTTTATTTCAGGTAGTCAGGAGTAAATCAGTCTCAATTTTTTACGGTTCGATTGATTTCAAAGAATTTAAACATAACGTTAACACCTGAAAGTAGATAAGAGAAGTTTGCAGTAAAATTTAAAATAAGATAAGTTAAACAGTGCTAATAAATTTAGAGAATAAATAAATAAATAAATTACGCAGATAAATTGAGCCTAGTGTCAGAAATAATTAAAGTTGAGTTAAAATATCTACTACTTAGACTAGGCAGGCTTAAAGTACGTGTTAGTTTTGAACAACTGTTTGTTTTGATTGCCTAAGCAACATGAAAATCATTGCGATTTTAGTTATTTTAAACGGATTACTTCCACACGTAAAAGCTTCTAATTTTATTTATCTGTTGAACAAGTCCTTTGACTATTCTTATAATATAATTACAATTTTATTATTAACAATATTTATTATTAGTATTTTTATAATTTTCATAATCTGTTATTTTCAATGTCACCGCAAGAAATCTATTACTTATGACCATGAGTGTACCAACGAATTACCGTTAAGCAAACTTAATGATTCACCGCCCATTGAGCAGATTTACGACGATATTGCACCGATTGTTGAAGTGGTACCATTAAAAACGAGTCATCCGCCACTACCGCCTCCATTGCCTCAGTCCATTATTATTCAACCTAGGGTACAACAAGAAGTTCAGGATGCATCCAGAAATAGTTTAGTCACTAAAGACAATAGTATAGATTTGCCGAAGAATATTTTATCCGTTAAAGATAGAGTTCAGACATTTGCCGTAAGCAAGGATCCTAATTTTGTTCAAAACAGTTGCAACACACTGTGTTCAGCCAGTTGTAAAAGTTATAGAGTTATTTGCGAATCAGTCACCAGTAAAAGCCGAGAAAGTTTCAAGTGTTACTTTAAAAGCAGAAAGTAAGCCAAATTTTCAGTTTCCCGAACCTGTTGTATCATTTACAGACCATATTTTCTACGACTTCACATTCGCCTAGAATTTTATATTCATTACGATTTAAATTTTAAGTATAATTCATTTTTTACGTTTGATTGTACTTTATGCAAGGTTTATTAGTCATTTAGTTTGCTAACAGCTTCCCAACTGTTGTTATTACGAGCGCGGAAGTGTTCTAGTAACACGCTGTCGCAAGCACAACGAAGTTTTTCTCTTTCTATCCCATTTATTACGTCATTTCATAAGTCCTTGACTTTATTTCGAACTCCCGCAGCGCTTACTAAACCTTGTTCGTAGTAAGTTAAAGTTTTGTAAACAGTTACGCGTCATTCAATGTGTCAGCGAACCATCGCCTTGCATTTTCTCTCTCCGTCCCTTTTGCCTGCTGCTCGAAGCAGCGACCTTTTTCCCTTCCACCTCCCGAACGGAACCCGAACTTCCCCGAAGTCGCCGATCACGGCAGCGAACTTGCAGAGCTCTCGTTGTCGCCATAGAGAAATTTTCAGTTACGTCCAGCGACCACAAATGCAACCTTGCACAATTTAGAATGTCTGGTATCAGCGAATTCCTTTTCTGCACTCAAGCGCTATCCCGAGTACTTTGAACACGCTAGAAGCTTAGAAAACACTTAGCATTGAGATTACATCAGCCAGGGGCGGTCGTCCATTAAAATTTTAGGGGATCAGTTTAGTTACGCATATAGCCATCAGAATTTGATTTTTACGATAGAAGTTCATGTAAACAAGGTTAGGGATATTTTGTTCTATATAGATAAATTTTTACCGTAAAACGTCGCATTTATGCACTTCAGACTACTCACGACCAATAATTTTCAAAGGAACAACAAGACGAATTTTTTTTTTTTGTGTTTTTCTCGCAAAATTTTCCCGTTTTTCATAGATATATTTATAGTAAGTAAAATTTTAGGGAACTCGACGTACATTTGGTTTAAATCAGGATAAAGATAAACGACATTTTGATAAAATCAGGGAAATTTCTACAAAAGGGCAATTTTAGCACTTTATGCACTTAGAATAATCAAGATTATTAGCAACATGCCAGGCTAAGCCTCGGTGATTGGCACAGGCATGTGCAGCAAAAGTCGCCACGGCATCGTTAGCCTTTCCGAATTTAAACAGTGTGGTTTACCACAAATGTTATAACTTGAGAATTTATTATTATTATTAATATTTATTATTAGGAAATTTAGCTTACTTACCCAATTTGCATCTTATTCGACAATGCAGCAATAAATTCATTACTTCTTACTGATTAACTTCGTGTTAATGTTAGTACAGTAGGTAGTAACTAGTAATTTCTATTTATATTTTAATATATAGCATAACTATTCTCTATCTATTTTGTTTAAACAAACCTAAGGGATTGACACACCATTCTTATATGAGTCAAGTATACCTTTCCGCGGCGGGTCTGTTTACACGACCAAGTGATTTGAGGTATACGGCGGACTCAAGAAGTTTTGAGTGGATACATTTCTTTTGTTTAAAGGAAATTTGAAATTGAGAAAGTTTTTCATTATTTTTATTGTGTTTCAAATTTGAATATCACCTTTTTTAATTCCCTGATGCTATATTTGTTACCACCTGGAGTTTCAACGAAACTCAGAAGTAGCATTTAGAACATG
The DNA here is from genome assembly GCF_977018435.1 of Lepisma saccharinum. Classification (NCBI taxonomy): domain Eukaryota; kingdom Metazoa; phylum Arthropoda; class Insecta; order Zygentoma; family Lepismatidae; genus Lepisma; species Lepisma saccharinum. The sequence continues at coordinate 24,169,568 of NC_139230.1, read as the reverse complement.
CTTGCAACACTTATTTTGTTTATTAATTTTACATTTTGTAATTTTGAAGTGAAGTCTATTACTGACAATAAATTATTTCAGTTTATTAGGACACGTAATGGTATTTTTATCAGGCTCAGGTCAATTTATTGTTATTCAGAATTTGAATAATAATTTGAACACGCACAGATCAATTCAGCTTAACGAAGGGGAATCTTTATTTTTTAATTATCAGGATTTTTCGCAAATTATTGTGGATCAACAAATTTTACACACAAGAATTTTAGCTTTCGAACAAGTCAGAATGCAGGAAATTGAGTTACTACCTAATATTCCCAAGAATTTATCTGATTTCACTATTCCCCAATGGACTCCGCTTGAACTTGCTTTAAAACAACTTAATCAATCAATTAGTAAGAACATTTCATTTCAAGAATTAGTCCTAAACCCTTTGCCCATGTCGATATTAGTTTTTGTTATTTGGAATGTTTTATTAACCGCAACCCTAGGATATTATTTGTATAAGCATTCTCAGCTTGCGAAACAGATTAATTCAGAGCAGCGCAGTAATAATTAATAGGTTAAGGCAACACATTAATCATGGACATTAATATTTTAATTACGGTTGGATATTTTATTTAAATTTTCCTTATTTATTTTCAAAGAGTTATGGCAATTATTTTATATATTTATTTAATTTATTTTATTTTGATGAGACAATTTAATTTGATTTTAAAGAAAAGGCAGTGGAAATAAGTTGGTTTTGTGTACATGCATACTTGAATTATATATCCCCATCCTATTGCAATTTCCTTTCTTTGTCATAATTTTCCCTTTATTCAACCTAACCTGTCTATACGGAACGCCAGGGACAAGCAATGCCTACACCATCCATGGGCATTTTTCATTACGGACATCCGCAGGCAGTCTACTATTACCAGGCAGAAAGACTGAGTATCATTTTACGAGGGAGACATGCAGACATTTTAAGTACTATTTCAAGAAGAGATTCGTCACCACCAATTTGAGGAAGACATGCAGACATTTCTAATTACTACACGGAGACTACCTTTTACAGGAAGGATGTAGTCAACCATACATTTTCCAGTATAGCGGACTATACATTATCAACAACACCTAGTGATGGAGCTAGATAAAATTTCCCTCCACACTGTTTTGCAGTTCGAACAACAATTTTTCCCCATCTCCCAAGTTCTACGGGTAATTTACTACATTTTTACATTGCCCCAATGCAGTCAAGACGACAAGCAATCCAGAAAGAAGAGGAAGCAGAGAAAACATACATTCTACAACCAGCAGTTCTGGTCACAAACAATAATTACAGAATTGTGCTACAGTGTTTCTACACATACACATGTGAGCTCCTATCATGTGTATCTATTTGGTCATTTAACATGCATTATGGGAAACAGTACTTTTCCATAGTCCTTATATACATTTTCAGTTTTGTGTCATGCATAAGAACTAGTTTTATATGCATTTAAGTTTACATTATACTGCAAGGAAGCGACAAGCATCAGTGGTGTCAATTGGCCAGTGCATCAATTAGTGCATATTTTTGTTTTAAGAAGAAGCTTTTTATAATGGATATCCAATTGCACATGCAAGCTATAACAAGCATAGCTACAGTACTTTCAAACATTGCAGACAGTATGCTTTAGTTTTATGCAAATGTTTTTTCCAAATAGTTAATTGTGTTTCACCAATATGGTACATAATTAAAAATACAATTGCACATTGAACATTTTCTGATATTTTCAATCAGAGTAGACAGTTGATAAAATACTGCAAGATTATTTTTTTTATGTGTGTGCAGACATACAAAGGTATTCACCAAGCCATATATATGTATACAGTGTACAGATTAACGTAGAAAAGAAAATGGAACGCTATAATTAAGTTTTACCAGCGACAGTTTTCAGTGTAACTCATTATATACATTGAATAGTGTATAATACTACATTGGAAGGTGCAACACAGCCATGCAAGTTCTTATATTTGGTGAGGTTAGGAGTGCAGTGCTTCGTAGTTCGTAAAACATACGCACTTTGATATGATCAGGTTTTCACACGAACAAAACAGTGAGATGTGACAATGTTTTACATGCTTACTTACGTGTACTTACTTGTGCACCTTTTTAAGGTATTTTTTTTTTTATTATTTTTGAAGAGTTTATATCAAGTGCAATATAAACAAACATTGTGAATTCCGTTCCATCTTGCACGACGCTCCAACCGTTGGCCTTGCGGAAGACACAGAGTCTCTACCGCGTGGCGAGACATCACAGACTCTTGACTAGGAGCAGGTTGATGAGCGATTGTACATAATACACTTTACGTACACGCACATGTGATGCATTACGAGTTTTCGCTTAACGACACGAACTTTTGTGATTTCTAGTCCTATAATAGTATATATTATTGTTTTTTACATCGTATAAACATACGAATTTGTTAGTATTAAGGGTATTATTCATTTTAGAGTTTAGGGAATAAAAAATTTTTTTTTGTTTTCATTCAGGCTACGGCAAACAACAGATAGTTATGGTGGATTTTCTTTTGTATATTTGGTTTTTTAAGAAAATATATGGAATTGGCGAACCTGAGTCATGTCAAGCTTTGCGATTTGACTTTTAAATTTTCAAAGGAGAAAATTTTTCCTAAGAGGCGCGAACGTATCAATCCATAGGATTGTATGTTTATTTTATTAAGTCTCTCTGAACGCTTCATGTTGACCAGGGCATTCACTTGTTTTTCTCTCAGCTGTCTCAAGCCTCTTAGGCATGTTTACAATGCATTGTGTTGTGCCATGCAAACCTCCTGAGCATTCAGGAAATAGGTAACACTTCTGGGTTTGGTGTCAGCGGTTTGCATGGTAGCAATTATAATAAACACGATTCGGCGATTCGGCATCGAGGAAGAGCTCGATGGCCAGGGAATATAGAGGTGAGACAAGCTGGGAAGTGACTGGACTTTGGGAATTGAGTTGGTAGAGAGAGGAGGTCAGCAAGACAGGAGGTCGATAGTGGAAGCACGCTTTGGTCAACACTTAGAGAGAAGCTTACAGAGGACTTCGCTATTTTCGATTCAGCTCAGAGACTTCAGTTAGACAGGTAATTATCCTACACCCAGCCATGATACAGGTTCAACGGTTCACAAAATCCAACGAGTTGCCATTGTCTTTTCAGTAGTTTAATTCCTTTGTGTAATTTGTACCTTTCGCATGCCAAGCAATAACTCGTCATGTCAATGACGAGTGGTCTCATCAAGAGGATGAATGATGAGTAGTTACATCACCCCATCAGTTAACTGGTTAACCTGCTAGATACTTTTAAGATCCCACGAACTTTAAGGTTCGTTACGGTACTTATCATTCGACCCTCAATATGATGACATGACATAATATAACATATACAGGGAGGTTATTGCAGCATGCCACCGCAAGAGCTTCGGCCGCTTGCCGGCCCAGTCATGCAACAGGTGCCGGCAAATTGCGTAACAGATAGCCCGTTACACAAACCGCTTGTTTTGTAATGTTTCCACTTTTCACAATTATAGTTACAATTACAACTTAAATAAGCACGTACCTTGCCGCAAGGATGCTGGAAAAGGTGTCCTCTAAAATACAAATATTTCTGGCACTTTATTTCTGCCCATATCGCTTATGACAGCAATGACTCATCCAACATAAAGGATTCAATTTTTCATTCTTGTCTTGCCTTCGAATAAACAAAACCGTGACTCTTATTTTGCAGATAACACAAGATTAATCCTTTTGAACACTAGAGTCAGTGGCGTGCCCAAGATTTTCGAGGGGGGAGGTTACGTATACATTATTATGCAAAACGAAAGCGCAGATAAACGAATTATTTAACAGTGTCACTTAATTTTAACGTGTGAATATTTTTGAAGTAAAGTAGCGATCATACACTGTGTGCGTTTTTCTTTCTGAGAGCGCCATTTGAAATAAGCACTTTTCCCCTTTTGCTACTATGGGATAAACTGAATATAAAAGGCTATAACTGCTCAACAACTGCATCTTTTTAAGAAATTTAAATTCTAAATGTAAGAATGAACAAAAAGCAACATTTTATGTAAATTCCGACAATTGTGAGTCCAGGGGGAAACGGGGGCCAAATCCCAAAGTTCTATTTTCCCCGTAATTACGCAAAATTTCTGAACGTCGTAATTTCCATATTTTTTTTTTTTCAAAGTTGCGGCAGGAGCATTACATATCCTCATAGAGTAGTCTTTTGTTGTGCTTCCCTCAAAATTTGGTCCATCCAGTGTCTATAGAGCCGACGCTAGAAGCGAAATTCCTCAGATGTCGCAAGAGCGTCAGCGGCTTATCGGAGTAGTGGTAAGCCGCGAGAAGCCTCTCGATACTACGCGAATGCGACAGCTGTCGGCTACCAGTTGTTTAGACGTGTTCACTTCGGTTTGCGTTTATCAGTACTCGTGTTGTTTATACTGTGTTATTGAGTTGGTGTGCTAAAGTGCTAGTGCTTTATCGTGTTATTTGTTATTCATTCATTAGTTATGCCGCCAAACAAATATAGTCTTGAACAAAGAGTTTTTATGTACGATACTTACGTGAAAACGAACTCTTGCAGAAAAGTAGTCAGGCGATTCGCAAGAAAATTTCCTGGCAATCCTGTTCCGGACAGACATACTGTTTACAACCTCGTTAAAAGATTACGAGAGACAGGATCTCTTGAACCTAAGAAACGTGTTTCCAGACGACGTGTTCTTACGGAAGAAAAGCTAGACGAAATTGGTGAACGACTTGAACATACTCCAAAAAAATCCCTCCGTCGGCTTGCTCAGGAAACAGGCATTTCAAAATCCTCAGCACGAAATGCCACTAAATTACTTAGATTAAAACCCTACAAAATTACAGTGGTTCATGAATTGCAACCGCGCGATCACGCGACTAGAGTTCGATTCTGTAACTGGATGCTGGATAATATTGTTGCTGGCAGAGTAAATCCAGAATTAATCATATTTTCAGAAGAAGCTTGGTTCGAATTGAATGGCCGAGTTATTTCACAAAACAATCGCTATTGGAGCGCAGAAAAACCTGACCTTGTGCATGAAGTTCCGCTCCATCCTGCAAAAATTGGTGTGTGGTGTGGTTTGAATGCGCACAGAATAATAGGGCCTATTTTTTATGAAGGTACTATCAATGGTGAAAGGTATCGAAGAGACATACTACAACCTTTTTTTGAACAATTAACGGACATTGAATGCCAGCAGTCATTTTTTCAGCAGGACTCTGCTACTGCTCACACTGCTTATGAATCACTTAATTTTATTGCCGAGATTTTTGAGGACAGAATTATCAGTACTGAGTTGTGGCCCTCTCGTAGCCCCGATCTTACTCCTTGTGATTATTATTTATGGGGAACATTAAAAAACAAAGTGTATCAGAATAACCCGCGTACAATAGAGGATTTAAAAGAAAATATAAGAAGAGAAATTGCCAGAATCACACCTGAGGAGCTTATGGATGTTCAGAGGAATTTCATACGCAGATGCCGGAAATGTATTGGTGTTGAAGGAGGTCATTTTCAACATCATTTATAACACAGAAGGTTAGTGATCATCATTATTATTATTAGTTTTAAATATAATTTTACACTTTCGGTTTGCTTTATGCGCCGCGATGCTGTCTTCCCTTTCTGTCAACCGAGGATAAAGTAGAGATGTCTAAGAAAGATTAGATGTCTGAAATAAGGTTGTAATTGTAACTGTAATTGTGAAAAGTGGAAACATTACAAAACAAGCGGTTTCTGTTACGGACTATCTGTTACGCAATTTGGCGGCACCTGATGCATGACAAGGCCGGTAAGCGGCCGAAGCTCTCGCGGTGTCTAAGAAAGATTACATGTCAAAAATAAAGTGCCAGAAATATTTGTATTTTAGAGGACACATTTTCCAGCATCCTTACGACAAGGTACGTGCTTATTTAAGTTGTAATTGTAACTATAATTGTGAAAAGTGGAAACATTACAAAACAAGCGGTTTGTGTAACGGGCTATCTGTTACGCAATTTGCCGGCACCTGTTGCATGACTGGGCCGGCAAGCGGCCGAAGCTCTTGCGGTGGCATGCTGCAATAACCTCCCTGTATATATAACATAGGGAGTGCTGAAGAAAATTAAGGGGCACGCAAGCACCCCCTCATGCCCCCCCTGGCGCTGCCCCTGCTTCTCCAGCAAAATAAATTCTCCGACTCTTTCATGTTTTCCACAATTACACATACACCCTGTAGGCCTATTGTGAAATTTGAGATCAGTGTAGCAGTTAGAGTTGAACAAGGTGTTCCAGCATCATATCTACTGGCCCAACAACATAATACAGAATAACTTACTTCACAAACGTTTTACGTATCAATTCAACTATTTGTTCACATAAGCTGAGACTGTAAATAGACCTCAAGATCAAATAATATCAATAAAAAAACATAGAACAGCATACACCCAGAACACAGGTGGCCATAATGCTGTAATTCCAGCTGGCACAGTCTTCTTATTGTACAGGGTGGGTGAGAAGTAACCAGGCATTGAAAATTTGCTGTTGTTTTTGTAATAAGCAATATCAATGACATTTTCTATACATATACAAATGAAATAGAATTACAAATGTGCCAGCTCAGAATTCAATGTAAGTACTGGTGGCATCCACCAGCTTCCTTCAACAAACAGGGTGGAATCCATGGTCTTCTGTAGGAATTCCTTTGGGATGTTTGTGATAACATCCTGAATCTGCTCCTCCAATTATTCCACAGTGCAGTGTTTTGACTTATACACTTCTCCTTTGCCCAGCCCCAAAATAAAGTTGCAGGGCATGAGGTCTGGCTTTTGGCAAGTCATTTGTGAGGTCCTTCTGATCCCAGCCAATGCCCTGGAAAATTGTGGTCCAACTAAGCCCGTGCGGTAAGTACAAAGTGTAGAAGTGCACTGTCTTGCATGAAAAAAAGCTCACCAATATTTCCCCAGCGAGATATAATGGGCCAAACATACCCTTGCAACATTGTCAGGTAGTGTTCGCCATTCATGGTGTCATGCAGAAAATATGGGCCTATGACCCTATTGGAAGATATAAACTCTGCTACTCACACCACGCAACCAAGTTTTATGTTGCCCGTTCAATTCATGTTCCACTGATACTTACACTTAACCAGTAGACAATGTCCCAAGCACCTTAGCATTAATATAACAAGATGTGGAACTACCTTGCCTGAGGAGAAGTTGATAACTTACAGCAAAAAATCCATGCTGAGTATAATTATCTTAAGTTTAATGTATGTTCACATGCAAATAGTAGGTGGTATTGCAAAATCTATAGAGAATGTGTGATGATAATCGCAGCTTACACATTGTTTGTTTCTATGTTTATTGTAACTGCCTCATTAATCTCCTAGGCTCAGTTACAGAGACAACACTCCAGGTGGTTAGTGTTAAGAAACAACCTAATGCCATTAAAAAAACTCTAGTAACTAGTGAGATAAGTATTATTTTATTTTAAGTTTTTCTTTATTCCACTGTAGGCTTTATATGTCAAAATGAACATAATAGGGGGAAAGAGACATTCAAAACAAAAACATCCTACATAATAAAGCCTGTCCCAAAATTAATGCAGGAATTAAATTGTGCCCCATTTTTTTTCTGTAGGGTTGGCAGTATTCTGCGAGATTACATCTTGCAGTAAACACCTTGTGGTTAGTCAATATGGAGCGCTACATGATGGAGGAGAAAGTGATGATCGTTAAAATTCACTACAAGTATGGAGAATGTTTTGCTGACTCTGTGAACAAATTACGTGACATTTTCGGTAGGAGAAACTCCCCACATGAGACAACTGTCAAGACTAGTTGAAAAAGTTGAACTAACAGTTTCGGTTGGAAACACTAAAAAAAAAAAACAGGCCAACCTCGTACCGGCCGTTCAGCTGAAAACATTGCCGCTGTGAGCAATAGTGTGGCGGAATGTTCTGAAAACTCAGTGCACAGTCAGTCACTGCAACTGGACACTTCAAAAAAGCACAATGCAGCAAATTATAACAACAAAAGATCTGCATCTGCACCCATGCAAAATGCCAGGAACTGAAGCCAGATGACCATTTGAAACATCGGGTCACATTTCCACCTTAGTGTCGAGAAGCAAAATTGTTGCATTTGGGGCATAGAAAATCCTCGAGTCATTCAAGAATGGCCTATATATACCCAATGAGTGACAGTTTGGTGCAGATTTCATACTGGTGGAGTGATTGGGCTTTTCTTTTTTGAAAATGAGGCCAGAAACTCAATGACTGTCAATGGTGTATGTTATCGTGAGATGATATTTGACTTTTTGTGTCCTCATTTGGTCAGCATGTATTTGGACAACAAGTGGTTTCAGCATACGGCACATGAAACAATCCACTTGTTGCGGCAGAAATTTAATGGGCAACGAGATGTCGTGCAACAGCAAAGTGAATTGGCCACCATAATCATGTGACCTCTCACCGTGCAATTTCTTTTCCTCTGGGGATTTAAGTCCAAAGTTTATGCTGCAAAAATAAAAACAATTCCAGAATTGAAAGCAGAAATTCAAAGAGTTATCAATGGCACTGAGTTGCAGTTATGCAAAAATGTGATCCAGAATTTTGTCAAAAGAATTTGAGTGTGTCAAATGCATCATGGAGGACATTTGTCAGATATCCTATTCCACATTTAATGGCAATGTTTACCCTTTCAAATAATGTAATAACTATGTAATGTAATAACTTTGACAACTAATATATGTATTTTTTTAAAATTAAATTCTGCATTTATATTGGGACACCCTTTACATTCTCACAATTTGTAAATCTGAGATACAGTATATTACAGTTGCAACAGTACAAATTCAAGGGCAACACACATTTGAAAATCCCCTTACTAAAACAAAACTGTAAAACAATTCAGATTTTTACAGTTAAGTAAATATATAGTGGAGCTACCATATGGAGTTTGCATAGAAAAACTTATAACAAATTTAATAAGATTATCTTCTCCTTATGTAACAAAATATCAACACATGCCACTTACGCTCAGAAACTTCACTGTTGAATACATAGCTCTCATTAAATCCAAAAATAGTGCCTTCTTTATACTGATATACACATAATGTAGGTGGCACAATAGTGTTATCTTCCTCAGGATATGAGTAAGGACCAATTGCATCCTGCAGATTGGAATACTGTAAATCAGAAAGAAATTATGATACATACTTCAAGCATTTTGACAGAACAGGAACATGCAAATGAACACAACTGCTATGTCTATTAACACAATTAAACTTGACTCCTTTGAAATATGAAACAATGCAAGGCCAATGAGGCCTTTCAATAATATGAAACGAAGAGAAACTTCAGCCATAAGCATTCTTCTTAGTGAATTTTAATTTTAGTTATATAAAGTTACTATTTTACTTTCCATGGCAAATAAAAGGAGAGGAACTACCTGGGTTGAACAAAAGCCTAAAATACAATGTACAAAAATAGCAATTGATAGAGGCACATAATTTTGGAAAATAAAAAAACAAAATTTAGGTACAAAAACTGAGTCAATTTTGGATTCAGAAACTGTAAATAAAATGACATTTAAGTTTTAAAATTGTGAATATAATCCAAAATTTTATTTAAAAACTGCACTTACTATGCAAAATAAACATATCCATTCTAAAAACACATTTACGTTGTTACAAGAATATCAAGTTTATTCCTGTATAAAAATATTTACAGGAGAATTAATCAATTTTCCATGAATTGCAAAACTCACAGGATAATTCTGACTTCAGAAAGTGTTGCATCAGTAAATAAACTCTAAATTTCGTGTTTAAGTCTATTTCGCATTTTGCATTATTTCGTGAGAAAACAGGGTAGGAAAATGCACCTCACACCCTTCAGAATCCTGAAAAATTAACATTACAATGTGTTATTTCACATTTCATGTTTTCATCAACAACAAAATATGCATGTTTCTAGCAATTGTTCATTATCTCCTGGAATAGAGGACAGAATACACAGAAAGAAACAGAAACTGGACAACTACAGAACCTTTTAGTAAAAAAAGAACACTCAAATGACCAAAACAATATGGAAACTGACATTAAAATAATACTGTACAAAATGTGAGACTGTTTGGGTATCAAGTAAAACTCGTATCCTTAATTTTGCCTTTGTTATGCTGCAAGCAGTTTTTCAGGCATTTTCAGTTTAAACAACCTAAACAACAGCATTCACAATTTATTTCATCTAATATTTGTTGACATTTTATAAATTTTTATAAGATGTAAAAAAATAAAATCACAGACTAATTTCAACTTTAAAAATATCATTATCTATTAATTATTGTGGGTGGTTTACAAAATTTAACAAAGGGAAAAAAGAAATTTTAATTTGTAACTTACCCCATGAATCGCATAATCTAAAGTCTCATAAAAACTATTAATCCTGTAAATAGCTAGAGGTCCTAATGCAGGAGGATAAGAGATGACTTCCCTTGTTGCATCCCAGCCTTTTAAAAATAAATGAGAAAAGGCAACTTTGTTGTCTGATGTATAATTTACATGATTATACCTGCTACTTGCAAACAAGCACAGCTGAAATTAAAGGGGGAAAAGGTATGAATAAAAAAAATTGTTTCCTATTAAAAAATACTTAAGATATTCATATGCATAAACTTAGGATATATGTGGTCACTGATAAGATGTATAAACACAAAAAATATAGAGTACAGAGGGAATTTACAGGCTGATTGTTGAAGTTTATGGTGACGGTGTAAAGAACAAATGAAACATGAGGAAATTGTGTCCGAATTTAAAGGGAGGGAAGACCAATGTGAATGGTAAGGAATAAAATGGATGTCCTTTTTTTGGTGAGAAACATGCATGCAAAAATTCAGGAAACACATGAAACAATATTCGTTGTACACTTTTCTGCATCCATCTGGGTCTTACTTCAATGACATGCCTCGTATGTAAAGATCGATCCAAGAAGTGGCATAGCAGCCCCACTATGCTGCAACCCCCACTCTTTCCATGAGGCCTCACAATAATATCAATATGCTGTGGAAATTTTGAATAATCCCTGAAATTGAACAGTGTCAATTACATGCAAACATTTGACTTAAGAAGCAGACTGCATTGCAGATTGTGCAATATGTGCAAAAAATAAATCTATTTTGGTAAAATAGATTTACTTTCTTGGGTCACAATTTGAACTGGAAAGCCTTCCACTGTTCGAGGTGAGCATTGAATAAAACAAACCACTACTTTTGTTTACTATTGGCATACTTAAATACTGTATATCTGCAATTGGAGATAAGATTTACAGGTCCAACTGTTGAGAGGTGCAGAGCACAAGTGGCATAACTCCATTCCAGACAGTTTTGAGACAAAAGGCTCATTTAGGAGATACTTCTAGTACTGAAATCTTGATACTTTACTGTTCTAAGTTTTACATGTAACTCCATTTCCACAAGACAGTCCCCATGGTGGAGTGGTTAGCACAGCGTACTGTGAGGCCAGGGGTACCAAGTTCAAATTCCAGCCTGGGCATGGATGTTTACGAGTGTCCATTCATCAATTTCATCATATCATCACTCATCCCCATCTTCACAAATTAGTCAAAAGTGGCACAAGAAGCAAGTCAATCAATCAATCGATTTCCACAAAAGTGGAGTTACGCCACTTGTGCTCTGAAACCCCTCAGTTGTTGTAACAGTCTCCACAACTACTTTTTTCCTCTTTATTTTAGAATGTTTTAATTATACTGTGCTATGAATATTTAAACTACTATCTAGTTTTAGTCTGACTACCATGTGAGAGACCTGGGTTTGATCCCGGACAGGGGAGAACCGGATTTTTTTCCACATGTTCAAGCGGCTCCGACACCCACACAGTATTGTATAAAGTGGGTACCTGGAGGAAAGCCTGGGAGGTAAAGATGCAAGGGGCGTGGTGCTGATCACATCATCCCCACATTCGGCTGTGATCAAGAAAGTGTGGGAGCCTAACTACACACCCCCTATATGCCTTCATGGCGTGGTGCAAAGCACAGGGCAGCACTTTACTTCCTTTACTGTCTATTTTCATAAATAAAGTTTTATTTTACAAAAAATCTAAGAAATGAAAAGAAGTCAATCACTAAGTATAAGTAGCTTTGATGTCCACTAAAATCAAAAGTAAATTCCAGCCCTTTCAGAAACAAAACCTTCCAAGTGTCTTTTTGTTGAGGGAGTCGGTGCATTCTATCTGGCAATTCCCAATGCTCGTGATGATGCTGGGTCAACACCAACAATTTGGAGTCATTACCTAGGATAGAACCCAGAATCTCTCAAATCAAATGTGAATGGGAGCTAATGGATGACTTTGCATGCAGGTGGTACTGAGTAAAATAAACTCCAACACCTAGCACTTAAATTGTAAGTCGACTTGAATATGTCGGTCTCGGTGGCAGAGTGGTTAGCACATTGCACTATGATGCCAGGAGTCCCGGGTTCGAATCCCAGCCTGGGCACGGATGTTTGTGAGTGTCCATTCATCAATTTCATCATACCATCACTCATCCCCATCTTTGCAAATTAGCCAAAAGTGGCACAAAAAGCAAAGTAAAATAAAGCAAATCACTTGAATATAGGAATACGCAAAGTTGTGCCACTTTTCCTTCATGTAAAAATATAGATGTCTAGATCTATAGATCTGTAAATTTTTTTGAGTTTACATCGCAATGGTGGTCTAGTAGGTAGGTGTCTAACTGCCATGCAGGAGACCTGGGTGAGATTCCCGGGGTGGGTGATCTAAGATCAGAATTTTCCAGCTCTTGTCCCTGCATAAAGTGGCTCTGGGGCTCATTCAGCCTCAACTATATCTGAGGGTAAAGTATGGTGCTGATCACATCACATCTAACATGGCATAGATCGATAGAATGTGTGGGGCCTTACCCCCACATCCCACCTATATATGCCTCATAGCATGGTGCAAAGTGCACGGGAATTTTCCCTTACCTAACCTTACCTACTTCCCGACACATACATCTTACCAATAAAAGGAAGCACGGGGAATAAGGTAGAGTATATTTGTGGCACAAATTAATTTGTTGTCTGTTCAGTATCAGGTTGGGAGGAGGGGGTGAGGAGATATCCATCAACCTCTCTAATGCTGCTTATACATGTTATACATTATACATACATACATACATACGAAGGACACATTTGACTGCAGGGGGCTACAAAAACACCTCTCTGCCACCTTGAATAGATAATGAAACCAAATTCTCATATTCTTACCAATTCCTGCCAACAGTGACAGTTTAAAAGTAAAATTGCTCAACAATCTTAACCATGCAAGTTTCAACCTACCAGTCTCATAATTTTCTAAAAGACACAAAGTTGAACATTTTGAAATATTTAAGAAGTATTACTAAAAAACTATATGTTAATGTTGAGCAAGTAATTTTTTTACACTGCAATGTATAATATTAAATACAACACATTAATTCAAACAATTATAACTTTGTATAGACATTTCATACAAGAGATAAAAGCTTTATAAAATAAAGGATGCAAATCAGTTTCAAAGGAGAATTTTAATTTGTCTGCTAGGAGAAAACATACATTTTAATATTAGATGCTAAATGTGGATATGCTGCACTATATGAAACAGAAGTGAACTCAGGGCCATAGCCAGGCAGGGGCAAGGGGGGGGCTGAGCTGAACCCCTCCTGGCATTGCCGTCAGCCCCCTCTGAAGTTAGATAAAACTACATTGTAAAATTTGTTTGTAGTGACGAGTGAAAATGTAGACAGCATATATTATTTCTCTCACAGAATACAAAGAACAGATATAACATTCATTCATCTGATTTACGAGCTGAAGTCAAAGTAGTAGGAAGTAATTACAATATTTTGTTTCGGCTTCAGCTATGAGTGGGAAGGAGGGGTGTGTAAGATATTGAAAAGAAACTTTATGTATTTGAATGCTATTTTTAGATTTTCTGCCTCATGTTAACTTAATGAACAACCCCTTCCCCACACACAGACACATCATTTATCTTCACATAATACTGTTAAACCTTTGGAAATGGACTCAGTTTATCAGCCCCCCTGGAGATCAATTCTGGCTACGGGCCTGAGTGAACTGATATAGAATAAAAAAGATATATATTTAACGTAATAGTTGATACAAACCTGAATAGTAACCAAAACTAATTTTATTAATTGTACAGCAAATTTATATGGAAATCTTCTTTTAGCTTGCCACTTTTCAATTGGATTCATGAAAAAGAATCTCAACTTCCTTCTGATCTTGTCTTGAGTATAAGTAGATTCCACAGATCCATAGTTAAAAACTAATGATGGAGCATGCCTGGAAGGTGGTGCTTCTTGGGGTCTCAGCAAATTTAATGCTTCTATTTCTGAAAAGAAAAATATGTAGAACAATAATATCCCATTACTTTCAGTTCATTGTAGCACATGGTACATTGTTTATCATTAACAGGTTTAATTTCAAGTGTGAGAATTCAATAAAATGACCATGCCTATCAAGTTCCTTCCTGAGATGCATGCTTGATTTGGTTTATTTTACTTTGCTTTTCTGCCACTTTTGGGTAATTGTGAGGATGAGTGATGATATGATGAAATTCATGAAGGGACACTCGCAAAGAACACCCATGCCCAGGCTGGGATATGAACACAGGAACCCTGGCATCATAGCATAGCTAACCACTATGCCACATGCAGTGTTTCTTCCAGGCACCTTTCCAAATCTACCATCCTCCCGGACAAAATTGTACAAAAAAAACAAAGTATAAAACTTTTCCGCTGCCGTTGTTTCCCTTGCATCGAACCACATTACTTTGTGTGGCAAATATTTTTGCCTCTATATTTCCCTCGTAAATAACAATGCCCACACTTGTCGAGTCTTACAGAAGAAGCAGAATAAAACTGGCAACCACACTAGCCTTATCTCCTCTCTCTCTCTTATTCTCGAGTAAGAGCAACATGGAACTTGGAGTCATATGTGCACATGGTTATTACTAGAAGCAACAAGTGCTATGCACGGAGTAGGGAGTCTAGCAGTGATAGATCACTTAAGCTTACAGCTTTTAGTATTATAAGTTTTATATAACTATATTTATTATCTTACTGAAGTTGCAGTTGTAATACAAAATTCATTTCCACATTGTTTTTTTCATAACTCATGCTCCCCCAGTTCCCCAGAAGCAACCATTACAAAACACAAGTTTTATTGCATTAAGGATAGACAAGTTCTCCAACAAATTGTATTAAAACACTAAAAAATGTTAATAAAACACGGGCTTTGGTCTATTAATGCATTGTGCATGTACAATTCTGTACATAGCCTTAATAGAGTTTTGTCAGTGTTTAGGATGGCATGATTTTCCCAATCAGAGGGCACATATGAATCATATTTTAAAGGTGCGTTTTTATGGCTACAATTATACTGTATGAACTTGCTACTCTTTACATCCTGATAATTTGTAGCACATGAGGTTGCTGTACAATCTCAAAGAATGTTCCTGCAAAAAATAAATAAATGAAAATAAAAAAATTCAAGTTTATCAATCAGCGAATGCATTTACACCAGTGGTTTCCAACTTCAAAAGGTCCGAGGGCCAAAATTATATCCAGCAGTTGATAGGCGGGCCACATTTTTTTTGGGGGGGGATTAAAAATTACAAAAAATTTAAGTACTGAACTGAAAATGTAGTACTTTTGCATGACCTAAATTTCTAAAATGAGGCAATAAAACAATGGAATTACAAATCAAAATTGTATAATTACAATTTATTTCACAAAAACCCAATTCTTATTGATGAATTGAAAGAAATTAAAGACACACCATACAAATAAGAATCCTTCATAGTAAGTGTTCAATGTGAAAATTGAGCCCGATCTGCTTCTTTTATTAAAGTTGTATTTGAATTTCTGTATTTGAAAGTCTCAGAAGGTGAAGCAGTGAAGAATCTGCCAGTCTGCTTCTGTAGCAGTTCTTGATGAACTCCATTGAAGAAAAAACACTTTCACACGTGTATGTGCTGCCGAACATCAATGTCATTCTTTGCCCAAAACTACGAAGGTTTGGAAAGCGTTCTCTTGAAAGGTATTTGAAAAACTCTGGCCCCTTTTCTTGCCTAGTTTGAAGGAACACATCGCCTTGCAAATCACGCAATTTAAGTTGGAGAGAAGCTATTTTAATTTTCAATCTTACGTTTTTAGGAGATATTGCTCATTTCGATATTTGAACAAACTTTAACAATCAGTCGCAGTACAATCCGAGTTGGAACACTCGAAATCTCTTCGTACTTCCTGCGTAGTAAAACAGATCTCTATAGCGCCGCTCTGCAGTTTGTTTCTGAACACAAAGAGTGAAGCCTTCGCGAAAGCACGCGAGTTCATTCCACATAGCGAAGGGATGGAATGCATGGTGTGAAGAGAAAGTTACGTCACTTTAGATTCTTCTGATGATCATTATTGACTGCAAAATCAATTCTACCTGTGATATTGTCTTTCTTCAAAGAACATCCGTTCCTTCAGTAAAAAAAGAACGTATTTTAATAAAAATAAATAAAATTAATGTATTTTGCGAACTGGCTTCGCAGGCCGCAGAAAAAGGCAACGGGGGCCGCATGCAGCCCACGGGCCACCAGTTGGAAACCCCTGATTTACACTATGTACAAGTACAGTTTTCAGGATGCATTCCTCAACACAGATACAAAAGGTTCCTGCATTAAAAATAAAAAGTGCACAATTTTGCACTTCTGGAGCATATCTGTGACCATTTTCACGAGACAAAATTTGCTTTAAATTCACTTCATGCTCAGATGGAATAATCTGTACTAGACATGCAGTTAAAATGTGCCTCCACCAGGAATCAAACTGCACCCCTTGATTACAATGTGACAGCATTAACCAATATGCTATCAAAGAGGCTTCATTTGATTTTTGATTTTGAATTTAAAAATTTAGGTGTGTCACCCGTCACTTTATACGGGGTCCAGCCCCTTACCTGAACTAAAATGTAACTAATAACGTAATTGTAACGTTGGAAGACTAAAATATTCTGACTTAGGTTAACAGAACTAAAATAAACATAACTGGAATGTTGTGTCGTAACTAAAATATTAAAATATTCTGATTTCCGTTGAAACCTGAGGCTCTAAAGAGGCACTCAGCAGACATAAGGACAAGACACAGAACAACGCACAGAATTATACTGGCCAGGGCCAGAGCCTCGTATGTCTGCAAAATGCAGTCCAGAGTGTACTACGTGGAAGTGAGGTTGACAATTGGGTGTAGTACGTGGAAGGTCACCCCTTGCACACCGAGGCTTCATTTCCACGGGAAATGTTGTTATTACCTACCTTTATATAATGTTGCTTTATGGCAAATAACATCCTTATAGATACTCTGGTTAGCGTTAAATGCCTAGGCAAAATGCAGAAAAACTACATTTAGCATATACCGTGCGTTCATTTCGATCTTCAGCCGAGAGATTGGGAGAAGCGTGGCGGTTGGCGCTGATGGAGATGCCGACATTTGCAGCCTGTAATTCCCGCTTATTTTTATGGACATATGCAGACATTTATATAAATATTGAAAAACGAGCACTAACCTGTGTTATAACATGTGAAAGTTCTTCTGTAATTCATCACACAAATAAATACGCTTTAGAAACAATGCTAAGAGCCACAGATAATAAAACATTTTAATCATAGTTTTGACCAGTAACGTCCTGCTTAAGTTTATATCCTTGAAAGAGTTTTGTGTCGATGGGGTTCGTTTGGAGGTTTCGAATGTGCAACACTGTATCAAGATTACGCTGCAGACGAAACCGTTAAAAGTCAATGTTTCGTGAGCTTCCTTGCAATCCGAAATCTCCGAGCTCGAGTATTTTGTTCCTTCGCGACTAGATGAAGACAGAGCTGTGAATATAGTGGCAAGCAGATGTAAACCAAGAGCGTGTTAATTTTGTACTGTGCGCAAGAGTGTTATTCTTGGTTACTTGCCATTACTTGTTTGTGTTATTGCAGTGTGTATGTGTGTTGTGTCAGTGAGATGATTGGAATGCCAGCCACAAGGTTCACGTTAGAACAAAGAATTTTTATGTATGACACTTACGTGAAAACAGACTCATGTCGAGACGTGTGTAGTTAATTTGTACAGAAATTCCAAGGCATTTCACCACCACATAGAGATACGGTTAGACATCTTGTCCTTAAATTACGAGAAACTGGATCGTTAAATTTTAAAACACCTAAGCAAAAATGCCGGATTCTAACCGAAGCAAAACTAGATGAAATTGGTGCAATGTTAGAACGTTCTCCAAACAAACCTCTACGCCATGTTTCACAGGAGATGAGCGTGTCAAAATCATCAGCACATACAGCCACTAAGCTACTAAAATTAAAACCGTACTCTTATAACACAGGTTAGTGCTCGTTTTGCAATATTTATATAAATGTCTGCAAATGTCCATAAAAATAAGCGGGCATTACAGGCCGCAAATGTCGGCATCTCTGTCAGCGCTGCCCGCCACGCTTCTCCCGATCTCTCAGCTGAAGATCGAAATGAACGCCACCTTCAGTAAAAAAAAATACCCGGAATTTGGCTGGTAAAAGTTCCACATTGGAGGTATCGAGAATTCATTTTGTCCGTAGGATGGCAGCACTGCACTGAATGACCACGCAGAGGGGTAGAGTAATCTATCCATCAGTTTGTGCACAGCAGCTGTTTACATTAGTTGTGTTGACGAGTGTCCTGCGATTTGCAGAATGAAGACAAATATCGAACAAAGAATTTGTTTGAAATTTTATGTTGCCAAAGGACTGTCATGCGCTGAATCATTGAAAATGCTACAAAAGGCCTTTGGTGATTGGTGTCGGTCAAAAACACAAGTGTATGCATGGTACAAGGCTTTCAAAAAAGGCAGAAGTTGTTGCTCATCTGCCCCATTCTGGTCGACCTTCCACGTCAACGACTGACGAAAACATCGGAAAAATCAGGACAATGGTGCTTGAAAACCAGCGTGTGAGTGTGAAAGAGGTGGCTCGTGAGCTTGGCATATCACAAAAGTCCGTTCACAACATTTTGACTGATATGTTAGGCATGAAACGCGTCGCGGAACGACATGTTCCGAAGGAGCTGAATTTCCTGCAAAAAGCACATCACAGGGATGTTGCTGAAGACATGATTTTGCGAGCCTCTAGAGACTCAAACTTCATGAAATGCATCATAACTGGTGATGAGACATGGATGTATGAGTATGACATGCAAACAGGTCAACAATCTTCGGAATGGCGCTTCAAAAATGAACCAAAACCCAAAAAACCATGCCAAACTTTCTCAAAAATTAAGGTCATGCTCATTGTTTTCTTTGATTATCGTTGTGTTGTGCACTCAGAATTCCTTCCAGCAGGACAAACTGTGAATAAACAGTTTTATGCGACCGTTATGACGGGTCTGTGTGAGAATGTTCGCTGGAAAAGACCAGAGTTATGGAAATACAATTCTTGGATTTTGCACCACTATAATGCGTCGTCACACACGTCGACTCACATTAGTGATGACACAGCAAATCGTGATATATTATCCGTGTTTAGTATGTCACAAAATAAATTTTGAGCATGCATAGGGGTAATCGTTAAATTGGATCAGGGTGTAATTGACATGATTAGGTATTATAATTATGCATTCTCTTATAGAGGGAGAAATAATGGTTGGTAATTTTTTTAAAAAAGGGGGTATCAAATAGTAATAACATTTACGTAAATAGATGTGTATGGCAATATTGCATGAAAGCAAAAAATAGCAGATGTAACAAGAAGAGGTTGGGACTTGATTTGGTATTTCTGTCAATCGTATGAGTTGTGTGTCGTATCAGAAAAAAAATGTGTTTCTGTGTGAGAGTTTGGTCGGTTTTTAACGATGCAGCACTCTCAGTTCGCTTCATCGATAACTGGGACACATCTGCATGAAAATTTTGCTGTTTATATGTAAGAAGTGACATAAATGGAAGAAATATGAAGAGGAGTGGATAAGATGTTGGTACATACATGCTCTGTAAAGGCATTTTGGCATGTTGAAGGTACTTATGAATTATTGAAAAGTTGCAGAATGAGAACCTTACAGGGAATGAAATGGATATCATATCTTCTCCTGCAACAGTGAGAAGATATGTGCTATCTTCTCATATGCAGTAGCTATATTCATCTTTTCAGCTTTTTTGTTTATGTACACAAAATGCTAGTGAAGCAGACGGTTGTGTTGCTTCGGTATTGTCTTCAGGAGTCCATACTACTCTGTGTGGAATCACATCAAAAAATGACATCACGGGGACAAAGGGTCGGCACAATCTTGTATGAGAAAGAAAAATATGTGGCACATGCTGTCACGTGTATGAGATAATATATTTGTATATTTTAGTTTAAATATTTTAATCTCTTGTACAATAACAAGGTTCTTACGCACAATGTTTGATGTTTGTGTCTTTGAGTGTACAAATGTATAGAAATACATATTTTTTTATTTATTTTCACGTATACAATAAGAAGTTGTTGTTTATCAGATAAATGGCATGATGAATCGATATAAATATTAAACTTCATTGCTATAATAGGGATCGGTGATAAAACTACTAATAGATACAAATGCAAGCAAAATAAAAATAATAATAATAATTAAAATTTTAGTTACACAAGAAGGTGCGTGGGGTGACTCATGCAAAGAAATGGAAAAACGCCTCTGGTATGTAGAGAAAGGTAGAGAGAAGAATGGCACCTTCCTACGTCGGTAGCAGAAACTCCAATTGAAGAATTCAAAATTTCAAATTCAAATTCTTTATTTGCGTGAGCGAGGTTCAGCCTGAGGCTGTTCTGCCACCTAACCCGTGTCATCGATTACATTTAAATTTACATTTCTTACACATATGTTATTACTACGGCTCGGAAGTTGAAGACCTATAAATTGAAAAAAAAAAAGACCTATAAAAAGAGCTAAAAATATCAAACGAAGGACCTTAAAATGGAAAAAAGGATGTATAAATCTGATCCAAATTAATTAATAACTTCAGTTTTAATGACATATTTAATGTATATGGTCGTATACACCGTGCTGAAAGCTTCAAAACAAGAGAAAATTGCCAGTTACAGCGCAAGCTTCCAGACAAGTTACGGTTCAAGGACCTTGTACCGTACCTGCTTCAGTCGTTTAAAAATGTTTTTCTCTCGTTCCAGGGATGGTTCAAATATATATTTTTTTTTATTATTATTTCTTTACTACAGAAAGGATGTTTAAGAGGTGATGGTGATGATCTGATGATGATTCAAATTGAGAATGGGAAGTAAAAACGTAGTCGAAAGAAGGTGAAGTTGCAAAAAAAAAAAAGGCTAAAAAAGGACCAGTAAGCTCTAAAAACGCCGAAAAAAGCAAAAAAGGACAAATAAAACCCACCTTTTTCTGGCCTACAATGACCCAAAATGAACATATATTATGTTGGGCCTCGTCTTTGGACACTAGGTAAAAAAAGGATATTTCCTCAACTTCCGAGCCCTAGTTATTACAGTGTACAATAAAGTGTATGATTTAGTTACAAAATCTATTGATAAAGTTATTGTAATAAATGTATGAATAAAATGATACAAAAATTGTGAAAAGACAACAACATAAAAATAAAATAAAATGAATAAAAAATAAATTTAAAAAAAAGATGCAGGCAAAATACAAAACATAAACATACAAGTTACATCACAGTATTTGAACACAATCTCTGGTCTGCCAAAAGAAAATTCTTTACTTCATTTCAGAAAGATTCTATTTTAGATATGCTCGACATGGTCTTAGGTAGGGCACTCCATATTTTTGCAGCAAAATATGAAAACGATGAATGATATGCCTGTGTTGCAGAGTGGAAGGTTAAATTTGAAATTATTTCTTGTATGGTGGCTGTGAATACTGGTGCGAGAGATCAACATGTCTGCCAGATACGACGGCTTGCCAGATGTAATAATTTTATGTATAAGGCAATATATATGCAGTAGCCGACAGATTTCTACAGAAGAAACTACTTACCGTAATAAGTTCCTGTAGTATTGTCTAACATCTGGAAGGTGTTTTGTGTGATGTGGGAATGTTTCATAGCGGAAATTCAACCTTTGACACATAGCCCCACGAACCATTTCCGGTAAGGTTAGGTTAGGTTAGGTAGGGTCACAATAGGTTACAATAGTTAAAAATTGGTTTCAAAAATATATGTGTAGCCCCACACACCATTCTCACATAGCCCCACACACCATTGACACATAGCCCCACACACCATTGACACATAGCCCCACAAACTATTTGCGGAAACGTACGTTCTTCAGTTACAAAAACACTTTTTTTTAAAAAAAAAAAAAATTGATCAAAAAAACGTGAATACACGTTAAAAAATGATCCGCGAAGCAGATAGGTAAGTACAAATGTCAGAAATTGAAGAAACTCAGAAGTTATAGGTGTCCGAAGGATAGTAAACATTTACCACGGTTAATATGCTCATCCCATGATAGACGAGTGTCAAATATTAGTCCATCAGAACGGGTGGTAGGGAGTAGGGTGGCGACAATCATGTCTCGACATGGCAAAAAAATGTGGTTGTGGGGTAACAAAGTCCCCCAGTGCGCCCGCCGGAGGGTTAGACTTAGAAATACTACATCTTTATGAAAAAATTAAAATCTCAAAAACATTCGGGGGGGAGGGCTCTCGTGAAGCAGGCCTCCTAATTTTGTTTATTTAGGCAATAATATTAACAGAAATAGATAAGGGCGAAGACCACGTATACGCTCAAGCAAAATTAAATAAATAATTATCTCGAGAAGAAGTTTGGACTTACCATTTTCACCTTCATTGACATCTGACAATGATCCAGATTGATGCATTCCATCAACACAACCTTCAGTAGCACCATAAAGGCTAGGCCTTGATTCATTAATCGAGCATTCAACAACATTTGCTGCTGGAAAATCTTGACGTTTCGTGTTCATTGTCGTCCTCTGATTTTTCAAAATTGTCTTTTTTTCTCAAGTTCTCTACAGACTTTTTAAATAATGCCAATGGCTTAAGTTCACACTTTACAGGTTGATTAGAAATCGTTCATCTCTCTGAATTAACTAATCTACCTGATAGATGATTACAAGCTTCTATTATCATAACAACAAACACAAGCATCAATAGACTATTAGTAAACAAACACAGTGTAGATATACTGTGGGTGGCTTCCTTCCTTCTTCTTTGTGTGGCACACACCGCCTATGAGCGGTTTCTTGCCAGGGGTCCTATTTGGTTTGTTATGAGAAAGTTTGTTTACATTCCAAATGTCTGTTTGTTTATGTTACCATGTTGTTCTTTCGTGCAAAGCTGTACAGTATCCACATGACATCAGACCGCGGCTCGTAGAGTAGAGTCGAAAGGGATATCGGAAATGGAATACCCACACGGTGTAACTGTTTGTATAGTGTATTGCGATGTTGTTGTCGAATTGGGCATTGTAAGAACAAATGGGTGATTGATTGGATAGCTTCTCCACACGGACAGGAAGTTGCAGGCACGATATATGAACTGGGATGTATAACGACGTGACCTGTACGCATTCGCATGGTAAACACTAAAACTGCACGGGGTAGGTTAATGTGTTGAAACCAAGGACGTTTATTGCCGACTTGGGCATGCCATCTATATGTAGTGGTATTGAGGAGTTGTTGGGTACACCAATCGTTCCATTGTTGTTCTATTTTGATTTTTACCCGTGGGAGGAGGTCAGTGTACGGCAGGCGCATCGGGGTAACAGTTTCTTTCGTTCTTGCTTGTTTGGCCATTACATCAACGCGATCTTGATATTTATTGAGGTCACTGTGGGCACGAATATATGTGAAGGTCGCTGACAGACCCTGCTGTTGAAGTTCTAACATGATTCGGAGAATAAGATAAGGAAATACCGTTAATTTATATGCTGCCCGACCTGTTCGTGCTAACGTTTGAAGTACGCTCAATGCGTCCGTAAGAATTAACGAATGATCGATTCGGAACTGCAGGGCGAATTGTAATGCTTTATAGATAGCATAACATTCCGCCGAGAATATCGACATATCGGATGGGAGGGAAAATTGTCGGGTGATGTTATGAGATGGTACGTAAAAAGCACATCCCACACCGTCTGCAGATTTCGATCCGTCAGTATAAATAAAGGTTGATGTGGGCCACAAGTCTCTATAATTTTCATGTCGGCCATGATCTGCATAGTGTATCGCTACTCGGGGTTCTGTGGGAATATTCAGTTGATATACAAGCGGGTCCGGATGGGTAAAAGTTTGTTGGTAAGCGTCAGGGTCAATATTATAACATTGTAAGAAAAAAAAACGTTTAGTGGGGAGAGGGGGGGTCGGGAGGCCAAACCATTGTCGTTGAATCGCAAATATTCTATTAAACGGATGAGCGTGTCGCGCCCACGATTTAAACAAATATTGCACAGTGAGTTTGATACGTCTATGTGACAAAGAAACTTCATTGCTTTCTAAATATACACTAACATTGGGACTAGACGGCATGAGTCCTAGACAGGTACGTAAGGCTCGTCGTTGTAATACGTCGATAGACGTAAGAAGTTTTGGATTGGCTCCACCATAAGCTGGTGCTGCATAATCAAATAATGCTCGAAAACAATTTTTATAAAATAATAGCATTGTATGGGGGTGTCCTCCCCACTTGGTCGTGGAAATACAGCGGAGTAAATTAACAATTTTTAGACCCTTTTCCTTGAGATACTGTAGATGCCTTGTCCAATTCAGTTTCCTATCAAAATATACACCCAGGTATTTGACATTGTCGACTACTGGAATGTGCTGTATTTCTGTGATATTGTTAGGGTAACTGCTCATTTTTCTCGAGTTAAAAATTATGATTTTGGATTTCGGAATGGAAATAGTGAGTCCTAAGGTATCTAAGTGATCTGTAAGAATTGAAACTGTTTTCTTTAGAGCGAGTAAGCCTTGCGTGGCGTCAGGGGTGCATTTATAGCAGCACAAATCGTCGGCATATTGTAACAATTTAAAGCCGTGCATATTTGTGTGATGTATTTGGTGGGTATAGATATTAAAGAGTAGGGGGCTAAGGGGCGAACCCTGAGGGATTCCCGTGCGAGCTATACGGGGGCCTTCCAACCTATCTTCAAACCAGAATTGTAAATTCCGTTCGTGATATAAATTCCAGATGATGGTCCCTACTATGGGGTGTATGTTTAGTTGTACCATCATTTTATATAAGATCGGGATGTGAACTGCATCATAAGCATGTTCTATGTCAGTGAAGAGGCCAAAGCAATAATCATGAGTAATCTGGCTATTTTGGATTTCAACTGTTAGGGTAGCTATGGCATCTTGGCTTCCATGTTGCATGCGGAAACCCATTTGTGTTGGCGAAAAGAATTTATTCTTTTCCAACGCCCAATTAATGCGATGTTGAAATGTTCTTTCGAAAAGTTTGGCAACTACTGGTATTAATACTATTGGGCGGTATGACTTTGCCTCCGCGGGAGGTTTGTGAGGTTTTAATATGGGGAGAACTATGTGGTGGCGCCACTCGATAGGGATTCGTCCTGTGCGATAGACGGTATTGAATATGTGAGCAAGTAATTGTATACCTTGCTGTGGCAGATGTTTTAACATGTCATAGGTGAGACCGTCATATCCCGGGGAAGTGTTCGGCACGATTTCTAAGATTTGTTGTAATTCGGTAGCAGTAACTGCCGGGAAATCGGCAGTGAAATCGAAATTCTGTGCAAAGGATTTAGCCGCTCGTGCGCATACAGAGGGTGGCGTGAGTATGTTCATAAATTCTGCTTCCCACTTTCTATCGAGATTTTTCCGTTGTGGGTGGGCCGGGTTCCTAATAGAATGAAATTTATGCCATATGGAGCTGAGGCTATCTGTGCAATCTAGGGAATTACAAAATGATTGCCACGCTTCTCTTTTCGCGTTTAAATATATTTTCTTCGCCTTGGCTTGCAGTCGCCTAAGTTCGATTTTCTTCCCCGGCGAGGGGTTTCGTTCGTATCGTTTTAATTGATTTTTTTTTTTGCTTTTTATTAAATCACAGTCTCGGGTCCACCAACTAAGGGATGGAAATTTAATTGGGCTACGATATTGGCTTCGATGTGCACTATTGTCTATTGCAATGGTAATCATACTGAGGAAACGTTGATATGTTATTTTTCCATCAGTGTGGGGAGTTGTTTGATCATAAATGCTTTTAAATTGTGTTGTAAAAGCGTCCCATTTAATGGAAGCTTTGGTCCAACGTTTCACCGGGACCGACTCCCTATTTTCACGCAACAAGTATGTGGAAAACGATCTACGGGCTATAATTAAAATGGGGGAATGATCACTGCCACGGAGATCTTGTTCCTTTACCCAATGAAACCTATTGTACAATCGGGAGGAAGTAATTGTGAGGTCAATGCAAGAGGGGCGGTTGCTATTTAATGGGTAATGAGTAGGGCTGCCATCGTTTAAAAGTATAAACCGGTTGTGTGTGATCCATGCATCTAGATTTTTTCCCAAACGGTCTGCGTACGGATGTCCCCAAGAGGGGTGATGGCCATTAAAATCTCCGAGGATGAGGTATGGGCCCGGAGCAAGGGTTATGATCTCTTGTAACTCGTGAAAACTGATTCTCTGTGAGTTGTTGGAGGAGGGAATGTATAAGGAAATTATAACTATATTTTGGTCATTAATGTTGACTCTGAGAGCCACGAGCTCTAATTGGAAGGTCTGAACGAGGGAAAGGGTATGTGGAATTGGTATTTCGGTATGGGAAAGGGTTTCATGCACATAGATAACCGTACCACGCTGATGCGTAGGGTTTCCGTACCTGTGATAATGAGCAAGTCTATATTTCTCGTGTTGCGTTCCCTTAACCTCCTGCAGGCAAAGAATAAGCGGGTGGTGTTCTGCAATTAGATCTAATAATTCGAGTTTCCGTGCGGAGAAGCTATTTACATTCCATTGTAAGATGGTACCCATTTCCGATATTACCTTAAGCGTTGTCTTCGAGTAGCGTCAAAAGTTTATCAGTCAAAAATTGAATGTGTTGGATGAGGCGAATTCGATGAGCGTTGTCCCGTATGTGTCTAACCGTTTCCCACATGCTGGGAATCATTTCTAAAAGAGCCTGGTACACCTCATTGTGTTCGGTAGGGCGGTCAGGAATGTGCGATTGCGGATGATTATTCCTCTTGTTCGGGTGCACAGATGATTGACGATGGAAATTCTTAGAATGGGAAGGAGTGTTATTTATCGGGTAGGCGTTATTTCCTATAGGTTGGGATTTCGCTTCCTCTGGGTCAGTAAGGGTCGATGAACTAGCCGCGGACTCTATTGCGACGTCATCGTCTTCCCATCGCGGACGGCGATTTGTTTCTTTCCTCGGAGAAGGGCGAATTTTGTATTTCTTAGTGTTTCGTGATTGAGAAGTAGTCTTAAAGGATGGCACCTTAAAGCGATACGAATCCAATGATGTTTGAGAATCCTTATTTTCAGGAAAGTCTCTGTCAGATTGATTTCGTAGCGGGGAAAACATATTGGCATATGTCCGATTTGAGGAGTGCCATGTGTGATTAGGAAAGAAAGGTTTTGTGCGGGAGGTCTGCAAGTCAGGGAATGCCGCTTTTGTCACTCGGGGTCGATAAACATCATCGCGAGTGGGGGTGGGGATGAAGATGCCTTGCAGCTTGAGTTTCGCCTCCCGATATGATAAATTGTTTTCAGCCATGCTGGTTTGGACAGCTGATTCCAACCGCCAGCTCGCACAGTTGCGGTCTAAGGCTGAATGTGGTAGCTTGCAATTGATGCAACTCAAAGTACTGTCACAGTCCTCTGGGTGGGAGTCCAATCCACACTTAGCACACTTGGGTTTTGATTTACAAACTAAATGTAAATGGCCGTATCGGAAACATTTAGAGCATTGTTGGACTGATCGTATACGCGGTCGAACCTCGAATATTTCACTGTTAATGAGAACTTTCTCCGGCAAACTATTACCACGAAAGGTGATGCAAAAGAGTTTAGTGGGAACTAACTGGAAAGATCCATCCTCTTTCCACAGTTTTTTGTTCATGCGTTTGGCCGAAAGGGCCGGGATAGGACTCTCGAAACCATCGAGTACGTCCTGTTCTGACACGTCATGAGCTATGCCGAATATGAGTCCTTCCCGTTGGATTAACGATAATGGAATTCTCGTTTTGACTCCCATGTCATGATGCATTGCACTACGCGTGAGAAACTCATTAGCAGCTTTAGCGGTGGGGAAAGTCACCCGGACGCGATTACGACCGCATTGTTCCACTAACTGTACTCGGACTGCTTTCTTACGGAGATAGTTACCAACACTTCCAGCGGCAAGAAATTTCTCGTTATTGTCTATACCGTCAAATAGGACTATGTAGGGACCCGGCATATCCGTGCCATACCAATATGTAGGTGGAATCTGGGGGGACACATTAATTGTATCACTTCTGGAGATTTTATCGGGGTGAACATCGTCCACTTCTTCGCGAGAACGTTTATTAGAACCTTTCTCAGCGTCCATGTCGGATTGGGAGTCCGGAGTATGATTCCCGGCCATGGTATAACGGGCCTATTTCACGGTCCCGTAAATTTAAGTCGATACGCAAGCACAAGATCACTTCACAACACTATCACTAGTTCACAAATAATTTCCCGTACAGGAAAAGGATACAGAGACAGCTCGAACAGGTATACGGTGGTAGTTACTCAGGACCGCTTTAACTACAGGTCTTGATCCTATCACTTCCTATCGCGAACTCCCTACTGTGGGTGGCCTTGTACTGCGAGTCCACCCCCACACAACAAGAAACACGTGAGACTGAGATCATTAATGATAATTTCTACAGCAAAATTGCCGAGGAAAAGGAAACATCCCCGTGTAATTTAGGGGTGTACAAAAAGCTGTCTCTTGTATTATTAATCCTCGTCCATTGAAGAGAATGCTACAAAAATGTCCAGATAGGAGAGGGGGGGAAGGGCGTAGTTTGCGGATATATCTGGTCGCACACCGAAACAAGCTCCGTCCCTCCGTATTCTGACGTCACGGTAAATATATCCGTTGTTATTGTTAGGTTAAGATCTCAGCATTAACACGGTGAAATGTTTATGAAGTAACAAGTCGAAGAGCGGCGCGGAGCTCAATTGAGTGTGCTAAAAGTGAGACCCGTTTGCCAAAATAGATATTCCGGTCTTACCATAAGTCCAGCACCGTAAACCAAGCAAAAACACAACGTTCGTTGTTATTTCTGTTAGTTTACATTACATATTCTTCCATACAGCTTAGATTTTATAAGGCACTGTTCGGTATACCCGTCCAAAATTAATGTTGTCTTTATTTGTACATCAACAGATTTATCATCAGACGTGGGATGATTAGAAAGATACGGAATATTGACATATGTTTTCGCACCATGGCGTTTATTGAAAGTTCCGTTCATTTTTTGGATTCGTTCGTTATGAACTAGTTCAATACTGGGATCCGTCCGAAAGCTGTATACGCTAACGAATTGGTTGACAAAATAATACGATATCAGAATGCGTTTTGAGGTGGTTGTTTTCTTATAGGGTTCAATAACGTGCATTGCTTCATGAGACCTTCCTGTAAACCAGTCCCGTAGCCAGGTAGGGGCCAGGGGGACTCAGCCCTACCCCCATGGCACTGCCGTCAGTCCCCTTGACATTAGGCAAAACTATTTTGTGTAATTTGTTTGCAGTGAAGAGTGAAAATTTAGACAACAGATATTATTTTGTTCACAACTTTGGTGAAGGATAAATTCCCAGAACATGAATAACATTTGTTCTTTCGCAGAGAAGCTTCTTTATCTGTACCTTCGCTGTCCCTGTTGCAATCTGTGACTTTAAATTCATCATGCAAATTCCCTCCGCATCTGCGTCAAAGGTCAACAGCTCCCAAGTTTTCGGAACGGAGAGGAGTTTCATAGCTTCGGCCGGGAGTGGAATGTACTGTAGGCACTATGATTGAATATTGAGCGTGATATAAATATCTGTTTCATCAATAGTAGTATAGTGTGTGCAGTAGTGTGTGGCCCCCCTTTTTATGTTGTCATTTTCCGAGGAAAAAAATCATATAGCAAGCACCTGCCTTTAAAATGCATATCTATGAAATATATACTTAAATGTAATAGCATGCTAGTAGAGAGAACGGTACCTTTTAGGCCACCCCCCCCCCCCCAAAATCTAACCATTTTATAGTGATCTCTTCAAGTGCAATTTAATCAAAAATCAAAATTTAGCTGTTTTTCTAAGTGTAAAAAACTGAAAATTTGCTTCGCGCAAGAGTTCAACATTCGATTTTACTCTATAAAAATTGTAAGATTTAGATAATTTCCTCCTATTTTTTAAAATTTTGCTTTTTTAAAAAATTCTAAGTGTAAATAAATAACTAATATTTTTTTTATAAAATGTTATTTATTTGTTTTGAATAAAGTTGAATTTCTAAATCCCCCTCTATTGCAGATTTTTCTAATTTATAAAACTTTTTCTTAAGCAGTAACTTCAAACAAATTGAATACTAACAGAAATGTTACATGAATAATTCATCTAACCTAGTTTTAGTCAGACAAATCAATAATGTTGTCACGAGAATTCTTGCATTCCAACATTACCGAGTGTGTGTGTGGAGATCGATGCACTTACGGGTTGCGTGTGAGCATTGAGGCATTGGTCTGTTAAGGATGTCACATCAATAATACTGGCTCGGGAATGTCATGCCCACAAGGTCATGTGACTTGTGCTGATTGGTTGGCTAAGGGGAATTTCCCGATTAGTAAATTGAGGTTATAAATATAAAGGTTTGCTATCGTAAATTATTATTTGTGAATTAGAGGTTGTAAGAAGAGGTTCGTTAATAATTAATTACCTAAAGTTATATAGTTTTGAGAAGAAATATATAAAACGTAAATATCTATTGCAGTGTATAGTATATTTTTTATAAATTTTTCTGTTTTATACAGATTTTTAATAATATAAATTTATAATTATTTTAATTAAGTATATGTTATCCTAAAAAAATATAGATATAAAACCTAATTATATAAAAAAATGAATAACAAACAAATTAAACCAAACCAAAAACAGAAAGAAATTTTATATCATGTTGTATATGATACAACAAATATAAATAATAAAGCATTAGATATTCCAAATTTTCTAGCTAATTTTAAATCCAAAATTAAAAATGAAATCTGTAAAATACTTACAGAATGTTCCCTCAAAATATATTTTATTTTATCATCAATGTATAAAAATCCTCGTAATGAAGAAGAAGAATATTTTCATCCTACCCGTGTGTTAATTTTACACTATAATGACATTCTTCGATTAGATGATATTTATGATAGAATTTGTGAAGAACTTAAGTTAAAACAACAACAGTTCGAAGGGAGAGGTTCGGGTTCGTCACTTTGTGATACAAACCATAAACTTGAATTAAAAATAGCAAAATATACCCCATTTGGTGGATCTACAAGTTATATTAAATTGCCTGAACAGATCAGAAGCAAGTTGGCTCTATTGAATATTCAAAATAATGACAATAAATGTTTTCTCTGGTGCATCGTAGCATATTTTCATCCAGTTAAAAATCATAAATACCGTGTCTCCCAATACAAAGATTTTGGAACAAAATTTTAAAAATCCATGTCAGGAATAAAATATCCAGTAGACATCTCAGCTATTGAGCAATTTGAAAAACAACATAAACAGTATAATAATAAATTGATAGCTGTGCATGTTTAATGGTTATAATGAAAATCATAATATTTATGTACTCAGACACCATCCACCAGCAGATGGTGCACATATTATAAGATTATTATATGTTACAGAGAGAAACAAGAAAAACTATTGTCTCATACAGAATCTCCCAAAATTGGTACATAAACAAATAACACCACATCATCATAAAATTACTACATGTGATAGATGCCTGTCAATATTTTATGGAAGAGGTAACAAATCATGCGAACAGCAATTAGAAGAACATATTAAAAATTGTTATTTTTATCCTCCTGTAACTTACAAATTTCCCTCATACAAAAATATAAAATTTTCTAATTATAATTCATTGGTACAACATCCATTTGTAATCTATGCTGATTTTGAAACAATACAGAAACAAATGGCAATATGTTTTCCAGATTCAGATGCATCATACACAACAAATATAGCTAAGCATGAAGCCTGTAGCTTTGCACTAATATTAGCAAACACTTATGGAAAAAATAATCCACCTCTATATATTTTTCGAGGCAAAGATGCATATCAAATATTTATCAAAACACTTCGAGAGTGGGTGAAAACTCTTGCTCCAATCTTACATAATATAGAACCGATGAAGGATCTTACACTAGAACAACAACAGGAACATGATAATGCCATACGATGTAAATACTGTAAAAATAATTTTAATTCAGATTATCCAAAAGTTGGACATCACAGCCATTTTAATGGAGAATATATTCATACAATTTGTAATTCGTGTAACTTGAAAATACAGAAATCAAATTATATTCCAGTATTTATTCACAATTTGCAAAATTTTGATACACATTTATTTATCAAAGAATTGGGATATGATGCAGAGAATATTAATATTATACCACGCAGTAAAGATAAATATATTGCTATAGAGAAAACTATCAAATTAGAAAATGAAAAAAATCCTTCTTAGATTCCTGGATTCATATCAGTTTCTTTCCAGCAGTGAGTCAATTAACCGATGATGAATTTGTTCATACAACACAATATTTTGGTAGTGATAACATGAAATTGCTATAGAGAAAAGGAGTCTACCCCTATCAATACATGGATAGTTTTAATAAATTTGATGAGACACAGTTACCATTGAGAGATACATTTTATAACCAGCTTCAGGATGAAGAATGTAGCGAGTTAGATTATCGATATGCACAGACAATTTGGAATACACTAGGTTGTAAATCAATAGGAGATTATCGTGACAAATACTTGATTCTAGATGTTCTCTTGTTGGCTGATGTGTTCGAGATTTTTCGAGATCGTTGTTTCGAGAAATATAATTTGGATCCTGTTTTTATGTATACAACACCTGGTTTATCCTGGCAGGCTATGCTTTTAAATACAAAACTTGAAATAGGTCTCATCAACGATATCGAGCAGTTCATGTTTGTTGAATCTGGTAAACGTGGTGGTATAGTCCAGTGTCCTTTAAGATATGCAAAAGCAAACAATAAATATTTATCTAATTATAATGCTGATGAAAAAATAAATATTTTCTATATATTGATATGAATAATTTATATGGGTATGTCATGACTCAATCACTCCCAATTGGTAATTACGAATGGATGACCGATACAGAACTTAAAAACAGGGATTTCATAAATTGGTCTGAAGGTCATCCAAAAGGTTGTCTACTGGAAGTTGATTTGGAATATCCATCAGATCTCCATGACGAACATCATGGATTAGCTATGGCACCAGTTTCTCAAAAAGTTTCGGGAACAGAGGAAACAAAATTGATATTATCATTTGAAAACAAAAATAATTATGTGCTTCATTATTGACTGTTACAATATTATTTGAAACATGGTATGAAATTAATAAAAATCCATAAGGGGTTAAAATTTGACCAAGAAAAATGGTTAGCTCAATATATTGAGAAAAATACAGACAATCGAATACAAACAAATTCTAAAGTTGAAAAAAATCTTTATAAATTAATGAGTAACTCCATATATGGAAAATGTCTAGAGAACAAAAGAAATCGAGTAAGGTGTAATTTGGTGTCCGATCGAAAAAAAACTCCAGAAATTTATTGCCGATCCCACATACAACAGTTTTACAAGAATTACTGATGATCTGACTCTCATTGAAAAATGCAATACCAATGTAATGTGTGATGCACCAATAGCTGTGGGTGTTACCTTCCTAGAATTATCTAAATTGGAGGTGTATAAATTTCATCATGATGTTATGAAACCCAGATACAAAAATAATATTGAAGTAGCTTATATAGATACTGACAGTTTTGTATATGTGATAGAAACACAAGATTTATACAGCGACTTGTTTGCTATGAAAGAATATTTTGATTTCAGCAACTATACAGAAAATGATCTATTATACAGTGTTAAAAACCAGATGACCCCTGGGAAAATTAAAGATGAGGCGGCAGGATCTAAAATATCAGAATTTGCCGGTACCAGACCCAAAAATGTATTGCCTGAAAAAAGATGGGGAAGAAGAAATTAAAAAAGCTAAGGGTGTGAATCGAGCATGTACAGCAAGACTTACAATAGAAGATTTCATACACTGTTTAAAAAAAAAAATAACGTCTGCTTATCATCTCACTAGCAAATTGGATGGTGTCTATACTACAATAAAAAATAAAATAGCTCTTGATGGCAATGATAATAAATTGCAAATATTAGATTGCAATATCCATACTAGAGAATATGGACACTATAATTCAAGGAAACAATGTGATAAATGTTAATCCAAGTTTTCTTTAAATTGATATAGATATTAATATTATATTTTCTTAACCTATTTCTTATTTATGTTTAATTTATTTGTTATATAATTAATTATTTTATTGTAATATCTATTTGCAAGGTTAGGTGGTGTAGAGTAGCCTAAGGCTAAATTTTGCTCTGAAGTAAATAAATAAAAATATATTTATTCTATTCTATTAAAATTGTTCTATCACACTCTCATTTTTTACATCTCATATATATATATATATATATATGATTTCTCTACAATTAAAATTGCATTGCATATGGTATTTTCAAGTAAAGTTTCATGAAACTCACATATTAACTTAATATTTGTTCAATCATTAATAACTACCAATTTTCTTTTTGATGCGTTTATTAAAAACATTGGTCTGTGAATTATAAACTCGTCTGGATTATAATACATATTGCTATTTCCTTCAGTTACTCTTTCAAATGCAGTAAATGCTTCATATAATTTCAAATAATCTTGATCTGCAATGTTTAAATTGTAATTTTCACGTGGGAATGCCTCATTTCGACCATTCTTCAGATATACATTTTTAATTTTACAATTATCAAACTGGCTGTAATCTTTTTCCTGATTGTCATCTCTCCCTGTCTGAAACAATACAGCTACAAACTCTGGCATATCTATTGTAAAGATTGAAACTGATTAGTAATATCAAATTCAAAGAATTTACCCTCCACTGGCCTCTGTATGCATTGATATGTATAAAATTGTATTGGAATTTGAGGATTTTTCAAAATGTTGGCTTTGTATTTGAGAGCAAAATTCGATTCATATTCAACTATAGGCATACGTAACTCCATAGACTGAATCACACATTTTGCAGCTTCGGGTAAACTAGCATCATTGGCTGTTCCATCTGGATTCAAAGTTTTGTATCTCATTATTGAATTATGATCATTGGGTGATCTGCGAAATATGATATTTAAACCACCTTTCCACATAATTTCTTTATAATAATAAAAAAAAATAACAATCTCATGGGGAACAATACTGTGTGACTTTTTGTTATGATTTTTGTTCCAGCCTCGAATCCACCAATTTTATAATATACACTCTCTGATTTGGATAATTTTAATGGCCCCACTGTAGTGGATGTAATTCCAGGATAATCAATTCTGTCAATGACTGTACCATGCTTTCTGATTTCAATTTGTGATAATAAAAATGGAACAAAATTATCTATAAGTTTTACATTAGCAGTAGCTGGATATTCTTCACTATTATTTTTTTTACAAAATCAAATTTTATATACAGATCCGATCTATGTGGATGAATAAAACCATCGCCTACTGTAATATCAAATTGAATTTCGTTATTCGGTTCATTAAGATTAGCAAATGTCCTTCTGTTTGCAGGGAATGATTGTAATTCATAACTTTCGATATTTTCCATTGGTATTTATTTATATATTAATTTCTATTATTGCAGTAGTATTAGCACCGGCAAAATCGATTATCTCATTTTTCTCATTTGTAATTCTTATCTCTACGTAATTAACTTTATCATAAAAAACAGGAAAATGGATTGGCGAGATTGGGGAATAGGTAATTGGTTCCATAAATTCCGAATTCGGTTTAAATGTGGCAATGAAACCTGTCTCCTTGTGAGTACCAATTGAATTTTCTTCAGTTTTGATAATCATTCCTTTGGCAATATTGCATTGAATATTCAATGTCTCGATAGCTAGGAATTTCGGTATAAATTTACCTACGTGTCTAATACCAGGTTCTAATTTTGAATTGTTCGGAAATCCTAGAAGTTGACCCATGTTAGATAGATCTACTATTTCTTTGGTGGATACGATCTCTACTCTATGTGTTACAGAATTTTGAGAGAGTAATACAGTGTTAGGAAATTCAGATTGTAGAGTGGATAAGTTATATTGTCCAGGAGGAATAATAATTTTTTCATTGCCTACAAATATAGTATTGTTGTATGAAGTTATATTTGGAATCAAATACATGCTGTAGAATGCTCTCAGAGCTATGGATTTTGGATAGATAATATCATCATGGAGATGTACTTCCAAGATTGAAGTTTCACTAGAAAGATGAAAAATTCTCATATTTTATATATAATATTGCTTTTTTAAAATCTTGTAATTTAATATGTGGTATTTTATTTAATATTCTGAGCATCATAATACAAATATGACCACATATAATTTGATTGAAATCTTGTATACGATTGTCGTTGTAATCAATATTAAGATGGTTTAAATAATTAAATAATTCTATAGGTGGTTTCCCTCCAAAAGAATCAAAAATAAAAATATCCAGTGGGTACCAATATTTTCGGACTTATCCAAATTAACCACACCACATTCTCGAGAATGGGGACTATCTTGAGGGAGAGAATCGGACATGAAAACTCTCCTGTTATATCGAATTTTAAATATTTTAACTAAAGATTCAATATCTTCGTTCGTAAGTGGTTTTTCTTTTTTTAATTTTCTGAGTACTCTGGATTTCACACCACTGTTTAATTTTTTCTCCATGCCCAATTTATGACGTCTCTGTTCCTCTAATTAAGCTTTATTCTTTTTTGAATCGAGTACAGTTTTTGCAATAGCTGCACTACCACTAGCTAATCTTCCCACGGCACCCAAAGCTGCTAGGATGGCAGGAATACTGAATATGAACCAGGTACATGTAATTCGAATGGGAGTTTATTAATAATATCATTAACCAAACCTCGACCCTCTGAAATATTCCAGAATTTAGGAGGTAGAGTATTGATAATTTTAATTAAGTATCCTATACCTTTGGGACCATTTACAATAAAATTGGCTAGTTTGTCACTAATCATGTTTACAATACCCATTTTTTCATTATAGAAATTATTGTTCCCAGCATTTTCTTCTCCGGCTATAACCAGCAATCTATCTATGAGTTTTCTTACATCATCCACCCACAAAAACTCTTTAGGTAGAGTAGTGTATTGTTTGATACCACTATCGGTTTCAAGTTGGTTCCAGATGGGTTTAATCAGATTTTTGTATTTATCCCCACTGCTCGATTTAACTCTATTTTGACTAGCATCCTTGTTTTGGCATAGAGCATCAGACAATATCAAAATTTCTGAGTAACTCTGGTAATCTTCATATGTATGATCTCTGCGGTGTTTTTTGGTGATCAGTTCCCACAGCCCCACAGTTCCAGGAATTTTGGACCAGCTGTTTTTTTCACCCAAATTAATTTTCACATCATCGCCTTGTAATGTTACTCTAGATTTCCCAATTTTCCATACCACACCCTCATTTGTCTCCATGGTCGGATACAATCCAAACACTTCATCTTTTTCAAATTTTCCAGTACTTAGGTAATCCCTTGCCAAGGGACCCAACTCATTTTTTTCAGGTTCACTTATAGTTTTAGTAGGTGGTTGTTGGAGGCTCAGAGGTGTGTGAATACTAGATAATGGTGTAGGAGGAAAATCTGCATAATTTTTAGCAGTAAGAGGTACCAATTCATTTATGAGATTTTTATTTTGTTCTGTGACACCCTTAATCTCTTTACCGAGACCACCAATTGCATCGATAATTGGTTGTTCTTGACGTTTGTGTTGTTCATAGAATCCTCGATTCTCTGATTTCCAGCCTTTAAATCGTTTGGTCAGGTAATCACGTAATTTCAAATTGTCTTCGATTTTATATTTCGTCATATTTTTGATTAGAGGTTATTTTATAATGTTATAACGTTTTTTTATATCGATTCTACGTTAATAAAATTGTTGATTTTGTTTCTGAATTTTTCATTGTTGGGTTTTCGAGTCATATCAATTGTAACAAATCCAAAATCATTATTGTTCCAACAGGATGAACAGAATTTGGAAAACTAGTTGTAATTTAAATCTCCCCCCACATAATCATCATAAACATGTTTAAGATTAGTGTGATCTTGACCAAACAAACAAATTAGGTTTGTATTATCCCTCAGTAACTGTTTGGGAATCTTGGAATAAGTTTGAGCCAAATAAAAACAATCTATTCCCCTGTGTCGACCTTTAGTGAAGAAATTTCGAATTTGATTTTGATTTTCCAGAATCACATCATCAAACACCACAACAGAATTTTTTAAACAGTGGTCAAGAGGTGTTATTTTTGATCCAAATGTGGCTATAACCAGTCCCTCATACAGTTTCATGAGTTGCTGGTACTTTGGTTGTTCCAACTCTTTGAGAATACATACAAGTATCTATTTTTCCAATCTAACCAATTGGGGGCAAGCAAAAAATTATCTACCAGCAGTGTAGTTTTTCCACAACCAGAGGGACCTACTATGAGACATCTTATATTATCGGGTAACAACTCACCATTTTTTTTACTAGTTTCCACTAAAGCTGGTAAACGTTGTACAACATTCCAAGTTGGTATCATAGAATCACCTGGTTTGCATCTATCCAACTTTTTTATGGCAATCCCAGCCATTTAACATACAATTTGTTATTGAAAAGAATATTAAACAAAAAATATAAGATATGTATCTGGATATTTTGTTTTACTAAGTTCCTCTTCATAAAATCTTCCTTTCAGTATTTTATTATAATTATCTTTTATTATATATGTATACCTGTTCCCTGGTAAAACTCGAACCATAGTAAACAACTCTGTCCTTCAATTTTTGGTGAAACTCTTCTCAAATAAATGTTTGTATTTACTAACTCCCACCTGATCTCCTATTTTAAACTTGGATTTTTTTGTTGTGTATTTATATTTTTGACAATAAATAGTAGAAATCAATCTTTTCTCGTCAGATTTGGTCACCTCAGCAGGTTTCATATGAATAGTTCTATGTATCGAGTTATGAATGGACTAGGTTAGGCAAGATTTGTACCCATTTATAGTTACCCTGTAGAGTAAATTGTTTCCACATGTGATTTTTTAATATTCTGTTGAATCGTTCTACTATGCTTGCTTTAAGAACACTGTATGTAGAATAATGTCTAATATTCTGTTGATTCATTAATTTGGTAAATGTAGAATTATAAAATTCTTTTCCTCTATCTGTTTGCAAATAATTCGGTATCCTTCCCTCAGTAAATATTAATTTAAAAGCCTCGGTAACACAAGTACCAGTTTTGGATTTTAGAGGACGAGCCCATGCATATTTGCTAAATGTATCTATTACAGTGAGTAAATATTTGTAACCATGATTTATCTTATGTAATTTTTTTAAAATTCCTGTGTTTATTTAAATCAAATCCCCCTTTTGTTACTACAGATAATCGTTGTAGTTACGACGAGCTGGTCTGTGTAATTCATTAACTATATCTTGTCTAGACATTTAGTACGAAGAGAGAATATTATATAAAATGGATTATTTTCAGGGTATAATTGTTTTATATCAAAAAATAGTTTATCACCAATTTCAATATCAAAAACAGATAATTGTTCATCCTCATGTATTTTATATTTGTTGGTAGACTCATCCCATTATGCTATAGGTATTTGAACTGCCTTATGTATACCATCTTTTCTCACTATAATAAATTCAGGAACTCCAACATGTTTTCCATTTTTTACAAATCTAAACTTCAGAAATCGAAGATTGCCATCGATGAAAAATTCGTGTGCATGTGTGTATGGATATAATTTGTAAACATTACCAGCATTAACATATAACATTTGAAAAAATGACTATATCTCTGAAACAAACGGCCCGATCTCAACGAACGTTTTCTTATATAAGATTAATATATGTTCTATTTAATGTTATTTTAAGTTTTTGAATAGGAGCAACCGTTAAGTAGTTAACCACGAGTGTGCATCGAATTCTTCTAGCAGCATGTGTCCTTAATCCTATTTAATTACACGTATTACTACATACAATCACATTTAATAATTATCATAATAATTGATATTAGTTTTGTTATTATTATTAATAATAATAATAGTAGTAGTTGTTGTTTTGTTGTTGTAGTATTAACTAGCCATTAATTTTGTTTAATTGTTAACGACGTTCATGGAATAATGTTATTGATTGATTTAAATTAAAATTTTGTATGCGTCAGCACTTAGGCTATTTTCACCTATCATATTATATGAGGCCAAGCCCCTTACATTGTATAAAAAAATCACCATGCGTGTCTCTAAAATCTCCTTACCCAGGGTAACCGAGGCGGTACTGGAGCACTCAGCACATATATTCCTATAAGCAATACATAGGAGACCATACATAAAACCAAACGAAGGTAGCCTCCCCGATGGCTTAGTGTAACATCGTCGCCTTGTGATAAAGGGGACCCGGGTTCGATACCCTGTGGAGGCACAAAGTGGTTCGGATCACACTTTAAACTGTAGGTCCACTCCGGATTTTCCTATCTGTGCATAAAGTGTACTTAATAAGAAAATCTCAAATCAAACAATACTACAAAGGATTGTGCTGGCCGTAGGTTCAGACGCCAGAACCTCCTTGGTCCCCAAGACTGCAGTTGCTGAGGTGAAGCACGTGGAAATGAGGTTAACATCTGGGAGTGTTCAGAAGAACATCATAACATACGTGTATACTCGATATTGGTTATTACAGCCGAAATGTCTGCTTTCAAGAAAGTAAAAATCTGTAAAAACAGAAGACGGACCAGAGAAGTTATATTATATGCGGGGGAAATGCATTCATCAAAAGACATAGACAGTTTTGTACAGTGCTGCCGTGAGCAGAAATTTTGATTGAGAATAATGATTTATCGGCTGAAAAATTTCATCGCATGTGTCGAGCCAATTTGACTAATATCAAGTCCTTAAGAAGACGAAGCACATGCTTCATCCTCTCATTTGCTTTCTGAAAGTCCTTGCTCTTCAAAGCATGAGGGAAAACCCTTGAAACGGGCACTCACAGATGGACACATCGTATAGACATACATCAAGAATTGTGTTTCGTGTGACAAACAAGCAGCATTCACGTCTCTGACAATGTAGGCTATACCATACAGAGGAAACACTTCTTATGGTGTCAAAAAAAAAAAATGTCGTCTACTTGCCACAAAGGTCTAGTACTACAGTTATCCGGAGAAAGCAAGAAAGTATTGCAATATCAGTTTCGTGTATGCAAGATTACATACTTTGAAATTATTGTTGGCAATTGTTCCATACACAACGATTTCTGAAATTTTAGTGTAGTTACATTTCTAGCTTAGGTTCCAGGCAATCTTGCTAAGAAGTATGACTACGTAATTCATGTAAAGCTCGTCAGATGATGATGCTGTTTTTCTACAGCTTTCGCATCTTCCTTTATGTGTCTAGCAGCTCCATGAATAGGGTTGCCCCTACCTTAGCCAAAATGTGCTCTTCTAATGGTGCGAGTTCTAGGGGGCCCGCAATGTTCTCTCTGTGTTCCTGAAATTTTACATAGAAGATTCAACAGATAGTGTTGCTTATTTAAAAATGGACCTGGCCAAAGCAAACTATTGAAGGTGGCAGCACCCCTGTTGTGTCCCCACGCTTTTGATGGGCAATGGACATTTCCACTATGACATGAAAAACGTTTTAAATATATTCATTTTACTGATAATGACACCAAACTGAAATGTGCAAAATATCTCGGCGATATTTGTTTTGGTTCTCGAGATACACGCCTTCAAACACTGCTGAAATTCACCTCCTACGTCACAGATTTGAAAACGTCCTCTGCACAGACTAGA
Organism: Lepisma saccharinum; assembly: GCF_977018435.1. Taxonomy (NCBI): domain Eukaryota; kingdom Metazoa; phylum Arthropoda; class Insecta; order Zygentoma; family Lepismatidae; genus Lepisma; species Lepisma saccharinum. The sequence continues at coordinate 24,127,259 of NC_139230.1, read as the reverse complement.
CAGGCCTGACGTCATCCTTTAGAAATGCGTGCAGGCAGGGCTTCTGCTCGTCCCGTAAACTGGCATGGGCCGTGCAAGTGACAGTCATTTCTTACTGCGTAAAACAAGTATCTTGTTGTAACTTCCAGTGCAAAAATATTGTGTGCTCCATTTGTTGGATATGAATTATACCCTAACAGTATTTACTATAATTCAGCCACTCGGTAGAGGGTTTTCATTAGGTTGACAAAGCAATACTGTTAAGGTAACCGTCAATGGCTGAACACGTGAACAGCCTTGTTCATTACCAATACATAGGTTCTGACTGGCAAGAAATTATTGTTACAATATCTGTTCTGAAATTACAATTATTTTCGTCATATTTTCTTCGCAATTTTTAAAATAACAATACGTTTAGACAGGGTGCGAAATCACGGCAGATTGGTGGGGGGAAGCAGCAGACAGTCACACACACACACACTATATATACTTAGGTATATATACACACACAGACACACACTATATATCTAGGTATATATATATATACACACACACACACACACATGTATATATAATGTCATTAAATAAGTGTTAATTATTAAATAATGGAATAAAATTATACAATATATTATATCGACAGTCCTTCATTCAAAATGTAATTGCAAATTGAAGATTTTAATGTAGCTACTACTGATGCTATGAACAATGATTTGCCTAAGAAGGGAGGGACAAAAATTAAGAGACATTAAGAGAAGATAATAGTTTCCTGTATAAAATCCACATATAAATGCTAACACGTGTTTTATTAATATATTTATATACTTCGCGGTTGCTAACGAAATCCGATGAGAAATGGAGAAGAAATAACAAGTCGGTCTTATTTCTGTGTTCTGGGGATAGCTGTGTTCAGTGTCCTTAGAGATGAGGCTCTTTGATGTCCTTTCCTTTTGTACGTTTTCGATATTATTCCAGTCAAATATATTAGAATTCCAAATTAATTATTTATGTTTCTTGTTAAAACAAAAACTCTCCTCCACGGAAGAGATTGGTGGGGGGAAATTTCAGGACAAGATCATTGGTGGGGGGAAATTCCCCCCTGGATTTCGCACCCTGCGTTTAGAACACTCGGGTTTACACGCCAATTTCATCAATATAAGAGGTGATATGGTAAAAAAAAAAAGTACGCAGAGTTTTTAAATTTCCTGCAGTAAACGACAGTTTTCTTCAGTTAATATATATATGGCAAATTTATGTATTTATCCTACTTTTACATCGCTTTTCCGTCATATTGTTTAATGGTTAGTATGTATCTTCTCTAATGTCACATTTGTTCCCACTTTTGGGTAATCGCGACAATGACTACGAGCAGTATTCGAAGTCGGGGTGCAGGAGAAACTCTCCCACCCCCACTGCCAGCAACACCAACCAGCACAATCTAAGTATCACCCAACCTGCCGACAAGACGAGACAAAACTTTGGTCTGTCCCGTCTCATTTCGAAACATTCTCTCTTCCCGTCTCGTTTTATGAGATGAGACGGGAAATGTCTCGTCTCGTGAGCAACACTAACGTTAACAATAGAAGTATCCCCTTAGGCCTACTGTCCCCAAAGGCTCGAGCAACCCCCCTCCTTCACCAAACAACTTCCACTTCAATGAAAGGACATTCACAAAGGAACAGTCATACCCAGCTCGAGAGTCAAACCTGGAACATGTGAGTTCCTCAGTTAAATTATGAATTTTGTGTATAATAATTACAACGCCAGTTCATTCGTGGTAATTCTGAATCGGCAGTTTGGTTTGCATATACACGTATAAGCAGGATAATGTCCAGTTTTAGAAGGCTCGTAGCGTTGAAACGAGGAATCAAACAAACAAACAAAAAAAAAATAAGAAGAGTTGTTTTGTCTTTATGATCTCTATGCACTGTGAAAGTTTGTACGATAAGCCTTTGCATAAGTTGTCAATTCTATCTTTTTCGAGACTTGAGACAAGAACGAGAATTGCCCTCCAAAACCGAGACGAGACTGTCAAGGAGGCATTTACAAATAAACACGAGACAGACATTTTCAACTCTCAATGAGAACGAAACCAAGACTGCCATGTCTCGTCTCGATATGATCCCTAGTGATGAGGTTGTGAACCAATTAATTAATGCGTTCGGGGAAAGAAATGAGGCAGTTTTTTTCGCAGTACAAATTAATTCATTTTCTACACAAACCAAACCAAAAATATATTTCAGTATGTGATATAATGTTATATACGTTATTTCCTTGTAATAATTACACATAAACTTAGCTTTGAAATTTACTGTGCAACTGATGTAATCTTCTCAGTGTATTTTCTCTTATCTGCACAAAAATATTTTATCATAATTTGCGTAACAGAAATGAAATACAGACTGAAATTGCATTATGAAAAATAAAGTAAAAATAGGCGTTATAAGTAAAGTGAAGAATGTGAAAAATTCTTATTTTGCACTACATGGTTTATGGTAAATTTCGATAAATATAAGTTTAAAATATATGTTTGGAAACTTCGTCAGTAACCAATGTTACAAGCAATAGTTTTCTCGTAACTTGATGAAAACACGCACGCAGCAGAACTCTTTCGTTTATCTTTCACGTGAGCAGCAGGGATATTTAATAGAAGAATGACCAATATAAAGCATAGCTTTCTCTTCCATTATCGTTCCTTCTTCCATTATTTAACTCTACACAGATTTGCAAAACTGCTGTACACGTTGGCTCTCCGTGGGCTACCGCCAGTAAACTGGACGATCGAAGCAGACGACAAACCAGCTCTCTATGAGTAGTGACGTATTAACATGGCGGGGCTTGTTTTTCAGCGCAATCCTAACCTCGCAACTTTGGAAGTCTGATTTTCCCCTTAAACTGAACGCAGAGAAAAGCGAAAAATTGCAGTGATCATTTTCTCAGGGTGTAGTTTTTAAAATTGCTTTAAAAAAATTGAGTGGAAATGTCCATTGTTCTCCCATTTAAATACATGGGGAATTTGACACTGAACGTGCTGCTATTACATTAAATTGCAAGTTAAGTTTCATCTTAACCTCAGAAATTATGTCGGAACATCATAAATAAATAGTCATTCCTGTGAAACTAAGAATTTTATTAAGACGATCGTCAACAACAGAAAAGATATCGGAACTAAAAACGCCTTAAAATTTTCACAGCATCTGTTTACGTCACTTGCAATTTTCACAATTTAAGTGCTTTATTCTTGTGAATCTGGTAAAGAATAATACATAATTCTACGCGACTGTACATTTATTTTTATAGTTGTTATTAATAACTGACTCCTTTATTTACGTGATATACTTTTCCTCGTGGATAGTAAATATGGTTAGCTATTTTACTCATACACATTTATCGAGAGAAATAGTTGTTACAAAAAATATTTTATATTCTGTTTCATGTTTCGCAACCTCTAGGGCTTTCTTATGGGGGTTATTGCTGAGAAAACAAAAAAGATCCATCAGACAAATCGATTATTGATGGCGGGGAAAGAACTTCCGGTTTGGCGAATTTTCCAATGTATACAAGTGGAATACAGATCGTCACAGTAGTAAAAGAATTAGATAAGGCCGGTTGCTATTTAATATTCGCAATTAATTTGTATGTACTTAGAACTAATTTGCACGGGTTTTAATTAATTCGCATGTACTTAGAACTAATTTGCACGTAGTTAGAATACTTTACATTTATGTATTTGCATGTTTATAACTTTTATGAATATATAATTATTTATTTTATGAAAAATATGTATATAGAAGGTAATTAGAGGTACTAAACGCTATGCATATGGTTTTATATACATTACTGCAAAGTATGTAATGTATAAATCGATAATATTAATGTTTATAATATTGTAAATAAGTTTTCTATGGTTTATGAACCGCTATGAAAGGTGGTAATGGTACGAAAGAAGACGGTCCTGGTACTCGAACCCGCGATATGTAACGTTATTAATTAGTACTATGTAATTTTCATTATGTTATGAAAGACGGTGGTACGACACGCCAGACAGAATACTGTCTCCGAATCTCAACTCCGCTCTGATGCCAGACAGAGAGAATGAATTAATATTCCGCGCAGGTAGAGGAGAAAGGAATTTGGGGAGTGTGCGTTCAAGGTCAAATGACGTCACAACGTCAGAACAAAGAAAGATCCTGATTAACCAATCAGAGAACGCGTCGGTAGATTTTCAGAACCGTTTTTTTCCCCAAGGTTAACCAGTACGCAAGAACAGAGGAAAGGTACTGTAGGACAGGGGAGGGATTCAACCAGACAACAAAGGATGTCTGGAATGCGCAGCAAGGGTCAAATCTCTGAAGCTATGCGTCGCTTGTAGAACTGGTTTCCGCCGCCAATTAATATTCAGCTCAGGGTTGCCCCAAGGCACAGGACGCTTTAGCGCAGGTTTTTTTTTATCTGTACTATGAAGAAGGGAGAGCTATCAGGGACGGGGCCTACAGTTTTCACCATTTGCTTTTATCACGGGGTAACGAACCTAGGACCCTTTGATTATTGATTTAGGTAGTAAATGTATGTTACTGTGTGCTATTTAACTTAATTTTGAGTTTATTTTTTACCAAACTTTGACTTTATGTCAAACATTTTCACAGCTTATCCTTATTTTTACAAAAATAACACTATTTGTACTATTCAGGCAACATTTTTTATTAAATTTTGGACTCGCAAAGACATTTTTTCAACTTTTAATTTATTATTTTACAATTTTATGTTAATTTTTTACCAAAATAACACTATTTATACAACATTTTTTATTAAATTTTGGACTCACAAAGATATTTTTACAACTTCTATCTGTTTATTTCACAAGTTTAGGCTTATTATTACTCAAATAACACAATTTAATCTGTTCAGGAAAGATTTTTAGTTACATTTTCGACACACAAAGCGTGTGTTCTCAACTTCTATCTGTTTATTTCACAAGTTTAGGCTTATTATTACTCAAGTAACACAATTTAATCTGTTCAGGAAAGATTTTTAGTTACATTTTCGATACACAAAGTGTGTGTTCTCAACTTTTATTTGTTTATTTCACAAATTTATACCTATTTTTACCAAAATAACACTATTTATACTATTCAGGAAAGACTTTTAGTTATATTTTCGACACACAAAGTGTGTGTTCTCAACTTTTATTTGTTTATTTACACAAGTTTAGCCTAATATTTACTCAAATAACACGATTTGAACGTGTTTTTCTATTACATTTTAGATTCTCAAACATAGTTTTACAACTTTTTAACTTATTATTTTACAACTTTATGTTAATTTTTACCAAAATAACACTATTTATACTATTCAGGAAAGACTTTTAGTTATATTTTCGACACACAAAGTGTGTTTTTTAAACTTTTAACTAATTATTTTACAACTTTATGTTAATTTTTACCAAAATAACACTATTTATACTATTCAGGCAACATTTTTTATTAAATTTTCGGCACACAAAGTGTGTGTTCTCAACTTCTATCTGTTTATTTCACAAGTTTAGGCTTATTATTACAAAAATAACACAATTCAATCTGTTCAGGAAAGATTTTTAGTTATATTTTCGACACACAAAGTGTGTGTTCTCAACTTTTATTTGTTTATTTCACAAGTTTAGCCTAATATTTACTCAAATAACACGATTTGAACGTGTTTTTTAATTACATTTTGGACACACATGCACTCACACACACACACATCCACACACATACAGATATATTTTCCAAGTTTACAGGATTATTCTCTAGTTTACTCAAATAACACAATTTAGATGTGTTTTGAATTAAATTTTGTACAAATGGAATGTGTTTCGTCAAGTTTTACCCTTTTATTTTACAAGTTTAGGCTTAATATTACACAAATAACACAATTTAATCCAGTCAGGAAGGATTTGTTATTATATTTTGGATGCACAAAGAGATGTTTTCACCTTTTTTACTGATTTTTTGCAGGGTATGTATTAATTTGTATTTATTTTGTTTTGTATCATATATACATTTACAAATTTTTAACTTAGAGTTTAGTATTTATTTAAATCTTTTCAAAAACACTAAAGAAAAAGTACTTTTAGCTAAAATGTAAGCCACAGAATATATTATTATTATTATTATTATTATTAAGGTTTACTGATTTCCACTATGCTATTTTTGGTTCTGTATTTCTATATGTATTTATTTAGGTCAGGTTACGCCTGCTACGTAGGAAAGTTTGTTTATTTTAGAGTTTGCTGAGTATTTTGTTACTCTTATACTAGGTAAAGTTTTCTAAATATATCAGGTAGGGCTCCATCCATATACTTTTGTTCTTGCTGTTTGGAGATGATGCGATCAGCATCACTCTCCATCTGCTTTTTATTTTATGTACCCAATATTGTTTTGAGGCTTAGTGAATTCTAGAGCCTATTTATGCAGGAGAGAGGGCTTGAAAATTTTGATCTCAGATAACCCACAACTATTTGTCAGAGTATTTTAACGGATATTTTTTATTTATTATGTGCCACTAGAATGTCAAAGCTTGCTTAATTTTTATGTCTGTAACGCTGTTATTGTATTTCTAGCTAAGGCTTACTGGATAAAGTACACGAAATATTTATCATTTCGACTATTTACCTTTATACGAGGCCAAATTTTTAGTGTAACGAAAATTATTGTGTGTCTATAAAGACTGAAATTCCTTTACCGATGGGTCCATAACTGGACGTTTATTTTCCCCCTTAAATATAACAATATATTGACAATTCACAGGACAAGACGAAGTTCAAAGACAACTAACTATATGGACCATAGGTCCACTTGCTAAATTTTATTTCTATGCTAGAAGAATAATTTAGCCTTATAGCCTTTTTCAAGGTATTTTTGAAGTATTACTGTTTTTTTTGGGTGCATCAACATTTGGGTTATTTCTATTTGGTTTATTATACGAGGCTACAATCACTATCTGAACACTGAAATTCTCTGATTGAAACTAAAAGCTTAGGCTGTAACTAGGGACTTAGTATGTATATCGACAATTTATAGGACAACACGAACCTTACAAAGGATTATAGGTGACGTAGGACCACACGACAGAGCTTTGTTAATCTGCAAGAAGCATTTACAGCTAATATTACGAGGAAATGAGGTTGATTTTTTACTGTTTCACAAGAATGCTACCTTTTATACACCCAATATTTGCTTTTTCAAGTAACTACATGTACCAGAAGTACTTACAGACCAACTCTAACTAGACTTCGACTTATTCTATATCAGGTGCTAAATTTATAAAGAACTATGATTGTGTATATTTCTGAGGAAGTACGCAAAAGCAGATTACCCGATTAAAGTATCTGAAAAACAGATTTTTCTATGCAAGTATATTTTTATTGACTGGATTATTTAACAGATCAAACAGGAAGACTGCAAAATTCATTAAATGTAGTTCTATAGTATAGGTGGTTTCAGAGATATAAAAAGAACAAATATAAGATTTCGCTTTTTTTTTTGCTTCTGAGGCTAATCGCGACGCTAAGGGTAAATGGCCAGGAAATGTAACGGAGGAGAAACAATCCCAAAAGTTATGGGCTGCATGTAAGTTAATACCACAGAGATATTACAGTAGGTGTAGGTTCTACCACCAGAACATTTCTATCATAATAATACTGGTTATGCTGTACTGTTAGCTAAAGATGCTGATATTTGAGAAACTTAAAAGCTTATTTGCAAAATTTTAGATAAATAATAATCTGTTAGACTGTAAACATATTTTATATCCATTCTGCAAAAGATCCGATGACAAAATTTAAAAATTGTTATCGCCCAGACAGGGACTCGAACCCTGGACAGATAGGTTAAAAGCCTAACGCTATACCAACTAAGCTATCTGGGCACAAGAAATCAATAGTCACAACCACAGCACAGTTTAAAAAACTACATAGCTGAAACCTTAGAGAAACATAAAACTGCAAACACAATATATCTAGATTCTTCCAAGGCATTGGATAGAGTAAATACATGGCTTGCTTATGGACAAACTCAACAACATAGGAATATAATAGACAATAAATCCTTTTTTCAGTAGAAAATTCCAATTACTCAAGTAAGCTACATCATACGTAGTACATAAGAAGAGCAAATTAACATCATCAGCAGTAAACCATCATGCAACTTCTACCTGCTGAAACAACTAAGTGAGTATAATGTATCAGAAAAATGCCTACATTTCAGCCTAATTTACCTCTACATTAATACCAGAATACTAAGGCTTCAAAAGTGAACACTAAGAATAATGTTCAGACTAAAGTATAGAGCATCTTGCAAAGGATTATTACTCCCTACATCTACAAGTCAATAACAATTATTCTAAATACTACGAACTTGGACAAAATATAGTCAAATACACAACACAAGAAGGAAAATAATTAAAGTAAAACAGCAGACACTCAATATTTCAAAACAATCAGGTAAAAATATTCTACAACAAACTGCCTCATAACATAAAACTGCTAAGTCCCCAAAACATATACAATACAATCAATAAAAACTACTTGAAAAGGGAAATCTGTCTACAGTCTCACAGAGTTGATGTAAAATAACAGCAAAACTTAGAAGCATGCACAGTCAATAGTGCTCAATTTGCATACAGTTCCCATGCAAACTCTCATGAAAAGGTTCAAAACAGTCTCCCAGCTCAGTTCTCATCTATACTTGGACAACAAAAATCCTGCAACAAATTCTCAGAAATCCTACCTTTCCTACCCTTGCTTGAATAGTTAAAGTGCAATCTTCATACTAAAATATTGAAAAAAGGCATATCTATGTACATAAAAGGTTGTACACATGTGTTTGTCTGTGTGTACTCTTAGATAAATTGATAAAAAAAGCAATATAGTTATAAATCAAAAACTATACCTAATAATATTAATTTCAAAATAAGCTGATAGAAAAAGATATAATAACTACAGTATAAGCTTTTAATTTTTGTTAATTACAAAAAATAAAAGTTAAATACAGTAAATAAACTTGGTCCCTTACATTGAAAAAGGAACATAAATTGAGAGTATTTGAAAATAAAATCCTTAAGAAAATATTTGGGCCTAAAACAGATGAGGAGACAGATGAGTGGAGAAGGTTACATCATTTAGAAGTACATAATTTGTATTCATGTCCAGATATTATTAGAATGATTAAATCAAAAAGACTTAGGTGTGTAGATCATGTGGTACAAATGGGAAAGGAAAGAAGAGTATACAGGATTCTTGTTGGGAAACCTGATGGTAAAAGACCAATAGAAAGACCAGAACAAAGATGGAGGAATAATGTAGAGATGGACCTAAAGGAAATTGGTAGGGATGGAAAGGGGTATATAGATCTTGCTCAGGGCAGGGACAGATGAAAGGCATGTGTTGCTGCAGCCACAAACCTTCGGGTTTAATAAGGCTAGAGAGTTAGTTAGTTATACATTAAATAAGCATAATATTTGGATTGTAAGTAGTGAATATAGCAAATGTACAATGCATTGTGCGAAAACTATGTCAACTTTGCATTATAAGCAGAAAATTAAACCAGTTTGCCTTCGAAATATATTTTAAAAATAGCCCAAAATAGCATGCGTAATAGAAAATTAAGAAAACTTTCTGATGCTTAAAAGTACTGACTAGTGCTGAATGAATTAATTACTGTAAAATATTATTATCTGATTCAAGTAATTTAACTGTAAACATTATCTTTTGTTTGTAAAATATAATTGATAGTTGCACTGATAAGTACAAATATTAACTTTATACAGCTTCATACACTCTAAATAACATAACTTTGATATATAAATTAGTAACAATTTGTTAAAAATTAAGTTAAACTGTAGAATTGTTTTCTTAAATAAATATAAAATAGTAAAAATACTAAACAAATAATTCCTTCTTTTCCTATTTAAAGGATGCCAAACAGTGTAAACCAGTTGTTAGTGGCTAAATAACATAAAATTTGAAGGCAGTAACAATATTTTTTAAAATACTGTTTTTTACCTAACTTTTTGAATTAAATACTAGTACATTTTGTCAAATTATAAATAAAATATACCTATTTCTTTGGTATTTGTACTAAAGTGAAAAAAATGTTACTAAAACTTGGCTAGTACAGTAAATCTAAGAGTTTTAGCTTTATTTGTCCGTAACTGGATATAATTGTAACTTGTTAATCTCGCCAAACACAATCTTTACCTCAATTTTGGAAGCTAGCTGAACTTTAGCGTTTCGAATTACATATAGTGAAGGCCTCTATAGTGGAAAAATACACCCAGTCTGTAAAAATTTGGAAATGTTGTCTCCTTCTCTGTCGAACCAGACCAAAAGTGTTCTCAAGTGTTTCAATATATTTCTTAACATAACTAACTTTTCAAAAAAGAATACCTTGTGCCCAGATAGCTTAGTTGGTATAGCGTTAGGCTTTTAACCTATCTGTCCAGGGTTCGAGTCCCTGTCTGGGCGATAACAATTTTTAAATTTTGTCATCGGATCTTTTGCAGAATGGATATAAAATATGTTTACAGTCTAACAGATTATTATTTATCTAAAATTTTGCAAATAAGCTTTTAAGTTTCTCAAATATCAGCATCTTTAGCTAACAGTACAGCATAACCAGTATTATTATGATAGAAATGTTCTGGTGGTAGAACCTACACCTACTGTAATATCTCTGTGGTATTAACTTACATGCAGCCCATAACTTTTGGGATTGTTTCTCCTCCGTTACATTTCCTGGCCATTTACCCTTAGCGTCGCGATTAGCCTCAGAAGCAAAAAAAAAAGCGAAATCTTATATTTGTTCTTTTTATATCTCTGAAACCACCTATACTATAGAACTACATTTAATGAATTTTGCAGTCTTCCTGTTTGATCTGTTAAATAATCCAGTCAATAAAAATATACTTGCATACAAAAATCTGTTTTTCAGATACTTTAATCGGGTAATCTGCTTTTGCGTACTTCCTCAGAAATATACACAATCATAGTTCTTTATAAATTTAGCACCTGATATAGAATAAGTCGAAGTCTAGTTAGAGTTGGTCTGTAAGTACTTCTGGTACATGTAGTTACTTGAAAAAGCAAATATTGGGTGTATAAAAGGTAGCATTCTTGTGAAACAGTAAAAAATCAACCTCATTTCCTCGTAATATTAGCTGTAAATGTTTCTTGCAGATTAACAAAGCTCTGTCGTGTGGTCCTACGTCACCTATAATCCTTTGTAAGGTTCGTGTTGTCCTATAAATTGTCGATATACATACTAAGTCCCTAGTTACAGCCTAAGCTTTTAGTTTCAATCAGAGAATTTCAGTGTTCAGATAGTGATTGTAGCCTCGTATAATAAACCAAATAGAAATAACCCAAATGTTGATGCACCCAAAAAAACAGTAATACTTCAAAAATACCTTGAAAAAGGCTATAAGGCTAAATTATTCTTCTAGCATAGAAATAAAATTTAGCAAGTGGACCTATGGTCCATATAGTTAGTTGTCTTTGAACTTCGTCTTGTCCTGTGAATTGTCAATATATTGTTATATTTAAGGGGGAAAATAAACGTCCAGTTATGGACCCATCGGTAAAGGAATTTCAGTCTTTATAGACACACAATAATTTTCGTTACACTAAAAATTTGGCCTCGTATAAAGGTAAATAGTCGAAATGATAAATATTTCGTGTACTTTATCCAGTAAGCCTTAGCTAGAAATACAATAACAGCGTTACAGACATAAAAATTAAGCAAGCTTTGACATTCTAGTGGCACATAATAAATATAAAATATCCGTTAAAATACTCTGACAAATAGTTGTGGGTTATCTGAGATCAAAATTTTCAAGCCCTCTCTCCTGCATAAATAGGCTCTAGAATTCACTAAGCCTCAAAACAATATTGGGTACATAAAATAAAAAGCAGATGGAGAGTGATGCTGATCGCATCATCTCCAAACAGCAAAAACAAAAGTATATGGATGGAGCCCTACCTGATATATTTAGAAAACTTTACCTAGTATAAGAGTAACAAAATACTCAGCAAACTCTAAAATAAACAAACTTTCCTACGTAGCAGGCGTAACCTGACCTAAATAAATACATATAGAAATACAGAACCAAAAATAGCATAGTGGAAATCAGTAAACCTTAATAATAATAATAATAATAATAATATATTCTGTGGCTTACATTTTAGCTAAAAGTACTTTTTCTTTAGTGTTTTTGAAAAGATTTAAATAAATACTAAACTCTAAGTTAAAAATTTGTAAATGTATATATGATACAAAACAAAATAAATACAAATTAATACATACCCTGCAAAAAATCAGTAAAAAAGGTGAAAACATCTCTTTGTGCATCCAAAATATAATAACAAATCCTTCCTGACTGGATTAAATTGTGTTATTTGAGTAATATTAAGCCTAAACTTGTAAAATAAAAGGGTAAGACTTGACGAAACACATTTCATGTGTACAAAATTTAATTCAAAACACATCTAAATTGTGTTATTTGAGTAAACTAGAGAATAATCCTGTAAACTTGGAAAATATATCTGTATGTGTGTGGATGTGTGTGTGTGTGAGTGCGTGTGTGTCCAAAATGTAATAAAAACACACGTTCAAATCGTGTTATTTGAGTAAATATTAGGCTAAACTTGTGAAATAAACAAATAAAAGTTGAGAACACACACTTTGTGTGTCGAAAATATAACTAAAAATCTTTCCTGAACAGATTGAATTGTGTTATTTTTGTAATAATAAGCCTAAACTTGTGAAATAAACAGATAGAAGTTGAGAACACACACTTTGTGTGTCGAAAATTTAATAAAAAATGTTGCCTGAATAGTATAAATAGTGTTATTTTGGTAAAAATTAACATAAAGTTGTAAAATAATCAGTTAAAAGTTAAAAAAACACACTTTGTGTGTCGAAAATATAACTAAAAGTCTTTCCTGAATAGTATAAATAGTGTTATTTTGGTAAAAAATTAACATAAAGTTGTAAAATAATAAGTTAAAAAGTTGTAAAAATATCTTTGAGAATCTAAAATGTAATAAAAAAACACGTTCAAATCGTGTTATATGAGTAAATATTAGGCTAAACTTGTGTAAATAAACAAATAAAAGTTGAGAACACACACTTTGTGTGTCGAAAATATAACTAAAAGTCTTTCCTGAATAGTATAAATAGTGTTATTTTGGTAAAAATAGGTATAAATTTGTGAAATAAACAAATAAAAGTTGAGAACACACACTTTGTGTATCGAAAATGTAACTAAAAATCTTTCCTGAACAGATTAAATTGTGTTACTTGAGTAATAATAAGCCTAAACTTGTGAAATAAACAGATAGAAGTTGAGAACACACGCTTTGTGTGTCGAAAATGTAACTAAAAATCTTTCCTGAACAGATTAAATTGTGTTATTTGAGTAATAATAAGCCTAAACTTGTGAAATAAACAGATAGAAGTTGTAAAAATATCTTTGTGAGTCCAAAATTTAATAAAAAATGTTGTATAAATAGTGTTATTTTGGTAAAAAATTAACATAAAATTGTAAAATAATAAATTAAAAGTTGAAAAAATGTCTTTGCGAGTCCAAAATTTAATAAAAAATGTTGCCTGAATAGTACAAATAGTGTTATTTTTGTAAAAATAAGGATAAGCTGTGAAAATGTTTGACATAAAGTCAAAGTTTGGTAAAAAATAAACTCAAAATTAAGTTAAATAGCACACAGTAACATACATTTACTACCTAAATCAATAATCAAAGGGTCCTAGGTTCGTTACCCCGTGATAAAAGCAAATGGTGAAAACTGTAGGCCCCGTCCCTGATAGCTCTCCCTTCTTCATAGTACAGATAAAAAAAAACCTGCGCTAAAGCGTCCTGTGCCTTGGGGCAACCCTGAGCTGAATATTAATTGGCAGCGGAAACCAGTTCTACAAGCGACGCATAGCTTCAGAGATTTGACCCTTGCTGCGCATTCCAGACATCCTTTGTTGTCTGGTTGAATCCCTCCCCTGTCCTACAGTACCTTTCCTCTGTTCTTGCGTACTGGTTAACCTTGGGGAAAAAAACGGTTCTGAAAATCTACCGACGCGTTCTCTGATTGGTTAATCAGGATCTTTCTTTGTTCTGACGTTGTGACGTCATTTGACCTTGAACGCACACTCCCCAAATTCCTTTCTCCTCTACCTGCGCGGAATATTAATTCATTCTCTCTGTCTGGCATCAGAGCGGAGTTGAGATTCGGAGACAGTATTCTGTCTGGCGTGTCGTACCACCGTCTTTCATAACATAATGAAAATTACATAGTACTAATTAATAACGTTACATATCGCGGGTTCGAGTACCAGGACCGTCTTCTTTCGTACCATTACCACCTTTCATAGCGGTTCATAAACCATAGAAAACTTATTTACAATATTATAAACATTAATATTATCGATTTATACATTACATACTTTGCAGTAATGTATATAAAACCATATGCATAGCGTTTAGTACCTCTAATTACCTTCTATATACATATTTTTCATAAAATAAATAATTATATATTCATAAAAGTTATAAACATGCAAATACATAAATGTAAAGTATTCTAACTACGTGCAAATTAGTTCTAAGTACATGCGAATTAATTAAAACCCGTGCAAATTAGTTCTAAGTACATACAAATTAATTGCGAATATTAAATAGCAACCGGCCTTATCTAATTCTTTTACTACTCGTCACCGAGGTTATTTTCTTATAAAAGACCAGAAACAAAACGGATCACTTGAAATTTTTGAGTGATATAGAGAAACAAAGGTACCTAGAAAAGACTGGCAATTTTCCGGATCTTTCGGATACAAATATAAGGGACAATACTAATATTTTCCAAGCCAATGTTGATCTTCTACCATCTGTTTCGTTTTTGAAAAGACTTCTCCAGGTTGAAATGAAGCTTACATTAATTATAAACATTGGAATACTTTGATTACAACAGTAAAATAAATAATAATAATTACTGGGGTTAAAATTATTGTTGTACACTAAAAAAATATACCTAATTAAATAATTTTTATTTGAATTTTATTATTATTGTTGTTGTTTATTATTATCACGTTATTCGATCCACAAGCCGAGTGAATATCCAGCACAACTATTTTCCATTTATACTTTTAAATTTCATAGTTACTATACTGAAATGCACAGTTATTGTATGTTGTTATTAACTTTTGCAAGTGTCGTTCAAGAAAGGACTTTAGAAGTTAGAAAAAATACTCACAAAGTATATACTGTATATTGTTTGAGGTCATTTAAAATTATAATTTTTCAAATTCTGAAAACTGTGGAAGCATATTTATTCTTTGGATGAAATTGTAAAATATGAAAATATAACCTAGTTACTGTATTTTTCACTCATATTTTCGATCTAATGCATATTTTACATTGATTACTCTGTTCGAATACTAACCAAGTGAACTTTATTTCTGTTATTAACACTGAGAATAACAAACTTCCTCCTTCTTTGCAAATTGAAATGAAGGATGCAAATTTCCAGGGCGGAGTGGGGAGGAGGGGGTGACTGACCTACCAACACCCATGGAGAGCGTGCTTATCAACAACCAAAGGGCAAATGCGTTATAATATGATTATAAATAATTCCAACTTCTAAATTTAGTCAACACATGTGCGTTAGAAGATTACAATTTTCGAAACACGTAAAATATTTTCATTTGATTTGATGAAGTGCCGACTACAGAGCCTACTCCCTCGTGTTTGTGTCCAATCTTTTCGCTTTACCGGCTAAATCCAGATTTTTTCGTATCGGGTCTGTCTGAAAAAAATGCATAGATACCTGAGAACAATCGTTTGTTCCCTATCTCATGTTGAAACCAAGAACCAAACAAATATTGTCGCCTTTTCCGAGGACACTGCCTTTACCCTCTTTGAATTCAATGTTATTATTTTCAAAACCGGAAGTGCAGTCCCCGCCAGCGCCAAGGATGCACAGAAATGTAAAGATCCGGTGAATAGCGCCCATACAGGCACTATAATTTTAAAATTGTTGTAACCCAAAACAAAAAGGACGAAATACTGGGGGTGGGGGGTGAAATATCTGCTTAATACAAAAAAAACATATGTTAATATTAAGTTATCGGATAGGGCATAGTGTATAATAATAAATTTTATGCGCTTACCCAATGAATACATTTTTTCTTTGTAATTTGTCGAGTTTCTCCGACTCCTACTTTCGCCGTTGAATTACACATACTTCGAAGTCGCAACAAGAGGAAACATTAAAGCTTAGTTTAAAAAACTAAATTATTGTATTATAGACCCATGGCAGCTAGGGACGACCAAAATTACTTCAAGTTTAGTGCTCTTTGTGCATAAACATACCATATTTAGCCCGTCTGAGCTAACCTGCCGTTGCGCTTTAATATATTAATTCTTATGAACAGGAGAATGTAATTTTCAGAAACTTATGACTTGCTACATAATCTTAAATGTTTGCTAAACACATTTTTGTTATCGATTTACACGAGAAATTCTCACCTTCGTTTAAAATAACGTTTGAATAGCCATCCTATCGCGCTCCAATGTAAAGCTTAGGGCAACCAGATGACGAACGAAATTCTTTAGGCTTTAAGGACACAACAGGGGTGGCGCCTCTAGCGGAAAAGTTTGGCAGTGAACAGCCCCATTGGATTTACGAGACAGAAATCTGGTTCCCAGTAACATACGTGACAACGTCTGCTATAATAAGCAATAGCATATTGTCTCAGCCAGAATAGCCCAGGCAACTTGACATATGTAGAATTATCTTACTTATGGCTGGTTAACATTGGTCGAGTAAACGGGAGAGTTACTGGCCTATCTGCTCGACTCAACCCTTCTGAGGCGAATAGCTGTTTACACACTTTCTACTGGACTCTAGCAAAGTGGGGGTAGTGGCTGCAGTTGTTCGGTGTTATTTTGACAGAATGAACCCATGGACGTCGTTGGTGATTAAAAAAAGCTCTGAAACAGTTTACACGCTTTTCTTTACGTGAAATGAATACAATGCACGACAACGTGTCTAGAAAGAAAATTAATTTCCTTGATTTTTCTATTTTCATTTGTTCTGGTGGGTTGTACGTAGAACGTAATTTTTTATTATTATTTTCAATTTTACTTATCCTACGCCAAATACACCAAGTCTAATCTACTGCACTTATGGCCTCATACGCCCGTAGTTTCTTTTGTTTGAACATTTTTGGAACACCTCCTATTCATGGTTGACTTTTTAATAATAAGAAAACTCGCAACACTCTACGACAGCACAGACTCTATACTCTCCCCGAAAAGCGTTTACATTGATCGAGTGTCTGTCGAGTTTACGCGCGAGTGAAAAAATCGATGGGAGAGGAAGCAACTCGGTCGAGTCGCTGTCCTCCCTGGACAGCCACTCGACTGTCCTGACTACTGGAGCGAGTACTATCCCAAGTTGTTTACACGAGGAGAGTACCCTACTCGGTCCAGCTACTCTCCTGTCTATACTCGACCAATGGGTGCGTTCCGAAAGTCTTAACGAAACGAACGCATTAAACGAAAATAACTGGGCTCGTGAATCTGGTGAAACCAGTTATTTTACAGACTTATGGGACACTATTCGCGATTAAAATTACCACCTGAGCGCTAGTATCGCTTCCAATATGGCCGCTCTAAGTAGGATAAATCTTTGTTTACATTCATCAGTAGTACAAAGTAGCAGCGTGTTGTCATGACTGGTATGGTAGAAAACGTTTAAATTACGCATTAATTTTAATTATTGCGAATGTGATGTGAATTCCAGGTACTCTAACAAACGTGAAGCTGTACTGAGAACGAAGCATTTAATTATGATAGGCAAAAATAACACGGAAAATGCAGACGAAACTATGTATACGCACTGGTTGTCCAAAGCAGTGCTGTATCATCTGCACGTCATGTTGTAACTGGGGTTCTCGGAAATTATTTGAAAATAAAGGAATTGAAATTAGCCTGTACTTGAAAAGCTGGAACAGGAGAAAATTGCGAACATATCGTTGCAGTTCTTTCTCGAAAGAGAAAGACTGGTTTAATAATAATATTCACGATTTCATGAACAGTCTATACTCACTGAAAAAGGACATCGTACTGAATGAAATAGTAACATTAGCAGGTCCACTTTTCTTTCTGGTTAGGGCCTCCCCGATGGCGCAGTGGTAGCGTCATTGCCTTGTAATCAAGGGGTCCCGGGTTCGATACCCAGTGGAGGCACAAGTGGTTCGGATCCCACTTTAAACTGTAGGTCCAGTCCCGATTAGCCTTACTGTGCATAAAGTGGACTTAAAACACCAAACCAAATTTTCTTTCTGGTTACATTTGACATTAATTCATTCTCAAACTATTTTCATCTTCTCTCTTAATCGACTTGTACCTGTTCCAAATTTCGCACATACGTAATGCCGGTAATACATGGACGCATTGGGTAAGACGCTTCATGATTTTTCGAAACAAAAAGCTTTATTTATAAAGTACAATTTAAAACTTTACTTTCATTTTAATATATATTTATCTCTCGAAAAATAAAGTAAGCAGACTCGTGCATTCTTCGTAATTTCCTTGCTGGATTACAGTGTTATATCCCCCATACCAATCTTCTGTCAATTACGTTTTCGCTGATTTATTAACAAATTTCATTTTCTTGATTCCACGGGGTGGAAACACATGAAAACTTTTAATTTGTTCTGACCCATAAAACGATTTAGAGCAAAAAAAAACCTGAACAGTAGACCTTACTCTCTCGTATATTCCCCATGCTTTAAACGACTTCAACACAATGTATCCTACTTAGAGTACTTCCTGGAAATCCCACCAGATGGCATATCGGTTAATTTTAATCGCGAATAGGCGAAAGCGCAGGCGCAGCGTTTTGTTTAGAGAAAGTTTCCGCATGGCGTCATCGGAAGGAATATCCTTATGGTAAAAATAAGCTCTACTGTGGACACTGTTACTCATTTTAATCACATTCTAAGAACGGTCAAGGCATACTCGTTGCTTCATATCGGTCTCTGTTAAAATTATAATACATTTTCCGAACTAGTGCAGTTTGAATCCATCAGCACGCGCTTTATCTGCAAGGAGCAGACGATTCTCACGGAACAAACCAGCCTCCTGGCCCGTGCGTTTGGTGAATCTCGTTCTTGCACGAAACGCACGGAATGCGACTTTTGGGACAGCATAATGAAACTCACGAAACGCACGGAAGCACTTATGGGACAGCCAGTTACCATAACTCGTTTAACGCGTTAAACTCGTGCGACTTTTGTAAACCAGGCTTTACTTGCAGGTGGCCGTTGATATGAAAGCATAGGCGTAACTAGCGGGCGGTCGGGGACCACCTAACCTACACCCGATCTCCCGGGGGGAAGGCTCGGACCCCCCCCCCCCCGCCCACATTCAAAGGTGGTGTCCGACCAATGATAACAAGTAAAATTCGTCGCTACTTGGAAAGACGAATACAAAGAATTAGGAAGGGCCTCCCCGATGGAGCAGTGGTAGCGTCGTCGCCTTGTAATCAAGGGATCCCGGGTTCGATACCCGGTGGAGGCAAATAGTGGTTCGGATCCCACTTTAAACTGTAGGTCCAGTCCCGATTAGCCTTAATGGGCATAAAGTGGAACACTAACTCAAACATAGAAAGAACAAAGAATTGAATCAGCAGTTTGAAGAAAAGAACAAGCGCCAAAAATTCGAAATTCGTTTTTTTGCTCCAAACGTGTCTTAACATATACCCGCATCTAGGACGTTAGAAAAAGGGACCGAAAACCACACGCTTGATGGTGTAATTGGCCTTGAAAAATATTCGTACGTTTGAAGAAGGGAATGAATCCAGGTTTTGTTCCCTTCTTCAAATTGATTCATCCGTTTCCCACTAGTGGCGCTGAGATCGCACTTGCTAACAGCTGTTACAAGTTGCGATGGTATGCGAGACCTTGTTGAACCTTGTGTATATTATTGTATATTTCTGTTGTGATTACCAAGGTTAACCTGCAATTAGTATCTGAGTTACAATCTGTGATGGTCTAAACGAGTAATCTAAACGATTGTGAAGTGTTTGCAACTTATTGGAATGTCTGCTAGTTCATCTGACAGCAATGTTGTTCTTACGCCTAAAATGAAGAGGTGAAGAATATGTAAGTATTAGAACTGGAAAGACAGTGCCTGCAAAGTCAAATAGAGATGGGGATTGCTCTTGTAAGAAGAAATGTAGTACGAAATTCAGTGTAAATGACAAGGAACACTGTTTGAATACTTTGCGAGGGTTTCAAACGAAAAATGAGCAAGACACATTTTTAATGGGACTCATTGACCGTAAATCACCAGCACGTAGGCGTTCGAAAAGTGCAGTTCCACTTAAACGTGATATAATTTTTGTTTACCACGTAATGAAAGGCACTGAACGTCTACCTGTGTGTAAAAAGGCATTTTCAATTTTCTACGGTATCACAAATAAAGCACTATTTAGGTTAACTTCATTGATTACGTCAGGTAAACTGGCCGTAGATAATAGAGGGAAGCATGGTCACCGAGGAAATTCCATCCCTGATGATGTTCGTGCAATGATCGATGAAACGAAACACGAAACACACTACAGTAACAGAACAATAAAATATTTGAGTGCTGACCTAAATATTACAACCTTGTATGAGCTCTTCTGTAAAAAAAACACCCAACTCTGGCCAAGCTATAGTGACATACGATTTTTACAGAAAATATTATAATGAAAATCATGCTTACAGATTTGGACGTCCCCAAATAGATATGTGTAGCACTTGCGAAGAGCTAACTACAAAAATTAAAAGTCCGCATCTCAATGATAATGCAAAACGTTCATTATGTTCATCTTCGCAGAGCCAACAAGTTGTATAAGAAACAGCAAGAAGTCAAGAATCTATGTGCTAATGACCCTGAGGTTGGAGCGATTGTTTTTGACATTATGCAAAATCTTCCGTTACCGAAAATTAGTGTTGCCCACGGGACGAGACGGGACAGGCTTTTAAAAATTCGAGACGAGACGAGATTCACCATGTGTCATAAGACAAACGAATATTTTCGAGGCGAGACAGCATTTCCACGAAACTCCACGAGACGAGACAGGCCAAAGTCTCGTCTCGTGGGCAACACTACCGAAAATACCGGTACAACAAATGTTTTACCTCCGGAAACTTTGGTTACACGTGTTTTGCATTCATTTCCTGAAAACTAATGCTGCCGATTTCTATGTGTACCCAGAAGGTGAAGCTAAACGCGGTCCCGATGAAGATTGTAGTATGTTATGGTTAAAAATACAAAATATGAGCCCTGTAGTCAAAGAACTTCACGTTTGCAGTGATGCCTGCGGAGGCCAAAACCGTAATAATACATTAGTACGGTTTTTCCTGGCATTGGTTGCCACAGGACGATTTCGTTAGATCTATCAGTACTTCCCTGTGCGGGGTCATTCATTCTTGCAATGTGACAGTAACTTCGGGACTGCCAAGAGAAACATCAGAAAAATTAACAGAATTTATGCACCACAACAGTACATTGAGTTGATTAAAACATCTATGAAGTCAGGTTTTAACGTTACTCAGATATCTGCCGAAAGTGCCATTGACTTTAAGAGCTGGTGGCTGCAGTTCTACAAAAAAACAAAAAAAAACAGCAAAGTCCCTTGACAAGACCACATCATTTATGATATCTAAATACAGGCAAGTGGAATACTCCTTACCGAGAGGTTATTTGACCACATCTGAGTATATCGATGGCCTAGTGAAACACACTTTCCTGCTGCAAAATCCAAACTCAGCAGTACCCCAGATTCCAACTGATCTAGCGTATGATGGACACATCCCCATTAATCACAAGAAGATACAGGATGGAGCCAAGATAGTCACGTACATTCCCGATGAATACAAACCAGTTTATGAAGAGGTGTTGACAAGGCTAACGACTGCGACAATGGAGGATGATGGTCTGAGTGAAGAGGAGCAATAGTTTTTTGTGTACGTTTGGACACTGTATTCAATAGTTCAAGATACCTCAATGTTGAAATCACAACATAATGTATGCTACTTAACATTTCTATGATATTTTGTGACAAATATATTTTTTTTCAATCCAGCATTTATATGCATAACACCTAATGCGCATCTCATCAGTTTGAAGATACTTTTATAATCCTCATATTCCTTTTTATTAAAGTCAAATAAAAAAATACTACGCACTAGGATAGTAGGTATATGTAACGGGTTTCTTATACGATTTTGATTCAGCCATAATGAACAGTAACGACAATAGGCAGTTTTTTTTTAATTTCCCAACAATCAGCTTTTTGGATTTGTTCCCTTCTTCAAACTGCTGATTCAATTAGAAATCTGGATTTGACTTCTTACTTAAATATTTGTGTATGTGAAGTGCATCTGTTTCGTCTCGAAGTAATTCTCCGTTGCAGGACCAAGTATACATTCATTCTCGTTGAGCCAAGACATGAGTCCGCATGTCATCTGTGATATTTCGTGAAGAGAGCAGTTTCCGCTTTGCCAAACCCTACACAATTTATTTCGTCTTTGTGTACTAATCTCTCTTTAGAGACCCCTGGGCGCGAAATCATTGAAGACTGGTGGGGTGGGGGAGAAATATCTTAATCTACAAACCCCTCTCCACACAAACACATGTATAAATTATACGATAAACATATTTATAATGTTATTAAAATAAAAAAATACTAAATTAAAAATATATTATGATTATTAATTATAAATAAAGAAATCAATTGTTAGCTTTATATATATCAGATATCATAAACTGGCAAACTAATTCCTTTACTAACTGGTTAAGGATGTTAATAATTTATGAAATAGTTGAAGTGGTTTTATTATATGTACGTTTTTAATTAGTTTTTGCTTTATGTTAATGCAAATCAATTAGATTTAATAATTATTACTGTCTTGCATTCTTGTTTTACTTTTATTGTGCATATTGATATAGATATTGATTAGATCTCTTGAGAGAGAGAAGGATTGGACACTCACAACCACACTAATTTGTGTGTGTTTTTGATTTTATTCTTAGTAAAGTATATTTGAAATTAAAAGTAATTCCTGATTTTTTGTTGTAACAAGAACTCTCTCCCCCCGGAAATTATTGGTGGGGGGATTTTTGAGGCCAAGATTGTTGGTGGGGCCCCCCCCCCCCAGGATTTCGCACCCTGGAACCCTGTCTCTGCGGACAAAGGTACTGGCCATGTGAAAAGCTGCACGTAGGTCAGACCAAGTTCTTGGATTTTAAAGTGTCTCAGTTAATCTCCACTCCCCTTTGCAAATTTAGACTTGGTCAGGGGACACAATCATTGTCCAGAGTAGAACAAACGAAACCATACAATCGAGTAGGTGTGTTTCGGCAGCAGAAAATGCGAGACAACGTTTGCATATGCATTCATTTTTACTAGAAAACCTTTACCGAAAGTATCATATATATCGAAAGTGAAGTCACTCTGGAAGATCACGCTACTGAAGTCTGTCGCCCTGATTAAAGCCCGCATCACACGGAACTGGATTTCTAGTAGGTATGACCTAAAGTGGTTCCGGCCAAAGAATGGACTTGAAAATTCTATTTTTGTCTTTTCTGTCCAACGCCAGTGAGGGCCACATGAACCGCTGAACCAATCGGCATTTTCCAGTTGTTGTGGTGAGGGGAAATTCTCGTATTATTCTGCGTTGCCAGATTTTTCGTTTCGAATAGTTTTCGAAACAGGTGGCACCCTCAACAAGGTCAAGCACAAAATGGTTGCCGCAACGCAGCGAGCGAATGGGTCTCCGATTCCCTGCCTCTACCTGAAATGCGAGCGAAGGGGGCATGTTGACAGGAAGTAGTGTCGTGTCGTGTACGACTGGACCAAAATTAGACATGTAGCAACCAATAGCAACACCGCGCACCCCCCTGAACTGCAGGCGGACAGTCTGGGTTTCCTAAAGTCCATTCTTTGGCTGGGCGGACTTTAGTTGGCGCTGGACTGGCTACCCATTTGCTACTTTTCACCTCACACGATACTTATCACCGTACTTGACGATAGACTTTTGTTCCCATAAGACATTGCGCAGAGCAGACAATCTGTAAAGATGGATGAGCAATTTGAAGAATGTTGTAGGAGAATTGCTGCTTTGTGCTTTTATTAAAAATTAGGGATGGGTCGATATGAAATTTTGGCCGATACCGATAAAGTACCGATATAAAATTTACCGATACCGATAACCGATATTCTACCGATCCGATATAAAATTAGAAATGGTCCTTGAAGAACCTGAAAGGTTCACTAACCTCTTTATTAAATGTGTGTTTCAAGGTGACTGCAGTGCAAGATAAATTGCATATTTAGACATTTACTTTTTTAGAAAGCAGGGCATGGATATTATCCATAAAAATTACAACAAAATGGTAGAATTTTGCACTAAATTATCAGTTAATAATCGATATATCGGATCGGTAAAATAATCGGTAATTTTACCGATAAACCGATACACCGATATGCCTATATCGGGCGATACCGATAGAGTACCGATTAATCGGTCCCATCCCTATTAAAAATTAAAAAAGAAAAATATGGACTAGAAATTGGCTCGAGAAAAGTATGGTAATCACTGCGTACTCCGAACAAGCTTTTCGATGAACTCTGGTTTGCATATTCAGAAATGAGATTCGCAGGATTCATTCACAAAAAAAGTCAAACGTTTATTAATATTCTTTTATAAAGATTTTAATTTTCAGCTAATCAAGACATTCTTAGTCTCATGTAGCCAACAGTACCACGCGATTATTTGCACTTGAAATTTAGTTTCCTTACAACGGAAAAGGCACATGTAGAGTTCACAACAAATTTCGTGGGACCCCGAATCCGGCTCGCGTCCGTTCAGTACTCGAAATATAAATCTCTCCACAGGGACAAGTGTATTTTCCAAAGTCTTGTTGCGGTAGGTTATAATATTAAATTGCCTTGACAAATGCAATACCAGGGACTTAACTGCTGTGAAAATTACAGATAAAAAATGCAATTTTAAGGCAGTTGGCGGAACCAAATCATCGATGATTGTCTCTCTCGTATTTGCCCCTCTCGGCCCTCCTCAACTATATTTAAAACTCTTAATGTCCAAATATGCAGATCGTCGTGCAGAACGATGCGATTTCCCAACACTTTAGCTTTTGGCACTTACAACGTTTACCACTTTTAGTCCTCAAATGTCTGTGGTTGAAGTTATGCTGGACTTTTGTTTTCCATCGCGGGCACCAAGAACAAAGGGACAGACTGCTTTTGCAGTCCTGCACATGTACAGTGGGATCCATGAGTAATACCGTGCAAATTGTCCATGACTATTTACATTAATTTTCCACTTACATCCTATGTGTTTTTAAGCTATTGATTTTTATGTATGCTGGTGCAGAAGTTGTCAACAGCTTGTTTTGAGTTTCCTTTTAATTCTTGAAGCTCTTATTGGGCCAAATAAAGTGCTCGAACATGGTGATGGACAATTTGCACGGTAATACTCATGGATCCCACTGTACATTGTACGAGTCTTACGTATCCGTTCGTTCGCGACCCGACGAACGTTGAAAAGATTCGTTCAAAAGATTGGTTCGTTCACGAACGACTCATCCGATCCGATCATCGGTCTACCCATGTCTATGGGTCTACCTGACGGAAAGAAGAAAGATAGTGATGCTTGCGTCCCTTTTAACCATTCACTGCTCAATTTTTGTAGTAAGTTATTCCACTGCAGGGTGACTGTAGCAAGATGTGGAATAAGTTAGATAAATTTAGGTTTGAAATATAAGTAAGCTCTAAATATGGTGACATTTTTTCTTGGGTAATGTAAGACATGTGTATTCATTGTTCATCTCCCAAGAACAATCGTGCTGTGGTGCCATTGGGTACATCTATTGAACTGCAAATTTAGCATGAATTATGAATTTGGTACGTCAGGTAAAGCTTCGGTATATCGGAGACACATTAAAATCGGATATTTTGTGTTTCGCATGGTTACGTACCAATTGTGTATTGCGGAACATAGTTCAAGGTGCCATTATGCTTTTTACACGAAAACAAAGAGAATTTTTCACATACAAATTGATTTTTTTATTCCTTTCTTCCCTTCCCTAACACACGTTATGGCGGGCACATTTTGACTCAGGTTGTGGGTATGCAGTGTTTCCAACCTCCTTCACCGAAAAATACCTACTATCGTGTTCGTCACGTGTGAAAATTTTACATTATGCATGGGTAGTTGACTGATAGCCTGGGTAGCTGACAGATAGCCCCATGGACCATTATGCATGGTAGCTGACGGATAGCCCAACGAACCATTCACGGATAGCCCCACAAACCATTTTCCATAAGGTTAGGTTTGTTTCGGTTAGGCAAGCATAGTGAAAAAAAAGGGGTTTGAAACACTTGACAGGGGCTACGTCATCAAACGTATGCAGCATGCAGTTCACGTAGCGAAAGCAATGGCAATTGTGTGTCAGTGAGTTATTTCTCTTGAAAAATACATGATTTCCCGGTCAAATATATTCCACGATGAAAGAAAATACCTCGCCGAATGTTGGAAAGCTTGCACAAACTCATTTCCGTAAGTAGTTTCTTGTGTAAAAATGAAGAAATGTGTCTCCGATATACCGAACTTTTCCATTATTTCTACTCATATTCTAAACACCTAACTCCACACCCCCTATATGCTTTCATGGCGTGGTGCAAAGCACAGGGGAGCATATTCTAAATACTTTGAAACTGGGTCTCACTTTATCCTTATGTTGACTAAACAAAATTTTCTGAATGGAGACCTCCCGGCCCAAGTTCCGATTTTATAATTCCGAATATTCGCGGTACACAAGCATTTCTTATGTGGTTCGATTTATATTTATGCCTGTTAACACACATTTCAGAGTTTTAGTGATTACTTACCGATGCATTTTTTACATGGTTCACTTGCTATTTATATCTGTTACACATACCTCAAATGCTTGGTAATTATGTTTTCTCTAGAATGATTTTTCCTGTCCATGTACTTTTTGTTTACTAGCAGCCATTTGTTTACTGTGTTGGATGCAGACTGTTCCTTCTGCTATGTCACGTGACGTGATGTGAGATGCAGGGGGGTGTTAAATCCCTAAATGCTTGTTAGGTTAGGCAGGTCAGGTTTAGGATTCTCAGCATTAAAATTGTTCCTAAATGCTTCCAACACCTGATCACGTAAAAGTTGGTCTCGAGCACAAAACATCTTTCAAGCTGCAACTAATGTGCCCGTACTCCATGTCTCAGATGACTGTAAACCAAGAATGGCATTGTGTTGCAAAGTGCAGATATTGGTGTAAGCTTTTTTTTTTTTTTTTTTTTCAAATTAAAATTTCTTGATAAATGATATGTAGTGAAGTTTTTAACTGCGCTAATTAAGGTCTCAGAGCTCCACTAACATCGGTAACCTTAGTAGTTACACTACAATAACAAAAAGCTCACCGTGTGATCTGTTTTACCATGGACAACCATAAGTTCCGAGCTGACAAGCACATAAATTAGTCACAGTTCACATGTTGTACAGGGCAATGGGAAATACATTTCGGTAACACTTCTGTATAGTGGAGACACCTAGAAATAATTTATTTCGCACTTTTTTACATTGCTAACGTACAATTCTGCATTGCGGAACATTTCTTTAGGTGTAATAATGAATTTCTAACAGAAATAATGTCTATTTCTTACATTTACGAGTACTTGCTGTTCTTCCTTTTCTCGGTTCTCTAACACACAATATGGCAATAGCGTACTGGTTCATCGCAGGATGTGGCAGTGTTTTGTCGATTTGGAGTGTGAATGCAGTGTTTCAACCTTATTCACCGAAAAATACTTAATTTCGTGGCCAGATTGGAAATTATGCTAATACCTCATTAGCCCCACAAACCATTTCCTGTAAGGTTAGGTTAGGCAAACATACTTAAAAACTTCACGATGCATCCTAGACATGTCATCTTCTTTTTTCGAAAACATGGCGTGGTTTGCAACATTTATTGGGGGTTACGTCATCTAAAATACGTCAACATTGTGTTCAAGTGCAGAAAGCAGCAAATTGCAGCAACAGCAATTCCGGGTTGGAGAGATATATTCCCAGAAGAAAACATGAATTGGCGTTTAAAAGGATAAAAACTACATTCCCGAACCTCAACAATGCTACAGAAAATGATTTCAGTAAGTACTTTCTTCTGTAAAAAGTAAGAAATCCATCTCCACTATACAGAAGTGTTACCTACATTTCAACTACCAGATATGATCGTGGAAGAAAGTCGGACTAATTATGTCCAGAAAAGTAGGTTTTGCAAGTTTCCACACAAATCGTCACTAATCCCTTCTTTTGCATGAAAACATTGCATGTACATGAAGAAGATTGTGGAAATACTATGGTAATTAAAACTAACGATCCTAACCTACTCAATACATGTAAAAAATGGGGGCTGGTAACCGTCCATACACCCCCAAAAATTCCAACTTTTTCAGTCGGCACATTTCGATGTTTTAAGGTGCCTGTAAGTGATTTTAACATGTGAAAACCACAAATAAGCCTTGAAATGTGACCACAGCACATCCAATCCTTCTTATCCCAGACCACTTTCACCACTATTTGCAGAAATTTTCGTCATAAATGTGTAAATCATTGAAAATAACGTCTGATGCACTTCACACATTTCTTATTCTGGACCACTAAACCTTCCGCGTGCAACTCACGAATAAACACGGCAAGCTCGCTACTGAAGAAATCGTAAATTTGAAATATCGTAGAACAACGTCACAACATATTTGGTAGCACACTTTCCACTCACGATGTTCACCTCAAGCATATTTATGATAAGAGATCCAAACCTAGCAGGCCTAACCAAACAATGTAGGCATTCCTCATGCATTACATGATAAATTATACCACATAAAATTGCTAATTATTCACTTATAACACTTCTCTGCACGCTAAAAACCAGAGACATTCATGTGAATTACAATCTTCCCAACCCACTAAAAATTTTCAAGTTTTTGGCGGGTGTAGGGAAGGTCACCATCACGTAAAAAAATGACATAATCAATGGTGACGTGAAGTACAGAATGTTTGGTGTGTGTGATGTAAACTGTGGCTGCAGGCTCGATATAGTAGATTGTGTTCCAGGGAAGGCATTGATATACACATTTCCTTTGTTAACCCTCATCATTGCAGTTAATATGGCAGTATATATCTGCAGTTGTCTTTACTATTATTTTTAGGATATCTATATTTAGTAAAATGCATGTGAATTTTAGGACTAGAGGAATTTTGCCTCTGCCCATTGGAATTTGCAGAAACAGAGTACTTGGCACAGAAACAACATACTTTCACTTCCATGCATAGGCAAATGACAGAAAATGCTGGGAATATAATCTGCTTTGTGTTTACATTTGGTAAATTCTATTCACTACAGATTAAGCACAATGATCAAATATGGAATTGTAGAAATAAGTGATGGTTGCACAACATGGCCAACCAAGAAAAAATACTGCTGATCATAGGAGCATGGGTTATAATGCTGAGAGCACTGAACCTTACTTGCCTAACCTACTCATGTAAGCAAATAGGAGCAGCATTGAAATATCGCTCTGCACAGAAGATGCAGCAAGCAAGCAGGGAGTCTGTTCACTATGTGCTTGTAGGCATGTTGTAAATTCATGTGTATCGTTATGATATCAGAGTTATACAATGAGCAAAACTGAAAATAAATACAATGTAAATATATAAGCATCAGGAAAGTTATTGGCCACTAAATTATGCATCAGACTGGTAGCTACCTGGGCCCAAGTCCCTTTTGTTTTATTGCGATTTCATCATGCTACAAATGCAATTTTTACATGGTTCGATTTCGATTTACGTCTGTTAACACATACTGCAGAGTTTTAGCAATTGCTTAAGATTTTGTTCCCTGGAGAGGAAGAAGGGGTAGGGAGGATGCCTCGATGCCTCTTTTGCCGAGGGGGCTTAATCAATTGGGGTTTCACTGACAAAAGTATCCTCTGTCATTATTTTCCTTGAATCACCTTCTCAAACTGTCTCTTTAAAAATAGAAACCAAATGCAAGTACGGAACACCCCTAACATTAAGCTCTGAAGTCAGATTATGGATGTAGGCAATTGTTAAGGTGGTTAGCAACTCTACTCTCAGTGGAACTCTTGTATTGTCGTGCTGACGGCAGGCTTGTGCACAGCTGAAGGTCAGAGCTCAAGCTAAACCGAATGGCCTGTACTGGTTCTTCTTTCTCACCCTGGTGGGTTTGTGGTTGCACGAGTTGACATGAAGTTTTTTTTTTCCTTCACTTCCTTTGGTGTAGACATGGTAGTTCATTCTTTGGCCACAGATGGTAGCTTTGGGAGTATGCTGGTTTATGCCAGGCTATGTCTTCTCTTTTAATATGGTTTGCCCTTGTACCAATCTTGAGTGCTTCAATCACAATATTGCAACTGGATTTGAGTCCTGGTCTGGGCACAGGTATTCCTATCTGTCCATTTACCAGTTTCATCGGTAATGGTTCTAGATGTTTAATGATGTTTTGGAAGTTTTACACGAGTATTGGGAACTGCTTTAGAGTACTGGAAATGATTGTGGGAATACGTTTGAAGCTTGGAGAAACTAATTAGCACAGTTAGGAGCTTCACTAAGTATTAGTTACCGGATATATTATGATTTGAAGTGTATCTTGCGCAAGCATCCATTCTTGGTTCTGGTTGCCTCGGACAAGAGATTTTGCATTTTTTCCTGCGAGCCTCGAAGCAGATTTGTGCTCAAGAACAGATATTATGTGATCAGGTTTTCAAAGCATTTAAGGATGTTATATTAATGCTCAAAATCCTATACCTGACTCATCTTATCTAACAACAAAATGATTTAGGGGTATTTTATTAATGGTAAGAACTCTCAATCTAAACTGCCTAACCTAACAAGAAAAGCATTTAGCAACACGATACCCTTCAAACCCCATGCATGTAGCAGCAGTCCATATCCAAGACAGTAAATGAATGGCTGCTTGCAAACAAAGAATTAATTATATAAGAATATATGTAAGGGAAAAGTCATTCTTCAGATAACTTGCATTAAGTAATCGCTAAGACTCCGAAGTATGTATTAAGACATATTAGAAATCAAATCATGTATAAATGTCTGTGTACCATGATAAATTCAGAACTAAACAATCAGAACTTGGGCCATCTTATCTAAAATGAGTCTGATTTTTAAACACAGAATACATTACTTGACAAATTATTTTTTAAGTTTGATATCCATTACCATTAAATTCCATATGTTTCTAGAGTTATTTACTTATGTTTTGTCTTTCAGGTGTGTCAGTAGGATGAACAAATGCATCAAAAGGACGAAGGTTGGTGCATTATCTTATTGTGTTCTTTGAGTAGTATGAGTTAGTGCTGTAGTTCGTGCAAGATAGTCCCAAATGCAGATACATTCACCTGCTGACTAGTGTGTGCAGTATGACAGAAGCGCATAGTCTAGGTGTTTTATCTTTGCATCAAGTGACTGTATTAAAAAGGGTATACCTAAAGCCACCTCAAGGGTGACAAATTTTGCTTGTAATCAAGGAATCTTTTTGGACACATTTTTGTTGCTTTTGTGCTTTAAACTGATCATCAAGTCTAGATCAGTCTGTGAGATCATGAAATAGGCTTCAAACTAACTTCATGTTCTGAAACTTATTGTGTGGAGTATGCAAAATCAACGTAATTTAATTTTACAGTGAAATTTAGCAGAAAAATTTTTATGCCCCTCACCGTGGCAGTGCGGTCCAAGGAGTCATGCTTTGGGCTCTGGCTACGGAGTTTTGAGTGTTGGGGGGGGGGGGGGGGGAGGGGCTTAACAACTTTTCTCCTGAGATTTTGGCCTGTGTATGGGACTGGTGGCCACCCACCATCGTGAGGAACTTGGGGAGCTACGAATGAGTAGCATAACCCAGTCATGAAAACCTACAACAATGACTGGGGGTTTGTCATGCTGACCGCATGTCACCCCGTAACTGGTTGAATGATCTCCCACCTAGGGTGAGAGATGAGTAGCATCAGGTGGGAGTGAGAGACAGTCGGTAGGTAGGCCCAAAACCTCAATGGGATGTTACACCATTGGTTATTGTTATCAAATTTTGAAAGTGTTGAAAAGTTGTTTCTTATCAAAATTTAGATTAGTTTTGCAATAAAGCATTCTGTTATATTTTAATTTGCTGAAATTTGAAACTATCAAAACTGCTTTTAAAGTTATAAAAATGTATGTGTGACCAAACAGTTTGCAAAGATGCAATAGCTACAGTCACTATGTTGCATGTATGATATGAGTATGGTTACACATTTAGTTCAAACATGTATAGAGATTAAATGGGACATGTTTGAAACTTATATATTTTATCTTATTTCAGACATGTAATGTGTTTGGTTGAACATGTTTGAATTGTAATAGAACTGGTTTGCAAAAGGTCATGTTGAAAGACACCACAAACTGTGATACTTAATGACCAATATTTGTTTTCAATAGCTTGTCTTTGGAGATTAAATAGATTGGAATTTATTAAAAAAAAGAACTGCAGAAATGATGGAAAGAACATCATTGGAAAGCTCCCCCTTCATTTATTGAGAATTTCATAAAATAAAGTTTGCTACTTTTTTTTTGCAACCTTGGCTTGTATTTGTTACTCATGTAAACATGAGCCATATTACATTTTGGTCTTTATAAATATCTGTTTTTAGATTTGAGGGTGAAGTTCTATTTGTAACCATTTATTGTTGGCTTTGAAATTGCATATTAGGTTATTACAAATTTGGTATGCACTGATTGACAGCTTTTAACCTTTAGCAGATGGTAGCCTCCATGGGAGGTTTCCAGGTGCATGTTTTACAAATGTACAGTTATGTATGAAAAGAATTATAGCAAGAAGGGGAGACCAGTTTTGTGTTTCTTCCCAATGACAAGCCTTTCGAGGGAGGTGTAATTCTTAACTTCCTCCAATCGTGCAAATTCACTTTGAAAATCATTAATAACTTACAAGAGCCACCTCCCACAACTGCACCAAACAACCCAGAACCAATCCTCCAGCTCTGATCACCCAGTACCACCCCAACATTACGAAAATCAGACATACCCTCCACTCCCTCCTCCCCATCCTGCACAGTGATCCTGATACCAGGGACATCTTTCGGGATAAACCTAGGGTCATCTTCCATTGTCCCCCCCCCAACCTCAAGAAAATCTTGGTCCAAAACACTCATCCCCCCCAGCTCACAGGTGCAAAATCTGCCCCATACTCATCACTAGGGAACGGAACTTTATGTGCTAAAAAAACTCAGAAATATTTATTTTTTATGTCATAAATGTTGAAAATATGTGATAACAGGAAAATATGTGACAAAAATAAAAACATTTGGTAACAAAAACAAACTATAACATGCATTTTAAACACCTGAAATTAGTTTCTAAATGATTACCTCTTAGCGAGCTATTTTTTTGGAAGAGTTGCAGTGGATCACCATAGTTTTTTTCCAAAT
Organism: Lepisma saccharinum; assembly: GCF_977018435.1. Classification (NCBI taxonomy): domain Eukaryota; kingdom Metazoa; phylum Arthropoda; class Insecta; order Zygentoma; family Lepismatidae; genus Lepisma; species Lepisma saccharinum. The sequence goes on along the minus strand of NC_139230.1, from coordinate 24,093,634 downwards.
TCTCCATTGTAAATCTGTGACGATTATCTCTAAAAAGCATCTTATATTGTGAGAAAGATCGCTCCACGTCACAAGAAACAATTCTTGCATATTTGAAGCACGAAATGTCACTAACGCTGAAGTTTTCCAAAGCTTCCTCTTCCTCTACTTCACTTTCCAAAACACGTGCAATTTGGCACAAAGTTTGAAAACCTTGGTTTTTCCAAAAAAATTCTGTACATTTAGACATTTAGATCCAGTGAGTTCTTTCAGTTTCGTTTCTATACGGACTTCACCAATGGAAGCTGCCAAATTGTTCGCGGACGATTCAAGCTTTCATATAGAATTAAAGAGAATGGACAGGTTTGTTGAGATGTATGCCAATTCGACTTTTAAGGAGGGCTCCATCAACAGTTCTTGCAGAATTCTTCTTTGTCGAGATCATTTACAACAGATACAATTTTTTCAAAGTTCTGGGCATAACATCTGCATCCAACCTAGTGCCCCATCGCGTAACTACAGGCATAGGGGGAAGGGGAACCTCAGGACATTTTTGTTTAAAAATGTCTATTCTTCTAGGCAACTTGATAAAAACTTTCTTCCCATTTGAAACCAGTTTATCGACATTGAGATAAAGAGCTCTTATATTTTCACATATTCTATGTAACGCATGAGCCACACATGTAACGTGCACCATTTTGGGGTAGCTAACGGCAAGACCTACTTCATGTAAGCTGCAGCATCTGTCAAGAGAAGAACATTGTCAAATTTTATGCCTTCCGGCCACAATAGCTGCATTGCTTCATTAAAAAGCCTTGCTATCGTTACGTGTAGCCAGCCCCAGCTACTTACAGCTATTTTCTCTCAATAGGATCGTAGGCAAGGTGCCAGAAGTCTGCCAGCGAGGGTGTTCAAAGACAAAACAAACCTAGCGCTCTCGATATGAAAGAGGTGCGGAGAATAAACATTTTTCCTTTGAGGTAGATGAAGTGAATGAGCGATTTTAAAAAGTAAAGTGCTCCCCTGTGCATAGCACCACACCATGAAGGCATATAGGGGGTGTGGGGGTGATGTGATCAGCATCACGCCCCTGACCGCCATAAACCCCCCAGGGTTTCCACCAGGTACCCATGTTATTCGATGCTGGGTGGGCACCGGGGCCGCTTCCATCATTAGAAAAGTTCCCGGATTTGAACCGGCCGGGGATCAAACCTGGGACCTTTAGCATGGTAGTCAGATGCATTACCGACTGAGCCACCACGGCCGATTTTATGTATTTAAAATGAAAATTCGCAAAATATGTATTTACATACGGAAAACTGGAAAATGTGTGTTTTTATGTAAAATAAAATTTGCTGTGTTGACATATAAGGCTATGATCAGAATTTTGGCAAAAATGAGGGTCTCTTATCTTATCGCAGAAAAAAACATTTATTTACCTAAAGTTCCTTTCCCTACTCATCACCTCCCCACCCTCCTGATCCCCACAGCAGCAGGGGAGTTCACCCTTCACCCTAAGGGCACCTGCCACTCATCCAACCTGATTTACACCCTCATCTGCCAAATCTGCAGCAACTTCTACCTGGGCGAAGCATAACAACTTTTCTCCTGAGATTTCAACCAGTGTATAGGACCAGTGGCCACCACCTTCATGAGGAAATTGGTGAGCTACAAATGAGTAGCATAACCCGGTCATGGAAACCTACAACAATGACTGGGGGGTTCATCATGCTAACCACATGTCACCCCATAACTGATTGGAATTGTATTGTGTTATCCATATATGTTTGTGATTGTCCCTTCACGCATGTAGGAGTCACATCACCCATCATCGGGATTAGCCAAAATTGGCAGAACAGTAATATGCAATAACCTACAGCAAGCGGCGTGGAACCACCCACTCTGGTAGCAACGCGCTGTTGCCAGATTGACCTACTTCAGGATTTTCGTGAGCCCACAGAAACACATGTAGGATTAAACATCTGGTTAAACAGTCAACAACGGGACACTTCCATTGTTCTCATTCCGACTCTGTTCATATTTGAAGGAACAACATTAATTTCTGTGCGTGAGCGGGCGTTCGTGTGTGTGTTTGTAAGTAAGAGTTGTTTGGATAAATTGTACTTGCAGAAGAAGCGGGACATACGGTGGTTCATCTCCCGCCTTATCATTGTATGTACAATGCAATCGAAAGTATTTGGGCACAGGTCAAAGGGCTGGTAGCACAGACGAACACTTTGCCACCTTTTACACCATCTAAAATTTTGCAACTGACAGAACAGGCTATCGGGGATAGGAAGATTATTTCCGAAGCATGGGAAAAGGAGGGAGTTGAAGAGCAACAAATGGAGGATTTTGTAATTTCACTTGGGCGGGAAGACAGCAGTGACAGTAGTAGCTCAGATGAAGATGTTCCTTTGCCAACCAACAATGAAGATGATCTTGGGATAGCGCCACTGCAATGGTTCCTCAAATATATAATTTAAAAACGTTAACGAAACGAAGTTGTACGTAATTTGTTTATACGTAATTTGCCGTAATTTTCAAGAAATACATTTCATTTGTACGTTCTGAAGCTTCAACAATCGCGGCGTGACAAAGAAGGCAAAGAGAGGCGGCATGAAATCAAAGGAGAATGATTTGCCAGATTGTTGTTCATAACACAAGACGCATTTTCTTTTGTTGGTAATTGTGATACGATACAACATAAGTAAAAAGATGCCGGTAGCTGATGCTTGCAATGTACCATAATGAAAACACAACAAAGGTTCTTTCAGTGAAGGTTTTCGGTTGCTGTGTAGAGCAGGAAGATAAAATGTTTCATGCTTGCCAGAATGTAAAATTACACGGGAAGTTAATGTCAACCTACAAGAAACTTCAGATTCAAACTTCTAGATTCGTTAAATTATCACTTTATGACGGAAATAACATATATTAGCATACTGATACATACGTGCTTAATTTCGCGTGACGCTTTTTTCCCGAGCTTGCCAACAGCTGACTAGCCTGTCCCTGTGTTTGTGCGAACGTGGCAACGTAGAAACCCCCCAGCCACATGGCAGCCAACGAGGAGACAGAATTTGGTCACGTTCTGCCGTTTTGCGTTCTGATTGCACGCCGCTTCTCATCACGTCCGTACTTTAATTTAAAAACATGGCACATGATTGCCTACTACCATTGAAATAACTTCTGGAAATGGTGGAACTTTTCCTCTTTCATTCCACTTCATGAAATACACAGATCAGTGTTAATTTCCAAGCAGGGTTGAATGTTGGATAATATACTTAAAACAATTAAATGCTGACCAAGGCAAAATTTATTGTAGAAAAAGTTATACACTAAAACGTAACAATGAAAAGATTCTCCCGGGCTATTGACCAGGTGAGTTGTGGAAAACATTCCAAGCTTTTGAGAGCTAACATCACTCTCATCTTCAGGGTAGAAGTGCAGTTCTGAGCATCAACCCGGTGTATATACGTTCGTGGAGGGGGATCCCGGTGAAGATGGTGGACCAATCAGGTGGCATGTCTGCTGCATACGTGTTTCTGGTTAACTATCGCTAACCAAGCTGGGTCCAGTTCGAGCACCGTGTCGCAATTAAGATTATCTTTTTCTTTATGACTGGATAATCAAATTTAGAGGGTGGAAATGTTAAGTTTTAGTGTATACTTTTTTCTACAATAAATTTTGCCTTGGTCAGCATTTGATTGTTTTATTAACATGGAAACAAGGCTCTACAGTATTACAATAATATACTTCTGAAAAAAAAATTCTGCCTCGAAGGAGAATAGAACTTATGACCAGCCTAGTCAGAAACAAGCAAGCTGCTCCAAGTAGCTCATATTAAAATTAGCTGCCGGTTTGAAAGACCCACAAGAACCATCTAGTTCGCTGCACTTTTTGACACTGTGCAGTGCAGGTATACCCCAATGTCAGGCTGGTGCCAGGAAATGACGTTCGACCAAGTAGACTAATATCAGTGTTCAAGTTCAGAAGATTCAACAAATGCCTGTCTGCTGCTTTAAACATTAATTTGATTAGTTAGCATACACCACATGCTACACCGCTCCAGTACATAGTGCAAATGGTGCAGACACCAAATCGATGAACTAAACGAGTCTGTGTTGCACCGCATAACCAACTAGACACTTCAGGTCAAAGAGAGTCAAAAAGTGCAGCAAACTAGATGGTGCTATAATGTCATGTCTATAATTTCCTGCTGGCATTTTTTAAGTGTATAGGTACAAATCAAGAAACACTAAGAGGGCAGGATCATGAACATTTCTATTGATGTTTTGTCACATTTTGTAAATGGTGTAAATGGAGTGTTTTAGACAAGCATTTGTTTACTTTCAAACTTTTTTCTAGTTCAAAGTGGGATCTTTAAAGCATCAAGAGGCAGTTGAACCAGGATATTCAACTTCTGAAATATAAAATCTGTATGGAATTAAATTAAAACCAGGAAAAGCTACAAAGTATGAAAATTATTTCATTGAAGAAATATTTCAAGTCATTGCCAAAATGCAAACCTCATTTTCACATAGAAGTGGGTGGATGTGGGATGGTACTATCCCATCACCTATGAAAATTTTTGTAAGGACCTCCTCAACTCATTCCATTGTCGTCATGTTGATCAATACATGCATCCCATCAACTTTGCCCAATGCTTGAACCTAACAATTTCCAGTTCAATGGCCAACACTAATAGACATGTAGAATTTCGCTGGATGGTCAAAGGTTTAAGAACTGCTTCTTGACAATTTTTTTGGCAGGCAAACTGTATTGAACGAAATGCATAGCTACACTCTTACATGCATGCATGCACTTTCCGTTAATCTATGCATTTCTGAAGTTGGGACAAGCTAAGAGTTCCAGAAGACATTTGAATTGCAGTAGACAGATGCCACGTGGGTACTTTCAGATATTGATTGAGCAGAAAATTTGTGGTCATAATTTTTTATTAATATTTTACTTACATTTTTTAAAATCTCAAATGTTTGGTTTTAACTTTTCTTTCCATCCAAGAAATTATTCTATAAATGATTGAGTCTTGAGGTGCAGCCAAGGACAAGATGTCAATCGCATTAAAACATTCTCATGGACTGAATTTTTACTGCAAATTCCACATAAATGTAATATTTGTTGATATTTTAATGCCTGGTTTGTCCATTCTTAAAAGGACTGGGAAATAGCAATATGAGGAAAAAACCAGGACAATTTATTGTGAGATGTGTGTGTTGTACTAGACATTCTACTAGAATAGCAAACTAATTCTGCTATTCAATTTGTTCAGAATCAAGAACTTTACTGAATCCACCAAAAAAAAAGAACATTTCTTTTCCACATGTATTAAGCTGTAGCTTTTCTTTTCTGCTTCATTAATATCTTGAACAAACTTGCTTTAGTTTTACCTAATTTTTTCCTCTTCCCTTTGGTTGCATGTGTATGGAAGAAGTGTGGTTCTCATTAATTTCTCAATTAAATTGCGGACATTGATTGGTTACATCATTGAGGTTAAGCTCCAAATTTTTTTGTTGTATTACAAGGTATCAAGGCTCAAAAATTATTTGCCTTATCATGATGTGAATTGACTGTCATGTTATTTTGATGATAAAAACAAGAACAAATGACAATTTTTTTTCAGATCAACCAGTTGAGGTCTGGGAAGTTTTCTGAGCTTTCTCAAATACCACCATCACACTCCTCTCCAGCAATTGAAATACATTCGAGAAAGTGGATCAATCCAGTGTATGTGTATTCAGGGGAGGGGTTGCTGCATAAAACTTTTAAGAATTTACCTACTGAAGATGATCTTTACATCATCTTGAATTCTTAGGGAGATTTCACACTAAAGTGACGTGTGACACATTGAGTATTTCATCAATCAAATGCAGTCTTGTGTGGCCTGTCATACCTCTATGGTGTGAAATGTTGCTGTTTGCTCATTCCCAAGTTACATGTGTTGCATGTTACTTCCATCTGAAAACTTCCTCAAAGCTTCAACCTTTGTATAGGGTGTTTTTTTTAGAGTGATAGAACTTTGAATTGAAATAAAACACACAAAAAAATAAGTTTGAAGCCAATTGTGTTTTCATTTGAAAGATAACTTTCTGACATTTACTTTTTGAAAATAATTTCCGGCATATGTCCACCACGACTAGCTGTGATGATCCGGATTCGATCAGTCCAATTTTGAACCACTTTTTCAAGTAATTGGGGATGTATGTCGTTAATAACACGAGTTATGTTGGCTTCCAAAGAGTCAATTGTTGCTGGTTTATCAGTATAAACCAGAGACTTTAGATATCCAAAAGAAAATAATCCAGTGGCCTTAGGTCCCATGATCTTGTGAGGCCAATTCACTGACAGCACCAATATATCCGAAGTGCTCTATACGTTTGGCGAACAGAACATTGATTTGGGAAATATATTTCCACAATTTGTAAATGTTGTTGCGGCGTCAGTCTTTCCATGATCATTTGCCAATGCTCACTGATCCCTATCGAAAGTTCTATCACTCTTAAAAAAACACCCTTTACATTGTTTGATTCTTCAAAGGCAAATCCCTAATTATTTCTGTGTTTATATGATAGATGGAATACATTAGAAATTCATTAGTTTATATTATATTATATTTATGGTTGTAACATCAAAGAAAAAATAACTGATTTGAATGGATTGAAAAATTATTCTTATTACTTGAGATAATGTATTTTCATTAATTATTATTATGATTTGAAAGAATCTGATTTTTACCCTTATTTGTATTGACCTGCATATTAAATGGTATCATCATGGGCAGCAGGTGTAAAAATTGGCCTGGCATGAAAAGCAGAACATGCAGTCCTGTGTACAAAGCCATATTTTAACAATTAAAAACTTAATTATTTTTTCAACATTATTTTCAATGACAAGGTTTATAAATACGGAGAAACTAGTACTCACTTTATCCACGAAACTGCTTTTTCTTCTTCATTCTATTAATTTCAGTGGCCACTGCCACCATCCTCGTTGAAACTTGCTGTACTGTTGCTTGTAGTTCTCCGGCTACCACTAGGTGCGCTGTTGTTAACTGTACTGCTACATCCGTGTTGTCTGCTATTTCCCGACGTTACCTGTTGTAGTAGGGGAATTTCCCAATTATGAAGTCAAGGTTTAGTTGTGCCAGAGACCGAAAATGTTTCTAGTGTATTGCAGGATTGTAATTGGAAAGATGTACAATGCATCATAAATGGTAACTATGTTAAAACATTTTGTATAACAAGTGTACTACATTATTATAATAAATAATTTTCATTCTATTTCAGCACAAATGCAACCATGTACTAAAATGATGCTTAGACTGTTGTGCTCGCTCAACAAGAATGCAAGTTCTCACAAGTTCCGAAACGCAACAGTGCCAGAGTAAGAATATGTGCTTTTGCAGATGTCAATTCAACAGCATTGGTCCAGATGATTATACTGATGCCATAATACACATTGCTACGTAATATGTTAGAAGACTGCATTTTGTTTTACAATTTCTTACTTAATGGTGCTAGACGTATGCTTGCCAAATATAATTTAGCCACGATAACCACAAAAGAAATAACAATAAAATGTGCTGTGTTGTTATTTACAATGTTTCTGTTGAGTTACTGTGTACATCCAGGCCGCTTTGCATCTCATTATTCATACATCATGCCAGATGATATAATTTATGAACTTGAACCTTCACCAGATGTTACAGAAAGACAAATAAATGGAAATAAAAAATTATGTTCCATCATGCCTCAAGACTTAGATGACTCCATGCAAAATATAAATACATCAGTATCTTCCGAAGACTTGCTGCTAATGTCTAAGCAATGGAATCTTCAAGAAGGTGGAGCGTGGGAACCACAGGAATGCATTTCCCAGCATCAGGTAGCAATAATCATTCCATTTAGAGATCGTAGTTTACACTTGCAAATTTTCCTGGCATACATGCATCCTTTTTTGCAGAAGCAGCTATTAAACTATAGGATTGTTGTGATCGAACAAATGCCAAAATTACCCTTTAACCGTGCAAAACTTTTCAACATTGGTTTTGCTGAGGCATCAAAAATTTTTCCATTTCATTGCTTTATCTTCCATGATGTGGATTTAATTCCACAAAAGTTGACAAACATGTATGCTTGTACCCATCAACCACGTCACATGTCTTCCAGTGTAAATACATTCCGTTACAACTTGCCGTACAGTGATTTATTTGGAGGAGCTGTTGCTGTATTGGGTGAGCAATTCAAAAATGTTAATGGATTTTCAAATGTGTTTTTTGGTTGGGGTGGTGAAGATGATGATTTCTATAATCGCATACAAGAAAAGGACTACAAAATATGTCGTTTTGCTCCAAATGTTGCAAGGTATTTCATGTTATCTCATGCTAAAGAATTGCCTAGTGAAAATCGCTTTGTCAATTTGAAATCTGGGAAAGAGCGTTTTGAGACAGATGGTTTAACTGATTTACAGTATACGGTAAAGAAAATTGAATTTTTACCTCTGTATACATGGATTGTCGTAGATGTGTAAGAAGTTATTCCCACGTGTTATGTTGGGTAGTTTGTGCAAGTTCATGACTATTCTTTTACTGTATGTTTTAATATTATTTTTATTACCGTAATGACTTGACCATGATTATACTTTTATTGACATGCATTTGCAATACTTTTCCATTATTTATTACAATTGTTGATTTTGAAAGTATTGTCAATTCAAAAATGTTAATGGATTTTCAAATGTGTTTTTTGGTTGGAGTGGTGAAGATGATGATTTCTATAATCGCATACAAGAAAAGGACTACAAAATATGTCGTTTTGCTCCAAATGTTGCAAGGTATTTCATGTTATCTCATGCTAAAGAATTGCCTAGTGAAAATCGCTTTGTCAATTTGAAATCTGGGAAAGAGCGTTTTGAGACAGATGGTTTAACTGATTTACAGTATACGGTAAAGAAAATTGAATTTTTACCTCTGTATACATGGATTGTCGTAGATGTGTAAGAAGTTATTCCCACGTGTTATGTTGGGTAGTTTGTGCAAGTTCATGACTATTCTTTTACTGTATGTTTTAATATTATTTTTATTACCGTAATGACTTGACCATGATTATACTTTTATTGACATGCATTTGCAATACTTTTCCATTATTTATTACAATTGTTGATTTTGAAAGTATTGTCAATTCAAAAATGTTAATGGATTTTCAAATGTGTTTTTTGGTTGGGGTGGTGAAGATGATGATTTCTATAATCGCATACAAGAAAAGGACTACAAAATATGTCGTTTTGCTCCAAATGTTGCAAGGTATTTCATGTTATCTCATGCTAAAGAATTGCCTAGTGAAAATCGCTTTGTCAATTTGAAATCTGGGAAAGAGCGTTTTGAGACAGATGGTTTAACTGATTTACAGTATACGGTAAAGAAAATTGAATTTTTACCTCTGTATACATGGATTGTCGTAGATGTGTAAGAAGTTATTCCCACGTGTTATGTTGGGTAGTTTGTGCAAGTTCATGACTATTCTTTTACTGTATGTTTTAATATTATTTTTATTACCGTAATGACTTGACCATGATTATACTTTTATTGACATGCATTTGCAATACTTTTCCATTATTTATTACAATTGTTGATTTTGAAAGTATTGTCAGAATGTATTAAACTAGTTTATCAATGTATGCGGAGACATTTTACTTAATGTTGTTACAAAAAAGGCTGTTTGGTCACAGTATCAGCTCTGAATGTGATCATTCAGTTTGAAGTTGATAAATAATAGTTTTTAATTCTGTCAGATTGTTGGTTATGTGAATACTCAGATTGTTGGTTGTGTGAGTATGAATAATTCTAGATGGATATAATTGACATGAGTGAGACATGTACTGCCCCTTTAAATGTTGTTAATAGTTCTCCTGAAATGACAACATTGTCGTAATTGTTATATCAGACCGAATGGTCATAAATTGACAGAAGACTGTGCAGTGAAAACAAGAAAATGTCATTGAAACTAAATCCTATAAATTGTACCAAGAGTTAGTATAACAATTTGTGCGAGTTTGTGTTAAATTTTATGTTTGTATTGAAAGTTGAAATTAGTTTTGTCCCCCCATTCATTGAATTGGTTTTTGCCATGAGCAAAAGGACTTCTTATTGTCCACTTACAGCAATGGATCATTATGGGTAGCCAAAAATTCTATTGACATTTGTATATCTACTAATGACAATCATATCAATATATATTTAATTTTTGTCAAACTTTTAAGCATAACACCCATGATAATTATATCACTCACTCTGCATATATGTACTTGAATTGTCAAAATTCCCACTAACATGTAAGTACACCATTGCACAATATAAAGATACCATTACCTGGTAAACACATTTTATTCTTATGACATAGAAAGTTCATGTTGATATTCATAGTCTTTCCATTGAAATGTAATGTTATTTTAGTACCATTTTAACGCACACTGAATCAAACACTTCATTCAAAACTCAACACTTCATAACCTCATGTGCATTGTTATTAACTTTTCTAAACAAATCTTACTCAATGTATATAAATGACTGCATAAATTTTCCCCCCAGGTTGTGTTGAGATACCCCTAGTACTATTTTTTTAAAAGAAATAAAATGCTCATTAGGGAAAAAAAATTAAATCACATTCAACGTGTTCAACTAAAGATCACATTAACAATTAATATTAACTTAATGTGATCCTTCTATCTTCAATATCTTTCATTATAGAAAAGGATTTGTTGTAGAAGCAGATCTTCAGTCCAAAACACACACACTTGAATCAAGACAATTTATTATGTACACCATATGTAATGCCAACTAACAAATAATAGACTTGTTCATGCAATATATGTGCTTCAATACAATTTTTGTAAATGACAAGTTTCTTCAGATTAAATAGTTATTTCATTGTTTTGATATAATAATGCTCCATACTAAAATAAAATATAAAGAGCAATGCCAACTATCGCTTTTGCAAATAAAATTGTCACATCCGTAGAGCCAATCCATTTCAGTACTGTAAAGGTATAAGAGTAGTTTGTATGTGCATCCTTTGTCACATATTAAATTATTTCGCTATTTTCTGGTCATTTATGAATTCAGCACATTAGGTTCCATCCTTTCTCTACGTGACCTATATCTACATTGTATTTCAATGTCTATCTTTGGGATATGTTTCAAAGTTTCTCATGGAGCACCAATTTACAGTGCAGCAGCACACAGTTTGATCTGTTCCATTCACTAGCATCAATCTGCTTGATCCATTAAAGAAACAGTGTGCTGCTAAAGCCATATTTGGCTTAACCCCCATGAAAATACAAAGCACAATATAAATACACTGTACTCATGATGTTCACTGCCCTACAGAAACAGTAATATGCATGTGCCATACATATCTCCATCCAAATTTACTGCATCCTTCGCTGAAACCAAGCATATAATAATATTATCTGGAACATTCTGCACAACTTACATTAGCTCTATTTGTATTTTACTCCTAACGTGTGCACTTTATATTTATTGCCATTCTGTTTTTACCATGTTGTATGTTATGAGTTAGTCTGGTATTGTGTATACATAAGTACAGGTATTGTTGACTCGGATGGGTAAATACAATTATATGTGGTAATCTAGTATTTCTTCCAAAGTTCATTAAATGTTGTTTGTTACTAAATAATTTTTTACATGCAGTGTGAATAATCATTAGTTAACTTGAATCACTGAGGAAATGTTCATCAGATGAAACCTTGAAGGAGAACATTTACCATGTCAGCTTTATTTACATATTAGTATATGTAGCCTGCTTCTTGCTTTATAACGTACAATGTATTTTTACCCTTAAATGCCAGTGTAACACACTGTATGAGGCAAATTTGGAAACATACTACTGCTCAGGTAATGCTTCGAAGATTCATGTTTGCGTTGTTACATTAGCTTAAAGATGTTATGACAAATTTGATGGCTGCTGTGGTGATATGATGTAATATGAGTAGGGCTGAGCTGATGTTGATACCAGTGAAATTCAAACCAGGTGTTGTTTGTTGTTTTACGGAAATTAACCCTCAAATTTAGAACTGGGCCTCCCCGATGGTGCAGTGGTAGCGTCTTCACCTTGTAATCAAGGGGTCTAAACACCAAATCAATCAATCGAATTTAGAACTGAAATTAAGGTTGCAGTGTTCATATTGCTCATGACCACTAAAGATGGCAGTTCCCTTTCTTTTGTGCTGTTACCTAACATAATCAACTGAATCCATTCTCTGAAATTCCTTTTTGTGCAATTTAGCAAAGTTTGGTGGAATGTGACTTTCAATCTTTTTTAAATTCACATTACCCAGCTTTCTCCGAGAGTACTCAGAGTACTCTTACTGATTGATGGCTTTATTTGGTGGAACGTCTTAGCAAAGGCTTACAATTTCCTTTGATTTCAATGGTGTTACAGTGTCATCATTCTCCTTTCAAGTATCTGGTGATGTACTCATATATTTTGTGCTTCAGTTATATCTTCTCCCTGTTCAGACTTTCATCTTGTTTCCGTTTTGTCTCTGTAGGACATAGACTTTGTATGGCTGGCAATACCAGTTCTTCGAGAGCAGCTGATTTTGGGCACAGTGCTTTGCATCAATTAAACAGGTTTTATGGACAAGCATCTCTCAATTTATTGTTTGTATTACTGATTTGGCTGGTATTTGTGTATTCTGCACTGGTAGGTATACTCTTGGCACTGTACACAATACATTTATTGAACTGGTCTCTGGTGATCAACTGTTTTGCTGTTTCGGTGGGGTGGGTGTGGCCAAGAATCCATTTAAAGAATTACCTTGACTTGCTGAAACTTTCACGCCTGCTTTGGTTGGGTTCTCCCGGAACCATATTAGCTCTGGGTGTTTCTTCTACACTCATGTCTGGAGGTTGTGTTTGTAACCAGAGTAGAATGAAGTTGCTGAAGCCTGCACAGGATTTATGTCAATCCTTTACTGGTTCTTGACCTCTCAGTTGCTGTATTCCAAGCACTTCAGCCAATCTCAATGCATCAACTTCCTTCTCTGGGGTGTCATTATGGGGACAAGTGCCCAATCCAGATTCATTCCATGCGGCTTGTGTTCCTTTGGCACTGGTCGGGAATTTCTCATTTTACACAATTCATTTCTTGATTGGCACTTTCTGTGGTGACAGGCATTGTGGAAATTCAGGATTTGATTGGTAATGTGGCTTAGTTACTTGCATGTTTGTTGACAGAGAGTATTATAAAATGGTTTATGCTTGGTGGCAGCTTTGAACGTCCACGGCCATATCATTTGTTCTGTGAATGTGTGGTGAATAATTGCACTCTGGTTCTGATACACTAAGTTAGGCTGCAACATTGACTGATGATGTGTGTCTGCTTGAGGTTTCTGATTTAGCTGTTGTGTTGCAGGATAAGAGGGCAACTGATGGTTTTCATTTGAATACGTGTTGTACAGTAGGGGTGGATAAGGTTCTTGATTGGCCAAGAATCCATTTTCAAAATTACCTTGTTGGTTTGTAGTGTTGCCAACTGACTGACTCTTGTTAAAACTTTCCTACCTGCCCAGCTACTTGCCTTGGTTAGGTTCTGCCTGAAAAACATTAAGTCTGGTAGTTTTTCTCCCACAATTATATCTGGAGGTGGCATTTGATTGTAACCAGAGTAGGAAACAGTTGCTGGATCGTATGTGTACTTGCTGAAGTCTGCCCAGAATTTACTTCAATGCTTTGCACTAAGACATTCCTCATGTTGCATAAAGTACTGACGGATTTTCCACCTCTATCTGGTTCTATTCCAAGCACTTCAACCAATCTGTGTGCCCCAACTTCCTTCTCTGATGTGTCATTGTGGGGATGAATGCACACTTCAATTTTTTTTTCATGTGGCTCATGGCTTCTTGGTTGGATTAAAACAAAAGATTGCTCCATTTAGAGACATATTTATTGTGAATGCAGTAGTTCGTAGGCACAAGATATATATATATATATATATGCGCACACACACAATTTCTGCATGGAAATGTTTGTTAGCAGAACAAAGATTTGGCATCTTGAAGTTTTGTTCCCATTGCACACATCTCTATCATTTAACTTGAACACCACACAATTTCGCTACAATGAATTTACCATGTTGGGGCGAACTGTACATTGTGGGTGCAAACAGTATCATTATTAATTTATTTGAACTGCAAAAATGTCATGACTTTTTGTGCAGGTGAGGGCAAAGTTTATTTATTTTCAAAGAAAAATTATTTTAAAATTTTATTCTATTTGTAATTATTAAAACACATGTGCCCTTGGGCATGATTTGCCATTCTAGTAGTACAAATTTCAAATTGCATTTGGAAAATGCCCTGGCATTAAGGCAAACTCAACTGAAATACCTCTGACATTTAAGGGTTAATGAAAAATAAGGCTTATGCAACATGTACAGTACAAGAAGCAGGTTACTTCATTGTTGAATAAAAGCTATTGCATTTAATTTTGAGAAATGTTTGCTTTAAGTTATTTATTTCTGTGATATTTGTAAATATTTGTTGTAGATATTTCTGCAAGTCTAGTCCAAGTAGCTATGTTAATATTGTTAATTGCTAGCTGTGAAAAGGAAGTCTAAAGTACTGAAGTTCTTCCATTATGTTCTTTCAGTAGTACAAAAAGGGAAAGTATTTTTTAATGTTTACTATTTATTAGCTACCCTCCAAAATGCTTCCACTTTGAAATTTAGTGTCAGATATGCAGTTACTAATTTTATGTTGACCATTAGAGTACTATCACCTTCTCTGTTGAAAGTTGATTATAAACTATAGATTTTTGTCGACATAGACGATGTGTCAAACATGTATCTTGTAAAATTTGTGTAGGGTATAAGATTTAGAAAGTAATATTGTGTTCAAATAGCCTATTGCAGAAATTTAACATTTCCTTTGTTGCAATATTTTGTACTTAATTGCATTTAAGTTTAAAACTGTTTTAATTCTATTATGACGATAATGTTCGGCTTCCAGCATTATTTACATGCCAGTGTACTGTATTGACCTATGTATATTATAGTATTTACTCAAAATCCCCAATTTTAACATGAAAAATAAGAAAGTATTTACATGTGCTTCCCTAAAAAAATGTGTGTAAACAATATTTTCTGTATGCCTGTTATAGGTTTGAGGGATAGGGACAACTCCAGATTATTCTTGAGAGTAAGGGAGAGATAAATAGGTAATATATCCAGGACTGTTTATTATAAAATGAGTGTCAGTTGTCTGAGTTATGATTTGTATCATCAATGATTTATATGCTCTGATCTACTTTGCCTACTGAATTTTTTTAAGTGGATCATCATGCATTATGGCAGATGCCTGAAAAACATGATTAGGATGTATTGTTATAGATAAACACCTTCTTTCAGCAATTAGCATTTTTAGTAGTAATGGTAGGCAGCCACGCCCATTCCTATTGTTAACCATATTTTCTTACGCTTATTGAACAGTCAGCTGTACTTATGGTGTACATAGGTACTCAATTTTTAAATGAAAATATTTCTGGGGTATTGAGTAAATATGGTAATAGCCCATTTTATTTTAGTTAAGTGTCTCAACTTTTTTTTTAATGTTTTTGAACTTACTTAAAGAAAAGTATTATAGTATTAATAGTTTTAGTAAAATGAGAAAACTCCTAATGCTTTAATTTAGATTGTGTCAGTGAAATGCTTTTGCACTTTATCATGCTGATAAAAATTAAATATTATTAAAGTAAAAATACCAAGGAAAAGCAGTCCTACTTTCCATTCAGCATGAAGGCATCTTTTTATTCAATGACAACATTGGCACAATTCAGCTGCTATTCACTCAAATTGATTGTGTGAGATTATTATTCTCAGTGGTGTAACAATTTTGGCATAAATACATAAATTGACATTTGTATGAAATATCTTTGTTATAGATGGTTAATTCACATATCTTTTGTTTATGCAAAAGTCTGACTTGTATTATTGTTTGGTTTGTTTTGTCACTGTGTGGCTTTTATGGCTTGTGTGTATGGTTCAGAACACTAAGCAATAGATTTGGAATCTTTTTGAGTCCAAAAAATCTTGATCAAAGTCAGCCATTGTGTATGTTCTTCCATTTAACCATATTCATCCTCATTTTCTAAAATGGCCAGCAAAGGTAGAAAATTGAAGTTAAATAACAAAAATACAAGTTACTATTTGAGGAACAAGGTCTGGTTGTTACTCTCCAAATGTGAATAACATTTGAGAATAGTCAATACCAGTATGTTGTGTTAGGAATTTCTCAAAATTGTTAGGTAAGACTGTTGTATATGTGAATGGCAGCATTGTAACAAAACTGTTTTTGTTGAGAAAAAAAATGCTATTCTGCTACTTGGCATGTAAGTGTATTGTTTTGCTTGATTTTGTTTTCATTCCAAATAATTACAAAAGTAATTTATACCAGTGTTCCTGAATTAATACAAACTGTTGTATTTTTTCCATCAAAATATGCATATGAAGACTTGTAGGTTTTAATACTGTTTGTTTCCTTGAAATATGAATATTTTGGTAGCTTATGTTTCCTTTTCTTACAAAATAATATTAAAAAATTGTTAGGTAACTATGTTACCATGTCACTGCTTTATAAGCTGGTTGTGAACTGTATTAGACAAATTAGACAATACAATTTTAACATATTCCAACTATAATTTATTATAGAGAGCTTGTAGTGAGAACGCAATGTGACTTAATATACATCAAATGTTCCAATTAATTGTATGTAATGTGATACTTCTTTTTCTTCGATGCAATGTTTAGATGCTCAATTGAATAAATGCAAGGAATGATGCAGAGAGAGAGTTTTTTCCTTCGAATATATTTATAATATAGTTCTCTAATGAAAAAGTTGGATGCTCATAATTTATTTTCAATTAAATAATGTATCATGTAACCCGATGAGTGGTGTGGTGTATCTAGTAATGTATTTTACAAAAAACAAGGCTTGTGAAATATGCCCTTATATTTGTAAGAATAATGAACTGGCAGAATTGTGCACTCAATTATAGATTGTTTATGGATGGATTGGATCGGTAACAATTTTACAGAAATGTCATTGTCAGGGTCAGCTGGTGCCAATATAGTACCTGTTAACTAACTAGTACCTAACCGTTGTGAGAAATCCCAATTTATGCAACAGCAAAATGTTGTTAATGGGCAGATTAATCAGTACTCCTTGGTTTATCAGTAAAATTACCAACCTGATTATATATATAATATATATAATATATTTATTAGGGCTGAGCCAATACCACTTTGAACTAATACCAATGCTTGAAAATATTAATTTATTTGAGTGAGTAATTAAATTCCGATTATAGGAATCAATTTATCATTTTTTTTTACTTTAAAATATTAAAAAAAAATCAGAATATAAAAAAGACCTGTTATGCAATAGCAAATGATTTTTTTTCACATAATATTGGTAAGAATACAATGGAAACTTCAAATTTTGCATAACTTCATGATAACTAGACCCTGTGAAAGTAGTATGTTGGCATTGGTATCAGAAAGTACAAGTTGCATTTCATTTACCGATATTGGCTGATAGAAAATTAACTTACGGGATACGTTTCAAGGGTAGGGATCCCTAAAATTTCAAACACACATTTCTCTGTTACTAATGAAGACAAAGAAGTGATTTTACACTCAATGGAATCAGGTCGACACTCTCTTTCCATTTATACTGATCCTTACACTGGAAGTTAATTTTCCAATGTTTCGACAATTGAAATAGATATAATAGATCTCCAAAGTCTACAACCCTGCACAAATATATATTCAATTTTTGATTGTTAGGATGGTTTCCGTGGTTGTTATTTTTCCGGTGTTGTGGTCTGCAAAAATGCCACGTGCCACTTACAGTGTCTAGTTAAACTAGTCTAGTAAAACTTATAAATTGATGCCCATAATTGGAAAAATGTCTGTATGGTTCCTATTTGGGTGCATACACATTTATTAATATTAATCTATTTTGAGTGATTTGAAAATTGTAACAACAGAATAACTAATATTTACAATTTGCAGTAAATTAAACTATTAAGTATCTTCTCTAAAGTACAGTGCACAGTAGTTGTGTAAGCATTGCATAAAATATCATGTACATTCTAGCTTTGACCTGTTTATATTGGAGTGTGGAGTCACTATTCATTTGTTGAGGACCACCATCTTTGGCTGTCAGATGACAATTGCACATCAGGTAAACAACCGGGTGTCTCCATAAAAAGTTTTTCTTTACTTATATGTGCTTCTAGTGTTCCACAGCTCTTCAGTCTTACAAGACCAAGGACTATAAGTATCTAACATTTATTCTCCTTGGCTGGATTCTGGACCATTTGAGCTAACAACCCTGTCCCTGTATTGCTGAACCAGAATTTTAAACCTAAAAATTTAATAACAAACTCCCTTTTCAACACCCGTAAAGAACACCATGCCCTGCTCAGGACTCGAGCCCACCACACTTTGCTACGGAGCATTGTCCATTCCCTCATGTTGGCTTAATTTAATGTGCGAGTTACAGGTACTTGAAGCATTTTCACATGTTTCAAAGGAGGATTGACAAAGTGAATTAACCTAGAAAATATGCAGAATCATATCAAGTGTAAGAGTTCCATCCAAATGTGTCTTTATTGTTTGTCATACTCTTACAAAAAAGTACAGATGCTGTTCTTCTTCTTTCGATAATCCTTTCTCTGGTTCTTCCACTTCAGGAATATCTCTGGGTGGTTGGGAACGAAAGACAAGCTTCTTTCCCATCTGGAAAAAAGAATTTCATTGTATTTCATGTAAACATTTGTAAGGACAAAGGATATCATCGATCATATTCTATTGACATTAATATAGTGACAAATGACAGTCCCTAATAAAATAAAAGGTCACACTCATTCTCTTATGAAACATTTTTCTTGGTGATAAACTTTACTAATAATATTGAGAAAAAATGTCCTGACTAAATAATGACATCTGGTAGGCTTACTTTAAGTAGTTTGTGTACCAGAGTTCAGGAGCAATTTATTGAAATTACAAAGTCTTGTTCAATGTAATACATTATTATACAGAATGAGCAACATGATACAGATATTTACCATTTTCTTGGGCTTTGCCAAAGCACTTTCTTTATGTTTCTCAAGTCTTTCTTTCCTTCTGGCTTCTTTAGTGTTCTTGATTTCTTGCTGCATTGTGAACCTCTTCACTGCTTGAAGGTCCTAAAGTGAAGAAACAGAAGAGCTTTAAAATTCGATAGTGTGTGCCATGAAGGCATACTTATGGCCCCACACAGACTCGACCTTGGCCATTTTGGAGGTGATGTGATAAGCACCACACTCTGGCCACCTTTACCCACCAGGTACCCATTGATTTGAGGCTGGGTGAGCCCAAGAGCCACTTTATGCAGGGACCTTAGATCATCCTGCCCGGTTGGAGGAGGAAAGAATTGATTGATTTGGTTTATTTTACTTTGCTTTTCTGCCACTTTTGGCTAATCATGAAGATGAGGATGAGGATCAGTGATATGATTAAGTTGATGAAGGGACACTCTCAAAGAAATGCCATGCCCAGGCTGGGATTTGAACCTAGGATCCCTGGAGTTGCACATAAAAATTATGAGAAACAGTATCTATGAAAATATCTGTTGTGCAATGAAAAATATGGCAGTCCTAGTAGAAACAATAAAATCAGGGTTCCACTGTATTTTCATGTCATTGTTTACACTATTAATACAATCATAAATGCAAGACAAGGTACAGCAAAACCTTTTGGCATTTCAAAGTCTAGAATGCAGTTTTCAGTTAAGTGTAATGTAGTGATATTATTTAAATTGTAGTTGGTCATGGTGGAAAGTAAAAGTGGTCAGATATACAAGATTGTTGGAATTCAGCATATAATACAGTTGTCACCTTATAAATTCAATTTTTAAACTTGAACTTTGTATCAAAATTAATTTTGCAGTACACCTGAAGTTTGCCAAGAAAACAATGAAAAGAGAGATTGAGTGTTGTTTGAAAATGTAGTAAGAGCCAAAAATTGTGAATTTAAACAAAAGTAGTGTTGAGAGAGATGTACATAGTGTATAGGTACACAAAAATTGGGTGCTTAGTATTGTAGCATGAGTACACACTGAGGTGTGATTTCCCAGAAGAAGGTGGTGCACATCCCCTTTTTTTCCAGATTTGCCTTCAGGAACTATAGTTCGAGTCATTGTTGCATACCATAAAAAACAACTAACTTTTTTCAAGCTATGAAACATTCCAATTCGATGTTATTGTTTTGAAACAATGGTATTTCAGGCAACATTTTTTAAAAAAAAATTACTTCAGAGCCTGCTTAATTGTAAAGCTAGGAAAATATTATTGTATGTTGTTCTCTCTAATTAAAAGTCTTCACTATCTGGGAATTTTACATACAGTACATACTGCATGTTGCTTGGCCTATCATTGTTAGGTATATTTGGTTCAGTAGAACGTTTTTCATTTGGGGGGTAAAATCCAGCCCCTCCCCCCACTCACTCTCTCTCTCTCTCTCTCTCTCTCTCTCTCTCTCTCTCTCTCTCTCTCTCTCTCTCTCTCTCTCTCTCTCTCTCTCGCTCGCCCACACACACTCACACACTCGCTCACTCACTCTGGAAATATTCCATTTTAGAACACTACACACGAATTTCCTGTTTTTTAATGCAAAATTTGCATAAATAATTTTTATTTCTTTGCTTAGAATTTATGGTTACTTAAAAACAGATTTTAAGACCAGATAACAATTCCAACTCTGGACCTCATTCTGCACTCATTTTGAATTTAACAGAACGGAAAATCAGGAGTTCGAAATGTGAAAATTGCAAACAAAGATATATATATATTCATTTTAAAGCAGTGTGAGATTAAAGGGGGGATTGAGGATTCAAAGTCGAATAAACCAAAATAAATCAATCAAACATTCCCACCTCACTCAAAGACCTTGTGAATCCAATCCAGCTGAATGTGAAAGCACGTTCAACGCCATAAACCTCACCTTAACTGATTTAAGAAATCCTTTAAAACTTTTAAACCTACTTTTCCTTTCCGTAGACCCCCAGTGCATTGCTTTCATGCAGAAAAATTTGCAAGAAATTGGACAGTGCACTTGACAAGCTAACCGGCAAATCATTATGGCTGTTCGTAAACTCCAGCCAACTCAGACCAGGTCTTACGAGTGGATTACACAGACGTCACACGAAACATCATGTCGACGTCACTAGCGAAGCTGTCCCATGCTGCAGTTTACGAACAGTGTGGATTATGGCATGGTGGATCGTCTGCTTGACTCTTGAGCATGTTTAAAAGCAGTTGACTTTCTTTGGAAGTAGTATTATGTGTAAATGGCATTAAATCTCACCTCTATATAAAGCTCGGCTACATTAATATAAATTCATAGAATATTTTGACAAGTTTTAGAAATTGGCACAAAAACTAACCGCAAAAAACGAATCAACTGTATGCCTACACACCAAAAATAATTATTTTGTAGTATTTTATTGGGTGGTAAATTTAGTTTAGTGCACCAACTAATAACGTTGAATTATAGTAAATGAAATGGCTTTAAAAATATTTATTTCATTACAGTTCAGATCAAAAACTACTTTTTCCATTGTTTTATACTTTTTTCTCTTCAGATACCAGTTTTTGTATAATTTCCCCATATATACATCTACGGAAAGAATTATAAGATAATATTAACTACACCTTTTCCTTCAGGTGTCTTCCTGACTTACGAAGGCATCAAATAAATGATTGCCAGCCATTGAAAGCTGCGACGTCGTGCTTTCTGCTAGTTTTCATTGCAGTCAGTCAAATCTTATGAGCCAAGTAAGCCAGATACGTCACCGTGACGTTGCTCAGCCAGAAGTGGGTTGAACTAGCCGTACTTGGACTGAGTTTATGAACAGATGTAGCCGGCTTCATCTGACTTGGCTGGAGTTTACGAACAGCTGTATAGAACCTGCAGTGAGTCTCATTTATCTCGTACATTCATCATGACTAATGTAATTTTTTTAGAGTTTGATTTTAGAGTTCAACTTAAAATGGTGTGTGTTACATTCGATATCAAAACTAGATTTTAAGCAATTAAAGTCCAATTCTAAGTATACCTAATACAAGGTAAAAATAAGTTCTTCCCCTCTGATAATATCACAAATTGCACCCTGTTTTAATGTCTAGGAAACATTTCATTTCACCTAGGAAGATATCGCAATGAGACAAGTCGAGAATTGTCACAGCCTCATCTCGTCTCCTGTATTGCGAGGTCCTTCTTGTTCTTGTTTGTGCTTATTTTTGTTTCGGTTTCCACTCTGAAGTTGTTAAAATTTATTCTAGATTCACTTTATGCTCAGATAGACTAATCGTGACTGGATCTAAAGTTTAAAGAAAACCATTATGCATGGAATCCCTTGATTACAAGGCAAAATATTTAGTATAAGCAACACATACATTGTGTCACCACTCAAATTTTCACAACGTACAATATGTCATGAAAACAAAAACCTTTATTATTAACGTTTTTCTGCTTTACATGTTGTTTCGATGCTGCGAACCGTCGAAATACTGAATTTCATCCAGAATTGATGAAACCAGGCATCACAGGCTCCTAATTGTCACTAATGGATTAACTTTGCAATTACAGTAAACAAAATATAAGACCTATTTGAAAAAATCAATAAAATATACTCTTGGTATGTCTGGATAAGATGCATAGTAATTTAAATTTATTTTTAGCAATTTCTTCAAATACGATACCAGAGTTTTGAACGAGATTGTCTCGGACATCAAGTATTGTCTCACTTGGATTTTGCAGAGTTATTTCAGTCTCGTCTCGAAATTTTAGAGGAAACAGATACTTTTTCTTGTCTCAGTACCATCTCTATTTTCAAAAAATCTCTTAATATATAGGTTTAAGAATAGTTTTCCAAACATCCTCTTACAAAGTTATGAAAATTATGGGTAGGTGAGTTACAGACATACATTGTACCCTCCAAGTTGGTCTATCGTGTCTCGTCTAGTTTGTGTAAGTATTTAGTTTCGAAAAATTCTATTCCATACTCTTCTGATGAAGATTGGTATCTTATCTTCGAATAGACGCGACCACTTCTTTAACCCCTTTACGCAAAAGAGCATTCATCTGGAGCATGATTTTCTGAGAGTAAACGTTACCTGATTCCATCGTTCCACACATTTTAAACATTTTTCATCTCCTTAAAAAGGTTTCCAAGGGGACAGTTCAATGAACTAACTAGTAGTAAGCACAATGCAGTAAAATAAGTTTACAATGGTTTGAATTTCTGTGGTACGAATGATAATGCTTTAAGTTCTAAACAATATAAATATTTTAATTGAAAATAGGTTCTTTTAACAGTAGCACCTTGCGTCTGTCAAATTATCTAAGGGGGGTACAATTGAATTTACGGATTTAGGGGGTACAGTACCCCCTTCAAAAATTTGGGCTTACCCATTCCTGTGCCACTGATCACCAGTCATATTTTATGCATAGCGTATCTTGCAATAATGTTGCAGGTGAAATTACAGTACAATCCTGAAGTATGATTCAACTGAGTTCCTTTTATTTTCTCAACGTAGTTTTCAACAAGAATAAACATGAAACAATCAAGGTATCCATGTAGTTGTTGATTCTGATAAATAATTTAAATGACTCTCAAAGTTTGTACATTTAACAGCAATATTGTTCATTTAACGAGTGCCTTCATAATTTATTAACTGTGTACACTTTTGGATATTCGTGTTTCTCAATCACAACAATTAATAATGTCAACATTAAACAACCCAGTTAATTTTAGTTACCCAACTCTCAAAACTAGATGCTCCATTACAATTTTATTATAGTTATCTCAATTTTGCATTTAGTCAAAAAGTGGAGAAAATGGGAGGCAGCAATTACTTTCAATAGGAGTTTGCCTTTTGTCTCATTAATTTTGTGCAAAACGCATCTTTCAATACAGATCCAGTGTTGCCACATGAAGGGAAATTCGAACCAAATTTTGAACGAAATGGGATGAAAAATACCAAAATTCCATGGAAATTTTAAGACACCAAACTCAAAAATAGTACAGATTATGTATTATTTATTACTATTATTTTTAAAGTGAAGGAAAAACTGAGTGCACAAAGGGAAATTTTGCCCCTTGGAAAGGGAAATTATGCCCTCAGATTGTGGCAACACTGTACAGATCGTGGATCACCATGACAAGTTATTTAGATTTGTCAAGCACATTAAATATTGTAATTTGAGCTTCAAAGGTTCATTACATAAGTTATGAAGTTTTATACACATCACTACACGCACATTTGAAAATCTAATTTTCATTTAAGAACGTTCCAAGAAAATAATGAATGTTCGAACCTGTGGACTTTAATTACCATTCCAGGGAAACAATACAAAAGTTCCCTGTAGTCTTACGCTAAACAAAGGATTAATATCTTGGGCAACCTTCTACAACACTTGTAGAAACTGTGGAAAGTTCTCTTTCATAGCTTCTCCATTTGTACGAGGTAGGAAGACTTGGGCACAAAACATCTCTCTTGGCTTCATGCAGAAAAATCTATCAGTGGTTTCGGCGTAACTACAAATCTTGTCCATGTTCTCACTCACTTGGTCATTCATGTGTAGTATGCAGTAGACGATTCGAAACTATGCCATCATTCGTTGGGCACTCCACGGGGGGGAGGGCGATGCAAGGCTTCAGCCACGAAGCTGCGAGACACTCTTGGGTGCAAGCCATTGGCTCTAACACAATACACTGGGTAGGTGGTGCTGCCATCTGGAGTTTGCTTAGTTAAACTTTCTAACCAACACTTGAAGGTGTATATAAATGTAGCGAACTCGAACAGGGGTGGAACGTCCTGAATTGGGGGATTTGAATGGCAAAATACAAATATAATGTTTTCGACAGGGAAAATTGCCACAATATGCAGGCATGCAAGTAAAACAAAACCAGAAGCCCAACAACTTCAAATCTTCTGGTAATGTCCATATTTTTCATAATCCCTTTTTACCTAAAACTGGACCTAGATTTCCCTACACCAACGGAAATTTCCCTTCATGTAGCAACATTGCTCTACCAAGCACAGCACAGAAAGCAGGAAAGAGCAAGCTGTTTTCTCCTGGTAACACTGTTTGCAGTGGTGGAACTGACCCTGCTGAGCCACATGTTCCTAATAGCCACCTGTCCACTTTTTCTTCAGCTCCCTTGTCCTCCCTGCATATTGTACAACTGGGGAGGAAACTGGGTCATCAGAAGGGTGTTTGACAATGGTTGGTGGCATACATAAACCAGTCTTTTAAGTTCTTTTAATAGTGTTTAAATTCTGGTTTAAAAGCTTGTATAATATATAATAAGCAATTGCCAAAGGAGTGTGAGTACTGTAATCATGGGAGTGTAAATATGGTAATTTATTTAAACCAACTGAATAAAAACTTGCACTGATTTATAATCTTAAGATATGTACTCACATTTTTAGCTTCTTGAATTTTATCTGCAGAGTAAAACTCAATATTCTTCGCCAACTCTAGAAATTTCAATTCAATAGCACTTAACATTTGAATGATATTTTTTCCAGATTTATCTTGAGGTATAAGAGTTTCATAAATTTCTTGAATTCTCTTCTTAGCTTTTCTGTACAAACTATCTTCTTGCAATTTGTCATCTGCTGTGTATATATATAACCTGCAAAATAATACTTAATGAATTCAGTTCTAGTATTACTTCAATCTGTAGTAAATATCCACCCTAAAAGTTTTTTTTTAAATCTCAATCTCTTTATTAACCCATGGTCCAACAGCCCTTGAGGGCCAAAGCCTACCTCCCAACTGCCAGGCTCTCTCCCACATGCCTCAGCAGAGGTGGGCGATCATCCAACTAGTTATGAGGTGATGTGTGGTCAGCATGACAAACCCCCAGTCATTGTTGTAGGTTTTGTTCATTCTTCATTTCATTTCATTCAATTTCCTCACAATGGTGGGTTGCCACCAGTCCCACACACTGGCTGAAATCTCAGGAGAAATGAAGTTACGGACATTTTGTGGACATAGCCAAAATATATTTTGGCATTCAGACAGGTGCATTCTTTGAAAACGGAATCATCAAGGAACTATGCTGCTGCTTTATCAGCTGAGCAGGTTGATTATTTGATGCACAAGCTTATGGTTTCAATTTCATACCAGAACATAGCTATGCATGAATGACTTGACAGAAGTATGGCAAAATCTGTGTATAAGCAAAGAAAGTGGAACCTGTTTTACACTTTAGCATATGTCTACACATGCCAAATAAATTAAAAATATGTTTTTAACTTTTCATAAAATTTACAGAATTTTTCAAGTCCCTATATCATATTCAAACTTTGTCAACTTCCTTCCACACTACAAATTTTCCCCAAGAATGCACAATTGCTAAAACTTGCTCAGTTAATCAGAAATACGTACTATAACAAACATAAGGAGTTGTTGGAACCCTGAATTATTGAACCTGTGTATTAGTAAAATATAAAGTTAATAGTATACACATAGTGTTGCCATACAACAAGAAATTTTCACTGCATGTTTTGATGCTACAAGGCCTAAAAAAAGGGGATTTTTATCCTATATACAGCTCATGGTTACTAATGCCATTTATTACTTTAACCCCCTACAGATAGCACACGTAGTATTTTGATTTAGAGGAAAAATAAATGTGTGTAGATCTCTGAAAAAATTACTGCTGAAAACATAACTACTATTACATTTATAAGTTATCCATTTTTGCAATATACCATACTAAATTATTCCATTGCAGTAATACTGACCTAAATAACTCCTCAAGTTCTTTTGCTCTCAGCTCACTCCAGGCAATTTGATTTTCAACATTCATTATGTCATGCTTTAAGTCCTGCATATCTTCCTCTATGTTGGCCTGAAAGTACATGGGAAGACAATTACATCCATGTTCCTATCTAAATAAAAACAAGAAAATAGCTGGAGATACATATTTACTTACAACCTTTCAAAGACTCAGCCTGAGAAATCAGCAAATTTCAAGGCATCTTGTTTGCCAGGAGGCAGATTTTTGTGAAAAAGTGGTTAATGGTAGTGAAAAGGCATTTTGTGTCCTTGAATTTTGTAAATCGAAGTCCGTTACATCGGCTCGTGCAAAGTATCATGAGGAAGCACCTTCAGACAACTCTACACGATGATGTTATACTCATTATCAGAATCTCCTACCCTGGCCTCCTCGCTCCCCTGACTCTTCACCCTGTGATTTTTACCTGTTGCATAAAGGATGCTGTTTATGTTCCATCCCTACCTCAGTCCATTACAAAACTGCAGGTTCAAATTAAAGAAACCATCCACCACTGGCTACCATTTTGCAAAAACTGCCTCCTGGGGGGCATTAATGCAGCTATACATTAAGAATAAGAGACATGCAAAAACTTGGCCAGTTTCTGACTAGACTGCAGTAGCAACGTTAGCTTTTTTAATAACACAGTATCCAGTAATATTTTCATCAAATCCAGACAATGATTTTGGAAAGCCACAAAGCCGCATATTTGTTGTAAAATTTCATTCTTTCTGAAACACCTTTTCCAACATGTTGTGCATTAACAGTTAACTTTTATTTTTCTATTCTTTGCAAGGCAAGATGAACAAAGAGATATGCAAATTACATTTACTTAAGCATATGACAGATGTTAACTATAACTTTAAATTAATATTAGTGCAAAAAAATTAAGAAAATAAATGACAGTCACATAATTTTATTTCTAAAGGAAAATATGTAAAAAATTTAACTTAGTCTTTATTAAATAATGCTGGCAGTCAAAAGAAACTAACACAGTAACAACAACAACACTTCAGAAAATGTCACTTAATATGAAGTATCCAGATAATTTTTTTGTGGGGGGTAATGAGTGTAATGACTAAAAACATGCTGAAATTGTCAAATATACTACTTCCATAATTCTACTGCTAATGTCTCTTATCTACTTTAGGTTAGTTGTAAAACTTAGCTTATAATAGATGTCCAATGAATAAGTTGATTATGAAACTGTATTAAATAAGCGCAGCATTGCTATATTCTTTCTTTCTCTATTTTGGTTATTTTATGTTGCTTTTGAGTTAGTGATGATGAAGATGAATGATGAACTAATGACCTCTCCCTCCCTTTGACCATACGCCACTGTGGAGGCAGTAAAAATATCGAATAACTTGCTTGAAAATAAATGCAGAGATTCGGAACTTGTTTTACCATGATGGGCACATGGTGCTCTACCAAATTATGCCCAGTTCGCCATAGGTCATCTGGGAATGGTAACGCTCGCCCCTCCAACCATATGCCACTGTGGAGGCAGTAAAAATATTGATAATGAAATGGATGATGGGACAAAGATAATTATATCCATGCCTTACCCAGGGTTCAAACCTGACATCTCTGGCTTCATAGCATATTATGTTGACCACTCTGCCATGAAGGCTTGTGACACTGCTGTATTATATTCTGTTAGCATTCAAAATGGAAGTATTCAAAGAAAGATACAATGGAATAACAATTTATTAAAAAATAAGTGAAAATTAAAATTTTACCTGAAGAATTGTTGTGCATTTTTCCACCTTACTTAACATTATCTCAGATTCCTTGACATGGGCATGCAAAGAAACATTCCACATGTCTACATGGCTAAATATCTGCAATAATTGAATTGGTTCCGTAAAATATAACTCTGGAAAAGAAAAATGCATAAAGAATATTCTTACAGATGTGGCACAGAAAAAATGAAATGTGTGTAATTGCATTAACACAATATATATGGAGCTTGCTATGAACAGAAGAGCTTCACATATATACTCTATGTGATCAGAAGTATCCGGACACCCACCTGAAAATAAAGTACAAGTTTGGGCAACCCTCCATCGGGAACACTGGCAGTCAATACAGTGTTGGCCCACCCATAGCCTTGATGACAGCGTTCACTCTCACAGGCATACTTTCAATCAGGTGCCGGAAGGTTTCGTGAGGAATGGCAGCCCATTCCTCGCAGAGCACCAAAATGAGAAGAAGTATTGATGTGGATCGGTGTGGTTTAGCACGAAGTCGGCATTCCAATACATCCAAGAGATGTTCCATGGGATTCAAATCAGGACTCTGTGCAAGCCAGTCCATTAGTGGATGTTGTTGTCGTCAAACCACTCCCCCACAAGCCCTGCAGTATGGACGGGTGCTCGGTCGTGTTGAAAGACACAATGGTCATCCCCGAACTGGTCTTCGACGGTAGGCAACATGAAAGCTGTTCAAATGTCAACGTAAGCTTGTGCCGTGACATTGCCATGTAAAGCAACAAGGGGGTCAAGCCCCCTCCAGGAGAAACATGACCACACTGTAACCCCGCCACCTCCGAATTTCACTGTCGGCACTGTACAGGCTGTTAAATGTCGTTCACCAGGCCACACCCACACCCTACCATCAGATCGCCACATTGTGTACTGTGATTCATCACACCACACAAAGGTTTTCCACTGTTCTATGGTCCAGTTTCGATGCTCCTTGCACCACACGAGGGGGCATTTGGCATTTTTCTGTGTGATGTTCGACTTATGGGCAGCTTATCGGCCATGGAAACCAAGTTGCCGCACTTTGCGCCAAACAGTAATGAGGCTTGGAGTAGATCCTGATGCAGTTCGAAATTCATGTGTGATGGTGGCGATGGATGATTGACGATAATGCTCTACGACCCACTTCAACACTCGATGGTCTCTGGAGGTCAACATGGGAGGTTGGCCTGCATGCTTTTGGGTTGTACACATCCCTTCACTATAACATCGGAAACAGTGGACAGAGGGATGTTTAGGAGGGTGGAAATCTCACACAGACTTCCTACACAAGTGGCACCCAACCAACTGATCACGTTGAAAGTCATTGAGTTCCTCAGACCATCCCATACTGCTGTCTCACACTGTCTGCAGACTACTGAGTTTGCTGACTATGCATTCCATCCGGTAGATGGCAGCACTGTGTCGCCCTTTATGATAAACACACGTATTGCAGTGTGTCCGGATACTTTTGATCACATAGATTTGATTGATTGATTGATTTGTTGTTTTAAGTCCACTTTATGCACAGTAAGGCTAATCGGGACTGGACCTACAGTTTAAAGTGGGATCCGAACCACTTGTGCCTCCACCGGGCACATATAAATGCATATAAAGTATTTTTTGCCTTGTCTTGCAGGCTGCTGTAAAAGAGAAGAAACTTTGTTGTTAAACAACAATATGTACAGGGAAACTGACATCACTGAACACTCCAAGTCACAGTAGTGTAATGACATGATATAGTGCTGAACTTGGATATGTTTCTTATACCATCAATATTGAACACACAGTAAATGCAGTGACGTGCACTGAGGAGTAGCTAGTCTAGCAGAGATAGATCAATCAATCTCAAATCTCTTAATTATTTTCAAATCACAATATATATTGTTTTCTTGAAGCCACAGTTCATATGCAACACTTTTTTTCACGCGCTTCTTGTCCCTTGGTGCATTCAGCGGCCTAGCTCGCTCTTTCTCCGCCTCACAGTTCCAGGTAGAAACGGGTTTTCGAAGGGAAAGGGAAGATTTCTGCCTCTACCTCTCTTGCCCCTTTGCTCCCGCTCCAATGGTTGAAAGCCCGTGCTTTCAGGTCCTCCAGTCTATCTCCTAAAGGACAGATAGGGGATCGGATTCCCTTCGCTTCCTTTGTAAATCCTCTAAAGAACTAATGATACATTTTTCTGCAGTACTTATGATCTCTGTATTTACACTACATACAATATGTATGTATAATATGGGATGTACTTTTATTATTTATGCAATTGGAAAGTCTTATGTGCAGATAAAAATTTTATGTTTTTTTTTAAATATGGAATATATAATGATTAAATAACAAATATTTGCTCACGCTCTCTCTTGCTCTCATTTTAGTAGTGTTTTATTTAAATATACTCATCTCTTGGCCTCCAATAAAAAAATGGATAAGCTAAACAATCATAAATACGGATGTATTTATTTGGGCAAGTGAACGTGCGTTCTAATTCTTGTTGTTGGTTTGGTTTATTTTACTTCGCTTTTCTGCCACATTTGGTTATCGCGAAAATGAGGATGAGTGATGATATGATGAACGGACCTCACAATCACAAAGAATAATTCAGGCCGGAATTCGTGACGAGCCAGCATTCTTGTCCTTATGTGTTGTACTCTGCCTGCAGTGAATAATGAAAAAATGAGAAATGAAAAATGTATCCCAGAACTCAAAAAGCCAAATGAATATCATTGAAGAAAGTAGAAAAAAGGTTTGTTTAAAGGTGTGTTTTGTTACCCATCGCTTTTTCTAGCTGTATAGATTTAATCGGAATAAGTATCTAAGAGCTTGGAAAGTCGTGAGGGACAATCATAAACAGAGAATTCTAGGCTCCTGATTTCACAGTGCCCTGCAGATGCACTGGGAGGAAATTATTTGTATTTTCTTCTCTATTCCATCGCTTTACCTAATTTCTATCATGACAATGAACATTGAATAAATTAAACGGGTGAAGAGTGGTTGCAAAGAAACACTCACGCAAAGGCCAGGGCTCGAGTCCGGATCCTTCAGTAACGAGATCGTGAGATAGGGAAATTAGGGAAATCAAGCAATGCAAAATTTTTGAAAAAACGTTAATCATATATAAAGATGATATTTCAAAAATTCAATTGAAAATTACTACTCAGGAAAAATGCAGTTTGCTTTACCGATACCCACGTATCCGAATGGTTAGCTCCTTCCTCACATGTTTGTTGTCGGCCGACCTCCGTGGGGGAGTGCAAGTGGTCCCGGATCTGTACCCGATGGAGGCATATAGTGGTTCGGATCCCACATTAAACTGTAGGTCTAGTTCCGATTAGCCTTTCTGTGTATAAAATGGACTTAAAACGTCAAATCAACCAACCGTGGGGGAGTGGTTACCGCAGCACGCTACAACACCAGAAGTTCCGGGTTCGAACCCTTACCTGGACATGGGTGTTCTTTGTGTTTGTCCCTTCATTAATTTTGTCGTATCATCTTTGCGATTAACCAAATGTATCAAAAAAGCGAATCAAATCAAATCATTCATTGATTGATTGTTTGATTTGGTTTATTTTACTTCGCTTTCCACCATATTTGGCTAATCGCGAAGACGATACGATAAAATTGATAAAGGGGCACACACACAAAGATCACCCATTGCCAAGCCGAGATTCAAACCCGGCATCTCTGGCTCAGTAGTCAAATCAAATCGTTTTTGATTTTCGAAAGTGGGTGGAAGTTATGTGTACAATTTTTTGTAGTCATTCCTAACCTTGCAATTTTTCCTGTATTTGACGTTCTTCTTTTAGGAATACTGGGCCCTAAAAGAAGGGGGGATTATGATCCGTTGGGCACGCCACTCATTGCTACCCAAGTGTCGACGTCACTGCACGTCACTGAGTAAATGTGATGTTTTTATGTTCTGGAGAGCTGTAGGTCATACACGACTGGAAGTTAATGTCTAATATATTTCATGAGTAATGCTTTTGTCAGCATCAATAGGCTCAAAGAAGTGTGTTTCTGGCCTCCATGGCAGTGTGATTAGCAGGGAACGGATTTATATGTAGTAAAAATGTGCTAAATATGTAAATACATATTTAGTTACTTTTACCGAAGTATTGAGTTACATATGGACATAAAATTGTAAGAAAATAAAAAAAGTACCTTTTTAATAATACAAGACACTACAGGAGCTACATAAAATACTGTCTTTGCATTGTAACTATTACTGCGGCTGTCTTGAAGAGAAACCAGAAGCGAATTCCATATGTGTGCCACCAAAATTGTTGCTGCTCCTATCAGGTATGCAACTATTAGCAAGGGTGGGGTTAGAAATGGGCTGTTCGACTTGAAACTCTCTTCGAACGTTGACAAAATAACGTTTGTAACAACCAGGAGCCAATACTTGAGCACTCATTCTCTATTGTTGACAACAATTGTAAATAAACAGGAATTTCAAACGTTTTAGAATAGCAAAAGCAAACAGTTGGGAGGTGTACAATTGCGGAGAGAGGGGGGGGGGCATTATTGTTTCAGATGACAGAAAACTTGTAATTAACGCAATTGCAGGGAATTGAAAAGGTTGTAAACTTCTGTTTGTTTAATGTTGCTTCACATTTTGTCAGTTACAGTGGCGTATGCTGGTTTTAATGAGTGGGTAATCTCCGACCCTTGATTCATCCACCCACTCCTGTAGTCTCCCTGCAAATTTACCTCAGCATCCACACAGGATTTATGAATATATGTGTGGAACATTTTACCTTATTGTTGCAACCACTATCGATTAATTGTTGTGATTGCAGTTAATCTACGTTTAGAATTTCAAATAATAAAACAAGAAAGTATAAAAGTATATAAAAAACAACCTGTAACATAGAATATGAAAGGAATGTGCTAGTGAAATAATTCATGCTGTTTGATTGATTGAGTTAGGTTATTTTATGTCGCTTTTTTGCCACTTTTGGCTAATTGCAATGAGTGATGATATGATGAAGTTGATGAAGGGACATTTACAAAGAACACCCATGCCCAGGCAGGTATTCGAACCCTGGACCTCTGACATCATAAGGAGCTGTGCTAAGCACTTTGCCAAGGAAGTTGGTGTAATTTCTTGAATTTTTATTGTAAATTTTAATTTATTTAATTATCTTCATCTTCAATATTTAAGCTTTTTTCCTTTAACTAATTCTGTTCACATAGCAGAGATGAGGAAAACAGAAGCAAATGTAAAATGATAATTAACATGGAATTGGTTTACAAATGTTATTCAGATTTCCCTGTTTCTCGTGCACTTTCAGATGTATTTTCCCTACTTCCCTTTTCAGTACGTAATTTGTGAACCTAGAATTCTCGTTCCTGAGAAATTTCCCTGTCGTAAACACAGCTCCTACAATACAAAGCCATCTGAGAAGAATGGCAGAAGAGGGTGCCAGCTGGGGGAATGACAAAGGCTCTCGGGTGGAGAGTATGATTGGTGGACTCTCTCCAGAAGGAGGTTACCCTGGCCATGGAATCACTGTGTGTGGGAAGCAGTGTTTCCTTCTCCTCTCCCCTCCCTCCCTGCCAAGGGATTTAAAGGGAGTCAGTAGAATCTCACCTTGCCAAGATTCCACCAGCTAGAGAAAGCCTCTCAGACATTCAGTGGCATGGTTGAAAACATTTGCGCACTGGAAGCAAAGAAATGTATGAATCAAAGATTGGTTCAGAAGAATATTGTGAAGAAATAAAAAAATATATATATTTTTTAAAATTATGGCCGGATCATCTCTGATTACCTAGATGACCCAGACTATACACCAGTGGTCAGTTATTCACAAGAAATTCACCCAACTCTTTCGGTCACACGGAGACATGTATTAATGCACGAATATGGAGTATATGTTGAGAAACGTTCTGAAATACAGAAATTATATGTAAAAATAACTAAAATATGTAAAATATGAGCCAAAACCTAATACATGTACAAATATGGAAAATATGAACTGAATATTTCCAGTCTGCATGCCATGATGTGCAAAGATAATACAAAATATAACTGATTTCAGCTTCATACATAAATATGTATTTACATATAAATCCATCCCCTTGTGATTAGCAAAGCATGCTACGGCACCAGCAGTCCTGCATACAACACTCAACCTGGCCATGGGTGTTCTTTGTGAAAGTCCTTTTATCAATTTCATCATATCATCATTTATCCTCATGTTTGTAAATTAGCCAAAAGTGGCATAAAACCAAAGTAAAATAAACCAAATTAATCAAAGTGTGCAACCTTTTCTCCTTCAATAGCTCTAAGAGAGCTAAGCACCAAATCAACATACTATTGTCATCTACTTTCTTAATATCAGTGGTAAGGCAGAGAAATGAATGTTTATGTAACTGTTATTCTTTTGGGAGAAAAGTAGTGCCCTGTCACTAGCTGGAGGTCATTAACATTGTCATTCATACTTCCATCAGCAGCAGCCACCTACATAGTGTGGACTGCATATTTACTAGGTACCAGTGGCAGCTCATGCTACTTATTGTTAGGAGGGCTGCATTGATAAATAAAAAATAATAATAAAAAAATCCAAAACTATTTGAAGATGAAATCCATGTGGCAAACTTTCAGTGAATTATTCATTTTTACTTGTATGATCTACCATTCAGAACACCAGATTATATAACTTACTGCCAGAAAACAAATAACTCTTTGAATCGATTCGAAAACTTAAACAATCACGCACTTACTGACAAGTGAAACGGACTTGTTACATGGCCGGCCACTGTTTCTCTCAGTAATCAAATGTTTATGTGCAGTGTCTGCCATCATAGTGTGAGAGGTTTCAATTTCTACCACTTCGCAGTGCCAATGTACATTGGACTGCACCCACTTTTTAGCATTACAAGGGCATAGCAAGGAGGGAAGTGGAAGCAGTGCTTACATTAGTGTTAACATGAAGATGTACTGGCAGTCCCCGAGGGGGAAGCGGCTTTATATATCAGTTTGCCTCTTGTCGCACGCCAAGTGAATTTGAAACCTCTACACAGTGCAACGGGATTCAGTAAGATAGAGGAAGTATAAATATTTAATTTTTGCACTAATGACAACATCGGCTGCCACTGCTAGGTACATATCACATATACTTGACGGAGAAAGCTCTCTACAGTCTTGTAGAATTCATGGAAGATGACAATGCAACTTAGAAACATGCAGAATAGTTTTGTTTATGTTTAAGTACTCAAAGAGGCAGATAGCAATGTACTAAACAATGTGTTTTTTTTATTTTTGTTTTTGTTTTTATGAGGTAATAATGATATACTAACTATTTTGTATATTCATGTTTTCTATGTCCTGTAATGAAGGTTGTAAAAAAAATCAGTAAATAAACAAATTTTCAATCATCTAAATGCATTTCCTCTTGTGTGTTACAGTATTTAAATTCATAAAATATACTTTGAAATTATTTTTAGCCACTTAGCATTCATGCAAAAATTTTAGACCATGTGTTACAGAATTATCAAACTATGTGTTAAAGATTTGAAAACAAACGGCACAACAATAAAATATAAAAATGAAAACAACATTTCATCAATATCACACCCAAATCTTCAGGTGAGGTGAGATAAAATGAAAGCATATCTTGTCTGCAGTTTTACCTTTAACTTTTACATCCTCTTGCCTCAAACTACGTACATGCATTCTCACCTGAAAATGTCAATACAATGTTCATAAAACATTTTTTCTTGCAGTTTTATTGTAGTTCTATGCATATTTCTTTTCTTTTTTATCTCTGTAAATTTTAACAAATAGGAAAATTATACATTTTAGTGTAACTATTTTATAAATTAAATTTTATATATACGGATAGAAATTTTGGAAAGAAATGTGCTGTACTAACAGCAGGAAGACAATCTTTCATTACTCCGATATTAAGTATGGAAATATAATTTCTTGCACAATAAGATCTTGTATTATAATCACATACCAGGTTGTGGTGTGTCATTTTCATACTTCTTCAGAAAGTCTAAATTGTCCAGCACATCCTTTCGTTGCTCCTCCTCCTGAAGATATGGATCAATAACTGAGGTGTACTCATGATGGATATATCCTGTATCTGTTGCATCTCTATTAATATAGTCATAATTTTTTCTCCATTCCATTGGACTAATCAGAAATAGAAACTTCTGATACAATTTCAGAGTTCTAAACGTGGTCTCAGCTTTGTCTATGGTGTATACCAGGGCTTTAATTGTCCAATTCAATTTCTCAATAGTTTTGCTTTTTTGTGCTGTGATGCATTTTTCATTTTCTGCACTGAAATAAAAAAAAAATTAATACTTGTGCCAAAATATGATATTTATGAATAGTGTTTAATGTACTTATAAATGTGCTCATGTACAAGGTGATTCTAAACAAACAAAAAACAACAGTAATGGTCACTTCTGGCCCAAAACTCCACTTTCATCTAGCTTTCGCCACATCATGTGGCTTCATCAGTAGGCTGGACAAGATTTCAATTTCAAAGGACAAAAAATCAGGTTAAGTTAAAAGTGGGGAAGATTTTTCCCTGTCATGATGTGGTGAAACCTATCGAAAAGTAGAGGCATGTTCCAAAAAATGACCATTAAGAGAGTGAAAATATTGGTATGTTGTGTCAGGTACACTCTGTCAAAACTAGAAACTTTCAGAGTATGTGGAAGACATTGACATTTTTTCACATAGTATCTATTGAGGAGATATGTACAGATGGCACTTAATATTCTGCCACCACAACAATAGTGCATGGAATTTAACCATATCATTACCTTGATGTTCCCTCGATACTGTCACCAGCCACATTCAAATATGTAAGCCATTTCAATCACAATCAGTGTGAGCAATACAATACTTGTTGTGGAAACTCGATGGTATGAATAGAAAAGGCCTACAATTCTATCACTGTTACAGTTTAGTTTTTTGCTTTAAATCCACTTTATGCATGGACAGGCTAATCGGGACTGGATCTACAATTCAAAGTGGGTCCAAACTGCTATTGTATCACTATTGGTCCACTGTGTATCAAACCCAGAATACCTTGATTACAAGGTGAGGACGTTATCATCTGGGAGGCCCTATCATTGTGATAGAAATTGCCACTTGAGTTCAGATTTGATATTACCTATGTATCATTAATAACCCAGGAAGCACAGCTTACAATTATGAATGCAGCCCCCTCCCAGTGGTGCAGGAATGGGGGGTACAGGGGTACATTGTACCCCTCAAATTTTTGAAGGGGAGTACTGTACCCCCTAAATCTGAAAATCCCTTTGTACCCCCTGTACCCCCCTTAGATAATTTAACAGATGCAAGGTGCTACTGTTAAATGAACATATTTTCAATTCGCTCAATAAAAAAGGTTTAGGTATAGTGTTTATAACTTACAAGCATTATCTAATTTATCTTACTTAGCTACCACAGAAATTCAAACCATTGTAAACTTATTCTGCTACATTGTGCTTGCTACTATGTAGTTAGTTCATTGACCTGTGTTCTTGGAAACCTCTTTAAGGGGATGAAAATTGTGTAAAATTTCTGTGAAATGATGGAATCAGATAAAGTTTACTCTCAGAAAATCACGCTCCAGATGAATGCTCCTTTGTGTAAGGGGGGGGGGGGATACACTTTTCTAAATAAGTGGTCGCGTCGATTCATAGATAATATATAAATCTTTATCAGAAGAGTATTTGACTGACCTTTTCTTTTGAATTTTTCAAATGGAATTTTCCGAAACGAAATACTTACACAAATGAGACGAGACACTGGGGGATACAATGTACTCCTGTACTTCATAACTTTGTTAGAAGGAAAACTATACTTAAACCTATATATTAAGAGATTTTTGAACATAGAGATGATACTGAGACAAGAAAAGTCTGTGTTTCCTCTCAAATTTTGAAACGAGACTGAAATAAATCTCTGCAAAATCAAAGCGAGGCGATACTTGATGTCCGAAATGATCTTGTTCGAAACTCTGGTATCATATTTGAAGAAATTGGTAAAAATAAATTTAAATTACTGTGTGTCTTATCAGACATACCAAGCGTTTAAATGTATTGACTTCTTTTTTTCAAAATGTCGTGTATTTTGTTTACTGTAATTGCAAAGTTAATGCATTAGTAATAATTGCAAGCCTGTGCTGCCCGGTTTAATCTATTTATAATATAATTCCGTATTTCGACGGTTCACAGCATCGAAACAAGATATAAAAACAGAAAAACGTTATTAAGAAAAGTTTTGCTTTAATGACATATACATTGTAAAACTTTGAGTGGTGACACAATGTACGTGTTGCTTATACGAAACATTTCGTGGGTCAGGACGAGATATCTTGCCTTGTAATTGAAGGGTCCAATATGCACTGAGCTTTGGATTCCACTTTAAACTGCAGATTCAGTTCCGATTAGCCCATGAAGTGGATATAAAGTACATAGAATAAGTTTTAACAACTTCTGAGTGGACACCGAAACAAAAGAAAAGCACAAACAAGAACGAGAAGGACTTCAGCACACCGGAGGGCCTCCCCGATGGCGCAGTGGTAGCGTCGTCGCCTTGTAATCAAGGGGTCCCAGGTTCGATACCCGGTGGAGGCACGTGGCACAGTGGTTCGGATCCCGATTAGCCTAACTGTGCATAAAGTGGACTTAATACATTAACTCAAACAAACTCAATCTCACCACACAGGAGAGGAGATGAGGCTGTGACAATTCTCGACTCATCTCATCTCGATGTCATTCCTAGGTCCAATGAAAGGTTCCCCTTTCCTAGACATTAGAACAGGGTGCAATTTGTGATTTTATCAGAGGAGGAGAACTTACTTTTACCTAAGTATTAGATATAGTACCTAGAATTGGACATTAATCGCTTAAAATCTAATTTTGATATCGAATGCAACACAAACACAACGCCATTTGAAGTTAAACACTAAAGTCAAAATGGAAGAAAATTTCATTAGTCAAATGAATGCATGGAATAAATGAGGCTCACTGCAGGTCCTGTGGTTTGCCAGTTGGCTTGTCAAGGCCACTGTGTTATCTAGACTAGACTTCATTCAATTTCTTGTAAATTTTTCTGCATGAAAGCAATGCCCTGGGGGTATAAGGAAAGTAAAAGTATGTTTAAAACTTCTAAATTATTTTTCTAATCAGTTGAGGTTAGGTTTATGACATTTCACATTCGGTTGGTAGATATTGGTAGATTTTTGATTGAATTCACAAAGTCTTTGAGTAAGATGGGAATGTTTGATTGAGTGATTTGGTTTATTTTATTTCAAATTTCAGCCACTTCTGGCTAATCGCGAAGATGAGGATGAGTGATGGTATGATTAAATTGATGAAGGGACACTCACAAATAACACCCATGCCCAGGCTGGGATTCGAACCAGGGACCTCTGGCATCGTAGAACGCTATGTTAATCACTCCGCGACGGTGCCTGGTGAGGTGGGAATGTGTTTTGGACTTTCTTTGTAGATGAGAAAATATTTAACTGTGACGCGCACATGCTTTTGCTTACATTCAAGTTCACCTTTTCACGTAAATGAGGAATTGACAAGTCACCTTAAAACAAGCATGTATATGCATTTAATACTACTAAATACGAAAAGAAACCTTGGCCAGCTTTTCATATTATCCACTGAAGATTGAAAAGAGAAATAAAACAACTTTCGAGCGTTTGGCATTTCTTTGCTTGCTCTGAGATCTGAAGGATTTCAGTTTTGTATATATAATGATAGTATTTTCAGTGCTTGAAGAACGTCATTAGGTACAAATAATTATGTTACAAATAAATGCTTTGTCAAATGTTTTACAAACATTCCAAACTTAGACCCCTTACGAGTTGATTGGGAACCATCTAAACTCAATATTTCTTTTAAAAAATACAACACCCTATAGATGTCTGAGGAAATACCGAATACATGGCTTCTAAAAGGCATTGGATGTGGTAGACATCTGCCATAAATTGTTTAAAGATATTTTTATGCTTAGCTATGGGACTTTAAAATTAAAATGAACTGAACTGATGTGGCCTCTGTAAGTATGATATCTTCAATAATGTGGTTTCTATATCCAGTTGGTGAGAGACAATTATTCCTGGTTGGGATAGCTGAAGATAGAGGAGAAAGGGGAATCCTAATCACCCCCTCTAATCTCACCCTGCATTAAAAATCAATAGCTGTATCTTTGTTCGCAATTTTCACATTTCGAACTCCTGATATTCCGTTTCGTTAAATTCAAAATGAGCCCATGAACAAGGTCCACAGCTTTATATTTTTCGGAATTGTTATCTGGTTAAAATCTGTTTTTAAAATGACCATAAATACTAAGGAAAACAAAGAAATAAAAATTATTTATGCCAATTTTTAATAAAAAAACACGAAATTCGTGTGCTGTTCTAAAATGGAATATTTCCGATGCCTTCACATACCTATAGGTACTACTTTTGAAGTAGTATATGTGTAGTGTATATATGTACGTCTCTGTGTGTATATATATATGGGAGGCTGAATTTTGTACCCCCCCAAATGAAAAACGTTCCTGCACCAATGCCCCCCCCCTCAAGTTATCAACTATGCCTCCATCAATATTCTTCAGCATTTTACATTTACAGTCACTTACACACACACTCATGCTTGCTCGCTCACACACTGGTGGGGGGTGTAAGGGGTACCTTCCACGTAGGGGCCCAAAACTCAACCTCACTTCTACATAGTACACCCTGGACTGTAGACTAACAAGGCTCTGGCGACTGGCACTATGGCCAGTATAATTTTGTGTGTGTTGTCCTGTGCTGAGTGCCCGTTTAGAGCCTCAGCTTTTAACAGAAGTCACAAGATTTTAAGATTTTTAGTTATGCAACGTTAGAGTTGTCATTTGTAATGATAAGGGGCTGGCCCCTGTATAATGTGACGGGTGCAAAATAGCCTAAGTGCTGACGCACCCACAATTTTAAATTCAAATTCAAAATTCACACACTGGTGGAGCACATGCTCACTTTTACAACCAGTAGTCCTACATTTTGTTTTCATGTGAATAGTTTTCTAAATGAAGATTTGAAAGAATCCATTAGGTAACTAACAAACAAATGTAAAATATGAAAATAATCTGTTATTATTTATTCTATTTAAAATGACTTCCAACTGTTAAAACTCTTACTTACATGTACACACACATACATAAAGTGAGAGAAAAACAAAGATTACCAAAATAAAATGTGGAAATTTCAAATATTATACCTTTTCAGAGCCTCTGTTGCTAATCTGCTATTTTCCTGGACATGATCGTCAAAAGTTTTCTCATAATGATGAAATTTATCTTCCACGGCTTTGAAATGAGTATATTTCTGGAGAAGGATGGAATCAACCTTTGCTAATTCCCTTTTCTTAAGTTGAACAATGAGCTGAAATGTAAAGTTTCTTCCTGAGAAAGTGCACATTTGTAGGAATCACTTAGTTAACATGCAAATCATTTTTTTAAAAAAAGTGTTTTAAAGTGAACTTCTATATTAAAACCTTCTCTTAGGTACAAGTATTTATAACAAAATAAAAGTAATTCTTTATTTTTTGATTTACCAAACAGCCTTAACTGCAACATGAAAGTTACAAAACAAATA
The DNA here is from genome assembly GCF_977018435.1 of Lepisma saccharinum. Lineage (NCBI taxonomy): Eukaryota > Metazoa > Arthropoda > Insecta > Zygentoma > Lepismatidae > Lepisma > Lepisma saccharinum. The sequence continues at coordinate 24,051,360 of NC_139230.1, read as the reverse complement.
TAAAAGAGTAACGATGCTTGGCCAATCCTATGTTTTCATACACCTAAACTTTACAAGGAAGAATCGTTTCTAGTGCATTTACATATTTTTAGTTAATATGCATTGATTGGTTTAAAAAAATAAATTTTTAGGCTACTCTAAGAAGGGCTCTATTTCAAATGAATTTGTCCCACAAATAAAACTCAAATTCTCCCAGGTTTTAAGCATAAAAATTGGATGTGTGTAAAAAATTGGTGAGTTGATAATAATGCAGTACTGCCTGCGTTCAAGAAGCCATTTAATAGATTATTATGAAATAAGCAGGATGGGAAAATGGGTATTCTTTCCTACAGTGACGTGCGGTGATGTCAACACTTGGGGTAGCCATCAAAGGCGGAAAAGATTGCAAATTGAGAAATGACTACTAAAAAAGGTACATGAAACTCCTATTTCAAAAATAAAAAAAAGATTTGATTTGACTACTACGCCAGAAATCCTGGGTTCGAATCCCAGCCTGTCCATGGGTGTTCTTTATGTGTGTCCCTTCATCAATTTTATCATATCATCTTAGTGTTTAGCCAAAAGTGGCAGAAAAGCGAAGTAAAATAAACCCAATCAATCAAGGATTTGATTTGATTTTTGTTACTTAGCATTGCTTTTGCCACATTTGATTAATTACGATGATGATACAATAAAATTGATGAAGGGACACACACAAAGAACACCCATGCCCAGTTTGGGGTTCAAACCTGGAACCCGTACTGTTGTAGCATGCCGTGATAACCACTCCCCCACAGACATCTGCCGACAACAAAGACAATTTGATTTGATTTGATTTATTTTACTTTGCTTTTTGTGCTACTTCTGGCTAATTTGCGAAAATGAGGATGAGTGATGATATGATGAAATTGATGAATAGGCATCACAAGCATCCATGCCCAAGCCAGGATTCGAACCCGGGACTCCTGGCATCACAGCGTGATGTGCTAACAACTCCGCTATGGGGGCCGGTAACAACAAAGACAAGAGAAAAGCACTAACCATTCGGATACGTGGGTATCAGTAAAGCAAACTGCATTTTTCCTCAGTGGTATTTTTCAATTGGATTTTTGAAACACCATCTTTGTATATGATTAATGTTCTTTGAAAAAAAGAAATTGCATTGCTTGATATCCCTAATTCCTCCATCTCACGATGTCATTACTGAAGGATCCAGGTTCGAGCTCTGGACTGTGCATGATTGTTTCTCTTGTATCCACCCTTCACCCGTTTAGTTGAATCGACGTTCATAGTCATGGTAGAAATTAGGTAAAGTGATGGAAGAGCAACGTTAAAAAAAATACAAATAATTTCTTCCCAGGGCACTGCAAAATCAGGAGTCCAGAGTTCTCTGTTCATGATTGTCCCTCATGACTTCCATAAGCTCATTAGTTACTTATCGTGATTAAATCTATACAGCTAGAAAAAAGTGATGGGAGATGGCAAAAATTCAATATATTAAAAGGGGATAAACTGGTAATGAAATACACTTTTTTGTAGTTTCTTCAATAATATTTATTTTGTTTCTTAAGTTCTGGGATACATTTTTCATTCCAAATTATTTCATTATTCACTGCAGAGTACAACACACAGGAATAAGAATTCACGCTTGTCATGGTTTCGAAGCCTGGCCTGGACATGGATGTTCTTTGTGAGGTCCCTTCATCAATTTCATCATATCATCACTCATCCACATCTCCGCGATAACCAAATGTGACAGAAAAGCAAAGTAAAATAAACCAAACCAACAACAATAAGAACGTGCATTCTCTTGCGCAAATAAATACATCTGTATTTATGACTGTTTAGCTAACTCGTTTTCTTTTTATTGGAGGCCAAGAGATTAGTATATTTAAATAAAACACTAATAAGACAAGAGCAAGAGAGAGTGTGAGCAAATATTTGTTATATATTCCATATTTGGAAAAAAAAAAAAAGCATAACATTTCCAAGTATTTTTTTTGGTCTGCATTCCATAAACAATAAAACTATATTTTTACATCCCACATTATACATACATATTATAAAAAGTGTATAAATTTGTGGTGTAAATACAGAGAACATACACTATGTTGCTATTCGTCACCAGACACCCCTCAAAAAAGAGGGATGATAATTGGAGCCCACAGATTTAGGCATTCGACCCACGAGATTTCCAACACATTTCAGATACCCCGGTCAACAGTGAGTGATGTTATCATGAAGTGGAAGCGAGAGAGGGTCATGACATGCCAACCCAGACACAGTAAACCGAAAATATTAACAGATCGTGACCGTCGATGCTTGAAACATGTGGTGAAGTCAAACTGGAAGGTATCGTTACAGATGGTGGAACAGGAGTTTGATCGGCTTCCAGTAGTGCTGCAAGTGATCGTACTGTCCGCTGGGAGATCGTGACACTTGGTTTTGATGGTCGCGCAGCAGTCCACAAGCTGCATATCACAGCCCACAATGTGACCCGTCGGTTACAGTGGTGCAAGGAACACCGCCATTGGACCCTCGAACAATGGAAATCCGTCCTATGGAGTGATGAATCGCGCTACCAGATGTGACGGTCCAATGGACATGTGTGGGTGTGGTGTATGGCCAGTGAATGCTGTTTACAGGACTGTATCGTACCCACAGTGAAATTCGGTGGAGGTGGCATCATGGTGTGGTCCTGCTTTTTGTTTTCGTGGTATGGTCTTGGTCCTCTTGTTTTAGTTCAGAGAAACATGAATGCCGATGCGTACCAAAAAGTTCTGGACAATTCTGCGCTACAGACATTGTGGGATCAATTCGGTATTGGCCCATACCGGTTTCAGCACGACAATGCTCCATGTCATATATCAGACATTATCAACACGTGGTTCGAGGACATATGTGTGCAAAAACTTGATTGGCCAGCCCAAAGTCCAGATATCAACCCCATTGAACACCTTTGGGACAAGTTGGAGTGCCGCTTGAGAGCCAGGCCATACTGCCCAAAAAACATCCCTGAACTGTTTGCCGCTTTGCAGGAGGAATGGGGCAAGATTCCCGTCAACACGCATCGCAAATTGGTGGAAAGTCTTCCTCGAAGGGTTGCGGATGGGTCATTCCACAGAATTTCATCACAAAAAAATAAAAATGGTTGCTCGACCATTTTTGATTTTCTTCATATTTGGTATGTTGAACCCCTTGGAAAAGAGAAGTCAAAAACAGGTTTCAAATTTTTTTATCTGCTATGGTTTTTAAGTTTCAGGGTGTCGAAAATCGCAAAATTGCGCAATTTCATGAAAAATCAGCTTTTGCAAAATATTTAATATCTTCATAATGAATGAAGATATTTTAAAAATTCAAAGTTTATTGGAATCTGCATATCTTGCAGTACTAAAAAAGTTACATGGTTAAGTTTTGTAATAAAAAGCAACCTATGATCAGTGTATCGGAAATATCAGAACAAATTGTGTAAAATTGCTGAGTTTTGGGTTTTTTTATTATGAAAGGGGGACAGATAACATGTTAATTTTATTTTTATGTTGTAGTAGTATGTTAGTTAATTTACCCTAAAAATAAGCAAGTTGTTAACTGCTCCCCTTTCTGAGATACAAGAGCTTAAATATCGGAAAATTAGCAAAAACCAGCTTTCTGACCCCCCTGTAACTCAAAAGGGGGAGCACGTAGGATTACCAAATTTTGAAGTTGCTTCATATGAATGAGCATGTTCAAAATCTCAAAATTTGGTGTTGTTATTCAAACTACTTATGGAGATACAGGCATTTTCCTTTATTACATTTCAACATCAATTCATCATATGCCTCCTGGTATAAGAAACAGGAAAAATTCTAAAAATAATGTTCACACCTTAGAGGATGGATTTTTAAGAAATAATATCACACATTGACTCACATTAACTGCAGCAATAACAAGATAATGCAGTATTGAGAATGAAGACTGTATGCTTCGTGGTTGTCCTAATTGTCCAGGGACTGAGTTGTTCCACCAGTACCTGCGTGAAGCCATAGATGTTGACAATGAACTCCTTGATTCACCTGTTAACTACAAACAGTGGACCACAACTGAACGTTGTGAGCTACTGTCTATGTCGGATAAACAAGTTATGAAACTTAGAATGCATCATTATATTGCTAAGAGGCAGTCACAGTACATAAAAGACAGAAAAAGTAATCTCAAACCACATCAATGCATAGTACAAGGAGACTTCGCTGAGAACTTCACCTTCATCCTTCAGGATGAGATTCAATCTTACCATTGGGTAAATGCTCAGGCTACAGTTCATCCATTTGTTCTGTATTTTAAAAAGGAAAATGATGCCGATATCACAAACGCAAGCTTCTGCAACACCAAAATAAATGTTTACTTTCTGCAGAGATAATATACCAGGGGTAAAATATTCATATGTTACTAAAGAAAAGGTTGAAGAAACAGCTGAATTCCTAGCTGAAAGATTTCATTCATCTATTACAATAAAGCATACTCGAGGTTTCCACAGTTTTGTCCCTGTTAATAAGACCACTATCAGAGTCCGTCAGACATAATTTTCTGCAAACTTCGAAGATATGAGAATTTCTATTGAGGAAGACTGTGGTTGCAATGTATTATTTGAGTCTGTTAAGATAAGCAGCCATGTGGCATGTATTTATGATGGAAAGTGGTGGCTGGGAGTCGTCAAAGATATATGTGAACATGAACAGGACTTCCATGTACACTTTTTTCATCCTTGTGGTCCAAGTACAAGTTTCAAATTATCCAAGGATGACTATGTGTGGGTAAAATCAAAAAACATTTTGAAGGATTTATCACCATTAGAGGTAACAGCACCTACAGGAAGAGTACATAACATCCAACCAGAGATGAGTGAAGCAATTGAGAGTTGCTTAAATGCAAGACCATGAAATAATAGCCCCCTACTTTGTTAATGAGGAAATATACATTGTTTTTACCATTAGTTATGGCTTATCACAATTTTGTACATTTGCACAACTAATCCTACCTACTCATCAATAAAAAAAACACTTATTATACATTTTCTTGTTTGTTTAACAAAATGGTTATTTTATTAAATTGAGATAAGTCCCCAAGTTGTAGAGTATGAGCACTTATTGAACTGGCTGATTAAAAAAACACCTAAAATATTAATGAAATCTGTATTATATGTTTTCTTTGTGTCAGAGCAGAATAAAAAATAAAAATATTTGTACTTCAACAAATTGTTTTCAGTTTTATTTCTCTAGCAATGTAACGAATTGACGTTGAAATGTCATAAAGGAAAATGCCTGTATATCCATAAGTAGTTTGAATAACAACACCAAATTTTGAGATTTTGAACATGCTCACTCATATGAAGCATCTTCAAAATTTGGTAATCCTACCTGCTCCCCCTTTTGAGTTACGGGGGTGTCAAAAAGCTGTTTTTTGCTAATTTACCGATATTTAAGCTCTTGTATCTCAGAAAGGGGAGCAGTTAACAACTTGCTTATTTTTGGGGTAAATTAACTAACATACTACTACAACATAAAAATAAAATTAACATGTTATCTGTCCCCCTTTCATAATAAAAAAAAACTCAGCGATTTTACACAATTTGTTCTGATATTTCCGATACACTGATAATAGGTTGCTTTTTATTACAAAACTGAACCATGTAACTTTTTTAGTACTGCAAGATATGCAGATTCCAATAAACTTTGAATTTTTAAAATATCTTCATTCGTTATGAGTATATTAAATATTTTGCAAAAGCTGATTTTTCTTGAAATTGCGCAATTTTGCGATTTTCGACACCCTGTAACTTAAAAACCACAACAGATAAAAAAAATTAAAAGCTGTTTTTGACTTCTCTTTTCTAAGGGGTTCAACATACCAAATATGAAGAAAATCAAAAATGGTCGAGCAACCACCTTGTGATGACATTCTGTGGAATGACCCGGATGTCATTGTGGCGAAAGGTGGTCCTACACGATAGTGATGTGGTGCTGTGACCGGATTAACGTACTGGTATGGGGTGTCTGGTGACGAATGGCAACATACAAGGTGTGGCTAGAAAAAAACTTGATTGATGATGCTGTCGACAAATGGCAAGCGCGTCAAGGATAAGAGGTGCATGGGTGTATAACGTGATATCTTGCCTACCGGCTGTGTGATTGCCCAGGGTGCATGGCACTCAGTTCTTCTGTAGTTTATGGATGAAGTGAACTGTACATCTGTGCTCCGTCAGAAAAGAAAATAAGTGTGAAAGTGGAACAGCGTATCAATCTGAAATTTCTTATCAAACTTGGAAAATCCATCACAGATACTTATGATTTGTTGAAGTAAGTGTACGGAGATGTGTGTTTATCATGCACTCAAGTATTTAAGTGGTTTCAAAGGTTTAGACAGAGACGAGAAGTGATTGCGAATTACAAGCATCCTGGATGGTCTTGCACATCAAAAACGAAATCAACATTGCAAATGTCGGTGAATTGATTCGAATTGTGTACCCAAAGGTCAAACTGTCAACCAACAATATTTCATTACGATGCTGACGACCCTTCGGGGGTGAGTAAGATGACGACCTGATTTGTGGAAAAGCAAGTCATGGATTCTTCATCAGGACAATGTTTCTGCCCACACGGCATTGTCAGTCAAGGCTTTATTGGCCAAGTATGGGATCCCAGTCTTAGAACATCCACCCTATTTGCCGGATCTTGCTCTGCGTGACTTTTTTTTTATTCCCAAAGGTCAAATCAGCACTGAAAGGAACCAGATTTAAGACCATAGAATGTGTGAAAACAAAAGCGACGGAGGTCATGAACATGGTTTCGGAAAATGATTTCCAACACTGTCTCCAACAATGGAAAATTCGTATGGAGCGGTGTATCGATAGTGCAGGGGAGTACTTTGAAGGGGACAATGTTCATATTGTACAAAATAACCAATAAAAGAATTTGTAGCAACAGTCCTGTTTTTTTCTAGCCACACCTCGTAGTGTAAGTACTGCAGATTTTTTTCTCCTGAGTTCTTCAGAGGATTTATAAAGGAATTGAAGGGAAACCAATCCCCTATCTGTTCCTATAGGAGATAGACCGGGGTACCATAAACCACGACCTTTCAACCATTGCAGCAGGGGGTGAGGAGCCAAGCGAGGTAGAGGCAGAAATCTTCCCTTTCCCTTCTGGTGTCTGTTTCTACCTGGAACTGGTGAGGCAGAGGAAAAGGCAGCTAGAGTATAAAAAAATAGCTTCTTCCAGCCGATCGCACCGAGGGACAAGAAGCGCATGAAAAGAAAAGTGTTGTATGTGAACTGTGGCTTCAACAAGACAATAAATATTGTGATTTGAAAATAATTAGAGATGGGAGATTGATTGATCTATCTCTGCTAGACTAGCTACTCATCAGTGCACGTCACTGCTTTCCTAACATGTATGAAGAGTAAGCTTATTCAAGGTTCAAGACACAAGAAAGGTGATGCACAAAATATGTATCTTATCTTGATTGCTCCAGTATCAAAGTCTGTATGTAAGCTTTAGTACAAAAGCATCATCATCATCATTCTTCACAGTTTTCTGCTTCTGGCTGGGTCGGCATAGAAGTCAAGCCTCTCCATTTTTCTGGTCTTCCACCACTCCTCTCTTTCCATGGTGTTTGAATCTTGTCCTCTTCTCCTAACACTCTCCACTATCTGCTCTTTCCACTGCCATCTTGGTCTCCCCCTTGGCCTTATTCCCACTACTTGTGTATTGTAAGCTCTTACTGGTAGTCTTTCTGCATATCCTCTTCATGTGTTCAAACCATCTCATCTGTGCCTGATCTATTCTGACCTGGAGCTTCACCACCCTCACTGTCTGTCAGATCTCCTCATTCCTTATTCTATCCCTTCTAGTCTTCCCCAATATACTCCTTAAAAATCATCTCCACTGCCTGCATCTTTCTTTTGTCTCTCTCTGTCATTGTCCAAGTCTGTGCTCCATACATAATTATTGGTACATAGTATGTATTATATATTACCTTCTTGCATTTCATAGGTACATCCCTGTTCCATATTAATCTTCGAAGGCTTTGATATAGTCCACCACCCATTTGTCCTCTTCTGTTTACCTCCTCGTCTATTCTTCCACTTCTCTCAATTATGCTTCCTAGATATTTGAAGCTTTCCACTACCCTCAACTCTTCCGTATCCATCTTTATTCTTGGTTGACTTCTGGCTTTGTTTCTTGTTGTTATTAGCACCTCGCTCATTTCTGCACTGAATTTCATTCCTGCTCTTCTGATTTCCTCATTCCAACCATCAAGCTGTCTCTGTACTTCTTCTTCCCTGTTTCTCCATATTACTAAGTCATCAGCGAACAACAGGGCCTTCATTTCTTCCTCTCCTACCTTCTTTCCCACCTCTTCGTTAATTGCATCCATTGTAATTATGAAGAGCAGTGGGGAAAGAGCACTTTCCTGTTTTAGTCCATTACTTATACTGTACCACTCTGTTCTTCCCACTGGTGCCTTCACACAGCTCTGGTTGGCCTTGTATGTGCTCTGCACTTTACACACAAAAACAATTAGTTTGTAAATTTTCAATTTCCTATCCAATGTGGAAGTTGGCTAAGAAATTGATAATGGTACTCTCTTCTATCCTTCAATTGTGAGATTTTGGGAGAGGGAAATCATTATAAAAAGTAAAGATTAATTTATACAATATGCTCGCATTCTATGTGAAAAAAAAAAACCACTACAATTAAGCAAGAAAATTAGGAATATTATTTGTGTTTTGCATTTTTATTATTTAATATCACTTTTCTGCCACTTTTGGCTAATTACAATAATGAGGGCAGTGTTTGGAAAGCTACTTTTAAAGAGGTAACTAGTTACAGTTACTTGCTTAAAAAAGTAACAGTTACAGTTACTTGTTTTAAAAATTAACTCAGTTACAGTTACATGTACTTCAAAAGTAACTGTAAGTTACTTTTACAGTTACTTTCTGCTGAAAATTTTTTTGCAACCAAATTACACAAATCGATCATTAATTGCAATAAAATATTTTGTGAAGACTAACATGTCTTTTACTTATGTTACTGGTACATAATATAAGTCTTTGTATATTTATTACAAAATAAAGTGCTCTCCTGTGCTTTGCGGAATGCCATGATGGCACATAGGGGGTGTGGAGTTAGAGTCTCACACTTCTTTGATCATGGTCGAAGGTGGGGTTGATGTGATCAGCACCACGTCCCTGGCATCCTTACCCCCTCCAGAATTTCCTCAAGATACCCATTTTATACGAAGCTGGATCCGCTTCAACAGGTGGAAAGAAATCTCTATTTTCCCCAACCAAGGATCGACCCCAGGGTCTCTCGCATGGTAGTCAGTCACGTAAACAACTTCTTTCTTCTCTCTCTCTCTATTTTTTTTTTTTGATGCCCTATGCGGTAGTGTCCCCCGTTATTCACATCTCTCAATTTTTATGTATGTCAATTTTCTGTTTTCAGTATTCTCATTGAAACAAACACAAACATCCATGTCCGAAACGAAGTAGAATCCGGGACCCCTGACATATAGTGTGTTGTGCTAACCACTCCACCATGGAGGTTGACCTGAGCTACCGCGACTTAAACATTTGCATTTATTATCATTGTTGTTCTTAAGGAACGTCCATTGAAGTGAGAGGGGGATTCTACAAACTGCATAGAAAGATATATATATCACTAACGTAGAATATATTCTAAGAAGGGAGGTCGGTTTCGCATAAAGGGCGTGTCAGAGAGAAATAAATTTGTTGTATAGTTTCAAGTGTTTATGAACCAGAAAATGATAAAAATTATAATGTAGTAGCCTATAATTGTGCGTTATCAATGAAGGTGAAAATGGCATATTAAACTTACCCCTTCAGTTCTCTCTGAGAGGATTACATAAACAAGCAAGAATGATGGCTAGGGTCTTCCTGATTCGTTAGTTTGCCACTTGAGTGTTGTAATCCACTGTTTTATCATTAGTGAATGGTGAGATCCCTCGTATCTCTTATTTCAAGACAATGGGTTCTCATTTAAATCTTAAATGAATAGCACTTACCAAAACATATTACTTTTTTCAAAATGTCCAGAAATTCTGAATAATCTTAAATGAATTTTAACTGGAAATATTTTCACTTTCATTTTTAAATTATCAGGAACTGAGTTGAATGAAATTACATGGAAACAATTACATTGTTTTCCATTCATGTGCGCAATTGCTAGCTCTCGTCTTCTTCAGTTTCATTCATACTACCAGTATTGTTGAATCCTTTCATGAAAACACTGAAATATTGCAGTATGTCCCTTTTCAGCTTAATCCGATATTATAGCAAAGGAAGAAACTATTGGATGCTGCTTACAGAAGGGGGAAGTTATAAGGTCACTGAGGAACAAACTACAGAAACAAAAGACACTTCACATCACACAACTGACAATGGAAAATTGTGAGCAATAGGAAGGAATTCTCCTCCTAGAGGCTTATCTTCCCGCTTCTGGGAAATCCACCTCTCTTCTGAGGTGTGTATATCGCTTTGGAATTCAGGTCTACCAAATGAAAGATGAAACATCCGATAAAGTTTGAAAACCCTGGCACCTGGCTGGAGCCTACCGACTGACCACCGCCAGGAGACAAATTTAGTACAACAACTTTCTCTTTTCCTCTTCATCTATTGTTTGCAAGAATTAATGTATCAAAGATGGGCTTTTATATGACAGCAGAAACTAAATTCCAGCTCACTTTGAGTACTAAATCATCAATAATTTATGAATAGCAATTTAAGTGTTGCAAAGTAATTGTAAAAGTAACTGTTAAAACGTTACTTCTATCGTAAAAAGTAACTCAGTTACAGTTACAGTTACTCACTTTTAAAAGTAACTACTTACAGTTAAATTTTCTCAAAAAAGTAACTGTTACTTGTAACTAGTTACTTCCAAACACTGAATGAGGGTGAACCTTTATTAGAAGGGGCTTGAACCTGGAACTTTTGGTGAGGAGTCTGTAATATTTCGGCCACTGAGTCGGCTATTACGTGGTATGTCAGTAGATATACAACTAGAATAAAACCACCAGAAAACTTGGTATTCCTTAAGTAAACATACCCTTGTTTTCATAGTCTCTCTAGCCTGATTGATATATTTATCAACCAAGAATTTCTTCCTGTGTGGTCTTCCTTCAACAATTCTGAAGTATGTAGGATTAATATCCAATACAGTTTCAGGTAGTTTCTCATTTAAATCCATTTTTTATATTGACAGTAAAACATTCTGCTTCTGGTCTGTAAGAAAAAGGAAATATCAGGTACTGAAAAATTATGCTTATTTGTATATATATATATAATATATATGCTTAAGATTATGTTTTATGTTCATTTATGTTCCCGTGGAACATTCACAGTTTTATATTGGATCAGTAAGTACCCATAAGCCTTTTCAAATATATATATATATATATATACACATTTGTAATAGTCACACACACCTGTACATGGTTCCTAGACAGTGGCGAAGCATGCTGTCTCTGGAAGAGTAGGCACAGGATGGAGTAGATGTGTATGTTAAAATATAGCCCCTAGAAAATAAACGATAACATATTGCCTGAATCTTGTCTACTGCTGTTCGAAAAAGTCGGGATAGTGGTTGTAAAGGATAATGTAGTGATTGACGCTCTCGCCTTATAATCAAGAAGTAGAAGGTTCGATTCCCCCTGAAGGCATTGGTTCAGATTCTACTTTAATCTAGTCTCGATTAGATATCCGAGAATAAAGGCGCTTCTGTCTGGAAGGTCAGAAAACAGTGACAATGGGACTCGATGTTCTGACCACACGTCACCCAATGAAAAAGCGGTTCTGTCAGGCCCTAGCCCTCTTACATTTCTTATATTAAAGCTGCTCGTAAAAATTATTTTCTACTTCAATAACAGTATTGTAAATGTTTCTTGCATTAAAGAAATGGATCACTTGATCATCACTTAGCGGTTATTTCTTTTTAATGCTGACCTCTGCGGCGGATTGGTTATAACAGCTTGCTATGACAAGGGCCTCAGGTTCGAATCCCCACCTGGGCATAGGTGTTCTTTGTGAGTGTCCCTTCGCCAATGTCATCATATTATCGCTCATTCTCATCTTCCCAATTAGCCAAAAATGGCAGAAAGCCAAGTAAAATAAACTAAATCTATCAATCAATTATTTCTTTTTAACTCTTTTATGCATATAATTCTTCTTCAACACGCGACTTTTTTTAAAAATGATAATATGATTTAGAAAATGATGAAATGCTAAATGGGAACACGGACACCTTTCTGTGTAACACACCTACCAGAAAATTTCAGTAACATGGATTTTATTTATACGTTTGCATTGTATTAATACTTTGCCCCATTTTAAAAGTAGCGCGTTTTCAGTTATGTCACTAATCATGAAAGGAAATTTCGCCTCAATATTTCTTTCCTCAAAGAAATAAAATACTTTCCCTCTCTGAATCGAGATTGGTGTGGGGCACATCCAGCAGCTAACACTTCGCGAAAAGCGGTTCCTCAAAAGAGCTGAAAGCACCAAACTTAACACTGGTAACCAACTTGCATGCATTATTTGCAGTTAGAATTCTAATAATGCCTACTTTGATAGGTTAGGAGGCCAGGCTTAGAGGTGTTAGCAACACATTTTCGCTGCATGTTAGCAGCTGCGTCCACTGCCTGCTTCGTCACGCGCTCGTAAACGATCGGCACTCTTCGGAAGTCAAGGAGAGAGTGTGAGAGAGAGAAAAGAGGCTGGCCTCTCAGTTTACGTTACAGGCGAACGTGCCCCTGAAATTATGTTTTCCCGCACGAATCACATAGGTTGTTATGGGACCAGCTGAGGCACTCTCAAGCGGGCCTCGCTGAATGCGCAGATACGATTCCAGGCAGGGTTGCAAACTTGCGGTAATTATTGGAAGACCTAGAATTTCAGTTTTCTTGTATTAAGGCATCGTTTAATGAAATTATAAGTCATAAAATAATCCTAATAGACAAATATATTAGGGTAGACCCGGCCTCCGGGCCTCTTAGGATGCTTCACCACTGTTCCTAGATCATTATAACCTGCATGTCTCTCATCTCTGACCTAACTAGATATTAATAGTTTTATTTATCCTCTTTATTTATGCCTCCCATATCTCATTAGTTCTTGACCATATTTTATCCTTATTTATATATAGGGGTGCCAGACATCTTGTACTTTACAATGTTTCTATGTCCTGTGAAAGTTTTAATTATATATTATGTTAATAAGATATAATGTGTTTTTTCCTAGCATATATAAAATATATCACTGTTATGTGTTATTTTATTTTATTATTTCTTTATTTGCAATCCCATTCTCCATATGTCCTGTATTGGCAAAAAGAAATATGGAAACCCCATTCATATCTATAATTTTCTAATCTGCAAAAGTGAAAGTAAAGTGTTCCCCTGTGCATAGCACCACCCCATGAAGGCGTATAGGGGGTGTGGGGGTAACGCCCCACTAATCAGCCTTACTGTATATTCACGAAAAACCAAACCAGCTTGGACAAGTGCCAGGTGTCTGGCAGGTTTCACCACATCATTGAATAACTTATCTAGTCTCTTCCCTTTTCCTGCCAGTTCAGTCTTGACTGTCAAGGACTACAAGCTGTATTGTGAACTGTGTTAACCATGCTGTATTAGATTCAACAAAGAGTTGCAATATCAAAGGCCTTTGTTCGAGCAGGTACATTTAAAGAAAAAGACAGATTGCAGTTGGCTGAGGAAAAAACTATTGTCCAAGATACAGTTTACACTTTTACAGAAGACAGATCTTACAAAAGATAAGTTTATACAAAAAGAAACATAAATAGAACCAATACAATTAGCATACATAAAAACATACATAGACCAATAGTACAAGTAATCAGTTATAATCACAAATAATAAACTTAAACAATTGGGATCTTTCACTTATCTTTTACCATACAAGTACAAATTAGTTGTGTAATAATTACATGTATTGAATATATTCATACATAATTGTACAATAAACTAGATGTAAAACAGTTCTACTGAAATGATTACATGTATTCGATATTATACTTCTGATTCAATCAATGTTTTGTAAAGTTTGAAAGGCAATGAGAAATCTAAGTTCTGGTTATTAATCGAAACCTTATTGTACAAATCAGACATTCTACTTAATGGACTGCTCTCATACGAGGCACATGTAAAAAAAAAAGGACCGATAATTTTTTACTTGGGACTGGCAACACTGACGAAGCTGCACATGCATGGAAACATGCTTTAGTATTCTGTGCCTGCAACAGAGGTATATTTCTCAGTGTGGAGGTGCGTTCGTGAGAGTAGCAGGAAGTTGAAATGGCTGCTGTAATAGAAAATCCCGCCAAATACGAGGTAAAGTTGGTGATTAGATTTCTCAATGCAAAAGGACTGACTTGTGAGTGCAGCTGACATTCATTGGGAATTGTGTGCCATTTACGGACCAACATTAATGAGTGAAGGAAAGGTAAGATAAGTGCCTTTCAGGAAGGACATTCAAATGTTCATGATGACGAGTGGAGCAGCAGGCCTAGTGTTCAGACGGACGGACTTGTGCAACGTGTTGATGAGAAAGTACAAACCCATCGCCATTTCACCATTACTGATCTAGGTAAGGAGTTTCCTGAAGTGTCTGATAAAATATTGCACCGAATTGTAACTGACAATCTGGGTTATTGCAAACTGTGTGCAAGGTGGGGGCCAAAAATGTTGATAAACACTCACGAAAATTAAAGAATGAAAACAGCACGTGATTTTTTGGCTCGCTGGGAGAAAGATGGGGATGACTTGTTTTCTCACATAGTGACTGGAGACGAAACCTGGATATCGTATGTCACTGGTGTGTCGAAGCAGCAATCCATGCAATGGTGTCACTCCGGTTCACCAAAACCGAAGAATTTAAGCAAACACCATCACATCGCAAAATCATGGCAACCGTGTTTTGGGACCAAAAAGGTGTAATGCTCGTGGAATTCCTGGAACCGGGACAAACCATCACAGCAGATATGTATTGTCAAACACTGTCTAATCTGCAACGTCCCATCCAAAACTGGTGAAGAGGAATGTTACGGTCTGGAATTCTGCTTATTCATGACAACGCCCGCCCACACACAGCTGACCGTACTGGGCCGGACCCTGTGGCTGAGTGGTTAGCACATCATGGCTGTGCTAAGTCCCATCCTTCAAAAAGCAGATTACAGAGTTTGGTGTAGAAATGGCAAACAACAGGATCAGTGCAGGCAAAATCAGACACGTGTTTGGACACCAGTCATGCTACAAGTTAACTTGTACTGAAATTCCTTCACATGAAGCTATACTGAATAACATTAGTGCATTGTAGATGCCATTTGAACCCACTGCAGTCTCATATTGTGTCAGATGAAAAGGCATGTTAATGCTAGGAACACATGATAATGGTACACAAAATATCCACATTTGCTGCAACAGCAGTCACTTCATGATTCCCAAATCAGCACTGAATTACAGTTATGGGTATGTGGATTGTGCATCCTATATAGACTGGGACAATTTTCGAAAATTCTGACTGTAGGAAGCAATTTTGAGGAAAAGCAGGCAAACAACATTTTCTGAATGTATTTGATGTGCTGATTACGAATATTTTGTTTGCCACTCTCGATTTTGGTGTTATATGCTTCAAATCGCTAAAGAAACAAAATGGCGGCCATACGAAATGGGTTCCTATTAACTTTTGAAGGAGCAGAAACAAAATAGTGATCTTGGTGTCAAACATTATGTTTTTGGGTATGCTGAATCCAAATATTATGTTTTCTAATCTGAAATTTTAAGCTATGTGCTCCAAATCGCTAAAAAACAAAATGGCGGCCATACGAAATGAGTTTCTATTAACGTTTGAAGGAGCAAAAAGAAAGTAGTGATCTTGGTGTCAAACATTATGTTTTTGGGTATGCTGAATCCAAATATTATGTTTTCTAATCTGAAATTTTAAGCTATGTGCTCCAAATCGCTAAAAAACAAAATGGCGGCCATACGAAATGAGTTTCTATTAACGTTTGAAGGAGCAAAAAGAAAATAGTGATCTTGGTGTCAAACATTATGTTTTTGGGTATGCTGAATCCAAATATTATGTTTCTAATCTGAAATTTTAAGCTATTTGTTCCAAATCGCTAAAAAACAAAATGGCGGCTATGTGCATCCATGCAATGTTTCGTATCCATACTTTTGAACTAGGAATAAAACAGTGTAACAGTAGGTTTTTAATACAGAAAAAAGTATAGAACATTGCTAAAGTAAAGATGCAAAATAATAATATTATTCAAAGCATAAAGACCATATTGATATATTAAGAGTACCAGTGTATGATAAATCTGCACGTTATCCTTATTCAACCTTATTTTGCCTACAAAAATAGTATAACATTTTTCTAGTCACGGATATTCATGCACTCCTTAGTGCCAGTATCTGCACATTTGCAAGCTGCAGTACATACAAGCTGGCCTTTCCTGCAGGAACATGTAGCGGATATACAACCACCCAAACATCCAGATGTGACAATGTCGTAGCAGGGTTGTGGAATTGGTGGCAGCTATTGAACTTTTGGAACAAGCTGTCCATCAATCATTTTCCATCCCAAGATAGTAGGTGGTGGTAACACAGGTTTTGGTATGACCGACTGCCTCCACACCATGGCTTGATAGTGGGCCCGTTGTACATGTAACCGTAGAGCATCAGTAGTGTGAGGGGGGGGGGGGGGGCAGTGCTTGTGGTGTTTTTCCTTTGCTGAACAGCTTTACTCTGGCTTCATCACAGCTGCTTGCCTCCGGTACACCATACAACTTGCATATGAACTTCTCTGCCTTGTGTGCTGTTTCTTGTTTCAATTCGTCAACACCAAGATTTAGTAGATCATTATTATTAGTGTTAAATATTTTCCATGCTGTCTTCTTACTGATCCCAGCAATGTAGGATACTGTGTATCATCCTGTTATCGCGTGGAATGGGATGAGAGTTTCAAAGACAGGATCCGTAAATGAAAGTTTCTGCCTGACTTCATGTACTGGAATGTATTTTCTTTTTTTTCTATGTTCCTGCTCGCAACCACAATTTCATACATCTAATCTTGTGAAATAACGCTACCAATTGCACTAATACATTTGCATCACGTACTGAGACAACAATGTTATCAGCACCAGAATGAAGACAGTGAAGTACAATGCGCGTGTCCACCTCTTCGTGGTTTGCCTGCAATCCTTCAATAGACAAATCACGATTGTTTGTTCGTACGTCATCCTCCTTGTGAGATCCACAGGAAACCACAAATATTTTGTCTTCAGGAGCATTGTTGATCAAATGATTAGAAAGAAAACAGGCCAAATCTTTTTTATTCTCAGTTAGCAAGAAAGTCGCTGAATTTGTTGGGGATTGGCATGGATCCATTTTCTATTACTCTCCTTACTAAATGAGCATGTTTCAAGCACCTATCCCTTGTTCCAGCCTTGATTGAAGTTGCGTTATACCAATGAAAGGTGACATCAATCCTCTTAAAGCTTCTTCCCATAGAAACAACAAGGTTAAGAAATGCATCTGCCAGTTGACCAAAGTTGAAAAACTCCTGCAGGCTTTCAAAGTGCAACAACTAATGCTTGACCATCTATTATAAGGCATGACACAGACGGGATTGATATATCAGGTGGACAAATTACATCCTTGGTCATCGCATCAGCTACAATGGCTTTGTTTCCTGTTCTCAGACTTCCGTTTGTGTTGGCAAGGGAGATTGGAATTGGCATTAGTTCATGACACAAAATGTGATTTAGATCCACATTACGACCTGCCTGATAGGCAGTTACGAGATGATGGAGAATATTCCTGTCAGTTTTCAAAATGGTTTCCTTGCCACTTACTACCAATTTAACTTCATAGAGGGACTTAAAGGTCTTTGCATTTGACTTATGTAGAGGATCACTTAACTTGACTTGTGTGTGACTTTTACCAGGGGCCATCATCCTTTCCTTCAGGAAGGTGTCTAGCTTTACCTGGCCCTGTGTTTCAGCTTTGAGGAGAGTATCTTGAATATCTGAAGTAGCTTAATCCTTTGTTTGTGGCAATGTTCTGGAGGAACTGATAAGAAACATCTTAAGATGATGGCTCACAGGTGCAGGTCTTTTCAAATTTATAAGTGGATCCATGGTTCTATGTTTATATTATTCTGAAATAAAGTAAAAAAAGAAAAAAAAATATTATAGGTTTAGTTATTTTTGTGGTTCTTTTGTTTAAAAAAGTGGATAAAACTACAACAATTTTCAAAAATGTCAGATTAGAAAACATAATATTTGGATTCAGCATGCCCAAAAACATAATGTTTGACACCAAGATTAATATTTTGTTTCTGCTCCTTCAAAAGTTATTAGGACCTCATTTTGTATTGCCGTCATTTTGTTTTTTAGCGATTTGGAGCAAATAGCTTAAAATTTCAGATCACAAAACATAATATTTGAATTCAGCATACCCAAAAACATAATGTTTGACACCAAGATCACTATTTTGTTTCTGCTCCTTCAAAAGTTATTTGGAGCTCATTTCGTATGGCCGCCATTTTGTTTTTTAGCGATTTGAAGCACATAACATCAAAATCGAGAGTGACAAACAAAATATTCGGAATCAGCACATCAATTACATTCAGGAAATGTTGTTTGTCCGCTTTTCCTCAAAAATGCTTCCAACACTTTTTACAGCCACATTTCTGAGAAATTTGCACCAGGCTAATACTCTTTGAGTAGTTAACTGATCACAAGTGAGAATACTGTTTCTCTCAGCAGGCAACTTGCTATAGATCATAATCATCACCTCTTTGCTGAGTTCATGAGAAATTGGCAGAAAAATGTAGAGCGAGCAGAGGGAATATGGCTTTGGCAGTCACCAATCATTACATAGTGTGATTTTATCTGTAGTTCCCTCAATTCAGGCCCCTAACCAGGATTTCTTGAGGAGGGGGAGCAGACCTAAAAATGTGTAATGGAGAAAGATCTTCATATATGGATGCAAAATTATTTTCATGAAATACGTATGTATCAATTATTAAATAATATCATTAAATAGGCCAACCGCCAACCGCCAGCTGGCTGACCCCTCCACCTACAAACCCACCACAGTTGACCTATCCGCCGAACACCTCAACAAAATCCAGGACTTCATCCACACCCGCGGCCCCCCTGAAGGCCTTACAGCTCGTACCACCGCCATGTTAATACCCGACAATCCCCGCACCCCCACCTTCTATCTTTTGCCCAAAATCCACAAACCTGGCAACCCCGGTAGACCCATTGTGTCCAGCTATAACTCACCCACAGAAAGAATCTCAGCCTTTGTTGACTCCCATCTCCAGCCTCTTGTGAAAGCTCTGCCCTCCTACCTCCGTGACACCAACCACTTCCTCCAGAAAATCAGCACCCTTTCACCATTGCCCCCAGATACCATCCTTGCCACCATCGATGTTACTTCCCTCTACACCAACATACCTCACTCCCATGGCCTCCGCTCCATAGCCTCAATAGCAGACCCAAACCTCACAACCCCAGCACCAACTTCCTGACCCACCTAGCCCACCTTGTCCTCACTTGTAACAACTTCACCTTTGAAAACCAAAATTTCCTACAGATCCGAGGTACAGCCATGGGTACCAGAATGGCCCCATCCTATGCAAACCTCTTCATGGGCAAACTTGAGCAAGAGTTTTTGGCTACCCAACCCCTCCAACCCCTCCTATGGCTCCGCTTCATCGACGACATCTTCATGCTCTGGACACATGGAGAACCATCCTTGTCAGCTTTCCTGGACGAAATTAACCACTTCCGTTCCCTAAAATTCACCTGGACGCACTCCCCCAACCAGATCACCTTCCTGGATGTGGACGTGCACATCGAGGGAGGACACCTGACTACCTCCATTCACATAAAACCCACCAACCACATGCAGTACCTACACTTCTCCAGCTCCCACCCGTTCCACACCAAAAAAGCCATTCCATTCTCTCTGGCCCTCAGGGGACAGCGCCTGAACACTTCACCCACCTCCCGCCAGAATTATAACCTCCGCCTACACCAGGCCCTGGTTAACCGTGGATATCCCTCCATCCTTGTCACCAAGCAAATATCCCGAGCTGCCTCACACACCACTACCACCAAGAAACCTGCTGCCACCAACCCACCTGCACTCATCACCCAATACCATCCCCACCTCAACAAAATCAGGCACACACTGCACTCTCTTCTCCCAATTCTCCACAGTGATCCTGAAACCAAAAGCATATTTCCCGACAAACCCAGGGTGGTTTTCAAACGCCCCTCCAACCTCCAAAACATCCTGGTCCACAACACTCCTTCACCACACATCCAACACCCCCCTGCCCATAAATGCAACCGCCCCAGGTGCAAGACCTGCCCCATCCTCATCACTTCTCACACCCTCCAGGTGCACACGGCCACTGGCAAATTTACCCTCCATCCCAAAGGGACCTGCCATGCCTCAAACCTTATCTACATCCTCACCTGCAACATCTGTGGTGATTTTTACCTGGGGGAAACATCAACGGCCCTCAACCTCCGCATCAATAACCACCGCTCCTCCACCCACAACCTGGACTTCACTGTCGCCGTCCACACCAATCACCACAACATCAGTTTCAACGACTGCTTCCGGGTAGCGATCATCCATCTCCTACCCAAACCAGCCAACACCTCTGTTCGCAAAAGATGGGAAAGGGCCTATATATCAGCCATGAATGCAACCACTCCACCTGGCCTGAACAAGGCCACCCAGTAATACCCATCCCTCACCCACCTTCCCCCCCAAACCATCCCGTCCCTCCCGCCCTCCCAACTCTTCCTACACACTCACAGTTTACGACGAGCCTGGTGACGAAACAGTGTTTTTTTCGTTCTACGCACCGCTTCTTCTTCGATGGGGACCTGGCAACTCTGCAGTGCCCCAACTTCCGGTTCCGTCTATTTCTTCTCACACCGATGATGCTATAAATTAGCGAAAATTTTGAATCTTTCTACTGTCCGGTGAGTGTTTCCTTTTACCTTCTTTGATTTTACTAAGCCCTTTTGGCCCTCCTTGCTTTTATCCATATATATATATATATATATATATATATATATATATATATATAAGGAATTCATTTACTACACTTATAAACTAGCAAATTTATTCCTTTACCAACTGTTTCAAAATGTCAACAAATTACAAAATTGTTTATTTTTTTATTAAGTGCTAATTTTATAGAATTATTGCTTTCTGTTAACAATGATCAATAAAATGTTCTATTTATATTAGTCTTGCATTCTTATTTTACCTTTATTGTGCATATGTTGCTATTGGTGTAGATCTGCTAATAGTCTCTCAAAAGAAATTACGGGTATTTCCTTATCAGAGCTGCAGCTAGAAATTCCAGCACCCAGAACAACAATAGATATTTGCACCCCCTGCACACAATTTGCACCTCCCCTGCTGCATATATGTAGCTGGCATATTTAAGTATTAAATAAATATTATGTACCTACGTACTTTTTTCCATTGAATCCGACGAAGAGAGAACTTTGCATTCAAGAAATATGGCTAATAAAAGAACAGTTGGTTGTACAGGCCACCTCATCTTCATTCAAGCATGTGTGGTATTGTTCACATCTGCAAATTTGATTCCAAATTGAAGATCTAATATATGTATATTAATGCTGAGAACAATTATGAAAGTAGGTGGGGAGCAAAAAATAAGAGACATTAAGAATATAAATATTTGTATACTTTGTGGTAACCGACCAAAGAAGACGAGAAATGAAGGAGAAATAACATGTCAAGTTAATTCTGCGTTCAAGGAGTTCAGTTTCCTTAAAGATTGGGCACTTTGCTTCAGCGCCTGGGGTGACCACCCTCCCCCTCCCCCCTCCTGCAGCTACAGCTCTGTTCCTTACTAGTCCAATTTGATCATCATCATCCTTCACTGTTTCTTGCCTCTGGCTGGTTCGGCATACTTCAATTTGATAAATTTTAAAATCTATGACTAGTGCTATATTTTTACTCCATGCTGTAGAGAGCATATGATTGGAACAGTGATGGATGGCAGCATTCACATAGAGACAAATATTATTCTTTGTTCTTCGTTCTTTGTGTGTTTTCAATATTGTTCTTAGTCAAGTACATTTGAAGTAAGAAACTCTTCCCATGATAAAATTTTAGAACAAGATCATTGGTGGGAGGAAAATAACCCCACTTCCTTCTGTGATTTTGCAGCCTGGATATGTCCACCAATGGACACATTGTCCCATTGTCAACAATTTTTACCATTACTTTGGACCATAATATTGCAACTTTGCAAGTGCAAACAAATCACCGACAGACCCCTCCCCTGCCCACCTGTCCCAAAAATCAGCAATTCAGTTGCTTACCGACAAATGCTGTCACATGGCATTCACCTTGGTGGTTATTGTTTACATTCAGTTTCCAGAAGTTTTCGAAGAGTACTGAATTCTGCAAATTAACAATCTTTTCAAATTTGACTTAAAAATTATTTTACATAAACAACTCAATGAACAAATGTTTGCGAAAGCTGGGCAATTACTTTTCATTACTAAAAATTTTAAGCGTTAAATTAGTTTTAAAAAAATAATAACTTAGGTTAAAAGCTATTTTTTAATATTGCTAACAAAAAGTAATTCTGTTAAGTTGAAACTGTTTTGTAAGTAAAGTAACACACGTTGATAATAACAAGTAATTTATTTTTTAAACGATGGGTACCTATATGATTACATTATTTTTTCAAAAAATAATTCCTTTTGACTACATTCACCGTATAGGACTTTCTCTTTATCTTACAGACGCAAGATGTCAGAGCCAGAGGAGAAGAAGACGTCAGATCCAGATGAGAAAAATATGTCAGAGCAAGAGGAAAAGAAGAAGGCAGAGCCAGAGGAGAAGACGTCAGAGCCAGATGAGAAAAATATGTCAGAGCAAGCGGAAAAGAAGAAGGAGGCAGAGCCAGAGGAGAAGAAAATATCAGAGCAAGAGGAAAAGAAGAAGAAAAGGTATCAGAGTGGTTCAGAAAAACGTAAAAAACGGCGGGAAAGAGACAGACAGCTGGAGCAGACAATAAAAAGGAACCAAAGTCTATTTCAACTTGGTTTTACATGGAAATCTACTATTAACAAAACTACATCCAAGAATAATGCAAATCAGGATATTGAAATTGAAATGGACGAAGTAACCCCCGGACCTGAAGAACCACCCAACAATATTTCTACTCCGGTTCAAGAAGAATTTGTAACAGAACCAGAATTTCAGTTGTGTGCACAGACATCAATCTTAGATTAGAAATGGGAAGGCAAACTAAAGGGTGAGAGGTCCCAGAGGGGGCCCATTGCTTATCTTGCTTCAGGGCCCCAAAGGTTGTTAATCCGGCACTGGTGCAGTGCGAAAATCCATTCTCGTCCTAGATGCTGAAATCTCTAGCTACAGCTCTGATAAGGAAATATGTCATTTCGAGAGATCATTAACAGATTTACACAAATAGCAACATGGATTAGGCTAATCAAAGTAAACACGAATGCAAGAACTAAATAATATCTAATACTTAATAAAAACAATTTAACTATTTTTAATTTCTTGACATTTTGAACCTGTTGGTAAAGGAACTAATTTGATAGTTTATAAATATATATATAATGTATTTTTATATGTGTGTGTGTGTGTGTTTGAGTTTGTTTTTAAGTCCATTTAATGCACCAAGACTAGACTTACAATTTAAAGTGGGGTCCGAGCCACTACGTGCTTCCATGGAGTATCGAACCCGGGACTTCTTACTTACAAGACGACGACTTTACCACTATGCCACCAGAGACAGAACACATTTTCGGATCTGCCCCCCCCTAAAAAAATCCTGGGTACAGGCGTGTTTGAGGACAATAGTAATAATATTGTGTTACGAAGCTAGTTATTTCTAAAAATTATACACAATAGAATATAAGTGAGACGAGTGTTGCATTACCTAGGATTGGGTGATAAGCATAAAAATTTAGATCGATGACTTCTGTCAAAAAAAAAAATAATAATAATAACTACACTTCCTTTACATCCTTTTTGTTCTGTAACTAGTTATTTCAACGGATTGTCTTCTACTATCATCTTTCTCACAGACACACTACTCCAACGCGTGTTAACGAATTGTGGTGTTGTTGTTGTTTCTAATTCCATTGCCATGGCAACGCCGAAATATACGCAAAGCCAAATTGTCCATTATTTTCAACGAGTTAGAATATATGAATAGAATAGGAGACGGCTGCTCCCGGCTAATGAGAAAAATAATCTTCCGATGTGATTTGAGCTTCATAAAAGGGACAATATGTGCAGGGCGGAACCGTTTTTGGTCAAGCTCAAGACGGAATTGTTTAAAAACTCTCCGTTCAGAACGGGAATAACTACAGTGCTGTAGGAATAACTCACCTTTTCCAATTACTCGGAAAAATGTCCACGGGAATAAACTTTGAAGTATGCTGGTGCAGAGGCTGTCAGCAGCTTGTTTGGCGTTTTGTTTCAGTTTTAAACCAACATAAAGTTCATGAACATGGTAATATTACGGTAGTACTTATGCACCCCACCGTACCTCGGTATCACAGATTATATCTCTAAAAGTAAATAATCTGTGGTTGCAACGCCACGAAAACAACACAGGTTGAAAATCCGCCTGCTGTTTACAAATTGCACTTGTATATTTTTTCGTAACCATAACATGGCAACGGCTAATTTTGATCTCATAAATCAATGTAATTTTTTTCTCAAGAAGAAAAAGCGCTACTGTCGAATGTCCGTTAAGAAAGGTCAGAAGTACTGTGGAGAACACATGTTTTTCCAGGAAGAGGACTCCGAAACCGAGAAAGTATGTCGCGTACTAAGCGCTTTATTTATTTCGTAGTGTTGCTTGAACTCCCTTGCAACTCAAATGACCACTTTTTTTTTTGTGAAGTTACTATCCCTGTTGTATTTAGCCATGAGTAAAAATAAATAATCCAAAAGAGGTAGTTCTTGTGCATGTTGAATTTAGTTTTTATAATGTCTTCCCACTGAAAACAAATTGGATAACTTCACGATAATAATAAGATACTTATATATAAATTTACTAACAAAAAATTGTCGTAAATTACTTCCGTACTATTATAGTATGGGTGAGACACCTATAAATAATATATTTCGCACTTTTTTACATTGCTAACGTACTGTTTTGGAATGCGGAACATTTCCTAAGGTGAAATAATGCTTTTCTAACTAAGATGATGTCTATTCCTTACATTTACGAGTACTTACTGTTACTTGTTATTTCGATTCTGTAACACATTATGGTGGGCGATAGCGTACTGGTTCAGTGCGCGTTGTGCGAGTGTTTTGTCGATGTATGCAGGGTAAATGTCTGTTATATCGGAGACACTTTTCTTCAAATTTACAGGAGAAACTACTTACGGAAATGAGTTTCTGTTGCATTTATCAAACTTCGTGGAGGTATTTTGTCACTATGGAATGCTGCACAACAGAAAATAAGCACTTTTGATGTAATAAAATAGCCTTTTGTGCGAAGCGACAACATTATGCCGTTGTTTCCATTATTAACCTGCAGATGGCGCGAGTGTCGAAAGTCACGCGGTCTCGCGAGAGGAAGAAGTGTTTCCAAACGTGCCTTTTCTTTACCAGAATTTTTTTTTTATTTTTTTAACTATGCTTACCTAACCTAACCCAACCTAACCTTGCCGGAAATGGTTTTTGGGGCTATCGTGAATGGTTTTTGGGGCTAGCGTGAATGGTTTTCGGGGCTATCCGTCAATGGTTTTTGGGGCTATCGGGAATGGTTTTTGGAGCTATCCGTCAATGGTTTGTGATGACATAATGAACACGAAAGTAGGTATTTTTTGGTTAAGAAGGTTGCAACACTGCATGCCCACTCCAAATCGACAAAACACAAGCACGACGCATGATGATCCTCAGCTGTGCGCGAAATATTCTATGTTCCGCAACGGAAGAAAGGGCCCAAAAGAGTTACTCGTAATGTGAAAAATCGAAGTTATTTTCATGTAAAAAGCATAATGGCACCTTCAACTATGTTCCGCAATACACAATTGGTAAGTACGAACCACTTAAAACTGAAAATATTCGATAGAAATGTGTCTCCGATATAACAGACAATTACCGTATGCAGTGTTGCAACCTCGTTCACCGGAAAATACCTACTTTTATGCCCGGATTTGAAATTATGCTAATACCTCGCCAACCATTGACTTTAGCCTCACAAACCATTGACATTACCCCACAAACCATTGACGTTAGCCCCAAAAACCATTGACGTTAGCCCCAAAACCATTCACGTTAACCCCAAAAACCATTTTCCGTAAGGTTAGGTTAGGTGGTAAGAATTTACAATATAGAGAAAGTCTCCAATTTTGTTAATTTTCGGTATACTAACTAATTTTGGCCTCCTAATCATGAATCTGTTGTAAAAAACCAGGGGTCACATCTGGAAATTGTACATTTTGATGAAAAATTGTTTGTTAGCGCCAAAAATCATCCACGGGTAGCCCCACGAACCATTCACATGAGGTTAGGTTAGGCCTCTTAGGTTAGGTTTCATTAGCACTCATTTCACCCCTAAATTCATCGAAAAAATAGGGATCGTACTAGAATTGAACATCATAAATCATTTTCTTGTAAAACAACGGTGTGGTTGGATACAATGACAGGAGATTACATTTTTTTTCGTAAAACTACGCATATACACCTATATATAAAAAAAATTCAATCAGCTTTTTTTTTTCACACGTGACCCCCGTTTTTTATTAACAGATTCGTGATTAGGAGGTCAAAATTAGTTAGTATACCGAAAATGTACAAAATTGGAGACTTTCTCTATATTGGAAATTCGCTCCAGTAAGGTTAGGCAAGCATAGTTAAAAAAATAAAAAATACTCGAAACGTCATGTTCTAGTGAAAACACGCAGAGTTTGAAACACTGACTATGGGGTTACGTCATCTTAACATACGGAACATTGTGCTCTCATGCAGAAAGCAAATGGCGGCAGCAGAAACAGTGTCGGGTACAGATTTTCGCAGAAAACAACATGTATTTGCATTAAAATGGATCAAAACTACATTCACGAAGTTCCACAACGCTACAGAAAATGATTTCCGTAAGTACTTTCTCCTGTAAATTTGAAGAAATCCGTCACCCCTATACTATAATGTTACCCGTACTTTTACTTGTTATTTCAAATTTGTAACACATTATGTCGGGTGAAAGTGTACTGGTTCAGGGCACGTTGTGCGAGTGTTTTGTCGATTTATGCAGTGTTGCAACCTCGTTCACCGGAAAATAACTACTTTCATGCCCGGATTTGAAATTATGCTAATACCTCGCAAAACATTGACGTTAGCCCCAAAAAACATTTTCCCTAAGGTTAGGTTAGGCAAGCATAGTTAAAAAAAAAAATACTTGACACGTCATGTTCTAGTGAAAACACGGCGAGTTTGAAACACTGACTATGGGGTTATGTCATCTTAACACACAGAGCATTGTGCTCTCGTGCAGAAAGCAAATAGCAGCAGCAGAAACAACATGTATTCACATTAAAATGGATCAAAACTACATTCACGAACTTTCACAGCGCTACAGAAAATGATTTCCGTAAGTACTTTCTGCTGTAAATTTGAAGAAATCCGTCTCACCTATACTATAATGTTACCATTACTTCATAAAAACAATCTTTTTTTCAACTTAATTCAGTGATAATAGTGATTCTGTACACCTGCGACAAAGTGGAAAGTTTTGAATTTTTTATGAAGATTGTGCTTAATATAAATATATATTTTTAAAAGCTCTTGGAGATGTATAGTGAAGTAATGGGTGGTATGTGGTACCATTTATCACTTCATGGCATCGTTGTTGGTAGTAATTTTGGGGCTGTTAATCCACTGTAAGATAAAGATCCCCGAGCATATACAATCGTGCCATGAAGACACATTTTTTAAGTGATGTAGGGTAGAGCCCCACATATTCTCTATCTCTGCTATTTGGGAGGTGATGTGATCAGCACCATGCTCCAGCTGCCTTTAGCCCTCAGGTACCCATTGATTTGAGGCTGGGTGAGCCCTGGAGGTGCTTTATTCAGAGGCCAGGTCAGAATAGTTCCGACCTAAAATTACCCACCCTGAGAATTCATCCTGGGATTCCTGTGTGGCAGTCAGACACCCTACCGACTAAACCACCATGGCTCCCCTAACCCACTGTGCCCCCTTGATAATTATGTTAATTTTTTTATTTTTAATCGACAGATTTCGATGTTTTACGTAATAAAATTGATTAAAGCACTTGGAAACCCCAGATAACAAAGATATACTTACCCTGGCCTGAAAATTGCTATAGAGGAAAGAACCTTTTACCAAAATCCTTCGCATACCTTCCCCTTCATCAGTTCAACTCGAGCCATAAGAAAGCATGCTCCACTCAGCTCCTCCCCTCCATGCAGGAAGATGATGCACAGGAGTTGCAGGTATGTGCAAGCTCTTTTGCCTGTGCTTCCTCTGTATCAGCATCAAACCTAACAGTCCTAACCTAATGACATAAAATTCACTTTTTATCAGGGTTGGCATTTTGGTTAAACTTCGATAGCGCCAAACACCTCTCACTCGTTTATTTCGTCATTTTTAACATTTGTACTTACCTATTCTGCATTGCGAAATATTCTTCAAGGTGCTATTTTGCTTTTTTCATGAAAAAAAGTTCAATTTTTGACATAAAGAGTAATTATTAAACCATTGACGTTAGTCCAACAAACCATTGACATTAGCCCAAGAAATTCACAATAGCCCCACGAACCATCACAGGGACGAGGTATGCCTACGTGGTTAGGTTAGGTTCCATTAGCACTCATTTCATTCAATTTAGCATACACGGACAACATCGGTTTTTCTCGATGAAAGAAAATACCAACAAGAACTTCTGAATGCTACAGAAACTCATTTCGGTAAGTAGTTTCTTGTGTAAAAATGAAGAAATCCATTGGGACGCTATGGAAGTTTTACCATATTTTTAACCCTGAACATTCAATTTATATTGTTTTAGTTCACTGAATCAAAAACTATTTAATTTTTTCTGTTAACATAGTTAAGAATTGACTAGGGGTGTGCGGGATCCCGAAAAGTCAGGACCGGGATCGGGAAAAAATTTCCTGTCCTGATCCTGACTTCAGGAAATGACTTCCTGACTTTTTGTGATCCCGAGCAGTTGGGAAGTACCGAATGGTCATTTTAAAAAGTTGTTAATTCTCGACGTTTTCTGCATTTTCAAGTCTCTGGAATGTATCGGAAATTGTTTGTTTTTATTCCAGAAATTCAAAAACAATGACTAAAGTTGAAAATGACGTGTAGAATTCGAGATTTTCAGAGCTTCGGGAAATTTCGAACATTTCCCATCCTGAAAATTTCCCGACTTTTCCAGACCCGAATGTCGGGATTAAAAAAAATTCCCATCCCAACCAAAAAAATTCTGTCCCACACACACACCCCTAGAATTGACAATCAAGGTCTCACACCTTTTAAATGATTAAATTAAAAACATACATAACCCGTACCACAACAAATCATTTAGGACCCAGGCCAACCTACTGACTGCCAATCGCACTCCTACATGATCCTACTCTGAGGTGGGAGATAATCCAACCAGTTACGGGGTGACATGTGGTCAGCACGACAAACCCCCAGTCATAGGATTCCATGACCGGGCTACTCTACTCATTCATAGCTCCCCAATTTAATCATGATGGTGAGTGTTCACCAGTCTCATACACAGGGCCGTAGCTAGAATTGATCTTCAGGGGGGGCTTTGTAAACAAAGTTCATTTTTCAAAAGTTTAACGGTGTTAAATGATTTTACGTTTTTGTTAGGGTTGCATGACTTTTGGAACACACTGTACTTTTCCTACAAATGTGTGTTTACATGGAGTGGCCATTTGTCAACCATGTTGTCGTGACAACTCCATTGTCTTGTAATCAAGGGGTCTCGGGTTCGATATCCAATGGAGGTGCATAGCGGTTTGGATCCCACTTTAAACTGAAGGTCCAGTCTTGATCAGCCTCCTTGTGCATAAAGTGGCACTTTGGAACAAAGTTATTTATTTTGAAATGGGTCATGTATTAATTGTTGAGATATTTCAAATCTACATTTGAAAGTACAACTTGGCACTAGGAACTTGCATCAATGTTGTGCATAGTTTAGAAGTTATACATGTCTAAATGTTGTCACCAACAACAATATAGTGATTGCAGGTTTGTGTAGAACACTGTGATGCTCAAAATATGATACTGCTTACTATGCCACAAAAGCCTATTTCAAGTAAAAATTGTAATTGATACAATTGATAAACATTGCTCCATCCTTCATCCAGCATGCAAATAATGAAAAAGAAAAAAAAAAGAGTCATTTGTGTGGAGCCGTCTTACCCATTGTACCCCCTTGAGAATTAACATTGATTTTTTTTAATCGACAGATTTCGATGTTTTACTTAATATAAAAGTGGTTCCAGCATGCGGAGAACACAAATAACGGAGATATATGAACCCAAAGTATGGCTCGCATAAGTAAAAACCTGACATCTCTTGAGTAATTTCACTGCTTTTATTTAAAACCAGTTGTATTGGGTGGCCACAATCAAAGTTGTCCTATTCAGAGACCTCTTGAGCCTGTTTGAAGCATCGGATTGCAGTGAAACTAGGTAGAGAGGCTATGCTAGCCAAGCAAATGCTGCCGGAAAAACAATAGTTAAAATTTTGATCACCAGGTTGAAATGTGGTGCTGAAAGCTGTGAACAGTAAACAACATTCTGGTAAAAGCTTTGTGAGACCATTGGTAACGCTGACTTACACTCCCAAAGCTTCATTCATGTTGACGGAATGCATACTGAATGCTGCTGTACTGACTTAAACTCAAATTACTGGTTGTTGTTACTGCAGCACCTCAGTGCCACCTTGTGGTGAAAATTTGAACCTTTTTTTTTCATCGGCATTTGCTTCCCCATTGCCTACATAGGCTCTCTACCAAGTTTCACTGCAATCCAATGTTTAAAGCAGGCTCCAGATGGCTCTGAATAGGGCAACTTTAATTGTCGCCACCCAGTATGCACACTCAAAAAACTAAAGGACATGTCCTAAAGATACACCATCAAACTTAGCACTCCTAACTTAACAAAGATTTTGAAAATTGGTATCACCACCAAACCTAACAGTCCTAACCCAACGAGGCCTCCCGATGGTGCAGTGGTTCATTGTCGCCTTGTAATCAAGAGGTCCCAGGTTAGATACCTGGTGGAGGCACATAGTGGTTCGGATCCCACTTTAAACTGTAGGTCCAGCCCAATTAGCCTTACTGTGCATAAAGTGGACTTAAAACACAGACTCAATCAATCATATAGAAAAGCATGTTACCACATATCAGAATAACGTAATCAGAACTTGGGCTCTCCTGCATATCTTGAGAAAATTATCCAGATTTTTTAACACAATATTGTATTTATTTAGATCTAATACATTCATAACCTATTCCCAGGAATTTCATAGATAGGATAGCCTTTTTGAGAAAAGTAATCATTTGTGACTCGAGATTGGCTATCTTCACAAATTGTAGATAAACAGCACATCAAAGTCTGTGTGCTATATAAACTTTTTCATTGTTACAGAATGATTTTGCTGAATCACCACTAAAACGGGTTCCTTGTCCATTTGACAGCACTCAGTAAGTAAACAATGCTTCTTGTTTATTAACATTTAAGAAACAAGTGATAATCCAGGATCTTAATTTTACCAAATAGGAAATTTGAGTGAAATAATTTATATACTTTTCCTCCTCATTAACAAAGTTTTCAATGTTCATGTATTGCACATGCTGATAATGGCATGATATGTTAATAGTTTATAAATTCAGAATGAGGTAGAGTAATGTGTGTTTATATATTTTCAGGAAAATCTCACGAGAAACGAAAGGGTCTGTATTATATAGGAAATAATTTAAATTCTTTGACAGTCTGATTTTATAATGAAAGAAGTCTTAGAAAAATTGTTGCAGGAAATGCATTTATCACAAGGTGAACTTTGTATAGAAATTGTTAGGCAATGTTTTAGAGATTTATCCATTTTATCTGTAAATTTAGCTTTCTCTATTTAGATTACATTATCATCATAGAGATTACGAATGTGGATTGAATTAGTGTGTAAATTATTTTAAATTTATGGGGAAACTATATTTCATTATTTGATTAATACATTGTGTGAATAAAAAAAATATAATGGCATCCATGAAAATAATTAAATTTACAAATCTGATGATAGAATTGTATAGGTTTAGAAAAACTGTAAATATTGCAAATATTGATCTTTTCTCCCTATTTTTTAGCACATGCTATGCAAGATACTTGCACAAGCATGTCAAGAAATGTAACTCAAGGCCCAAAGAGAAACCTTCATTTTATACCTTGGACATTAATCGTGGTGGTGCTGAAGAAGGATCTCAAAAACAAAGATTGGCTGATATAAGTGATGATGAGCTTCTAGGCATAATCAATAAGGTGGAGCAGGTATATCAAGGTATCATTTCTTATATTTTGTATATTTTTTATTGGTTGTTAGTACTGATGCGTACGAATGTGCATGAGGATGATGTGATTAATAATTATGAAGATTATAAATAATAAATTATCTGGTTATGAAGGAAACACTTGTTGACTGACTGGATCATACAGTTGTTAGTATGCAAGCAGTGGAATTGTTCCGAGATTAAAAAGAAAATTAAAAATGTGTAGGTGGCTCAAGTTGCTTCCTGGTCCCTAATGTCCACAGAGAAAAATTACAGGATTTTAATTAAATTTTTCAGCGAGTCTCATCCAGATTAAAGTTTCCTAACAAATGTTGAAAATTGAACTCATTTGTATTATCATAATAGCACTGTAAGATTGTTCCATCTTGTCACAAATTGCTTCAAAATAGGAAAATTTACATACAGAAAGAGGGGTTGGCTATGGGCAACCTGATTTCCGGAATTGTGTCTAACATATTTTTACATTATATAGAGAAAACAGCCATTGAACAAGTGAAAGGGGAAATTAAATATTTTGGGAGATACGTTGATGATGTGCTAGTAATTGGGGAGAAAACAGGGTCATTTGGAGGGCAAGAAGATCGAATGAAGTTCACCAGGGAAGAAATGGATGAAAATTAAATTCATTTCTTAGACCTTAAAATTATAAAGACAAAAGAAGGTCTTAGAACAGGAGTTTTCCACAAGGCCTTGGCAGGAGACCTGTGTATAAATAAAGAATCAGAGCACGCAAAAAGAACAAAAAGTAATGTCTTCCTAAACTTTTACATTAGAGCAAAAAGACTTTGTAATCATAAAGAAAAGTTAACAAAGGAGGAAAAATGGGTTATGAGAATAGGAAAAGGAAACGGGTATGGAGAAAACAAAATGAAGAAGATGCAAAAAAGAGCGTATAAAATTTGTGATAAAGAGGAAAGAAAATAAAAAGGAGGAGGAAAAGAAATAGAGAATGATAAGACTGGGGAAGAAGAAAGGAAATATATGTACGTGGGGATTCCGTATTACAAAGGAGTCTCTGAAAAGATTGAGGAGTATGGCATCAAATGTGGGATGAGAGCCCCCTGAAGTATTGAGAAACATTTCACCGAGTATAACCGGGAAGGTATGAAAAAGAAAAGAGAGGAAGAATTGAAAGGCATTTATAGAATAAAATGTAGTTGCAACAAAGAATACATCGGCCAAACCAGAAGGAATATGGGGATTAGGTGGAAGGAACATGACAAGGATATAAATGAGGGTGTCCCCAGAACAGCTCTTTCAGAACATATATTAGAAAAATCCCATAAAATAAGGAAAAGAGAGGTTATCCCGGAGGGAAAACAAACCAATAAATAGGACTGTTTATTAGGCTGGCTACATTTGTAAGGAAAGACACAAGAAATTCAACAGGGATGATGGGAATGTAGACGAAATCTGGGTTAGAATGTTTAAAAGATTTGATGTACATAAAAGAAAAAACAGAATTGGTTTCCATGTTACGCCCAAGGTTATCCAGGCAGCTCAGGAAACACTGGACGTTGTGGTGGATGTGACGTAAGCTTTGGCAGGGAGGAGGAGGGGAGGTAAGCGGAAGGGAAATATGTCGGCAACTTCCTGCATTCCAAGAAGAACCAGATACCATCATGGGCGACTGTGTGCAGGACATTTTTAACAGTTTTAGGTTTTGATTTTTTAATGTCTTCAGGGATTCTTAACGGGGAGTAATACTGGTTTTGAGAAGCTTTTTACCAAGGCTTGGCATGTTTTTTAAAATATTTCAATTTTCCAAATTTACCTTTTAACCCAATCCTTGTTTTTAAATAAGTGCTAAATAGTTAAATAAAGTAGTGCCAAGTGAAGGCTGAAGAAGGGGGCTGTAGGAACTCCGAAACGTTGCTCAAACAACAAAATACTTGCCAATATGTAGATGTTTTTTAAAAGATTTTTTTAAGGATTTTTTTTAGAAAGCATTATTCAGTTTGTCATTTGTATTACAGCCGGTAAAAGTAACTAAACCCATGAAGAACAATTGTAAATCTGATTTGTAATATTTATTGCACCTCCCAAATAGCACAGTGGCTAACATGGTTAACTTGTAATCAAGGGCTCCTGGGTTCAATTCCAGTGGAGGTACATGTTACCCATGTGTGTGTGATTGTCCTTTCATCAATTCATCTTATCACCATCCTCATCATCGCAATTATCCAAAAGTGGCAGAAAAGTAATAACAATATTTTATCTGATTTGCTTGACATTCTACAGTTGTTTTGCATGAGGCACTATGTTGTTAACTGGTTTATTTAACTAGAAATGAAGTTCAGTTTGTGTAAATAGGCAGCTACCTTTCACCTTTTTTATTATCATTATTAATCTGAAAATTTAAATGTACACTTTTTTTATGACAGATGCTAAACCCAATATAAAAGAGGATATACTGAATCATCCAGCATTATCAGAAGAACTAGCAAATCCTGAATATGGTGTCAAAACATTAAAACATTTAAAGCAGAATTCCTCCCTACTTGGCCACATGTCAAAAGCAGGATGGTTGTTAGATGAAACTTGTTTTATTGAGTTTGGAGCTGGAAGAGGTAAGTACACATTTTATTTAATGTAACCGTGTAATATTTGGAAATTTACAAACTGCTGCGTATATATATATCAACTGATATTTTCTTAAATTTTATTGTAATGTTACAACTTTCCTTCAGTGAATAGAAAGCAAATACAAGCAAATGGAGTCGACATCATTTACATTAGTTTTTGTTTCCGACAATATTTGTTTATACTTCTGCCTGTTTTCTCATTTCTTCAATTGAGCCCTGCAGATATTCTTGAATTTGAGTTTGTTATTTTCATCTTGGCAGTTCCATTCACTCTTGGTGGTGGTAAGAAGTTTAGGGAATTTACACACACACAGCCCTACAATTCAGTGTAATCACATGAAAGGAACATTTAAGTGTAATGAGATGAAGAGAAAAATAAAGGAATTTGTGAAAAATGTCAAAATTGCAGAAAATTTCAAAAAAATCATGGGTCAACAGAAATAATAATGAACATAATTATTGTTTTGTGATTGATGATTTCAATTTTTAAGATAAAGAATAAAATTGAACACATCACTTCAAAAGTCTCAAAATGTGAACTAGGAAGAGTCCTTTCCCTTCCTCCCTATGATGCATTTCTTTTTGTAAAAAATTAACACTACAGTATGGTGAGATAGCCCTGGTCTTCAGCCCAGCATGCACCACTGATGACAATTTACTACATATGTTCTCCACATTTCACTTCATATAATCAGTTTAATTTGTGAAAAGTCAGAACAAATGTAGCCTTCTAATATTTTTTTCCTTTATGTAGGTCAGTTGACATACTGGTTGATTCAGGCTATTGAAAATCCACATACTTGCAAATTCGTTCTTGTAGACCGAGCTAGTCATCGTCATAAATATGAAAACAAATTAAAGATGATGGATTCTGTAGTGAGAATTAGGATGGATATTGCTGATTTGAATTTAAGTGCAATAGAGGAAATTAGAAACTTCCAGCGAGTTGTGGCAATGGGCAAACATTTATGTGGTGTAGCAACAGGTGAGACATTTATGTAGTTTGTTCTTTTTTGTACAACATAAGCATTTATTATTAACTTTTAGTTATATATGTATGTATTTTTTACTTCTGTTATAATTTGGACTGAGCCAGTAATAAACATAGCTTTAATTTTTAATGCAATAAAAGGCAGAATTGTCACAACAGCATTTTCAAAACAGAAAGCTTCATCGTCAATTATATCTAGGAGAGATTCAATCTCAGGGACCATAGGATCTTTCATATAATACAAAGGCTGTTGCAGAGAAGGTGAGACAGATTTTTTCCTGGCTTGGCAACACTACCTATGGTTTCGGCACTAATCGCGCCATATAGGATGACTCATTCTGTTTACGTAGCAAGTTGTCACATGTTGCGAAACCACATTAGTGAGCAGCTGTGTTGATTTACGTGAAACGTGTTTCGTTTACCCCTCCAGGTTTTTGTATATAACATTGCTTTTTGCGATGAGTATTCAAGATGAACAGCGACATGCCATAAAATTTTGTTTGGCGTTTAGGGAAAAGTGTTGCAGAAACATATGCAATGTTTGAACAGGCATATGCCGATGAAGACAGACTGAGTACAGCCACAGTGTATCGATGGCACAAGTTGTTCGAAGATGGGTGCGAATCAGGCGAATCATATTGCACCATGATAACGCACGCCCGCATACCGCGCGGGCTTTTCAGGATTACGCGACGAAGAGAAAAATAGAAATTTTCCTGCATCCAGCATACAGCCTGGACCTTGCACTCTGCAACTTTTGGTTTGGCTATTCCCACTTTTAAAGGCCGCTTTACGTGATCGTCATTTCATGACGAACAAAGAAGTGATCACCCCAGCGCAAATTGTCTTCAGTTCGCTACCTGACTACGAATTTTCAAAGACATTCACAAAGTGGCAGGAGCATATGGATGCTTGCTTAGCTGTCAATGGTGCTTATTTTGAAAAAGATGTACATCTACTCAATATGGCTGATTCTGAATAAAAATGTTGTGGCTTGTAATTTTTTTGATTCATTTTAATGATTCTTGGAGGGGTCCATGTACATGGTTGTCTTTTAACTGCTACGCAGTCACGGCTTTTTGACCTATTGAGCTCATTTTGATCTCAATCGGCAGCTAATGAACCAAATTTTCACCCTAGTACATTTGCTAGCCAATGGAGGTCGCTGTTTTCCTACACAGAAATTAGTCTCACCTTCTCTGCGACAGCCTTTGTACATGTTTTTCCTAGATCTTAGAAAGAATAAAAATAAAATGATTGAGAGAAATATGACCAATTCATGTTATATGTATAGAGGTGTAAGCAAATACCGTGCGTTCATTTCGATCTGCAGCCAAGAGATCGGGAGAAGCGTGGCGGGCGGCGCTGATGGAGAAGCCGACATTTGCGGCCTGTAATGCCCCCTTATTTTTATAGACATATGCAGACATTTATCAGGGTGGCTACAAACAAGCAGAAATGAAATTCCCTGACTTTTCCAGGTTTTCCAGGACAAAATTTACATTTTTCCCTGACAATTACAAACTAAACTAAATCGATGTTTTTGCAAATGAAAATAAAAAACTCATACAGATCCACGTATGGTTGTGTTAAGTACCAATATCATCTTCTATGAAATTGACTTAATTTCTCTATTCTCTATGATTTGAATTCAAACTGCAAAATAGTGAATTTGCAAAATTATTACAATTCACAAGCTAGGGAAGGATTACAGAATTTTGTCATACGCAGTAAGTTTAAAATAAAATATTTGATTATTTTTAAAGTTACGACTAAATGAGATAAGAGTGAAGAGTGATTGATTACGAAATACAATTTGTAATTTATCAGTCTCCTTATACATTCTCGGTATTATATGTTGATATTTCCACTGAGGCTTGGAACCCTCTGCTTGCAAGAACCATGAGTGCGGACTCATTTTTCAATGCATAAAGCTACTTCTCTCTTCTCTGCAAAGCAAACAACTTAACTCTTGCATATAAGTGAAACAATTGAATCGAACAAAATAAAGTGTCATATTTCCTTACATTATCAATGGGATTTCTGCTTCAGTACAATATATACAAGTGAAGTACTGTGAAACTGACAACATGCAGTTATACCATTAATGCTGACAAAAAGGGTACGTAGGTTGCCTATTAGAAATTTAACGCAAGGAATTTATAGAATGGCATTGTATAGGTACATGATTTAGCTAACCATACATTAAAACAGGAACACATTGTTAATAACAGCTTCTGAAAGTTCATATACGAGGGGAGTGCTGAAAAAAGCTCCAATGGTGCCTATACACAGCACTAGTGGTCGGAGAGCGACAAACACACATGCAGGCAGGAAGAAGTGGCATGTAGCTGTAATCTGGTACAGTTGCAATGCAGCCGTTTTAGGATAGTTCTAGGTTAAAGATTGCAGCTCTCATACAGTCTCCCACTGACTGCGATGTAGCCTACATTGCACGCTCAGAATTTGGCACAGAGCCACCAGCAATCGTGTGAGGTGTTCAGACTGGATTGTATGGTCAGACGATGGTGCAGACAATTCACGGAAGGCCAGTCGAATGTGCACAACCCCATACAGCTGAGTACACACGGGCCCTTTGCATCACTTCAGGTGAGAGATCTTGAACCACTCCCTGTACAGCCCTGACCTTGAATGTACAGACTTTCATTTCTTTGTTTAACTGAAGAGGTTTCTGGCAGGGCAAGGATTTGACAGCTACACTGTGGTAGAGATAGTTCCAGTATTTGCCGTTATACACATATGCCATGGGCATACAACATTTAGTGCCATGCTACGACGAATGCTAGAACAACGGTGGTGATTATGCCGAAAATTAGGTTAGGACTCACCGTTACTAATGCAATAACTTACAACTGATATTCTTGTTTTATTTATGCCTAATTGGTAGGGACCTTGATATTTTCTTCTTTTCAAATTGGTGTATTTTCTTATTTTTTATTTTTTACTATACGGTGTTATTTTCTCCAAAATTAACATTTTCTTTTTAGCACATTTTCTGACAAATATCTGAAATTATACCTTCATGGTGTTTTTAAATTACTGTTTCAAATTTTAAGTCACATGGCTTACGCCTCTTCGTGAGAGTTTGATATCTTGAAGGTTATTTTGGGAAAGTTATTTTCCATACCCCATTTTAATTTTAAGGTAAGGATTTTAGATAATGGAATTTTCCCCGTATATACTGAAGGGTGCATAATGACCATAAGTGGCGACGAACCCAAAAAAATTAAAATCAATCAATCTCACGTGACAGATACCGATATATTATGGCACCAAAAATTGGCATTATCTTTTTTTGACTTGTTAGTGTTAAGTTTCCCCAAATTCGCGTTT
Organism: Lepisma saccharinum; assembly: GCF_977018435.1. NCBI lineage: Eukaryota > Metazoa > Arthropoda > Insecta > Zygentoma > Lepismatidae > Lepisma > Lepisma saccharinum. Next base: position 24,011,753 of record NC_139230.1, on the reverse strand, counting down.
TTATTTTAGAACATTTATCTGCCAAATATATATGTGCTTTTAAACTATTATTTAAATTGTAGGTCACATGGTCTACGTATTTTCGTGACAGTTTGATATGTTGGAACAGATTTTTGAGGAAGTAAAAGTAAAGTGCTGCCCTGCACTTTTCCATGACGGTGTATAGGGGTGTGGAGTTAGGGCCCCGCACTTTCTTGATCACGGCTGAAGGTGGGGGTGATGTGATCAGCACCACACTCCTGGCTACCTTTATCCCTCCAAGTTTCCTCAAGGTACCAGCTTCATATGATGCTGGGTGGCCGCCGGAGCATCTTGAATAGGTGGAAAACATCCCGGTTCTCCCCCGCAGGGGATCAACCGCGGGTCTCTCGCACAGTAGTCAAACGCCCTAATGACTGAGCTCCATTATTATTCCCTTGACAAATGACGATGGTGCACAATTAGCTTGGTAATTCAAAACATATCTTGTGCGACAAATACAAAGAAGTGGCTCCCGTGTGACGGTAGATACGCGCTCGATCTCCTGTTAGAACCCTGCCACTTTGCTCTGTGATGCAAATGGTTTTGATAAAAGTTGAAAAATCGTGCGAAATACATGATTTAATGTAGATGTCGGAATTATTCCATGTACTCTTGAGTAAAATTTGGAAAACTTGCATGTTCTATGTACACAAACATAGCCTAGAAAAGACAAGAATGTTGGATTTCATGGAATTTTTTCGTTGTTTTAGGACATTTCTTTTAAAAAAAAATCGCTAAAAACGGCAACAATTCGCATTTTATGCCAAATCCGCATTATTTCGATATTTCGAATGGGCGAAAAATGTGTCCAGACATCACTGCACATTCATAAACACAACTTCGCAGCAATTACCATTTTTCACGGTTTTGGCATTTGCGAAAAATCAATGTCCCTACTAATTGGAAATTACTTTCTGGCCACCCCTTGTATAAATCAGTAGATGGAAAGTGAAAATTTAGCAGGGCTGGCAGAGAAAAGTCAATTCTTGAAGAAAGTGATTTGCTTTTATGATTGAATGATTCGAGTAAATACGAGTACGATATTAAAATATTTACGTATTTATTATTAGTATTTTATTTCATAATATTGGACATTAACCTTACTCAGTGAGAGATTAAAGACCATCTCTCACGAGTTTAAAGAGACAGGACAGAGAGTGGCGTTAATTTCATAGCAATACTAGTGTTGCAGTAAATTTGAGGTTGGGAGCATGCACTTGCCAATTTTTATAACGTTCATCAATGCAGATGTATGTTTCACTTCTTCGTGATAGTATTCAATATATATATCCCATTTGGTTGGATTCTTCTTGATATCTAAGAATAGTGCAATGTCATTGTAAACATATGTTAACTTGTTAAAACCCAGTAATACGTCAGGATGATGAAAGAAAACCTTTGTAAGCACTGCTACATTAAATGAGGTGAAGTAAGCCAGAAGAGTAATAAAATTCCAGCAGCATATTTGCAATCTAAAGCTCTTCTTGTTTATGCATGCGATTTTTGTTTGATGTTGCAGTTCATGCAATTTCTGTCGCATGTTGTAGTGAGATACTCTGTCGGGTGGCCATATTCGACAAAAATCGTATGTATCAATGGAACCTATTTGTTTCTATGTTCCTTCAGTTTGCCCAACAAAATGCCTTACTACGACGTCCGACAACTATCGGACGGCGCCACCCGCTCTTATCCCCTCCATCTGTTGACAAGTCCCCTTACTACTCCCATACGGACAAGAAAAAATGATAATTCAATGCATTTTCCACGTAATATTTAGAGGCTTAACCTTTACTCCCCCGATGATACCATGGTGCTGATTACGAAATGAATGTGCTTTTTGGACCTTCATACTCTTATGTTTGGGTGGAAACTCTTGACACAGGTCTGGAGCAAGCCTGGGAAATTCATATTGATGACCAACTACCCCCTCTCCGCAACATATCCATGCCACATTTCCGAACAGAGTTTCACATTTTGGCTCATTATTCAACTTGTATGGCACCCAGGAATATGAAACATGTTTCAATATCTTTGGAAACGTCCATTCTTTGAAGAGAATAATAAGGTTTGCGCCATCTTAAATAGCGGGAGAAGAGCGGGCAAATTCCAGATTATTCCTTTTTTTTTAAATTCGGTGGTCGCGTCCCCAAACCCCCCTTCCTCACTTCGGCGTTCTGAATTGTACACGGTTGCATGCTATGATGTTTTAGCTGAAAAACAAAACTTATCCGAAGTAGATTGCTCTCATAGTGCGCGAGTTATAACAAATTTCCTCCGAAAATGCAAATTACCTATTTTTCGTAAAAAAAGAAACTCACATTTTGGCTTATTATTCAACTTGTATGGCATCCAAGAGCATGAAACATGTTTCATTCTCTTGAAAAATGTCAATTCTTTGAAAAGAATACTAAAGTTCGCGCCATCTTAACAAATAACGGGAGAAGAAGGGGCAAACTACAGATTTTTATGTTTTTTTTTTCATTGAAATTCGGGGGTCGCGCCCGCCAAACCCCCCTTCCTCAGTTCGGCGTTCTAAATTGTATACGGATGTATGCTCTGATGTTTTAGCTGGAAAACAAAACTTATCCGAAGTAGATTGCTCCCATAGTGTCCGAGTTATAAACAATTTTCTGAGCAATATGCAAATTACCTATTTTTCGTAAAAAAACAGTGTTTCACATTTTGGCTTATTATTCAACTTGTATGGCACCCAAGAACATGAAACATGTTTCATTCTCTTTGGAAACGTCCATTCTTTGGAGAGAATACTAAGGTTTGCGCCTTCTTCCCAAAATAGCGGGAGAAGAGTGGGAAAACTCCAGATTTTTGTTTTTTCCATTGAAATTTGGGCTGTCGTGCCCCCAAGCCCCCCTTTCTCCGTCCGGCGTTCTGAATTGTACACGGCTGCATGCTCTGATGTTTTAGCTGCAAAACAAAACTTATCCGAAGTGCATTGCTTGCATAGTGCCCGAGTTATAACAATTTTCCTCCAAAGAGTGTTCGAATTTAAAATTTCCGCCGAGAACCCCGGGCCAGAGAAATTTCTCTCTCTCCCCCCTCCTGCCATCACTGGTTGCCGGCGCCGTGGTTGTGTTGCGCATAAAAGGGGCCTAAAAGTTGAGACCGAAACTTACGAACGAGATTTCCTGTTCGCGTGCAGAGTTCCATAATGATATCTTTCAAAAAAAAAAAAAAAAAAGGAGGATGAAATTCCCTGACATTTCCCTGACTTTTTTTGACTCCTTAAATTCCCTGACTTTTCCCGGTTTTCCAGGTTTTCCAGGTCTGTCGCCACCCTGTTTATATAAATATTGCAAAACGATCACTAACCTGTGTTATAACACGCAAAAGTTCTTCTGTAATTCATCCAAGTTCTGCTCTTATATACACAAATAAATACGCTATAGAAATGATGTTAAGAACCACAGATAAAAAAGCATTTTAATCATGGTTTTGATCAGTAATGTCCTGCTTAAGTTTATATCCTTGAAAGAGTTTTGTGGCGATGGGAATCGTTTGGAGGTTTCGAATGTGCAACACTGTATCAGGATTACACTGCAGACGAAACCGATAAAAGTGAATGGTTTTCGTGAGCTTCCTCGCAATCCGAAATATTCGAGCTCGAGTTTTTTGTTCCTTCGCGACTAGATGATGACAGAGTTGTAAATATAGTGGCAAGCAATGTAAACCAAGAGCATGTTAATTTCATACTGTGCGCAAGAGTGTTATTCTTGGTTACTTGCAGTTACTTGTTTGTGTTATTGTAGTGTGTATGTGTGACATGTCAGTGAGACGATTGGAATGCCAGCCGCAAGATTCACGTTAGAACAAAGATTTTTTTATGTATGACACGTACCTACGTGAAAACAAACTCGTGTAGAGACGTGTGTAGGTAATTTGTACAGAAATTCCCATGCGTTTCAACTCCACACAGAGATACGGTTAGATATCTTGTCCTTAAATTACGAGAAACTGTATCGTTAAATTTTAAAACACCTAAGCAAAAACGACGGATTCTAACCGAAGCAAAACTCGATGATATTGGTGCAGCGTTAGAACGTTCTACAAACAAACCTCTACGCCGTGTTTCACAAGAGGTGGGCTTGTCAAAATCATCGGCACATACAGTCACTAAGCTACTAAAATTAAAACCATACTCTTATAACACAGGTTAGTGCTCGTTTTGCAATATTTATATAAATGTCTGCATATGTTCATAAAAATAAGCAGGCATTTCAGGCCGCAAATGTCGGCATCTCCATCAGTGCCGCCCGCCATGCTTCTCCCGATCTCTCGGCTGCAGATCGAAATGGACGCACGGTATATGACACTTGAAAGCAAAATTCATATATTCGAAAAAATATTAAGAACAGAAAGATGTTTAACTGTGCATGTGTTCATACACACATGTGGAATAATTATAAAAAATTATAATTGCTTTATTGAGTAATTTAATTTTTCAGTTTACATATGTAGCTGGACATGGCCATTTTGAACTCTTCCACAAGTATAAGACTTTTGGTTACCTTCCGATACTGTATTTGGTGCAATACTTATAACTCTCTATAGAAATGCAATCTACACATTGGAATAACATAAGTATTGTATCATGACATGGATATTCTGGCTGCCTTGATTGGTCGACTTACAGTCTCCATATCATAGGTTTTTGGTTTGAGTCCACACTTCGTCTAATCATGTAAATGTTCTAAATTGGTATTTTGTTCAACCTACTAAATACAGTTGATCTATAAATGCTGCTGTGACTTCCAAGATTTTTTATTGTAATTGTATGTCTGAGAGCGCAGTGTTCCCATCTACCTGCAACTTTATTTTTGTATATTTGTCTGCAATAAATTTAGAAAGTCAAAAATTGATATTTAAGTTTGTTTTCTCTTTTGTAGTTACTATAACTTTACCATACTATTATTATTATAACATTCCAGATCTAGCTTTACGATGTTTGGTAAAGAGCAGAGATAAAGAAAGGGATGGATTGAAAGTAACTGGACTTATTTTGTCCTTCTGTTGCCATCACAGGTGTGAATGGGAGAGCTATGTTGGAAAAGAATTCTTACTGGTATGAATTTGCATTCATATTTTGCTGTTAATAATCAATAAGTACAATAATGATATTCCTTTGTGAAAATCTCAATATTATATTAACCCTTTCGAGGTGGAGCGTCCAGATGACAAAAGTAACTGAAAAACGTTTGACGAATATTTCGGCAAACACATATCTTCGTAATAAATGTTCAATAAACGGGAAACAGAATAAAAAAAACATGGAATCTTTTGGCTTTAATCTCCAAGCATCCACCTCACATCTGCCGTCATTGCCGGGTAGACTCTGACGTCATTGTCATGTTGCCAGGCAGATTGTTAAAATACACAACAAAAGCCCACGTGCTTTTCAAGGCTTTATAAGTTAAAGGGCTCCGGCTTTCAAGTTCAAGCATAATTTCTATGCAGTAAATTTGGCTCGGGAAGGAAGAAAGGGATTAGAACTTTGTTTGTCCTGTGTTTCCACTTAGCAACAGGCAGGGAAGTGGGAGGGGGAGGAAGCCTTTCTGTATAGCATTATTCGAGAGTGCTTTTTGCAGCATCTGTGCCACACAGGTGGCTACGGTCTTCGGGGGAGGGGAGAGGCATGGGTGAAATGTAATACGCACTTGCAGACAAGGAGTTTGGCTGCACAAATCATTCTCTTGTTATCGAGCTATGGACATGAGTGCTTTTGAATCCTTGTCGTGAGAAGAAAGTCTTTTGTGATGGCATCTCTTCAGCCAGGAGAAATTCGTGACTTGTTGGAGGAGGGGTTTGACACGGGGGATGAAACAGAAGTTGAAGATATACAGGGTGTGCCACAAGATGATCGAGAAGAACCAAAATAGGAAGGGGGGAGATGATGAAGAATTAGAGCAGAATGAAGATAGTGGTGATGCGAGTGCAGTGGGAAGAAGTGAAGAGGGGGATTGACATCAGGGGGGGAGGCAAATGTTCTTCCTTTCTCTGGACAACCAGGTGTAAGAGTTTGTGCCCTTGCGAACAATCGCACTCCTTTTCAAGCTTTCAGTTCAGTATTTACCAGTGAAATATTTGATAAGTCTTTCTTTTATATATATATATATATATATATATATATATATATATATATATATATATATATATATATATATATATATATTTACTATTTGCACTATCGTTTTGATACTACGTATTCGTCATTATATAATTGATTGATATTATTTTACTTCATGTTTTGTGCCTCTTGGCTAATTTGCGAAGATGGGGATAAGTGATGAAATGATAAAATAGATGAATGGGCATTCACAAACAACCATGCTGTAGCAGGATTTGAACCTGGGACTCCTTGAGTTGCAGCGCTATTTGCTAACCACTCAGCCACAGAGTCCGAATCGCCTTTATTATATAACTTGGGTGCAATCAGCGACTAATGGCGATTTGTCCAGATCGATGGGCAAATTTCTGATGGAGTTTCCGGTCAGTTGTGATAAACATTCTCCTCGACCTTGAGTTTTCTTCTTCTTCTTCTTTTTTTCTAAAAAATATACTTTTTGTATTATCGTTTTGATACTATGTATTCGCCATTACATAACATGGGGCAATCAGCGACAAGTGGTGGTTTGCCCAGATCAATGAGTGCTACCGGATGAGAGCTAGCCAAACTTTGAAAAAAAAAAAAAAAAAAAAAAAAAAAAATCCTCCGTGTGTTGCTTCCAAAAATGGGTACACATTGACATGTTTACCTTACCGAATGAAAGCCTTGGAAATTCTGAATAAAACGAGCCCTCATTGGCATTTATCGTATTATTACAACTTTTTTTTAAATAAAACATTTTCCAACATGTTACATTTTGCTTAAAATGAGCCCCATCCTTGGGGAATTTCCATGCATGACGAATATTTTGACATCCGCCTCAGAAGGGTTAATGTGCTGTTTTCAATGAGAAATTGTGACATTCTAAAAGTATTTGGTGTTAACTGTTTTATCCTGTGTATGCTAACATGGAAGGTTAGCACCATAAATCACAAGGCTGCAGTGCATATTTTGCATGATCATATCAGAAATTTGCTCCATATACAAACAAATTGTATGCTTCATCTGTCCTCAAGATCACAGATAACAGCTGCATGGAGTAGTTGGTTACCTGTTCATTATCGTATTCATAGGTTCAATCTCTATTCTGCTAGGTGTAATGAAGGGGTCCCAAGTGCGATACTTAGTAGAGGCACATTGCACAGTGGTTCGGATTGCACTTTAAACTCTAGGTCAAGTCCTGATTAGCCTATATGTGCATAAAGTGGACTTAAAACAAAAAACTCAAAACACTTCTGTTAGGCTTTTTGCCCTGTCAATCATAGCACAAAGACATTTTTCCACATTGAACAGGGAATGTATTTCAAAATCAGCATACAAAGATTGGGTTTGAATATAATTAGATCTGCTGCAGTAATTGACATATTCATATTTTTTGTCACATACAAAGTGCATCTACTGAGTTTTAGGACTAGTGTTATAAAATGTATTTGCTTGAAAGAAGTGACATTTTTATTGTTTAACCTTTGACATACATCCCTTCTAATTGTACACACTGATTTGCATGGTCATACAGCCTCTGGGTGCCCCTGTATAAGTCTAATTTCCACTTCAAGCACTGTTTGGTCTTAAGCCTGCTAAGCTTCCATATGTAAGCTGTCCAAAGGGAATGATCGAATAATCATGTTTTTTTTTCAGTGTTTTACACATTAAGACAAGAAAAATATTGATTTATTTTCAAACTTGTGAAGACATTGTTAAAACTTGTTCTTACATACAGTATTTGTGCTGCTTATATACCTATTTTTGTACTATAATTACCTTGATAATGTAATTTAAGAAAATTATTGGCCATGATTACAGGAGAGTGGATTCACCTCATCACAGTTTCATGTAATGAAGAACATTGTTAGCTGGGCAACGTGTGGAACAGGAAGAAGTAGACAGCATGGAAGTAATCAAAAGACCAACAACACTCCACTTAAAACTAATTCTGCAAATGACAGTACTGCTCCTAGCATGGAACCAGAAGCTGACAATAAGTATGATAGGTAATGACTGAAAATGTCCATTATTTTGTTCAGATTCTCATTTCATTTTTTTCCTTTCTTCCTTTATTTTTTAGTTTTTTGTAGTGTTTTGTAAGACTTGGCTAAATCATAGCTCTCTTTTAATGGGGAAGGGGGGGATATTCAATTTTTATAATGCATCAGGTGAAAGGTGCACACATGCACCAGATCGCACCATACATATACAGAAAAATGTGTGTGTGTGCGCACTTCATAGTAAATCTAATGATTCTTTGGTTGATAAATGAGATATATATATATGTATGTATCAATTTGCTTCTGTTCTAGACTAAACAGACAAAAGGATGGTCTGATTGGAAAGATGGATATCACATCAAGTTGATAATTCACAGTTCCTTCCATCTTACCAAATTTCATATTTGGGTCATTCCATGTGAAATTAACCAATGAAAAGGCACTTTTCAACCTTGCATTTAGGACCCCTGCATTTTTGGAAATACAAAAGATATGGATCTGCAACTTTGCATATTTCCCTACCTCAGGTGGCCCTTTCAGTACGCCAATTTGAAATGAATCAAAAAATGTAACGTAGCTCAAATTTCAGAGATATCAAGGCATTAAAACATATTGATTGTTGACTTAGTCATTTTATCCCTATAGACAGATGAACTAATCAAAATAATTTACATCTGATTCAACTATCATTTGCTTAAGTTGTAGAAAATTGTGATCTTTACATTTGCTAATTTTCAAGATATTGATGAGAGTCACTTTCAATCAAATGTTGCCTGTAAGGACTGGGCTGATCCAGTTGGTTTTAGGGCTGAATCAAAACCCACACCAATACTCTTACAGATTCCCACTGGCACTGATGATTCAAAGTTGTAACATTTAAAAATTGTTGAAAGTATTGATTACCGTATTTACTCATGTACAATGCGCACTTCTTTCCAAAATTTTTGCCCCCAAAAAGTGTGGTGCGTATTATGCACAGAATAATTTTTTAATGTTAATGGAACCCTATCATGTTAAATATCATTGCAAAGCTTGAATTCTGCAGTTTCTGAATATGGCAACAGTATTTGCAATGCGGTTGAAATAAGTTCATTACAAAATGAAGCAACATTCTGAATTTTATGGTACTTTGTATGAAAAAAAAAAGATATGGAAAAAGAAAATAATTAAAATGTATTACTGACCAAATAATATGACATATATCTTCTTCTTATAAGGCGCTACAGCTCTTTATGGGCTTTGGCCTGCTCAATTACATCCTTCCACTCTTCTCTACTCAACACACATTTCTTCCAGTTCTGTATCTTCAGTTTTCTTATGTCATTTCTGACATCGTCTATCCATCTGGTTTTGGGCCTTCCTTGTGATCCAATTGTAAATTTGTTTCACAATTCTTTCTTCGGACATTCTTTCAATATGACCCAACCAACTCAATCTTTGTGTTTTGATAAATCTTCTTATATTCTTACTCTTTATTAATATTTCAAGCTCTTCGTTTGTTTTTATTCGCCATATATTATTAGATTGTCTCGTTGGGCCATATATTTTCCTTAATATCTTTCTTTCAAATATCATTAGTTTTCGAATTATATCTTCTTTCAGCACCCAGGTTTCACAGCCATATGTAACCACAGGTCTTATTATGGATTTATACAGCTTTAATTTTATTTTTCTGGTAACTAGTTTGGATTGGAATATCCTCTTATTCGCATAAAATGCTCTGTTTCCAGCTGCAATCCTTTCTTTAATTTCTTCTTCAATTTAATTGTTTCCATTTACTATTGAGCCGAGATATTTAAATGACTGTACCTGCTCTATGTGCATTGTATCTATATCCTCTTTTTGTTGTTGGATTTTTCTTCTTGTACACCTCATATATTTTGTCTTTTTTTCGTTCACTATTAATTCATATTTCATTGCCTGTTGCTTTAGTTTCACTAGTGAGTCCACCATTGCTTGCTTAGTTCTTGTAGTAATTACTATGTCGTCTGCATATGACATATATGGAGTGTGTAAATGCCTTATTGAATGAAATCTTGTGCTGCTAACTGCTAGTTTGAGGGTCCTGAATGTGCCTCCTATAAATGTTTCGTTAGTCATAGAAGAAGTATATATTTTGAAGTCTTTTTAGAAAAAGTATAGAGGAAATGAGCAAAACCACTTACAAAAGTTTAAAGGCCATGTGCTACAATTTTTCACTTTGTAATATTATGTTCTCCTCTTGGTCCACATAGCAACAGGTGACTCATTGAATAGGAATGATATCATTCACTGTTGTTCGGCATAGCAACAGCTTTACAACCTACAACTAAGAAAGCCATTTCTTGAACCTGGATTATACTGTGCATTATATACGAGATATAATTGTTTGTCACTTTTCCCTATCAAAAACCAGGGTGTGCATTATACACGTAAATACGGTAATATTAGTGAGTGTGGATTCCACTTCAATTATAAGTATCAATAAACCAGAGTTTTGCTTTAAATTACTCAAAAATTACATTATAATATTGAAATGCCTGTCATGTAATCAGAAAGTACAATATTTTCACATATTATTGGTGCAAAGTCAATGAAAAGTTCAAGTTTTGCATAGCTTCTAGGCTAATTAGACTCTGTAAATGATCAAAACACCGGAAAAGTATCAACCGGTATCGGTAAATAAAATAAAACTGATACTTTCCGATCCTGATATGTTGGCATCGGTACTGGCTCAGCCCTAGTTGATCTATTATTTGATGGTCTATCAGTTCACCAAATTTTGTCATCATAACTTTGGATAGTTTCTAAGATATCAATAGTTGACATAGAGAGATGAACACAACCATCACATAATAGCACTTCTTTCAGCTTATGCTGATAAGTACCTAAAAATGGATACATGAACATTGTAGCAATTTCAAATGATCTAGATAAGTTGAACGATGGACAGCATTCAAACATCAGTTGTAGTTTGACTTCTATTTCCACTTTTGAAAATCAATATTGAGGATCTTTTCATCTTTCTAGGTATGCAAGATTGAATTTGGATCAACAACAAAGAGAACAGATAGGAAGAAAGTGTAAACATATTTTGGATTGGGGAAGATTTCAATATTTGCAGAAACATGGATTTAATGGAAACCTTATTTATTATGTAACATCAGATGTATCTCTGGAAAACTTATGTGTACTTGCTGAATTGCATAATACAGCTAGAAGCTAGTGGTTGTTAGCCAGATATTTATGAAATAATTATTAATCTTAAATTGCAAGCAAAAATTTGTAGACAATTTGTTGGTTTAAGAAGTTTCTCTTCATTTAAAGAAATGAGATAAGAAGAATGATAGCAAACTTTGTAAAGAGCATACTATAAAGATTTTTATGTACATTTTGAAATATTTCATTTATTTTTTGTAATGATATTTCTGATTTTCAATGATGACCATGAAGTTTGGCAAAGTTCAACCTTTGTGGATGGCCACTTCTGATGCTGGCTAGCTTATTGGGGCAGGAGGTTTTCAAGCATACATTTTCAAGCATACACTGTTATGTTTCTACAATCACGTGAAGTCTCATTGAAAATAGTTCAATACTTTTGGGGGAAGCATTAAAAATTAATACTGCACCTATGAAAAAGCATTATACAAATTTTCTGGGGAGATTTGCCAGACCCTGTGGCCGAGTGGTTAGCACATCGCGCTGCGATGCCAAGGGTCCCGGGTTTGAATCCCGGTCGGGCTTGGTTTGTGAATGTCCATTCATCAATTTCATCATTTCATCACTCATCCCCATCTTTGCAAATTAGCCAAGAGGCACAAAACGCGAAGTAAAATAAACTAAATCAATCAATCAATCACTTGAGATTTGCAGCGGATCACCATCAGGGTGCCAGAGAATCCACCTCCTTCGATCTGAAGACTTCTGTTTCTGCACGCTGCCATTCGCTCTCTATTGTGTGACCAATTGTATCATGTTGTGATGCTCTGGCACTGGTTGATTGCTACCCTCATTGGGCCTTCGTCCCAGTGTCTCCTGAATGGGACCCGTTCGAATGAATGCCTCAACTGCCACGATTCATGTGTGAACCAGCCAACATTCCATGGCAAACTAATTGCGAGACTTGCAGCTGCCTAAGCATGGGAAACTTCTGCGCATGTGCACCTGCATCCCGACAGGGTTGCCAACTTCTATTGGTAGATACAATATGCACCACCCTATACTACTACCCAAGTTTTATGTTCTCCACACTGCATATGGTCTAAATGAAAGAATGTCAAAAGTTCCATTAAAATATTTATTACATAAACCATAATTATTCTCTTATACAAAATACTGATAATCTATACATTATGCATTTTGGTGAAAAACTGTTTTGTACATTCAAAAATGATCACAGATACTCACCCTATTACAGCATCAATCACCTTTTAACCCAGAAAATGGCAACTATCAGTCTTTTTTTTTCCCCCTTGGAACATCATTACTGTCAGGAACACATGCAAGCATTGTAATAAAACCTGAAACACAATTAAATTTCATAAATAAAAAGAATATATGTTCCATTCAAAGTTCAACATATTTCACACTTTTGCTATGTATGGTTTAGAGATTCAGTATCTTAGTGTTAGTGAAGAAAGAAGCCTGCAAATATAACACACTGTACCCAGAATTATGAAAATCTATATCCCATAACCCTCACCCCATGAATATTACATGTACTTTGTCTGTTCTTATTTGCTTTATCACTGCTGCTTCCATTTTAGTTTTCCCTTTGTGATACAAAACTACAGATTTCTGTAGCCTTACTTACAGGAAATACAGTAAAACCCTGATTTTACGTTCCCACATTATACGTTTTCCAGCTTAATATGTTCCGTCATCCAGGTCCCAGCAAAAGCCTGTGTTAAATAATAGGACATTCACTTCTATCTTACATTTGCCCTAACTCCCATTTTGTATGTTTACCAACCTGTTTACGACCGGATCAAGAAAGTGTGGGGCGTTACCCCCACACCCCCTATACGCCTTCATGGCGTGGTGCTATGCACAGGGGAACACTTTTTACTTTACCTTTTACCAACCTGTGTCAATGTCATAAAATTTGCCACAAGGACGTGCTCGTGCTGCCTTCTGATAAAGTAAACTGTAATTCTATCTTGCAACTAACGAGAATAAACTTCTTGAACACACTAAGCAGTGCAGGAAGAAAATGTTCAACATACGAACGGAAGCCGGGACAAATGGAAAACACATTATTTACAGGGAACCTATTGGTGGAAAGGGTGTTTGCCCCCCCACAAGACTGATGAATCAAACAATAAATCATCGATTAATGTGAGCGTAAATAACAATCTACCTATTACCTATTAACAATCTACCCTGGGGGGTAAAGGCGGTCAGGGGCGTGATGCTGATCACATCACCCCCACTCACGACCGGATCAAGAAAGTGTGGGGCGTTACCCCCACACCCCCTATACGCCTTCATGGCGTGGTGCTATGCACAGGGGAACACTTTACCTTTTTTTTTTACCTATTATGACAGTCTAAAAATGCGTAAGTTTGACAAAGCTTGTTTTGAGTTCACTTTATGTTGTTGGGCTAATTGGCACTGGATACATATGCTGCTTTAAGTGGAATCCGAACCATTCTACATGTCTACACTGTGAACTCGATCCAGGACACTTTGATTACAGTATATAAAAACGATCGCAGCTTGACGTCCACTATAAGCAATTCCTCCCATTACCTGAGACTTCTAAAAGTAGCAAATAATTACCAGTTTACAGAGTAAACACAATCACATGCATAAATTAAACCTAACAGGTGGCCCTTGGAAGCAGTCATCCACTGCCCCTACCCACAAAAGTGGGTCACATTAATCTGCCACTTATTTTCACAGTGGGTCTTGCTTTTTTCCATTGGAATTCATAATCATACAGGGTGGCTACTCACTGGGAATTCGTGTGGATGTGAAAAACTGCAACTTTTATTAATCAAAATCTCACTGAATTTATACATATTTATAAATGCCCTGAGGTAAGTTTTTCACAGTTTAGCCTTTATTTTTATTGATGAAGGAAAATAAAGCTGTGTCTAAAATAAAACAGAATTCTCTCAACCAGTTTACTTTGTTAGTGTTCTTTGAAGAACAATCTATCTGACAGATGCAAGATTATTGCTAGGTAAGATATGTTGAAGTTGATTACGTAAATTTGAGTTATAGATTAGTAATCCCGTAATATTTGTGACTTGTATTTGTAGATGCATTTCAAGTCTGAATGTGTGAAACTGCAAATGTAAACTCTGTACCTTAAATTAAATATTTTAATATACCGTATAATTAAATTGAATTAGAATGTTTGGATAGGGTTGGAATCTCACACATCCATTATATTGTGAATATATTTGAAGGGCTCGGATGTAAAACATGGTAAGTGACAAAATGCAGGTTTCGAGATATTGAAAGTTGATGTTTCAAAAAAATCTTGGGTTACAAATTAAAATAAATTTCTAAACTGTTTACAGCAAATGTGATTCACTTGTATGTATATCATACAAAGAAATATTTCATCTGAATTATTTTTTTCTGTGGTGCTACATGTGATTTGTTTGAGGGTTGTTCAAGGAATTGTTGTAGTTACAATGATATTATCAAAATGAGTAATCAGATACCGCTTTATTCAAGCTGACTTACGATGTCAGTTCAATAATATTTTGACACTAGACATTTTATAGCAACCATAACAATTTGTAATACAAAAATAATAGCCTTTAATAATAATAATTTTATTAAATAAACAATAACCTGAGCTACTTGCTGTAACAAGTTATTGTTTTCCTATGTCTATGACTCATATGAACATCATTAGAAAAGTATATTTCTTCATTTTATTACGTTAGTATTTTTAAAAAATAAGTTCTGAATGGTTGTGATTAAAAATAACTTCCTTATGTCTATATGGAGATCAATATTCTTAAAAAAATATATTTTTATAGGAACAGTTTTTCAGCTTCACATATCTATCTCTCACACACAGCATGCCAAGCAGAATGTGATTCACTAGCCTCTCTTCATACAAAGTTGTAGACTATGCAAATTGCATACAATGACAACATTAGATTTTTGTGATTCAATAAACAATTTATACACAAGGTTTAAATCTCTATCTTGAAGACAACAATTGCCAGCCTCCATAGTGGAGTGGTTAGCACATCGCGGTACAATGCCAGGAGTCTTGGGTTCGAATCTCCTGGCTTTGAATCCCAGCCTGGGCATGGATGTTTGTGAGTGCTTATTTATCAATTTCATCATAACCACTCATCCCCATCTTTGCAAATTAGCCAAAAGTGGCACAAAAAGTGAAGTAAAATAAAGCAAATCAATCAAGACAACAATTCTGCCCTTGTAGCTTTCTGTTATACGAGGGCTATTTTTTTTCAACCTTCGATGGCGCAGTCAGGTGGGCCATGAAGTGCTAGGAAGCGGGGCATCATGCAGCGTGATTGGTGTCTCCCCTGCCACTACCAAGGCCAACGCTTCAGTTCAAGCTGAACGACGGGCACGTAGAGATGTCTGCTACAATCAACTCTCCCGACAAGTGCGAGGTGTGTTACTGTTTGACTTTATGGAGCCGACGACCACAATCAATGTGGCTGCATACTGCGAGACATTGTGCAAACTACACAGAGCCATCCAGAACAAACTGACAGGCATGCTGTCTTCAGGCATTGTCTTGCTTCATGACAATTCCCAACAACATATTGCTGCATCAACCCAAGATGTTCTTCAACGATTCCATTGGGAAGTGTTTATTCACCCCTGGCACCGAGTGACTTCCACCTTTTCCCGGCAATGAAGAAGTTGTTGGCAGTTGTTGGTGCTTCCACACCAATGAGAAGCTTCGGAACATTGCAGACAGACACTCAACAGACAGGTGGCACCTTTTTTTGCAGAGGGTATTGGAAAGCTGGTGCATTGGTACGATAAATGTCTGAATCCTCTTGGGGTTTACTTGAAAAGTAGATGATACGTGTACGTAACATTTGTCAATAAACCCATTTTGCTATTCACTGTGGTTTTGATTTCATGCTTTATCAGAGGTTGAAAAAAATAGCCCTCGTATTTTTCTTTAACTTGACATATTTGTAAAGAATGATTTCAAATATGCATAGGGCTTAAGTTTTTAATAGTTTTTACTGAAATTTAGCCTTTATGGATTAAAATAGTTATAATTTTGAACCAAGAAGAATGCATATTTGCATATCAACAATAAAATAATTTGCTTTCATCAAAGTCACAAATATCATAAATATGAAAGTTAATTAAATTACAAATAGGTACTTAGGTCCACCATAAAAATGTCAACTTTTAAAATGTGTATTACAGATTTATGAAAGAAATCTTTTGATAAAAGATAAGAACTAAACAGTTCTTAATAATTGATATGATCCAGATCATATCACATATTTCTCAAGTGTAAAGCCTGGTATCTTAAGTAGCCTTAAATGTGCATACCCAATTGAAAATGAAAATAATTTCTGTGTGACTACAATTATTTATATCCAGTAAAAGAAAAGCAGATGCTTCTCTACTATAGTGTGTCTCAACCTTAAAAGTCAGTATGGAAGTAAATGGAGTACTTCCCTCTCTCTCTAATACATGTGTTTTGCCAATAGCTCTGTCCTTCTCTACCACCACTGCATTGCCAGATGTTACAAAATGTAAGTCATAAATTTCAAACAGTGAAATCATTATCCTATAGAGTTTTTTATGCTCTATTTACTGACGATATTATATAACCTCTCACAAATTCATGTGATCTGAAATTCCCACAATTATGCAACTTTGCAAAATGCCTATTTTTTTTTCTAGTAAATACTTCAAAAGCCATAAATATCAAACCACTTGAACAACTTCACCAGTTTTTTTTTCTATGGGATCTATGGTGTTTGTAGATATGGTATTCTTCGCCTTTTATTAATTTGTTTATGAGTTATATATATATATATATATACACACACATTGGATATTTTGTATAAATCATCAGACTGTAACACGAAAAAGTTGGTAAGCGAGAATCTTTTCAGTTTGTCGCGACACATGTGCAGACCAAGCAAGAAAAGTGTTGACCATTCTTTGAAGTTATTTTTAGAATGCATTGTTACTCCACAGCACCGTTACTTATTCCACAATCGTAGTTTGTTTATGCATGCTGTCTCACATATCAAATTCATTGCACGCCACCGAGGTTACAATTCAGTTGCAGGCAGGTGCTCCAGTTCATAGGAAGTGCAGTGTGCTTTATTTTCCGTAATGTTTGTTTTTGTATTTTTTTAGTTCTGTTTATGTAAAGGATACAATATTCAACGAAAGAAGTAACAATAGTTGCTTGTATTACACATATAATGCAAATGTAAAATAGTAAATAGTTATGTCAAAATATAAACATTTACATGCAAATCTTGAGGTAACTAAGTTTTTTTCAAAATGCATCAAATACATAGATTTTGAAGATTTCCTATATGATATTAAGGAAGTAAATTTGTCGCAATCATTAGCGATTAACAGCGACTCGATGTGCTTCTGTTTGTTGATCTGGCAACGCCACGCTCCGTTTAACCAATACTGACTTTTAAGGTTGAGACGCTTTATAGATTGCATTTCACATCCAGATACGAGAGTAAAATTTATTTCGAAACTTCCATCATGAGCACTGCTGCATGTAAACAATGGTATCCACAGTAGATACCATGTTTTACATGAAATAGAATATGCATAGCCATGCACAGTTTTACTCACATCTGCATCGGTAACCTTTTTATTCTCCTCATTCTTTTTTGGTGGTATATATTCTGGGTCTTTATGTGAATCATATACACTTTCTAACTCATTTTCATCTTTGCTGTGACCTAAATACTCGGGGACTTTGAGACACGTTGCAATTCAGCAACCACCATTTTTGCCACCTACCATACTTTACATGAAACAACTGGTAGATACATAACTTCCAACACATCTAGCTCTGTCATCTGTTGACAAAACGAAACACTTCGAGTACGATTAGATTCCATTTACGATGGACTACACAATGCACTTTAACTTCAAAATGTCTCTTACCATGTTTTACACCCGAGCCCTACATTTGTGTGTGTGTGGGAAGGGAGGGGGGGATGAACAGTTGTAATATGTAAGGTTGAAATGAAAAAGAAAAACATCTGCAAGTACACTTGAATTTTTGGAAAGTTTGCCTTGAAAACTGGAAATTATACTTGAATTTTATCATGTTCCTAGAGTGGTCACCGTGTCATACTTCTTCCCCATTGTTAAATTATTTTTGACACATTATGCCCCCTAAAATGATGATATGTAGTCGTTTCTTACTGACACTCGAGTTTCACTCCTCCCTTTTGCTTTCCCACTTTTTATGTTTCCTGCATTTTACGTTTTTATTTACAGGCCCCTGAAAAATGTTAAATTAGGGTTTCACTGAAAATGATTTCATCAGTGCAAGTATGTTGGGCAAAGAGGTCACCACTCCCTGTTGCTAGGTTAAAATTGTGAGAGCTACAGTAGTAAAGCATCAGGCTGCAATGTGGAAGACCTGGGTTTGATTCCTGGCTGGACAGGGGTTGAAAACCTGAAGAAGTTGGAGGAGAAAAAGTTTGTTTTATCTACTACTTTATGCTCCAATAAGCTAATCGGAACTTGACCTATATTTTGTACAGTGGTTCAGATCACACTTTAATGTGTTTCCACTGGGGACCAAACCTGGGACCCCATGATTACAGGATGGAGGTGACAGTTCTACAAAAACTAAGGAGTAGGTATGTATTTTAACTCTGTTTCCTATGATACTACGTAATAAGTATTGAAAATTAAACATATAACATATAAGAAAACTGCATACTCACTTTTTCATATCTACTTTCATTAACAACATATTTTGTTTTTACAACTGAAACCCATATTCCTGAATCCATTTCAGTCCTGTTTTTGTGCCTTTGAGAGGCTTGTACTCCAGGCCAATCCAACCATCATAGTTCAATTCTTGCAGAAGAGCAAATACATAAGGATAATTTATCTCTCCTGGCGTATCAGGTTCATTTCTGTTGGGGACCTGTGCAATCTGGATATGCCCTAGAAGTAATATACAAATGATGATAATTTGTTTTCTGCAAATATAACATATCAATGTATGTATGTATGCTGAATGTTCATTAACATGGAACAGTACTAAAATAATAGCAAAGAGTGGATCCGCAACTAGAAAAGTGGGACACACACGACACAAAGCATTTTAGGCCAAATAACAAAAATTACACTAAATGTAACTCTCCACCAAATTTACATTGATTGTTGATTGATTTAGTTTATTTTACTTTGCTTTGCTTCCACTTTGGACTAATCGTGAAGATAAGGTGGATGAAGCGACAGTCACAAACACATATGGACAACACAAGCCCCACACTGGATTATACTGACTGCGAGTCCAGACACCAGAGCAAATTGCAGTCCAGGGTGTACTACATGGAAGGGAGGTTGATTTGGGGGTCTTTGGGAAAGGATCACCTCTTACACCCCAACAAATTTACATGACTTTTTCATTAGTATCACTGACCCCACCCTCACAAAGCACTTTCTGGAAATGTATTGTGTGCTTTTCTTCTAGTACTCACCAGCATGCTAGTGAGATTGATAAACTACAGTAATTTCAGGATAAATACACATTAAACGTAGAATAATCCCTATGAAAACAATGAAAAATGAATATTTTTTATGTTACAATAACCACACAAATGAGTCTTAAGACTGTCTTCATGTGAACTACTACTACTACATTGGTCATTTATTGTCACTATGTTATTACAATAGTGAGGATAAATGATGAACCTATTGAGAAGATTCTCTAATCTCAACCAAAAGTAATGTTTCATGTCATATATGTGTGAATAAGGGCCAGATTTTCAATGTTCAGTTAAGGTTCATGTTAGCACGTAAATGGAAGTTTGTGAAAATTTCTGTTTTTCAATGTACAGTTAGCTCATAACTGGAACTCTGGTGGCGATTATCTCTACTGCTACTTCTTGCAGTTACCAGCCCAACTGGAAGTTGCGAAGCAACATGGCTGCCTTAAGCAGCTATTGAAGTTCCACACTCGCAACTTCACTGTCAGATTATACAAGATACAATTCATAAAAATGTTAAATTGGTACAGAAGAAGACTTGTTTTGTTTGGCAGAGCTTACCAATGTCCATGCAAATATGGAAATTGAGCAGCGTAGTTGCTAGAATTCGCATGGCAAGGTTGTGTTGGGAGAATCTGTGACCAGGATATCCAGTCTACCAGGCAGACAATCTCCAAACAGTAATTTGGTGCATTGGTTAGTGGCACCACCTTTCGAAGCTTGTTGTGGTTTGTAATACAAGTTCGAGTCCTGGTCACGGATCTTTTTTTTTCCTTGTCAATTATTTATTATCGTGTGTTGCCTTCAATTCATGCTTTATTGTTGAATGATCTTCTCAGAGAAATTTTAAATTTTAAAATTATATTTACTCGTACCTTCATATTTTTAGAACTTGACCTACAAAGCATGCTTACTATTAACATGTTCTTTTTTCACTCAACAATCATGCATAGAGAGGTACAAAGCATGCAGTCAAATGTACAATATTTACATATTAATAGTGTTTATATCAACAGACAGGTATTATTAATGTTTCGAGTTCTTCACGCTTCTTCTACAAGAAAGTATCTGTGCTTGCGCCTCATAACAGCATTTCTCCCACGTGGAATTGACCTTTATTAGAAGAAAGCCAAATCTCTAGTGCTGGCTTTCGTTAATTTATTTCGTAAGCATACAGAATGGATATGCAGCCATTGTTCTAATTGTTTCGGCTGGCCCCCATGGCAGAGTGGTTAGCACATTGCACTACGACGCCAGGGGTCCCGGGTTCGAATCCTGGCCTGGGCATGGATGTTTGTGAGTGCCCATTCATCAATTTCATCACCATCTTTGCAAATTAGCCAAAAGTGGCACAAAAGGCGAAGTAAAATAAATCAAATCAATCAATCAATTCTAATCAATTCCAATGCAATAATGTGCTTTCGAGCGCGGCACGCTTGTAGTTCTACATTTAAACACCAGGCTGTGTGCCAGTCGACGCGGTTTGAAACTATACTAACAGATGGTGTGCAGATCGATTTCCTGTAATTTCCGTGCTTCAGAATTGCCAACACACTGTTTTGGAGAACGAACTGTGGGTTAGTTAACTGGCAGTTACTTTCACATTGAAAAACCCAGTGCTGGTTAAGACTGGCTGTTATCTCCAACTGACAGTTAGTTAACAGAAAGATTAACAGGACATTGAAAAACCGGCCCTCAATCTCCATAGCAGTGTGTGCTGGGATACCACAGGGGTCCGAATCCCAGGCTGGGCATTGGTCTTCTTTGTGAATGTCCGTTCATCAAATTCATCACATCATCATCATCTTTGCAAAAAGTAGCAGAAAATCAAAGTAAAATAAACCAAATCAATCAATGACCTGCACGCATGTGAGACACTGCATGAGCTTGCAATCGACATCTGGATCTTCGACACATGTCACTAATAGTGTTGGTGTGAAATCTCTCCAACACGGATTTCAAACATGCATTTTCTGCATATGGTGATGTGCTATCGAAGGAGCACACCAGAAGTGTGCTAAATAAGCATGATGTATATCGAAGGAGCACACCAGAAGTGTGGTAAATAAGCATGATGATTACATTAAGTTAACAAGAATACAGTGTGGCACATGGGGGAGTACAAAAATTTTTAAGAAAAACAAAACAGAACAAAAAAACCAAAACAGAGTAGTTACCACGTGGACTGAGGATTAGTTGAAGCTTCTCAAACAGCCTACATGCGTGATTTTAGACTAACATAAATACATATTTTAAGAAGTTAGTCAAGCTTTTACTTTATAATAGGAACACAGTCCATCCTTGGATGATTACCAGATTCCTTACTAATCATTATTCTTGGAAAATAAGTCATTTTTGCATCATGTTTTAAACATTCTATTTGTTTAATAAGTGCCTTTTTTTGGTTCTTGTTTAAAACATGGATTCAAACATTTAGAACATGTTTAAAACAAAAAAAATATGTTTGTTTTGTTTCTTTTAAAAAAAACACAAATTTTGCCAACCCTGCTCCTGATATACTAGGAATTATAATTGAAAGTCAGCAGAATCAGTTTCAAATTTAGTCAAATATGTGTGATTTATCTATCAGACTTGTTGTGTATGACACTATTTCTACAATATGTTACAACAATGACTCAAGTAAATCTTACCAACATAAGGAAGATACTGCTTAATGTTGTGTGTCAAATTGCCACTGATGTGTTGTAAATGGAATATATCCAACTGCAATTTCAAATTTGGGCTGTTCACATTCTTCACAACTTCCAGACCTAAGAAACAATAGTATGTCAAATTTTTTAAAAAAATTACATAAACAGTACAATTCAGTACAAGCCAAGCAATTTTAATACTACCCTCTACAGATAGATGTAACTTTAGATAAATTTTACTATACATGACACCAATTAATTGATTCTCTGTCCAAATTGGCCATAAATGGCATTGGTGAAACTGCATTTTTTTCTATTTACCTGATATTCCTATAAACAGGCTTTAATTCTCTCTTTTCCTATTATATGTACCACACTCAATTTATACAGTCTTTGCTCTACAAACAGTGAAGATGTTAAAGACTTCAGTAGGAAAATTAATTAAGAAATTATAGTTAAGAGGCAGGAAAATGGATGCTTATGAGGAACTCACCATTCCACAGGCAAAGGAAAAACTTTCTGCCATCCATTTGGATCACTTGAATTTTATCAATTTTTCATTTTTTCTTCCTTTCATACAAGCCATACATAACATTTTAAGAAATTTAGTACCTATATGGTGTTGGCTATTGCAATGCTTTATCTACTTTTCCATGGAATTTAGGATTAAATTTTGCACTTAGGCTAGAAACATGCATGGTAAATGGTCCTCATAATGACCCCACTCTTCTCTGTCTCATGCCAATTTTCTACTTCTAACTAGGTACTCGTTTTCAATCCCTATACCTCAAATCTTGTAACTGAAAGATATTTGCCAGTTAGAAATAGGCAGCACCAACAGAAAGGAACCAACTATTTTTAATCCATATATGAATCACCAATTCACAATATTGATCATATTTAATGACACAAACTTTATAATACCTTTAATAATGTAAGGTAGATGATACATACCTTTCTCAAAACTATTCATAAAGTAATTTGGAACTGATATATTATTAATGGGCTCTATTACACCCACAATGTCTTCCTTTTCAAAAACTGATGCAGCATGAACAATGTTTTTTTGGTATATTTTGAAATGCTCCTCCCCAGGGCTTTCTACTTTTCCAGCCATCACGTGTATTCTAAAACAAAACAAAAAGAAGAGGGATTAGGACTAAATACTCAAAAGTTTTCAACTGTAAAATGAAATTGACACATCACATAGTGATATGTACTACTGTTGATGTAACTGAATATTTCATGAAGAAAATTTTAATAAAAAGAGAAAATATTCACTAATGAATTAAAACCTCTACATACCAAATTAAGGGGAACACTATTGAATAGGGCCGCCATTAGCAAGCACAAGGCCCTGTGAAACCTATACTCATGAGGCCCTAATATTATGAAAATTAAAAATATGTACACCTTTAATGCCTTGTAAAATTATACACTACAACCAACATAATTATTACCATATTTATTTCTCACCACACATGCATATTTCATACCTTCCTATGGCCTAGTGGTAATTTTGTTACCTCGTGATGAAGGGTTCTGGGAACAATACCAGTAATGATTCGAATCGCATTTTAACTCCTTGATTCATGTGTGGGGTCAATATGACCCCAAACATGTAATTTTGGTTTATTTCTTTGCTGTGGTATTTTAATTTTTGTCCATTCTTATTGTAATCTTTTATTTGCCTTTTTGCTGTAATTCAAAATATTTATTGTTTAATTTTTTTTTCATCATGATAAAAAAACAGCATGTTTTAGTCCTACCCCAGATTTACAGTCATGTTTTTTCTTGTCTGGAATAAATTTGGAACACTGCTGGTATATATGTGTGACTAGGATTCTCTACATTTCAATCTGTGACATTGTTGCCAGTATTATGTAATGTTAGGACCAGTGGCGGTGAGTAGGGGAGCCCCACCACACTTTTTGCCACTTTTGCCCCCTCTAAACTTTATCTACAAAGGGAAGTAAACTGTCCTTGCCTCCCAGTTTTGGCACTCCCCCCCCCCTAGTTTTGGAACCCAAACTATGAAAGCCCACACTGGTGAGGACTTTTACAATTGCATGAAAACATGTAAATGATAATGAAATAGTAGAAACTCTAGAAGAAGAGGGTGATGGCATTTTAGATGTGAGTGAACTATCGGATGAAGCAGATGAACTAAATTTTGATCTACATGTTGACTCATCATCTGGTAGAACATCAAGTAGTGACAGAAGTTTCTAATAATGGACCGGATGTGAATGTGAATGGTACAACTCATATTTTTAAAAAATGGCATTATATCCAAATGAAGAACAACTTGTAAGAGCTTGCTTTCATAGGTTTTTTGCTCTTGAGAGGTAGAAAACGTAGTTGGGCACGTGAACTTTTATTGGGGAAATTTTCGATCCACAATATCATGCTACTTTGTTTGCAAATCACTTTGAGAGATGATGAGTTTTGATGAATCCTGCAGCTTTCCATCACATGTGGACACTTTTCATTCGGAATTGTTACAATTCATATGGTTTTTTTTTACAATATATGAACAACTTGTGGGATTTTGTGGTGGGTGCAAATTTATTCAATATATGCCGACTAAACCATAAAAGTACGTAGTACAGATTTTTTGGTTATGTTATGCAGAGACTAGCTATGCAAAACTTGGCGAGATTTACCTTGGAATGCAGCCAGATGAACCACCACAGAAATATCTTCAAATGCATGTTGTGAAGAGGTTGTGTAGAATTATTGTAAATACTGGTTTCTACATTATGACTGATCAATATTTCACAAATTACAACCTGCTAAACTTATTTTGATGAAAATATTACTATTGTAATTCAGAAATGACAAAAGTATTGATCTTACGCATGAAAAGAAAAAGCCAGAATTTAATGTGTTTTGTAATTATACCAAGTGAGATGTTGATAGAATGGATCAAATAGTATATGCATACAGTAAAAGATGGCCGATAGTGTTAATTTGCAACATTTGAATGTCTGTGTTCTAAATACATATATATTTTACCTAAAGCAACACCAAAACTACCACACTCCAGAAACTCCCAAAAGGCAAATCTTCATTGATGACAGCAACTACCATATCCTCACATGCTAATGAGGGTTGTAACACTAACTCTAAAGAAGCCGATTGTTCAAACTTTGAAATTATGTGGTGTAAGTTGTGTGAGACAAACAAACCCAATCATTGTGAATATTTCCGAGAAAAGAAGAAAGTCTGGCTTTTGTAGTAGGAATGAGGACAGAAATACTTCATTGATATGTATCACATGTTCAATACCAATCTGCAGCATTCACAGTGTATTGTGTATGTCGAAAATTGCTATTGTAAATACTGGTTCTGTGCTTTTCTGATTTTTGCTAATAGACATATGAAAATAATAATATCATAAAATAAGTAGGTGCTTTTGGGCACAATAGAGAAAATTAAAGTGCATGTGTGTGAGACGTAGCTATGCAGTTTGAACATTTTGTTACAAAAAGTAATATATGTTATACACATATGGAGTACATATATTACTATGTAAAACACACATGTATTTAATAAATATATTATAGTATGCCTAAAATGTCTAAGAATGCTTAGTTATGATCAGAGTTAGGATTTTTAGGGAAAAATTTCATTGGGAAAAAGGAAGGGAAAAGGTGCTAAAATAAGACCCAAAAAGGGGCAAAAAAGGTGCTGATTGGGGCAAAAAAATAAAGGTGCTGATAATTATACTACTTATTAAAACTTTCCCTCCTATTTTATTAGTCTAAGCTATTCACTCGAAGCTGTGTACACATCACACACATAGGTTGTGTAACAGTTATTCACCAGAGTCGGGGGAAAACACAAAGCTGTTGTACCTTACAGCATTAAGCATTTCTAAATTTTTAAAAGTGAGTTTGTTTCTTTTCGGAGATAAAATTACTTTATATAAGCTGAAGCTTCTCTCTACATCCACAGAAACAAGTGGGGCAAACTTAGTATTCACTTGGAATGGCAACTCTGTGGAAGTGATAAATTCCACAACATCCGGATTCTTGTCAAGACTAGCCTCAAGTTTGTCTGGCAAAACCATGTAACTGCCCCCTCACAGTAGTAAAGATATTCCATTGTTTTTCCTTTTCGACGCCTTGTTCTTCTAAGCTTTTGATGGCTGTTGACAGGTACTTGTAGGAATGTACACAAAATAGTTATTTTTGCAAATCATCTATCTTGTCGGGAGAAGTTGCTGTGCCTTGGAAATTGCACCTGCATTGGTTGAATCCAGGGAAAGCACAAACTCCTTAATTTTTTCAAAATTTTCACGCAGAAATCCATGATCCCCAGCGAGTAATGATGAGGAAATGTGGCAGGGGCAGGCAGGTAGTTTCTCTGTAGGCAAGAATGAGACTCGGGGCCTTAAGGAGTATTTTCTTCAGATCAAATATGAACTCATTTACAATGTTGTATTCATTCCTAATAGATTCAGAAACCCTATGAAGGGCATGAGCCAAACAGGTTACATGCTTTAACTTGGGAACAACGGCTTCAATTGTTAAATGCCGAAAGCATGTAGGGAGCCTGGTCAGTAACTACAACAATTTTTTGAACTGAATTCCACCAGGCCACAGTTTTTGACAGAAATCCATAAATGACTGCATGACTGTACTGGCATTGGTTTTCTGCAACTCATACATGTTTAGTAACATGGGCTTAACTTCCTCACCTGTCAGAGGAAAAACCAAAATGTTCAAAACATATCGTTGCATTGAGTCTGTCATCGTCTCCTATATCGCAATCTGACACTTTCACCTTAATTTTATGAACAGTTTCTTCATACACAGGTTAAATATAGTTTTTCCTTAACATACTCTCATCGGGCACTGACAACCGTGTGTACTTTTCAATTAACCCTTTCAAGGCCAGATGGTTCACCTTGTTGAGTGAAAGATGCACACAAGTCAACATTAAATTCCTTTAAATTTTGGTTCTTGGAAGAACACTGCTCAAATGTATTGCGTAAGAGAGGCTGCCGACATTTACTTCCTTGCAGATTCTTGTTCTTTTGATGCTTAGAGCTGGAAATATGTTGCTGGATGCGATCTCTCTGGTGTTTTTCATCTAATGTGATTCCCGTATCATAAACCGTGCATCGAATAACAGTTCCATCACTTTCTATGAACTCGTGCTTAAATTCTTGAGCCAGACTGAGAAATCGGGATCTGGGCACTTTCGGCATGGTAAAGTACATGCACTAACAGGATCTAACAAAGTGAAAAAAGCAGGTAAGGAACTTACATCCACAAACAATATCTGTCCACTGCGCACACATGAAATGTGAAACCCACCACTTCAGAAACACATTGTTGCTTCACTGCTTCCAAGACCAAACGGAGTTTCCTTCTTCCATCTTAAAAAAAAATAACTGCGATCTGATGCATATCAGTAGCGGTCTTTCCATTGTTGATTTCAAATAGGCAACAATGAAGCACAGTTTAAATACATTCAATTTCAGTTAACAATGTGAAAACATCTTAAAGAGAGAAGTGTCGCGAAAAAACAAAATAAAAATTCAATAATTTGCTGAGGAAATATATTTAACAACACCAGTAAAAGGATCCAAAAAAGGGAGGAAAAGCGATTAAAAACACGAAAAAGGGGGAAAATAGATAAATGTCCCAGAAAAGGGAGGGAAGGGGAAAGGTTATCAAAAAAGGGAAAAAAGGTGCTGGAAAATTAGCTCCATTCTCACGTTGAGGCAACATTTCACACACTGAGTCCTTCCAGAGAGGTCTCACTTTCACTACGAAAAAAAGGTGCGCACCTGAAAATCCTAACTCTGGTTACGATAAAGAAGGACTTCCCGTGAACCTGGACGAAACTTGGCAGCATGCAGAGGACATCACGACAAACATCTTATCTTAACATTTTGCTAGTTCAAGTCTTGTTCCAGTGCTACCACCCCTCGAGAAACAATAATCAGATCGCCATTCCCAACTGCTAGTTTATTTGAGTTATTATATAATATAATATTTTAGAAAAGACAAATATTCTGTGTAATCACTAAGTTTAGCAGGCTTGAAAATAGTGTTTAAAGTTTGATTTAACCCAGCTTTATGTTCATGATAGGCTAACCGGGAACTGTACCTACAGTTTAAATTTGGATCCAAACTGCTGTGCAATATTACTTAAAAGGAGATCGAACCTGAGACCCCTTGATTCATTGATATGGTTATTTTACGTTGCCTTTCTGCAATTTTTGGCTAATCGCAATGAAGATGATGAGTGATAATCTGATGAAATTGATGATGAAACACTCACAAAGAACACCGATGTCCAGGCTGGGATTCAAACTGGAACCCCTGGCATCGTAGCATGCTGTGCTAACCACTTCTCCGCAGGGTTGACCAGAGATCCCTTGAGATGATAGTTCTTTTCTTTTTTTTTTCTTCTTTTTTTAATCACTTAACGCCTCATATATGATCCTTCAGTTTACTGTGGCAATGGGAGGAATTATGATAACAACATATAACAATTACCATCTATTGCAGCCCGAAACCTAATTTATGCCAAAAAAAAAATAATCTTTAAAGCATGGAAGTGAGCTTAGTTTCTGTTTACAGTGCTAAATATTGTTTACATAAAAAGTGCTAGCGTAGGTTAGAATTGATTCTCAACAAGGTCACGTTCCCGATTGTAGAGAAAACAATCTAGATTACCTCTCATATGTAATTTATCTTGCTCCTTTTGCATAACAAAGTTGTCAATCACATCTCCGCAATACAATTTTTATGTCATAACTATAGTGAGAAGAGTATGGCTTTGGAAAAATTTCCAATGAGAGCAGGGAAATTTCAGTCACTGCTCCTGAAGTATCAGGGTATTTATATAAATTACGTATATAGTCCCACTGAGACAAAAATCAGCAATCAGAGAGGGGATGCGGAAACCAGAGGGGGATTTCCCAACAGCCCTCCCCTTTAAATACTATATGAGGAGCATTTTTACTTAAAAAAAGGACAAATATGTCTGGATAAATTTCAAATGAGAGATGCTTATTTCGGCATTCGGCTATTAGCAGATTTCTAGTTTTTTTTTATCGCAATCTGTGAATATAATACTTGGATACTACTGGTTCAAACCATTATGAATTGAAATTTGTTGGCAAAATCTGCAAAGGTCCCTTCTGTGGGTTTTAAGGAAATAAAAATAAAAAGTATCTCCAGTTTGAACTGGAGCAGCAATATCCCAACAGGGACAAGTGTCTCTGCCACGGTCTACCCCACTCCCTCTCTTCTCACTCTCTCTCTTTCAGGATTCTCATATTGATTTTGAATCCATGATTTAGGAGAAGGATGAGCAATGACTATTTGAAATAGATCATAATCTACAATAAATTGGAGAAAATCAATGATACATCCATACATACTACAGAGGTTGTTCGCTTTATATCCAACCATTTTCGATTCGGTGCTGCCACCTGGCGTATCATGCTGGAACTATGGATCTGCTGGCGGGAGCAGTGTTGTTTCTGACCTTGTAGGTGCATGAGTGTTGGTAGTGAATGTTATCAAATGGCACCGAAAATCAACCAGTATTGGGAGGGTTACGTAATGGCCCTTTTCCATGCTAAGTTTTCATACGTACGCATTGTGAAACAGTGTCGGGAGAATGGGTTAACACTCAGGGTGACTACTGCAAAAGCTATTGCAGCCCGTTACACACAACAGGCTCTCCTTGCGAAACATTCACCCACAAAAACCACCAGGAAAAGGGCTGCAAGCAAAGTGTCACCCGTAGTGCAAAGGGGGATCCGTCGATTAGCGTGCCAAGAAAATCCCCTGACTCAACGTGATATGGCCCACAGATTTCACCTCGCACCGTCAACTGTGAACAAAACAATTCGCAAGTGCCTGAGGTTTAAGTGTGTGCGAAAGGCCCGTGTACACCACCTTCTACCGTGTCACATTGCCGAACATAAGACGAACTGAAGGAAACTGTATGAAAAGTACCTGGCGGGTTCCAAATGGAAGAAAGTTGTCACAATGGATGAATCATATGTCCATCTCACTGCTGGTGGTCACATTCGGGCGATCACAAACCGTGACATTGACGGCAAGGGGTGCAGCAACTTATTTCGTCAGTGCAGGGAAAGTTTCCCTCGTGGCTTTATGGTTGTGACGGGATTCGGATATGAGGGTAAGTTGATGATACGCAAGGTGGACAAAAAAGTGAAAGTGAATGCCAGATACTTCCAAGACTCCATTCTGACACCTATCTATCCCACAATTGTATGGAATGGACACGAACCAGGTGATGATCCATATGGACACGGCTTCGAGTCATACCGCCAGAACATCACTACGTTTTTATCAGCAAATGGCAGAGGAATTAGGAATTCATGTCATTCCGTTTGAAGACATTCCTGTGAAAAGACCAGATGCCAGTTCAATGGATTTTTGCGCATTTGGACTGTTGAAACGACATCTTCAACATCGCCGCCTGCGCACCCTGGATGGTCTATGGAAAGCTTGCAGGGAGGAGTTGGACAGAATTCCCATGCCTGTCCTGTGCCGGAGCTTGCTGCAATGGAAACTGCGATGCCGGGCGATAGTCCACAATGCTGGGGGTCCAATAGAACATGATCGGTGGTGGCGGCACAGTATCTCTTAAGGTGAGTACCCGTCAAAAATGGTTGGATATAAAGCGAACAACCTTCTGTATATATACACAATATGTTGTGAATAATATTGTTGGGATATAACCCCCATCATCCTTCCTCAGAGCACACTGCTACTTCAACTTAAAATATTTTTCTTGTACACAGTAAATAGAATCACAAAAAAGTCAATTTTGCAAGATAAAATCAAATTTTACCTTTTACAGTTAAGGGCTTTGGCATACTTAACAGCCAAATTGATGCTGTCACTGAATTCTTTCTCTCTCCCAGGAATGGCTGCCATTCCAGCATCACCTTGCTTGAGGTTACCTGAAAATAAAATACGGTTAGTAAGTACAGCATATCCCAAAATTAGATGTGTGCATAACTACCTTCTGTGTTCATTAGGTTCTAAGTCTGTTTTATATGCACCCTTATTATTCAGTAACCTTCTTAATGTGATTTCAATAGAGTTGAAAGTGGTAGGAAAAAACCCTGCTTTTTTCACAAAAGTGTCTCAAAGCAATGAAAATATAGGAGTTGGCAGTATTTTTCCTGTTGCATAGTTTTCGTTTGTCTCCCTACTGTAAAATACACTCATTTCTAAATATAAAACACAATTTACACGGAGCAATAAGTGTTGTATTTTGGCTGCTTGTTGCAGTGGTTCTCAACCTTTGTGAGGCCACAGCCCAATAAATTAATCTCTTACAAGTCAGTGCCCTGATCCCAACAATTTCACTCAAAAATACATTTCTGATCTTTAAAGTCTATATGGAAATTAATATGCACCTTCAATTAATATATCAACTATGGCATAATCATAGTTCAATTATGTATAGACTTGCTGTCAAATATAAAATTCAATTTAAATTAAATTAGTCAACTCCTGGGTGCAACGGACCTTTTTTGGTTGAAAAACACTGGCACTAAAACTGAAGAAGCAAATAAGTTTCACCGCAAATGGCAACAACAACAAAAAAAAAAAAAAACTATTAAAGAAATCTGGACTGGACATACAGTTTGAAATGAGATCCGAAGCACTCTGCCTCCACTGAGGATTGAACCTCAGACCCCTTCTTATTACAAGGCAACAGCATTACTTTATTCCACTCCAGATGGCCATTCATGATTATAAAAGGAACCTTCTATCAAAAATATCCAACAATAGTACTTGCAATTTGTTCTCTGTGATTTACAGGCTAAACTAAATCTTATTCTCTGATGAAGTAGCTAACAATCTTGTTAAGTATGGAGAACATTCAGACCGAAGCAACACATGACAGGGGGAGGAGGGGGATCACATTGAAGTGACAAGCGAAATGGGCCCCCTTCAGTCTCTAAGCAAGCATCCACAAACAAGACCGAGGCAACATGATGCGCGCCGTTGAAGGAGCTTTCAGACTGAAGTCACAGATGACAAGTGACACAGTCTCCTTCAGTATAAAGCAAAACATTTACCGTGAATGCAACAACAGACCAAAGTGGCACGATGCATGCCATTGAGAAAACAGTATAGTCTGAGCAACATGTCATTACAGTTTGGTTCAAAAGGTTGAATGGATTACTGATAGTCTTTCATTTACTTCTAAGGGTTGGTTTCCAAGAGCCACATGTTGATTCTGTCTCAAAGCTCCATTAAACAGGGTACATACACACATTCACGTAATATGTATACTTCTGCATGTGTGTTGTGAACAGTAAAGATTTTTAATTGTTCTGAAACATCGAATATTTCAATATTAACATGTTTTATATTTTATGACATCAACATTTAAATTGAGACATAAACATGTAAAAGCTTGTTTTAAGTTCATTTCATGGTCAGATGTGCTCGTCAGGACTACACGTTCAGTTTTAACCCTAGGTTACCCGTGACATATGAGAAACTTACATACTAGGGTAATTCAAGAAACTTACATACAGGGGGGCAGCTCACAGGCCCTCACTATTTATTATCACTAAAATTCAAGAAACCATTTTATTATGGAATCACTGTTTCCTTCGCTGATTATATATGTGCAGTTATTTATTAATTAATTATAGGTATATATATTTTATCATTAACTAAAACTAACAAAATCAGTTATAATTATTTATTAATGCTTTCTTGTTTGTAGAAGTACAGTTGTTTATTAAATATAATAATTACAATAACTACCATCATTACCAACCAATTGTACACTGTCACTGGCATGAGTGTCTCAAATCACACATTCAAACATGGCTCCTAATATGCCCACCAAGTGCATTTTGCCTCCTAATTACATTACATTTATGTTTTTATGAACAAAAGTAATACAGATATATTGGGAACATCTAAGGGAACAATGTAATTTATTTTCAAACAGTTGAAAAATCTAAAATATACAGGTGGTGGACCTGCAAAGGCAAGCTAGGGTTAAAATTGTATCTTAACCACTATGCAATATGTTTCTACTGGGATTGGCCAATATCTGTCTCTTGGCTGCTACATCATGTAATTTTTTTTTTAGCTAGTTGTAAAATATGTCACTACAAACCTGTAAACTCATAACTGTAACTTCAAGTGAAATAGGTTAGCTGTAATTGGTAAAAAGCAAAGATTTCCATTTTTTCCCAAAAAAGCCGGCTTTTTCGCAACTCTAGATTTCAATCTACATAATTTTATTTAATTCGAAGGCAAAATGAAAAATTAATTTGGCTCTATCTTAGTCTTCATAGTCAATGCAGAAGAATGAAGAATGCAATTAGCACTACAAAGCTAGAGATCCTAGGTTAAAATCGTTTATTTGTTATGTTCCTTCATCTGTTTAATCAATTCACCAATCACAGTCCTCAAGATTTGCCTCAACTTCTTGTTACACCATGCTTGAATCTCGAATGATAACCACTCTGCCACAGAGACTGGAAATAATGTATATTTAATGTACAGAATATGAATATAATCAGTGCTCAGAAGTGGAAAATTAGTGGCTGGGAGATGCTTCGTCAAGCTTAGGGATAGGAGGGAGATGCTTCTATGGATCAATATGGAGACAATGCAGTTGTTGGGGATGCTTATGCAAATTATTGTAGCTGGGGGTATGCTTTATGAAAATTTTCTTGACTGAAGGATAGCTCTCCCCTCCCCCCCCCCCCCTGGCCCCCCACTTCATGCACTGGATATAATCTTGACTTTACAACTTGCTTTGGTCTTTCGGTAATAGTATAAGTGAGTCCCCATTCACTTACATTGTGTCATTTTTCTTTTTTTACTGCAAAGTACAGTTGCTTCTTACTTAACAACAGAGGCGTGGCGTGCATGTAGCCGCTGTTACCGCAGGTAACACCAAAATATAAAGAATTGAAGAACCCATCTTAAAATATTATTACGTACATAAACTGGTAATATTGTCGTAAAGTAAACATTGCAGACTGACATTTTTTCTGACACCGGCAAAAGCGAAGAGGAGGACTGATCCGGTACCCTCCTCAGGCAACATGAGGAAAGGGGCCTGAGCCACCGCAAGGAAGACTTCGCGTAGCAGCAAAGACTGTTATGGTGGGAGGAGGAGGCGGGTTATTGCCATGCCTCTTTAGCAGGCACAGTTGCCGGTGATCTTTACCGGATACAGATCAGTGTTGTCATATTCAATTGACAGAAAAGAGCTAAGTCACCTAATCGGATCTATCTTACTCTGAAGGTGTCCAGTCACACTGGGGAATGATGGCGCAGTGGTAGCGTTGCCGCCTTATAATCAAGGGATCCCAGGTTCGATACCCGGTGGAGGCACAAGTGGTTCGGATCCAACTTTAAACTGTGCATGAAGTGGACTTAAATCGCCAAATCAATATTTAAAAAAATCAAATCACACTATGGGAAAAGCAAACTACCAAGTGATATTTTGTATTTACTCTAAATATCAGCGATTACGAAAGTCCTCTTTGTCCTTCTTCGACATCATGGGCGAGAAGGAGAGGAGAGGGATGGGTATGATCAAGGGGTCTGCTGTCCTTCTAAAAATGTCAACCTAAAATTCTATATTTCACACATATATTATTTCGGTTACAGGAATTTGTGATAATTGTTGAAAGGGCCGATTGAGATTAATATACGTTGTCGCAGGAATGCGAAAATTTCAGATTGAAGCAATGTTTTTGAGGTGGTAGAACTGTTTTTGGGTGAAAACATTACTTACAAGCATAATTTCCCGATTGTTATCTTAGCACGCTCTGAAGTGTCAGGTGTCGCAGGTTCGAATCCTCAGCAAAAAATGGTTATTTCAATGTTTGTTGTTATTATTTTACTTACATAATTATAACAATTAATAATTACATACACAAAGAAATAATAATTTTATTTCAATAATTCACCATGCATCCTCATCGTCACGATTATCCTATAAAGCTAAACCCTTAAAGGTAGCAAAGGACGTAAAATATACGAAATAGTAGTGGTGTCGGAAATGAGATTTCTGTGGATTTAGCGAAACGTGGGAGTAGTTAGGAAACAGATGAAGACTACATTGTCTCTACATACGTCATATTTGAAATGAAAAGTTTCGCGATTTTGGCAAATCTGGTTTCAAAAGAACCAAGATGGCAACAGTAGTAGAACTGGACTTCTTGCAGGTTCCAAAGGAAATATTTGGGAAGCGCTGATGCTGAGAGGGGAGGGGGCAAGGAGGGTGCTTCACGTGTTACAAAAGTAAACAATGGTTTGTGGGAGGGACTGTGCAGTGCGAGTTTTGTGAGTGGTGTCTTTCGTCTTTATGTTGTTTTTGGGCATCGTCAATTAATTAATGGAGCTTGCTCCGAGTTCCGAGGTGGCAGGTTCATCCTATCTGAACAGTGTGTATAATTGTGCAATAGAAGATATTTTGAAGCAATCTTTCGGTTCGTTCTTTTGCAGAAAAAACGTGAAATTGTGGCGAAAGGGAGGCCAAAGCCTATTTTGAACAATTTAAAAACCAAGTTGTCTGCTGGATATGACCGACATTTCAATGTTTCGTGGTATAACGACTATCCGTGGTTATGTGGATGTGCGCAGTTGTCGAAACTCTTTTGTTGGCCATGTACTCTATTATCGGGTGAAACAAAAACATGTGGAATTCAGGTGTGGATAACATGGACCATGACCATGACGCACATAAAAATTCAAATTCAAATGAAAAACTTCACTTTATGACAGCATCATAGAACTTTTTTGATTTGATTGATTTTGCTTCGCTTGTGCCACTTTTGGCTAATTTGCGAAGATGGGGATGAGTGATGATATGATGAAATTGATGAATAGACATCACAAACGTCCATGCCCAAGCCAGGATTCGAACCCGGGACCCCAGCATCATATAACTATTTTCAAAGAAGGGTCATCGGATTGATCTGCTCTATAAGTAGCCTTAGATGTTTCTGTAAGTATCAAATTACGTATTATTGTGTAAACAACCAATGTTTGCAATTTCATTTCAGTCCTTATGTCAACATTTTTTTTCCTGATTAATAACTTTACCAAAATCTAGTAATGAATTGCAGACGTACCAGATTAATATTATATGAACTACTTGGAAGACATTGGGGGGGGGGGATGAGGTGGGGAGGTGCCCAAGTCTCCCTTCAATGTCCTACTGATAACCGGTAACACTTTTAAAAATCCCACGCCACGCCACTGCTTAACAATGTCCAAGGAAGAGGTAGAAAGTATTATTTTGAGCCATAACAATATGCTTAAATAACTATATATTTCCAATTTTCTTCAGAAAAGTGACTTGCTAGTTGGTGGTGATGATATTCAAAATTTGTTACAGAATGTTATGATGTAACAAGGTATGAAAGGGGCTGAAATTAGTGTTTGAAACCCTATAAATGGGTGGAAATTAACGATGAGACTACTACAATGAAACTGTCTGTCTTGACCAGGATTTAAACCTGGAAAGATCACAACCTATGGAACAGGTGCCTCTTTCGCACATGCAAATGTATGATGAACATATTAGCATCCCCAATCGAACGTTGAGCAAGATAAATGTATTTTTTTGTCTTTGGATTAGGTAGTTAGGTTTTAAAACAATTTTTACATTTGTCCATCATTTATGGTGTCATATGAGCGATTTTGTTTATGAATCAGTGACATGGGTGAAATAACACAAAAGCTACATTAAATAGTATTCTAAATTATGTAATGTTTCAGAATACATTCAAATGTAGTGCTTGAAGTGGAAAATATTAACTGGAGGGATGTTTCGTAGGGCCTTGGAGTTGGTTGGAGGGATGCTTCTATAGTTGAACATGGTGACAATGAGGCTGCTATCCCCCTCACTTCGAACACTGTTCTAACCTGTCCTGGTCCAAAAAAAAATCTGTAAAAATTTATGAGAAAATGAAAGGGTACTAATCTGATATTCCCTGGACAGATTTCTTCATTTTCACAGAAGATACTACTTACGGTAATAAGTTCCTGTAGCATTGGAAGGTGTTTTGTGTGATGTGAGAATGTTTCATAGCGGAAATTCATGTTCTTTGTTGAAAATTAATTCTCCGACCCATGAACCATTGATGTGTGGTTAGGTTAGTTTCGGTTACATTAGGCAAACATAGTTAAAATTTCATGTTGTGGTAGTATCAGGATCTAGAAATTGCAAAATAATTGCGAACCATTGACACTAGCCCCACGAACCATTGACGTGTGGTTAGGTTAGGCAAACATAGTTAAAATTATGTGAAAAATTGCAATTACTTTGATCAAAAAAACGTGAAGATAGGTAAGTACAAATGTCAAAAATTGACAAAACGGATAAGTTATAGGTGTCCGGGGAATATCAGATTTTTACCAATGAAAGTTTGCCTTCTAAACTTGTATGTATCGGGGGTTAGGTATATTCAATTTTGGCTAGAACTAGAAAAAAATCTCTTTAGAGCTCAGTTGTTGTTTATAAAAAAAATGAATTTTTAGAGGGAAGCATTTGTATAAATTCCAACCCTTGCACGAATATCACCTGGTGGAACGTTGATTAATATCTGCTCCAATCCAGCACTTGTTTTAGCAGCAACTACTGATGCAACAGGTTCATCATATGGCCAAGCACATTCCACTGCACGAAACCCGGCTTCTTTTGCTAATGCATAACGTTCTAAAAGAGATGAGGTCTCTTGGAACATAAAAGAAAGGTTAGCACAAAATCTTAGCGGCATTTTATTAGATACAGTCACTCGACGAGAGAAATTGCTATCACGTGTAGATATTTGCCGTTTTAGATATCGCTTATAACTATCCTTATCGAATTCTTATCAAATAGATAGCCCACGTCATGACCTTCACTTCCTTTATTGTCAATTACATTTAGGTAATTACGAATAGTTTATGGTATATCGTACGAAATGCAGTAAACAATATTTTTTCATATATATATATTAGTTCGAACTTTTGATTTCTAGTCAGGCTCAGGACGTAGTAGCTGTAATTCCCATTCTCCTTTAGTACACTGGGGGGGGGGGGGGTCTCACTTATTGCACAACACTTGAGCAACTTTGAGTTCTGACGTCACGGAAGAAATCTTTTTAATTTTAGGCTAGATGCCTACATTGTCAGATTAGGCTAGCTAGGTTTAGTTCTCTTAGCCTAAATAATAATTTTTCATTGTATTTATGCTAATGGAACTTCATATAACAGGCCTAAACTAACCTCGTATGAATTCCTCTTCTGACGTCATAACACAAGGTAGCAAAACTGCTGTACGGAGAGGAAGACCTGTGGTACAGTGGGCATATATGCCAATCCCACTCAGTTCAGCATAGGCGTTTTCATTCTCCTCCCCGATTGGCTGATTTTGCGGATGTGACGTCACACCAACACAAAAAACAATTGAATGGATAATCCGAATTGATAAACAACGAACATGCGTAAGTGAACCGGGGGAAGCAGACGGCTTTTGCGGTAACTGGGGCGACACTAGAACTGCGGTGGCAGGCGGACGAAACTCGAATTCCAGGATTTGCGAGAATCTCGGAACTTGTGTGAATATCGGGAATTATGAGAATCTCGGAGAGCCTACGCGTTACCGACGCACCGAGTTTTGAATTTAACTGGCAACGTTTGTCGTCTTTACATCGTCGAACCTGCATTGAGTTTTTGTTATATGTGTTTGCCGATTTTCCTCGAGTTTGTTTGTTCTTTGGTGGATTTGTATCTTTCAAACATGTTACGTAATGCAGCTAGAAGTCGAGAGTTCTCAACGTTTAAAATTTCCGAAGATCTGGCGAGGTATGTACGATAAAAGTTTATATATTTTTTTCTATGTAGAACTAGTTTTCAGAAATTTATCTAACTCTGAAAGTTATTTTTACAACTATGCCTGATACCATTGAACGTACAGTAAAAATAATATTTATTTTGCCTAATTTCATGTTCACCTCGTGCTTGGACGTGTGCTAGCTCGATACAGCCTTTCTTTCTAGTAAAATTCGAATCTTGCAACAAAATTGAGGGTGGGTTTATGTTTCCGTTATTGTCTAAAAAGAAAGCTGTGTGTAGTCACGGCACGATGTCATTTTTGAATAAATGCCAAGTGTTTCGTCTGTTTTGTACATAATTGCACCACGTAAAAAAACAAGCAAAAAAAACTGCCTTGTATATTTCCTCTATCATCGAAAGTTTCGTATATTGGCTAATTTTAAATTCTACCATGTATACTTGTGTTTAGTCAAGGCTTGCATGAAATGGTGATAATGAAATTGGTTGTGTGATGCTTTCTGCAAATCGTCTTCACACATCTCTCTCTAATTTTGTGCCCAGCTTGCAATGTTGGCTTATGATGCAAGGAGGAACAACTCCCTCATTTTTCAACAAAAATGGAGAGGAAAGATGTTTCTGGGCAAACATATGTATGGTAATCTGCGGGAATTGTTTTATGTCTTTGTAAATAAATTATACCATAAATTAATTATTATTTGTGCTATGTGCTTGACTTTTTAAACTTCAAAACTAATAAACATTTGTTCTTATTTTCAGATTTGCAACTGGTTAGCAACAATCAAAATGATGGATGCAATATCTGCTTCCCTGCTTTTACTCTGAAGTGGCACTTCACAACTGTTCCCAGTTTAGATGCAGCAGTTCAGTTTGAGCCACAACCAAATATTTCAAGACAAGTGATTTATGTACTAATGACATTCCCCTGACAATGTTTAAAGGAGATCTCAAACTAATGCACATGTGTGATTTCCTGCTTGGCACAATCCAGCACAGCGGTATGTAACCGCAGTGAAAATGTTCCGACATAAATCTTGCAAGATCCCTGTGTACTTACTTGCTTAACAAAGATGAAAGCTTTAAGTGAATAGAAAAAATATGAATGTCAGTATCAACATTATTAACGTTTAGTGAAAATATGTTTTGAAAAAAAAATGTTTTTCAGTGATTTGATCAGTTTATGGTGAGACAGATTCCTTGCAGTGGGAAAAAAAATAGTGTATTCTGTTTCTAGTTTTATGCCATACCCCAGTTTTTGTCTAATGCTGCTAAATAATATGAATGTTGTGGGGGGGGGGGGGGATATGTACTACAGGTAAGTTATGTGAAAACAGTCCAGGCAGATAGTGAAGACATTTTTTTGTCCCCAGTGAAAATAAGTAGTTTTCCCAGATTGTGTAAATGATGTGCTAATGATGTATGATGTTTACCCAGCATTGTGATTACAATCAGTTTCTACTTAAAACCAATAATTTTGAGCATTGGGTTTGAAAGCCAGTTGGTATGCCTTGGTTTTCGAAGGACTGTTTTAGTTTACGGAGTGACTAGTTTCACCAGGTGGTGAAGCTAGCTTTTGAGCAATTTTCAGCAGATTTTAAGCTGCATGTCAGGGTGTCTACCAAAATAACAAATCTATTTTTTCCCCTTTTTCTTAGCATGTATTTAATCACGCCCTACTTAGGTATGGTTGGAAATTAAGAAAAATAGATATTTTTATTCAATGAAAAACTTCTACAACAAGGCTGGTTAAGATGAAAACTGAAGCTGTACTTTAACAAGAGATTTAGACTTGCTTTAATTATTAATGCTTCAGACTTCATCCTGGATGGGGAATGGCCACATTACTTTAAAATATTGTTACAAACCTTTACGCATGTAACAATGCAATTTGGTATAATTTTCAAAGCCGGGAAACTGGTTTCTTCAAATTTACAGGAGAAAGTACTTATGTAATTGAGTTTCTGTAGACTTGTGATAGGTCCTACAAGTGTTCTTTCTCATCGGTAAATTTATTTTACCGTTAATTCATGTTTGTGTGTGAGTGCTAATGGAACCTAACCTAACGGGCGTAACCTAACCTTGTAGCCATACCTCGTCCCCGTGATGGTTCGTGGGGCTATAGTGAATTTTTGCCCTTCCGTAGGTATTTTTCTATGAAAATGAGTGCTAATGGAACCTAACCTAACCTCGTAGGTATACCTCGTCCCCGTGATGGTTCGTGGGGCTATCGTGAATTTTTGAGGCTAACATCAATGGTTTTTGGGGCCAACATCAACCATCCACGGTAGCCCCAAAAATTCACGATAGGCCCACGAACCATCACGGGGACGAGGTATGCCTACGAGGTTAGGTTAGTTTCCATTAGTACTCATTTTCACAGAAAAATACTTCTGTAAATACTTTCCAATGCCTGATCATGTAATTTCTGGTCTTGAGCACTTTAGACTATTCTCTCTACCTGGTGACACACCCATTTTTAATTTAAAATAATTCTTAGGAGCAAGTTCAGCAACACTTCTTTTGTTTTTAGTTGAACAAATTTATTTCTGCCGTCATGGGCAACATGATTGTAAAGAAACAAATATATTTTTTTTCTTCTGAAATCAGACTGAGTATTTATGCTGGCAACATATACATTCAGGCATGTGTTTGTTGCTTAAAAAATGCAAGACACCAATGAAATGACACTGTTAAAGAATATGGTCACCCAATTTTTTGATTGACAATGTTCTATGAACATCACTTACAGTAATTCATGTTGTAAACATCTTTTTAAAAATCAGGGTAACACTTTACTATACCAGAGACGGATTTCTTCAAATTTACATGAGAAAGTACTTACGCAAATCATTTTCTGTAGCATTATTGATGTTCGGGAATGTAGTTTTGATCCATTTTAATGCGAATGCATGTGGTTTTCTACGAAAATCTATTTCCAACACGCTATTGCTGCTCCTAAAAGCCGATGTCCGTATATGCTAAATTGAACGAAAGGAGTGCTAATGGAACCTAACCTAACCTAATAGGTATACCTCGTCCCCGTGATGGTTCGTGGGGCTAACGTCAATGGTTTTTGTGCTACCCGTGGATGGTTTGTGGGAAATAACGAACAACAGTAAGTACTCGTTAATGTAAGAAATATATATTATTTTCGTTAGAAATTCATTATTTCACCTAAAGAAATGTTCCGCAATGCAAGACAGTACGTTAGCAATGTAAAGAATTGTGAAATAAATAATTGATAGGTGTCTCCGGTATAGTAAAGTAGTACCAAAATCAGTATTCCATGGTCAATTTCCATTTTTTAATATTTTTACCTAATCTGTGGTGGTTGATTTATGATTACTGTTATTGGCTTTGTAGGACAGGCAGAATGCCTGGTTAAAGGTTACCGAGGTTCCAGCTTGTGTAGTGGCCTGGACGGTCGGACATATTGATCTCAGTCTAATAAAGAGTCAGCCAAACTGAACAATACATTTTACAGTGTAGTATGTGGACTAGCCTATGGAGATAACTGCTAATTAGTAACAGTAAGTTCTTTTCTGAACTGTGTTGAGTGCTGGTGTTAAAAAAAGCAGTTTTTTTGTTGTTTTTTTGCAACAAAGTGAAATAACAAAATTTGCATGAAATTTGTCACTGGTTCTTATTTTAATTGCTGAAATCCTGTTTTTCATATTTACTTTAATGGTGACATATTAGCAGTAATTATTTCAAGTTGAATGGGATTTTTTAAATTCAAAACTTGTAGCAAAAATTGCAGTACAAGCACCTCCACAAGTTGTAATGTAATATCAAGGGTATATTTTTCACAAGGGATGCTTATAAGGTCCTGTGTTAAGCAGTGTTTTGTGTGAATTATAACAGCTATGTGTTTCCTTATTTTAAAAATAAAATCGAACTGTTACATTAATATGTCTCTTTTTCCCCCCAGAAGAAATAAGTTCTTTATGGATGGATATTGCCGCTCCAATGCCAAAAGCACGAAAGTGCTAAATCTTACTTTTGAGATGAAAGCATTTTAGTCACTATCCCAGATTATTAATAACTTTTGCATTTAATTAAATGTTGTCATTGGGAAAATATGCACCCACTTGTGACTGTTTATTACACCATGTAAATGTATCAACAAATATTGATGAGCAACTGCACTAGGTTAAATAGTCAAAATTTGCACACTCGTGGTTTTGGCATTGAACGACAATATGTGTTGCGTGTTGCAATATGTTCTGCGTGAGGTTAATATATGATATAAGCGATTTGTTGATTTTAAGTTGATATGATTGTAGGATGGAAATAAAAATGTGCAATGCACTTTGCTTCTTATGTTTTGTTCTTTGGCATTGTAATTCACAATTATGGAATTTTGTTTCATATAATTACCCCATAAATAACCACAATTTCTAAAAATCTGATGTAGTGAAAGCAATTTTGGTCAACTGAAGAGAAATTGTTATTCATTTCAAACCAATTGTATAGCATCGAATGTGATAATTGAGAATCAGAGTGGAACCATGATTAATATAATGGCAGAGTAGCTAGATATACATATTTTCTCTTTCTATCCTTCAGCATCAAATATAAAATAATGCATGCAGACGGGGGGGAGTAACTTGGAATTATTTAGGTAGGAATTGCTATTTTTGCTTTGTTGCATTACTGAAGGTCTGTCAGCAAATTAGTTTTCAAAAATTTCTCTTCTTTCAAAAACCTCATTCCAAATTGTGAGAAAATATTTACAATTCCTTCTCGGAAATTCAAGTTCCATCTTTCTGTGGTTTGTTTTCAGTGAAACAGATGAGGGAGAGAAATTTTTGAATAGTACTTTGCTGGCATGTACCAAAGGCCCAGTGCACTTTTTTCACAGCAACATATTTCAAGCGAATCTTAAGGAGCTGCCGTGAGAGAACACCTTAGTGATCAGCATCTATGGTAAAAAAAAATATTTTGCAAATAAATTCAATTCATGCCATAATGTTTGGTGTGAATAAACTGTAGAGGTGAGTAACATGAAATATCTGTATGAATTCTGTTTTGAAACTGCTACCAACTATGATGGCAAGTGCAGTTTCTCATGCCTTGACCTTGCTCATTTTGTGCAAATAAAATTTAACATTTCCAGAAG
This sequence comes from Lepisma saccharinum, assembly GCF_977018435.1. Lineage (NCBI taxonomy): Eukaryota > Metazoa > Arthropoda > Insecta > Zygentoma > Lepismatidae > Lepisma > Lepisma saccharinum. Next base: position 23,967,337 of record NC_139230.1, on the reverse strand, counting down.
TACTGCATTGATTTTTGCAAGTGCAGTTGGATGTTCATGTAATTACAGGTATCAGTAGACAAGGGACGTAACTTAGTTTTCAATGAATTAGAGGTTCGAGTTTTTTAAAAAAGGATTGAAACCTAATCTTGCCTAATACTTTACAAAATTTTCATTTCTGCCACATTTAATTTGTGAGTGCTTTCATCAAATGCAGTGATTTTCTGTTATAAGCATGTTTCACCTACGTCACAAACTATTCATTGTCTCTTTGAGAAGCCATTATGGAGGCCAAATCTTGTGAACACACGGAATTCAAGCAAGTGGGCTGGAGATTTGAACCTTATTGATGATGTACTTGGTGCAATATTCACATTCTTGAATCCTGAATTCAATGCACTTTTCTGCCATTATAGTAATTATTATTCATTATATATAATGTTGTTCAAACAAGTTCACTATTTTTTCTTACACATGGTGACTGTGCATCACATGAAACCCACCTGTTGAATCCCGTAATTTTTTCATGATAGATTCTGCTAGTTTTTGCAACTAGTTTGATCAGAAATTGCATTATGTTACTAATGTAATGTAATGGAGTCTCAAATGTTTTATTTTACAGTACAGTTCTGCAAACATACAATTATAGTCTGTACAGTTTGTTGTAGGTTTATTTTTCTACCATGTATTAAGAAGATACACATACTAAAGTTCAAAACTACGAAATCCATACTCTTGGTTAGGGTTGCCAAATATCCTTTATTGTGCAATTTCGTTTTGTTCCTGTAAAAAATTATATATTATTTCAATGTAATATATAATGTGAATTTAAATGTATGAAATATATCACCTGTGTGTTAGTGTAACTGGTTTTTATGTACCCCGTCTGTGTGCAAAAAGAGAAATATGGCAACCCTTACCTTGGTGTATGTGTAAGTATTTTCTTCATCTAGAATATTTCTCGTGCAGAAAAAGGAAATTGAATACATTGTGAACAGAATTTTTCGGAGAAATTTAGCTATTTGTTTTGCCTAAAAATGTCTTTTAGGAACTCATTGAAGACAAAAGATTATTCTTATTACTTTTCACGAAATTCTAATTAGTTAATAAAAATAAATTTATTTGTCTAAAAGATAAAATATTGGCCTATTTCTTCGAACGAAAAAGGCTTTCTTTGCGAAAATGGAAACAGACGATCGGTGGTTCTGAAAACAAGCAGACGAACGGTGGTTCAGGGAATGCTGTGCGTTGCCATGGTAACGGCATGACGGAACCATGTGACGTCACGCTCCCGGCGATACTAGCGCTGCGGCGACAGGCGGAAGAAGCACGCTAGCAGACGACAAATGATTTCCACGGGAGGTATAGGAACATTCCCATCTGTAAAACCTATTTCTAATCTGTGCGTAAGTGTGTGCATTAATAATATATTATAATATTAATGTAACAACGGTGGAAATTGTGTGTAGTGTGTGCAACAGAAAAGGCACTTTCGTACTGTAAACAGGAGATATAATTAACTATAATGCTAGTTGAGTTAAGAGAAATCAAAGGATATCTGTATGTATTTAAAAGAAAATCAACACAAGCGAAATCTTAGACATTTGAAGTGAACCATGATATTCTTTATCACCTGCTAAGTTTTAGTTTCGTACAGCAGAGAAATATTGTAATTTGCAGAAAATAAAAACACGTTGTTAAGTACGAAGCAGTATTCTTGATAACTTTAATTTTATCCTTTAAATATTTCCTTCGTGCTATTTTTACACTAAAATGCGCCCAAGTTTTGACTGTGTAATCACTTTAACAATTTATATAGAAGGGTGGAAAATGCATTTGCATAGGTCGCGACTATTTTCACCAGGTGGTGAGAATAGTATAAGAAGCTACTGTCACCAGGTTGTGAGGATAGCATGTGGAGCTATTTTCACCAGTTTCTGAGAATAACATATGGGACAGTGGAAAGTGCTGAATTTGAATACCACAAATCACATTATGATTATCAGGTATTGGAAGTATTTTTAACTCTAAACCTGACCTGTCTAACCTAACAACAAAAGCATTTGGGAATGTGTTAAGTACACGTTCATACCTATGTCAAGTGACATAGCAGTAGCAGTGAATGTTGGAACACCTTGTGGTAATTTTTCCAAACCCATGGTGTGCAGAAGTAGTAGTACTTGTCACACTTATGCATATAACAGGCCAGGTTAGGTAGATTATGCACATGTGCAGCTTAGAAACCTGGTCACTTCATTTAGAATATTGGAAATGTGTGCACGGTACTACTTTACTATACCAGAGACACCTATCAATGATTTATTTCGCAATTTTTTACATTGCTAACGTACTATTCTGCATTGCGGAACATTTCTTTAGGTGAAATAATGAATTTCTAACGAAAATAATGTCTGTTTCTTACATTAACGAGTACTTACTGTTGTTCGTTATTTCCCACAAACCATCCATGGGTAGCCCCAAAAACCATTGATGTTAGCCCAAAAATTCACGATAGCCCCACGAACCATCACAGGGACGAGGTATGCCTGTTAGGTTAGGTCAGGTTCCATTAGCACTCCTTTCGTTCAATTTAGCATATACAGACAACATTGGCTGTTAGCAGAAGCAATAGCGCGTATTGTGCTTTCCTGCAGAAAGCAAATTGCGGCAGCAGCAATAGCGCGTCGGAAATAGATTTTCGTAGAAAACCACATGCATTCGCATTAAAATGGATCAAAACTACATTCCCGAACATCAACAACGCTACAGAAAATGATTTGCGTAAGTACTTTCTCCTGTAAATTTGAAGAAATCCGTCTCTGGTATAGTAAAGTGTTACCGTGTGCAGAAATAAGCTTCAAGTTTGGAAAAAGCAATTTGCTAATTTGTTCAATATATGCCTGTTTAACTGATAGGTGGATAGGTGGTTTTAGCTTCAGTTCATGCATGTGTGTTGGGAGCTTTGTTATTTAATTCTAAGTAAAAAAAATAAACATCACTGTTGTGTTTTGATGTGAAAAAATTGTACATGGAAAGTTCTTCTGATACACAGTGTAGCACACTATGTAGAAGTGTAGAATGGCTAGCCATGTGTGTGTGTTTATTAAATTTTGATGTAAGCTTGAAAACATTCAGGGAAGCTAGATGAAACATTGCAGGAAAAATAAAAACCACTAAAAAATTTAGTTCTAAGTAAAAAAAATAAACATCACTGTTGTGTTTTGATGTGAAAACATTGTACATGGAAAGTTCTTCTGATGCGCAGTGTAGCACACTATGTAGAAGTGTAGAATGGCTAGCCATGTGTGTGTGTTTATTTAATTTTGATGTTAGCTTGAAAAAGTTCTGGGAAACCAGACGAAACATTGCATGAAAAATAAAAACCACTAAAAATGTTATATTTTTATGCCTAGACAATGCCCATTCATGTTGTGTGCATGTCTACAATGTGAAACACCATGAAATGGTGCATAATAAGAGTTTAAGTTTAATGGTGCACTACCAAATCGCATTAGGCGAGTTGTTTCTTTCACTGTGGGCTGTGAAGCCAGGAATTCTTCCTTACAATTCTCAACAAATATAAGACATGATTGTTTCTTAATGTGTGTTCATTGTATATTTCAGTATTTAACATTTATTGGTCACAGTCACAATACAGATAGGGAACATAAATGCATTGTAGTTTTATTTTTCTCACTTGACAATGATTTTCTGTCACTTTTGGCTAATAGTGGTGATGACATGAAATAGATTAAGGAATACAAAGTAACTTCCATTTGCAGGCTAGATCTCGAGCAAGGGAAGTTTGGTAGCGAGGCTGTGATTTGACTGCTCACCATGCATAGCCACCTAGGTGGTAGGAAATATAAAGTACAAAGTATAAAATAGGTTTAAGGTTTAAACAGCATTCCATTCATGTTTCCATGGCCATTGCCAGATAAACTGCCGCAAAGGATATATTTATTCTATCCATTATCTGTTTTAACACTGTGGTATTCAAGTCTGATTTCAATTTCTAAATTAGGCATGCTATTAATTTTGAATATTATGGTTAAATATATCATACCAAACTAACAATAGAACAAGAATGGTATTTTGTTTACAAACGATGTCATAAATTGTGCAAATAAAAAAGCAGTCATTGGAAAAACTAATCTATTTCCAAATATATACAAACTACATTTGACAGATCTCATTAAATCCAGTATTTTTAAATTAACAAAGACAAGAACTTTAATTTTCAATAAACTTCTGATTTTTTTTTTCTGATTTCATTTGGTATGCATTTGCCGAGTGAAGAAATTTGTTATTGCAAACCAAACAATTAAACTTCACAATATGTTAGAACAGGTATGTATTTCCAGGAGTTTGTTTTTGTGTCATGCATATGTGTTTGTGATGATCCCTTCATCACTCTCATATTATCATCATTCATGTCCATCTTCGTGATTAGCCAAAGTTGTGGATAAAAGTGTCGTAAAATGAAACCAAATCAGGAAATAAAGATAAACTACAGGGGGTCATGTATGCAAAGTCCAATAAACCAGTTAAAGGGTTCCGTCTTGTGTTCTTTGGGTGTGTTAATTAGGATGGTAATTTGTCAAGGGGTGGATAAAATGTTAACATTTCAGCTGCTTTGGTGATTGTGTCTATGTCTGTTAGAATTTTAGTATAAATGTATATCTAACTTAAAATGCTTATTTTTGCCACCTTGAAATTTCTTACGTTCGCACTTTGATAAATATAACCCAATAAAATAATTAATTCCCCATACCCTTATTCCAATTTACACTAACAAAAATAAAAAAAAAAAAAAATAAGTGCAACCTAAAGTGTGCTACTCTTGAGACTTTCACTTATGCATAAAATGTACATCCACTCTTCTTAAACATTATAATATTTTTGGGGAAAAGTTTACTTAGTTCTACATCTTTTTGTTCTTTGCTTATATAGTATGTGGTCGCAGCTGGTAGATTGTTACTAGCGATTCATATACATTACATGTACAGTCAACGGCAAAGATAATGCTAGGCAAATTGTCCACTTCCATTTTCATTTTCTTCTTTATTCTACATCCTGTGTTGTTTGAAGGAATGAAACTACGTTGGTTCGAAGCAGGCATTGTTCTCTGCTTATTGAAGTCATTATTTCAATTCGTCTTCATCACATTGTGTAATTCAGACCGAATGAAAATGATGGTGGACAATTCGCCTACTGTTTCTTTCGCCGTTGGGTGTGTATATATATATATATATGTTCTGTATAGGATGCCGAATTAGAAAATTAAATAAAAATAGGGAAAATATCATGAAAATAGTTATACACTAGACTCTCGCTAATCCGGCCCTCAATAGACAGCCCTCTCAGTAGTCTGGCCCACATCCGGCCTGTAGTCACTCAAGCAGAAATGACACCCACAACAATGAATTATCATGTTCAACAATGTTGTTAGTTAAAAATGTTAAACAATAGTTAAAAATGTTAAACAATGCTATACATACGTACAGTATTTGAAATTGTGACTTTCTTACAGTAAAGTTCAGTAGGTCAGTACATACTATGGCTTCTAAAAGGAAACACGTAAAGTACAGCCGGTATAGTCCCTATGTGTTTAAACTATATAGTAGTACGGAATTTCCGACCCTCTCAATAATCCGGCACTTCCGCCAATCAGGCACCCATATGTGCAAGGAATGGCCGAATTAGCGAGAAGTCTAGTGTATTTCTCATTTATGTATGAAAAACAATGTAGGGCATATGTCCACCCCTACTGAGTATGGATGCATTTATACTCTCCACAAAATTATTGATAACCCTCTCGCAGATGTCTGTCCTGATGCCACCAATCACCCATACGATTTCCACCTTCAGTTCCAAAAGGTTTTGTGGTTTGTTGGCGTACACCTGTGATTTCACAAACCATCATAAGAAGAAATCACATGACTTTGCCGGCCATTCCTGGGCACCGTGCAAAGAGATCACTCGTTGCGGGAATTTTTCATGGAGTTCCATATCGTAACCAGAAGAAACGAGTCAGAACATTGAGGCTACATTAATCTGCATAACAACAGATACCAACATTGGTAAGAACAGGTGACAACATCGGAACAAAACAATAGCACTCGATTCAAATTCGGCATCCTATACGGAACACCCTTTATTATCTTCAAATTATTGTTGTATTGTTATTTAATTTCTCTTCTTGTGTCATTTTGGCTAATCATGATGAGGATAAATGATTATTGGATGAAATTGATGGAGATACACCAACGAAGAACATTTATGAACAGGTTGGGACTCAAACCTGGGAATTTCAGTGACACTTTTGAAAATGATCACCTAATATATTCAGCAATCAAATCGACTATAAATTGCCGTTCATTCTAATTCATAATAATTGTAATCATAGAAACAAAGATTGATGGAAAATAAGATAGAAAATATCTTGCCACTAGTGGTCCTCCCGAGTCTCCCTATCATCAATGCTTGAAGTGGAAATTCCTAGCTGGGCTGGTGGAATGCTTGGGGGTAGGAGGGTGCTTGTATGAACCAACATGGAAACAATGCAGTAGGTGGGAAGATGCCTGTGCAAATTATACAAACTGAGGGATGCTTTATGGAAAATTTTCCATGTTACCCGTCACTTTGAGCACTTGTAACAATTATATACACAAGTTATCCTGGATTAAATATACCCATGCAACAGTCTTGTTAGGTTGTAAATGAAACTAGTGCAAATGCTCCTCTTTTGTATTGAGTTACAGAAACATGTGTTTTTCTTACTTAAGCATAATGCTTCAAATTTGAAACCAATGATGGATGCATACAAATCTAGAAAGTCCTTTACAATGCCATGTCATGAACAGGGCTCAAAGTGAGCTGGAACTCCATTCTGGTACTTTTGTGCCGGAACTCAGTTCCTGCCGGTCATCCATTTTATTTACTACACTACAAAAGTCTGTCCATTGTTACATTATTTTTTGCAAACAATAGATGAAGAGAAAGTTCTTGTACAAAATTTGTCTCTCGTCAGTGAGCAGTGCGGAAATTTTGAAAAAAAAATACTATACTTGGGCAAGTGCTCTCTTTTATAATCCAAATGACAACTTAAATTTTCTGAAATGGTAAGAGTCTAGTTTACGTCCTTGTCATAGAAATGAGTGCTAATGGAACCTAACCTAACCTCGTAGGCATACCTCGTTCCCGTGAATGGTTGTCTGCTACCCTAAGAGATGCCGGAGTGCCGGCTGTCTGCTAGCACGGTTTTGAACGTTGCACTGAATTATCACTGGGGATAAACGTATTTTACACTATCTAGAAGTTTTTGGAACCTGTTGTTCTTTAACACGCATTCACAACGCAGACACAAAGACGAGCATGCAGTGTTGTTAACTCCCATCGGTTACCACCAAAAGGCAAGAAGGATGTAAACTAGACTCTAGCCTTCTGAAATAACAGATGTGATAGTTTATGTTTATATTTACTTTGTATGCAATAATAATAATAATGCCAATCACCATTATCATTGTCATCATTAGTAGTAGTACTCATGTTGATTCATTTGTGGTTGACATTCTGGCTATTGACTGAAACCACTTAAAGCACTGGTCATGAAGGTATGTCTACAAGCAGCACTAGAAATCAGTGCATTAAAAGAGCAAGCAGTTAAACAATACATAAGTTTGTAATACCAACAAATTGTATTTGGCATGCTGTTTCTTCAATTCTGCACTGTGAAACCAGGGATGCTGACTTTCAATCCTGGACAAGGCATGCATGTTTCTTCTGGTTTGAAGGAGATGTAGAAAATAAATATAGATAACAACTTTCTGTGTGTGTGTGTCGACCTTGCGGGCGAGAATATTCACGACTGGGAGATGATGTGCTTTGAGATGGGCACTATGGGCTTTTATGTTACTGCCCTGTGGAAAAGGGCATTCAGGATGGATAGGCATTGTTCCTTGTGATAGAAGCTACAGACTGGTATGGGGAATTTATTTCACAAAGGTTGTATTTTACATCACATATTAACACCATAAAAACAACCAAGACAAAGTTGGTTGTGACTTTGCATTGCTTGTTTTTTTAGGGATATTTTTTACACTGAAGCAACATGTGTCAATTGAGGATGAGACAATCCAATGGTGGCTTGTGCAGTGGATCAGTGTGAATTGTTGCTATTCATTCCAAGTGACACATCATTTTAGTGTGAAGTGTCTCTTTAGTTTCCATATGTACCAATGTTTCAGAAACTCGTTCTGCTCCCGTTTTCTGGGTAGTGTACTGTATTTGCTTCCATGTTGTCCCACGTAAGAGTGAGACAGAACCAGTCTCTGAAACATAGGCACATACAAACACTAGTGGTTACATGTAGAAACAATTCAACATGCCACTCCTGACCGCTTGACTGGAATGTTTGGTGGTGAGACCATGAGTCAACTTAACTTTGCTTCATGAAGATTGTATAATGAAGTTTATTGGTCTGTACAGCATGTTATCTTTTGAGGTTTCTTTATATAAAATCTTCTGTGCTCTCCATCCTCATGCCTGTTCTGCATGGCTTAGTATTTCAAGATGTTCATCATTAACACACACATTATATTACCATCGAAAAAATGCAATTTCTTTGCTATTATCTTTTTTAAACTTTAGGTGGGAGTTTTTCAGTTAATGAACAAGTATAAAAAATAAAATATAGTGAAGACAGCAGAACCACTTGAAGTATTGCATTAAAATCAATCATTTTTATCCAAGATAAGAATCATTTCTAAGTTCACATCTATGAAGCACGATATTTGAATATTAACATTTGTTACCATTAGCATACTTCTTTCCATGGTATTATTTGTTCACCAATTAGATTCTGTATAAGACTCCATATCAGTTTTTTTATTCACGAACAAAATTTTATGAAGTGCGAAGGTAATAAACCTCCAGTACTTGTGGACACTGAAATTATATAGTTGCAGTTGCAAACTAGAAATCAACAGTGGCATGTCAGACACTGAAGAAACCGTTCTCAAATCTTGGTATGTAAGGTAATGGTCACTGGTATGTTGAACAATAAAAATAAATAAATAACAAGCTATAACATGGATACATTTACAGGGTGGCTACTCTAGGTACATGATAAAATTCAATTATAATTGCCAGTTTTCAAGACGAACTTTCAAAAAATGTAGGGATATACAGGTATTTCCATCTTACGTATTACTGCCTCTCACCATCCACACATATATACAAAGAGTCCATGTGATTCAAACTTATCCAAAAAGTCTAATTCAATTAAATTGTGTATATACATTTAAAATAATTTAAGGTGCATAATTTACCACTGCACCATTGTGAAATGTTAAATTTGTTTGCAATTGTGTGGGAAATGCTATTTAATACATATTTATTTATTTACTGACTAAATTTTAGATACAGCATGGATAGCCATTTTACGCTGAAATTGTCAACAATTTAAAGAGCAAAATTAAGAATATCATAAAAATGATTGACAAATTATCAAAAAATAAGTAACACTACTTGATTATTTACAAGCATGTCATGTGATGGAAGACCAAAAGGTATACCTAGTGTATGTTTTTCTGTGTAAAATATATTGTGATACGTCCTATGTGCATAGGCACTCGAAAGTGGAACCTGAAGGTGTGTGTTGCAAGGAATTTTGCCATTAACAATTTTGTATAGATAATTGATGTCATTCCGCAAATGGTGCTGATAGGGAGTCTCTAAGTTTAAACACAAGAAGAGATGCAGTGTTGAAAGATTGTGTAATGAGGGAACCCTGTAACGAACTATAGCTACATAAAAGTGAATTGATTCAAAAGATTGTGGGGGGTAGCACATGATGCTGAGATGTTAACGTATCATCATTACATATTTGGAGGAAGATGCCTGACATGATCATCATTGCACATGAAGCAAAGGTGTAACAAAAATTACTCATTCTAAGAGTACTGTTCAATGTGCTTGTTCACATATGAACAAATTAGTTTACTTAAAAACCCTGTACAAGTAATTACAAAGTATTAATACAAAAATTCTTCCACATATGTTTGTTTTAAGACACATTTTCTTTTTTAAATTTTGTTTTCTATGAAGTGTACATGCCATATCATGATTAATTATTATTGATATTCTGATTTGGATATTGAACGATAATATCTCAGTGGATAGGAATATCATTACTTGTAGGGATGTGACGAAGCTGAAAATTTACTGATGCCGATGTACTCACCGATAATTTTTGGAATCGATACCGATGCCGATATTTAACCGATTCCGATACATAAGATTTTTAAACAAAAATGGGATGTTATTTTCTGCATGACAAAAATAAATTTGGTACACAAGCAGTTCTTTGAAATGCAAAATGAATTCCTGTTCTGCCAGATTCAACTTCAGAAATACGAGATTTGGAAGCACTTCAGGAAGTAACCTACTTCTTCTCTTATCGCAAATCTGTTCAGCAACACTGAACACTCAATCACTGAATACTGATGCAGCAGGTATGCTCAAGTATTTTCTCAGCACTTGCTTCAGGTTTGAATAATCATTTTTGAATTTCCAATACAACAGCAGAACCTGGTTCAGCAATGTACTGTTTTATTTCCGATTTATAGTTAGGTTGATCCTCTGAATGAGAGTTTGCAATAGTTTTATTACAAAAACTCTACAATAATGACGAATCATATCCAAATTTTCAATAAATCTTACAAAACTAGAATATAAAACTTATTACAAGGTAAAACTCTAGTATAATCTGTACCGGTTTAAATATCGGATTTTTGCCGATGCCGATATGTCAATTTCTGCCGATTTTCATACATCTGTAATCGGCTTCGGCACGTCCCTAATTACTTGATATTTGGGCAGGCTATTATTTCATGTTGGAAACCATAATTATTTTTGTTTACATCTTCAAAGAACTGATAACATGAAATAAATAATGTTTGTGTTTGCGAACATATTATGCTATGTCATACTTAGGACAACTAATAGATATGTGTAGTAATCCCAGGTAAGATTCCTGTACTAGGTACAGGAGCTCCCTGATGGTGCAGTGGTAGCGTCGCCACATGGTAATAAAGGGGTCCCGATTTCGATACCCAGTGGAGGCACATAGTGGTTCGGATTCCACTTTAAACTGTAGGTCCAGTCCCGATTAGCCTTACTGTGCATAAAGTGGACTTAAAACAACAATTCAATTCAATGTACTAGATACATTGCACACTAGTACTTAAAGGTTCGAAAAGGAACGGTAATTTCAGTGCCGATTAGCCTGTCTGAGCATAAAATCAACGTTTGAAAAAGACACTCAAGAGCTCTTAGGGTTGGTGCAAGTTTTTAGTTAATACAAAGTTGTGAAAAAACACAAACTGAAAAGTGAAATCATGTAGATAACATCTTGAAAATATTCACACTGAATTTTCGTATTTATTTATTTATTAGCGTTCAGGTCATACGTCTAACAGGCTGATCTTTCTCATTTATTACCAAGAAAAGGTTTTAAATTTACTAGCATCTTTGTAATTTTATTATTAACACTAATATGTCGCCTTCCTTTGACATGCTCATTTTTTATTCAGTTGAATTTGTTGTTTTACATATATCACTTTCAAGGAGAAATATAAGTAGTCAGATGCATGTGCAAGATTTCTGCTGCAAATGAAACATACAACTTATGAGCTATGTTCATTTGCATTTGATAGTTTTTATCCATTGTGTACAAATTCTGAATAAGAATTCACTAAATAAACTTCATTAAATTTTAGGAACATTTTTATACAAGGTTTCTATAAATATTTTGAAGCCACTGATTTTTTTCCTGAATAAATGTACAAATAATTATGTACCATCTCACGATTTACATTGAAACTTGTAATCAATTGATTTTCTTTAGGTGTCTTGGCATGGGAATTGCAAATTATTCAAATTTGCCAGAAGCAGGCATTATTCCAGTAATTTACAGTACTACTCATTGATAAAATATTCCAAGTATATCTATGTTGCTTTCCCTCTCGCAGATAAAAAAATGAAACGCAAATCAAAGGACGTACAAGAATTATTTTGCTTTCAAAGCTTCACTAAGTTGGAAAAATTTAAAGATTCATTTTACGATTTAAATGAATGGATTTTATTTTCTACTAGCTACAGTTACCTTCCGATGAACGTACCATCAGAATAAAAATACTTATTTTCATTATTTTTTTAGAAAATAGTGTACATTTTCATTAGGCTACATTTTCAACAAATATATCGTGTGTCTACAGCATACGTGTCTTGCTTTCAAAATACCAGCAGAAGACAAGTGTTAGGTCACTTCCGCCAAGTTGACCAATCAGGAGCAAGAATTGTTCCTCCTATGCTGAACTGAGGCCGTGTCCGGATTGGCAAGCGCTCCGTACCGTTCTCTCCCGTTGTTCTCGCGTGCCGTTGAAGTCACGTCCAAGTCGTCCGAATCTGCATGTCCCCTTGTAGTACGGTTGTCACTTTCCTCGCCAGGTGTCAGCCCGAACTTCACCCACCGCGCTCTGGGGCGCAGGCGCATTGCACGGAAGCAGAAGGCAGACGCCAAACAAACATCACAATGATTTCCACCTATTTACTACTCATATTAAAAATGTAACATGCTATTTCATCATTTATAATTTTTCTACATTCAGTATTATCAATAAAATGTTAAAGTATAACTGAGTTTTAAATCGTCTAATCAGTAAATGTTGTCTGTACAAAGTGAAAGTTAGAATATGGCTGCCAAGCGCAGGGTCACAGCGAGTTCAAGCGTGCATCTGTCGCGCCTCTCTGCTCTCCCCTCCGACTCCACGTCTGCCGCGAATTCGGACAACGGAGGGTGGCTGAGTCCCCGGATGGAACGGTGCTCTAGGTGACATCTGCTGCCAATTCGGACGCGGCCTGAGTGGGATCCGTAAATATGCGTACAGTGGGATCCATTAGTATTACCATGCAAATTGTCCATCACCATGTTCGTGCACTTTATTTGACCCAGTAACAGCTTCCAAGAATTAAAAGAAAACTAAAACAAGCTGTTGACAACCTCTGCAGTAGCATACATAAGAATCCATCGCTTAAAAAGACATCGGATGTAAGAGAAAAAATAATCAAAATAGTCATGGACAATTTGCTGAGCAATACTAGTGGATTCCACTGTACATTTTAGTCAACGGCAAGATAATGGTAGGCAAATTTTCCACCACTATTTTAATTACTTTTTTATTCTAACCTAGGTACATTCTGTGATGTTTTAACGAATGAAACTATGTTGGTTCGAAGCAGGCATTGTTCTCTGCTTATTGACGTCATAATTTCATTTCATTGTCATCACAATGTGTAATACAGACCGAATTAACATGGTGGTGGACAATTCGCCTATTGTTTCTTTCGCCGGTTTGTGTACATTTATATGTCCAATACTGTTTATGCACATTTATTTAGGCCTGCTGCCACTCACGTGTCAGCAGCAAGAATGAGCGTCAAATTTCCGTGGGAACGCCAAGTCCGAAAAAAGGGTCGGCCCGCTTTTGCTTAATAATTTACTTATGGTATTAGTCGCCACAGGTATTGTTTATTTGCCTGAAGTCAGCTGGCGCTGGGTTTTCAATAAACATCATCCATCTGGTTCGGCCAGAGGGGCCCGGCTAACTTAACATATGTGTCCCCTCCGAAATGCAGAATTAACTTCCTTGCTCGCAGGTGGACATCTATAGGAAAAATCCCATATCTCATAACTAGACCTCGGATTTTTAGATTCTAAAAATCCTGAAATAGGTCCTAAAAATCTTAAGTTAGGCTCGAAAAATCCTAAAATAGGTTCGAAAAACCCTAAAATAGGTTCTAAAAATCCTGAAATAGGTCCTAAAAATCTTAAGTTAGGCTCGAAAAATCCTAAAATAGGTTCGAAAAACACTAAAATAGGTTCTAAAAATCCTGAAATAGGTCCTAGAAATCTTAAGTTAGACTCGAAAAATCCTGAAGTAGGTTAAAAAAAACTTAAAATAGTTCAAAATTTCTGAATACTGCTGATTAGGTATAGTCACCGGCAATGAAAATGGGACACATATATCCTGAAATATGCATAACGTTATGTGTGTTGCCTAACCCTACGGCGATGGCAGAACTCAACATTGGAAATTTGCTATTAAAATCCACTCATCGCCGTATAGTTAGGCACCAATCTGTTTTCATGTTATCCACAATAAAACTCCGCAATTTTGTCTGCAAGTGGTGCAAACTTCAATACTGAAATGTTAGTTTGCAAGGCGTGAATGCCACAAAGCATGGAAGTGACGCCAAAGTTAGCAAGACCACACAGATCAGACCACTTTGTATTGCACATGTAACAGTGGAACCTAAAATATGTTCTAACAAGCAAAATAGGTTTTTAGGCACTAAAAAAACTTTGGTTGCGTTTTTTAACGAAACGCTGACATAACTTATTATTTCTTGCATGAATCCAGTATAGAAAGATCCAGTTACTCAACCAGTCGTTGCTTTGTTGCTGCACAATATAAAGAATTAAATTTGATAAATCATGAACTTTTATCACTAATTTTAATTTTACGTGTGGTATTTGAATGTAACTTCACATCAAATATTTTCAAGATGGGTCTAAGCCTTTTTATATTCAAATAAGAGCTGAAAAAAACTCTAAAATAGTTTACACCTGTTCCATGTTACTTCAAAGTGATCCCAAAACTCAGTTTGATGTGGAGTCGAATTATCCCTTTGCCCTAAGGGTTCACAGCGTATGGGTTAAATGTTACCATTATTTGGGGGCATTTTGTGAAGTTCATTTTTCTTCCATATTGAAATTCTGTGGACATTTCCTTTTTTCCAGTGTGTTTTTATTTTATGATCTACAGTGCTCGAAGTGGATACTCCTATAGCTGGTATGCTTGGTCGAGGAGGATTGGATTGATTTGGTGTTTTAAGTCCACTTTATGCACAGTAAGGCTAATCGGGACTGGACCTACAGTTTAAAGTGGGATCCGAACCACTTGTGCCTCCACCGGGTATCGAACCCGGGACCCCTTGATTACAAGGCAACGACGCTACCACTGCGCCATCGGGGAGGCCTCTTGGTCGAGGAGGGTCTTTGTGTAGATCAGCATGGAGACAATGAAGAAGTGGGGGATGCTTATGCAAATTATCCTAGCAGGAGGGGATGGTTAATGGAAATTTACATAACTGGGGGAAAATAACCCCTCTGCACTCCTTCTCCACACCCACAACTCCAGCGCTGACGATCTATTATTAATATAAAAAGGTCTTGTTTCATGAAATATATCGAAAAGAAATGCTATTGTTGAAATTATTATTAATAATGTCCACTATTATTAAAATTGAAATCCTTTTCGGAATTCAGTCTTTCCGATCGACTTTCATTGAGTGATGAATTTTCAGTGAATGAAGTCCCATCACCGCCCTATTACCCGTCTTTCAAAGCTGGAGTCCGCCATATTTCCTTCTACTAGATTCCAATTGAACTTGTGATGCTGGGTTAACACTGGAAATCTAGAGGTCCAGTTCAACCCCCAAAACAGAAATGAGCATATTGTTGAATACATTAGTTACTATTAGTATTAGAAGGCTAATGTGAGGGGATTACTTTATATCATACATTTTAGTCCGATGAGAAGGTCCGGAAAAATGCAGATAGATACCTCAAAATTTTTTAGATCCAATTTGTGCAATTGAAAACAATATTGATTTATTAGTGCTCAATTAATTTCCCTGGACGCCATGGCATTCTCTCTTTTACAACTTTTTTTAGATCATTCGTGCCCAATGGCTGGCTCCCGCCGCCCCTCTGAACTTGATGAAAACAAGAATAGCAGATAATGCGAGCGAAACAAGCAAGAAAATTTTACAAAATGATTTTTTTTTTGCATAAAATTTGAAATCGAAGGGGTATTTGCTCGCATTAGCCCCTGTCCCCCCTGTAGTTGAGTCACTGTATAATGCAGACAAATTTAAGCAATATATGTTTACTTTGGATACTTTAGGCTCACTGCCATTGTTAGTCAACCTTATTCTGCACAGTTGCTCGACTAACCTTGTGCTAATGCGAATACCACGCACCCTTCCCCCTTCCATCCAAACCGATTCTAAAGGCATAAGAGATAATGTTTTATTTCAACCCTATCGCCGCGATCACCCACAGGTAGGTAGAAAACCTATACATAATAACCAAAACTAAAAATCAATAACAAGTCAATCAAACGATAGTTTAAAGTGGGATCCGAACCACTATGTGCCTCCACCAGGTATCGAACCCGGGACTCCTTGATTGCAAGGCGAAAACGTATTCACGGCGCAATCGAGAAGGCAGTTATAAATATCTGACACATAAACAATATCAAATAAATTCCCTTATATGTATTAAATACTAATGTATTTTTACATGTTTAGTAATTAATTTTTATATTTAATAACATTATAAATATTAATCATATAGGCTCTTTCTTCTCAGTTGCTTGGTAGAAAATTTGAAAAGTTTCATGCACATACATAATATATATGTATAGTTTGTGTATGTCTGTGTAGACCACAATCTTCTTGCCCCCTCCCCCCCCCCCCCAAATCAATCTTCAATGATTTCGCGCCCTGGTAGGGTATGTAGCTGCCTGGCAAAGTCCTCATTCCGTAAATTCACGAACTGCATGAAATCAGAAAAAGACATATATTCCCCCCTCGTTTTCAGAAAACCTGTTTCACAACCCACCCCTGTCCTTTCTGTGGTGAAGGACACTCCAGTGGGACAATGAATCTCCCCCCCTATTTACTGCGAGCAGCAAAAGAAGACGGCCGCGCCATCTACTGGCCACCGATGGAAATGCAATTTCAAAGCGCAGCGAGGTTTAAATGTAGCTTCCACTTCTATTACCTAACTTTTCTATGATTTTACTTCGCTTTTCTACAACTCTAGGTTTATCGCGAACATGAATATGAGTGATGATACTGAAGAAGGGACACTCACAAAGAACACCCGTGCTCACGCCGGGATTCGAATTAGAAACCTCTGTCGTCTTGACGCGCTGTGCAAAACACTCTGACACGGAGGTGGACGGATGATCCAACTATCGTACACTCTACTGACTGACGTAACGGTGCCGATTAGTAATCCCAAACCACTGTTTATTACATCTTGAGAATGCTAATAAATATTTTAAAATAATTTTGTCCAGAGACCATTCGATGTTAAGAGTTTTCAAATGAATGCTAAACATTTCCATTGACACAATATTAAGCAGTTAGATAATAACGAAAAAATAATAAATAGTTTTGCGGGTTAAGTGGTAGAGCAGTCACAGGATGAACTTCTACCACGAGGACTTCACCAACTTATTTGACAAAAACTGTGTTGGTATTTTAGTTTTTAATGCACATCGCTGTTCGTGCGATAAATTATACAATGCAGTGGCCATTAAGAAGTGGTATATTTGAGTTTTGTAAAGTTACGCCAGTCAATATTACGTTTTGTAGCATCACATAGCACGAGTGGCACGAGCACGAAGAACCGGGTAGGAATTCTACCGCTGTCGTCTGCTTCAGAAGGCAGGAAGGGTCACATGAACCAATCACATAGCCCTCTGCTCCGTACGCTGGCGTACGAGAGAGCATTTGCGCGCGTTCTGTAGAGATCCAAGCTTTTCCTCCAGAAAGGCAGTAAGGAATATAGAGTCCTTTACGCCGAATCTGTCCGGTGTCCGGCCAGGAAAGGCATTGAAAAAAATGCTAGAACGAGTGTTGTTAGTGGAGCGTTGCAAGCGGATCGCGAAAAATAGCTATTATAATGCCATGAAGGTCAAACATGTATGAAATTAGTCAAGTTTTACTTTATATTTACAGCATTTACGCATTTTGGAAATTTTAAATCGGGGAACGCCGGGGCGTACGGGCGTACTATAACGCTACGCCACTGATATATATATATATATGTGTGTGTGTGTGTGTGTGTGTGTGTGTGTGTGTGTATTACACGTTGCTTTTTTCCTATACTTCATGATGCCCTAGAAAGATCGTTTCGCGGGCTTACCGCAGACGGCAATATGGGGGGGTGTCTGCGAAAACCAATCAGGTCCGCGAATGAGCGAGCCCGGTTGCCACAGATAGCTCGCTTCACCTTTCTGAAAGGGTGAATGACCTCTGCCTCTTGCTACCTTGGCCTGTTTGTTCGGCTGAGGAGCAGACGACTAGCCCGCAAAACGCTCTCTAAGGCCTCCTGCACTATAGCGGTATGCAACGGTACGTTGTACCGGCACCTTGGTATAAGTGAGGGTAAGACTAAATTTGGGGGGGAGGGGGGGTAGAAATTATGGCAAAATTGGACCCAGTTTTACAAGAACATTTGAGACGGATATAGACTCGGAAAATCCACGATCATTATTTGGGTATCTCAATGCAGAATGAACTAACAAGCGTGTACAGTAACAAGAGAAACTCTAGAATGTCTTATGATACCCGTAAATTTTTGTTACATCAGATTTGAACTACAAAAAACAAAAAAAAAAAAAGATTTCATTAGCCCTTATATTTGTAAATTTGTCTGAAAAATATTGAAAAATGGAGGATTGCATCCGATGACAAATATCGTTCTGATGGTCTCTTGATGGTAAAAGTCATAATCAGATAGATCATATTCTCATTGATAAAAGAAGGCATACTAATATAATTGATGTTCGTTCACATAGAGGTGCTGACTGTGCCAGTGACCATTATTTAGTAATTGCTAAATTAAGAGAAAGACTCTCGGCGATGAATCACAAGCAACAAAATCAAAAAGCTCTAAAATTTATTACAGGAAAATTTGCTGATAGAATTAAGAAAGATTAACAAATTAAATTGTCAAATAGATTCGATATTTTGCAGGATTTAAATGATGATGAAAATATAAATGAAACAAACGTAAATAAGAATTGGGAGCACATACGTAATGCAATAAAATCAGCAGCTAAAGAAAGTATACGATACCGTAAACCAAGAAAAAGTAAGCCATGGCTTGATAATGAATGTCATAAGTTATGACTCATAACCTAATAGAAATAAGAAATCAGGCTAGACTTAGGTGATGATACAAATTTAAGCAATTATAATAGAATAAAGCGAGAAGTTAACCGTACATTTAGAAGTAAAAAAAGAGATTACTTGAAAAGTAAAATTAACGAAATTGAAACAAACAGCAAAAATAAAAATATCAGAGATTTATATAAAGGTGTAAATGAATTTAGAAAGGGGTGGCAACCTAAAGTAAACTTGATAAAAGATAAAAACGGCAATTTTTTGGCTGACCCAAGCGATATTTTAAATAGATGGAAGAACTACTTTAATGACCTTTTAAATGTTCATGTAGGAGATAAGTCAGACGTAAATGAAATACACACAGCAGAACCTTTAGTTCCAGAACCTAACTTGACTGAAGTTTAATATACTATTAAAAGACTAAAGAATAACAAAGCACCTGGCATTGATTTAATTCTAGCTGAGCTAATTAAATATGGTGGGAATTCGTTAATATGTCAAATTCATAAATTAATTTGTTTAATATGGAATAAAGAAGAAATCCCTTAACAGTGGAAAGAATCCATAATTGTTCCTGTGTTTTAAAAAAGGTGATAAAATGAACTGCAATAATTACTGTGGAATTTCTCTACTCTCAACAACATATAAAATATCATCTAACATTCTTTTAGCAAGACTAACCAACCCCATATGCTAATGAAATTATAGGTGATTATCAATGTGGATTTAAACGTAACAGATCAAATTTTTCACATCAGACAAACACTTGAGAAAAAGTGGGAATATATTCAAAATGTCCATCAGCTATTCGTTGATATTATTCATTAATTTTAAAAAAGCATATGATTTAGTCAAAAGAGATAAATTATATAATATATTAGTCGAGATTGGAATACCTAAGAAGCTTGTAAATATGATAAAAGTATGCACCAGTGAAACAAAGTAAAATTCGTGTGGATATTAATATGTCTGACAAATTTACAATTCATGGTGGGTTAGAACAAGGAGATGCATTATCTCCATTGCTCTTTAACTTTGCCATAGAATACGCAGTTAGGAAGATAAAAGAAACTAACGAAGGACTAAAATTAAACGGTGTGACTCAGCTGTTAGCATATGCAGATGATGTACACTTACTGGGGGGTGATGTAAATACAATTAAGAATAATGCTGAAATATTTTTCAAAGCAGCTAAAGAGATAGGTTTGGAAGTTAGCAAAGAGAAAACTAAATATATGCTTACAGGCTGGAACCAAGTGTTAGGTAATAATCAAAATCTAATTATAGATAACAACTCGTTTGAACCAGTTTCGAAATTCAAGTTCTTAGGAGTAATACTGACAAATGAAAATGATATTAAAGAGGAAATAAAAAAGCAGGCTTAATTCAGAAAATGCATGTTACTTTTCTCTTCATAAACTTTTGTCGTCTCGTTTAATATCTAAGAAACTAAAAGTTAAAATATACAAAACAGTAATTTTGTCTGTAATATTATATGGATGTGAAACTTGGTCCCTTACATTGAAAGAGGAACATAAATTGAGAGTATTTGAAAATAAGATCCTTAGGAAAATATTTGGGCCTAAAAGGGATGAGGAGACAGGTGAGTGGAGAAGGTTACATAATCCAGAAGTAAATAATTTGTATTCATGTCCAGATATTATTAGAATTATTAAATCAAAAAGACTTAGGTGGGCAGGCCATGTGGCACGAATGGGAGAGGAAAGAAGAGTTTACAGAATTCTTGTTGGGAAGCCTGATGGTAAGAGACCAGTAGGAAGACCAAGACGAAGATGGAGGGATAATGTTGAGATGGACCTAAAGGAAATTGGTTGAGATGGGAAAGAGTATATAGATCTTGCTCAGGATAGGGACAGATGGAAGGCCTGTGTTGCTGCAGCCATGGACCTTCGGGTTTAAGAAGGCTAGAGAGTTAGTTAGTTTGGTCTCTTTATGGCCTTCTATGGACTAGGTTTAGATATAAAAGAGATGTATGATAATCACGAGGAAATGAAAAGTGTTCATAATGAAGTTTAAGCTAGTCATCTAATGTGGAATATAACATTAATTGTACCAGAATCGAACCTGGTATCCCTTTTTCCAAGGTGACCGTGTTAGCCACTACGCTTCGAAGAGATCAGAATCTCTTGCAGCAGCTGATTATATGCATTTGAAGAATGATGACGTTGGATAAGACATTCTATACTTTCGTAGAAACACTCTTTGCGTGTGTAGCACTGACGATTTGATGGCACTGCATATCAGGGGTGCTCCCCCCCCCAGGCCAATGGCGCATCCCCCCAAAAACATGTCATGCGTTCCCCCAAAGCATATCATTCGCGCCCTCAAACCATATTGTAATCCCCACAAAGTATTTAATTACGACAGCGTGTCTACGAAAAGTAACTTTTTTCTTAGCTTTGCTGAACACTATACTTGATCTTCCTCTCCTTCCTAAACAGGGGTGTTTATAACTCAAGACCGGCTCTAAAATCATTCATCATAATCCCTCCAATATAGTTTGGATGAATATGTAATAATTTATGTCTATTTGAATTAAATACCATCTTAAACTGTCCATATTTTATAATTGTTTGATTTTCGAAAAGAAACGTAAAGCTAGCACATTGATTGGTTAAATGTAGTAAATTGAATTAGGTAAATCCAATATATATATATAGCCCCAATCCCACTGACTCACTGACATAAATGTTCTCCATGAAGGAAGCCCCGGAGGCGAAAAACGCCCGATTACGACCCCCCATGAAATTGTCCCAAAAGGCCGAGAAAATTCAAAAATCGCTCAATCGGCCCTTCCTTAAGGGTGAAAATGCCCTTTTTTCACGTCCTTAGTAACCGTTACCACGGACATTTTTGCAGCACACATTGTTTCCTTCAATTCTTAATTGTCTAGCTACATTATATTTCTCACAGATCAATAGCACACAGATGAATGAACTCATGACTTTGAAAAGGTGCCTGAAAAAAAGGGTGACATCTACATAATAAGGAGTTTCAGCCCAGGTACAATTACGTATATATTGTTATACTCAATGCGTAAATATCTACATCGTGCTTGTTTTAACTAAATGTTTAGGGGGTATAATGACATGCAATTCCTTAGAGCTTGCCGTGTCTGTTGTTGTCCATGGAAACGGACGTTGCTAGGGAACTTAAAGAATGTTTATTTTCACCCCGAAAACTACTGTAAGGGAATTATGCTAGACTCTTCGAATTTCAAAATGCGAGCATCAGAATTTATTACAGAGGCAAGGTAGGCATTTGAGGGGAATGACGGAAAACAGTTATTATCCAATTACGTTCAAAAATGTGAAAATGACAAAAGAAGTAAATATAACATTTTCAATTTAGTGTCGCAATTAATTCGTAAATGCAAAACATCCAACTAATTATCTTGAAACGGTTATTACTTACTCAGTTCATTATGAAGAAAATAGACAATAATAGTTTGAATATTTGTACCTTATTAGAGCCCATACACACATAAAGTTACTTTTATGTTCCCCATCATCCAATACAACATGCAGACATTTTCAAAGTCATTAAGATCATTGAGGAACCCCATCTATAACGTGATTGCATTCACAACGTGGCCGAAGGTCAAGCATGCGAGCGTAAAAGACGTGGCCAAAGGCCACGTCGAAAGTGCGCGAGTATGCATATAAAGAGTGTTTGTGAGTGGCTTTAACATAAATTGTTACACAACTTGAGATGAAGATAGAAAATTCAACCTTGGCAAATCAAATAACATTCTCCAGCCGTATGACCGATTCAATTATTGTTTCACGAGACATTACAGAATGCTAGCTAGAAATTCTTAAGCTCGGGGCGATAATATAATACGGTTCTTCTTTCAAAGAACTCAACCCCTCCCCCCCCGTTTTCTTGGGGTAAAATAATTACGTAGATTTAATCTTCAGGGCAAATTTAACTGGTTAAAGTAATATTTTCTGTGACAAGAAATTAGAAACGCTGATTCAATATACCAAATAATGCACCTGTTTTAAATTAAGTAGTATGCCAACACTAAGCATTATATTTTAAGAAGTGATGTTATTAATGAATGTCGAGAATATCGTTTATGACTTGTAATGCAGTTATAGTATAAAACTTCACATTCACCTCAGTAAGGCTCGAAACACAAATTCTCGAAACATAGGATTGCGAGCGAAACGAGAAGATAATTTCTACATCCATTTCTTTGCAGTCTTTCAAGAATATTAATTTTATGGGGTGTCAATACTTTCTTAGGATCCCGCGATATTTACCCCTTTCCAGCTTCTCTTTTCGCACGTTTGGCGCTGAAAACGTGTGGATACCATATCGCTAAATATAGTTCCCAAAATATAATATTCGAACTCTCCCCCACTACAGAAATCCCTTGATAATCTAAGATTTACACTTTTATCAAGAGCTTCCTCTCTCCCCCTTTAAATTTAATACTCAATCTTGCCACCAAAATTTCCATGACAATTTTAGACTTATTGTTGAAATTCTCAGTCTCCACACCAGAATTACATAAGAATTGGATACCCCCTCAATTTAATGCTCAAGCCCCCTCTAACTAAAATACCTGACATAATCTAAGACCTAGATTTGGATACTGCTCCCCCCAACGTTTAATTCAGAATCCCCTCCCCCCGAACCAACGTGTCAATTAAGGCCTAATATGTAAGACTTGGATATCCCCCCTTCGATAATACCCTTAAACACTTTCTTGTCTTCATCTAATGGATTAAACATGGTGGATTTAAGGGGTAAAATATTTACATATATTTTGGAAAAATGTATAAATGTTGAATTTTATATTATTTGAAGGGAAAAATCCCCCCAAAAATCTCGATGGCACAGCCTGCACCATAATCCCGCCCTGTGGGCACCTCTGCTGAATATATAGCTGACCTCTGCTAAAGGTCCCAGGTTCGATTCGTTGTGGGAGCTCAAAAATTTCTGTGCTGCCCCAGCATCGTGAGAACAATTGGGGAGCTACTTGAAATCGGTATGATATCGAACTCTGCTCTCGAAACCAGAAAGGACTCAACGTGCTGTACACGCGTAAGATAGCCAATGGAAAACCACCTCAATGGGCTGTTGAGCAGTGGAATTTAATTTTATTTACTAATTTTAGTTTTAGAGGACCTATATAAGTTTCTGTCCGATGTTGATTCCTTTAAGACCACTTTTACAATTTTTCCAAAGATTCCGCTCTCGTCAAATGAACACAACGAGCTACAAAATCAGAGGCCCCAGGTTTGGACCATATAGTCAGGCATGGTTGCCTTATCGCTATTTATTCAGGTCATCATTCATCCTCATCGTCGCAGTTGCCCCAGAAGTAGGAAAAACAACATGAAATAACCAAATTAGAAAAGAAAATTAGAAAATGAATCTTGAAGTTGCAGGAGTTGAGTTCAATACGCAGGTTTAGATTTCCGCTCCCACGAGTAGACAAATGACGATAGAAAATGCTTGATAGGTAATCTTACGATTACATTATGTAACTATTATTCGCTACGTAAATTGTAAAAAAGAGTAAAGTGAAGTAAAGTGCTCCCCTGTGTGCACCACGCCATAAAGGCGTATAGGGGGTGTGGAGGGCCCCACGTTTTCTTGATCACGGCCGAAGGTGGGGGTGATGTGCCCAGCACCACGCCCCTGGCCACGTTTACCCTCTAGAGTTTCCTCCAGGTACCCACTCTATACGACGTTGAGTGAGTGCGGTAACCGCTTGAAAAGGTGGAAAAAATCCTGGTTGTCCTCCGCCGTGATCAAACCCGGGTCTATCGCATGGTAGTCAGACGCTATAACGACTTTTTTTCTTTATTTTACGCTACCGCTGCGTGACTTTTTGTTTTATATAAAAGGAATACCCGTATTCGGCAGTATCCCTCGTGATTCACACGCCATAAAGAGACAGCCGAAAATTTTATGAATGTCGAGAACAGACAAGAAGATGTTACATATGTAGACTTTTTAGCGGAAACTGCAGGCTCTACCAGGACCCGAATCAGGGCTCTACCAACTGAGCCACCCTTGACTTCAACTGATGATTTTTCGTTATAATGTCTACATAGTACATGTCCTGTGTATGTCAAATCGTAAGATGTTGCCTGTATAACGAACAAGCACAGAAAATAAAGCAGAAGAAAACTGAGGGGCATTTCCACCGGTTGGGGAGAAATATTTCTTCTCTGGTCAACAAGAGCACTCACTTCTAGGTGTGAAGTTGACAGTGGCCTACTAAAGGAGATTTCACACCGTGTCGCCTGAGGATTTCACAAGTTGAAAGTAGGTTTGAGTGGCCTTTTGTGTCGTTACGGTGTGAAATGTTACTGTTGATTGGCTCATTCCAAACGACATGTATCACGTGTCCCTTCGGTCTAAAATCCTGTCGTGAAGATCCCAGTCACAAGGATGGGAAATTAGGACTTTGTTAAGGTTACGTGCGAAGGCAGGCGACAGCACCCTAAAGGATAATATCCAAACCTGCAGGAAGAACGCATCTTACTTCAGTCTCCAAAACGAAATGATAAAATCTTCTGGTGAGTTGATTTTAAAAAATGTGTCCGAGATAAAGAGTGGCGTGCCCAGGATTTTCGGAATTGAAAGGGGTTACGCATACTATTTTTGGTGATCAGCTCTCATTTTGCAATCTTTTCCTGTCTTTGACGTTCTCTTTTGAAGGAATACTAGGTCAAATGGGGTTATGACCCCACCAACTCTCCCTTGGGCACGTTACTGGAGATATGAGTAAGCATTTGATCATATTGGGGGACGCAACATTAGATGTGTCGGAAACGGAAGGGTTTTCATTGTGCATTAATTGTTTTGCGATTCAGATGGATTCCAGAAGACTTCCTTTGTTTCGTGCCGATATATGACTAGACTGCGGAAGCTGTGACAGACAATTTTGAACACCTGCAAGTGCCACAGTAGTGGTGTTGAGGCTCGAACCAGAGAGAAACATTCGAGAACTGTCTGCGTCCAGTTCGCAGCCCACAGTTTGAATCTCGCGTTCTTGAGTGGATTGTCCATCCCGCGCATGTGTAACAGCTTCATAAAAACACACAAACACACCATAAAGGTTTTGATGCCTGATGAGAAGAAATGGACAAACACACATACTGAGATGGTTCCGGTACACAATTTTAATGCATGGAAAGAGAGGAGTCGAGTGGTATAAAATGTTCCGATTTCACGTTCTGATTAAAATGACAGCCTTAAACAGTGGCGACGATTTAGAGGATAGTTGCTCCCCATTTTTTTTGCTTCCACACTATGTATGGCCTCTTAATGTTAAGCCTTGTCTACCAAGAGAAAGTAGACTTTCCTTCCTTTTGGAACCCAATTGCCACCACTGGCCTTAAACATACAATTGTGAGGTTCTATCTATACCCCTTAACCCCCGAAAGGAATTCCTGGATTCGTGTGTGTGGCATGGTTGTAATAAAAGCTTGCCGCTGTGTATGCATACTCCCTTTTATTTGAAACAAGTCCGCTTGTGAAGTATACATAAGATTTGGACGTAATTTTATTTATATTTCCTGAAAACATATTTCTTTGAATTCGATTCCCCTTTCCCAGGGAGTCGCGTTTGCAGATTATGCTAGATTTTACCATTATGCCAAGAACAGGGTGCTAAACCAGCGAAGATCAAACTGTGGTAGGTTTAGTACCATTTTGATGGAGTTGGTATCATTGATTGAGGAAACCTTCGATGCTTCCTCGCTGGATCTTTAAAAACAGCAACCTTCCCCCCTGATCCTTTTCCACTCCTTGTCCATCTGTTTGTAGTACGACCAGCGAGGTTCCTCAGGCGGGGTACCAAAGCCTGTGACCATCGTGTCCATCGTATTTGGGCTGCGGCCAGGGGCGCCGACTTGTCAAAATTATTGGGGGGACTCAATTAACTGAACTAAATTAATGAATTTCTCACTCCCTCCCTTTTTTAAGTTTTGGCCTCAGTGTTCGGAATCTCGTAAAAGCCATGAATTCCTCAAAAATATTAATAATAATCCCTTGCGCAACAGCCCATGAAGGACCTTGGCGTACCTATCGACTGCCCTCCCACGCTTTCCTTCGTCACCTCTAAGCGTGGAGATCTTCAACCAGGATTGGAATAGTCGGGAGGTCAGCCCGACGTATCCCCAGCCGTTATAGTAGGTCTCCGTGACCGGATTACGCTTACTCATTCGAAGCTCGCCAATTTCCTCACGATTGTGGGTTGCCACCGGCCCTACACGTAGATCGAATAAATTCCGACCAGAGCCGGATTCGAACCTACGCCGTCTCGCAGCGAACGGTCTGAAGACGAATGAACGCCTTAACCCGCTCGGCTACGGAGGAGAACCCTCAAAAATATTAAAATTTTCATTTACATTTCGAATGCAAAATGCCAATTGTTCACGGATGAATATGTCACAAGTTTCGTCAACCATAATAGCAAAATATTTCCGACTTTTAATATCTGCTACCACGGAGCGCAAAACAGATCTCCCCAGTGGCGGCGATTAGGTGCCAAAACTAGGGGCCCAAGGTGCAAAAACTGGGGGGGGGGGGGCAAGAATAATTTACTTTCCCCTCGTAGATAACGTTTAGCATAGTGCGGGGGCAAAAGTGGCAAAAAGTGGGGGTCAACTGCCCCTCACACCCCCCTAATCGCCACCACTGGATCTCCCTAATATATCAATGATTTCGTTCTGAATGTCATGTGAAAGCCATTTGTAGCCCGAACGTCCCATCCAGTCTCCAACTCATGCACATCTTCTTTTGAAACTCTTTTTAGTAAAAATGTTAACAATAATCAGTTATATAATTAGTATACAGGGTGTTTCCGGGCTGATGATACAAACTTTCAGGGATGATGGAGAAGAGCACATGTATTAATTTGAGATATGGAACCCTTGTCCGGAAACGACTTAAGCTCGCATCACACGGAACTGGAAATCCAGTAGGTATGCCCTAGTTGGCGCTGGACTGGCTACCAATTTGCTAGTTTTCGCCTCACACGATCCTTATCAGCGTACTTGTCGATAGACTTTTGTTCCCATACGAGGGAAGTTGTAATGGCGGCCGCGTGAGATGTAAACAATGTATTACTTCACATTTTTAAAAGCCGATAACTATTCAACCAAGAGGAATAACGTTTCGTATAAAACGTTATTAGGTACAAAACAATGGCGCTGCTTAAATACATACTTTGCAACGTTTACTGTACAGGTATGGAAGAATATTTTAGTTGCTTCAAATGTAAACACCGTGCACTCAGCATAGATGGTGTAACTCAACGCGCCTTTCATGCTGTATACGTTATACATTGCTGGAGTAACACTCGGAAACCACAGACAAAAGCGCTCCTTTGCACACTCGCAGATTACCTTCACATGGCGAAACTTTGCTCTGATTGGCTGTTCCACAGAATCCAGTCGAGGAAAGCAAGTAGCAATTAGAACATGTCCTATTCCTCCATACCAATCAAGCAGTCAGCCAGGTGCCATTATTGCTACCTAGAAAGTTAGTTCAGCGCCAACTAGGGCATTCCTACTAGAAATCCAGTTCCGTGTGATAGGGGCTCTAGTCGAAAGTTATAAGCGAAAATCGGTGTATGAAGATGTAATACTTTTATTACCCGCACAAGTTTCACAAGCTGCTACATTCACAACAGTTGTTCAAAGTCTCGTCCCCCAGTTTTTCTGTAGGCATGACATCGTCGCACAAAGTTCTGGCATACCCGTTGGAACAACCCCGGGGTATTTCGAACAATGTCATAGGCAGCGAGAATTCTTGCCAGGATATCCGCCATTTCTTCCTATTTACAGCCGTTCTCACAATACCCAGGGTGGGGTGAGACTTTATGGACACCCTTATCCTCTTCAGTCTCGACAGATATCTCGTACACAAGACTTTTCACATTACCCCACAAGAAGAAATGAAGTGGGGTCAGATCAGGTGACCAAGCTGGCCACGAAAGAGCTTGTGAAACTTGTGAAGGTAATAAAAGTATTACATCTTCAAACGCCGATTTTCGCTTATAACTTTCGACTAAGTCGTTTCTGGACCAGGGTTCCTTATCTCAAATTGATATATAGGTGCCCTTCTCCATCATCCCTGAAAGTTTGTATCATCATCCCGGAAAATCCCTGTATAGTAATGTCATGTGTTTTGCTGTCTCTGATAATAGCCCCCCACCAAAGTTGATGGTTTAGCGGTCTCAGCCCCCCCAAAGTTGATGGTCTAGAACATTTCAAATGTGTATTTAAAGTTAAGTTCATGTGGTACAATTCAGAGTAAACTTTACAAGAGAAGCAAAATAATAAATTAGATCCTCTTTAGAAAAAATATTTAGGGGGCTCTGCTCCCACATCGTTAACATTGGGGGGGGGGGGGCTCGAGCCCCCCAAAGCCCCATGGAGTCGGCGCCTATGGCTGCGGCTGAAACGAGCGGCACCAGTCAACTCTTGACACAGTAGCTAACCTAGTCAATTGTACGTACGTATATTGCGCTCATAATTTTATAACGCGCATTATTATGGAACTCCTAAAAAGTAGAGAACTGGAAGCAAGTACAAGGGTTGGATAAAAAGTAATGGCAACACTGGTATAATTGCTACTTGACTGTATTGGCAGAGGAGCACGTGTTACATTCCTTCAATGTAATCGCCCCCCCCCCCCCATCTCTACGACCTTCTGCCACACGTATGGAAGGCGTCGTACACCGTCAGCGCGTCCATCTCTGTCGATGTCCTGCAGTGACCGCCCTATAGCACGTATGATGGCTTCGCGCGTGTCGTAGTGCTTCCCGCCCAGTGGTTCCTTCATTTTGGCAAAAAGGTCGTAATCACACGGTCCCATACCGGTGAATACGGCGGATGTTCCAGTACCTCCCACTACCAGTTATGCAGGAGCGCCGTCACAGTGTTCGCAGTGTGGCACTTTGCATTGTCAAGCAGGATGATGGGACACCGTGCCAGAACGTGCCGTCGCTTCCTTCTTAATGCGAGACGAAGGTGGTGTTGCAAGAAGGTGCAGTAGTAGTAGGCTGCGTTGACCGTCTGCCTAAGAGACGTTGTTCTTCTTGCCTAAACATATTGTTAGGGCGCTTGCACTCTCGTCCTCTGTTTCAGAGCACTGCTGTTTTTGACTGAATAACATACAAGCGCACCCCACTCACTATACTTCCTCGTCTGACCACGAAACGGTTGTGGCGCTGTGACTCGCCCCTTTCACGGGACAGCAGTGTTGCCATTGCTTTTTATCCAACCCTTGTATAAATGACCTGCAGGAAGTCGCTCACTTCCTCCATGGAAGAATCGCCC
The DNA here is from genome assembly GCF_977018435.1 of Lepisma saccharinum. Taxonomy (NCBI): domain Eukaryota; kingdom Metazoa; phylum Arthropoda; class Insecta; order Zygentoma; family Lepismatidae; genus Lepisma; species Lepisma saccharinum. The sequence continues at coordinate 23,936,972 of NC_139230.1, read as the reverse complement.
CTGGAACAATGTTTGCTTGGAACCAACATAGTTTCATTCCTTAAAACAACACTGGACTTAGAATAAAAATGTAATTAGAATAGCGGTGGACAAATTGACTACAATTATCTTTGCCCCCCCCCCCTCACCTTAGATAATTTGACAGACGCAAGGTGCAACTGTTTAAAGAACCTATTTTCAATTCGATCAATAAAAAAGTTTATATTGTTTGTAACTTAAAAGCATTATCTTCCTTACCACGGAAATTCAAACCATTGTAAACTTATTCTACTACATTGTACTTGCTACTGGTTAGTTCACTAACCTGTGTTTTAGGTTTGGAAAACTCTCTAAGATGAAAATTCTTTAAAATGTGTGTGGGACGATGGCATCAGGTAAAGTTTACTATGAGAAAATCACGCTCCAGGCGAATGGTCTTTTGCGTAAGATGCATTTCTTCATCAGAAGACTATATGACTGACCTCCTTTTATTTTGAATTTTTCAAATAGAATTATCCTTAACCAGGCGCGTCGCCTGATAATGTGCGCATGAGCACATGAACACTCATTTATATGTTTTAAATTACGTACATATTAAATGCACACACATATTTATTCGAAAAAATCCTTCTTTCATGTTCGAGTATACACACACAATTTACTCTGTCTTTCACGTCTGATAACTTTTTTAGATAGTTGGTAACAGTGACTCCCATGGTGTTCCATGGATTGCGTTGAACACAATTGCTGTGCGTGTTGCATCAAACTGGCAACTAAGGGGCTGTTGGCCACTATATCCCGAAAATGTTCACTGCGCTGTGCGAACACATGGTGGTGCGAGCCCTGATGCAAGCGGCAATCCATCTTCCATTCGGCATCAGAGCGCAGGATATACAAGGCATGTCGAGGGGGACTCGAGACGACGGTCTACGCTCATAATGTAGAGTTTAATTTTATTTTTTTCTCTTGATATCGTTATTAAGTGCATTGTGCGTCGGTGTGTAGCGTTCAATTACTTGACCCATAGTGAGAATTTTATTTTCTGTGTAATATCTAGAGCTCAATTATAGGCTTCGGCCGGTGATTCTTCAGGAGCGAGTTCGTGTGCAAATGTATCTATTGCAAACAAAACTACTTACCGATTTGCCAGAATAAGTGGCTAAAGAACACACACTAAACATGCACTTTCTCCAGCCACTATTTCGGGCAAATCAGTAAGTAGTTTTGTTTGCAATAGATGCATTTAAAAAATATATAAATATATCTAAAAGATTATCCTTTTTTCATCGGACAGTTCTTGTAATTGATCAATTCACTTGAATGCATGGACGGGCAAAGGCCACATCATGGGCGTTTGTTACCATTTGCACAAGCGACTCACTTCCAAAGGACTGTTTATGGTACAATTCGTTTCGTGCAATGCATAAGATCAAGGATGGTAAATATGTTTGATTAATTGATTTGGTGTTTTAAGTTCACTTTATGCTCAGTGAGACTAATCGGGACTGGACCTACAGTTTTTTTATTTGATTTGCTTTGTTTAACTTCGCCTTTTGTGCCACTTTTGGCTAATTTGCGAAGATAGGGATGAGTGACGATATGCTGAAATTCATGAATGGACACTCACAAACATCCATGCCCAGGCCAGGATTCGAACCCGGGACCCATGGCGTCGTAGCGCGATGTGCTAACCACTCCGCCACAGGGGCCGGCGGACCTACAGTTTTAAGTGGGACCCGAATCACTATATGATGCCTCCACCGGGTATCGAACCCGGGACTCCTCGATTACAAGGCGACGATGAGTAAACATGTTAATGACGACGATGAACAGATGTTACTATACGCTTTAAATCAGTGGTGCCCAAAGTGTGTGCCACGGTACCCTGGGGCACCGTGATTGACTTGCTAGGGCGCTGGTTGACTTACAGAAGCGCTGCGAAATGTTCCAATATTTTCGCTGATTTTTTAGTCAATGCTATGAATGTTCAAGTATGTGCTTATTTAGTACAGTCAACGGCAAAGATAATGGTAAGCAAATTGTCCACCGCTAGTTTCATTACTTTTTTATTCTACATCCTGTGTTGTTTTAAGGAATGAAACTACGTTGGTTCGAAGCAGGCACTGTTCTCTGCTTACTGACGTCTTTATTTCAATTCATTGTCATCACTTTGTGTAATTCAGACCGAATGAAAATGGTGGAGGACATTTCGCCTACTGTTTCTTTCGCCGTTGGGTGTACATTTTTACATATGAAATGTTTCTGAATTTGAAATACGAGTTAAATTTTTAACTTAAAGCATGCAATCTTACAAGTATCTGAACGTTGAAAGTGTTAGAGAGGGCTACATTCTGGGCGCCGCAGAAAAATCTTGAAACGCTAAGAAGCAAAGAAGTTTGGGAACCCCTTCTATAAATAGTCAAAAATCAATCTCTCTGAACCATGGCAAACTGATGCTAGGAGGAACATTTATGAAACAAGAGGGAAGAAGGAATATGAGCAATGTCACACTGATTGATACTTCAATCATAACCATCGCAACCGAGTTATTATGAGAGGGGGGAATTCTGTATAATACCTAACTATCTTAATACAAAAAATACATTTTTTCTGGGCTGGACGCGTCCTCCCCTCTGTCCCGCTAACGTGCTTTCAATGCTGAACGAATGTCGTTGGTTAACATATGGTCGGTGTAATAGAAAGTAGACTGCGAAGTATGGTAGCCTTGACTTGTACATACCTGAGATTGCATGTTATACTAATTAGTTTGCACTAGCCATTACTAATTGTAAATTACGTAATTAAAAGGGTGTTAATTGAATAAAAAATCTTGTATTACTTCAAATATAGCGTGATTTTTGGGGAAAATTGTTGTAAATAAGTTGAACTGTTATTCTTAGTTTTTCAATTGAAGATGAAGTTACAAGGGAGAGGATTAAAGCTACATTGAGTATAAAAATTTATTGTGAACACCAGTATGTGAACCGCACGTGACACCACTGTCCTTAACCAAATACTTGCACAAAGGAGTCGGGGGTGCAATGTGCTCCCATAATTTTCATAAATTTGTAAGAGGGTGTTTGTAAAACTACACTTAAACGAGATTTTTCGTAAATAGATATGGTACTGAGACAACAACAGTTGTCCGAGACTAGACTAGACTAGACTGAAATAAATATCTACAAAATCAAAACGAGACGATCTCGTTCGAAACTCTTATCATATTTTAAGAAACTGCTTAAAATAAATTTAAATTACTATTTGTGGCCGCGGTGGCTCAGTCGGTAACGCGTCTGACTACCATGCTAAAGGTCCCGGGTTCGATCCCCGGCCGGTTCAAATCCGGGAACTTTTCTAACGGTGGAAGCGGCCCCGGCGCCTACCCAGCGTCGAATAACATGGGAAACCCTGGGGCGTGATGCTGATCACATCACCCCCACTCACGACCGGATCAAGAAAGTGTGGGGCGTTACCCCCACACCACCTATACGCCTTCATGGCGTGGTGCTATGCACAGGGGAGCACTTTGCCTTTTTTTATTTGTCTTATCCAGACATATCAAGGTTATATCTTATTATTTTTTTCAAATAAGCTGTATATTTTGTTTACTGTAATTGCGAAGTAAATCCATTACTGACAATTGCGAGCCTGTGCTGCCCGGTTTCATCTATTCAGGATAAAATTCCATATTTCAACGGTTCCCAGTGTCGAAACAAGATGTCCGTTGTGTAAGTTTGAGTGGTGACACAATGTACGTGTTGCTTATACTATTCTATGCTTATACTAAACATTTAGTTTGTCAGGATGAGATCTCTCTCCTCGTAATTAAGGGGTCCCACATGCACAGTGCTTTGGATTCGACTTTAAACTGTAGATCCAGTTCCGATTAGCCTATCTGAGCATAAAGTGAATCTAGAATAAGTTTTAATAACTTCTGAGTGGAAACCTAAAGAAAAATAAGCACAAACAAGAACAAGAAAGACCTCACTACACAGGAGATGAGATGAGGCTGTGACAATTCTTGACTCGTCGCATGGCGATATCATTCCTACGTGAAATTAAATGTTATATAGACATTAAAACAGGGATCAATTTGTGATATTATCAAAGGGGGGGAGGACTTAGCTTTACCTATGTATACTTAGAATGGGACATTAATTGCTTAAAATCTAATTTTGATATCGAATGCATCACAAACACAATGCCATTTTCAGTTAAACTCAAGTCAAATGTAAGAAAATCATACAGTATGTAACATTCTTATTCGTACACACAGATTTTCAAAGGAAATGCTTTAATATCTGAAAGGAAATAAACTCTTTGGAAATTGTTTCTTTACAATTCAATAACTAATATAATTAGGAACATAAAATCTTACCCAAAGTCTGTATAACCAAATTACATTTAGGTTATGAACTGTGCAAATGGAAGAAACTGAAACTGAAAGAGAAACATGCCATTTTTGTACACTTCGCAACATCTTATTTGACCGCCTCGAAAGAATTCTAAGTCCCGAAATCGTAAACTTAGCAACATTGCACTTCGGCTCCAGGTGAGAGTAGCCAACTTTGAGTAGGTCCTTCCACTAGACGAAAAACGTTGCGGTGAGAGGTTTTCAATTTAACACTTTCCATGAACTTTGAAACTACAAACCGCTATTATAATACACAATCAAACAGAAATAATAAATTGGAAAAAGAACCTTGAGGGATATTTACGGTTCTGCTTGCTCGACTTGAAATTTTGGGGGTTTGAAACACTGAATAGAGTATTTCTCCACCTGGAGGAAATTGCCATCAAGTTTGTGCAGATAGAAGCAAATTTGTGAGGATTTTATGCGACATTTTATTTACAATACCTTGCATAATATCGAAGTTCTCAAAAACATATATTTTACACGACTTGTCGAGAAAATGTGCTTGAAACACAGGAAGGTGGGAGTCTTCATAAACGTCAACATGTTTTTAAGGGTATAACGTCATTAAGTTAACGTAGAGCAGTTGGTTAGGCGCTGCTATCCTTATTTTTCATCAAGCGTGAAAGGTCGCGGGTTCAAATCCCACCCTCTCCTCTTTCTTTTTTTATTTTTTTAAAATTTTTTTTGTTTGCTGAACAGATACCGTGGATATTAGAATATTTCAAAAAATGAATCCGATGCACATTTGAGAGACGCATATTTCCCCTTAGAAGTTGGAGATTTCCAGGATTTAAAGTTAAAACTTTTCTTTTTAGTTATTGTTCATATGTTGTGTTAACACACACATCATGATTAATTCACAAATCAGATATATGTATTCAGGATGCAAAATGTAATGTTATTTAAGTTATGTATTTTTGTTCTTCACTGACACCTAAAATATTGATTATTTGATTTCCATATACTAAAAAAGAGATATACAGTTATGTTAAGTAGTGATGTAGTGCAGTACTGTAACGAAGGAGAGATTTTAATGAGTTCAAATTGCTAAGATTGGTAATTGTATGTCCGTTCCTTCATAATGACTGTTTTCAATCCCCTCACCACCATCTTACCATGCATCTAAAACTAATAGTAAATAGCTAATTAACATAAGTAAATTGTTATTGCGACGGAGGCCGATTCGATAAGAAACTACTAATAAGTATTTATATAGTGAGTGACAAACAAAAAATTCAAAACCTCATAATGATCATTAATTCCTCACTGCTTTGTATCTAAAATGTTTGTCTTCTTTGAACAGAAAGTACGAGTATCAGATATAACAAACTTTCCGCACTAACTTTGCAATATTCGAAACCACCATTACAGACTTAGCTCTATGTAACTTGATTGTGCGCATTCCACGTGGCATGTGACTTCCTCCTATCATCGAAATAACTTCCTCTTACTATTTCCTTTCCTCTCGTGAAATACAGAGACCAATGTTAACTTCTTAGCACGGTGGATAAACTTTACACCCACCGATATACTCATGAAAAAAATCCTGCCTATGTGGAGAATCGAACCTACGACCTTCCTTGTGAATATCAAGCACGCTACCTCTTCTCCAGATAGCTCATGTTAAAATTTGCTACCAGTTTGAAGAAACCAATTCACACATAATGTCATACCTATAATTTCCTCATGGCAATTTTCATGAGGAAACGAATTCAGATAAAATCGAGAATCGCTGAAAGAGGAAAATGATGAACATGTCTATTGGCGTTTTGTCATATTTTGTAAATTGTGTAAAAATTCCATGTTTTGAGCAAGCAATCGTTTAGTAACGTAGTATGTTGTTGTTTGTTTAAAGTAGGAACAGAAGAGCAAAAAGGAGTAATTTGAACCAGACCCAGTTTGACAAGAAACTTCAACTTTTTTCCAAAGACTGTATGGAAAGAGAGAGGAAATGGATATTCAAAGTATGAAATATAAAATATGTTTGAAATTAAAACAATGGAAACCTTGAAAGATAATACTAACGAACTTCAAACTATGAAAAACATATTTTCGTGGTGGAAAACTCCAAGTCATTTTCGAAATATGAACTTGATTTTTTTCTGTATTATAAAGTGGAGATATGGGACGATACAATCCCTCCGAAAGAGAATTTTAAGTGAGCTACCTCCAACCTTTTCAATGGTCATAATTACTAATTAGGGTCCGGAAGTTGATGAAAAATCAACTTTTTTTCTGACCCTTAAAAACAATGCTGAACCTGATATCATGTCCGTTTCCCTTCAGTTAGAGCCGGAAAACACTTTCTATTTTACATTTTGTTTTTGCATTTTTCGGCCTTTTTTTGGCTTTTAGTTTATTTGTCAGTATTTTTAATAGTTTTCGTTGCATTTTTACTTATTTTTGAGGTTTATTTTTCTCCTCCCCTGTTGTTTCGTGCATTTTAAATGCATTTACGAGTAAAACATACATATTTAGATGTCTTGACATGGTCCTTTTAGCAAATTCACCACGAATCGAAAATACGGTGAATGTAAAAGCATAATATTATTCTTAACTGAAATGTTTGGCAATGGATTAAAATACTTTGAGGTTCTTTTCTGGACACTATTATCGCTTTAATCTGTAGTTTTAAAATAAAATTAGTCACAATATTAAATACAATTACACTCTGGTGTACGCGAAGCAGAACTGTATTTTCGGATGCTGGCAGACTACAGGATCGTAGAAGGCCCACTCTGAAATTAGATGAATTGGTTGATTTGGTGTTTTAAGTCAACTTTATGCATAATAAGGCTAATCGGGACTGGACCTACAGTTTAAAGTGGGATCCGAACCGAGTGCATAAAATAACGAGAACCGTGTGGTGTAGGGGGATCGTTTGCTTATGGAATGGAAGGTCATGGGTTCAAACCTACTTCTTTGCAAAATCTTTTTCGGGAAGTAAACTGCTTTGGACGAGAATGCTTATCTACGTTTCTTGGATATTTCCGTTGATATTTATGCGATTTATGTCCAGCATTTCCGGATGGAGAAAGTTGACATGTAAGTTCTTAATATGTGTTAACTTATAACAGCTGAATGAAAGGAAAAGTATTTCCTAAAATCTAGCCAATCACTGAAAGATTAAAAACATTAGTAGAAGCATTACTTGAGGCATGCACAGTGGCGACGATTAGGGAGTGTGGAGAGGCAGATGACCCAGCACTATGCTTAACATTATCTACCAAGGGAAAGAAACTGTCCTTGCCCTCCCCCCCTCCCCCACCTTGCCCCATCAGTTTTGAAACCCAATCGCCGCCATTGAGCATGCATCGCATAAATATTTACAGTAATATCATATGATCTTATATTACGTTATTAGAACACTTCGTACTCGGTAAATAAAAAGGAAAAATAATAAGGAAAGGGTGGGATTTGAACCTACGATGTTTCGATCTTGACGAAAACAGCAAAGAAAGAAAGTTCTGTCATCTAACCAACTACTCCAGGAGATTGCTAACAGAAAGCTCAGTAAAACACGTTAATCTCAGTTGAAGCAACATTGTGCCGGAGTTTCGAACCATTTTTCGTCAAGAACCAAGGAAAAGACACACTTTGCAGAATCGTTTGGTGTTGTGCAAGGTATCTTTACTAAACATTTCGCATAAAATCATCATAAATTTGCCTTCTTGCATTCAAATGTGACCGCAATTCTTTCCAGGTGGATGAGAACCTGTTCAGTGTTTCACAATGCACATAAATTTCCCTATTTTCAAATTCAGAACGAAGAATCTTGAAATATTTTCAACATTCGTATTTCCACTTAACAATTTTTGTCTACTCATATATTTTATTACTGCTTTAGGGTATCTTTACTTTATGGAATGTGAAAGAGTGGAAAAAAATCACAAGAGCGTTTTCATTTAGGAAGAAGAAATGTTGTAAAGTTGGCTACTCTTAGATGGCTCTGAAGTGCTATGCTGCCAAATTTACGAATTCCGGACTTTGAAATTTTTCAGGGCGGTCAAATAAGATGTTGCGAAGTGTACAACTTTTCTATTCATACACTTAATAATATAAAAGAAAAAAGTATATTCAGAGCAAATTGACTGACAGTTTTAATACTTTGATGCATATCCTTTGGCTTTAATTACTGTTTGACACCTGTTCTTCATAGAATTAACCAGTTTCCGACATTTTTCAGAGCTTATTTTATTCCACTCGACTTGCACAACAGTTTTCAACTCTTGTTTGGACTTGACGTCTGCTTTATGTACTCGCCTCTTCAAAATTGCCCATAAATGCTCAATGGGATTTAAGTCTGGAGTTTGAGCTGGTGTTTGTAGTAGTTTGGGCACATTCCATATTAGCCAATTCATGTTAACTCGTGCCTTATGCTTACTGTCATTGTCTTGTGGAATCTGTAGATAGGCGGCATGTCCATTTTTTGGGCACTCTGCTTGACATTGTTCTTCAAAATGTCCAAATAGACATATGCATGCGTGATACCATCAATAAACTGGATGGTACAAACACCACCTTTGGACGACATACAGCCCCAAATCATTAATGAGCCACCACCGTGTTTAACTGTTGGAACTGTGTTAATGTGATCATTGTCTTTATTTGATTTTCTCCAGACCCTATTTATTCCATCTGACCCGTATATATTAATCTTGGACTTGTCTGACCATATGACACTATCCCAAAATTTCTGGTCCTTGTGGATGTGCTCTTTCGCGAATGAAAGTCTATTCCTACGATTCACCTTATTTACATACTGCCTCTTTCGTGGGATTCTGCCATGATATCCATGCTTCCACAAGGCACGTCGGACAATTTGATCGGACATCATCTTGCCAGCAACATTTTCTACTGACGGTCGTAACTGAGGAACACTTAGTCGGGGGTTTTCTCCACTCTTTTTAAAATAAAGCGTTCATCACATTTATTCAACAGTCTCTCTTTTGGTTTTCTCCGCACATTCTGTATTGGACCTTCCTCTCTAAATTTGTTTACTATGTATTGAACTGTGGAGTGTGATTTATTGACTGTTTGTCCAATTTTTCTTAACAAATAACCTTCAAGAGCCAAATTTATAACAACATCCTTCAGATCGGAACTACGTTCCTTCACCTTGTCCATTTCGAACATGCTGATAGATAGACGATAAGCCTACAAGAATACCTATGCCAGCATTCCGCTTGACGGGCAGTGTGCCTGCATGTTCAAACTTGTTACGAAGTTGCAAACTGCAAGAAATTGCCCGAATAGTGGTGCTGTATGCGAGGAAGATTGAAACTCTTGCCTGTACGAATAACAATGTTGCATGAAACAGCGTGTTTTACTCTTTTCACACAAATTATATGCTCTGGTTATACACTTTGAACATACATTTTTATTGACATTTGTTGGTGAAACCTTCATTAACATTAATTTCCAGGTACATATGAAAATGATTATATTTACTACTAGATATGACATTTTTTCCTTGGAAATTATACGTGTATGAATAACAATGTTACATACTGTATTAGTCAGATGAATGCACGGGATAAATTAGACTCACTGCAGGTTCTACGGTGTGCCAGTTGGCTTGTCAAGGGCACTGTGATACTGAGACTTTAATTTCTTGCAAATTTTTCTGCATGAAAGCAATGCACTGGGGGTCTAAGGAAAGGAAAAGTAGGTTTAAAAACTTCCAAGAGATATCTCTAATCAGCTAAGGTTAGGTATGTAGCATTGAAGGATCGAATCCACCAAGTGGCAAAAACTTTTTCAGTAACCTGAAACCAATAACATTCGACTGCTTTAATCATCAGACTACTGTGATTGTTGTCCCCGGAGAAGCCAATTAAAGAAAAAAATAAAGAAACAAGTACGGCAGAAATCTGGAAATTAAAATGAGAATGGGTTAGAAAAAAATTATTGCGGTTGCAACGTGGATCGATTTTTGGACCTCTCGTACATGGAGCAAGTGCGCAACCACTGCACCACGATGTCTATTTTTTCGCCTCCAACCATCAGAATGGAAATAAAAATAAAGGAATTCAACCATGCCCTTGAAAATTTCTTCCACTCCCTGCTGGGATCAATCCTTGGACCTTTCAAATACTAACCACCTGCGCTAACAACCGCGCCATGAGACCACTTACATCAGATATCTACTCCATGGAATCTTCACCTTCTCAACAGTCTGGAAAGCGTAATAACAGAATGCTCCAAGTTGTTGAAAAAAATTCTACCGTAGTGGAGGCTTGACGATCCTTGGACCATCAGAATACCAATAATTCACCCAAACCACACCACCACTCTGGCATTTACTTCAAGCTTTACTTCCTGCTCGAGGCATATGCCAGTTGTTGTGACTTTTGGTTAGGGGCGAACTGATTCTTGTGCAGAGAGCTGTTCCACCCTTTGGGTTTGAGCTTTGAGGGAGGAAAGTTCTTTTACATGCAATATTTTCAGTCAGTCATATCGTAGACATGTCTACCGACGAAGACTGGCCTTAATATACAAGTACGGCAGCAATCTAGAAATTGAGAATGGGTTGGAAAAAAATTATTCTGGTTGTGATGGGAATAGATCGGAATACAAATCATTCACCCCAGGGTGGACATTTGGCTAGGAATCAGATATTACTACTTGATGAATACAGTAGGCACCTTGGGCAGAATGACTCTAGGTTCCGTCTGTCTCCATGTTGTAATTTTTTGAAAGAACAGAACAGAATACCTTCTGCATTGGAATTCGTCCCTACACATTAACATGGGAATAGCGATCGGTGTCTACACATGAAGAACAAAAGCATGTTAGTACACAATGTAATACTGCATATGCACCATGCAATCTACGTAACCAACATGGTGATGATTCTGGACTTCACAACCAATTCTGTAGATGCGAAATCATATTATCCTATGCTTCAGTTCCTGGAGAATTAGGAACATCTTTCGATGAATAACAAACAATATACGAAATATTATCATGACTGAGAAACGTGAGCTCTGTCTAACATTTTCCAGAACAAAATGGCACGTGTTCAGAGGGATAGTGATGTTAATAAATATCAATGCACACGAAACGTACGTTATTATTTTAACGTGCAGTAATACCAGAATTGCAGCGATTACCATTCAATTGTCCTTCCATGTAGCCTAAATGAAGCTGCCGAAATATATTATTGCTACATGCTGGCTACTATCTTCCTCATGGAACAAGAAAAGGCAAATTGAAATTTAAAGACCGTGTGTCACAGTGGTTATCGCACGTGCTCCATATTCCAAAGGTACAAGGATCAAATCCACCAAGAGGCGAGAACTTTTTCAGTAACCTGCCATCATCCTCGACATTCGACTGCTTTAATCATCAGACTACTGTGATCCTCTGTCCCGGAGAAGTCAATGAAAGAAAAAAAATAAACATACAAGTACGGCAGCAACCTAGAAATTGAGAATGGGTTGGAAAAAAATTATTCTGGTTGTGATGGGAATAGATCGGAATACAAATCATTCACCCCAGGGGTGGCCCTCCCCCTTCCCCTCAGACCTATGATGCACTTCCCCTTAAAAGGTAGAACATTCCCTCCCTTATACCAAATTATTTTAGTCAGAGAGAATTTGCGGAACAATATAATACAGACATATTTAAGCTATATTTGCTTACTTTAGGTATTGTTCACAACACAGACATTTATAAATACGGAGAAGTGAGAACTAGTTTCTCCGTATTTATATACTACAGCGTCTCTCTTTTCCCAATTATGAATACCGACATTTACATGTATATTGCATTTTACTTTGACATTGATTGCAATAGCACTTTACATAAATGATAATAACTTCTGATGTTGCAAGGTTGTTACAGCAAACTTATTGATAATTTCCTTATTTTGCACCACTTTTAAAATATTGGACTCCCAGGTTGGAATTAAGGAAGACATTAACCCCTCATCAGCCATACATGAACGTACTCAGTTTTTAATAATTCTTACAACACACACTCATTGTGCGTTCTGCATATGGAGATCAGAATTTTATACAATACCTGCAAATTTGGAAAGGTCGGAAACTGGACAACCAGATGGTGGTTTAAGAAAGACAGAGAGTTAGGTTGAAACATTGGTGCTTCCATCAAAACTATGGATTCCGTAAATCATTGCCGGAACTGGATGAACTCACATGCTAACTACCCTCAGTGCAATGGGCAGATGATTTCATTGGCGGATAGATTTTTGGACCTCTCATACATGGAGCAAACAAAAGAACAACAAGTCCACTTGCCATGTGACCAAGCCTGCAACTTGGCGTGCCTGCCCTGTGGTCTTGATACCTGGTGAACTTGGCGCTTTCGAACTACACTACGTGATGTCACTTCCGTCAAGACCATACTTGAAGTCTGCACTTTGTACCTTTCAGACACAGCCTTATTAGGACACCATTTAGACATCAAATAGATGTCTTTTGAACATAAATCCTTAAGAAATCGCATGTGTATGAGAAAATAATCTGCATTAGTAAAAAAAAAAAAAAAAAAAAAAAAAAAAAAAAAAAAAAAAAACTTCCATGGAGCTAAGGGTATTTCATCTGGACTATTTAGATAGATTTGTACTCGCATGTTTACAACATACACTTTCTCCTCTCTCTCTCACTCTACCTGGCCACACACAAAAACACACATCAGAAAAATGTATTATATTTACGTACATATCCATGATAAGCAGACTATTGAGCTTGTTTTTCACTGCCATGTGCATGTATCGCAACTTCCTGAATTCAAACTGGCAACAACGAGTGAGACACAAAGCCTCATAAAGGAACTTAAGCCAGTCTCAGTCTCACATGGCAGTTAGGCACATCCTCACTTCGTGATCGACTTCTAGCTTCCTTTCTTAATGATTGTGTGAGAGCTTTCTCTTATTCAGTTCCAGACAGAATTAGGAACGGTCTCTAAATACATCGTTAATACCAAAGAACTACCAATCAGAATTGAGGAGCACACTGGTGAGCTGAAGTAGGAAGTAGAAGAAGAAAGACAATAGATATTATACGGTTTATTCAAGGCAGCTTAAAGAAGAAAAATATTCGACCAATACAGCTATATAAATGATTAGGGTGAATATTTTATTTGTAGAGTGAAGTGTCTACCAATTATTATCATTTTAAATAACTAGTTCCTGTCTAAATTTTCTACTGTGATATTGTTACTTTCACAACCTTGGGAATACTATTTTGAAGTAAACTCTGGTTTGTTGGCTGTAACAAATAGACCATGCTGTGTGTAGCACCACAGTAAATAAATCTGCTAGTGTTGTTATGATGTAACTTAATGTAAACACCACAATTTTCGCACTTTGAATGTTGTGAAGTTTATGTAATTTACTTGACTAGTTTGTATTGGGGAATATATTTCAAAACCGTATGAGAAGGGTTTCATTAGAATATGCAACTTCTATCGTAATATACGGGTAATGCAACTTTATGCTAGTGTCTCTGTAAAGTGATATATCAACTTGAAATAACATGTTATATACTCACATTCACTGCCACAGGTTACATGTGCTGCATTTTTCAACAGCCCCAATGTTATTCTCTTATTCTTTTAAGAGAAAACATAATTTTCCCAAATCTTTAGCAGTTATTAGCATCTAAACTTGTGAAGTGGTATACAGTGTTTGTGCAGTCCCCATTTTTAAAGATGTGATTTTAAGGATCGTGAGAGACCCCTTTTGCTGCCTTCGCGAACTGAAGATGTAAAAAATCTTATGGTAGTTTTGAGTCTGAGGTGGGTCTGGAAGCGAGGACCTACTTAACTATTGTGCGAGACTGGCTTTACACCTGGATTTGCATGCATGAGGGACTCCCTGGGGGACAGACAATGGTCACACTAGTGATCCTCTGAATATGCAGGCTGGGAGCTCCTATGGACATATCATGGATATCACTAGTATACGTACATGGACCTTATATCCTATGAATAACCGTTGGGAGATTTGCGACATTATAAGCGAGTATTGGCTCGATTTTAGTCACCATTGTGTTGTAGCATTTCCGATTCTAAGATAAAAGAAGTTTTAACCTCCAATAATAGTAAATAAAGTTTATAAATGCTAATGAACGAGTGCAATTATTGTTTCAATTGCACGATAAAGTATGAAAACATAATATGTCCATTTCCTAACATCCAAAACATATCTTATTTATATCCATTATTGGATATCCAGTTTTGAATTAGATCTACCTCTGTATTTGATATCCAGAATTGGACAAGATCTAGCTCTGTTTTGGATATTCAGAAATGGATGTTTTAGTTATCCAGTTTTGGATATCACTTGGAGATTTGTGCTATATGGGTGAGTGTGTGTTTACATACACTTGGTTGCATCATCTTTTGTGAACACAATTTTGAGCCGTTCTTATGAAGAAAAAACACACTAGGAAACCAATACAGTAACATAACAAATCAACTTGAATAGTGCCAGAACCTTTCTTCCCAGAAAAAAGCAATAACTATTTTACAGTGTCACTTAATTTTATGACGCAGGTTTGTTACCTTCTTTCCCCTGCAACGATACTCAAATTTAAGTATGTTATTCAAGATGAAGAACATTTTTAGCTAATACTATTAATGAAAATTCTGAACTTCAGTTTATGAATCAAATTATTTTGTGAATGCAGTGCTGTGTCTATGTTGGAATGAATTATGTAGGCCATTAAATAATACAAAAATACTACACACACAAGGTTTTAAATCTGCTTCAATACAATTTATCACAGTTTTGTTTTCTAATTATTTTTCTGACATAAATATCTCCTCCATGTATTAACCATGCCAAATGTGTGTCATACTTAATTGTCTTGGTTGATTTGGAATATCTTATTTGACCTCCAAAATATCTGGCTGCTATGAAAATGGCAATTCCCATGGTCAAAACATTAGTGATCCCAAAGCTCCCCAAACATTCATTATATTTCAAAATATTTATTGTCCAACTATGTATAGCAAGTGATGCCCTGATATTTTCTTTTCTTTTCTTAATCTCCAAAAATGTAGTTTAGGCAGAGATTTGAAAATGTCGTCAGCATTTGGAATCACCCTCAGCATATGAAAAATCAATTTTTCATCGACAATCTTCAAATGAACAAATGCATAACAAAATCATTCCCGAGGTGTATCTACAAGATAACCAAAAAAGTTCTTGCAGTTTTTGACGTCCCATGTATCATGCACTCTCAGAGAGGAAACAAAATGACGCACGTGCCTGCCAAGCAATCGGGAGTTAGTCTGACCATCGACTGTCAGTAATACATGCACGTTGTGCACATACAGCAGTCATAGCTCGTCCAGTGTCAAAGAGATATTGAGGTATTGAAGCAGCTTGTTCGCGTGTGTTTGTTGTATGGCTTTAAAGTGGGCCTGTCAGCTGCCGCATCAAGTCGCCGCACTTGCCAGGCATTGGTTCCAGAAATTCCGTTCGGGAGATGCGAGCCTTTCGGATGAACCTCACAGTGGACGACCACATGTGTTGGATGACTGAGGCCCTGAAAGCAGCCATCGAGGAGGACAGTGGACTAACATGTGATAGACCTGCAGAAAGGTTCCATGTTTCTGCTGAAACAGTCAGACTGCACCTGCATGGGATAGGGAAGTCATACAAGTGAAGCAAGTGTGTACCCCACACATTGTCAGCAGCCAACAAGGAACAATGAGTGACAGCCTGTTTGTCCTTGCTCACTCGGCACCTGAACACACTCATATTTGATTACATTGTGCATTACGAGCTCCTTCCACCTGGTCAGACCATCATCACTGCTGACCTCTACTCTCAGCAGTTGCAAAGGGTGCACCGTGTATTGCGGCAGGAGGAGCCGGCATTGATGAAACGCAAGGGTGTGCTGTTCGTGCATGACAATGCCAAGCCACACATGGCAAAGAGGACCCAAGAGATCCTTCAGCAACTTGGCTGGGGACACTGTGCCATACACTATATTCATCGGACCTTGCACCAACAGATTACCACCCGTTTCATTCCCTCGACAACCACCTCCGTGGGAGATCCTTTGCAAATGAAGGAGACCTGCGAAACGCACTCACGGACTTCTTTGCATCCAAGCTCACCGTGTTTTATCACCAGGGTATTGTGCAGCTGCAGAAATGTTGGCAAAATGTGTTGGATGCTGATGGAGATTACTTCGAAACCTAAAGGTACGTACCGTCCACTGTATTGTTCTTTGTTTATCACTGCTCTAGAATGGCAAGAACTTTTTTGGTTACCTTGTAAATGCACAGTCATGGAATTAGGTGGGTGGCAGAAATTTTTGTGCTGTTGCCACGTCAGGGTATAACCCCATGTATTCAGAGGTTTGAAAGATCTCATTGTAGAGATGGTCTATGTAATCCATGCAATACAAACTGACAGTATTTGCTCGAAAGGTCAAGGACGACAAAAAATTGCAGAATTTCTTTTTCGGGGGTGGGGGGTGTAAACGAGATGTATTCCCCTCCCCCCATAGTAGTGTCGCCCCTGAAAGAAACACTCCATCAATATGAAGTTATGTTCCTGCAATATCCTTTTAATAATAAACACAAATGATTGTGGCTGTAACTGTCGCTAGCAACCGGCGTGGAACCACCCGCTCTGGTAGTGATGTGCCATTGCCAGATTCACCTACTTCAGGATTTCCGCGAGCCCACAGAAAAACTTGTATGATTAAACAGTCAACAACGGGACCCTTCCATTGATCTCATTCAGACTTTGTTCATATTTGAAGGAACAACGTTAACTACTTCTGTTCTTTTATTCATTTTTTATGTTTTTACATAGCTTACAGGTAGCTCGAAAACACATGTACCAAATGTATCATTAATGTTATGAAAATCGAGCAATTGCCAAGCATTTCGTTGTAATTTATTGAACTCTGTATTGCCAGAAATGTATTCTCATGTAGCTTCCCAAATTATCTCACTTCACACACCCACATGTGCCTCCCCGATGGTACAGTGGTAGGGTAAGCATCGTCGCCTTGTAATCAAGTAGTCCTGGATTCGATACCCTGTCGAGGCACATAGTGGTTCGGATCACATTTCCAACTGTAGGTCCATTCCAGATTAGCCGTAGTGTGCATAAAGTGCACTTTAAAACACCAACTCAATCAATCAATTCACACACAATTGATTTGTTCTTGATAAATTCTTCTCCGTAATACAGTAACTCATTCCTGTGAAATTCTGTTTTAGAGGTGAATTTTTGTAGGTTCCGCAAAATATAATTTAAAAATGTGTTAACGAAACCAAGTTGTACGTAATTTGTTTATACGTAATTCACCTTAATTTTCAAGAAATACATTTCATTTGTACGTTCTGAAGCTTCAACAATGTTACAGAAGTATAAATTCCATGTCTTCACAAAATAAAGGGCGAGTTTCGTATACAAAAACAATAGGCGGGTATAGCTGCGGTCGGTATAAAGTTGCGAAAAAGACGAACGCCACTGTGTGACAAAGAAGGCAAAGTAGGGTGGCATGAAATCAAGGAGAACGATTTGTCAGAGTTGTTCATAACACAAGACGCATTTTCTTTTGTTCGTAATTGTGATACGACACAACACAAGTAAAAAGATGCCGGTAGCTGATGCTTGCAATGTACCATAATAAAAACACAACAAAGGTTCTTTCATTGAAGGTTTTTGGTTGCTGTGTAGAGAAGGAAGAGAAAATGTTTCATGCTTGCCAGAAAGTAAAACTCGCATGGGAAGTTAACGTTAACCTACAATAAACTTCATATTCAAACTTCTAGATTTGTTAATTTCTCAATTTACGACGGAAATAACATATTAGCATACTGATACGTACGTGCTTAATTTCGCGTGACGTTTTATTTTTTCCCCGAGCTTGCCAACAGAACAGCTGTTTACCCTGTCTGCCTGTTTGCGCGAATGTGGCAACGCAGAAAGCGCCCAGCCACATGGCAGCCAACGAGGAGACAGAATTTGGTCACGTTCTGCCATTTTGCATTCCGATTGCACACCGCTTCTTATCGCGTCCCGACTATAGTGTATGTGTAATATATATACTTTAGGTTGACATTCAGTTTCTAGGGAAGGGGTCAGGGCCTTCCGCACATCCATGAAAACATTATTTAAAATTGTATGCTGTAAAAATTTGCTTCAATGATATTTTGAAGCTAGATTCTTACATTTTGAGTTAATTTGAAAAATATAAAATCCGGTAGCTATTTTTAAAAATTTCCAGAAATAAGTTATCATATTTTCAGAAGGAATGTAAAAGCCATCAATTTTATTTCTAATCGGTACTGGACCTACAGTTTAAAGTGGGATCTGAACCACTGTGCACCTCCACAGGGTATCGAACCTGGGACCCCCTGATTACAAGGTGACGATGCCTACCACTGTTCCATCGGGGAGACCTGAATTGACATAGAATGACCCCTAATTCTAAAGTTATGGATTTTGCAATGTTTGAGTATTTAAAGGGTTATTTATATCTGCTAACAATATCAATATCTACTTAAAGTGCTATGAGTTGTTCCATACGAAATCAACACAGCCCACAACCTGACCATCTCCCGATTTTCATGGAATTGAAACTATGCATGGAACTTTGTAACTGAAAATTTTGAGTCTCACTTGTCCTGTAATTGTAAAATTATTCAAGGTCAAAGTTTGCAGAAATTGCCCATTCTGAGCTCGTTTAGCTATACTAAATGTGTTGTAACTCTGCCCTGTTTGGCTACAAAGCTGAAATAAAGTTTATTGTGCAGGGAATTGAACAAGCTTTCCAATGATATGTAACAAGCCTACCTCTGGATAAAAAGAAAATATTGTCACTTAACCTTAAAAATCTCAAAACATGTCAGTCAAAAATCATGGGATAAATTTGGCACACCATGCTATACTCTAAAACATATGAGAAAATCAAACTCTCAAACTGGGACTGCAATGGGATCAGAAGATACAAACTAATATGTAATGACTGATAACGCCTGATTACAATGTACTAGGGCGAGTCAAAGTCCCTTAACACCCCTTATAAAATGGAAAGGTGTTATGCTGGGTACAATTGGTCATGATAGAAACATGTTAGGCCCAGGGCAAACCATAGTTGTGTGTGCCAAGTGGAGGTCCACCACATTGAATTAAACTCGTTAGTAATAAATATGAGAAATGCATTGGATAAGGTTTTTCACATCTAGCCCAAACTCTCTTACAGGTCACGGGCCTTGAAGTTGGTTCTGTGAAAAATGCAGTTTGTCTCCAAAAACAGCCCTCCCTTTCAAGAACCCAACTAAAAAAGGACCCATTTCCCAATCTTTCTGTGCAGATTTCATTGTGGCTATAAATTTGAAAACAGGCTGTCTGATAATGGAATGATAGACAATATCAAAACGTTGTGCAAGTTCACAGATACAAAGTTTGCAATTTGCTTTGGAGCAAATTATATTTCTTTCTTTATTTCAGAATTCAAATTACATGTTTGTACAATGCAAAGATGTGCCATTTATATCTGGAAGTTACTGTGTTTTATTTGTATACAAATAAAATAAATTGACAAATCCAAATTTGAGCAAATATTTGTTCACTAAAATTACTTTTAATTCCAAGTATTTTGATCTAAACAAAGTACTATTGAATAGGAAAAACAGAAACAAAGCAACATGAAATAATCCAAATGATATTCACAGTCAATGCCAGACAAGATGTAGAAAAACAAACAAACAAAAGCATTGTTGTACATTCATGCATTAATGTTTTTAACTAAACATTTGTTAAATTCTCATTGCTCTGATGTATCAACATGATATTTAAAAGAATCAGTAATAAATAAACTACAAAATTAATTGCAAAAACTATTTCTTGCATCATTATATTTTATGCCAACAGCTTATGATGTCATGCCTATTATGTCATTAAATACTGCAGTAAAATTTCCCTTCCATACATATAAAAAGATTGGAAAATGCATATAATTAGGAGCAATATACACAGAAAAACACCAAAATACAACAATTGATTGCTTATAAGCTAAATTGTAATACTGTAATTATCACATTACTTAAATTAGTCATTATGCCTTACTTTTCTTTAAGCGAACCTTTTGTATATTTGTCAGAAATGCATCAAAGTAGAAAGAAAGAAGAAATGAGGCAGTCAGTTCAATCTAAATTAGCATATTTTACAATAAAAATTGTCAATATGCAGCAAAAAATAAACTTGCATTTAAAAGTGTGATTCTTTCATCCACATCTAATATGTAAAAATCTATAAGAAAATTTAATTATGCTTAATCTGAGGTTCCAAAAAACAAAAAACGTTCTGACACACAGCTTGGATCAATAATGTTATGAAGTAAATATAGTGTAGAGCAGAGATCGCCAAACTCATTGTACCATGGAGCTACTTTCCACATTTGAAAATTTATGGTGAGCTACCAAGTGTAGATTTATCTTTTTACAGGGCTGAGGAGATAGATATCACTTTGAACTGATACCCATTCAGATGCCAATAACATTACTGATTCCCACCGATACAGATACCTGAAAATTGTTCAAAATATTGATTTGTTTTTAGCAAGGGAGTATTCCACTCCATTTATAAGCATACGTTTACCACAGTTTCGCTTCAAAAGAATTACATCAAAATACCTGTTATGTATAGTTTTTCACAATGTTGGTGCAGCACTAGCATTGGCATCCACTCAGGCCAATTTTCTCATAACTTCTCTCATCTTTTCATGAAAGTAACATTTTTAAGACAGATGAACAATGCAATAACATTATTATGTTGCTTAAAATTCTATTTGCAATATTTCTAACTTGAAAATTTTAGTTCAGAGATCTAAATCACTTGACAAAATCACAAAAACCAATAGAACCAACAACGCAGCAAGTTCCAATGAGTGGCCACCGAAATTAACAGAACAATAATGAAAATCAGTTTTGCGAGTACATCAGCTCTCTCTATATATTTACTACCACATCTATAATTTCCCAAATTATGCAAAATATTATGCCACAAACTTCTATTTGCATCAATTCTAACTAGAAAATTTAAGATGTGAAATATCAAAAAATCTATTGAATCGATTGCTCTCATGTGGCCTGTCCAACAAAAATTTATCTCTACAGCTCAGGTAGTTCCTGAGCTACTGACAGTTGAGATGGAAGGATGGACATGATCATTAGGGAATGAATTTCTAGGTCCATACCTATTTCTTTTTGCTTCATCCTAGACATACGCTATTTAGAGAACTTTGTGTTTCATGTACACAGCACTCCTCTACTGAAATTCTATAGGACCTAAAATGCCTAAAAGCCCTATTTTGACCTGAAAAACACCTTTTAAACCTTTCGCGTAACTTTAAAAATATCACCATTAAGGTGGAATTTAAGGGTCATTGAAACTTGAATGATTTCTGAGCAGCAAAAGAAGCAATGCAAAGCAAGGGGTGTCTGCAAGGTGTTATGTGAAAGGTCAGTACTTGCTCTGGAAACTATAACTGCCCTAGTATAGAGGATGTTCATCAAGAAGAGAAGACCACTGCAAACCTGCATGTGGTTTGAGTTTGAGCTTTTTGAGCCCACTTTATGCACATATAGACTAATCGGGACTTGCCCTACAGTTTAAAGTGGGATCCACTGTGTGCCTCCACCAGGTATCAAACCCGGGTCCCCATGATTACAAGGCGACGACGCAACTACTGTGCCATCGAGATCCAAACCTGCCTTGGGAATCAGCATCAGTTGCATTTATGAAGTTTGCACAATAACTTCCAGTGGCATGGTTCTCCATGTAGTCATGGACGACTGGACGAACTTCACCAGAGAGAACATTGAAAAGTATATGCAAGTGCAGTGCTTCAAAATGTAATAAATATTTTGTATTGGACAAACTGTATATTTTATATAATCAAAGAATAGAATTCCTTGCACTGACAATAGTACCTTTTTTGTATACAAATTAAATCAAACCAGCTATTTCATAAAATTATTATTAATTATAATAAATTAATAGCTGTAATTATTAAACACCTAAGCATCCTAAAATAGAGTTTATAAAGTCCTAAATTCCTCTTTTTTAGCACCTATAAATCCGTTCCCTAATGATTACATAAAGATTTTTATTATTTCAGTTCTGCTCATTGCTATTCTAAAATCTCATATTTTTATTTTTAAAAAATGTTACTTCCTAAAGATTGCTGCCATCATGTACAGTGTGTAGCCACTGAAAATGTTCCCATGAGCTGCCAGTAGTTTGCGATTGACAGTTTGTCAATCCCTCCTGTAGTTTTAAATAATTAAGAAATTTGATTTGAATGTGGTAACAATACTCAACTGAAACAGCTTACTACCATTGAGGAGCAGTCAAATAATACACAGTTTTAAGTCAATCCTTCCATACTTAGCAAGCACATGATCTTTAATCAAACATACATTTGTATATTATAAATATAAAATTCTCCATTACATGTGGTATCCTATATTTCACCAAGTTCACTTGACTTCTTTGTGAATTTCTTTTAAAAATAGAAGCACTCACATGTTGGACATGGCAGTGTTAAAAGTAGGTACCTAACAATTTTAACTGTCCTACAGGAACTTACTTTCACACTTTTTAATGCAGCAGTGTACAACATGTAAGTGTTCTCATTTTGAAAATATTCCCAAAAAACCATGTCAACTTGGTGAAATATACCTTACCAGATTGAGAGAAGAATTTCACATTACGAAAATGGCATGTGGCACGAGTCAAGTGTCAATTTACATCTGGTATTTCTTTGTCTCTTGCACATACTCACACCCAGATACCAATTTGCAAAATTTATACTACTAGGTGAACACAATATTATGAACTCACTGAGGTGAAGTGGTACGCACCAAAATTAACAAAATGAAATTAAATTCGAACCCAAATTAACAAAAGTCACTCTACAATCTTATTAGAAAACAATTGAAGGAGGATGGAATTATTTCAGTCAGCAAATATTTAAGCTCACATCTTTCCAGGTTTGAGGCACTCTGTAACTGCAGTAATATGTTTCTGAAGAAAGATATGCTTCATTCAATCTGAGAAAATTCATACACCATTCACATTCAGATTCACCAAACTGCACCATACATCTTAGTTGGTTAAACTATTATGCTTTTGATGTACGTTACATGTGTGGTACATGACCATCTTGTGCACTTTATCACAAAATCATGTAACTACACTCTTCATATTATGATTCTCTCACCACACAGTATGAATTGCAAGTTTCCAGCATATTTTACACAAGATTGAATGTCATTTTAAAAAATAACAAAAATATAATCACAATACTTTCATTTCTATGGTGACCTTTACGGTTATAAATGAAAAACACTGTAATGCACCAAGTAATGTACATAATTATCAAAAGTTATTTCCACAAATCTAGTTACAACCTAATTCAGAAATTCACCAACTAACGTCTATCTCTGTAGCGTCTATCACGATCTCTCTCTCTTCTTTCACTTGTTCTTCGTAGGAACTCATCCACTGAACGATCATACTGGAAACAAGGCAAATTACTTATTACTCCCTTCACTATATATGTGAATGTCTTTTTAAAATACAAGTTTATTGTCTAACTTTACTGTGAGATTCAACATCTCAGGTCAAAAACAACACCTTTTGAAATAGTTTTCCAACTCCAAATCCTTCTTACATGACCAATGCACTATGACTTACAAAACACAGTTTTATAATTTAACACTAGTGGTGTTACCTTTTGTCTACTTCTATTTGTAAGTCTTTCATGAATTTATGAAGGACACTGTCCCATTATAAATTGATGCCTAGGATGCAGACAGTATGAGGGGAGCCTATTTTCTTAATTTCTCCTATTTGATCAACCATTTGAGTTAAAATTTCCTACATTATATGAAAATTCATCATCTTTAATGATTACAATGATGGTTGAAATTTTTAAATCTTGTTTAGTCATTTCATAATTTGAGCTCTGAGGTGAAGATATCAGTGAACAACAAGAGATTTTATGATAGAAGAATGCAACATAGTTATTAAAATTTTTGAAATGATAACTTGGCACATCATTTGACATTAATAATGGGTAATAATGCCTTTCTTACTCCAGTCAAGAACTGGAATACTTGGTTTAGAGCAGGGCATTTCAGCATGAACATCCCAATAAAAGTGACAGTTCCTTAAACTTTTAGTAGTGGGAAAAAATTAAACTGCAGAAAATCAGACTCAGAGCAGAGTACTAAGGAAGAAACAAAATAAAAATTTCCACATCACTATTCTTGACTTTTTTATCACTTATGTGCAATGCATGGAGGCATTCCGAATAAAAAATATTGAAATCACTTACACTATAGTTATAAAGAGAATAATTTATATTTTCAAAACTTTGGATACTTTGATGGTAGCATTCTCTCTCATTGTTAGTTATCTGAATATCATTTCAATTTCATGTTAAACCCTTTCCAGCATAGTGGTATTTTTTCTTTATCACCATTGATAGAGGACCTGCTGCACAGTGGTACATAATGTGTACCACTCACTTTGTAATTGTTCCTTACTGAATAGTGGTGTGAATAATGTACCATTAGGGAATGGCACCAAAAAGTACCATGTAGAACAGGAGACATCAGTAATGCAATTCAGAAAAAAAAAATCAAAACCAATAATTATAATTTAGAATCCAATACACCACAAACTCAAATACATAAATTTATGTTGACCTCAATTATGTTGTGCAACAAATGTCTATATTAATCCAAATTCTAAATGCCAGAAAGTGTATTTTGCATCATTTCATGACAAAATATAATAGTATGGTGCATGTTAAGCCTTTTGAAAACTCCTAACATGAATGTTACAATGTGTAATCTAAGTTCTATACTTCCATCAAATAACAAATGGCAAGTATAAATTAGAACACAATATTGTTATAATATTACGTCGTTCGGAAAGTAAGTTCCACTGATGAATACCGTGGCGCTGCAAGCGGGGCAGTGTGAATGCGCATGCGCCTTGTGTAGCCACAACCTTGATGAAGTCCAGACGTCAGTCTGAGGCAAGTTGGTCAGGAGAGTAGTGCGTAGTGCGTTGTTGTTATGTTTTGGACAATCCAAACTCCCGCCACGTGTGAGGTGCGGTCCGTGATCCGTTTTCTGGATGCACGTAATGTTCCAGCTACGGATATCCACCGTCAGATTTGTGAGGTGTATGGAGAAGGAATAATGAGTGCTTCAATAGTAAGAAGATGGGTGAGACGGTTTCGAGGTGGACGGGTTAGTGTTCATGATGAAGAACGAAGTGGTCGACCGTCTGTTGTGAATCCCAATTTGGTTTGGTTTAGTGGAAGAGCAGATTAGGGAGAACAGACGATTCACTTTGTCTGAGCTGTCATTAGAGTTTCCACAAATCTCCAGAACTGTGCTGTATGAAATTGTAATAGTAAATTTGAAATTTCGCAAATTGTGTAACCGTTGGGTCCCTCACCAGCTCTCCGAAAATGCCAAAAAGAAAACAATGGGAAGTGCATTAGCTTTTGAAACGGTATAGTGAGGAGGGGGAAGAGTTGTTGGATCGGATTGTGACTGGAGACTAGACATGGGTTTTGCATGAAACCCCAGAACAGAAACGAAGCACCATGGAGTGAAGGCATTCCGCGTCACCGCGGAAAACGCAACCAAAACCAAAGCTTACGAACAAAAAAAAACATGTGCATCATGCACTGTGTTTTGGGATAGGCATGGAGTATTGCTTGTGGAATTTATGGAGCGTGGACAGCACATCAATGCCGAAACCTATTGTGTGACACTTCAAAACCTGCATCGTGCAATACAAAACAAACGACGTGGCATGCTCAGTCGGGGTGTCATTCTCCTCCACGACAATGCTCGTCCGCATGTGGCAAACGCAACTCAGGAACTCCTGACGACCTTCCTTGGGAAAAACTACCACACCCCCCTTACAGTCCTGATCTTGCCCCATCTGATTTTCATTTGTTCCTCCACCTTAAGGCATTCCTTGCTGGAAAACATTATGGTACTGACGAAGAACTGAAACTTGCAGTTTCCCAATGGTTCTCCATTCAGGCGGAAACGTTCTATGATAGGGGTATAACGAACTTGGTATCTCGCTGTGATGCGTGCTTGAATTCTTATAGCGATTATGTGTGAATGTTGTACCATGTATATATTCTCACCCCTATAAAGATCATGATATTACTATTTATATTTTTCATTTTATGGCATGATGGAACTTACTTTCCGAACGACGTAATATTTCATCCAATCTTCTTACAACTGAAAATAATTACTACATAAAAAAGGGTTAAATCTAAGTCATCTTGATTACACTTAGAAAAAGTCAGGATTAGGAATCAAAGCAATCTATTACACTTACTGAACGTTTATCCGATCGACTAGAACGAGGAGGAGGATATTCTGGTAGAGGTGGCCCATCGTAATATCTGGGAGGTGGTGGCAATGAATCAAAAGGCAGCTAAAAAAGAAATAATCATGGAGTGTGAAAATTGTAAGATAGTACAGAGTTTATGAAAGGGGATGAATTTTGTATCGACCTTTCATGTTTGATTTAAATAGATTCGTGCAATAAATTTTCAAGCACATGCAAATTTTGTACTTTCTGCAGAAAACCTAACTCACAGAGAGACAAAAAAATCACCCTTGCATCCTGAACTGCATTCCCTGATTGGCAAGAAATGTTATTTAAACAAAGATTTATACACTTTGTAAAGAAAAAATAGTATCACTTCATAATTTTTAGTTTCTGGCATTTCGCTCCCATGTTTTCAGTTGTTTTATTGATTACATTTGACTTGATTTATTTTCCTGTTAAATAATATATCTGTTGAATACATATTTATTATTTAAGCCATGGTTAAGTACGAGGCATATTTTTAAAGTAAGTTCCGTTTTGCAATTAGACCGCTGTAGTGCTGCACTCGCCGTTTCGCACATGCACGCTGAGAACCTGCATCTAGGGGCTTGCCACAGATGGCAGTACGCAACCGTTCACCCAAGTAGACAGTTGTTCAGGTGTGGTTTCAATGCCTCAGACAATTGGAAGGCCCGCGGAGTGTGAACTACGCACTGTGAGGGCATTTAAAGATGGCCGTACAAACGTGCACGACGAGGGACAAAGTGGGCGACCGTCCGTCATTAACGATGACCTGATGCAGCAAGTTGATGAAAAAGTGCACGAAAACAGACTCTTTAAGATTTCATCTTTATGTACGGAGTTTCCGGAAGTGTTCCTGCACTTCAAGAAGCACCTTGCCAGTCGGCGTTTTAACGCAGATGACGACGTGAAAACGGCTGTGCAGCAGTGGTTATCATATCAGGCGGCCGATTTCTATGAAGATGGCATTCAGAAGCTGGTCATACAATATGATAAGTGCCTTAATGTAGGTGGCAATTATGTTGAAAATTAGATGTAGGCCCAGGCTTTCATGTAAAAATAAAATTATTACAACATGTGTACTTGTGTTTATGTAATATCAAAACAGAATTTACTTTAAAAATATGTCTCGTATATGGAGTACTTTGCAGAACTAATAACAAAATTCTGTGGAACATATACACACAAAAACAATTTTTGCAAATAGATAGACTGATCAAAGATTGTACATGTATCACAATCTGTCAGTTTGTAATTATAGTATGTAAATACATTACTAAAGTGGAAATCATAGAACTTAAGACCTTCTGTAAACAAAAGCATGTGTACCCTAACAGTGTTGCCAACTTATGAAAATAAAATAATCCACATAGCTTACAAGGTGCAAAGACATTCCATTTGTCAACTGATGTGGAATAAGCAGGATTTCACTGATGACCTGTTGGAAGTTAATGTACATATGTAAAAATGAAAAATGAAAATGTGCTTCTTGCCTGGTGGCTGACTTTTGGACTCGCCACCAAAGTTTTCTGTTTCGGATCTCGGCATGTGTATTAATTTTCAGTGTCCCTTCATCAGTTTCATCTAATGATCAATCATCATCATCCTCAGGATTAGCCAAAAGTGGAAGAAAAATTATTCTAAAAAAACAAAAGTCAAATACAAAATTTACATCTTATCCCCCAGGAGGTAAGATGGTTCCGTACCAAAGGAATAATTTTTATCTCATCCTTTACTAAAAAAAAAAAAAACCTTGCTAGAAAAATGTGACAGATAAATGAGGTTTTAAAACTGGGGTTTCTTAATTAAATTTATTTGGTGTTTCAAAGTGTTATGATTTATTATTATAGAATATAGATAATGAAAGTAAGCTAATACATATGATTCGAATGAAAACTAATTTGGAATTCAAATCCATCTCGGTACCTAATGACAAATGTGTGTGTCACTACGCGGTCGATCTACACCTCAATGTCACACATTCCAGTATTCTCCAGTGTACTTGAACGTGTGTAAAGTTACATCATCCAAAAATACACTCGTATGTCTTTTTACCCTGTTCATAAATGCTGGGTTATGCAGCAAAGGGAAATTAAAATGGCAGCTCAGTGAAGCATTGTTGCGGGCAAAAAAATGGGAAAAGAAGATGGTAGGATGCACAAATACCAGGTGTCCGCATTGAAATGCCCTAATTTCAAATACTTATATTAAACATAATATACAGGCAAGAACAGTGTGGTAGGTCGTATATGGTAGCTTACTGTGGAAATTTTAAATAGGTAATGAATAGTAAGGATCTGTTTATTTTGTATCGTTCCAGGGGGTGAAAAGTAAAAATGACAACTGATGCTGAAAAAGCGTTGGGAGGACTGAAGAAACTCTTCAACAAAAGAAGACAAGAGAATGAAGCAGCAGTGGGGGCAAGTTTTCGGGTGGCTCACATTTTGAGTAGAGGCCAAGCCATTTTCTGACGGCAAGACGGTAAAAAAGTGTGTGCTAGCTAATGTGAAAGAAATGTGCCTGGAAAAGCAAAGTGTTGTCGAAACTGTCAGTCTTTCTTGCGGGACTGTTACGTGACGAGTTGAAGATTTGGAAAGCAACCTTCTGTAACAACTGCAGAGCGCAGCTAAGACTTTTCAGGTGTTTTTGATTGCGGCTGAGGAGTCTACAGATATCAGTGACACTGCCCAACTATTAGTGTTTATTCAGGGTTCAAACAGTGCATTGCAAATTACTGAAGAACTTGGTGCAATGCAAAGCATGCATGGCACAACCACTGCTGAAGATTTGTTTCGAGACGTGTCTGCGGTAATTAACAAACTTGGACTTCCTTGGAATAAATTGGTAGGTGTGACAACAGACGGTGCGTGAAGTATGATGGGATGTCACAATGGACTGGTTGCCAAAATACATCAAAAGGTCCTTGAATGCAATGGTTCATGACCTATCAAGCTGCATTGCATTATTCACCAGCAACATCTATGTGGCAAGGTTCTAAACTTAAAGCACATTATGCAGGTTGTCATCGAAACTGTGAACTTTATCAAATCACATGCATTAAATCACAGGACTTTCAAGGAGTTTCTGACTGACATTGAATCAGAACACGAAGATGTTGTGTATCACAGTGAAGTCCATTGGTTAAGTCGAGGAAAGGTATTGGAACACTTTTTCAATCTGAGGCATGAAATTGATATTTTTACGACAGAAAAATCAAAAGAAGTGCCGGAGCTCAGAGATTCATCGTGGTTGTGGGATTTGGCGATTTTGTGCGACATCACGTGCCACTTGAATGAACGTAAAGCTGCAATGTAAAAGTAAATTGATCTCGGGTGTATATGCAGACATCAAGGCTTTTGAAACAAAGCTACAATTATTCATACAACAAAGTGAAAAAAATCAATTTCTGCACTTTCCGACGTGCACAACATTGCTTCAGGAACAGCCTGATGTTGCCTTTTAGAAGACTAGAATAATCAGACTTTTGAAGCTGTTGCAAGAAAACTTTAACAAAAGATTTTCCAATTTTCGTGACCTGGGTGATAAAGTATGTCTTTTTCAAAATCAGTTTTCGGCAGATCCATCAACTGCACCAGCCACACTGCAACTAGAACTCATTGAACTGCAATGTCAGGCATCTCTACATGACAAGTTACGCGAACAACAATTAACAGAGTTTTATGCTCAGCTCTCACCTGAAGATTTTCCAAACACCTCAGGAAGCAAGCGATGAAAATAGTTTCAGTGTTTGCTAGCACATACGTATGTGAACAAACATTTTCTGTGTTAAAATGAGCAAAACAATTACTCCGAAATCGTATTACAGACGAACATCTTGATTCTGTGTTGTGGATTGGTGTCAAGTTTTGCACCAGATATTGAAAAGTTAGTTTCTGCAAAACAACCACAAACATCTCACTAATGAATTGTAAGTACCAAAAAATTATTTTAATTCTTTGATTTTGGCTTCTTGCTTTTTTTACAAATATTAATTGTCTGTATGTGTGAAGGATTTTCTTACGTTTGCAATATTAGCATTTAAAAGCTGCAATTAAACGATGCCGTACGATTTGTATGCTATTTATGTCAGAAGATGTTCTGGCCCGCGAAGATCATGCTAAATCTTAATGTGGCCCATGGGCAAAATAGGTACACTTAATGCAGAACTGCTCAAGGTTCATGGCAGAGTGGTTCCTGTTGAATCGATCAAGAGCATGTTTGTGGTCCTTGATGGCTGCACTGATCTCCTTAGACCACCAGGGGACTAACCATCTCTTAGCAGGTCCACTGGGATGTGGAATTGAAGCGTGTGCAGCTTCAAGGATGCTAATAACATATTGGTTACGTGCGTGTTACTCACTATCTATAAACAAAAATACGTTAGAGTATTCAAATTGGTCTACTTACGCAAGTGAGTATGTATTCTTATGTGGACGACATTTCGGAAGCTTTACTGCTTCCTTCCTCAGGTTGTCGATTTCAGCTCGGAATATCAAGCCATGTCAGAGAAGTGTCATGTAAGGATACTGGGAGAAAGGTTCGGGTTAAAAACACTTCATAGTGCTTGACCTATACAGAATTAAAACCACTTTGCTAAAAACCCCTTAAAACTCACAATAAAACATGTAAAAACCACCGCTACGGTAAACTGGAGTGGCCGTTGAGAGCCTAAACTCCCTGTCATGGTGAAGCGAGCGGGCAGATGGCGCCGCGCAGCGGAGTGGTACTTCCCCTCCCACGAGAGATCCCTCCCCTCTCTTTTTCTTCCCCTCGTCACCAATCCAAGGAGAATTCCCGTTCCACCTCGGCTGCTTTCCTTACTTCCGATGTGACATGGAAGCCCATCGGGGCTCTTTTATTATTCAAATTGTCCCACTTCTTAAAAAAGCTAATCCATACGTCATCTAAATTGCCCTCGTCCCGGTTCAGTTTATTTCTGTGTCCCGCGCATATCAATGCCGTTTCGTACACGTTCCTATCCAATTTACTATTACTTTTTTTGATAACCTCTCTTTTTATTATTCTATGCCCACTGTTTATTATATGCTCTGCAAGCCCCGTTTTCGGGTCCCTTTCTTTGATGTTCTTATCATGTTCGCCCCATCTAATACGCATGCTCCGGCCGGTTTGTCCAATATATTCCATCCCGCAATTGCATTCAATCCTATACACCCCTTTTTGTTCATCAGGGTTATCTCGAATTTTTACCCCCCCTCTTATAATCCGTGAAATGCTTTTCAATATTTCTAGGTGCTCTCGTCCCGCATTTCACACCGTACTTTTTCACTGTTTTTTCAATTTTCTCAGTGAGCCCTTTACAGTACGGTATCCCAACATAGTTAACTTTACTATCCAACCCTCCCTCCTCTTTTTCCTCCTTTTCTACTCTGCTATCAGAATCGGGGTTCCCCTTTGAAATACTCTTCCTTGCTCTCCTAGCTAACACGTTCATTTCATATTCGGAAAATCCATTCTTCATTCCTACCTCTATTATCCACGATATTTCCTTTTCTTTTTCTACTGCATTATTGCATAACCTCTCAGCCCTTATGAAAAAGTTTAAATAAACATTCGATTTGACCCTACTTGAATGTTCCGATGCCTTATTAATATAAAGACTGCCTGCCAGGGGTTTGTGAAACACCCCTGTCTTTATCCCCTTTTCAGTTTTGGTAATACTTAGGTCCAGGTAGTTGATTTTACCTTCCACCGAATTCTCCCTAGTGAAGCTTATTCTGTCCTCTTGTTTTCCTAACTCCACAAAAACAGTGTTAAGATCTTTTTCTTTTCCAACTACAAGGATATCGTCCACATACCTACAGTAATATTTTATGTCTACTCCCACCCTTTCCATAACCGCTTTTTCTAAGTAATGCAAGAAAATGTTTGCCGCAAAACCCGATATCGGGTTGCCCATCGCTAACCCTTCTTTCTGTCGAAAAATCTTATCGTTTACGCGGAAATAATTGTACCCGGTTACAAGAAAAAACCACCTGACATATTCCCATGCTACCAATATATCCACGCCATGGTCTAGTAGCCATCTTTGAAGGCAGTCACCGGCTTTCTCTCTCGGTACACTAGGGTACACGTCGTCCACATAAGAATACATACTCACTTGCGTAAGTAGACCAATTTGAATACTCTAACGTATTTTTGTTTCTTCAAGGATGCGTGACACGAAGATATCTAGGGCAAATTTGACACAAGATTCCTTGACTACATTGGGAAATGTCGCACTTTCTACCCATGTTTTTCTAGAAAACCTGTGCTAAATGCATTACATTCCACCAGAACACTCCCAAATAATGATAATGTAACCAAACTTTCAATAATAAACACAGTTTACAAAATACAACTCTCGAACTGCACAAGTAACAATTGAAGGGCTCGGGTGTAAAACATGGTAAGTGACATTTTGTTGATTTCCGAGTTCCTTAAAAAAAAAGGTTATTAGAGACTATACTGTAGCTGTAAATTGTTTTCGTGTTGTTTTTACCAATTTCAGAAGGCTTCACCAAGTCTGATGCAAATTGTATGAAACGGCAATTTCACTCGAAACTTGAAGGATGGCACATTTTACTTTGTAACTCAAAAATAACCAAAATGTCACTTACCATGTTTTACACCCAAGTCCCTCAATTATATTTTGAACACCAACTAATAGGACTGCGTCAATTGATTACAAAGCCCTCTACTGGAAATTCTGATCACTAGACAACCAAAACATTCCACAACACTCTGATATCAAACAAATGTTTCAATCAATCAATTTCAAGTAGTGGAGGAAAGATAGATGTGAATCCAAAACATTTCAACATTCATAATAAGAATGATGCAATTTTTTGTTTACAGATTGGACATGCACATATTATGGATTACAATTTTTTTTTTTAGTGAAGTACATTCTCTCTGGACGACACTTCCCTCTTTACACAGAAACAATACCTTACTGAATTCTAGGTTGAAGATTAGGCACACACAGGAGATGTACTACGTAGAAATTTTCAGCAAAAAATAGGCTCGGTTAGAGCAATGGCATGGTATGCCAGGTTCTGGTCGAGCCATCATTTTTCGCTGAAAATTTCTATGAATTCTAGATGTTTAAAAAATTAATACATACCGGCGGTGGATATGGCATAGGTCCTAATGGAGGAGCTCTTGAATGTAAATCTCTCATAAAATCTGAGTATGACTGAAAATAAAGCACAACATATTTTAGAAGAATTTACATGGGTATTCAAAATGCTTCAAATTAACAAATATTGAACAAATATCATGTTTCTGTTTTTATCACTTTCTTTTTTTGCTGACCTTTTTTGTCATGACATAATACTTGCAAGACAAATTTCTGGACTGGCAGAGAGGTAATAGCCTAAATCAATGCTTTTAAATTTTGAAAAATAATCATTGTTCCAAAAATCTATCAATTGCTACACAGGCTCACAGATTGGTTCCATATAGCAAAACTAAGTTCCAGCAAAAATATATTTTATTCACCGTGATCATCAAAATTAGTCAAGCAAAATAAACAGGTACGCAGATACATTCACACCTTTCATGTGTATGTGAATATCTAACTGCATCTAAAGTCCTGCAACATGAATATTTTTTGTATCAGATGGGAATTCTCTGGACAATGTATCAGTATGATGCAGCTCTGGACTTCATCCAGCCTCTGGGGGAATGTAAAAAACATAAAAAATACAGGAAGGTAAAAACAATTATATATATATTGTAAATAAGAAGAAAACTTACCCCATTAAAGGATCTGTCTCTTGGTCCACCAAATCTGCCAGGGGATCGTTCTCGCCTTCCTTCTTTGAAAAAGCCTACATAAAAAATTAACTAACAATTAATTACTATTGATCATCATCTAAACCCCGTTTCAGTACTAACTTTTCAGTAGGTGTCTTTTACATCATGTACTAACAAATCAAATATATGTATACTTATAAAGACATGTTCTTTAGAATGACAAAACATTGGACATAAAATGGGAAAATAATTAAGCTTTAAAAAAAATGATAAGCAATTATTAGCCAAGGTTGGGAAATTTTCTAAGTGATAGGTAAAATACATTTAGAATTCAGCAATGAAAAAATTATAATAAAACATGGTTTTTATGATTCTGTCTTGGAAATACCAAAGTTTTGAAGAAATTAAGAGATTTTTTTTTGTGATTTTATACAGATCTGATATAAACATTTCATGAAAACCCTCAATGACTTTTACTTCTCTAATGTATGTGATCATGCCAAAATTATCACCATTTTATCAATAAATTAACATGATACGTATATCAATGCCAATATACTTGTGATTGATCTGTCCCATCCTAATACATATTTCAGATGGGACCAATTAGTGCACACATATATTTGTGGTTAAAAAATAATTCTGATAGGAAAGTGGACTAAATTTTGGGTTCAAATTAAGTACATAAAATGACATTCATAAACACCTTCCATCAGTTACTTGCAATGGAATTTTTAAAGTTCATTTGTTTTAAAGACTTATTCTTTTTCATCACATATTTTATATTATACATCTGTACATTTCAATGTTTCAGGATTTTGCATAACTCAAATGATAATACACATGAAAAATAGTGCTTTCCAAGCAAACTATAAATTTCTTGTTGAAGAATTAATTTTGCAGATAATTTCAAAATATATATGACAAAATGTGGTGGAAAAATGCTAGTCACCTTCTGAAATAACATGAAATGAACATAATGATGAGTAATCACACACACTTCCATCAAAAATAAAAAATGCACGTCCTATTAACTGATCATTTTTAAAAATTGGCCAATAATGATATACTGAATTTCTATAAATAACCTGTAACTGAGTGCAAAATTAATACAAAGTGTTTTGTGTAAAAGTATTTTTTAATTACACAGTTCCTTTTAGTCACACACACTTTTACTGAAGAAGGTAAATATGATTCGGGTTCTCCATGAAACGTTTACCATTTCATATTGGATCTGTATCGGTGAATCTTATTTTGGTGATCTATCAACAAATAATTCATCTTGTTGCATCCTTACTGGAGAGTTGTGGTGGGTAAGGCATTTGACTGCCATATGCAAGACTTGTGTTCGATTCCTGGGGTGAGTGATCTCAGATGGGAATTCTCTGAACAATGTATCAGTATGATGCAGCTGTGGACTTCGCCTAGCCTCTAAGAAATGGGTCTCTGGGGAAACCCTGGGGAAGAGAGGGTAAAGGCACCCAGAATGTGGTGCTGATCACTTCACCTCAACAGTGGCCAAGATTGTGACTGTGAGGACCAACCTCCACATCCCTCTATATGCCTTCATGAAACGTTGCATCATACCATTATTGATATCATTAATATGAAATTATAAATGTGATATCTTTGTTCAGTTCTACTCCTTGTCGACATCAAACTAATGAAATACAAGATCTCTTTCCAATTAGTCTATATTTGCTATTGAGCTACTCTTTTGTCCTATTACTAGAGCCACATATTTATGGTGAATAAAAGCTCAACATTTCAGTATTAAGATGGTGACATATAATACTAAATTTGGTTTAAAAACTACATTTATTACACAAAATAAACATTTCCATTCTAATAGCATATTTACGTAGTTATCAGAGTATTAGTTTATTCCTGTGTAAAGGAGTCCATTTTTGCTTCTCAAATATTTACAGCAGAATTAATCAATTTTCAGTGATTTGCATTACTCACAGGATTATTCAGATTTTGGAAGGTGTCACATTGGTTTAAATTTCATGTTTAAGAACTTATTTCACATTTTGCAGTTCATTTCATGACAAAAACATGGTAGGAAAATGCACCTCACACATTTAAAAAAACATGAAAAAAAGAACATTACAGTGTGTTATTTCCCATTTTCTGTTTCCATCAAAAATGATATGCATGCCACTACCTATTACACACCTGAGAGTTCCTCACTCCTTGTTCACTACATAATTTATACATATTTGACAAATAAAGCACATGTAGTAATGCCTAAATGCCCATTCGCTAATTTTTAAATGCATTATTATATAAATATATTTCTCCTTAGAACACTGCCCTTTAACCAAATGTTTTCTACTCTTCACATGACTACTAGTTTGATTTACTCTCTCCTGAAATCCATTTAATGATACACAGCAGTCTTACATTCCCTCTTACAAATAAATCCTCTACAGTTACAAAGATACTTGCGTATATTTTATAGGAAAATTCAAACGGCATCTTTACCTCTCCAGGCAATCATGGAATAGATTTCTGTAAAACAGATAATAATTACTAGTATATCTTTAACAAGAATATCTTTTCATTCCAGTATATCTGTAAAACTATAGCTATGGTACAAAAAGGCAAGTTTTATAAAAATGTAACGGCAATGTACGTTTAAGAATCCAGTTGAAGTTAAATATGTATTGCATAAGTACACAATGTAACTTTGTATCTGTAGTGGATATGGAAGAGGTAGAGAAAGCACTTTTACCACCTTTTGCTCCCGTATTGAAACTTATCTTCCAAATGCTAATGATGAGAACTAGAAGAAAAAGGGCACAGACTGCCATATTGGTCTGTTACATATATGACACAAAGATATTAGAGAAAACCACAAGATATATTCTTTTGTCTTACAAATTTTTGGACCAACTTCAGTGATTGGTAGAGGCATGCATATTTTGTTTTTGACGAAAACACGAAATGTGAAATAACACATTGTAATGTTAATTTTTCATGTTTCTGAAAGGTGTGAGGTGCATTTTCCTACCTTGTTTTGTCACAAAATGAACTGCAAAATGCGAAATAGGTTCTTAAACACGAAATTTACCGTTTATGTACCGATGCGACACACACTGAAGTCTGAATTATCCTGTGAGTTATGCAATTCACGGAAATTTGATTAATTTTGCTACAAACATTTGAGAAGCAAAAGTGGACTCCTTTATACAGGAATAAACTTAATATTCTGGTAATGATTTAATATGCTATTACAAGGGATATGCTTATTTTCTGTAATAGTGCAGTTTTTAAATCAAATTTAGGATTATATTCACATTTTTAAAACCAAAATGTCATTTTATATACCACTTTTGCACCGATACAACAGCGAAATTTCATTTTATTTACCACTTTTGAACCCAAAATTGACTGTTTTTGTACCGAAATTTTGTTTTTTTATTTACCAAAAATATGTGCCTCTAGTGATGGGAGAAAATAACTTGTCACGGAATGGTTTAACTTGGTTAAAATAGTTAAAAAGTGTAAAAAAGAGGAGGTAGCTGTACAGACCAGATGATTACCCCAGCAGCATGAACAGGACATGCTTTTATACTTTTTATCCTTGTTATCTGGTTCAACCATTTAACCTTTCCATAACACATTATTTTCTCCCACCTCTGAAGAAAGATCAAAATTGGTCCAAAAATTTAGTAAACGCAACAAAATATGTGTTGTGATTTTATCAATTTTTAACATATTTGCATGAAATATGTATTACCATTTTTGAGGTAAATAAGATGTTGAAAATACACGCATGGAAATGTCTTACACCTGTTAATACTTGGTTGTTGGACTGGGCAGTGTATAAAGCAATGCAATAATGGAATGCGTGATCTCACCGAAGTCGAAAGTCTAATCTCATTAAACCACATGTCACGTATTACTAACTCAAATTATCACTACACTTGGGTAGTATGTTGTCAGTACATATTGCCCTAAGTATGCAGGTAACAAGTGTGGTGCCAAAAATAAACATTCCATCCCCCCCTCTTTTTTTCAGTATGACCCTAAGAAACAATACTATTGGACCTTAGTAAAATATGATATTGTGTATGTGAGTAGGTTGAAATGAAGTGATACTATCTCCACATAACACAATAGGTTATCAACAATAACTGTTATGCTAATATAGACAACAACAAAGAACTTTTTAAAAAGAGATATTGTATCACATAAATCAAAGCACAACCATCAAATCACAGCAAATCTATCATGTAATATATTAAAATGTTAAATTGCAACACACAGGTCTCTTGTAAATTATTTATCTTTCGGATTCTAAAGATAACAAAAAAATTCAAACATAGTAATTAAAAACTCTGAAGCAGATCTATATGCAATAAAAATTTACAAAATATGCATGCTAATGAAATGCTACATTAGGCATTATTAATATTGATGTGCCACAAGTGGAAATGGACAAATATGTAATTTATTCATGATAAAAGTTCTAAAAATGCACTACCAAGATAGTAGACAACTTATTAGGATAAGCGGTCAGAATTGTATTCTCACAGTGAATCACATCATCAAATAGCCAAACTTCTAAGACTCTTCAATATAAGCAAAACTCACAAGACAATCTCTAAGACAGCCACAAAACATACAAAAAACAAGCAGTGCTTCCTTCCCCACCTTGGAGGTAACACACGTGTTTATAACAATGTGAGATCTACTCAGTTGAAACGAAGTTTCATTACAAATTATTTTTAAAAAGTGATAAACAGCAACTACTGAACCTACACAAGACATTTGCAACACAAATACAACACAAGTGTCTCCATAACAGATTCTACAAATACACACACACAATAATACATTAGCAATATGAACACAGATCGGGCAGGCCCATTCCATCTGGATCCTGGTCTTACAATGTACAAAATCCAACAAGCAGAAAAAGGAAACCTCCTAGGCAGGATTTCAAAATAAATGCATAATTAAAGCAAGTGTGTCAAGTGTTATTGTGCAATATACACAATGGTAGATTCCTTGCCAGAAAGGTTCAGTTCCTGCTTTGGCATGTTTACGTGGTACAAGACCTGCAAAGATTTTCACCACATTTGGTAAACTTGTAGCAAAAATCAACATCCCCTTCCCCCCAACACTGTAAAGGGCATTGACTCACTATAGAAAATGTTGTGGACAAATTTTCAAAAACTTGAAGAGATGATCACACAATCTATATGAGTTTGATGGTGACCATGTGTGTGGGATAGATCAGCATACTGTTAAGTGATAGAAAACTACATCATACTTATGTTATTTTAAGTCATTTCTCTATCTTTCTTGGTTAATTATGATAAGAATGTGAACTGATAAAATAAGTGATGGGACAAACACACAATGCCTTATTTAGGATGTGAACCTAGGACCTCTGGCATTGCTACACAATTGAAACTACTGAGGGGATCATTCTTTACAATTTACATAATAAAAATAGGCAGTACTATATATGTACTTACCACACGATGGTGCTTTCTATTACAACAGTAGAAAGAAAACACACTGCATTATCCGAAGTTAGATGGAAATTAATCTACAAATGATTTAACCGTGATAAAATGAAAATTCTACTTTACCTCTGCTCCTTTTAGGTCGAGGTCCATAGTCATCCTCCATATACCTTCTTCTTCTTCCCCTGATAGAACATGCAAAAAAAAATATGTATGAAGAAAACCAGGAAAACAGCCAGTTCTTTAACAGAACACACACCTCCACTCTAATTATATAATTAAGAGCACAAATATGTATATGCATGCTCACCTTATACACTCTCATTAGAATCACAAAGAATTTGCACATATGCAAACTCACATTCTTCGCAAATATATTACAGGATTTAGATTAAAATTGCAAGGATTGAAAGTATCTACAATTTGAATACTATACATTTAGTTATTTTATTGTTAAAAGCAAAGGTAATGGCATGTTGAAATCATTTAAATCTTTAAAGGAGAGAAATGTCAGAACTACTAAATTACGTTTTTATCCCTAGAAGTGGGTGTGATGGTAAAAAATTGTGATGTATGCAGGCAGCATTTTGTGTGGCAGTGAACAAAAGGGGCAAGAAAGAGATGAGAGGAGGAGGGAGGGAGGGAGCGAGGGATGCAGTGTGTGTTTCAAAATTTGGGAAGTACTCTAAATTTGCAATGTGAAGAAAGAACGTGGCAGACAGTGGGAAACTAGGAATTTACTAACACTTTCAGACAAAATCAAACAACTCGTAGCACAAGACTAGACCAGTAGTGTGATAAATAATGATTACTTATGGTATATCAGTAAAATTACTGCTAATTTTACACATCTGGTAATGGTCATAATTACTAGAATACCATGCCACTGTTCTATGGCTAAGTTATTGAGACAACCTCACTTATTCTGTATTACCTGCGTGGAATTATCCTGGACTTTTGCACAATTTCCATGATAAAAACCATTTCTGTACATCATTTTTTAATGCAATAAAATGCAAAAATTGACGTACATTGTTCTTTGAATAAATACATTTAGGGTGTTTCCTTTTCTATGCCAGACCCATCAGTCATCTGCTACACAATAATCAGGGTAGTGAATGCATCATTCAAGGTTCAATATTCTATATCTAATGATATCCTTATCAACATTGGTAAATTTTACATCAGTACTCTTTATCAGTATTGATAAAAAAATAATATCAGTGCATCCCTATGCAATCCTAATTGTGTTTACAAGTAAAACTCCTATTCTACAAGGAAGATATAAAAGATGAGAGAAAAAAATTATGTTGTATGAAATTGGTCTTTGCTTATTATACACCTTTTCCCACCTCTACTTTAATCATGGCTATGTAATTAACGATGAAATAAATGAGAGTTGGTGTTTTAAGTTCACTTTATGCACAGTATGGCTAATTGGGACTGGATCTACAGTTTAAAGTGGGATCCGAACCACTGTGCCATGTGCCTCCACCGGGTATCGAACCCAGCACACCTTCAGAAATAAATGAGAGAAAAACACAAAGTGCTAATTGTAAAAGTGACCTCAATGACATATAAACTCATAAGATAGAAACCTAAACCTCAAAAGCATGCCCATTGCAGTAACAGCAACCCCACATGCTAAAGTTAAGTTTTGCTTAAATAACATAACTTTGTTCTACTGATCTGCAAAATCATGTCCCAAAACTCAATATTTCCCTTTATCAACATCTTCATGAGTGTTTTAATTCACTGCATTCTTTATTTTCAAAAGTTTCAGAAGGCGTGTGTGTGTGTGTTACAAATCTTGGAAACAAATATACATCATCTTAATTGTTGTCCCCTGGCGGGGAAGGTCCGTAGCCACAGGGTACACAACATGATACCCCGCCAGGGGACAACAATTAAGATAAAAAAAATATATATACATCAGTTTTAATTGAACATTTGAGATAGCTGAGGGTCAGTGGTTAAATGCAACAAGTTTGTCTGTTTGCTTGAGTTTCATTTTAAGTCCATTTTATGTGCTGCAAGGCTAATTGGGACTGGACCTAAAATTTAAAGTGGGATCCAAACCACTATGTGCCTCCACTAGGTATTGAACCCTGGACCCCTTGATTGCAAGGCAACACCCACCACTTTGCCACTGGGGAGGTACTATGCCTTTGTCCTTTTGTCTACCTCATCTAACATAAAGAGGTAAAAAAAAAGTAAAATAACCAAAACAATATTTCAGATAAAACAAAGACATATTTACATTAAAAAAAATCTATTCCACGGAAAGATTTTTCAATTATTTTGGAACTTCTATTTAAACATTAATGCTCTGAATGCCTTTGGGACCACTTTCTATTAATGAAGTGACTATTCCACGGAAATATTTTTCAATTATTTTGGAACTTCTATTTAAACATTAATGCTCTGAATGCCTTTGGAACCAGTTTCTACTAGTGAAGTGACAATTCCACTGTGCCCTGCTTCTTGATCTTTTGATTTTGTAATCTAGATAATTTGGTTGTACCTGAGAAATACTAAACTCTTACACACACCTGATTAAATTAGCTTTACTTGAAATGGTAGTTTCCTATTTACCGTCTTTGGAACTGTTTCAACTGTAAATCTTTTGTATACTCTACCACCAGTATTGTTTGAAAATTTTTGAATCCGAGCTGAATGAACACCACTTTTTATAGAAATACTGAAAGAAGCATGCCCCCCCCCCCCCTTGTGTAAAATTTAGAATTTTAGCTTGCAAATACCAAAACAGAAAGCTTATTTCATTTGCTTTCTACAAAGAAACTAAACCACACTTTACAATACATTTTTGTTTTTCTATTGCTGAAAATTATGCTGAATCTGTCTTAGCTTAGAAACTATAAATATTAAAAACTTGCACTTGTATAATTAGATGTGAAAAACTTGTGCTTCACCAGATTCTGTTAATACAGAATATACACCATATGTACATACAGGAAAACCTTGTTAATATGATATTGATTAATACGAAGTGCCCTTTAATCCAAAGTTCCAAAGTTCTTCCCATTCCCCAGGATAGGATTTATAATGTATTTTAGTATGGATAAATCGAAATACAGATAATTTTTAATACAAGACCCTTCGGCAAAACTGGTTTCGCTTAATTCGAAGTAGACACCTGCGTAAGTTGACAAGAGAAAATCAATGTTATTTTAACTTGACCTTGACATGTTTCCTTGTACTAAGAGCTGCTGACAACTTGAGGGAAGCAGCCCAAAATGCCCGCTGGACTTGCATTCTTTATCAATGTGCATGACCGGTTAAGCTCTTTCACCGCTGAACGCCACCTTGGAAATATTCATCAGTTCCAGATGAGAAATGCGAGATAAGATCGCAGGAATGTTCCAAAATACAAGATGCATGGCACCTGGAAGTCTCGCCCATCTGTCTAGCTTGGAGCTCGAGATTCAGCAGTTTCCTGTGAGCGAGTAACTCTTTGCCTGGTAGCAGACAACTTCCGGTAACCAATTTCATTAAAAACATGTTCTTTGTGACCTGCAGAACTTCATAAAAAAAGGGAAACTGTTACAGAAAAACAAAGCCACGTAGGCCAACTAAAGATCATCAACCCGCATTGTCATCCAGGTTTCCGCAAAAGTTTACCTCGATCTCACGTATGTTGTAACTGCCGTTTCCCGCTTCATAAGTTTCCCAACTGTGCCAGTCATATAATTTATATATAAAAAAAGTGTTCTGTTGGCTGAGTGACTTCTCCCTCTTTTCTCATCAGCAAACGGGGGGGGGGGGGGGGGGTTGCTAATTGCTTCGGCCACGATTTTCTTCCTTCTGTGCACACACAGGCTGATTCCGGGTGATTTTGGATCCCTCCTCCTTTCCTTTGGCATCTAGAATAAAGCAGCCAGTTCTGAATACATTCTTCAAAATGAACAAAAACCGTAGGAAAAGAAAAAAATCCTTTCTCCTACAACAGCTCATTCTCTGCCACTGGTGTGCATGGCAATGCTATAATTGCAGAATTCAGGTCCCTCTTTCTTGTTTGAATGCAGCTGTCTGGATAGGAAATATTGCCCATATTATTGCCTGTTGCATGGTAAAATGTAAAGCAAGGTTCATTTCTTTCTTTTTCACACTGTTGATAAAAGTTTGGTCTTCGAGAATTGCGTTATCTTTAAAATGCAGAGGATTTCCCTTCTGCCACCAGCTGCTCTAACTTCCATCCAGTCTCATTGTGTTTACACTGCAGCTGGCGCCAGTGTTTCATCTAGCGTCTCCAAAGCTGTCAGTTGATAACGGCCATGACTTATCCAGAGCGAAAGAAAAAGTTTCATTATTTTGAATCTCGCAAAGCTGTTTTGATTTGACACGTGCTGTAAAAAAAATAATAATAATAATCACACAATGCTCAATGTAGGAATGGACGTCAAGACCGATAAAAAAAAGTTATACAAGAGGAAAAGTTTTGGCGTAGCGAGTGTTTGACCTTAAGAATACTCCTAAATCCAACAATAAATTGTCGATTAACATGAGAGAAGTAACACTCCACCATTTTCATATCTGAAAATACGATTGTTTTGAGTTCATTTTATGCTGATGAGCTAATCGGGACTAAATATACAGTTAAGTGGAATCCAAACCAGTGTGATTATCGTGATTATCGAGTGTGGTGCTGTTTAATGTGTCCTAGGATACACATTCGGCGCAAACAGATAGCCAGTTGAGTGTTTCCTTTTTCACAGCAACAAAATTTACAGCCCCGAGTTAGGTTTTTTTTTTTTTGCTGGTGCCGAGAAAGGTTGTGTTGCCCCCCCAAGGGAATCTTATCTTACCAGTTAATCCTGTAATGGACAATGTTCTAGTGAACCCACATAAAATCCAATAT
The DNA here is from genome assembly GCF_977018435.1 of Lepisma saccharinum. Classification (NCBI taxonomy): domain Eukaryota; kingdom Metazoa; phylum Arthropoda; class Insecta; order Zygentoma; family Lepismatidae; genus Lepisma; species Lepisma saccharinum. The sequence continues at coordinate 23,892,042 of NC_139230.1, read as the reverse complement.
TCATTGTCCGATTATCACCAGTCTTTTGCACTCGCCAGTGTGGCTGCTATCAAGATTCTTCAGTGTTTCACTTTTTGCAATAAACGAGAGATTGTTTTCCTTTCCGTAGGTCTCCGTGTGGGGTTCTTATGAACCAGAATTTAAGAATTTCGTTTAAGAGCAACGAATGTTCACAATTGAAAGAAAATACCATTTTTTTAAAAAAACTTTTTTGATGAAAATGATTTCATGTTCTATTTTCCTTCCCACAACATGCATCCTGTGCATAAGAGGTTGTATAACTATGCAGGATAAATGGTGTGTCCGCGTAAACTCCATGTCCTCATTTTGTGTAACATTTTTTACTTTCTTTAAAACTTACAATATTATTATATAGTACATATAAAGCTTATTTTCTGAGCTACTTGCAAGTAAAAAAAACATCCGTTGTGGGGGGTGATTTATACTCTACTTTATTTACAGTGAAAAACAGGCACCATCTTGAAAAGTTTGGATAACTCGAAGTCATTTAATTCAAAGTTGACATTTTTTGGTTCCTTGAACTTCGTATTAACGAGATTTTCCTGTATATTTAAATATACTCTGAATCAACTGTACACTTCAAATGCCAGTTTAAAATAGAAATATACTATTATTCAATTAGGCTCTGCCAATTCCTCCAATATATCCAAAATGTGTGCGAATCTGCTTCATATGGGACTGTAACTGTAGATGTGGAACTTATTTATCATCACTGCCTACTTCACTTTGAAGATTTAGAAAAATGAAACAAGAGATTCATATGCACATCTTGGATGTTGCAGGAACATTGGAAACAGGTTTGAGACAATTCTGACAAGTGGAAATATTAGTTCAAGTTTACTCACCAATATCTGCCTGTATCATTCACCTGCGAGATGTGTAAAATGCCAGAAGATTAATCACACGGTAAAACTGCAATTCTATGAAACTCAATAAACTGGTTGGTAATGTAATAGGGTATTCTAGCATGAAACTCTTGCTATACTATTATGGTAAATATTAATTGTACAGTGCATCCCTATACGTCTATATTACTCTCTACAGATTATGTTTTAAAATAAGGAAATGGAATTAAATTACTTCACGTGGCAAAATTGTAAAAGCATGATTTCCCTGGTTACATATCAAGGGGAGAGTCATGCATGCATGCATGTGAGCTCAACCTTTACAGCCCTTCAATACAGTGTTAGTGCATGCATACTTTGAAATCATGGAGGGGGTTGCTTTTCTATTGAGAAGAGGTTAGTGGTGATTTTATGAGTTCATGAATGTCCTTACCCAGGACAGACAATGAGCAAAGGGCAAGATTGACTTTCAGGAATGGTTTAACAAGGGCAGAAAAACAACTTCTGTCAGCCATTTCAACTTGCACACAAACACTGAAGTGAAGGGAGATTAAGGTTGTGCTAATGTGAATGCAAACATTACTTACTCTTCTTTTGAAACATTACCTAGCATAGTATTAACAACAGTACTGTAAAGTAGTTATTGGCTCTGTAGCAATAAACTTGATCCAGGAATTTAACAGATACCACAACAATGATACTAAGTGATTTCACAGAAGTTTATATTGTTGGTTTGTTTTTACATCAAGTGAGGTATTTAGGCCTATTGGTAAGTTTATAATCAAGTATTTTGGCATTGTATATTACTACACATGTGAAGCAAGTTTTCTCTGCGATGCTTATAAAATCCACTACATTCTCTCTATTCCACGTTTCAATGAAATCCACTACAATCTCTCTATTCCACGTTTCAACAGACAAGCGGAACTGCCATTTTTGGTTACATTTCAATAAAATAAATGAAGTATGAATGTTTCATACAATACTTAACCCCAATGACACATGGAACAGACTGAGCTCCATGCTTTTACCCACCACAAGCTTCAGTTTAACTATCTGTGTCAAACTAAGTATATATCAAACAAGTACATCAATTCAAAAGTTGTATACAATTATAGTTCACAGTTTCACACAAATCGCATTCTCTAAACTGGCTCTGAAGACAACTACACATTACATTTTGAAATGTTTTTAAAATGTCTATTTGAAATTGTAATTTTGAAGTAACTAGTTAAGCCTTCAAACACTTATGGACTGAAGTCAGTGAATTACATGCTATATACAAAATTAATGCATGATATGCTTGGAAAACATTTGGAATTTTACAATAAGTCAACATTGTAACCTATGTAAGTAGCACACAAGTCAAAATCAAGTTTCCAGTATACCAAACTTCCCCACACATTTTGCATTCTATTCCAACAAATTTCCTCAAAAATGCTGTTGTTTTTCACCAGTATCTAGGAAAGAGGCAGAAAATACTTTCAAAGATAGTAGCATGGTAGAATGTACATTATAAACATATTTTATACCAGTATGGTTTTAGGTCATATTTACCCATTGTTATCTGCTGATATTTGAGTTTTCTCTCAAATTGTGCCAGTGCAAGGATGTTATAATTAGGGTCATACATTTATGGTGAATAAAAGATCAGAATTTTGGGGAAAAAAAAAAACTGGACACATTTTGGGATCAACAGCAGTATATAAAATGGCATTTTGGTGTTAAAATAGTAAATATAACCCTAAATTTGATTTAGAAACTATACACATTACACAAAATAAAAATTTCATTTCTAACAGAACATTAAGTTTATTCCTGTGTGAAGGAATCAGTTTTTGCCTCTGAAATATTTGCAGCAGAATTAATCAATTTCTGTGATTTTGCATAACTCTCAGGATAATTCTGACTAGTTAAGTGTTGTGTTGTTAAACACTAAATTTCATGTTTAAGAGTTCATTTAGCATCATTTTGTGACTAAACATGGCAGGAAAAAAGTACCTTATACCATCAAAAACATGAACAGTACTGTGTGTTATTTCACATTCTGTGTTTCCGTAAATAAAAAGAAATATGCATGTTTCTAGTTATAATGATCCCAGGGGAAGAATATGTTATGTAAGAAATACTAATTTCTTTCCTTTTTGGTGCCTCTTTTAGTTTCTTAGGTTAGGCAGTTAGATTGTTCTTTTTCTCTCTAAAAGTATTTACCAAGCAAATTGCATGAGCATACGTTATTTGATAAATACGGAGAAACTAGTACTCATTTTATCTGCGAAACTGTTTTCTTCTTCTTTGTTCTATTAATTTCAGTGGCCACAGCCACCATCCTTGTTGGAACTTGTACTGTTCCCTTCTTCCAATTATAAATAGGTTATTTGATTATTAAATTCAGAGCCTCCCTAAAAAAAGTGATATTCCTTTATCTTGTACTTGCTGTTGCTTATAAAGTTAGATGGGTTCAATGTCTCCCTCTATAAAAATTATTGACAAGAAAGCTGCACATGAGTAGGTTAGACACTCAGGTTCAACTGTAAAAGATGTCACAAGGAAAGTTAGGCATTTAAGTTCAAAGCCTCGCTCTAAAATTGAGGAGTCTCTCTTCCAACACATAGGACTGTGCAGGACCCCAAAATGTGAGTATTGGGATCGGGGGGGAAAAAATTCCATTCAAATCTCGATCACAGGAAATGATTTCCTGATCTTAGAAAATTCTGAAATGCCAAATGGTCATGTGCTAACAGTGATTCATTCTCACAGTTATCTGCATGACGAGTGTCAAAAAATATCTTGAAATCAGCAGTTTGCATTCCAGAATTGCAAAAATATTCATTTCAAAGAGAAATATTGCATTTCATTTAAGATTTTCAGAGTATCAGGAAATTCTGAACAGTTCCCATCACTAAAATTTCTTAATTTGTAGGAACATGTCCCATTGTAAACAGTATGCTCATATCTCATTGGGATCTCTCTTATTTCATGTTCCAACCCAAAAATGTGTCCTGCATATCCCCCTGAAATGTAACTATGCTTTAAGGGTCAATTTGAATGATGTCAAGTTATAGGTTAATTTGCTATGCCTTCCTTTTGATGAATGCTAATCTACTTGGACTGAAGGATTTATGACTTTTGCAAAATTATCATTATATTAGTAATGTTGATATTGAAGGTTTTTTTTTATGTTTCCACATACAAAGTACGTTTTATGGAAATGTACATATGCAATAATTAGAGGCATGCAAATTTAGTTTTTAATGAAAACACGAAATATGAAATAACATGCAGTAATGTTCATTTTTCATGTTTCTGAAAGGTCTGAGGTGCATTTTTCTACCCTGTTTTGTCACAAAATAATGCGAAATGAAGTGCAAAATGCGAAATTGACTCAAACACGAAATTTACCGTTTACATGCCGACGTGACACTTTCTAAAGTCTGAAGTATCCTGCGAGTTATGCAATTCACGGAATATTGATTAATAGTGCTGTAAATATTTGAGAAGCAAAAATGGACCCCTTTACACAGGAATAAACTTAATACTCTGATAACTTCATAAATGTGCTATTAGAAGGTATAAGTTTATTTTGTGTAATAAGTGCAGTTTTTAAATCAAATTTAGGATTATATTCACAAAACCAAAATGTCATTTTATATAGCACTTTTCATGTGATTATTCACCACTATAACACCGAAATTTTATTTTATTTACCGCTTTTGAACCCACAATCGACACTGTTTTTGTACCGAAATGTTGCTTTTTTATTTACCAAAGATATGTGCCTCTAGCAATAATTCACTATCAGCAGTGATTTCCTTTCATGTGATGGAAACTACACTTGCACTCCTTTATGTGTACACATATTTGTGTGTTTTCTTCTTGAAATGCCTTACATACAGTTCTGTGGTAGCGATTTCAGTTAAAAATAAGATGACAAATGGTGAAGTAATGCAAAAATTACCATAAAAACTTACTGTTAGTCATATTTTATGAAAATTTAATTTTTCAACACATTCCAACCTCCATTAACTCTGTAATTAGATGTTTCCATGCTCTAAAAATATTTGATATCACCTTAAAACACAATCTATATGAAAGATAAAAATGTTATGAAACTTGAGGGGGAAGTTTGGTATACCACACCGAAATCAATATGACAGAACAATTAATTCATTACTCTTATGCTGACATCTAATTAACAGGCTCAAATTTATGTCCATCATGTAATTCATACTTCAAAATGATTATCTTCATTAGGGATGAACCAATATCAAATTTTTACCTTTACTGACAAAGTACTGATAAATTCACCAATTGCAAAAAATAATGATGTCCCATTCTTAATGTATATATAAACACATCTTATCCGATTCTTAATGTATATAAATACATCTTATCAGATTATGCAACCAAAAGTAAAGAATGCTAATAGCTATTTACTTACTGAAGAGCACTACTTGCTAAACTAGTTTCTTTAAAATAGTATAATTGTTTTCAATTGCTACATATGGCTTTCAAATTCAAAAGCATTGAAAATGTCACAAACATTCCTTCTAATAAGTTGCCTTCTCTAGCAAGTCTCAAAAATTACAGTGTAAGGTTTGGGTAACCTAATTCAGTTGTATCTATGTCCTGGCAATGCCTATCAATGATTCTGATATTTTTGAGTATAACACAAAGAGTGGCAGGACATCTTCCCTTCACATTTTTAGTTTTTAACCTATGTAAGTTTTACCTACCTGTTTCTCTTTAATATGAAGATACAAAGCTTTGCAAAGTAAAGATGAGTCTACTAGAATAATGAGACAACAACAACACTTACACTTATTTTGAGTTCTGGTACTTTTCAGAACAATTTCTGTACTTGGATACTGGTGTTCATGACACTCTTTCAACTTAAACTCACTTAACTTCTGCTTAAAAATAAAAATCTGTACACACAACACTGTGAACTACTGTACAAAAGCCATTATAACAATACTAGATCTGTAAAATTATCAGCAATTTTACTGATAAATCGATATACCAATGTGCTATTATTGGCCGATAAATCATTACTAGCAGATTAATCGGTCCCATCCCTAGTCTTTAATAATTACTTTAGAATAATTACAGCTGGGTTTATCTGTTCAAAAGTTCAGTATAAACTCTGAATCGTAACAAAACTACTACTCATATTATTAAAAAAAGATTTAGTCTCGCCCTCTCCTCTTGTAAATTATATTAGAATAAATGTTATTGTAGAGTATTGTTCAACAAAAAATTGAATCATAATATTAACTCACAGAGGCATAGCCCACTCTAGGGATAAAATATTGCTTCTGACACATACTGATCACAAAAATGGACCTATATTATATGCATGAAAAAAAGTCCCCACCATTTGCTCAAACCTGTCTTAGAGAAAGCAACCAGTGAACTTAGAAGAGCGGTGATATAATGATTGGGAAAAGCTTACCGTAAGAGAAGGAAATTCTGTTTAACATACCAGCAGCAAGAAACTCAATGATGAGTAGATTGTGTTATAATCATCTCAGATAAAATGTTCTGGTTAAACACAGACATATCACTGGCTAGGTACAGAACATGTCCTTGAGCATCCCACATACAATGCAGCAACACAGATTAGTCCACTCTGCATCCTTCTGCTAGTGGCACATCTCGGAGACATGTACACTGCACCATAACTCAACTTGATTTATTTTTCAAAACCATCCCCTTAGTGAGTGGCAAAGAACTATGAAAGACAGCTGAATATACTTTACATTGTGTAAGAATTGAGTCTGTATCCTGTATTAAAAGAAATTCATACTTAATGTCCACGTCCAAAATTTGTATTGCAACTGGTTACTTATGGAAAGTTCATTACTGTAACAAAATTATGATAAAATGTGTTACTAAAAACCACGAAAATGCATGGTAACCCACGCAGCAGTTTCCAAAACACAGACGCCACTCACTATGGGTGTTGCAAGGCACAAGATACTTAACACTGGAAGGGGCACTTGTGTAACACTGCATTCAGAATTTTTCCTGAAGATGATTAAGCATCATTTCAACTACAAATTACTTTTTAAAAATTTTTGATCTACACTTCCACGTAAAACCACAAGATACTTCTGATTTATTATCACTTGAAAGTACAAACAAGAAGGGGGAGGTCTCTTGTCAGGACAGTCCAATTAGGCAACCTGAAAGGATGCCTAACTGAGGAAAGAAGAAGAGCACTGGGTCTCATTGCATTATTCTTCCCGATATGGTTTCAGGCATGCCATCTTCTCATTTGCTGTTGATGACAAAACCTAGAACATTAGCAAAAAATACAGATGAAAGACCAGCATGCTATTTCTAAGCACCATTCCCTAATAACTTATTCTTGAAACACTGAAGCACATTGGAGCACATTTTGCCTTCCCATTAATGTGATTACTGTATCATGCTGCTATGTGACAGCAGTCCATGAGCCCCTATATTCAATACAGCCCCTGAGTCCCCAAGAAGAACAGAGTCCTGTGTACCTCCCAGATTCACGCCCACGCCCACCGAATGATCTTGGTGGAGGTCGCCCGCGCATATCTCGTCTCCGTGATGTTCGTGGACGAACAATTCTTGATGCCTCTTTTGACTTCCGCAAAATAGGTGTCATATCTATACCATCATCCATTGGGAACAGTCTGCACAGTTCTTCTGCAACACGAGGTTCGATTTCCTTTAATAGAAAATAAGAAATATTAAATAGATAAACGAAGCTATGTTTTGCAGCACATTTTAACATATATCAACAAATCATACTTTAAGATTCAAAAAATATGTCAAGAAGCAATAAAATTACACCAATAATAAAAGATGGTGTGTCTAAAAACCACTCACACACAAAAAAATATTTCTTGTGTGTGTTTGATTACTTATTTTCTTTTAAAATGTTGCTTTTTAATTTCAAACAAAATTGTGGCACTGGCTGCTCCCTGCAACAATCATATTTTCTTCTCTCTTTATGGCATTACTGTGAGCATGAATCTTACAAGTCTGCATATATACTACTTCCACAACATGTACATTAGGTACTTTTGTCAAAATTTAATGATTTACAAATTTTTGGAAAGCTTGATTACATTAAAAAAAAACATGGAAATGTTTCATACTTGGCCATCTCGTCCTATTTTTACAGGCTTGCCATCATTCCACGGATTATATAAATGTTGAGTCTTTGTAAATGATAACTCTTTCCTGAAAAAAAAAAAAAAAAAAGCAATCATAAAAATGAATCTTCAATCACAGCCATCATCATAATCATTAATATTAATGTCTTAAAAGCAAGACAACAGGATGTAAACTCAAATCAGAAAAATACTAGTTCTTACACCTTTCATTACACCCATATGCTAGTTTACATGAGTCAAAGTTGTGGAGGCACATAGTGGTTCGGATCCCACTTTAAACTGTAGGTCCAGTCCCAATTAGCCTTACTGTGCATAAAGTGGACTTAAAACACCAAATCAATCCAATCCAATGAGTCAAAGTTGAAATACTTTTCAAGAATTGTTCATTCGAATAGATATTTTGCACAAACATTAAAATACACATTACAAAACAGTTTTCTGATGAGTATATAATTATGAGCTGCAAACAAAACAAAAACAAAAGATAGATGCTTCCCTGCTGAATAGTAGTTTTTTTAAACTTTCTTTCAGTCTTAACATCAAGAACGCTCAATAGTGTCCTTTTTTCCTGGTCCCGCTGGCCTCATTATGTATTTAAGCCAGTACTTCATATATAAACTTCAAATTAGCATGTGTATCTTCAGGGAACAGTTTCTTTTTCTGACTCTCTTCTTAACAAGCTTTCTGCTATTATTAAATTAACCTTTCAAATATTATGTGGATTCAATAAACAGACATTGGTTTTTGGGGGCAACACGCCTCATTTGTATATATCAAACATTTCAATTTTTTTTACAATTTCTTGGTATATGATATTTAAAAATTACATTGCTTATGAACCCTTCAGGTTGATACCTTGTATTATTGCATGATACTTTTTTTCTTGGGGTTTGCTCCCAAGTGTTTTTTTTTTTTGTTTGTTTGCTTGTGTTGTTGAACCTACTGTCAACATTCACAGTTCAAAAGTGTCTAAACAATTCGAGTGACCCGAACAATGTTTACGAGGGATTGACAGGGAATCTTGAATATGCCTTTGTGTTTTTTTTATTAACGTGTGTCAAGTTCTTCAGCACGTGCCGAGTGCCGTGTGATAAACGTGTTTGACGTCAACACCTGACATGAGAGACTGCTCTGTCAAGTGCCAGCTGAAACTGTATAGTACACCCATCGCTTAAGGACACAGGAAACTTGTGTTGTGTTTATTTTTTGGTTGTATACCAATTTTTGCCTTTTTGATTGTTCCCTGGTTTTTGTTCAAATATACTGTCTTCTATCCTTGACTGGACAGGATGGTACCCACAACCAATTTTCCTTTTAAGCAGCATGTTTACAAAAATTAACTTGCCATCATACCACGGATTATATAAATGTTGAGTCTTTGTAAATGATAACTCCTGCGTGAATCTAATTTTTGGCCCCAGGCAGGTGTGCCCTATCACACCATAGCCATGAGTCGAACCTAGGACCTGGGCAGCATAAATAAATAAGCTAATCATGTTATAAAAAGAGTCCTGCTTAAGCAATGGAAAAGAGCTTCTTAAAAGCTAATCATGCCAGCGACCTTCAGCGGAGTTTTTCAAACTTCGCTGACATTGTATTAGGTCGGCACAATATGAAAATCAGGAAATCAGCATTTTTCCTCAGAATCGCCATTGCCAAAGGATGCGATCGAGTCAACTGTCTTAACGGTCGATAGTTCAAATTTCATTTAAATAGGTCGCGTGAAAAAATCTCTTGCTTAGTTGTCTTCAATTTTCCATCAGATGAAGTAGTTACAAAAGAACTCAGTTTCTACTTGCTTTCAGTTTACATTGAATCCAGTTATCACGAGAGAGCTCCATAGTTGCCCTAAGTCATTTAGAATATCAGTCTATGAAAGTGAGTTTGGAGCCCAGAGTTGCTCCATCGTCACTTTTATTACAGAGTAGGGCCACTTTGCGAGGATCAGCGGAGAAGAGATTGCAGCAGAACTACAGGTAAACGAACATTCCTTATGTCTTTCCTCACCCCGCCTGTTCAGTCAAGTGTAGTGTTTTTAAATAGGTGTCCATGTGTTGTTATTCACAGGGCTAGCCCCCTTTCTCTTAAAACTAGGGATGGGACCGATTAATCGGTACTCTATCGGTATCGACCGATATAGGCATATCGGTGTATCGATAAAATTACCGATCCGATATATCGATAAATATCTTATAATTTAGTGCAAAATTCTGCCATTTTTTGTAATTTTTATGGATAATCTCCATGCCCTACTTTCTGAAAAAGTAAATGTCTAAATATTCAACTTCTTTTGCATTGCAATCAGCTCGAAACACACATTTATTATGGAGATCATTGAAAATTTCAGGGTCTTCAAGGACCATTTCTAATTTTATATCGGATCGGTAGAATATCGGTTATCAGTATCAGTAAATTTTATATCGGTACTGTATCGGTATCGACCAAAATTTCATATCGGCCCATCCCTACTTAAAACATTCCTCTGGCTTAGCAAGCGAGTGGCCAAAGGCTGTCATAGCCTATCTATGATCCCCTAAAGCTAAACAATCTGGTGTTTAGACAATATATTTACAGCTCTTCATGAAAAATGTTTGAAATTGAACCACACCTTTCCTATAGGAGACAATTTCATGAGATTGTTATGTTCTTTGGTTACATCACATTAATATTCTTATATTTTGAAAGGCGAATAGCCAGTCATTAGTTTTGAAAAAATCAATTGCAAACAGTAATTATAAATTAAGTTCACTTTCAGCATTTAGTGTATCAAGATTTCTGATAAAAGACTTGTTTTATACTTACAGAACACAGCTGTTCTTTAGAACACACTTTTTGAACAGAAAAGTATACACAATATTTACATATAGAATACTAAAGGTACACATTGAACTTCTCTGGCATACATCAAAACACCATTAAAAATATTGTCTGAAAAATAATTGCTCACCTACAAATCCAGTCCACTTTAAATACACCACCTAAAGCTTTTGCTGAAAGACCAGGTGGAAGAACCCAGGAAATAGGAGGAACATCTCTTCGTGATTCACTAGCCAAACGTGCAAACCCTAAAATAGGGATACAATAGATTAAAACCCAGATTACACTGTGATTTTTAGTAATTCCAATGCTGATTGGAGTTTATTTCATGTTTATTAAGCCTTAGCAGATACCAGATGCCAATAATTTTTACTGATACATGCTGCAACTTGCACATGTCAATTTAAATTTAATCTGCATTACTTTACGGATGTCAAAGATAAGAAACAACTACAGTGGAAACTCACTTTTACATTCTTCAGGGGACCAAGTTGTAAAAATTTATAATATGGGAAAATGTAAATGGGGGTAAATTTTATAACATCTTATAATATGAAGATCATATAATTGGGGGGGGGGGGGGAGGATGTAAAATCGGAGTTCCACTGTACTTAACAGTAAGTAGAGTACCAACAGAAAATATATCCATACCACTAACCAATAGTGAATGAATCTGATGTAAGATTATCAAAAAAAAACCTGAACAAAATGCTGGACAGGAAAATTATTTATTTCATTATTAAAACCAGTGCTCGAGTAGAAATTCCTAGCTGGCTTGGAAGCTTCATTGAGTTTGGGGATATGGGGGGGGGGGGATGCTTATGAAAAACTTTTTAATTGAATACTGAATCAAGCTAACACAGAGAAAAATAAACATACATCTTCACAATTCTTTTGTTGTATGGACGGATTCAAAAGGTTTTGACCTGCATCTGTGGTTTTAGACTAAACTAATAGTTAATTCCTACAGTATAGCAGTCATTCCATCCAGGTTTGCATTTGAATGCCTTCAAAATACCTCCCACCTGAATTCACCCTCTTATAAATGTATGTGAACAACAAAATGTTAGAATTATGCACTAAATGACAAACTTTATAAACCTATCAGTTAATCACTTAATTCCCCTATTCCGAATAGTACTTATCAACTGATACAAAGTAACTATTACACTGGAACCTTGCTATGCCAATATATCAGTTTTGTCATATTGTATTTATGCATAACTGCGTTATTGATCGTTTTTGTGCTGTTATTGAACTCCCAGGATCCTGAAACAGAATTCAAATAATAATTTACATGCCTCCACGAACACATGAATTTAAAAGGTTTTGACCTGTCTGTGGTTTTAAACTGAACTAATACTTAAACAGTTAATACCAGTTTACAGCCAATTGTATAGGTTCTTCCATTTGTACATCCATATTTCCCACCAATTGTATAGGCTGTTCCATTTGTACACACATATTTCCCATTTTCATTGGAAGTCACAGAAAATACAGGAATTGCAACAGCTTTTATGAATTATAAGAACCATACATGTGAGTGAGCACCATCTCTCCTTATTTTACAAGTCATTTCATTTTATTGTAGCTTAAATATTTACCCCTTGATTGATACAGAGCATCCCTAACACTGAACAACAATCTTACAGACTAATTAGGCTTACAATAATATGCACTACACAATTGTAATTCTTGTAGGTTATATTTTAGCACTGAACTTGTCCTGAATAATATATACTAACAAAGAAAAGAGAACTGTAAAATTGTCATTTACATGAGATGAGCAGAACACTAAACCTTACACATGATATATACCTACAAAATATTTATCATAAACGAAACTTTTTAAATACGAACCTGCAAATTTCCCACTTTCTTTCACAGAAAATATTAATAGTACATTTCTAGACTCCCTGAATGCCTGATTAAGTTTCACCTCATTCTGTGGAGGAGTGGACCATACACCTTTAGCCTTGGAAAGGGTTACATTTTCAGCATTGTTACTCTTCATAACAAAAAACCTTGTGTCTCGAAACAAATAATTTAGCTTTGTCATATAATCTGCAATGTAAAAGAGAAAAAATAATGAATCATTAATTCAGAGAATTAATCCCTACAACCAACCCTTCCATGAAAAAAAAAGTACAAATCAAATGTGCAATCACTAACTGAATTATTACTGTGCTTCCTATATCATGTTCAACAAACATGGGGATACACAAATTTTATTGAAATGGTGAGTTTTAAGAACACAAATTCACCAATCATATAATGGTCAGAGGTCAGCAAGTGTGTGTCAACATCAAAATTTTCCTAATAAAAGTATTCATTAAGACTAACCACAATTTGAATGAGCAACAAACTGAAAGACATCATTTAAAAACACTCATTAAATGCTCAATTTTTGTCCTTTTCTTAATTTGTCATTTCTCATCCACTTTTGGTTAAATGATTAGATGATTAACCATGATTAAATGAAACTGATGAAAACACACTATCATCTGATCTCATCAGTGACATGTGTCCACTTTTGACTGGTTGCCTACTGTGTATCACATCTAAAAACACCCATCTCAATACATAACAAAATGTTGACTAAAAAATTATTTCATTTACGGGAGGTTTTTCTAAGTTTTTACAGTTTAAAGTGAAATCTCAACATACGACTGTGTGTGCTTTAGTGAGTCTTGGCTCAATTCTGATATCTCGTGTGTTGAAATTCCCCTCTATGAGCAGTTCGATGTTTACCGTAAAGATTGTGAAATGCGCAGTGGTGGTGGTGTTATGGTGTGTGTGAACAAGAAGTGGCACAGCAAGATACGATTGGATTTACAACGAGACTGCAAATTACTCTGGATAGAAGTTGGATTTACAACGAGACTGCAAATTACTCTGGATAGAAGTAAGTACTAACCACATAGAAAAATACTTATAGGTTGTTTCTATCGGCCTGATAGGCAGAGTCCCAAATAACTCTTAGAGTGTTGCTACGATTCCACTTTGGCAGCTCTGTCCAGCCACGAAGTTATTTTGTGTGGGGATTTTAATATATGCACATAAAGTGGAATAATGCTGTAGATGGCATACCAGCCACTGGAGACGAAGACTGGTTCATAGACAATTTTATTCATGGACTGGGTCTTCTTCAACACAACATGTACAATACGAGAAAAGATAAAAACCTTGACTTCATACTGTCCTTGTTTGAAACCTGTGACGTCACGCCCTCTTTGAATCTGCTTCAGTCGGACCACGAGCTGTGCGCTACCTTCAAAATCCCAGTGAAAGCGGGAGGCTCCCCTTCTGCACCCCCAGGCATAAGATTCCACTGTGAAGAAAACACTGTGGGATGCCATCCGTCGAGCCATTGACCTTTTCAACTGGAACCTGCTTTCTGAAGGGTCCGTGACCGAGACTGTCGAACTGTTTACAGACGTTATTCATGCCCTAATTCAGGACTATGTGCCACATAAAACAATGAAAAGTAAAAAGTTTCCCCCGTGGTTCGATAAAGAGTTGCAGCATCTGTTGCACAACAAAAAGAGAGCATGGCAGCTGTGGAAAAGTTTCCCCAATCCCCACACACACAACACTTTCAAAGCACTTCGTAAGCATAGTAAAGACCTTATGAAACAGAAATACACAGAATATGTAAACACAGTCACAAATGAACTCCTTACTAATACGAAGAGATTCTGGACATTGATAAATTCTCAGAGACAAACCAAACGCATCCCTTTGGAAGGAACACACAATGGAATTTCAGCTGTTGGTAATGATAGAGCTGAACTATTCAATCAAACATTTCAAAATAATTTTGTTTCAAATTATGTTTTAGATCACCCGCCTATCAAATCTATCTATTCTCACTCTCTTTCTACCATCTTTACAGAACCAGGTGAAGTCTTGCACTTCCTTACCTCCTTTTCTTCTCACCAAGCATCTGGACCAGACAATATTCCTACTATTTTCCTTCAAAAAACAGCTCACTCACTTGCTACTTCTCTTGCAATGTTATACAATAGGTGCTTCTCTGAAGGCTGCTTTCCCACTCAATGGAAGAAAGCAAATATCATTCCTATTTTTAAATCTGGCAATGCAAACGATACTACATGTAACAGGCCCATTTCTCTCCTTTCCACACTTGCTATTGTCTGTGAAAAGGTTCTAAAAAATAGACTTCTGAAATTCACATCCCCTTACATTAACCCAGCACAACACGGCTTTCTTCCAAATTCTTCATGCCTTACCAATCTGTCTCCTATGCAATCCTATGCCATAAACGCAATTACTAATCGTTAACAGTTGGATGTTGTGTACTTTGATCTGTCCAAAGCTTTTGATTCAGTGGATCACCATTATTTACTGCATAAATTAGCTAACAGATTTAATATAACTGGAAACACATTAAAAATAGTGAAAGACTATCTAAGAAATAGACAACAACGTGTTATACTTCCTGGAACTAATTCTAACTGGCTTCCTGTTATATCTGGTGTGCCGCAAGGAAGCGTTCTTGGCCCTCTGTTACTTGTATTATATCTGGATGATCTCACAGACCTCTTTAATTCCCCCATCTCAAGCACAATTCTAATGTTCGCTGATGATTGCAAGATTATGAGAGAAATAAAACAGCCATCAGACATCCAACTTCTCCAAAATGACATAAATAGATTCTCTGAATGGTGCAAGCGATGCATATTAACCACAAACCCTTCGAAATGCTCCTATATAACAATTTCATTGTAGCAAAACATTCTTGAACACTCACCGACATCACTCTAGCAAAGAAGCACAACACCGAGATCTAGGTATCCTCATAGATTCTAAACTAACTTTCGATAATCACATATTAACCATCACAAAAAAGGCAATGCGTATGCTAGGCTTACTTTACAGATTCACTGAAATTCATAACCTGAAAGCACTTTCCATTTACTTCAAAACTTTTGTGTCCCCCATTCACCCATCTGGAACATGGCTGCCCCTTCTCATACCTCCAAGATCGAGCGTGTTCTCAGCTCCTCTCTATCGTTCGATATAGAGTGCCGGCCCTGAGAGATCTACCTAACAGAGATATGCTTATAAACTTAAAACATAAATACTCCAGAAGCACGTAGATACGTTGCAGATATGAAATTACTACATAAGATAATTAATGGAAACCTAAGATGCAGCATCCCACTCCACGAACTCTCCCTCAGAGTGCCCAGACATAAAACACGGAGCAAGGAAACTTTCCACACTGCAACTCCAAGACTCTCACTCATTCAACGTTCACTATTTCATAGGCTACCAAATCAGTTCAATGTAATCTCAAACCAAACCGATATATTCAGTTCATATTCATCTTTTATCACCAACATAGAAAAAATTGTATATAAGTAATGCTTTTGTAAAACACATCTGTTTACCTTGGAACTGTCTCGACTTGTTTATGTTTATTTTTATATTTTGTTTATTTTATTTTATCTTGTTTCGTGTGTTCATTTTAACACTAGTGTACTGTTTTACTGTTGTTTCTTTCCGGTTTAAAATGGCTTCTGCTGTACTGGAAATTTCAATAAATAAATAAAAAATCCAGAACCACTTGATTGCAAGGCAATTACATTACCACTACACCATCTTGGAGGCCCCAATGTTTCATGTGTTTAATATTTTTATCTGAAGAACTATGTATGATAGGTAATATGTATTGTACTTGCAACAGTTTCATCGAGGTCACACTCTTTCTTATTCTTGTGTGTCCTATTTCATGGTCTGACATTATCAACATGCACCAAAGAATATGAAACAAAGTTCATAATTACCATATGATTTTCCCTTTCTTCCTGATTTGGACCTTTTCACACTGTGACCTAAAAGAGAAATTACTTGTTATTCAAACCTGTTGAAGATGTGTGCTTTTGCCCAAATTTTTGCATGCAAGATAAATCCACTAATGGACTGTAGTTACATAAAGTTAAGTCTCTCTACAACAACGGCTCCAGGAATAATGCCCCTCTCAAAACTAACTACCCTTTTTCCCAGAAACTGAAAAATTTGGGGTAAAAGTAGGTTGAAAATTTGAAGGAAATTAGCCAAAAACACCTATTCTGCACTTACTTTGGTCACTGCATTGAGATTCTCTTTGCAAGTGCTGACCTACATGTCCTTGATACAACATTTGAGAGGTTCTGTTTTCTAAAGTTTGTGATGGTAATTTTTACCACGATATTTACTGGAGTTGTAATTGGGAGGATACCCACTGTTAAAATAATAAAGTATTATTTCTGAAGAATTTGTACCTTTCGAACAAGCAGCTGTTATACTAGGATGATCAATGCATGGTTTCATGCTTCCATGCTCCACTTTTTCAAAAATTGATATCCAAAGGTGCATCAAATGGTACGTGAGGGTGTATCATTTGAAGCACAAGAGGTTTACTTATTAAAAAATGAATTATTATTTAGTTAATACAACATGCAAATTTGTCACGAGAGCCATTCAAAAACAGCCTAAGCACAATTTTAATGCAATTTTGAATGTGGGGGTCAGGGGTGTGAAATATCGATCCAAATTCCAATATTGCCACTTGGAAAGAACAATCTTTTCCCAGGGAAATGTGAAAGTTTGTAGAATCAAGAGTTAACTGTGTGTATATACAGGGGATGGACAAAAATATGGAAACACGTGGTATAAAACAGGTAGCCATTTCAAACACGATTTTCGTCTGAATGGTAGGTGGCGCTGTGGTCACTGGCACTTCCTGCGAGGTATACACCCTGGCCAACCTGACAGATGGGCCTGTTACAGTTCAGCGACTGGTCCGTGCAGGTTATCGTGAATCATGTCACCACGGCTCCAAAAGTCACTGCTGAGCTGAATACAGTGCTTACAAACCCTGTTAGCATGAAAACAGTCAGAAGAGAACTCCACAAGCAGGGTATTCATGGCAGATCTGCAATTCCCAAACCACTCGTGACTGTTGACCATGCTGTTAGATGGAGACAGTGGTGCAACACCCATAAAAACTGGACAATGGAGCAGTGGAAGACTGTAATCTGGTTGGATGAGTCATCCTTTACATTGTTTCCAACTGCTGGCCGAGTGTACGTGTGGAGAATGCCAGCACAAGTGTACGATACAGATTGTCTGTTACCGAAGAGTGAAGCATGGCGGTGGTTCAGTTATGATTTGGGCAACCATCTCCTGGCATCATCACCCTGCATGGACATGTCACTGCCAGGGACTACGTAACCATTTTAAGTGACCAGCTGCATCCCATGGTGCAAACTTTGTTCCCAGATGGTGATGCCGTGTTTCAAGATAACAGAGCCCCTGTTCATACAGCTCACATCGGCCATGGCCTCCACAATCAGCAGACCTCAATATTATTGAGCTCCCTGTGGTCGGTTTTGGAGACCAAGGTGCGATCCTGCAACCCACCACCATCGTCTCTACAACAACTTGCAGCTGCTTTGAAGGAAGAATGGTACAATATCCCTTTGACAACCATATGCGACCTGTATTTGTCCATTCCACATCGACTGCAGGCCATTCTGCATGCCAAAGGTGGTCCTACTCGATATTAATTAAGGTAATGTGCATTTCTGCAGCTGTTTCCATATTTTTGTCCATCCCCTGTATAAATAAAATTATATATTTAAAGATACCAATAAAGTGCCAACAATGGATTTCGCTATGCCATTCATGCAATTCCTGTCCGTCCTTCGAAGAATATCATGAATAAATAATAAATAATTATAGATGTTTACTGTGTGCATGGGTATGTTTGAGAATACAATTTGCCTGTATGTGTGTGTGTATTTGTTTATATATGAGTATTTACATGTGTATAGTTATAAATGCCTCAGTCTGTATATAGATATGTACCTTGTTCTACCTCAGTGAATATCATTTTTGGATTTATGTTCTCTAGAATACTTCTGCTGGTGTTCTTTATGAAACGATTATTGTAGTTTTGCTCTCCTTTTTCTTCTATTGTTTTTGTATTGTTGGAATTATAATTTTTTAATTGTTTAAAATATATATATATATATGTAAGCCTATTGTAATTGGAGCGAAAGCTCTGTTATAGGTGAAATAAATAAATAAATAAATAAATCAAAACATGAAAGTTACTTTTACTATTGTAGAAAATGGTAAAATTGTTTGTGCAACTGTTGAATTCCTTGGTTAGATTTCCCAGATGAATATTGGCAGATAAAAATAAACTGCATACTCCAGAATTCATTTAAAAAAAATATGTTTTTTTTCTTCCCCAATTTACAGGAATAATGGATTGATAAAATTGTCAGGTATTTTACGTTACCAGGAAAGGTATATTACGATACAAAAGCTCACCATTCCAACCATATACAAAAGTCTGACAAATATTTCATTCAAGTAGCTGATTTCTAAAGGTAAAAGTGTACTTACTAGAAGACAGACTTCTTCTATCACGGGAAGATCCTCTTTTTCGCTTAACACCTCTGTCATCTCGAGTGGTTTCATGAACTGTAAACAAATGAAAAACTTACAATTGATGACAATGAGCACATGCATAACAGAAAAATTTCACGAGAACTCTCAACAAATCCAAACTCTAATTAACACCTCACACAAAAATGACCAAGTGCACAAAACAAAGATACCTATGTTACCACTGGTCAAAACATTCAATCAATGCTGGAACCAAGAGGCTGGAACACAATTTCTGTGCAGGTATATTGGTTGGTTGGTTGGTTGATTGATTGATTGATTTTGTTTATTTTACTTCACTTTTCTGCCACTTTTAGCTAATCGTGAAGATTAGAACAAGTGATATGATAAAATTAATGAAGGGACACTCACAAAGAATACCCATGCCGGGATTCGAACCCAGGACCCTTGGTGTCATAGTGTGCTGTGCTAACAACTCTGCCACAGAGGCTGGCCAGTGTATAAGTGTACAAGAAAAAACACAATACAGTGGACCCCCGATTTTATGCTCCCCAGTTTTACTGCATTATACATTTAGCCTTCCCAATTAAGCAAAAGGGTATAAAATTTTCCTCAATTTTAAACTTTTCCACATTTTAAGCTCTTTCACCTTGGTCCCCTGAAAAACTTAAAATCAAGGCTCCACAATAGCTTTCTGTCAACTTGATAACATAACTGTACAACACAATGAAAATCCGCTGCAGAGCAATACAATGGGACTTATTAATATTAAACTCTTTTACTTGCTTTGAATTCTTCGGAAGCTTCAGTACCCACTTTAATGTTACCCCAGAAAATAGTAACGTGTATTGGAAGATAAACTGGGAATAAATCTGCATTGGAGAGTTAACATTCCATTCCAGTATCTTAATGATATTTCCCAGTTCTGGATATTTGAAAAAGGCTCACATTCTTGAGAAAAAAATCCTTTAAAGACTAGATTAACCCAAATATTCGTTTACAGTGATAAACAACTATGTTTATTGTAATTAGCATTTACATTATACAGTAAAAACTGCATATCCTGGAACCTCTGATCAGAAGGAAACCTGTAAAGACGGGAAAAAAAGTCCCCAGAACGGATCAATTTTATACCTGAAAATGACCTGCTTAAGGTGGAAACCTCCTTAACGTGGAAACAGAACACCATTTAAAGACCAAAGAGATGTTTTTATTCTCAGTAAGACGGAAATTTCTTCCTTTATTTCTTTCACTCGCAAGAAAACAATGCAATACTGTAAGTGGAACATGCCTCTGTTGCCACTCGCTTATCGGTAACATTGTCGATATGAAAGAATGCGCTACAATACTCATAGCTGTTACGATTCAGTTTCTTTCTTTCATCTCTTACCCTCTTTCTCCACCTTTCTTTGTTTATTTCTCCTCTGTTCTTTCGTCATCTTTCTATTTTTCTTGTTATCTCTCTTTGTTTCTTTCTTTTTTTTTCTTCACTTATATCTCAATCTTTCTTCAACTCTCTTATTCCATCTTTCAATCTTTCTCTTTCCCTCTATGCACATCGTGCTAAGATGCCAGGGGAACCGGGTTCGAAAAGATACATAAGTACGTACTATACGTTCTTACAATACTGTAAAAAGTGTACCAACATGTTGTGTAGTTACATAATTGTAATCTCTGCTATGCTTATTGCAACTGTATCACAGTTTTATTCATGTACGTATATGCATTAGTACTCTACAATATACGTAATGTGAAATGTAAATCTGTCTTTCCCTTATTTCCTGCAGCGCTCTATACTGTATTTAAAGTCAACCCCGTATAAGAAGGAAAACTGTTAAGACGGAAAATTTTGCTCGGAACCATCATGTTCCGGGATAGACAGGTTTTACTGTATAACAAAAGTTTATTAAGAACTTGATATGTTATTTGATAACAACACACCAAAGTTTCTTCTTACACAATCTCTGATGTTTCTTTCAAGATTACAGACAAAATCTTGCCCTTTTCATTTACAACATTCCTGGAAATAAACAAAACTACATAATTTCAGATACTCAAATCATGTTTACATACCTGATTCAGATCCTGAGCTTGAGCTCATGCTTGGTTGGCTTGAGCCACTCCCAGACTTTCCTGATGAGGAAGAGCTCACCTCACTACGTGTATCATACTCCGGCATGTCTTCATCTTTAATATCGTCCCCCATATTATCTTCACTGAAACTCAAGTTAATGTTTTCTACTTCTCCACTAGTGTCTCCTTCAATTTCACCTTCAGCAACCTGAGATCTTCTACCTGTAACATCAAATAATAAATATCACTCAATTCAGGTAACTCAACAAGAGCAGATACATCTAATATGGTTCAACATACAAGGGCCTGTATTTTAATCACCCTTGCCCCCAGTCCTTCGAACAGGCTTTCCTGCCATCCAGCCCATAGAAGAGAATGGACACAATGAATTTACAAGGGTATTGACATTCCAACCTGTGTACACTTAAAGGTAACCTCACATGTCAGTTTTCTTTAACACCTGCTAGGTTTGGAATACCCAGCTAAACTTGCTCTGAATGAAGTGGCTGTCTAGCAATTAGTTTTTCAAGCTACTCATCACCAAATTGACAGCTGTGTTGCCAACTTTTGAACTTTATTTAGCTCCCAAAATCCAAAAAATCTCCAAGATGATTTCACTTTCTCAAGAAAAAATCTCAAAATGAAGCCCATCTAGTGCAGATAGCCTGCATAGAAATAAATGCACATAGATATTCTACTCTAATAAGTTCATGTTTCATATACTGTCTTGCCCGTGGCAGACAGACAGGTGGCGAAATCTATCACAAACGAAAACTGCATTTATTAGAGTAAATTGCCTATCTTTGCATAACCACCAAACAATAGATACAATAGTTATTCCAGTTCTTTTTTAAGTGGAGCAAATAAATGCTCTTTTTCTGCCATGATATCTCAACCTGTTCAATAAAGAGCAATGTATTAATAGTAAGATGATGATGTAACCACTGGATGAAAATAATCATACCACCACCTTAATATTTACTCATTTACACTGGATGATTTGTAACAATATATATATATATATATCAAAAGGTGAATCGATTCTCTTGGGCTATCGACCAGATGAGTTCTGGAAAGATTTCGAAGCTTTTGAGCGCTAGCATACTCTCATCTGCAAGGTAGAAGTGCAGTGCTGAGTGTAAACCCGGTTTATATGTATTTGGAAATGGAGGTTCCTGGTGAAGATGGCTGACCAATCGGGAGCAGTGTGTGTTGCATGCACACTGCTGGTTGACTATCACTAACCAGGCCAGGTCCAGTTCAAGCCTCATGGCCCAATTTAGATTCTGATATTCCCCATGAATGGCTAGTTTCTTTGATAATGTGATCCCAATATAGTTGAATGATTTGGCAATAATTTCCATCATAATAATAATAATCCGTGGCTTGACAGGCCTGGAAGCACCTTGGCCTATCTTCCGATTACCAGTCTCCCTCCTACAATCCTACCTAGAGGAGTGGAGTTCTTCAACCGGTAATGGGGTGACGTGTGGTCAGCATGTCGAACCCCCAGCCCTTATAGGAGATTTCAGAGACCAGATTACGCTACTCACTTGTAGCTCCCTAATTTTCTCATGATGGTGGGTTGCCACTAGTCCTATACACAGGCCGAAAACCCAGAGACTGAACCCATGTGGACTCTAACCCATGCCATCCCACAGTCAGAGTCCAAAGCACAGTGCCTTACACCGCATGGCCACGGAAGAGGACAATTGCTGAAATATATTCAATGGCCTTGATTGATTAAATGTTCTGCTATTCCAGATGTAAATTCTTAATGTAACTCTGGTTGTCCTTCCTGTTTGACCAATGCAGTAAAGCAGGATAATTGAACAGCAATGCAGAGAACACCCAAGTTACATCAAGAATTTCCATTGGGCAGTTGGGAAGTGTAAAACCCACAAATTTAAAAAAAGGATTTGTATACTGGAATAATGGGTTTCTCCTGTACAATTTTATACCCTTTTTTAACATTCATATGAATGAACTTTAAAGGTATTTTCCTTAGTTCTACTACAGATGTAATAAAGTAGAACTTCCTGGAAAATTAAAAAAAATAGAAGGGAACAATTTAGCTTGTAAATTTAAACTGGCTTACCTCCCAATGATTCTTCTGTCAAATTCCCTATATCGTCACACAAGATCTTCTTCCTGTCAGGTGAATTTTCTTGTACTACTGCCTCACTATCACTTAATATTTGATCCTGCTCTAGTTGTTCAGTCTTTATATCAATATGCTCCTCCTCTTCTACATTATGAGTGAAAAAAATGAAAGTAAAATCAGATAAAGGGACAAGTATGATAAAATTAGTAACTAAAGTATCATAAGATCATTGATGTTAAGTGCATTTAGAACAAAATATCGAAAACTGGCCTACATCGACAAAATATATTTTCAAAGTGAACAGGATTTCACGTTAATAGTACCTTTACAAGTAAGGTGCATGGAAACCTTAGTAATTTGCTTCAGTATATGTACAAATTGAATTTATTCTCAAAGGAATTTGCTTCAGTATATGTACAAACAGAATTTATTCTCCAAGGCTGCATAAGGCTATAAAAATAAAAAAATTGTAAAGATGAGGATCATCAAATGGTTCAGAGAAAAAAATCTTGATCCCTACATGCAAAAGTGAAATTTTTAAACTAGGACTGAGAGGATGTCAATGTCACCGTATCGGGACATATTTGAAAGTACCAATTGGAATTTTTAACATGATACCAGGTGATAATTTTTTGGATTCACGGCATCTTCCAGAATCCACAAAAATTCTGTATGGCACTTTTGCTGTCTAATTATCCCGTAAATTATTTAAAATGAGTATTTTAATTAATTTTACACCAACATAGTGTTACAAAAATGAATTTCATAAACAAGTTATACATTTTTCAGTATTCTGATTATCTATTGATGTTTTAAAGCAAAACTCTAGGTAGAGTGACGTATAAATATTTTGAACACAACTTTTATTTGTAACAAAACTCAGTATCAGAATCGGCGAGAGTATCAACATCAGTATGGTTTTGATTAAAAGTGGTATTTGCTCAGATCTATTTAAAACTAACGCCACACCCCCTCAACACCTGCTAGAGTCAAATTCTTGATACTGCTGAACACAACCTGAAATGCAAGTAACATGTTGCCAAAATGGTGCCATATACAGGAAAACCTCGTTAATTCGATATTGGTTAATACGAAGTACCCTTTAATCCGAAGTTCTTCCCATTCCCCAGCCGATAAGATAGGATTTATAATGTATTTCAGTACGGATAAATCGAAATACGGATAATTTTTAATACGAAGTTGTTTACAAGACCGTTCCGCAAAACTGGTTTCACTTAATTCGAAGTAGAAGTAGACACCTGCGTAAGTCGACAAGAGACGATCGAATGTGGAGAGAGCTTGGACGTTATTTTAACTTGACCTTGACATGTTTCCTTGTCCTAAGAGCTGCTGACAACTCGAGGGAAGTAGCCCGAAATGCCCGCTGGACATTGACATTCTTTGTCAATGTGCATGGGAGGTCAAGGTCTATCCCCGCTGAATGCGCCACCTTGGAAATATTCAATAGTGCTAGATGAGAAATGCGAGATAAGATCGCACGAATGTTCCAAAATACAAGACGTGTGGCACCTGGAAGTCTCACCCATCTGTCTAGCTCTGAGCTCGATATACAGCAATTTCCCGTGAGCGAGCAACTTTTGGCCTGGTAGCCGACAACTTCCGGTAACCACTTTCATTAAAAGCATGTTCTTTGTGCCCTGTAGAACTTCATTAAAAAAAGGGAAACTGTTACAGATAATCAAAGCCACATAGGCCAACTAAAGATCGTCAACCCGCTTAATGCGTTGTCATCTAGGTTACCCGCAAAAGTTGACGTCGATCTTACGTATGTTGCAACTCTAGTTTCCCGTTTCATAGTGCCGGTCATAAAATTTTACAAAACGGTGTTTTGTTGTCTGCGTGACTTCTGCCCTTTTGCTATCAGCAAACTGGGGGGGGGGGGGGGTCCGTTGCTAATTGTTTCGGCCACAATTTTCTTGCTCGTGTGCGCACACTGGCTCCTTTCCTTTGGCATCTCAAATAAAGCAAACAGTTCTGAATATCTTCTTCAAAACGAACAAAAACCACATGATAAGTAAAAGAAAAGTGACCGACCCCCTTCCTTCTCCTACAACAGCTCATTATCCGCCACTGGTGTGCATGGTAATGCGATAATTGCAGAATTTAGGTCCCTCTTTCTTGTTTGCAGCTGTCTGGATAGGAAATATTGCCCGCATTATTGTCTGTTGCATGGTAAAAGGTAATGCAAGGATAATTTTTTTTTTCACACTGCTGATAAAAGTTCGATCTTCAACTGCCTTATCTTGAAAATGCCCATGATTTCCCTTCTGCCACCTGCTGCTCTAACTTCCAGCCGGTCTCATTGTGTTTACGCTGCAGCTGGCGCCAGTGTTTAGTCTAGCGTCTGGAAAGCTCTCGCTTGCCGGTAACTGCAATGACTCATCCAGTGCGAAGGAATAAGCGGCATTGTTTTGAATCTCACAAAGCCATATAATCCCCACTTTTCTTCAGAACCATTAGCGTGCTGCTGTTAAAAAAACAAACAAAAAAAACCGCAATGCTCAATGTAGGAACACGAGAGGAAAAGTTTTCGTGGAGCGAGTGTTTGACCTCCAGAATACTCCTGAAACCTACAATAAATTGTCGATTAATCTGAAAATACGCAAGTTTCGTAAAGCTTGTTTTTAGTTCATTTTATGCTGATGAGCTAAGCGGGATTAAATATACAGTTTGAAGTGGGATCCAAACCAGAGTAATTATCGAGTGCGGCATGTGTCCTAGGATACACATTCCGTGCAAACAGATCGCAAGTTGTGTGTTTACTTTTTCAGAGTGGATTACAATACAAGTTGAGGAAGAGTTTGAACTGATCCCTGCAAAGAGGGAGGGGGTGGGCCGATTATGAAGTTAACTGAAGCAAAGAATACGTGACTTTTTTACGATGTCTTTTTAACAGCCGAACCAGAATGAAATTTACAGCCCCGATTTTTTTGTTTTTTTTGCCAGGGAAAGGTTGTGTTCTCTCCCAACAGAATCTTCTCTTACCAGTTAATCCTGTAACGGACAATGTTCTAGTGAACGCACATAAAATCCAATATTCATTCTGTCCGATTATCTCCCGTCTCTTGCTTGCGCCAGTGACTACCGTCAACATTCTTCCGAGTTTCACTTCTTGCAGTAAACGAGATTGTTTTCCTTTCCTTAGGTCTCCGTGCAAACGGGTTTCTTATCAACTAAAATTGTAAGAATTTCGTGGAAGAGCAAGGACTTTGCACAATTAAAAGAAAATACCGTTTGTTAAAAGACTTTTTGCCACAACATGCATTCCGTGCATAACCGGTTGTATAACTAGGCAGGATAAATGGTGTTAACCGTCTCCTTGGAATCTTTGTGTCCGCGTTAAGCTCCGTGTTCTCATTTTGTGTAACATTTTTTACACTTTCTTTAAAACGTACAATATTATTATATAGTACATATAAAGCTTATTTTCTGAGCTACCACCAAGTATAAAAAATCCTTTGTGGGGGTAATTTATATTCTACTTTATTTACACCTGAAAACAGGCGCCATCTTGAAAAGTTTGGATAACTCGAAGTCGTTTAATACGAAGTTGACATTTTTTGGTCCCTTGAACTTCGTATTAACGAGGTTTCCCTGTACATCAAAAAAAATTTACAATAATCACAGTAGCTGGAGAAACATATATATTCAGCTTCAGAATTTTAGCTTGATTCACAATAACACGTTTCTGGAGAAAAAAGAACCTTCATCATTTCTATTGACACTATGAATTTTTAGTGCTGTTGTCATCAAAATCTCTAACTCATGTTCAAACAAAATGTAGCACACTGCTACAGTGCCCAGAGACCGTCAACTGCACAATTCCAAATTTTCAAAATTATCTTTGTAGTATAGCTCACTGTGTATAAAATAACCATTTCATATGGCCTCCTGAGTATTTATAAAGGTATACCTTGTTTCTCAGATTCTTCCTCCTCTATCTTGCTAGTGTTTTTCACAATTTCTTCTGTCTTGTCCTCCTCTAGCTGTAAGTCTTCAGAGTTCTCCTGTAATATTTAAAACAGCATTGTAGAATCAAACATTTTGAATGAACGAAGATAAAAATGTTTCTTTATGTCTAAAATAAATCAATAATAATGACATCAGTAAATACTAATACCTATAAAATTGTATGCATTCTATTGTGCGATTTTAATAATAGAAATGTTCAGTTTCAAGAATAAATTATACCTGGAGATACTTGGGGCATCTGCGCACTGGTCAACTTGCAAGGTTTTCACTCAACAAGTGGAATACTATCCATGTCAAAAATATTGAGCCCTCTGTTTACTTGCATGGAAAATCGTACTCCATGGGAGTGAGAGACTTAAATATGCCTCATTGGAAAGCCAGAAGTGTATAATTTTACACAATAGTAAGACAAAGTACTTTTAACTCTGGGTGTTCTCTATACAGACAAAACTGTTTCTAACAATGTAACTTTTTCTTGTGTTTTAATGTAAATCAGATTCAATTGTGTGTAACATCTTGTTGCTATCATTTATGGAACAGCCACAATTAATGCTTCATTAGACTATTGCAATCTCAATAATAGTCAGATCAATGCAATGGATATCCAAATAATGACTGTGGAATGAAAATCAATGTCCATATCTTATCTTTTCACAAGGCATGAACTGAAAACAACAGACAGCATTGTTCTTCTTGGCAACCAGCTCACGTGCTTTTGGCCTAGTTGCTACGAATGCACATGAAGTGAGTTGCCTCATGTTGCCCTTTAAATTCTGCTTCAAGCCAGCAGTTTGGACATGGAAAGTAAGCCAAAAGTTTTGGTTACTAAGCAAATTGTTGTACACAGGGAAGCATTGTTGAGATGCTGTAATTGATTCATGCCGTATTTTTCCTTTTAATCACTCCTGTGTTTTTGCCCGTAATTATTGCCTGAACTCTCCCACATCCATAACAATGCACTTTTCCTTGCATTTTCCTCAATGAAGTAGCTGTACATTGCAGGCACATTATTTTCTTATACAGAGGAGACTGCAAAACCAGTCCCATCATACGTCATGTGTGCATTTACCATATTTAGGAGTGTTAAATAATAATTAATATCTTTGGTCATACTTGAGATACATGTCAAACTTCTGGATTTGGATCAAAGTAAAGGTAAAGTGTTCCCCTGTGCTTAGCACCATGCCATGAAGGCGTATAGGGGGTGCGGGGGTAACGCCCCACACTTTCTTGATCCGGTCGTGAGTGGGGGTGATGTGATCAACACCACACCCCTGACTGCCTTTACCCCCCAGGGTTTCCCCCAGGTACCCATGTTATTCCACGCTGGGTGGGCACCGGGGCCGCTTCCAACGTTAGAAAAGTTCCCGGATTTGAACCGGCCGGGGATCGAACCTGGGACCTTTAGCATGGTAGTCAGACGCGTTACCGACTGAGCCAACGCGGATTTGGATCAAATGTGTTATATAAACAGGTTTTTATAATTTCATTGAATTTGCATTATGCATTTCAAGTTTGCACATTTCCCTAAAATTTCAATTTTTAAAGCATCTATAGTAATGATGTGCATTTCATTTTTTCCATTGAGGTGCAAAAATTATCCGACTTCAAGTATTCAAAATCTTGATATTATATCTACTATTGACTATGAACTGTAGGGTTCATTTTTGCAAAATGAAAGAAAAAAGTACAACTTTTAATGAAATTTTCATTATAATAAGAAAATGAAGTGAAGAATAATATTCAGATAATGCCTATCAAAAAATAGATACTTGAAGCTTGACACAATCTACAACAAAAGAAAACTCTACAGGGACCTCATGACAACTGCTTCCAACTGTAGGTAGTGGGGGCTATATTCCATGATATATTTTTTCTTCTTCTGGGAAACGTGCACATTTTTTCATGGAGCAAATAAGCAATGCTCATTAAGTGAAGATTGTTTTACTGTCAGATAACTGGGTGATGGTGCTTACTGAGTGCTCAGATACTTGACATGACATTTTAATCAAAAACTTCAATTTTACTCTCAAACTAAATAAACCAACCACTTTCAGTAACAGACCTATAATTAGTGGATATATACGACATATACAAGTAAATAAATAACTATGATAATGTAATAGGGGCACAAGTCCATCTGTCTGAATTTGATAATTTTTGCAAATTAAATGTTAATTTCCAAAAGCATGTATGCATTTTATTTAGGGAGAATTCATACCGAACATACACGCAACATGAGTGTTTCACACCAAAGAGACAAGGTGCACGCGACACTTTGTTTCTTTGCTCAGTTCGCATGATGATACCGATATAATTGCATCAATCAGTTTATTAGTCACCAAGAAAAATGTAACAAGAGACAATGTTAAATATAAATCACGTTGTAAAATTTGTGCAAGTTAATGAAACTAGGGAGAGGCATGTTGTGCATGAGAAAACAAAGAAATCATATGCACTGAACTCAAAACTGTATATGCTAGATTTTCCAGCCTAGATAAAGCAAAGACCTAAACATTAGAGAAATGGTTCTCAACCCTTGTGAAACCATGTCATGGTATATATATATATTTTAAAATCATTGTCTGGATCACAAGAATTTTCCTTGTAAACATCTTTCCAGTATTTAAGATTTTATACATGCATTAACATTATTTTGAACTAACATGTCTAAATATGCTGGCTTTTTTTAAAAAATAAAAGCAGTCACGTCCTAAATGGCCAAAACACAGCCTCTCTACATGATGTTGAAGGCAAATTACAGTCGATAACTGCACCAAAAAAACTGATAATGCGATGTTGTGTTTAAATCTTAAAACATTGTACATATCGATACTTTATTATATCAACAAATTCGAGCTTCAAGCATGTTGTAAGGCCTCTGGTTGGGCCCCTCTTCTAGTCTAAATATAGCTTGTTGGAGTGAAGCATACGCGAACATCAAACTGAGGCGACACGATGTACAGTATTGAGAAAACAGACCAGTCCGAGAAACACATAAGTGACATGCGACACATGCATCTTGCAGTGTCTCTTCAGTTCAAAAGGCTCCATTGATTACTGAGGGTTCGCTTCCAAGCGACAACACATGTCTCTTCAGTGTGAAATCTCTCTTACGCATATGCATAATGCAGAGTGTAAATTATGATTGTTTATATTTTTCACATTGTGAAAACAGTGTACTTGTCAGTTGTCTAATAACACTGGAAAACAAATTTTTAACTTTTTCTCTGTTAAATTGGAAAGAAAAGGTGGTTCTTACAGTATTTTTTCCGCTGATTTCAAATCTGTTTACTGGTTTTTCTCTATCGGGCTCAGATTTCTTTTATGTATGTTGCATATAGCAGATACAGTTAATTTTTGTTTTCATACACTTCTTAAAGTATGTTTTGTTATTTATTTTTTCAAGAATATAATAGGCAAAACAAACGTGATTTTATCAAAGTTTAATAGGTAATTGTTCTTGATCATATACATTATTGCAAAAATATAATATAATTATTGAAACAAACATAATTTTATATAAGTTTAATGCAATGGTTTTAGAGAGATCAAAATTATGATACTAAAAGGTATGTAGTATATTTTCTACGTTTACTACTCCAGTTCTTTTTTTCTTAAATTTATTTCATATCTTTACTCCACTTCCTCTTCGTCCCCATCAAAATTTCCATTTGCACATTCCACAGATTAAAAAAAGACTGTTCATGCCATGTGTAGAGTGCATTCTCTTTCTTTTTGATTTACGTTCTTCATGACCAAAAAGGTGTCATCTTACTCTTTCAAATTGCCTTCCAAGCTCTTTATCATGTTGTTCCTCCTTTTTGAAGCCCATAAATTTGAACTTTTTCTTCCAGGTTCATAAGTATAGACGAAAATCAAATAAAGATATATTGTTAAATCTATAACACGAGAAAGCATGCACAGTCAAAAGCACTGCAGATGAAACTGTACTGTGCCCTTTAAATGGCAGAAGGCTAGCCAGCACATCCCCCACTGTCCAGCATGGATAAGTTGGGGGGAAGGAGCAAAACCAACACAAATGCTCAAAAAGGCAAGTAAAGAAAGAAATTTGCGGTCAAATATCCGCCACGCACATCTTTCTGGGTTAAAATGTTACTCAGTAATAAAACTATATAGCATATATTTCAATTGAACCCCATTTAGTCAATTAGTCCCCTCATATAACTAGATTTTTTCATTCTTTCAAAAAAATAACTTACCCTATTAATAGTTACTGTATTTTCCACCCTTTGCTGCTCAACTGTGCTAATGATCTCCCGTCCCACGGTGTCCTTTTTCACTGTAAAAAAAAATGAAATGATTACTTGAAATAATTTGCAACCTATGAACAAGATAGTACATTATACATTTTTAACAATATTTTTGTGAGCACTGTACCACAAACCCACATCCATAGCCGACTATAAGAAATAAATTCAATCATTAACAATTCCTTTACACAACTGTCAAAAAAAAAAAGGCACCAGTTTCAAAAAACCTTCACTTGTGTGTAAAATTAGTCACTGCAATTAAATAAATTTTCCAAGTCCTCCAGAGCAATGACAGTTTGAAAATAAAGTTTATTTTCACTTTAACATTACATTAGAGTGGCTACTAATTTAATTTGCTTACACTAAATGCAGGAGTAATAAAAAAGGGTTTTAATGTCTTCTAGCAATATACAAACTTGGAAATTCTTCAAAGTTGTGATGCAAAAGAAAATTCAATATCCCTACCTTGGATAACCTTACATGAAAAATGTAAAAGATACTAAAAGTGAATTAATTTAGAAAATAAAGTAACTATTTAGACAATAGTTGTAAGGTCATGCTTATTGCCTAATATTAGAGATACAATAGAATGCATTATACAGGGTGTTTCTGTGACCATGTTACATGGTTGACTGCTATTCGAAGGTTTTTGCTTGTAACTTTTGACTGGGGCATTTCCGGACCAGGGTTCCCTATCTCATTTTGTTGCATTTGTTCCCTTCCATCATCCCTGCAGGTCTGTAATATTGTCACAGAAACACCCTGTATATAATACAGTTCATACATGAAGTGAAAATCAAATACAAATCCATCAGATGTGAAGTACACACACAAACACTACTGAATTTTCTTGAACATTTGCAGTTTTACTATTAATCTTTAAAGGGTGGCATTAACATATTGTCCCAGCATCACATGACTTTAATGGGAACAAATTTCCAAAGCAACTGTTAATAATTTGTTCACATTTTCTTGCCATTTTCATTTACATACATATGAATGTCATACTGGAATTGAAATGCAACATGAATGTTGCACATCTGTCAAAAAGTTGCTTTTAAAGCACATACTTTTCAATGGAGTCTGAATCGATAATTTACCCTCATTTTAAAATATGTTACTAGGTAACTGGAACAGGTTTTCATTCAAAGAAAAAATTGTGCATTTGAACATATCATACAGCCACTTTGCCATACATCAAAAAAACTTTCAGAATACTTAAAGGACAACAATCTTCTTAATAATGTTTGGCCATTAATGTTGCAATTCTTTAAAAAGTATTTTACTCTATAAGTACACAGGATACAAGAGAACACTTCTGGTTACATTGATGGATTTTTTAAAAAAACTATATTTTGGAAAATGAAGCTATGGTGTATAGTTATCATCAAATTCATCGGTGGCCAAAATTTCAGCACATTCAGTATAAAATACAAAGCAATAAACACCTACAAAGGGTACAAAGGAACATGTTTCCAAAATACAACCTTGAGAATAAAGAAAAACATTCCCATCAGCACATTTACCACAAATAACACATCACAGTATAAAGTGTGCACAGTTAATGTAACAATTTCTCACCTCCAATCTCCTCAGTGAGTTCATCAAATACATCCGAAGAATTGTCAAGAATTTCAACAAGCACATTTACTTCTGTTTCACCTGTAAATAGATAAAAAATATATATATATATAGACATGTATAACATTATCAACTACAAACTATTCAAAAGATAAACTTTACCAGTACTGCTGAATGCTTTAGTAAATGTTCTTGGTTTATATATTTAAAAAAAAAAATATTTTCACTTATTATTTATAATCTTCAGGAATTGTGGTACATAATGAAAAGTATATTTCTGAGAACCTAGAATTTCACATATTCTTTTATCTAGGCCATTGTATCTAACATTGATCTCTTGCATCATATGACTGAAAATCAAACACCACAAAAAGTCTCATATTTTGGATTCCAACTAAAAACTCCTGGTTTCATATATGTGGCCAATTCTGTACATAACACTCAGGGTAACAAACATATAACCATGACATTTTGCATTTACAACACATGGGATATTAGTGTGTGTACCATTTCATAACAACAAAATTCCCCGACTTTTCCAAGTTTTCCAGACAAAGAACCAAAATTTTCCAGACGAAGTCATTAGGGCAATTCAATTCTAATATTTAAACATGTGCATAAGTAGGTCACAATATTTTTGCTGAACACCCCACTTAAAATCACACAAAATCAAAGTTATTAGAATATTCACTTCACATGTCAAAAGCAATAACGAGAAGGGAAACTGAACAGAAATTGACTGATAGGAGCATCAAGGTTTTTGTGTGTGTTTTTGAAAATGTATTACAGTGCACAAAATAAATTTCGAACACATCATATATCCAGTCGCACCATTGATACCGTCACAACTTTGAAAGGTGGCTCCTCACCATGTGTTCAAAGTCAACAACTTGCCCCAGCAAGAATGAACACATGAATCATTGCAAGTTGGCTACAGAAGTGATAGAACCTTTGAGTTTAGCTTCCATGATAGAATGGGGAGTTTACAAAAAAACATATGGCTGTTATAGCACTCCATAAAATAGGGTAAAATAGGGAAGTCAGGAGGTGAAATTTTCAGGACTCTCCAGAGGCTTTGAAATCTTCAAGAGGTTTGTGTATTGAATTATCCAGCCTTTCATTGACCCTGGAACAGTGAATGACAGGTCCAGGCAGGAACAACCATGCACTTTAAGGACTGTGCAATTGGTGAAATCAGTGGTGGCCATATATGCAGAAATCCTGTACAGAATCAATCTGTCATGGCCTGTGAAATGAAAATTTCCAAAAATTTTCCATGTCTCATGTTTTATGAAGTGACCTAGGACTGCAAGCTTACAAATGTGTACAGGTCACTTTCTCACATCTCAGTTAAAGCATCCGAGGGCAAATAAAATCAAAGTGAATTAATAAATAATTACTTTTACGAAGTGAAACACTTGATAAATTTATCGTGTTTCTTATTCAGAAAGAAGTTCAATGTTACTTAATGCACATGCTGCATCACCCTGTTTGACTGATTGATTTCAGTTATTTTACTTCATTTTCTAGCATTCTTGTCTAATCACGAAGATGAGGATAAGTGATAAAACAAAGGGACACCCACAAACACCACCCATGACCAGACCGGGATTCGAACCTGGGACCCGTAGCATGTTGAGCTAACCACCCCTCCATGGAGGTTGTCACCTTACTGTTGGTGTACTGGTTACTTCATCCCCATGTAATCAAGGTGTGTCAAGTTTGATACCTGGTGGATGCAGTGTTAAAGTCAAAACTTTTAGATAAGCGGGTGTTTGGTCAAACCTTGGGACTAGCTGTGGGATGCTCCTCTGTTTCAAAATAGGGACAAATGGACAGGTGGGGAATGCTTTGCGTAAATATTTCTAGCTGGGAGATATCCCCCAGACTACTCTCCACTTTGAGCACACGGTGGTTCAGATCCCACTTCACCCTGCAGAGCCAGTCACGATTAGCCTACTTGTGAATAAAGTGGGGTACAAACAGAGTCAACACTCTTGAAACACTTTGGACTACTAACAAACCTAAGACTCGTAAAACACTTTGTTGCATGGGAATGGAAAACACATGTTGTTAATGCTGCTAGGTTCTGGAGATCTTCCTAAGAAACCTTTCCAATAGATGTTCTAAAAAAACTTCATTTTAAGGGCAAGAGTTACAGTTTCGCACCACTTGTGCATCTATTTCAATATCATCCGAATGGGCACTGCTACTTAAAAAACCTGGCATATGAGAGAGTATGAATTTCTGCCCATGTTGCAAGTGAAAGCATTTTTTAATGTTGATTAGATGGCAGTGGAGGCCTGTTTCCCTTTTCTTCTAGGGCCTCTCTTATTGCACAATGCACTACCAACTTAGTGGTCTGACGTTAGAGGCAGAGTGACTATGTTGTCAGATTCGGTTCTCTTAGCATAAATACCCTGAAAATGCATTATTTATACTACGACAACACATCACTCCCACCTTCGGCCGTGATCAAGTATGTGTGGGGCCTAACCCCACACCCCCTATACGCCTTCATGGCATGGTGCATAGCACAGGAGGGCACTTTACCTTTTTTTTTTTTTTCATAGAACTAAACCTAACAAGCCTAACCTCACAAATTAACCATTTACCGTAACAATGAAATCTTTCCGTGGTGAAGTCAGAACGAAATATTGGTAGCAAGTTGTGCAATAAGAAAGACCCTTTGCTTTGTCTAAGCTGCTTTTGTTACAGTCTTTTGTAGTGTGGCTGCCAGCTGGTGCACTCGAACATCGTGCTTGGAGCGAAACTAAGTCAAATCTTCATATTGCTGCCTATTCATCGTAATGCTTGTTCTAACATGATTGTATTTACTTGTCTTTGTCCCTGTCCCAATTATATGTTTCGTGTTTGTCAACTGTATGATTTGTGGACATAACTTGTTGCCATGTGAAAGATTGTAAACCGACTGAACAGCAAAAATTCTTTCAAATTCCAATAGCTCCATATATATATATATATATATATATATATATATATATATATATATATATATATATATATATATATATATATGTAGGGAGGTTATTTAAGTCTTTTACCGCAAGAGCGTCGGCTGCTCGGTGGCCAAGTCATGCAACAGATCCTGGCAAATTGCGTTACAGGAAATCCATAACCAAAACCGCTTGCTTTGTAATGTTTCCACTTTTCACAATTACAATTGAAACAAGCACGTACCTTGTTGCAAGGATGCTGGAAAAGGTGTCCTCCCAAATACAAATATTTCTGGCACCTTATTTCTGACATCTAATCTTAGATTAGACATCGCTACTTTATCCTCAGTTGTCGCGAGAGCACCAGCAGCTTATCGGGGTACTTGTCAGCCGTGAGATGGTGCTTCATACTGCACGAATGCGACACCTATTGGCAGTGATGCATAGGGCGTAGGGACAGATTTTGCCAAATGAGGGAAAACATAGGGACTTTTTTTCAATCTTGGAAAATAACATTTTATTGTGCAAAGGTGCAAAGCTTACTCACCAGTGGAAAAAAAAAAAACCTAACAATTCTCCATCAGAATTTTGGAACATGTTATCGGTTACCAAGAACTTTCAAGGCAAGTTCTTGTTTGAAAACATTTCCACTCTCGCGAAAATAGTGCTAACATTGCCACATTCTAACGCTGAAACGGAAAGAATATTTTTAATGTTAAGTGATACAAAAACAAAAAATAAAAATAAAATGGGACCAGAATTGTTCAAGACTGCAGGAAATACAACATCACCAACCAAGATCTATATCTTCACAGCAGCAGCATGTATGACTTCAAATAACATAATCAACAGTAAACGACTCAACGTTATTCATAAGGCAAGAATTTACAATACCGGACCCTTCTGTAATTTCTATGCTACGTCTTACACTCACGAAATAATTAGTCGTGATGATTTATCTCAGGTTAACATGTTGGGGTGAGGTGAAAAAATTGTCCATTAACGTGTAGAAGTTGTAAAATAAGCTTTTCAATTCTCACAATGATTCTCCGTATACAAGTATGGTAGCCATCCATATTTGTAGATATGAACACTTGACGTTTGCAATTACTTACGCTGTCTAAGAGCGTTGCCACACTGTTGATCTCATACTTGGAGAGCGTGGATCGTGTACGAATGGCCGAGGAGAACAGTAAAAAGTTGTTAATGTTGTACAGATTGTTAGGTGGAGTGTGCAGGAGGATGGCCGTGGGCTAATTAATAAACTTATGGATTTCGGTATTTTGCCCAAAGAAGGTGCTTACATGTGACAGTGACAATCACGATGTAGAAGAATATATGGACTGATTTGATCACAGGTAAGTTTGGCAACAGTGCATCAATTGTAAAATTGCAAGATACGAAAATGGCATCTTTGATGATGAACGTTTGCTGTTAAAGTGATACAAAAATAAGATTTTTTATTGGTTCGTAATCACAATTAGCGCAAAACCATTCATGGATAGCCCCACTGACCATTCTCAGTAATGTTAGGTTAGGCAAGGCAAACATAGTTAAAATTTGGGGTCAAAAAACCATGCACAGGTAGCCCCACAAACCATTGACGGATAGCCCCATGAACCATTCACAGTAAGGTTAGGCAAACATAGTTAAAATTTGGGGTTGTAGTAATATATTTTTTAAGTATTGGAAACACAAAATCTTCCGGTAAATAATGAGCAATCATGCCGATCGCGGACCACTCAATTTAGCTTATTTTGCAATTTCTACATGTGACCTATAAATTTTAACTTCAAATTCGTGATTAGGAGGCCTCAATTAGTGAGTATGCGATATATTACAAAAATCGGGGAGGGGTACTGTATTGTCAATTCACTCCTTCATTAATTGTGGAAGCACCGAGCAGAAAGATTTGGTAAGTAAATGTGTATATTTTATCTTCTGTTTTGCATGCTCATGAGATGTTTTTTTAGTCGCTTTACTTAGTGTAGGGACATTTGGTCAGTTGTAGGGACATTGCCGAAAAATCGTTGGCAACACTGTCGGCTACCAGACATAGTGAGTGCACGCTCATGTTCACTTCTGTTTGCGTTTATCAGTACGCATGTTGTTTATACTATGTTATTGAGTTGATGTGCTATTCAGTGCTAGTGCTTTATTGTGTGTTAATTGTTATTCATTCAATAGTTATGGCACTAAACAAATATGGTCTTGAACAAAAAGTTTTTATGTACGATAATTACATGAAAACAAACTCTCGCAGAAAAGTGATCAAGCCATTATGAGAGACAGGATCTCTTGAACCTAAGAAACGTGTTGTATTGCTGTTGAAGGAGGTCATTTTCAACATCTCTTATAACACAGGAGGTTAGTGAACATCATTATTATTACTTTTAAATATAATTTTACGCATCTGGTTTGCTTTATGCGCCGGGATGCTGTTTTCCCTTTCTGTCAACTAAGGGTAAAGTAGCGATGTCTAATCTAAGATTAGATGTCAGATATAAGGTGCCAAAAATATTTGTATTTAGGAGGACACCTTTTCCAGCATCCTTGCAACAAGGTACGTGCTTATTTCAATAGTAATTGTGAAAAGTGGAAACATTACAAAGCAAGCGGTTTCTGTTACGGACTTCCTGTAACGCAATTTGCCGGGACCTGTTGCATGACTTGGCCAACAAGCAGCCAACACTCTCACGGTAAAAGACTTAAATAACCTCCCTGTATGTATAAATCATTCAGACTCCCTAAACAAATAAACAAATGGCAGGTTCAAGATAAATTTTATGGTAAAATATCAGTGTATTTGCATGATAGATCGAAAAAATATTCGCATTTTATATCCAGTTTCTTGTTTTATAACAGACTGACATCTAGAGTTAAAAAAGAGAAACAGTGGGATACAAGTAACTCTTGTTCCAACAGTTAGTTGTCGCTAGTGGATGAAGACCACAGAATTTAACAAAGAGAACGAATCTCCCATTGGTTATTTAATCTATGCTCCTACAGCCATCCTGGCAGTTTTGCCAAACCTCAAGCACATAAAAAAGAAGCTAAATTTCAACTTAAATAAAACTGACTTTCAATGAGTTAGATTTACGAAGACTGGATAAAATGCTTCCTAGGGTAATTTTAGGTGTCAACGGGATGGACGGGGCACTGCTATTACTGTTAACTTTAAAGTGATGAACATGTATTCTTAGTTTTCAAGATCTAGATCCAGCAGAATCACCCACCTCAATAATACACTGATGGTCATATGAAATTGAAAATAAAGTATTCCCGGATAACAATATCATGTCATCTTCACATCAGACAGGTAAGAAGGGGTGGGGTGATGCAGCCAACATAACAATATCACATCAATATCATGTGCAAAATGTATATACAGGGTTTGCCCGGGAAGTAATAAGACTGGCCACCACACGGCACTCCAGTCGTCAACAGCGTGTCCGCCACAAGCGGGATTCGTGGTGGGGGGTCTTAGCTAACCAACGCTACCCGGATCAGTCGCTTCCGAGCTCTGGTAAAGTAAGAGTCGCTTATCGCACGAACAGTGTTTAAAAACTACATCGAGATATTTGGAAGCTCAAAATGCAACGTTCGCTTGAGCAACAATACGCCAATAATTTTTTCTTTAAGCTTGGAAAAACTGCTGCAGAGATGTTCACCATGATCAAGGAGGCCTGCCAGGATCAAGCTCTGTCAAGAGCCCAGGTTTTCTGTTGGTATGGAGAATTCAAGAATGGACGAGAAAACGTGGAGAACGACGAACGCTCTGGATGCCATTCGATGAGTATTGTAGATGAAAATATCATCAAAGTGAAGGAACTTTTGGACCAAGACCGTCGTTTCAGTGTGAGAATGATAGCCGAAGAACTGAATCTACTCAAAAGAGTGGTGCACGAAATTGTTAGTAAAAATTTGAACATGCGCAAGATTTGTGCAAAGTTGGTGCCAAATGCTGGAAGCTCCATCACGATAACGTGCAGAGTCACACCATGTTCGTTGTGACATCATTACTGGCTAAAATCGGCGTTGCCACATTGCCGCAGCCAACATACAGTCCCGACATGAGCCCAGTGGACTTTTTTTTATTCCCCAAGCTCAAAAGAAGCTTGAAAAGTCGCCGTTTTGATGATGTTTTAGGCATCCAAGCAGCAACGACGGGTGTTCTGAGGGGGTTGTCGGAAGCTGACATCCAGGAGGCATGCGCTGCATGGAAATCGGGCTGGCAGTGGTGTGTCGATAGCCAAGGAGAGTGCTTTGAAGAATTTTAACAAGTTGTACCAATTGGATCAATAAATTTTATTTCCTGGACCCAGTCTCATTACTTTCCTGTACATACGGCAAAAGTTGGTCTATGTGGGCTGAAGCCAGTGGGACATGAATGCGAGCACCCCAGTTCACAACCAAACGAGTGCACGAAAGAGCCAGATGTAGCTCCAAAAAAGGTAAGTTGGCAACAAGTGCCACGGAAGAAAGAGCAGGGAAGAGCCTCGCAGAAACTATTCATCATACTCTTCCATTGACAACAGCTTGCCATCAACTTTAGAACTATGAAACAATTCGTTACTGGAAGGCAAAGCTTATGTTGGCATGTTTGCCGATGTGCCCGACTCATGTTTGATGCAGGAAGAGAACCAAGAAAATTGACTCCAGTCTTGTTTCAACAAGGCTTCACGTAACAAAACAGATTTTATTATACATGTGTATACTAACTATTAAGTTCACAAATGAGATTGTTTAATGTTGGATATTACTGTACTTCAATTAGAAGAAGCAAAGTTAAAGATAAAAGAGGAATGTCTGGCAACACTAGATCTGGCAGAACCCACAACATTTGGCACATTGGTCCCACTTGCCCGTAATCTTAAAGCATACGTGTAATACTTTGCTATTTAATTTACATACATTGTTTTACCTCTTCCTTTCACTAAGATGCTCAATATGCTCTTCAAAATGTGTGGAAATATAGTGACCATGATAATGAGTAATATTCTCGATATATTTGCAAATTCTGTCCTACGCATATCCTACAAATGATTTTTTAGTGAAAGAAAAAAGAATAATAAGATTAAAATTACAACATTCGGCAGACTAAAATTAAAATCTACAGCTTATTGCAAAGTTGTACTCAGACTTTTGAGAATATAACCTATGAAAATATAAACTTGCAATTTTACAATTTTTCATGCAAATATAGTGGCAGCCAGTGTCGCAACCACAGGGGGCAGGGGGTTATTGGACTTTCCCCTTGGATGGAAATCAATTAAAGGGGTAGGGGGCAAACAAAGTAAAGAAAAAGCAATACTAGCAGAATCTAAGAGTACCAGGACAGAAGGATACTCAAGATGGAATTACAGGGTGACCACTCTAAGACCATAATGGTAAATGTTTACTATCCTTCGGACACCTATAACTTCTGAGTTTCGTCAATTTTTGACATTTGTACTTACCTATATGCTTCGCGGATCATTTTTTAACATGTATTCACGTTTTTTGATCATTTTTTTTTAAAAAAAAGTGTTTTTGTAACTGAAGAACGTACGTTTCCGCAAATGGTTTGTGGGGCTGTGTGTCAATGGTTCGTGGGGCTATGCATATTTTTTTCGAAACCAATTTTTAACTATTGTAACCTATTGTGACCCTACCTAACCTTACCGGAAATGGTTCGCGGGGCTATGTATCAATGGTTCGTGGGGCTATGCGTCAATGGTTGAATTTCTGCTATGAAACATTCCCACATCACACAAAACACCTTCCAGATGTTAGACAATACTACAGGAACTTATTACGGTAAGTAGTTTCTTCTGTAGAAATGAAGAAATCTGTCCGAAGGATAGTAAACTAGTACCCTTTGTTTTTGTTGGAATGTGGGTGTGCATCTCTAGTATGATAAGTGCTTGTGAACCAAAATGAATATTGGGCAGTGTTGCATATTATTGCATATTTTGGCAGGATACTACTTTCGTATAGGTGAAACACCTATAAATAATTTATGTCGCACTTTTTTACATTGATAACGTACTAATCTGCATTGAGGAACATTTCTTTAGGTGTAATAATGAATTTCTAATGAAAATAATGTCCATTTCTTACATTTACGAGTACTTACTGTTCTTTGTTATTTCAATTCTGTAACACACATTATGGCGATAGTGCACTGGTTCATCGCATGTTGTGCAAGTGTCTTGTCGATTTATGCAGTGTTGCAACCTTGTTCACCGAAAAATAGATACTTTCGTGCTCGCATTTCAAATTATGCAAATACCTTGCAAACCATTGACGTTAGCCCCACCAACCATTTCCCGTAAGGTTAGGTTAGGCAAGCATAATTTTTTTTTTTTTTTATTAAAAATTAAAAATACTCGACACGTCATGTTATAGTGAAAACACAGAGGTTTGAAACACTTACTGGGGGTTACGTCATGTAACACATGGAACATTGGGCTCACGTGCAGAAAGCAAATTGCGGCAGCAGCAATAACGTATCGGAGATATATTTTCACAGATAAACACATGATTTCGCATTAAAATGGATCAAAACTACATTCCCGAACTTCAACAATGCTAAAGAAAACTATTTGCATAAGTACTTTCTTATGTAAAAAGTAAGAATTCCGTTTCCGCTATACCAAAGTGTTACCTATTGTAGGAATGTAGGCATGAAGTTGAAAATATGGCAGCAAGCGGAGAGTGGGTTGTTGCAATTCAACTTTAGGTGTTCCAAATGTAACATGCAAGTCTATTTTTGG
This sequence comes from Lepisma saccharinum, assembly GCF_977018435.1. Lineage (NCBI taxonomy): Eukaryota > Metazoa > Arthropoda > Insecta > Zygentoma > Lepismatidae > Lepisma > Lepisma saccharinum. The sequence goes on along the minus strand of NC_139230.1, from coordinate 23,849,035 downwards.
GAGCCTTTGTACCCCCTGGAGAAAGTGAAATACCTTGCATGGTTTATGAAGGTTTTGTTGCTTATGAATGTTTTCAGTTGATTTTGGCTCTAGGAAATGTTTTATTGTGAAGTACAGTTCGTCTGTTGTTTTAGTGTATTACTTTACCATGTAGCTGAACAGCACGAAGGCTTTGAGCAAGTGAATATAACAACCAAACGACTTTCCACAACAGCAGCTATAATTTTACAGTTAGGTAAAGATGTTTTTGATAAACAGGGGAGAATAAAATTTTGCCTTTTTCCTCTAATTAATTAATTAATTAAATATACTAATAGAATCATAATTTCCAAATCAAATTAATTAAAATATACAATTAGGTAAACAAGTAAAACTAAACGAAATTTTTAATCAAATTTCAAATAAATTATAACAAAAAAAGGTTAGGATTGTTAGATTTGGTACTGATAGTTATTTTCAATGTGCTCCTTCGCTATTTTAGTGTGCATACAAAGTTATTACTAACAAAAAGTGGCAAAAATACTCCGAAATTGCAGGTTTTACCTTACATGGGCCATTCTTTGGGATCAAATATCTCCATTGTTTGTGCTTTCCTAAAGCTGGAACCACTTTTACATTACGTAAAACATTGAGATCTGTAATTTTTTTTAAAAAAATCGACGAATTCTCAAGGGGGTACAGTGGGTAAACGGCCCCATATTTTTCTGCCGAGTTTCCCTTCGTCCCATCTCTGGTAAGTACATACAAAAAATTATTTGTTCACATTGGAAATAGTTGTTTGGAGCAAGAGTGTTAATTGCTGCTGCTTGGGAATATTTACGGAAAAAAAAGTAGTGAAACTAGTCTGGAATAGAAGTTTGTTTTACTTATGTGAGTGATACTGGGATCAAATATCTACGTTATTTGTGTTTTCCGCAAGCTGGAACCACTTTTATATTACGTAAAACATCGAAACCTGTCGACTAAGAAAAAATCGACGTAATACTCGAGGGGGTACAGTGTGTCACCGGCCCCTAAAACTCTTGTTCAAGTGCAGAATATTGTTGTATTATAGAGGGTGGAGTGGCGGACACGGGACTAAAATATCATATCCAAAATCTTCCCCAATGATGAAATCAAGACGTAATATTATTATTTAACTTCACAGGCAAATATACGTATTTTCTGCAACATCTCCACCTACTAGTACAAAAATCCAAGTCTCAATCTCTCTAACAGTTTGGTGCTACGTGTACATGCACATAACTTTTAAGCAAATTTACTAGGATAGTCTTTAGTTTCAAATGAGAAACAAATATTGAAACCATGCCCGAAGTTCAAAGTTAAACCAGAACGTACAATTAAAAATATGCAAAGCGTCCACAAGAATACCGAACGTACCTCTGTTTTCTTGATTATCTTCACTCATTTTAAAACCATGAGGCTAGCGGTGGATATACCACCCACAGTCCACGAAATGAAAGTATTATCATTCACATTAGTTATAAGTTCACAATTCACTCTCCGCACTGGTCTTTACAACGCAAATTACTTTACAAAAAGAACACCACATTTCTTGAAAACATTACAATTTCAATATGGCGGAGAAGCAAGCAAGCGGGTGTTCTTCACAAGTGGAATATCTAACTTGTGTCCAATCCAGCACCGAGACATTAATAATAAGCAATTACATAGTTTACACCAGAGACCGGAGTGTTGTTTCCCCACCATCTCTGTGGATTCACTTCCTTTTATTCATTTGTGTTAGAATATCCATTACATATTATTATCAGATAGTATATTATATGTAGGGTAACACATAGCATCGTTAGTGGTCAATAATTTGAAAAACACTCATACACGCCAGTGGCGTGCCCAAAGTGTGCTTGGTGGTGATATATCCCCCTTCCCCCTTTTGGCATAGTATTCATAATAAGAGAACGTCAAACTCCGGGAAAGAAGGCAAAATTAGGACTACTTCTAAAAAAGATACTTTACCACGTGTCCATACATAGGCTGTGTCCGAAAGGTACAAAGTGCAGATTTGAAGTATGGTCTTGACGGAAGTGACGTCACCTAGTGTAGTTCGAAAGCGCCAAGTTCATGAGGAATCTAGACCACAGGGCAGAACACGCCAAGTTGCAGGCTTGGTCACGTGGCAAGTGGACTTGTTGTTCATTTGTTTGAAATTGCAAATGCTCTGTGATATACAGCGTGTTTATAAATGAATCGTGCGGTTATAAAAATTAATAATAAATCTATTTATTACCTTACACGGGTAAAACCTACACCGTAAGCAGTGGCAACTGTCCAAGTTTCTGATCCATTATTCATTATTTGGCGCTGCAGTCGAAGTGCAGTTCGAAAGATTATCACTTCCAGTCCACGAATTCAAGACCGCACTGCGAGACCCAGGCACACAGATTAGAAATAGGCATGTATCCAGATGGCTCGAGCCATCCCCAAAAGTTATAGGTTTACACTAGATAAAATGAGGTTTTTGGTTTCTTGTGGTGTGAAATAATGTGACAATAATTTAAGGAGAGAAATAATTATCGATGCAAGACGGAGAATGTTCCGTAACCCTGTTATCGACAATAGCACGTATTCAAGATGGGGCATAGGGGGATCGACCATCTCCCCAAGAAATATTTCAGTAAACGTTAGATAAAATTAGGTTTTTGGCTTCTTGAATAAGGTGAAAATAATTTAAGGAGAGAAATAATTATCGAGGCAAGACGGATAATGTTTTATACTCCTAATAGCACGTATCCAAGGTGGGGATGAGGTGGCTCGAGCCCCTCCTCAGGAAATTTTTCAACTTTCACTAGATAAAATTAGATTTTTGGCGTCTTGAATAATGTGAAGATAATAAATTTATAAATCTGAGAGAAATAATTATCGAGACAAGACGGAGAGTGTTCTATAACCCTATTATTGTCAATAGCACGTATCCAAGGTGGGAATCAGGAGGCTCGAGCCCCCCTCAGGAAATTTTTCTGTTTACACTAGATAAAATTAGGATTTTGACTTCTTGAACAATGTGATGATAATTTGGGAGAAATAATTATCGAGACAAGACGGAGAATGTTCTATAACCCTGTTATAGTTAATAGCACGTATCCAAGATGGGGTTGAGGTGGCTCGAGACCCCTCCCCTAGGATTTTTTTTATTTTACACTAGATAAAATTAGGTTTTTGGCTTTTTGAATAATGTGACAATGATTTAAGGAGATAGACAATTATCGAGGCAAGACGGAGAATGTTCTGTAACCCTGTTGTTGATAATATTGCACGTAAACTTTTCTTGCGCATTCGGTGTTGTCGCAGCGCACTTGAGCACTATGTAGAGACTTGTCAGCATTTGGAAGCTGCACAACAAAGGTAGCGCCACATGTAGGGTGATCCAGTGGCGAGCGTCCTAAGAGGTCCGGGGGCCGGGCCTACCCTAATATATTTGTCTATTACGGATTATTATATTACTTATAATTTCATTAAACGACGCTTAATAAATGAAAACTGAAATTCTAGGTCTTCCGATAATTACCGCAAGTTTGCAACCCTGTCTGGAACCGTATCTGCGGATTCAGCGAGGCCCGCCTGAGAGTGCCTCAGCTGGGTCCCATAACAACCTATGTAATTCATGCGGGAAAACATAATTTCAGGGGCACATTCGTCTGTAACGTACACGGAGAGGCCGGCCTCCGACTTCATCCGAAGAGTGCCGATCGTGTACGAGCGCGTGACGAAGCAGGCAGTGGACGCACAGAGCTTGTTGAAGCAGCGTTTCCATGGAAGATTCAGAGCTGTGCCGGGAGCGGAGCACACCCTGCTGCTAACACCTCTAAACCTGGCCTCCTAACCTATCAACGTAGGCATTATTAGAATTCTAACTGCAAATAATGCATGTAAGTTGGTTACCAGTATTAAGTTTGGTGCTTTCAGCTCTTTTGAGAAACCGCTTTTCGCGAAGTTGATTGATTGATTGATTTAGTTTATTTTACTTCGCGTTTTGTGCCTCTTGGCTAATTTGCGAAGATGGGGATGAGTGATGAAATGATGAAATGGATGAAAATGGACATTCACAAACAACCATACCCTAACCGGGATTCGAACCCGGGACCCTTGGCGTCGCAGCGCGATGTGCTAACCACTCGGCCACAGGGTCGGGCGCTTTTCGCGAAGTGTTGGTTGCTGGATGTGCCCCACACCAATCTCGATTCAGAAAGGAAAAGCATTTTATTTATTTGAGGAAAGGGATATTGAGACGAAATTTCCATTCATGACATAACTGAAAACGCGCTACTTTTAAAATGGGGCAAAGTACAGTGCAAACGTATTGAGAATATCCATTTTTACTGAAATTTTCTGGTCTGGACACAGAAAGGTGTCCGTGTTCTCATTTAGCATTTCATCATTTTCTAAATCGTATTATAATTTTTTAAAAAGAAGTCGAGTGTTGAAGAAGAATTATATGCATAAAAGAGTTAAAAAGAAATAATTGAATGATGGATTTATTTTATTTTACTTGGCTTTCTGCCATTTTTGTCTAATTGGGAAGATGAGGATGAGCGATAATACGATGACATTGACGAAGAGACACTCACAAAGAACACCCATGCCCAGGCAGGGTTTCGAACCTGAGGCCCTTGTCGTAGCACGCTGTTATAACCAATCCGCCGCGGAGGTCAGCATTAAAATGAAATAAATACTAAGTGACGGTCAAGTGATCAATTTCTTTAATGCGAGAAGCATTTACAATACTGTTATTGAAGTAGCAAATAATTTTTACAGGCAGCTTTAATATAACAAATGTAAGAGGCTAAGGCCTGACAAAACGGCTTTTTCATTGGGTGACTCGTGGTCAGAACATCGAGTCCCATCGTCACTGTTTTCTGACCTTCGAGACAGAAGCGCCTTTATTCTCGGATATCTAATCGAGACTAGATTAAAGTAGAATCCTCGAGGGGGAATCGAACCTTCTACTTCTTGATTATAAGGCGAGAGGCATAATCACTACATTATCCTTTACAATCCATATCCCGACTGTTTCGAACAGCAGTAGACGAGATTCAGGTAATGTGTTATCTTTTATTTTCTAGGGGCTATATTTTAACATACTAATTTTTCTAAAAAAAATCACAGCCCCCCCTCCCCAATCCCTGCTCCGTCCTGTGCCTACCCTTCCAGAGAAAGCACGCTTCGCCACTGGGGTGATCCGTTGTAATTTCTAATCTCTGGAAGGCGGGAGAGGGTACGTTCTTGAATGAGAGAAGGAGTCAACTATTGGCAATCGTTTTATCTGCGGAACGTTCTAGAATATAATGAGGATATAAATACGCGGATTCAATTTTTCGGTTGATCTGTACGAAGAATCGGTTAATGAGATTTCAGAGGTAAGTGTGACAATTCATACAGTCGATTAGTGATCAGTCAGCGTCCTCTGGATGCTTTATAAGATATAGTGATTCGAAAATGAAGACATTGACGACAGGAGGATTCCGGGGCCTCAGTGTAGTCTAGTGCTAGTTCGGGTCGAGGGCCGAAGAGATCAAGGTCTCTCTCTCTCTCTCTCTCTCTCTCTCTCTCTCTCTCTCTCTCTCAAGTGAATATTTCAGCAGTACCGGATATTGGAGTGGTTTATTAAAACAGAAATAAGCTGCATAGATCAACTGAAAATCGAAGTTTTGAGTGATGATTTAGTTTTGCCAGAACTAAATTTCTTACAAGCAGTCCGAGAATTTCATGGTATAAAAAAATACTTTTGTTTAAGCCTACTGGGTTCGAAACACATTCAAACACTTAACTACTATAAAGAGACAGCCGAAAATTTTATGAATGTCGAGAAGAGAAAGCAAGAAGATGTTGCATATGTAGACATTTTAGGCGGAAATTGCAGGCTCTACCAGAACCCGAATCAGAGCTCTACCAACTGAGCCACCTAGCCATCCTTGACTTCAACCGATTTTTCGTTAAAATGTCTACATAGTACATGTCCTGTGTATATCAAATCGTAAGGTGTTGCCTGTATAGTGAACAAGCACAGAAAATATAGGAGAGAGAGAAGAAAACTGAGGAGCATTCCCACCGGTTGAGGAGAATTTTTTTCTTCTGTGGTCAACAAGAGCTACTACTTCGAGGTGACAATGAGAGTATCCTAATAAGAGAGATTTCACACCCAGAGGCCTGCACAAGACCTGGAGCAGACCCCTTCGCGAGACATCGCTCCTGAAATACCATGCAACCTGCGCAACACCCTCGCTTGAGCAGCTTGTCTGGCCACCTGCCCAGATCGTTCCTGGCAGGCATTGTAGACCCGCCGGGTACTCGCAGTCTTACAATACCTAGTAGGTCTCAGTTCGTTCTTTCCATCAACTGCAGGCCGCTCCCTCTGCATGACGTAGTTGCTTCGAGTAGGAACTCCACCGGGCCCACACCGTTCTGCAGTGTTGCCAACTGCAATAGATTTTCACTACTTAGAAAAGGGAACTTAAAGCTTCGTAAGCCACATCACCAATGAAATGAGATTTACGAACGTCGCAACCCCCCCCCCCACACACACACACATTGAAATAAGTTTTCCGAGGCACAAGATCCATAAGTATATGTCGTAAACAACCAATATACGTATATATAGTGATATAGGGCAGGACTGAAACACGTCACGTTCGACGCTGAAGTCGCGAGTCGAACAACACACTGTCTACTGCGAACACCAGGGCCGTAGCCAGCCAGGGGCATTGCCGTTACCCTCGTTTGGGGGGGCAAGTACTTGGATAAACGTGCCAACAACAACAATCACAATAATAGTAATAAAGTAGCATGAAAGGCATTATAATCCTCATAAATCACGCAAAAAGGGGGTAAAAGTCGGTTCTCACGCATTTGTGTTGAAACAGAGGATTAGAAATATTTTTTTTCAACACGTCAATTTCACATTAGCTAATAATGGAAAACAAGCACACAAACTGTTTTTGAAAGAAAGAAAGTGCATGATAAATGCATTCCGAATGTACATACATATGGCATGTAAAATTTCCATCTACAATATTTTCTTTTCACATGGAGCGACGCATTACATAATCAATTCATCCAACTCGTAACAAACCAACATTAATAGCAAATAATATCACGGGCCGCCATAGCATTCTCTGTTTTAAAACTTTTCTCACTTAGATCGTTCGGCGCCCAGTGCCGACTCCCGCTACCCCTTTGCTACGGCATTGAACTTGATGAGACTGTATAATATTTTATAATATATTTCTACTTTCATAAAATTTGAAATGAAGGGGTTGCAATTACCCCTCCATTCTCCCTCTGCAGGTGCCCTTGGCCGTCTGGAATGAAAATGCAAGAAAAATATGAAAATTAATTCCATCTTGAGTACCCTTTAGCCCTGCTACTCTTAAATTCTGCTAGCCTGTTTTTCTTGTACTTTAATGTTTGACCCCCACCCTGACCCCTCCGCTAGACTGAATTTCCGTCCAAGGTTGTGAGCAATGCACCCTGCCCCCCTCTGGTTGTGCCACTGCGTAACTGGTTAAGGCACCATGCAATGAAAAACAATTATTTTTCAGTGAGGAGATTTTTGTTTGCTCGATCATTCATTTAGATAAATGAAGCTGTAATATTGCCTGCATTTCCTGGCAATAAGATAAAAACTGCTTACGCTGAACTGAAATCGCTAAGTATATAAATTCTCCTTTGAGGAGAGAGCTCCTCCTAGGACTTCGTAGGATTTAGGAGCTTCGTAAGTAGGCAACACTGGCTGCAGCCGTCCACGTGGTGGTGAAATACCTGGAGCGACACGCTGCCGGAGGGCTGTTTCCTTCCAGCAGGTTTTGCAGGCGCCCGGGTCTTGTTGAATGCCCAGTTACCTTGTAAGCGCAGAGCGCCTTGAAGACCAAGAACCCGGGTAAAGACGCAAGTCGACTCGTTGCCATGGGCAGGCGAGCAGGTATACCTGTCCTCGCGGGCAAGCGGGCAGTGGGTAGGTAAAAGGCAGACTATGCAGGCCTCTATTCACACCGTGTCGCCTGAGGATTTCACAAGTCGAAATCAGGTTTGTGCGGCCTTTTGTGTCTCTACGGTGTGAAACGTTGCTGTTGATTGGCCCATTCCAATCGCCATGTATCGCGTGTCCCTTCGGTCTGAAACCTTCCTAAGTCTTGAAAATCCAAGTCACAAGGATGGAAAATTAGGGCCTTGTTAAGGTTAGGTGTGAAGGCAGGCAGACGACAGCACCCTATCCAAGGATCATATCCAAACCTGCAGGAAGAATGCATCTTACTTCAATCTCCAATACGGAATGATAAAAACTTCTGGCGAGTTGATTATAAAAAAAAATGTGTCCGAGATAAAGAGTGGCGTGCCCAGGAATTTCGGAAGGGACAGGGGTTACGCATACTATTTTTGGTGGTCAGTCCTGATTTTGCCATTTTTTCCTGTCTTTGATCTTCTTCTTCTGCTTCTTCTTCTTTTTTTAAAAAAAGAAAGGAATACTGGGTCAAATGGGGTTATGACCACACCAACCCTCCCTTTGGCACGTCACTGGAGATAAATGAGTAAGCATTTGATCATACTGGGAGACGCAACATTAGATGTGTCGGAAACGGAAGGGCACACAATGTTAATGCATAGAAACAAAGGAGTCGAGTGGTAAAAAATGTTCCGATTTCACGTTCTTATTAAAATGACAGCCTTACAGTGGCGACGATTTAATTAAGGGATAGTTGCTCCCCATTTTTTTGCCTCAACATTATGGCCTCTTAATGTTAAGCCTTGTCTACCAAGAGAAAGTAAACTTTCCTTGCACACCCGTCCGCCCTCCTCCCTTTTTTGAACCCAATTACCACCACTGGTCTTAAACATAGAATTGTGAGGTTCTTACTTTACCCCTTTTAAAAAATGGTGTTGAGCCCCCCCACCCCGAAAGGAATTCCTGGATACGTGCCTGGCGACACCGTTCTCGAAGTATGCACGCTTCAAGTACGGTATTGTCTCTTTTAGGACACGACCATAACACCCTCCTTTCGAAAATTCTGCGCATGCCACTGTATGGTGCATCTACAGTTTGGACATGTCTATCGACACCAAGAGACGATCGGCTACACTTTATAACAAAATACTATCATTTTATTTATTTATTGCTCCTGTATTGTTATTATGTAGGTGAATATTTGTGCCCGAGTATATCACCTTCTCCAAGCCGCGTATGCAACAAATATTCTAGGCAGGCCCGTACCCAGGGTGGCCCAAGGGGACCATGCCCCCCCCCCTCGAACCATAAAATATTTTGATGCAAAGCTACAAAAATAACGTGTACTACCTATAATTTTTTTTTAAGATTTTGCAAGAATTTAGATTTTCTTCTTGTATAAATGAATGGATTGTCTCTGGAGAGAGGCAGACTCCAGAAGTCTGCAGTCTACTATATTTAGTAATTTTAGTTTTTTTTGTAATTGTAATTTTAAACCGTTTATGCGAAGTTTACTAAATATTGCAATTTGGTCGGGGTAGTTCACCATATTTAATCCCTCTTTTGACTTTTTTCGAACTGCAGTCTTGATGAGAAAATGTCCTCTTTTTGTGGTAAATATTCACATTCAGACATTCATTATAAGGATAATTCCATAGCATTGGTGGTCATATTCAGGGTACTAATTCCCATGGCGGAAGGGGGATCTCCCACCAATGATCTTGTTTTATTATATTTTTCCCCCATTATAATTTTCCGAGGGTAAGAGTTTGTGTTATAACAACAAATATAAGCAATTAGTTTGGACTTCAAACATACTTTACTAAGAACAACATTATAAACACATACAAAGAATGTTGTCAGCCTGTGTGTGAATGTTGCATACATCTCTTGTTCTCTCTTTAGGGCTGGTAACAGCATGGGGTAAAAACGTCATTCTACAGTCTCCACCTATGGGGGTTATTCCTGAGTAAACAAAAAATGATCGACAGACAATTCGATTATTGATGGCGGGGAAAGAACTTCCGGTTTGGCGAATTTTCCAATGTAAACAAGTGGAATACAGATCGTCACCGAGCTTATTTTGTTATAAAAGTTTGGAAACCACATGGATCACTTGAATTTCTTGAGTGATATAGAGAAACAAAGGTACCTAGAAAAGATTGGTAATTTCCCTGATCTTTTGGATGCAGATAAAAGGGACAATATTAATATTTTCCAAGGCAATGTTGATCTTCTACCAACAGTTTCATTTATGGAAAGACTTCTCCAGGTTGAAATGAAGCATACAATAATTACAGACATTGAAATATTTTGATCACAACAGAAAAAGAAATAACAATAATTACTACGGTTAAAATTACCTATATTACTTATACTAAATAAATTATATACCTAATTAAATCAATTTTATTCGAATTTTATTATTATTGTTTATTATTATCATGCTATTCAATCCACAAGCTGAGTGAATATCAGCACAACTACTTTCCATTAATACTTTTACATTTCATAGTTACAATACAGAAATGCACAGTTATTGTATGTTGTTATTAACTTTTGCAAGTGTCGTTCAAGAAGGGACTTGAGAAGTTAGAAAAAATACTCACAAAGTTTATATGTGTGACCTCATCTAAAATTATAATTTTTCGAATTCTGAAAACTAGAACCAATTATTCTTTGAATTAAATGGTAAAATATGAAAAAATATCCTGGTTCCTGTATTTTTACTCATTTTTTCGATCTAATGCATATTTTACATTGATTACTCTGTTCAAATACTAACCAAGTGAACTTTATTTCTGTTATTAACACTAAAAATAACAAACTTTCTGCTTTATTGCAATTTGAAATGAAGGATGCTAATTTCCGGGGAGGGGGAGGGATCGACTGACCCACCGACGACCATGGACGCTTATCAACAACCAAAAGGCAAATGCGTTTAATATGATTATAATTAGTTCCAACTTTTAAATTTAATCAACACATATGCGTTACACAATTATAATTTTCGAAACATGTAAAATATTTTCATTTGATTTGATGAACTGCCGACTGCAGAGCCTAATCCCCCGTGTTCGTGTCTAATTTTTTTCGCTTTACTGCCTAAATCCACTGATGTTTCCGTATCGGGTCTGTTTGAAAACGATGCATAGATACCTGAGAACAATTGTTTGTTCCCTATCTCATGTTGAAACCAAAAACCACGCTAATATTGTCAGCTTTTCCGAAGACACTGCCTTTACACCATTGAACTCAATGTTATTCTTTTCAAAACCGGAAGTGCAGTCCCCGACAGCGCCAAGGAAGCACAGAAATGTAAACATCCGGTGAATAGCGCCCATAGTGCAGGAGGCCTTAGAAAGAGCATTTCGCGGGCTAACAGCAGACGTCGCTCGCACACTATTACCGATACTCTCGTGTCGTCTGCTCCTCAGGCAGAGGTCACTCACCCTTCCAGAAGGGTGCAGCGAGCTAGTCTTGGCAGCCGGGCTCGCTCATTCGCGGACTGATTGGTTCTCGTAGACACCCCCCCATATTGTCGTCTGCTGTAAGCCCGCGAAGCGATCTTTCTAAGGCCTCATGGAGTATAGTTATCTTTAATTTGCAATCGATTTTACAGATGTGAACAATAACACACTGCTTCAATGAAGATGGTGTAGATGCACAACCGACTGTCCTTTTATTAGCCACAGTTCTTGAGTGCTAAGTTTTCTTTTCATTGGATTCAGCGGAAAAGAGTGAGTACATAAAATTTCTACAATGTCTAAGTATGCCAGCTACATCTAGTTGGGGGGGGGGGGTGCGGAAACCATTCCCGTCGTGGGTGCCCAAATCTCTACCTACAACTCTGATAAGGAAATATTTCCTTTCGAGAGACAATTAATAGATTTACACTATTATAAAAACATAACAAAAGTATGACAATTTAATTATCATTTTTCATAAGAACCAATCATTATATAACATCTAACACTTATTAAAAACATTTCACCTATCTTTTAATTTCTTGACATTTTGAAAGGAATTGATTTGCTAGTTTATAAATGTAGCAAATTAATTTGTTTATAGGCCTATATGTTTATAAATATAAATATATAAGTTAATTAATTAATGATATTAATTAATTACACATGTCAACAAATTTCAACTTTGAAAATTGTACAGAGATGAAACAATGTAAATCTCTATAAGTCTGCCATTTCTGAATCCAAAAATGTAACCCATTTTTCAACAGCACCCTCAGATTTGTAGTTGTTACTATTACTATTGCTATATTTCTATATGTATAATTCAATATAAATTAAACATTTTCACAAAGTTAATATTTAATGCAAATGGCTTATATAACATATCATAATGGCGTTAAATAACACATTTTCCTGGAAATTTTTATATCATATGATTTTAATGGCAGCTAACATTTATGTAGTAGAAGAAGTAGAATACATAATCGCATTATGGGTGACCATAATGATTTGACCCAAAAACGGGACGTCCCAAGGGGATCAGTTTAAACCCCGTCCCCCTTTCTGAAAAATCGCTTAGGCCTGATTATAAAAGTATTGTTATTATTAACGTATTATAATTATTTATTAAAGTATGGATCACATAAATGATGCATCATGAACAATAAATGATAATGATCTCCCGTTGTCAAAAGGTATTAATTATTATAATCTCGGTATGACTTACAAAATGTTTCTCGTCCTTTCTGATCAACCTTTGATGTTAGTCCTACGGTGAAGATGAAGAATGCCAGAAAGAAGAACTGAACATCTTGAGATCAGCTTATTCTTCATCGATCGTTTATAAATCTCCCTGAGAGCCTCCCCCATGGCGCAGTGGTAGCGTCGTTGCCTTGTAATCAAGGGGTCCCGGGTTCGATACCCGGTGGAGACACAAGTGGTTCGGATCCCACTTTAAACTGTAGGTCCAGTCCCGATTAGCCATACTGTGCATTAAGTGGACTTAAAACAGCAACTCAACAACAACAACTATAAATATCCCTGAAAACCATATCAAAGATTCAACTCTAGATTTTTCTTTTGAGTTTGCGTCAAGACGAAGGAACTTTAAATTCTTGTTGCAATTCCCTTAAGAAACTGCATGCTTATTCACTACTCTACAAATAACGCAACACATACAAAACAATGCATCTTTTTAGCATGAAATGTGTCTCAAATTTATACTTGGTTTCAAGATACCTCCTAGAATTTTATAAAACGGAACAAATAGTGGCTTTTTAATAATATGGACGGGACGACCGGGTCACGCCTCTGAAACTGGACTGTCCCGGCCAGAACGGGACGAATGATCACCCTAGGCATGAGCGTAGTTAGGTAGGGGCTAGGGACGGTTATACCCCCACCCCAGAACCAGACATTAGCCCCACCAAATGCATGCGACATATGCACAAAATAATTAAGGAAAGAGAAACTGCTCAAAAAGTTAAAATTGTGTGACAGTCAGATTTACCGACGTCATTATTATTATTATTATTATTATTGTCCATAGCGGTAAAAATGGGTTGATTCAAAGCGTTGAGAGTTTTAATTTGTAAGAATACATATTTGATTTTTGCCAAGCCGACGGGAGGAACGAGATGTTCGCGTGTCTTAAGGGTGAGCACCTGAAGGGTCACGTTATGCATCTAAAGCTTAGGAAATTCGACCGTAGTGACAAACATTTAAATATCTCGGTTTCCAGCGGTCAGATTCATGTGAAACTTATACCAGCGCAGCGGCATGTGTGCAAGGACGGATCTGTGGAGTTTCGTCGCGATCAAGCAACAATTACGGACGCCAGATCAAATCGGTTGTAATTGATCAGTTTGTGGACACCGGTTGCAATTGAGCTATGGCGACAGCGAGGCTGAGGCTTAATCCGCTGAAACTCAACTTCGAGCACGGCTCGTCCCAGTTGGGAGACAATAGAGCAAAGTGGAATGACCTCTTCGGAAGCGTCACTTCAACGAACGCCTAGCGTCTTTTTTCAAAATCTAAATAAAACGAAGGACATGGTTTTTCGATACACAGTCTTACCGCGATCCTTGTAGCGAGAGCAGCTCCGTGCTACCTCTCCGTGTACAGTCTTACCGCGATTCTTGTAATGAGAGCACCTTCGTACTACCTCTTCGTGTACAGTGGACTTTGTTGTGTTTTGCGAACACCAGTGTGTGATAGGCAGTACGTCTACACGAGTGCGCCTACCTCAACCGCTGGGAGAAGTTGAAGCGAGACCGTGTTTCCGTGATTACCTTACGCCGTTTATAATTTTTGAGAAACGAGGAACACCGGAAAATATGGCGGGCTAGAGGAAGAAGAGAGATGAGGGCGTTACCATCGATTCGCCCGATGTCAGAAGAGACTACGCCGATGATGCCTACCAGCCGCCGCGGAGAGAGAGAAAAATTGAAACGACGAGCCACGCCGATGATGCCTATCCGCCGCCACAGAGAGAGAGAGAGAGACGTCGAGCGCCGCCCTGTCGACACTCCGACGACGCCTACAAGCCGCCACGTTGACGTCCCGACGCCCAGACCACGGAGATGTTCACCGATCCCGAGGGGAAGAGAAACCGAGGAACCAGAAGTATGAACACTTTTCGCATCTTCATCGTCGCGACCAAGGAAACCTTTCGTGTGAATACTATATGTTTTCAATCGCCCATAAAGACGCCAGGATGCACCTCGGAAGCTGAGAGATGGTAATGTATTCATCTGTGTGATTGTCAGCACGTGACGGCCCGATTGATTTAGAGAACGCCCTTGAAATTCGTCAACATTTTGAAAACGCCCACACAACTCGAAACTTCATATCAAACTCCCGTCGCGCTTGTCACTTGTAATCTATTCGTCTCAGGTCAATTTTTCTTATTCCTTGTGATATTTTTTTTAATGATCTTAAATTCATTGTTGTTTGTGCTCCTTTGTATTTGTTTAAAGTGCGTACTATTAGAGTAAAGCGCCGCCCACTTAATTGTTTAATCTACTTGAGGTTTGTTCATTTTTTATGTGTCAGTGCTGTGTCGCTGCTAGCTATGTCAGGTCGCATACGTGATTATTTGTTATAAGTGTTTGCCTGGTAATATGAATTGCTCGTCGCGGCGAAGTGTTTAAGTCCCGCCTGCTAGAGAGTATATGTTTGCGTCACTCAACGGAGGTTATTTGTTATGTTTGAACCACGTGAGGTCTTGTAAAAGGAAAACGTCCGCCCACGTGAATGTAATTGCCGTTGAGACGCCTTTGTTTATGCTGGTCAAATAATGTATTGTCTCCGCGCCGACTAGTTTCTTTTAAAAGGGTGAACTTAAGTAAGGGCTGGCTAGGATTTGAGTAGCACTGGAGCAAAATCACAAATGACCTGATTAGACAAAAATTCAATTTAAATTTAAATACGAATGCAATAATTAGGGCTTATCGTCATAACACCTGTACATGTCATGTATCATTCTTTGTGTCGATGACCCCGTGAGGATTGATTCTGTGAGTGAAAGTGAGAGTGAAAGAGGGGGAGATGTAGTAAATTGATCTTTGTTGATTATGAATAGAATATACTTTTTATTTTCATGTTAATTTTGGGCTATATAATTTCGTACGCATGTCGCTACCCGTGATTTTCAGGTATGCAGCTAGCCGCTTCCCGGCTACAGGTAAAGAGGTGGTTATTTGAAAGTACATATGTCTTTGTTTTTATTCGATATGATATTACTATGCACTGTCGGTCACCGGTTCCTACACACGAACTTAACCTGGACCGTAACGCTATTTCGCTTGTCCGAGGGAGATTTTGCCGCCTCTATCTAGGTAGTGGTAGCATTTGTTTTCCCGGGCAAGGGAGGGCGTTCCACAATTGACCATGGAACTTTACATCTGAGAATGAACAATTTCACGTGTTACTCTTGTGTGACAGTCACACTTACAGAGAGAAGTTCAAATTACGTTTTCATGCAGAATACAGCAAAAAGTAGGTCCAGGGTGCGATTTGTACTGGGGACCCCCCCTTCAGTCTTGAATTGGTTGGTCGGTTGGTTTATTTGGTGTTTTAAGTCTACTTTATGCGCAGTATGGCTAATCGGAACTGGACCTACAGTTTAAAGTGGGATCCGAACTACTACGTGCCTCCACCGGGTATACGAGTACACCGTTTGGTTATGAATGACATTCCAACCAGGGCTAGCCTACTTATTTTCCACATTACACACTCATTACACATTACACACTACATGGAGACAAAATAGTATCGGCTCAGACCTACTATATTTGTTTAAAAACGTTGACCAGACCCGAGTTCCTAAGGTGGCCCATGGCTGCCAATGACGTCACCATGCTTCTCATACACCAGGGTATGTCCGTAGCAAATTTCATTACATTATAACCAATAGTTTGATTTTTATAAGCGAAAAATCAGGCACCGAGAGCGAGTGAAACACCCTGTCGTACAAATATTTTGATTTGTCCACTTTATGCACATATAAGCTAATCGGGACTGGACTTACAGTTAAATGTGGGATCCAAACAAATGTGCGTCTACCAGATATCGAACCCGAGATTCCTTGATTAGATTAAAAGGCGACGACATTCACTGGCGTACGCAGAGGGGGAGCCGAAGGGGCTACAGCCCCCCCAAATTTTTAGAAAATAAAAAAATCAAATGACGGCCGTCATGAAGTCGGAAAAACCCCTTAAAATGACCCCCAATAACCATTTTTGTGTATGAATAAGTTTTAAAACGAAGGTTTAAAATGGAAATTGGTGCTCATATCTCACGAAAATAAAGCACCAACAACGGGTTATCACCGAAACTGACTTACGGATGCATTCTATGATCCAAGCAAATATTTAATCTCACTCTGTTCAGTAAAGGTTAGCTTCGCACTGAACACGCTTTCACATTCAGCTGTATATATTGGTAGAATTTCAATTGAATTATCATAATCCTTGAGTGAGTTGGAAATGTGTTTTGGATTTTCTTTGTAGATGTGAAAATCTTTAACAAGTGACGCACATATGATTTCACTTACATTAAAATTCACCTGACATGTCACCATAAAACGCACGTTCTTAATCATCTAAATGCTATGTGTGTGCATTTAATAGGACTACATGCGAAGAGGAGGAACCTAAGTCTTCAAACGGGCTCTTCATATTTTCCATCAAAGATTGAAAAAAATGCTTTCGATGTTTCAAGAGTAGTCATGTCAATTTCTCGCTTTGATCTAAGGACTGAAGGATTTTGGTTTTGCATATGCAATGAGAGTACTTTCAGTACTTGTAGTGAGTCTTAAAATATAGCAAATTTCATCATAAATAACTACTTTGTCAAATGTTTTACAAATCCTTCAAACCTGAACCTCTCACGAGTCAATCGGGGATCATGTAGAGTTCAGTGGCGAAGCGTGACATTTTTACGTAGTCAACGCAAGATTTGCCAAACGTCAGGGTCGATCTTTCAACGGAGAGGGGGGGGGCACAATATTTCTCTGCGATAAACGCCAAGGTCACTGCCAATTTAATGTAAAAGATACCACAGACCTTACGACTACAAAAGACACATAATTCTATCCGATATGACGAGAATTATTAAATATGATGGAATCTGAAATGCAAACACCTCAATTGTCGCGTTTAAAGGTAAGAAGAACCTTTATGGTTCGCCGCCAATTGTTGTTTTGATCATGAAAAGCAGATTCATATCGTTCAATGTGTGCAGTGGAAATAGCAGACATTCGAGTGGTGTGCCCAGGATTTTCGAAGAAAGGGGGGGGGGGGTTACGTGTACTTTTTAGTAGTCATTCCTGAAGTCCTCATTTTGCCATCTTCTTCTGCTTTTTCTATCTTCTTCTTTTTTTTCAAAGAATATTGAGCCTAAGCAGAATTATGATCCTCACCACCCCTCCTTGAGCACGACACTGGACACTTGGAAGAATCTTGATGACTCCAGACAAACCCTGCCGTTGCTGTAAACATGAGGATGGGGCTGAAAAAAGGGCCTGTTATGACCCAGACCTTCAAGAGTGGGGAAAGTACAGGTCGTTGGACCTGTCTGTCTGTTCGGAAGCGTTCGACTGTTCTCGGCACCGGCAGAGACCAGAGAGATTCGCACCATTCTGCGATAAGCTGGGCCGACGAACACCATTGCCTTTAATAGGAAACTTGGCGCGAGGGTTCGGCGCGAGGTGTAGTACTGGGGCCTCATTTCAATGCGCTATGATTAGCGAATCTCTTGCATATTTCGAGCTGTTTCATGTTGCCGTTTGGGTTATTTCGCACAAATATGCGAGTATTCTGACTTATTATTTTTACTGCTTCCCTAAAATATTAAAAACTAAACTAACTAACTAACTCTCTAGCCTTCTTAAACCCGAAGGTTCATGGCTGCAGCAACACAGGCCTTCCATCTGTCCCTATCTTGTGCAAGATCTATATACTCTTTTCCATCCCTACCGATTTCCCTTAGGTCCATCTCGACGTTGTCCCTCCATCTTCGTCTTGGCCTTCCTACTGGTCTCTTACCATCAGGTTTCCCAACAAGAATCCTGTAAACTCCTCTTTCCTCTCCCATTCGTGCCACATGGCCTGCCCACCTAAGTCTTCTTGATTTAATTATTCTAATAATGTCTGGACATGAATATAAATTATGTAGTTCTAAATTATGTAACCTTCTCCACTCACCTGTCTCCTCATCCCTTTTAGGTCCAAATATTTTCCTAAGGATCCTATTTTCAAATACTCTCAATTTATGTTCCTCTTTCAATGTAAGGGACCAAGTTTCACACCCATATAATACTACAGGCAAAATTACTGTTTTGTATATTTTAACTTTTAGTTTCTTAGATATTAAACGAGAAGACAAAAGTTTATGATGAGAGAAGTAACATGCATTTCCTGAATTAAGCCTACTTTTTATTTCCTCTTTAATATAATTTTCATTTGTTAATATTACTCCTAAGTATTTGAATTTGGAAACTGTTTCAAACGAGTTGTTATCAATAATTAGATTTTGATTATTACCTAACACTTGGTTTCGGCCTGTAAGCATATATTTAGTTTTCTCTTTGTTAACTTCCAAACCTATCTCTTTAGCAGTTTTGAAAAATATTTTAGCATTATTCTTAATTGTATTCACATCATCCCCCAGTAAGTCTACATCATCTGCATATGCTAACAACTGAGTCACACCATTTAATTTTAGTCCTTCTTTAGTTTCGTTTACCTTCCTAACAGCATATTCTAAGGCAAAATTAAAGAGCAATGGAGATAATGCATCTCCTTGTTTTAACCCATCATGAATTGTAAATTTGTCAGACATATTAATACCCACACGAATTTTACTTTCTGTTTCACTGGTGCATATTTTTATCATACTAACAAGCTTCTTAGGTATTCCAAACTCTACTAATATATTATATAATTTATCTCTTTTGACTGAATCATATGCTTTTTTGAAATCAATGAATAGCTGATGGACATTTTGATTATATTCCCACTTTTTTTCAAGTGTCTGTCTGATGTGAAAAATTTGATCTGTAGTTGATCTGTTGCGTTTAAATCCACATTGATAATCACCTATAATTTCATTAGCATATGGGGTTAGTCTTGTTAAAATAATGTTAGATAATATTTTATATGTTGTTGAGAGTAGAGAAATTCCACGGTAATTATTGCAGTTCATTTTATCACCTTTTTTAAACACAGGAACAATTATGGATTCTTTCCACTGTTGAGGGATTTCTTCTTTATTCCATATTAAACAAATTAATTTATGAATTTGACATATTAATGAATTTCCACCATATTTAATTAACTCAGCTGGTATTAAATCAATGCCAGGTGCTTTGTTATTCTTTAGCCTTTTAATAGCATCTTTAACTTCAGTCAAGTTAGGTTCTGGAACTAAAGGTTGTGCTGTGTGGACTTCATTTACTTCTGATTTATCTCCTACATGGACATTTAAAAGGTCATTAAAGTAGTTCTTCCATCTATTTAGAATATCGCTTGGGTCAGCTAGAAAATCACCGTCTTTATCTTTTATCAAGTTTACTTTAGGTTGCCACCCCTTTCTAAACTCATTTACACCTTTATATAAATCTCTGATATTTTTATTTTTGCTGTTTGTTTCAATTTCGTTAATTTTGCTTTTCAAGTAATCTCTTTTTTTACTTCTAAATGTGCGGTTAACTTTTCGGTTTATTATATTATAATTGTTTAGATTTGTATCATCAGAGTTATTTAACCACCTAAGTCTAGCCTGATTTCTTATTTCTATTAGATTATGACATTCATTATCAAACCATGGCTTACTTTTTCTCGGTTTATGGTATCCTATACTATCTATAGCTGCTGATTCTATTGCATTACGTATGTGCTCCCAATTCTTATTTACTTCTGTTTCATTTATATTTTCATCATCATTTAAATCCTGCAAAACATCAAATCTATTTGACAGTTTAATTTGGTAATCTTTCTTAATTCTTTCATCAGTAAACTTTCCTGTATCAAATTTTAGAACTTTTAGATTTTGTTGCTTATGATTTATCACTGAGAGTCTTTCTCTTAATTTAGCAATTACTAAATTATGGTCACTGGCACAGTCAGCACCTCTATGTGTACGAACGTCAATTATACTAGTATGCCTTCTCCTATCAATGAGAATATGATCTATCTGATTATGAGTTTTACCATCTGGAGAAGACCAGGTATATTTATGGATATCTTTATGTTTAAAAGTGGTACTTTTCACAATTAAATTCTTTGAGGTTGCAAAAGTAATCAATCTTATACCATTATCATTACTTAATTCATGAAGACTTTCTTTACCAATCGTGGGTTTAAATGTCTCTTCTTTGCCAATCTGTGCATTCCAGTCACCTAACAGAATTTTCATATCATACTGAGAAAATTTATCAAAGACCTGTTCTAACTCTGTATAAAAATCATCTTTAGTATTATCATCTTTATCTTCCGTTGGTGCATGTATGTTTATTAAAATAATTTTACACCACCTACCCTGTAAAACTGCATATGATATCCTATCATTAATAAATTCTACTGTTTTAAGAGCTGAGATAATTCTATTATTTATGAAAAATCCTGTTCCAAAATTATGATTTTCAGTACCACCATAGAAAAAAGTATAATTTTTAGTTTTACAATTCCCTTCTCCTGGCCACCTAACTTCCTGGACAGCTACTACATCTAATTTATACTTAAGTATCTCATTAACTGTACACTGAAATGCCCCAGGCCGGTAAAGACTCAGAACATTCCAGGTGCCTAATTTAATATCCTTATTCCTAATATAGATCTTATCCTTAGTCCAGGGACCTCCCAAAGTAGTCCCCACCCGGAGATCCGAACGGGGGACTATTTTACCTCCGGAATATTTGACCTTGGGAACATCCATGGCCTTATATTGCTGATTCTTGACATGGCTTTTTACAGTGCAGAGTTGTCAGCTCTACGCCTAACCCCCAATATGAATGGAGGAACTACTACAGAAGACAAACACAAACACATTAGAGAGCACAACTACTACACAAGACATACACAAACACATCACAACTATAACACAATATAAACACAAACACACCACAACTACTACACAAGACAAACACAAACAAACAATTGCTAACACATGGTGTAAACTATAGTTGCTAACAAATAAACAGGGGTTGCGAGTTCGAATTCTGATGGATGCACGCTTGTAATCCAACTTTAAATAGTCCTGCTTAGGGTGGATTTAAACCCAACTTTGTCAACATTGTGATATTAAAGCCAACAAGAAGCCCATACCCTTCGTTGAGTTACTACCTTATGTAAGAACTGGATTTCCCCCCATAATACGTAATAGGTTACTACTAACTATTTACGTATTTGGCAATTTAGAATGCAGTGTTGTGTGTGTGTGTGTGTGTGTGTGTGTGTGTGTATATTGTCATGATCGACCTATATATGCCACATTTATTCCTGCCTGATTTATGCAAAAAATGTGAGATAATTGTCCCAAACGCTTGGTGAGCGATCAAGTAAGTCTGGATACATACATCCGCTTCAATTCGATCCATTTCATAGTCTTTATTATTAATATAAAAATATATTAATAATAATATTAAAAATGCAATATTTTTATTATTTTGCTTGGTCATCGACGCATCTCCCGATGAGAGCTCAACAAGCTCTCGAACAGGATTAAAAGACAAAGAGATCCAAAATATGTCAGAAACGCAGCCCATATTTAGTATTCGATACAAAAGTACTTGTGAAACACCAGAAGTGAAAAATAAATACCGAATACATGGCATCTAAAAGAGAGGCGGCCAAGAGTGCCAACGTTTCAAAAACATTGGGTGGGCACAAACACTTGAATTATAAGTTCACAAAAAACACATAAATTATTGTAACACTGTTAAGCCTTGTTTCCATGTTAATAAAACATTAAAATGCTGACCAAGGCAAAATTTATTGTATAAAAAATATACACTAAAAACCACGTTTCCACCCTCTAACAAGGTCTTCTTCAGACGAACATTCATATTGTGATCTTCGTCTGAAGACCTTGTTAGAAGGTGGAAACGTGGTTTTTAGTGTATATTTTTTATACAATAAATTTTGCCTTGGTCAGCATTTTAATGTTTTATAAACTATTGTGTGGAATCGGGCCAATACAAATTGGCGCCACTGTACACAGTCGCCATAAAGGGCGTAACGAAATGTTTGTATGTAGCTATGGTGCAGTAAACTTAATTGAATTCAACTGAAACACCGTGAGTACGATATAGTTTACAAGTGGGTTGGAAATTATGATCCCTGGTTAAGATGTGTCATTCATAACCAGAGATTTGCAGTGGCGAAACCACAGGAGGGGGCAGGGGGGCATTGCCCACTCCAACCTTGGACTGAAATGAGTTCTAGGGGGGCAAACATTGACGGCCAAGTGTACGTACATGCAGGGGTCAATTACCGCCCAGAACTTCAAATTTTATGCCAATAAATATACTTTTCGTAAAATTATCTTGCTCGCTTCGCTCGCAATGCCTGCTTTTCTTAGTCTTATCAAGTTCAGAACCGTAGCTTGGGGGCGGCGTGAGATGGCTCTGGGCACCGAACGATCTAAATGAGAACAAATTTTAAGATTGATTAGTTGATTTTTTGTTTTAAGTCCACTTTACGCACACAAAGGCTATTCGGAACTGGACCTACAGTTTAAAGTGGGATCAGAACCACTGTGCCATCTGCCTCCACCGGGTATGCGGTGTCCGATAAAAATGGCAAAGGAAAGAATGGCGACGGAAAAATGGCCAAGTAAAAATGGCAAGTTTTCTTCTTTGGCAGTTGTCCTCTCTCAGCGTGCAGAATGATCGCTTTCACTGCTGCATTTTCTTGCTGGATGCACCGATTAGCTTCCACAATATAGACTACAGTCTTTACTCTGTAGGATGTTTCAATTTGAATTGCATTACTCCATACAAACCATATACATTGGTATTTGGATGGTTCAGTACAGTTCAGATAAAAAATATAGTTACAAAATATCTATCTAGATGTTCACTAACGCTATAATATTCCTTATTAACTAATAGTTTGTTTTTAAATTTGTTTTTGAAACTTGTCATACTAATTAACTAACTAACTAACTCTCTAGCCTTCTTAAACCCGAAGGTTCATGGCTGCAGCAACACAGGCCTTCCATCTGTCCCTATCTTGAGCAAGATCTATATACTCTTTTCCATCCCTACCGATTTCCCTTAGGTCCATCTCGACGTCGTCCCTCCATCTTCGTCTTGGCCTTCCTACTGGTCTCTTACCATCAGGTTTCCCAACAAGAATCCTGTAAACTCCTCTTTCCTCTCCCATTCGTGCCACATGGCCTGCCCACCTAAGTCTTCTTGATTTAATTATTCTAATAATGTCTGGACATGAATATAAATTATGTAGTTCTAAATTATGTAACCTTCTCCACTCACCTGTCTCCTCATCCCTTTTAGGTCCAAATATTTTCCTAAGGATCCTATTTTCAAATACCCTCAATTTATGTTCCTCTTTCAATGTAAGGGACCAAGTTTCACACCCATATAATACTACAGGCAATATTACTGTTTTGTATATTTTAACTTTTAGTTTCTTAGATATTAAACGAGAAGACAAAAGTTTATGAAGAGAGAAGTAACATGCATTTCCTGAATTAAGCCTACTTTTTATTTTCTCTTTAATATAATTTTCATTTGTTAATATTACTCCTAAGTATTTGAATTTGGAAACTGTTTCAAACTATTTGTTATCAATAATTTGATTTTGATTATTACCTAACACTTGGTTTCGGCCTGTAAGCATATATTTAGTTTTCTCTTTGTTAACTTCTAAACCTATCTCTTTAGCAGTTTTGAAAAATATTTTAGCATTATTCTTAATTGTATTCACATCATCCCCCAGTAAGTCTACATCATCTGCATATGCTAACAACTGAGTCACACCATTTAATTTTAGTCCTTCTTTAGTTTCTCTTACCTTCCTTACCGCATATTCTAAGGCAAAATTAAAGAGCAATGGAGATAATGCATCTCCTTGTTTTAACCCATCATGAATTGCAAATTTGTCAGACACATTATTACCCACACGAATTTTACTTTCTGTTTCACTGGTGCATATTTTTATCATACTAACAAGCTTCTTAGGTATTCCAAACTCTACTAATATATTATATATTTTATCTCTTTTGACCGAATCATATGCTTTTTTGAAATCAATGAATAGCTGATGGACATTTTGATTATATTCCCACTTTTTTTCAAGTGTCTGTCTGATGTGAAAAATTTGATCTGTAGTTGATCTGTTACGTTTAAATCCACATTGATAATCACCTATAATTTCATTAGCATATGGGGTTAGTCTTGTTAAAAGAATGTTAGACAATATTTTGTATGTTGTTGAGAGTAGAGAAATTCCACGGTAATTACTGCAGTTCATTTTATCACCTTTTTTAAACACAGGAACAATTATGGATTCTTTCCACTGTTGAGGGATTTCTTCTTTATTCCATATTAAACAAATTAATTTATGAATTTGACATATTAATGAATTTCCACCATATTTAATTAACTCAGCTGGTATTAAATCAATGCCAGGTGCTTTGTTATTCTTTAGCCTTTTAATAGCATCTTTAACTTCAGTCAAGTTAGGTTCTGGAACTAAAGGTTCAGCTGTGTGTACTTCATTCACTTCTGATTTATCTCCGACATGGACATTTAAAAGGTCATTAAAGTAGTTCTTCCATCTATTTAGAATATCGCTTGGGTCAGCTAGAAAATCACCGTCTTTATCTTTTATCAAGTTTACTTTAGGTTGCCATCCCTTTCTAAACTCATTTACACCTTTATATAAATCTCTGATATTTTTATTTTTGCTGTTTATTTCAATTCGTTAATTTTGCTTTTCAAGTAATCTCTTTTTTTACTTCTAAACGTGCGGTTAACTTCTCGCTTTATTCTATTATAATTGTTTAGATTTGTATCATCAGAGTTATTTAACCACCTAAGTCTAGCCTGATTTCTTATTTCTATTAGATTATGACATTCATTATCAAACCATGGCTTACTTTTTCTCGGTTTATGGTATCCTATACTTTCTTTAGCTGCTGATTCTATTGCATTACGTTTGTGCTCCCAATTCTTATTTACGTCCGTTTCATTTATATTTTCATCATCATTTAAATCCTGCAAAACATAAAATCTATTTGACAGTTTAATTTGGTAATCTTTCTTAATTCTTTCATCAGTAAATTTTCCTGTATCAAATTTTAGAACTTTTAGATTTTGTTGCTTATGATTTATCACTGAGAGTCTTTCTCTTAATTTAGCAATTACTAAATAATGGTCACTGGCACAGTCAGCACCTCTATGTGTACGAACGTCAATTATACTAGTATGCCTTCTCTTATCAATGAGAATATGATCTATCTGATTATGAGTTTTACCATCTGGAGAAGACCAGGTATATTTATGGATATCTTTATGTTTAAATGTGGTACTTTTCACAATTAAATTCTTTGAGGTTGCAAAAGTAATCAATCTTATACCATTATCATTACTTAATTCATGAAGACTTTCTTTACCAATTGTGGGTTTAAATGTCTCTTCTTTGCCAATCTGTGCATTCCAGTCACCTAACAGAATTTTCATATCATACTGAGAAAATTTATCAAAGACCTGTTCTAACTCTGTATAAAAATCATCTTTAGTATTATCATCTTTATCTTCCGTTGGTGCATGTATGTTTATTAAAATAATTTTACACCACCTACCCTGTAAAACTGCATATGATATCCTATCATTAATAAATTCTACTGTTTTAAGAGCTGAGATAATTCTATTATTTATGAAAAATCCTGTTCCAAAATTATGATTTTCAGTACCACCATAGAAAAAAGTATAATTTTTAGTTTTACAATTCCCTTCTCCTGGCCACCTAACTTCCTGGACAGCTACTACATCTAATTTATACCTAACTATCTCATGAACTGTACACTGAAATGCCCCAGGCCGGTAAAGGCTCAGAACATTCCAGGTGCCTAATTTAATATCCTTATTCCTACCGTAGATCTTATCCTTAGTCCAGGGACCTCCCAAAGTAGTCTTCACCCGGAGATCCGAACGGGGGACTATTTTACCTCCGGAATATTTTACCTTGGGAACATCCATGGCCTTATATTGCTGATTCTTGACATGGCTTTTTACAGTGCAGAGTTGTCAGCTCTACGCCTAACCCCCAATATGAATGGAGGAACTACTACAGAAGACAAACACAAACACATTAGACAGCACAACTACTACACAAGACACACCCAAATACATCACAACTATAACACAATATAAACACAAACACACCACAACTACTACACAAGACAAACACAAACAAATTAGACAGCACAACTACTACGCAAAACAAACATACTAGACAGCACAACTACTACAAAAACATACTAGACAGCACAACTACAACACAAGACACATACATACACATCACCGATACTACACAAGACAAATAGAAACACATTAGACAGCATAACTACTACACAAGATAAACACAACCACACTAGACAGCACAGCTACTACACAAGACAAACCCACATACAAGCACATCACAACTACTACACAAGATAAACACAAACACACTAGACACCACAACTACTACACAAGACAAACCCAAACACACTACACAGCACAACTACTGCACAATACACCCAAACACCTTACAACCTCTACACAAGAAAAAACATAAACACACAACTACTACTACATTTTAGTGCTAAGTCATACTTCCTGCTTTAATATAATTTGGTAGATTGTTGAATATTTTAGTTGCCATATGTTCAGGTTCTTCTTGAACTAATGTTAACCTGGTGAAGTATGGCTTTAGAAGCTGATCATTTCGGGTGTTATATGTATGTTCTATTGAACTTTTTAGATCAATATTTCTTCTCGCATATAATGACATTTCATATATGTACAATGAAGGGAGGGTTAATATTTTGAATCTTTTAAACAACGTTCTGCACAATTCCCTAGGCTTTATTCCTGCCCACCATTGTTTCTACCTTCAAATATATTGTATACAATGTTCTCTTATACCGTCCAAAATTAGGACACTTGGCTATCTTCACAGCATCATAATCAGGTGAATAATTATGGTCATAGGAACACACAGGATTTTGTTTCAATAATTTTCTTTTTAGAATTCCTCGACACTTGAAATTGTTTCTCCACCTTATAACATTCTTCAGATCAGACTGTTGTAGAAAGAAGACCTTATCTCCAGCTTTCTCAAATTTAACAATTTTCATTTTAAGAAAGTAAACAAGTTCGTCCCTCTTAGTGTGAGGGGGTTAGATAAGGGCTGACTTGAAGTCGTACTAGTAACAAACATGCGTGACTCGTCAGCAGGTGCGCGCAAAGCATAAACTTGTTTTCAGTCAAGATGAAAACCCATTCTATGCTGCAACCCCCCCCCCCCGCATATCTTCAAATTATTTACAAAGGTTACCTTTTATGAGCATGTGATTCTATAGCGGCAGTAATTCCTGCCAAAAGAAATATAGAAATAAACGGGGCATTATTTTTGGAAACATCAAATAAAATGTATCCATTCAAAGACAAATTAATGTTAAAAGACACCAAAATTATATTAAATTTTAATTTCAAACTGTGAAATGCAAGACACATAATTTCTCAATTTTCATGTAAAATCGTAATAGGTATATTGTATTTGCAATTTTTATTCTTGCCATTTCTACTGTTGCCATTTTTTCCTTTTGTCATTTTTTCCCTTTGCCATTTTCTCCGCTTGCCATTTTCACTTTGCCATTTTCTCCGCTTGCCATTTTCTCTGCTTGCCATTTTCACTTTGCCATTTTTTCCTTTGCCATTTTCACCTAAATTCAACCAGGGACCTTGATCACAAGGCGACGATGTTAGCACTACACCATCGTGGAGGCACACAAGTTGTAAAAGAGATAATGCATTGGCTTTCCGTGAAATTATTTGCGCCCTAATAAATCATATTGATTACAGCCTGCAAAAAAAAAAAATTGCTGTTGGTTTATTGTGAGATGGATGTATTGGATGTGTAATGTATTTAAATAATATATGTTGTATATAATATGTATTAAAGAAACCTTGAATACGTACAGAATTTAGTGTCCACGTCGCTCCATGATGCATATATGTGAAACATATATCGTGCATGAAAGTTATACATGTTAATGTATCAAGCATTTTCTGCCTTTCAAAAATAGTTTGTGTGCTTGTTTTCCAATAATAATATGAAATTGAACGTGTTGAAAAAATAATTTAAATCGTTTGTTCGAACACAAATGCTTTAGCACCAACTTCTACCCCCTTTTTTGCATAATTTGAAAGGGTAATAACGTCTTTGATACTACTACTACTACTACTACGACTACTACTACTACTACTACTACTAATAATAATAATAATAATAATAATAATAATAATAATGTTGGTCCCGGGTTCAAATCCTGGCTTGGGATGTATTTATGCAAACTTTCGATTAAAAAATAGGAAATCCGTGTGGGTTTTTTCTAAAATGAAATTTTCCATATATATATATATATATATATATATATATATATACGTATATTGTAGCGTGACGTCGGGTATGGCACGGGATGGAGTCACGCCGGGATGTAGCTCAGTTAAATAAGTTAGGTTTTAGTTTGGGTCTCGCTGAACCACCTCTACCCTGAATGGTGCGGATGAAGGATTGTTGGGAGCCTATGTCCTTGAACGCTACTCATCCCCTTGCTTCATGTTCTGGCCCTCGGCTTCTGGTGTCGGCGACGGTCGGATGGAGCAAAATGTATACCTTATTCTCTTTGGGATGGAGACGGATGCCTGTTGGAGAGATTGTTGATGGCGATAAGAGGCCACTTATTTAACAGGGCACTGATTCTCAAGACTTGGGCTTATGATTCTCCGCAGTCTGGACTGCTCGCTCGTTGCCGCCTCGTAATGTCGCGATCTCTCAACTGACAGACGTCATCTTCTATTCGATCGAGTTGCTGGTAATATGGAGATTGATTGATTATCTTCAGGGGTTTTTATGGAAATTTCGCCGTGACGTGGTGGACTTTGCACCTCCAACTGTTCCCCTGGGGTATCCCTTAATGCAGGTGGAAATTTACAGTGGAGGTGCACTCACCGCTGGCGAGGGCCGTTGCGTTGCTGACTGTGCAGAGCCGAGTGGAAAATTCTTGTTGCTCGGCTCTGCATCCGGTGGAATTTGGGGCGAATGAGCGTTCAACTGGGGAGCTTCAGGACGATGTTTTAGTAAAATTGATATCTCGTCTTTCATGCTCCCAATTCCTTCATCAATATATATATATATATATATATATATATATATATATATATATATATATATATATATATATATATATATATATATATATATATATCAGTGTTCGGAAAGTTACTTTTAAAAAGGTAACTATTTACAGTTACTTGCTTAAAGAAGGAACAGTTACAGTTACTCATTTTAAAAAGTAACTCAGTTACAGTTACATGTACCTCAAAAGTAACTGTAAGTTACTTTTACAGTTAGTTTCCGCTGAAAATTTTCTCCCAACCAAATTACACAAATCGATCATTAATTGCAATAAAATATTTTGTGAAGACTAACATGTCTTTTACTTATGTTACTTGTGCATAATATAAGTCTTTGTATATTTATATTTATTACAAAATAAAGTGCTCTCCTGTGCTTTGCTCGACGTCATGAAGGCGCATAGCTATTTCTATTCTGTGGCGCATAAGGGGTGTGGAGTTAGAGTCCCACACTTTCTTGATCATGGCCGAAGGTGGGGGTGATGTGATCAGCACCACGTCCCTGGCATCCTTTACCCCCAGAGTTTCCTCCAGATACGACGCTGGGTGGGTGCTGGAGCCGCTTCAACAGGTGGAAAAAAATCTCGGTTCTCCCCCACCGAGGATCGAACCCGGAGTCTCTCGCATGGTAGTCAGGCACTCAAATGACTTTTTTCTTTTAAGGAATAGCCCTATGCGGTAGTATCACATTTTCACGTACGTCAATTTTCTGTTTTCTGTTTTCTTATTGGAACAAACACAAACATCCATGTCCGAAACGAACTAGAATCCGGGACCCCTGACACATAGTGTGTTGTGCTAACCACTCCGCCACGGAGGTTGACCTGAGCTAAACATTTGTATTTGTTGTTCTTAAGGAATGTCCATTGGAGTGGGGGGGATTCTAGAAACTTTATAGAAAGAGATATATCACTCACGTAGAATATATTCTAAGAAGGTAGGTCTGTTTCGCATAAAGGGCGTGTCCGAGAGAATTAAATTTGTTGTCCCTATAATTTCAAGTGTTTATGAATCAGAAAATGATAAAAATTATAATATAGTAGCCTATAATTGAGCGTTATCAATGAAGGTGAAAATGGCATTTTAAACTTACCCCTTCAGTTCTCTCTGAGACGATTACATAAACAAGCGAGAATGATCGTTAGGGTCTTCCTGATTCTTTCGTTTGCCACTCGAGTGTTGTGTATCGCACCAAACCACACTCCCTGAATGATCTACAGAATCGCATTGTGGACGAAACAAGAGGAATTTCCCGGGATATGCTACAACGTTCACTTTGCAGTTTTTACGATCGCTTGACATAGTATTGTCAGACAGTCGACGGGAAGCAGTGTGAGCACTTGCTTTGAGGCATTCTGTAAGTCAATGTCATGTTTTCTTGTTCATGCTCTCTGTAATTTGCAGTGTACAGTTACCCACAAGAATACAGTAAACAATTTTTTCAGACAAATCTAATTTTTTGCAGTCTAACGTAGTACACCCTGTCTCTTCCACGAATGGCGATAGGTCCAAAATGAGTTCGGATTTTCATTTATGGGACGATTCTAGCCTAAATTGATGTGTCATATATACGCCTTTCCATTTGAAAATATTGTGATATCCAATATGGTGGAATCCAAGATGGCTGCCTTTATATCCACACACATATATATATATATATATATATATATATATAGAGAGAGAGAGAGAGAGAGAGAGAGAGAGAGAGAGGAAGTAAGTGCACCAAATGCGGCCCCGTCCTTAAAGCGGGACCCCTACATTTCTGTTCTTGATGATGCTGTAGCCTGGCGAAAATACATGGAGCTGGTAGCTTACGTTATTGTCGCATGCAGTGCTTGCGCCCATGTTGATTACTGCTTCTGTTGTTCTCCAATCAGCTCGTGAGTAATTTTGGCCAAGCGGAAAGTTTTATTACTCCCACAATCAATTGCCGTACTTTGGTCATTTGAAAGGTAAATGCGTCAAGTCTTCTATATACTTAATCCTAAGTATAGGGGCTATCTCTGTACGCAATTCGTAAGTAATGAACGGGAATGCGTGAGAAATAATTAGCATGAAAAAAAATAATCACGTATGGCCTTAAAGTGGGCCCCACGTCATCCCAGAGTAGTGTACTGTGCTCTTTATGGCCCCATTTAGATTGTGCAGGGGCTAATAAAGATATTTGTATTTGTGAATGTGAGGCCCACTTTAGGAACATTTTTTTCTAATGTTCAAAATTGCATCTGTTCGAAAAGATAGGATTTTAACAATGAAGCCATTTTTTCCTAGTTATATGAGGAGACATCCTAAATAAGTACATAACGAACTATTTCAGGCCTAAGTACCTTGATATGCGGCAAAAATAAAAAAGGGGGCACATTTGGTACACTTCCTCTCTCTCTCTCTCTCTCTCTCTCTCTCTCTCTCTCTCTGTCTCTCTCTCTCTCTCTCTCTCTCTCTCTCTCTATATATATATATATATATATATATATATATTGATGAGGACAACAGGTTGTCACAGAAATGGCAAAAATAAAAATGGCAAATACAATATACCTATTACGATTTTACATGAAAATTGAGAAATTATGTGTCTTGCATTTCACAGTTTGAAATTAAAATTTAATATAATTTTGGTGTCTTTTAACATTAATTTGTCTTTGAATGGATAAATTTTATTTGATGTTTCCAAAAATAATGCCGTTTATTTCTTTTGGCAGGAGTTATTGCCGCTATAGAATCTCATGCTATTAAAAGGTAACCGTTGTGAATATAATTTGAAGCATGTGTGATTGATGAAACTTAAGGGGGGGGGGTGCAGCATAGAATGGGTTTTCATCTTGACTGAAAAGAAGTTTACGCTTTGCGCGCACCTGCTGACGAGTCACGCATGTTTGTTACTAGCAGGACTTCAAGTCAGCCCTTATCTAACCCCCTCGCACTAAGAGGGATGAACTTTTCCCGGTCCCGAGTTTTCGAGATCCCGCACACCTCTACTGCAAGGACAAAAGTTGGGGGTAATAGCCACCCTTTTTCCGCCACTGCTGAAGTAGGTTAGGATTCATATTCATCTAAATTTCAAGAAACTAAATATTATAGAATTACTATCCTCGTCCTGGAAAAATCAGGGTGAAATATTTTCTGCTGCCTGAACAGTTTATATAGCAGAAAACAACCTGCAGTGTCATAATAGATTCTCCAGATCAATTTATCTTTCCAAGTACAAAATTATGTTACCAAAAGTAAGCATCTGCTCTTCATTCAGTTATACAAACCAATGAATCGTATCGCAAGAGAAAAAAAAATCACGTCCAGCTTCCACCAGTCTCAAATTTATAGGACGGTACGAAACAAGGAACTGAGAAGTTTCGAATTCTACAGTAAAGCACGGGTCTTTCTTGTCGCACGACAGTTTTGCTACCTTGTGCATACATAGCTAGCCTGCCTAGCCTAACAACGTAGGCAGTTAGCCTAAAATTAAAAAGCCTTCTCCTCTGACGTCAGAACATAAGGTTGCTCAAGTGTTGTACGATAAGCGAAACCCGTAAAGCACAGATTAATTGGCACAGATTCAATGAAAAGACAGGGTTTCCAAACAAAAAAAATATCACAGACTATAAAATATCAAGTACCAAAATGTGTTTTAAGCACTTCTAAAAAAAACATGTTTAAAACACATTGTTTTAAACGTATAAAACATTTGTAAAAAAACAAAGCCGTGTGTTTTAAACGTTTAAACCAAAGTGTTTTAAACACTTTTGTTTTAAACATGCCAACCCTGCCTCCAACGACCTGCTCAAAAACACGTTTCCTGCTCATCTTACTTGAACATGGAGGGGAGAGATAGAATGGAACTCCACCAAGCCATGAAAAGTGCTGTTTGAACTGTGAAATTATGCCAAACGATACTCAATTGTGCTAGGACATTATTATTATTATTTTATTACTATTTTTAGATGGTTGTATTTTATCCAACCCGAAAATTTATTTCTATTTTAGTTATTTTACGTCGCTCTTGTGCCTCTACGGGTAAGTACGACAATATGGATGAATGAAAAACTGATGAAATGGTTGAAGTGACTCAGACACAGTGAAACGTCCTTGCCTTACTAGGTAGAAACACTGACTTCGTAGCGTGAGCAAATTTTGTTATATATGTTTGTGTGTGTATGTATATATATATATTGAATGCAGCAACATAGAGGCAGCATAACTGACGAATAAATCATGCGAGTGTTAATAACAAGAAAGTTGCTAGAGAACGAAGCGGCATAGTTCAATTACAAAGAAAATAATGCACCCCCTCCCCCGTAGTTGCTTGGAACTTTCATCGGCTTGAAAATACTTAATTTCCTATCCTTAATATACCATTCTATACTTAAATACTTAATTTTCTACAAAATTATATAGCGACTTGGACGTCCAGAAGGAAGTGCAAGGGTCGCCACCCCTTCCCCTTCTGGAAAATGATTTTTGACATAAAAGTACCTATTATTTCAGATGTATGAGTTGATTTCAGTCACAGTAATTTACATCCACTATTATAATAGGGATGTATGAACGTGATAATTTCAAACTCAAGTTGCGTTTTCTGAGAGGGCAACATTATTACGGGGTAATATGCCTAGTTTACCCGCCTGATAAAAATACATTGTTTCACCCAGCGTCGAATAACATGGGTACCTGAGGGAGACCCTGGGGGGTAAAGGCGGTCAGGGGCGTGATGCTGATCATATCACCCCACTCACGACCGGATCAAGAAAGTGTGGGGCGTTACCCCCACACTCCCTATACGCCTTCATGGCGTGGTGATAAGCACAGGGGAGCACTTTACCTTTTTCCCCCTCGCTGGAAGAAAATCTGCGGACGTCCCCTTACCCCCCCCCCCCAGTGCGCACGGTATGCCGCCCC
This sequence comes from Lepisma saccharinum, assembly GCF_977018435.1. Classification (NCBI taxonomy): domain Eukaryota; kingdom Metazoa; phylum Arthropoda; class Insecta; order Zygentoma; family Lepismatidae; genus Lepisma; species Lepisma saccharinum. The sequence goes on along the minus strand of NC_139230.1, from coordinate 23,814,285 downwards.
CCGCCCCCGAGAACGTCGTTCATCCGCTTCTATTAGATCATCGGATTTTGTAGCAGATCTTCTGGTTTCCCAAGGAACAATCTGCCGATTTTTTCAAGTGTGACCTGGCAACACTGCCCCGAGCACCGATATTGGCAGGGAAGATGCGCGAACGCTTTTGACGGAAGGTTTTTTTTACCTTGTGGTCGAGCTTTTATAGATCTCCTCCTGGCATGACAATGGGCCTGGTTAAAGCAAACTATTGTAGGTGGCAGCACCCCTGTTGCGTCCCCACGTCATCGCGCTGCGACGCCAAGGGTCCCGGGTTCGAATCCCGGTCGGGCTTGGTTGTTTGTGAATGTCCATTCATCAATTTCATCATTTCATCAATCATCCCCATCTTCGCAAATTAGCCAAGAGGCACAAAACGCGAAGTAAAATAAACTAAATCAATCAATCAATCCCCACGCTTTTGATCGGCAATTGTTCTCCCATTTAAATACATGGGGAATTTGATGCCGAACGTGCTTCTATTACATTAAATTGCAAGTTTAATATCATCTTAACCTCAGAAATGATGTCTGAACATGACAGTTGAATAATCAGTGCTGTAAGAGTAAAACTTTTGAAAAGACGATTGTCAACAACAGAAAAGATATCGGAACTCAAAGAAGCCTTAAAATTAGCACAGCACTTTTTTACGTCACTTGCAATTTTCACAATTTAAGTGATCTATTGTTGAGAATCCGGTCAAGAAAAATGCATAATAATTCCGCGCGACTGTACTTTTATTTTTATAGTTGTTTTTAATAACTGACTTTTTTCCACGTGATATACCTAATACTTTTCCACGTAGCTAGGTCCTTTGTTTTATATACACACATTTATCGTCAAAAATAGTTATTACATAAAATATATTTTCTTCTGTTTCATGTCTCGCAACTTCTAGGGCTATCTTATTTACAGGTATTATAATTTTCAAATTGTTGTTACCAAGAAAAAGAAGGACGAAAATACGATGGGAGAATATCTGCTTAATACAATGAAAACATACGTTAATATTAAATTATCGGATAGAGCATAATGTCAGTCATAGTGTAAAATAATATATATCATGCATTTACGCACTTAATACATTTTTCATTATAATGTTGGGAGTTTCTTCGATTCCTACCCGCCGTTGAATTACACATGCTCGCAACCAGAAAAAAAAGCAATGCATATTGTAAAAATCTAAAGTTTTGTATTATCGACCCATGGCAGCTAGAGACGACCCAAATGACGTCAGGTTTAGTGTTCTTTGTGCATAAACGCACTATGTTTAGCTCGTTTTCGCAACCATTCCGTTGAGCTTTAATATATTAATTCTTAGGTTCAGGAGAATGTAATGTTCGGAAACTTATGACTGGCTATATTATCTTAAAGCTTTGCTAAACCCATTTTTTTTTATCGATTTACACGAGAAATTCTTACCTTCATTGAAAATAACGTTTGAATAGCCATCCCATCGAGCTCCAATGTAAAGCTTAGGGCAACCAAATGAAGAACGAAATTATTTAGGGACGCAACGGGGGTGGCGCCGCTACCGGAAAAGTTTGGCAATGAACGGCCCCATTGGTGGCTGATACCTACTTTGAATCCGGTCGGGCACCAGTCCTCGAATTGGATGGTGCGCTTGGTTTTGATGGTGGCGATTGCATATACAGTAGAGCGTCGATTATCCGAACGACCGCTTAACCGAACTGTGTACTCGCTCGCACCTGTTACTCTCTCACCCTACCGTCCATCATCCCCCTCACTCCCAAACCAAGTTTCCCACAGTAGTCGCCGCACTGAGGCACCGCTGGCGGAACATTGCTTCTAATGGGGCCTTCATAAGGCGCTGCTGACCGGCCAAGCCGCCAGTCGCTGTGTTTCAACAATCAGCACACTTCTGTCGATTTGGCACTGGCTGTAATGAAAAAAGTATGTGACTTAGCTGCTCGTAAGCGTGTAGGCTTGCTTAGACAGACCAAAATAAAGGATTTTTTTAAACGTTAATTTTGTGTACTGTGTGTATTGTTCATGCAAAATGCGTATGTAATATGTACATATTTTTGTTTAATAAACTGTACCACATACTATATATTCCTACTAAAGTTGCCTTTGTACGTTACTTTGTAATACTTAAAGAGATGCCTGTTTTTATGAATAAATTTACTGTACAGTACTTCTTTTTGGCAAATAAACATGTACAGTTCGATTATCCGAACAAACCAGTTTTCCATGTCCCCCAATTACTTCGGATAATCGACGCTCTACTGTACTTACTTTGGCGATTGCAGCGTTAACATCTTTCGGTGCCACGTCACCTCTGTACAGGAGGCAACATGCCATGTATTTGCCTTGTCGCGGATCACACTTCCGCATCTGATTTGCCGGCTCGAAGCATGCGTTGGTGATTTCCGCAATCGACAGTTGCTTGTGATATGCTTTCACTGCAGGGAAAACTGGTGTGTAGGTTGCTATGGAATAGTGGATCCTGTGTAAGGGCACTAGGTTAGTCTGTAATTCGGCCAGGTCCACGTTGAAACCGCCATTGAATCGCAGGGAAGCTGTGATGGAGGATGCAATCAAGCTGATAATACAGTTGAAATGTCCGTATGTAGGTTGATCTATACACAAAGTAGCTACTTCTGCACAGTCCGTACAAAGCTTCATTGTCAACAACAAAAGAACAATGTGACTGGTCTGAAGCAGGGGTTTATCCAGGATTTTTCTCTTGGGGGGTGTTGGAAACTTTTGGGGGGTGTAAGTTTGGGGATGTTAAGTGAATATTTTGGACCATTTCTAATTCAATTTGTTCATAGATGTTTCCAGAGATTAATCCCCCATTCCCTTCACGTAACATTTCAGTAGAAATGATATGTCAAATGCAGGAAAAGATGGAAAATAGATTTTTGTGATAATGTTAACATTTCAGTCTAACATTTCAAGTATTGCTTTCCGATAATGTTCACTACTTGATTTAATCAATCGTTAGACAAAAGACACGAGATGACAATTATTACCAGAAATCATTTCATGCAATTCTTAAGCTAGTTATAGAGAAATTAGGAACACTTGCGCAATATTCTCAAACTGTATTTGTATGGTTCTTGTCATAGGTGTAAGTCGGAGTTGATCTTAGAGGGTGGCCAATTCATTGATGAAATATCAGTGAGAATGCATTGCATGGGTGTGCGCGCACTTGCATTTTTGAATACAGATATAATATGACTTAAATAAATGAACACATTGCGAGCGAAGCGAGCATGAAAATTTTTAGAACCATTTCTTTGCAAACTGATAATGCATATTATTAATTAAACATAGCGACAATACTTTTATTTCACAGTATCCCACGATGTTTACTCTTTACAATCTTGCTTTGCTCGTTTAGTGTCCTCTTTACCTAAGCACATGCACCCTGCCCCCTCCTGTTCTAGCTTCAGTTAGAAAATATGCATATATATAATTTTAATAGTTCTATGTTGCGAGTGAGTTACAAATACTGCTGTTGTTTTCAAATCTCTATTTAAACAATGATTCACAAACTGAAATAAAGTAATGAAACTATATATTTAGAGTATGGTTATGAAGACTTTAAAATATAGTGGGAAGTTGGGATGCAAGTTGATAGATGCCTGGTATTGCTTTTGAACGAAATCGGTCAAGCAATTTCATATTGAAGTCCTATACCCTTACAAAACTTGGGAAAATACTATTCACGCTGTTGAGAGTTTATCTTTCAAATACTGGACGAGAGACACTATGGAATTAGGAGTCATGTGTATCTTTGCCTTAAAAGAAAATGAAAAATCATGTGCAAATAAACATATGGCATGTTAGCTGCAAAGGGAAGGCAAGGAATTTTCACTTCTAAATTGAGGTAATGTTTTATTTTCAATTATTTAAAAATTGAATAGCATTTATTTCACTTTCCAGCACAAGGAACACAATGAACAAAACAAAATTTTTATCTCTACGTTTTCCAGCAGGCAGTGAGTGGCAAGTGCCGTCGTGCCCCCACTGGTGCGCCTATGGTCAGATATAAATTTGGGACTTAATGTAAATTAAATTTATTTTTATGTTTAATTCCTCATACTACCTTTGCTTATTCTTAAAAGTTGCAAAAAATTGAATATGTCATTATGTCAGGGAACCGACTACATAAAAAGAGGAAGACAATTTTTACTAAATCTATATTTTTGCAAACTGACAATAAATTTAATTTAATAGGATGCCAGTAATTTCACAGGACACCACGACATTAACGCTTTTCTATTTTTATCCTTCTTGCTTGTTCGACATCCCATTTGTCCTTAGCTCCAAAGCAACCACCTCCTGCGAACCCCCCCTTTTTTTACAACTCTCTTTCTAATATATAATTTAATTTACAAAGGTAAAAAATCTTAGAGCCACAAAAATGGTCACATACATCAACTATAGATGTGAATGAATCACTTCGGTTCTTCATGAATTACTTGCAGTTTTATACCAAATACTCTGTCAGTAAATTTTATATTGGTACTTTATGAATCCGTTGGGAAAAATTATACCTACATATAGTGTCACTGCTTCTCTACTCATCCCTTTCGGTTTCTTTCTGTCTGATGCCATTCTCTTTTTCAAAATCCCGTGTCTTCTTTAACCACTTTTGCAGTAAAGTTTCAGACATTGTTACACTAAGCAGAACGACAACACACGAACTGAGATGCTACACTAAGGGAGAATTCACACCGAAGAAACACGCAACATGCGACATGCAACACGCGACACAAGTGTTTCACACCGAAGAGACAAAATGCACGCGGCAAGCGACACTTGGTTTCTTTGCTCAGTTTGCATGATGGTACCGATATAATTGCATTAATCAATTTATTAGTCACCCGAAAATAACGTAACAAGAGACATTGTTACATGTAAACTGCGTTGTAAAATTTGTGTAAGTTATTGAAACTTGGGAGAGGCATGTTGTGCACGAGAAACTGAGAAATAATATGCACTGACCTCAAACTGTATACGCTAAACTTTTCAGCCTGAATAAAGCGAATACTTAAACACTAGAGAAATGGTTCTCAATCTTCTTGAAACCATGTCAAGGTATTCTTTTTAAGTCAATGCCCTTAGCAGAAGAATTTTGCTCGTAAATCTTTACAGTATTGAAGATTTTATGCATGAATTAACATGTACCTATGAAATTAAATATTGATAAATAAATTCTAGCATAATCATAAGAGTAATAATAGTTTGATTGTGTGTGTATATTAGTTGACAAATATAAAAATATGGAAGACAAAGTTGTCAACCAGTTTCAGCAGAACATTTCAGTGCTCAGTATAGTTGATACGAGGGCACGGTATCGGGTTGCAGCCCGGTGGTTGAAAAACAATGCACTAGAGTACTTTACCATGTTGACTAATATGGCTAATAAGTTTTAATACATGATGGGTGGATATTTCAGTGGTTTGGATGCCTCTTTTACCTCGGGGAGGGTTATTTTGAGAGGAAATAATTACATTTATTACGTATGGGACAGATTAATCAGTACTCTATCGGTATCACCGATATAGGCATATTGGTTTACCAGTAAAATTACAGATTATTTTACCGATCCAATATACGTGGGTTGGAAATTTAATAGTGGTAACTATTTATTTACAAATGATACAAAAGAGATACCTTTGTGAAACTTTTACATCCCTTCGATGTAGTCACCAGCATTGTGTACAACCATTGCCACTGATGCGGAAATCGTAGTATACCTGTAGTAGCACCCATTCTATTAATGATTTGAATGGAGTAGTTTATTGCCTGAAGAATCTCTGCAACAGTTCAGAAGCAACTGCCCTTCATCTTAGGGATCAAATCAAAGTCACAGGGGCTGATAGAGCATCTGCCAGCCCCAACGACCTAACAAATCAAACACAGATTGGCCTACATGCACCCGAACATTGTCCTGTAAAATGATGAGAGGATTCAGGAGAACGTGTTGGCTCTTCTTTTGCAATGCAAGTCACACGTTATGTTCCAAAAATGAACAGTAATACTGCACCTTGACAGCCTGTCCTTGAGGTACGGTATGCCTAAGATAACACCATCACAGTCCTACACGAGAATCACCATAGCTTTCACATTATTGGGGTTCTGGCTACAGAATTACACAACTTTAGACTGCCAACTCTAATGATATTCTATTCCTCTCGTCACAGCGCATGTGCTTAGTGTTGGAAGGAAGAGTCCATTTACTGGGAGGTAGCTTAGGTATCAAACTAATATGTGGTATAAGTGAGAAGCACCGGTTCCGTTTCATGGCGTATATACAGCAGTGTTTCCACTATTAAATTTCCAACCCATGTATCTATAAATATCTTATAATTTAATGCAAAATTCTGCCATTTTTAAATAATTTTTATGGATAATCTCCATGCCCTGCTTTTTTTAAAAGTAAATGTATAAATATGCAACATCTTTTGCACTGCAGTCACCTCGAAACACACATTTATTAAGGGGGTCAATGAAGCATTCAGGTTATTTGTGTATCATTTGGGATGTTATATCGGATCAGTAGAATATCGGTTATCGGTAAATTTTATATCGGTACTTTATACAATTTATTATGCATGTAACTATTGAATGAAAAATGCATTTTTTGGAAAAGCTCTTCAATTATAGAGCCTTTGTTCTAGGTTAAGCTAACGTGGTCCCCACTTTGAGCTAATTGTAATGATGGGAATGAGTGGTGATAATATTAAATGGATGAAGGGACAATCTCAAATATATGTGGGCGACAAGCTACACAGAGGATTATACTGGTTTGAGGCAAGGTGCTAGAACCTCACTGCAGTTACCGAGGTGTACTTTGTGGACGTTAGGTTGACTTTTGGGTGCCTTCTCAGGGTGTCATCCTCCTACGTTCAATGGGAGGCACATTGCATGTTGTTTCAGACCTGATTAACTGATCCGAGCATAAAGCAGACTTAAAGCAAACTTCACTACACTTATAGGTTACAGGTTAGGAGTTCAAGTTTTTGTTTTAAGTCCACTTTAGGCACTGTAAGGGTATTCAGTACTGGATCTACAGTTTAAAGTGGGATCTGAACCACTTGTGCCTCCACCGGGTATCAAACCTGGGACCCCTTGATTTCAAGGCAACGACGTTATCACTATGCCATTGGGGAGGACCCTTACAGGTTAGGAGGGTAACATTGCTCGACAAGGAATCACAGCCCACTTTCCTTCTGGGGCAGACAATGAACTGGACTTAAAGCACATACACACACACAACTATTTTCTAGCAATTGCACACCAAGACCATATGAAATACCTGTTCACTACACATAACTTACAAGTAGAAAGAAACTGTGTTATATTTATACAATTTGTATAAATAGATCACAAAAAGGGAAAAGCTTGCATATGCAAGAATATATTCTTTCACACAAAAAAGGTTAAACAGAGACGTTACATTTATTGCTTCACTAAACGTGGATTATCACAATTATGCCAAAAAAAATAATGTATACAGAATAAGAAAATAAATTATTTTCACATTACAAACAAGTTTCTTCACCTTTCAACTGAAAAAAAATAATTGCAATTCTGAACAATCTATATACGTACCTTTCTTGCTCTGAGCAATAACTCAAATTTTTAACTTAGAATATTTTCTTGCATCCAAACTAAAGTTTTAAAGCTCAAGTCCAACTTTTCAGAAAGTGTAAGCAAATAAACAAATAATACTGTTTTTTTTTCAGGAAATTTTAATTACATAACAATAAAAATATGCTTTGTACATACGTTTTAGAAGTTACCATTATGACCCATCAAATATGAAACAGTTAGTTCATTGAATGACTTCTCAATATGGAAGCCAAGATCATTATGCTTTCTTGAAACCAATTATGTACATTATTTCACTGTCTGGCAATTTTAATTATATAACAATGAATATGTTTGCACATATGTTGTAGAAGTTACCATTATGACACAACAAATGTGAAACAGTTAGTTCACTGAATGATATCTTAACATTCAAGCCAAGATTATTATGTTTTTAAAAATCAATTATGTACACTATTTCACTGAATAGGTGTTTCATTACAATTCATAAATTCATCCTTTTCTGAACACAAACTTTTTTTAAAAAAATAAGTATAAATAGACAAACAGGAGTTTTCTTGCATTTATTTCATACAATTTCACTTCAATGAAAATGATTATGATTTGTACATTGTTGTAGGAGTCATCATTGTAGTCAAAGTTAAATATATATTCTATTTCATTATAATCCATATGTGAACAGAACAATAAATAATGGTTGACTTCTTAACATTAAAACAAAAATGATTATGCTCTCTTGACATTAAAAATCAATTATGTGTATTATTTCATTGCTTATTAATGTGTGTTTCACCACAATTCATAAACTTATTCAGTAAAACATCTTAATTTGTAACAACTGTTGACAAAAATTCACACAAAATATATGTTTCTTTATGTACAATATAACAACTATATACAACTCAACAATAATGCACATGAACAAAATAATAAAATGAAATATTATGCAAATTGTCACTATCATATTAGAAATCCTCTGCAATCACTTCTTCTTACGGGCTTTCTTCTTCTTATCAGCTATAATCTCTTGTTTTTTAACAATACAGACACGACAATACCAATCTTCACTATCATCTGGTGGAACTTGAATACCAACACACACCCTTTTGGAAAGAAAAAAAAATAATGTAAACCACATGCTACCAGTAACTAGATAAATGTACTGAAGTAATGGCTTATTTATAACTGTTGAAAATATAAATAAAGTCTTTCAACTTAGCAATTTACAGCATGGGGGCTTCCCCGATGGCACAGTGATAGCATTGTTCCCTTGTAATCAAGGGGTCCCGGGTTTGATACCCGGTGGAGGCACATATTGGTTCGGATCCCACTCAAAACTGTAGGTCATCCCGATTAGCCTTACTGTGCACAAAGTGGACTTAAAACACCAAATCAATCAACCAATTTCCAGCATGGGGTAACGAAGTCAGGTAACCCTACATAATACATTTAAGGTAAAGATAAAGATCCCATGCATATTGCAAAATGCCATAAAGGCACATTTAGGGGATGTGGTGGTAGGTACTGACCTTAGATCAACCACCCAAGGAATTGAACCTGGGTCTTCCACGTGGCAGTCAGATGCACTATAATACTTTTAAGGTCCTGTAATATTTACAGTGCAACTACGATTATACATTCCTGCAATTTATATCTTCCCACTTAATATGCTCAACAACCAGTTTCTGGCAATATATCATGCTAAATAACAAGACATTTACCAAGGATCCTAGATTTGAATCCTGGGTAAGGCATGGATATTTCATGGTGTTTGTTGCTGGAACTATTTAATCAATTCACAATTCATCCTCACTATCATTACAAAGGATGGGGCAGATTAATTGGTATCGAGAATTACAATAGTCAGTATATTGATTTATCAGTGAAATTGATAATTTTACCAATCCAATGTATCTATAAATACCCTGTCCCTTTGTGCAAAATTCCACCATTTTGTTGATATTTTGATGAATATGTCTTAGTTTGTACAATAAATGTCTAAATACAATAATTTTGGAAGTGAATGAACCATTCACGGTCTTCAAGAAATATTTGCAATTTCATACTGGATTGGTAGAATATCAGTTATAGGTGTCAGCAGTTCAACAGTATTAGCAAAACTTTCATATCAGTCTATCCCTAATCCTGTTTAACTTAGAGAGGTAGAAAGCCAATGTTACACAATCAAAATGCACACAAATAGCATCAGATATCCTGTTCTTTTAGCTTTATTCTGATTATTGAATGAGATGTTTTTATTGGCCATTGCAACCTTGCCCATTCTTTTACCTGTATCTGAATTCCACCCCCTTCCATGGTCTCTTGCTCTGTACAGGAAAACCTTGTTAACTGTATTTGACCACCAAAGTTGCCAGGTCCAGATCAAATATAGCTGGCCCCTGTGGCAGAGTTGTTAGCACATTGCACTATGATGCCAGGGATCCTGGATTCAAATCCTGGCCTGGGCATGGATGTTTGTGAGTGTCCATTCATCAATTTCATCCCCATCTTCGCAAATTAGTCAAAAGTGGCACAAAAAGCGAAGTAAAATAAAGCAAATCAATCAATCAATCAGATAAAATATCTAGTCAGTATGGAAAAACGTGGTTCTCTTGACATTAGACAGAACCCTGATTTTACATTCCTGCATTATATCTTCCCTAACTTGTCGAAAATTGTGAGTGGTAGGGTATGGTTTGTGTGTCAGGAGAGTTTAAGGTGAGGAGAAGAATGGTGATGAAGGGTGGAGAAGGGGTTGGTTGGGAAAGTTACAGAGTGGCTTTTTCAGGCCAGGGGGTGTGGTTGCTCTCACGACTTATATATAAGTCTTCTCCCATCTTTTTCGTACTGAGGTGTTGGTAGACTGGGGTAAGGGGTGGATTATCCCAACCTGGAAGCAGTCGTCGAAAAGGATATTGTGATTGTTGATCCTGAGGTTGAGGGCTGCGGGTGTTTTCTTTAGGTACAAGCCACCACAGAAGTTACAAATTTTTTAAGTGTCTCGTGAGTTTCCCTATTTCCTTCCAATTTGCTATTTAGTCCTTCCGGCCCTCCTTCCTTTCATACACTACATTAGCAAATTTAATCTGAGTGCTGTAATTTGATATTACTATGTTCAAACAGCTAGTGGGGTAAATATTTTGGAGTGGGGAGAGGAACATGGACTATTTCAAATCAGATCTGCACAATACATGTGCATGTTCTTCAGTCTGGTGGGACACAGAGTATTTGTTTTGATTGATTATTTGCAGTGGTCTAGTCAGTAGTGTGTCTGAATGCAATGTGGGAGACCTGGGTTTGATTCCCACGGTGGATGATATAAAGTCTGATTTTTTCCAACCTTGTTGCCTGCCACATAAAGCAGCCGTGGGGCTCACCCAGCCTCAAATCAATGGGTACCTGGGGCAACCCTGGGGGGTAAAGGCAGCTGGAGCATGATGCTGATCGAGAAGGTGAGCCTTCATGGCACGGTGCTATATGCAAGGGGATCTTTACCTCTTTGGCTTATTTTACTTCACATTTCTGCCACTTTTGGCTAACTGCAAAGATGAGGATGAGTGATGATATGAAATTGATGACAGCCGTGGCGCTCACCCAGCCTCAAATCAATGGGTACCTGGGGCAACCCTGGGGGGTAAAGGCAGCTGGAGCATGATGCTGATCGAGAAGGTGAGCCTTCATGGCACGGTGCTATATGCAAGGGGATCTTTACCTCTTTGGCTTATTTTACTTCACATTTCTGCCACTTTTGGCTAACTGCAAAGATGAGGATGAGTGATGATATGAAATTGATGAAGGGACACACAAAGAACACCGATGCCCAGGTTGAGATTTGAACCTGGGACCCCTGGCATCATAGCATACTCTGCCATGGAGGCAGGCAGCACTTGCTATTGACCAATAAAATTACAGAACAGAACAGATACTTCACTGCATCAAATAGAAATGTTTAAACTATTTTAACCCCATCTGTGCCACTTTATTTGTAAACATTTTTTGTCTCCTTGATACATCCCCTCAACTTGCAAGAACATTAGTTTCCTATTAGGTATATTACTCTCCTATACTCTAGTTCAGAGAGGAGCTGACCAGAGGCGACGTGTCCGGTCATTGGCAGATGCGGCAATGACTTAGCAAAATAATAAAAATACTGCATTTTAAATATTTTAGAGAAGAAGTAAAAAAGAATAAGTCAGAATATTCTCATATTTGTGTGAAATAAGCCAAGCAACACCATGAAACAGCTAGAAATACGAAAGGGATTTGCTAAGTTTAGCGCATCGAAATCAAAGCCCAGTACTATTTACCATGGCCTACACTTGCGCTATGTTTGCTATTGAGAACTGTGGTGTTTGCCAGCCCAGGTCATTGCAGAAAATGTGCGAATCACTCTACCTGCTCAAAAGACACCCAGCAACCGCTTGAAGGTCTGGTCATAAAAAGGCCTATCTTTTCAGGTCCCATGTTTACTGCAGGGTTTCTCTGATGACATCAGTATTAACATTTCTCTGAGTGCTATTTCCATCATTGTAAAGCATGCAATGCAATGATCTAATACACATAATTAGTGATGTCGTGAGTGAAACAATTTTTAAATAAACTGAAAAATCAGATTTTCTTTCAATTATGTTAGACAAACCATCTAAAGTTACAGTAGGTCCCAATTGTCAATTTATTGGTTTTACTGATGTGAGTGCTGATTGTATATCTGGCGGGTTATTTATTCATGTAAAAATTGTCAATAAGTAGAAACTGGAGGATAAATTTATTGTCTAATTTATGATGGGGTGGCAGTTATGTAGGTACACATTGCTACGTTCAAGTGTAGATTTAGTGTTGTCCCAGGGAATGAATGAAAGAAATACCATGTATTCTTCCTTATCCACTTTGCCACACAAGAACGTTAAAAGAAAGCCATTCCATCCTTTTCACAACCCAGGTGGTGTTATAAATCATGCTTAGTTAACACAGTTGAACAGTACAGGCAGCAAATAATCAACTTTATTTCTAATATTTGATGACAACTGAAAGGGACCAGGCACATCGTATGGATTTGTATACTTTTTGCAATGCTTTCAAACAATATTTTCTACTTTGATGAAAAGATTCTCTCGGGCTATCGACCAGGTGAGTTGTTGAAAAGATTCCAAGCTTTCGAGAGTTAACATCACTCTCATTAATCAGATTTTAAAATTATCATCGTATGGAATAGCATAATTTGTCTTTTGTAGTTGTAAGGTTAAATTTAACCTAAATGTTGATCTTTGACGTCGAATAGGCAATGACCTTCACGTTTACTGCGGAGAAATATTGTTCCCCACCCCCTTCCAGGTTGGAAACATAAACCCTGATGTTTGACAAGTCTTGCGATGACTACGTAAAAATGTCACGCTTCGCCACTGGACCTGACAATGATTAAATACAAGGCTGATTTTTCATGAAGTGTAGCTTACACATTAACCACAAGCAAAATTAGCCTGTGAAACATTAGAAACATGCTTAGCACAAAATGATAAATATTTAGATTATACTAGACAAATGTGATTAGACAAAAGAAAAATTCACATATATCACTAATTTAATTGATGATTGCAATATTATATCACGTACTTTCTAACAGTCAAAAATCTGATGATTTCTAAAAATAAAAGTCACATTTACTTACCAGTGGTACCACGCATCACAATCATCACAGCCTATCATTGGACTTCCGTCATCTTGTCCTCCACATGCTGGGCATATCCATACTTTATTTCCTTCATTATCCTTAAAAAAAAAACACCATTTTAGTGCTCAAATACGACATTTTAATATCATATCAATAGATTTTGAGGAACAATAGATATATGTGTGTGACTTTGGTGATACATAATGGTACCCCATATCAACACCTTTTATTCATAAATCTGAATAAAGCTTAATAATTGTACATGTTAACAAAATAAATATACATTAATATCTATTATCATTAGGGACCTTGATTTTTCACAAAACTGATATCACTGAAAAATGTTAATTTTTGAAGAAAAAAAGTGTTGATGTGTGTGCAGTGATATGTTCTAAACACAATTTTCATTCATTAAAATTTACAACATACTGTATTTATGCATGTATAGTGCACGTGCATGTATAATGCACACCCTGGTTTTTGATGGGTAAAAGTTACAAAAATTATATCTCCTTTATATTTCTATTATTTCTCATCCAACAAATACTGCTGATATGCATCCCATGTGACGGAAGGTGCATGCTCGAATTCTGCCAGAGTTGCACTGCTTTTCTTGGTGTCACAGAACATTACATTACAAAGTGAAAAATCGTGTGAAATGGCCTTCAAAATTTTATACCTGGTTTTGCTCATTCCTTCTTTACTTTTTCTTCATACGCATCCTGGAAAACCTGGAATTTTAAAATATTCCTTCCAGGCCTGGAAATGTTATCAAATTTCACATTTTTCCAAGCTGTACCTGGAATTTTGGAGGTTGTCCTGGAAATTCCTTTGCCCAATTTTATTTGTATGAAGTAAAATATGTTTTCATTTAAAACAGGTCAGTGTCATGACAGTGGTTTATTTAATTGTGTCACGTTGCTGTGTACTGTATTCATAGTTTTGTGCGAAGTTTTATTTTTGTGATTGAAGTATAATGCCCCATGTTTTTGCATTATTTTGTATCACTCAGAGGTAGGCAAGATTATCCAAGGTCCACGCGTTTATTTATTATTTTGTATTGAATTATATGGGTACTGTCCATTTATATTTTGCCTTATTTTCATTACAAGTAGAAAATTTAAACACTTTTCTAGTTCTGTGTTCAAAGGAAATTATTTTTCTCTTACTGTTTCAGGGAATGCAATGTGAGTCAAGATAGGAATGAAGGTCAAGATGAGTGGGTCACGTAAATGTTCTTTCAGAAGAGAGTGGCTAGTGGATCCACAATATAGCAAGTGGGTTGAGGAATGCAAAATAGACATTTATAGTGGCTTTTGTAAAATATGCAGAAAGAAAATTGATATAAGTCAGTGGCAATTCTGACCTCTTCTCACAAGCTTTGTTTGCTCGAGTGCTAATATCAACATCAACAAGTACAGATGATCCTACAAGCATGATTTTGTCGAAGCCTGCAATTTCTGTGATTGATCATGCTTTTCTTGGAGATTCAGTGCTGAAAGCCAAGATTAATTGGACTCTGAATATTGAGAAAAAACATTTATCATTCAATTCTACTGAAGACATTAATAAACTTTTTCCACTGATGTTTCCACAGTGTGAAATAGCCAAGAACTATGCATGTGGACTTGACAAAACAGCTTATCTACTGTGTTTTGGTATTGTACCTCATTTGAAGGACAATCTACTTTGTAAACTATGTGGCTCAGAATTCTTCGTTACTTGCTTTGATAGTAGTGTAAATAGAAGTTTACAACAGGAACAAATAAACATTCTTGTGAGATTTTGGAACGAAAGTTCCCAAGTAATTCTTACAAAGTACCTGGGATCAGAGTTCATTGGCCATGCCAGGGGAAAGGACATACAGGAGGCATTAAAACATGGAATTGAAGACCTGAATTCCAAGAAACTCCTACAGATAGGAATGGATGGTCCGAACGTGAGTATGAAAGTGCTTAAAGACTTTTCAGATAAATGAAAAACTTTTTACCCTGACTACCCTGACCTCATTGATATTGGTAGCTGCAGTGTACACACACACACACACACACTTCACAGACCTTTACAAGTTGGAGGAAAGGAAGCGGGGTGGAATATTGATTGCGTCTTGCATTCTTCGTGGTATCTATTTAACCCTTAGTTCGCCGCCGTAACACATATGTTACAAAAAAAGTATGTCCCTTGTAGCCGCTGTAACACATATGTTACAAACAGCTTTAGATACAATTATCGAGGGTTTGCCACACTTATATTTGTATATTGAGGTTGAAACACTGACAGTTCGTTCGGGAACTTGTTTTGCAATCTTGTTTCGAAAATTTCAAATTCCCCCCCCCCTCCTTTCTCAGAATATGTCACGTGTTTGGGCTCTTCAGTTGACAGACACAATAAATGCTTGGTATTTACGATGCTGTTTTCCTCCAAGCTTCCAACGCTGTGATTTAGTACTGATAAGGCACACATTCTTCTTTCTGGTGATCCAGCTGAAGTAGTGGCAGGGGGGGGGGGGCAAGGAGAGAGGGGATTGGATGAGGTTTGGCAGGTGTCAGCTTTCTGTCGCCTCTCTGTTAGAAATGCAATGAAGCTTGACGATAGCCAGAAGCCAGAAGCATGAGTCTAAAGCGTGCGTCTATCCAGAAGTATAGACAAAACAAACAATTGCAAAGGCTCCCTTCCCCCCTCTGTTAGGAAAGGCCTCACCATAAAACAGTTCGTATCATATAACAGCTCATCGATTTCCCTAATGCACAATCCTTTCCTTCCGGACATATTTCCACAAAGAGCCGAGTCAACAGGGAAGAAAGATTCACAGTAGCTACACAAGATGCAAGTATGAACGAAAAAAAGCAAAAGTTCGGGTTTTCTCCCCAAAGTAGCTGGAGAAGAGGGGGCAAAGTCCACATTTTTATGATTTTTTCATTGAAATTCGGGGGATGCAGCCCCCGCCTGTAACCCCCCCCCCCATGGTTGGGGCATCCAAATTTTACATGGTTGCATGCACTGATCTTCTGCCTGCAAAACAAAAGTTATCCGAAGTAGATTGGTCCCATGGTGTCAGTTATAACAATTTTATGAATAATATGCAAATTGGCTAAAATTCGATCGAGTTTTAAGTTTTGCCTTTATTATTCAAATTGTATTGCACCCACGAACATGAATCAAGTTTCATTCTGTTGCGGAAGGTCTATTCTTTGAAAAAAAAAAGCAAAAGTTCCGGTTTTCTCCCCAAAGTAGCTGGAGAAGAGGGGGCAAACTCCACATTTTTATGTTTTTTCATTGAAATTCGGGGGATGCAGCCCCCGCCCGTAACCCCCCTACGGTTGGGGCATCCAAATTTTACATGGTTGCATGCACCGATGTATTGCCTGCAAAACAAAAGTTATCCGAAGTAGATTGGTCCCATAGTGCCAGAGTTATTACGATTTTTCTCCATTATGTATACGAATTCAAATTTCCCGCTCAAAGCCTCGGCGACACTGGGCTTACTTTCGTCAGACCGCGCGGCGTACTAAGGGTTAAAGACTCCCCTGCAAGAAGGGAAGATTTCCAACAAAACTGTGAAGGAAAATTGTTTCCTCTTAAGTTCTGTGGTGGAAGATGCAGCCGTTGCTAATCGTGCTATTGCAGTCTGGTTAAAACATTTGTGAACTTCTACAACGACAAACCAAAGCTGTTGATGTGCACAAAGACTTTTCAGACAGTAAAAGAAGCTTGCCGTGATACTTTTATGGCAAAACTGAGTTTATTTTATTTTCTTGCCACAAAGCTAGAAGCATACTTAAAATGTTACCAGAAGATTCACCAATGATCCCCTATCAAGCATTCGACATAATGGAACTTCTTTATGGACTTATGACTCTGTTCATCAAGAAGGAAGTTTTGGACAAAACTGAAAACCATGTGGAAATGGTTAAAGTTGATGTCAACACAAGGCAAATCTTATGTACACAAAAGAAGTTAACATTGGATTTGCAACCTCGGACATCTTGAAGTCATGTTTGAAGGAAAATAAAGTGAGTGAAAAAGATGTTTTTACCTTCAAACAGGAGTGCTTAAAGTTTATGAAAACTTTAGTTAAGAACATCCAAGTGAAAAATCCCTTGAAATATCCAGTAGTTAGAATGTCTAGATGCCTTGATCCTAGATCTATGCTATTTGATGAGTGATGAGGATGAAA
The DNA here is from genome assembly GCF_977018435.1 of Lepisma saccharinum. Classification (NCBI taxonomy): domain Eukaryota; kingdom Metazoa; phylum Arthropoda; class Insecta; order Zygentoma; family Lepismatidae; genus Lepisma; species Lepisma saccharinum. Next base: position 23,796,817 of record NC_139230.1, on the reverse strand, counting down.
CAACTAAATCCTTTACTCATTTGCTTCAAGAGCTTTCAGACAAAACTCTTTTGAGTTCAAGTGAGTGTGATTCAGCATTATTTACAATGAAACCGTTTCTTAAAGAAATTAAACCAAACTCTGCAGCATTTAAAGAGTTTGAGCGGAAAAGTCAACATTTGGACTCATTTTTTTAAACTCATCTCTCCAACAACAAGCAGTATGGTGACTTGTAAAAAGTTGTGAAACTTGTTCTGACCCTTTCTCAAGGACAGGCATCTGTGGAACGTGGTTACTCATTAATAAGGAAATGACTGTAGAAAACTTGAAGGCCCATAGTCTCGTAGCAAGAAGATTGGTGTATGACGAACTAAAAGACAAGAACATTCATGAGTTTGTTATGACAAAAGAGCTAACAAGTGCGCGTTCAGCAAGAATGAGATACCATCAGTACCTTGATGATCGAAAGAAGAAACAAGCCAGCAAAGAGAAGTATTTAAAGAGACAACAGGTAAAAGAATCTGTAAATGAGCCGAAGAAGAAAAAGGCCAGACTTCAGTTGGATTGGATTGAGTTGGTGTTTTAAGTCTGCTTTATGCACAGTAAGGCTAATCGGGACTGGCCCTACAGTTTAAAGTGGGATCTGAACTACCATATGTGCCTCCACCGGGTATCGAATCCGGGACCCCTTGATTACAAGGAGAGGACTCTACCACTATGCCATCGAGGAGGTCTGCCAGTCTTGAGAAATCAATGAACATTATGTTGCAGGAAGCTGATGATATGGCTATTCAAGCTGAAAAGAAGTCTGATTTTACTTTTTTAGCCAAATCAAATGCTTACAGAAAAAAAGCTACTGAGTCAGTAGATGAAATTTCCAAGATATCGAAGAAAATTCATAAGGTGTCTGAATCCCTTTAAATTTGTTTTTCAAATTCCTGAATTGAAAGTAGGTTGTAATATTGTCATGTTTATTAATATTATTTTTCTTTTGTTATTTTCATGACATAAACTATCATGCACAATACAAACAGTAACGCTATGTCCAACGTGGATACGAGCAGCGTGGTGCGTGCGGTGCGATGTGAGCAACGCGGCAGTCGTATCCGATCAAACCTGTAGTCTGCAATGAGCCCATCCTACGTAGACACGTGACGCATGCGATTCGTCCGCTCGCAACGCACGCAACGTTTGATTTTCAAACAGGTTTGTTTTGTATCGCATTTGCCGTCCGGTGGCTAGTCGCCAAGAAATATGGAAGGGCTTATTGCAGAAGTGCAAAGATGAAATGTGTTGTGGAATAAAAGAAACCCTCGTTACAAAGATAGTTTAATTGTTGATAAGGAGTGGGATTCCGTAACTGAGAGTACAGGAATTGCAAGTAAGTAATAATGGAATACACATACAGTCTTCACGTTTTAAGTATTTGAAAGTTGTGAGTGGATGAACAAAAACATCAAATTGTATTCACTGAGAAGTAATCACAGAATACGGTTCTTACATTTTCTGCTGCTCTCGAAGCGTGGTTGTTTGCCTTCGAGAGCTGTAGGTTCCTGTCCATCACATTTTCGTCCAAGACGTTTACAAGAGAATCTTTTTCTATATCAATTATAACATTATGCAGAATGCGAATTGCTTTAACAATATGAACAGCATGTTGTACACTAGTTTCAATTGGTTTCAATAGGATCCTAAATTTCGCAGAACTTATGCTGAAGGCACACTCCACTGTCATTCAAGCATGCGATAAACGATAATTGAAATATGAGGCGGCTGTATTATTTGAACTCTTCTTTTAGAATATGGTCTCATAAGATATGTTCGTAATGGAAATTCTTCGTCTCCTACAAACACAAATGGGTCTTTTTGATGGAAGTTGGACAGCTGCAAATCTTTTGGTAATGATAAGAAACCATTTTTGACATTTTGATAAAGTGCTGAGTTAGAAAATACTCCTGCATGACTTTCTTTGCCATATGCACCCACATCGATCATTAAAAATCTGTACCTTGCATCAACAACGGCCAAAAGCACCGAACTGGAAGCCATGTTCGTCGCAACTGCTCATCACAATCGCACGCAGTAACGTTGGACACTCCCGGCATTCACGCACATATCTGCAGTGCGGCGCTCGCATCACACCGCATGCACCACGCTGCCCGTATCCACGTTGGACATAGTGTAAGAGTATATTATACTTGGTTTAAGTAGTGGTAGCGTCGTCACCTTGTAATCAAGGGGTCCTGGGTTCAATACCTGGTGGAGGCACATAGTGGTTCAGATCCCACTTTAAGCTGTAGGTCCAGTCCCGATTAGCCTTATTGTGCATAAAGTGGACTTAAAAAAACACCAAATCAATCAATCAATCTTTTTCCTTGTTTTCTTTCATCCAAAGCACCATAGAAATCAGAACGTTTCTTTATTTTGTGAAGAACTTATTTCAACCGCATTTCACATTAGTGTCATTATCTTGAATGGAATACTGTTGCCATATTCAGAAACAGGATTTAAGCTTTACAATGATATATAACATGATAGGGTTCCGTAAACATGAAAAATCAATGCAAGAGTTCCAAAATCATGGAATGACCCTGTATGGTTTCATGTTGGCTGTCTGAATTATTCCATGCATAATACGCGCTACAGTTTTAGGGGCAAACATTTTGGAAAAAAGTGCACATTTTACATGAGTAAATGCGGTAATACAAATTTGGCATAAAATGCAAACTCTGGCTTTTTGGTGAATTTCAACACATTTTATGCTTAAAAAAATACCATGAAAATACAACATTCACAGTTGCAAGGGCCTGAATACATGTTTTGTTAAGATTACAATAAGAATAAAGTAAAAATTTTAACAAGGGCCAATAGTGACTCATAGGATCCCTTTGGCAAGTTTTCAAGGACAAACGATAAGACTTGCTTTGTTTAGCATAGACCTCATTTTCCTTCTGGATTTTATATCAGTGTGGTGTTCCAGAAAGATTCCTAAACCTGAACTTACAGCATGTGACAAGAGCTTTTGAGTAAAAGGAATATGGCCTTTAATCCAGCAATTTGAAAATTCATATGAGTGAATATTGCAATTTCCAAGTTACGTGGGAATGTAGAGATTCTGTGCAGAAACTTTTGGTGATAGGCACAAGAACAAAGTAAAAGAAAAACATGATGATAAGGTTTAAGTCCAAGCATCTGTAAAGAGCTTGTTTCAGGCAGTAAAATGATGAAAGTAAGTTCTTTGGTGTACAAAATTTTCAAAACCTTTATGAAGATAAACCTCCCATTCAAGAAGCTAGAAAATCCTCATGTACAAAGCTGGATTAACAAGTTTTTTGAGGTAAGTTTAAATATCATTTTTTTAGTGTGATTGATCTATGTTTGTATATTAGCAAACATTTTTTATTTTTGTGAATTAATGACAAAATATGAATTTAGAAATAAATGTTAAAACAAAATAACAAGTAGAAGTTGCATTACTGTTGCATAACAAACATTATCAAATGGGAAATGATAATTTTTGGATTCATTTGGTGTATTTTACTTTGCTTTGTGCGACTTTTGGCTAATTGCAAAGATGAGGCTGAGTGGTCATCATGCTGTGCTAACCACTCTGCCACAGAGGTCTGCTTGGCATAATTAGAATTCAGCAATCTAAAAAATGAAACATTGTTAAAGGCAGTGCTAATTTAGGTAACCTACTATAGCATGGACACAATGAATATAATCTTAGATACATTTGGCAGAAAGGTGAGCTAAAATAAAAATGTGACTTTGGGGAACATAACACCAAAAACGAAGAAAAGTAGCACCAATTTTGGAAAAAATCAAGGTCTCTAATGATCATAAATCCACAGTATACTTTACTACTCCCTCTCTTTTTGAGAGATGCATACAGATTCAAGTTCAGAACACAAAAGACCACCTTGCACTGAATAATATACTATTCAATCACAGCTACCTTCATTTTGAACTTTCTTCACTTTAAAATATCTTTATCATAATTCTTGGCTTGTTAAATCAGATCATATGCTGTTTGTTAAAATTCAAAGTGTAACTACAATTTAGATCTATCATCATTCAAGGATGAAACATTTGTGATTGAGTCAGACAGAGATTGCTACTGTTATGAAATCATTAAAATACATCTTAAAAAATTCCCACAATTTGTATTCCTTTTGGCAGTGAAGCCAGATAATGGTAAAAATGGTTATACAAGATGCAAAGTTGTTTTTCAATATAAGATATAAATTGTAGGTATTTCAGCATATATTTCAAGAAGTCCCTAACAACAGCAATTTACTCCAGATGGTACATAAAACCATATATTCACTAGAAGACACATCTTGTTCCATATATTTCTTTTAAACATTTCTATGTGGAGAACAAAGCAAGCTACCAAAAATCCCAATTCAAATAAGGAAGAATTGACTTACATAGTAAAATGCCACTGTCTCCTTAGTACCATCTCCATCTGCAGCAGGCTTCTTAATATTGTCCCTAATTTTTATTTTAGGAGAGGTTTTCGTTGGTGCCTTTTTAACTTTTGAAGTTGAAGCATTTTGGTTAAACTGAGGTGGAGTTACTGGAATTGAAGATTGAGCCATTACTCCTCCAGATGGCGGTGTTTCTGTAAATGGAGGTGTTGGTACTTCTGAGGATGTCTGTTCCGATGACTGTGGAGTTGGTGATTGCTGAGGCTGGACTGTTGAAGTGGTTTCTGCACTAGATTCCTGTTTTGATGATTTTGTGGTAGGTTTCTGTTTAGGAGGACGAGTTATTAAAGCAGAGAATTTGGCCAAAACTGGTGACGGCGGTCTCTTTGGAGCAGACTCTGAAGTAGTCAATGTTATAGTATGTTCACTTTTTTCATCTTTTTTGATTACGGGCTTTATGACTCTAAGGGAAAGGAAAAAAAATAATAAATTGAAGAAATAAAATTATGCACAAATACATACATGGAAAATCTATGGTTTTAGTTTAATAGCTAAATTATTTTCTAATTATACTTCTCGACGTGAATTCTATGACAGTAAATACACATACATGGAAAATATGAAATGGTTTGTTACAACTAAGTAATCTATGTATTCTTGTAACACGCATTATCTCATTAATCTATAGTGATAAATGGGAAATGATTTTAGATTCTAGAAGGTTGGAAATATTAATTTTTTTACATTCAAAAATATTTTTTTTTAAAAAAAATGTACTAAAAGTTCAAAATGCAATTAACGTCTAACTCAATTATGAACTTATATTCAAATATAGAACAAATTTATTTTCTTAAAAATCTGAGCCCTAACAATACACATGTAACAAACATTCCAGCTTAAATTTCAAACTTTACTTATATTTTTCTTCTTACTTTCTACGAAGTTGGTTGGTTTTAAGTCCACTGTATGCTCAGATCGATTAACTGGGACTGGGCCTACAATTTAAAGTGGATTTACATTAGGCAAGGACAGATATGACATTTTTGTTGATACTGAAAAACAAACATAACATTTGTAGATACTGATAAACCGATAATATTCTATTTATCCTACCTAATCTTACCATAAATACTGTCACAAAGTTTTAAGTAAATTGACACAAAGTGCTGAGAGATATTTTAATATCCTAATAACATTACTGAAATGGATGCATTACAAATCAAAATCACAAATCAATATTCATAATGGCCACCCTTAGCACGCACACATTTAAGTCTTTGTGGCCACGCATCAATTGAATTACGCAACACATTGACTGGAAAATGAGCAACTGCCTTCAGAAGAGACCAACTGCTTTAAACTTTCAATATTGGGATGTCTCTTCTTCCAAGCCATCTCCTGAAGCTTGGACCACAATTTGTAGTCCAAAGGGTATAGGTCCGGACTTGCAGAAGGCCAATCTGAAGTGGAAATGAAGTCTGGAACATTTGCTATGAGGGCACGCTCCATTTCTGTGAAAAAGGGGTCAAAACATCAGCCAAAGTGTACCAGAAGACAGTGCTTGAGAGACTAGTCAGTAATGTCAACAACACCCTCTTCCATGGTTAGAACTGGAGCTTCTAGCAGGATTCAGCCCCAACATATGGGGCCCAAACAACACAGCAGTGGCTGGAGGCAAATGTACCAGACTTAATTTCCACTTCGGATTGGCCTTCTGCAAGACCTATACCCCTTGGACTACAAATTGTGGTCCAAGCTTCAGGAGATGGCTTGGAAGAAGAGACATCCCAATATTGAAAGTTTAAAGCGGTCGGTCTCTTCTGAAGGCAGTTGCTCATTTTCCAGTCGATGTGTTGCGTAATTCAATTGATGTGTGGCCACAAAGACTTACGGAATGTGTGCGTGCTAAGCGTGGCCTTTTGAATAATGATTTGTGATTTTGATTTGTCATGCATCCATTTCAGTAATGTTATTAGGATATTAAAATATATTTCAGCATTTTGTGTCAATTTACTTAAAACTTTGTGACAGTATTTATGGTGAGACTAGGTATATAAAATGGCAAGGTCAAAACATTGACATATGACAGCATTTTACTGTAGCATGTACATTCCTTTCTGTTAATTCATCAGAAAAATTGTTCATATTTTATCCTGGGTTATTGTCTTTGCAGCATTACTTTACTGTTTATCTATTTATATATGCAAGTGTCAGAGTAAATCAAGAAATTTGGTAACAGTTCGTTATATTGGAGACACATTTCTTTATTTTTACAGAAGAAACTACTTATGGAAATGAGTTTCTGTAGCATTTTGAAAGTTTGTGGAGGTATTTTCTCACCGTAGAATGCTGCACAAGAAGAAATAAGCACTTTTGATATAATAAACTTGCATTTTGTGCAAAGCGACAACATTATGCCATTGTTTCCATTATGTACCTGCAGACGGCACGAGCATCGAAAGTCACGTGGTCTCACCAGTGTTTCCAAATGTGCCCTTTTTTTACGAGATTTTAACTAGCTTACCTAACCTAACTTTGCCGGAAATGGTCCGTGGGGCTATCGTGAATGGTTCGTGGGGTTATCATGAATGGTTTTTGGGGCTATCTGTCAATGGTTTGTGGGGCTATCATGAATGGTTTTTGGGGCTATCATGAATGGTTTTTGGGGCTATCATGAATTGTTTTTGGGGCTATCCATCAATGGTTCGTGGGGCTATCGTGAATGATTTTTGGGGCTATCTGTCAATGGTTTGTGAGGTTATCGTTAGAGCTAGGAATTTTAGGTGCTGCACCTTAAATTTTTTTGTTTGAAAATTGGTAAAAAAGTGACTCATCCCCAAAATAAGCACGTATTGAACTTTACTCATGGTGTTTCGGTTGCACCTTTTTGCACCTTTTTCACAATCTCAGAACCTTTTCCACCTTTTTCACAATCTCAGAACCTTTTGCACCTTTTCGCCCTTTTTGCATCTTTATCATTTTTTTTTAATACAACTCGCGTGCTGTTTAACCTCACCCACATTTGAGGCACGGCTTCTTGGCACGCGATTCTTGTGTACCGCACAACAATGAATCGGCTTTCTTCAGTTCTTGGACGTTAATGTAGTAAGCGCACGGACTTTAAACAGTGCCAACAATGACGCGTTACAATTGCTAGAAGTTGTGCTCTTTTTGTCCTATGCTGTATTGTTTACGAATTGTTGTAGGAAAGCTGTTTTGTTTTCGTTTCCTTCTCCCATCTCAGCGAGCAAGGTAACTGTTGCAGTCTGTGATCGACTGATCGATGCATCGGATTTGCTTGTTCACCATGCCAAAACATAAAGTAAATGTTGGGAAACTGCAGGACATTGTTAAACAGTTTAGCGGTGACGGCATTCAGAGTGATGGATCTGTTCTGAGGTGTGATGTGTGTGATATTTCTATTGCTCTTGATGACAAACACCAACGCACTCGGGTTGTGCAGCATATACAAAGTGGGAAGCAAGTCAGGAATAAAGAACTACGAGATGGTAAAGGTGGGAAGCGATAGCAATTCATTGGTGAGGCGCTTGCATCTTCGAGTTCCAGAAATACAAATGAATTTTTCAGTTGGACAGCAAGGACATTTTTAGCGTATGGAATACCTCTTTCGAAACTTAACAATCCTGTCATGAAATCATATTTGCAAAAATATACTGGGAAGTCAGTTCCAGATGAGAGCACCTTAAGGAAATCTTACCTTCAACCTCTTTATGAAGCTAAAATCTCGCAGATCAGGCAAGTAGTAGCTGACCATCCAGTCTATTTCATACTAGATGAAACCACAGATAGGCAAAACAGGTACGTTTTGAACATTTTAGTAGCACCTCTCAATGGACATCAAGTGAAACCCATGCTTTTAAAAACTTATTTTCTCGGCAAAACAGATAATGCAAGTGTAATGCAAAGTTTCAATGATGCATGTTTTGTATTGTGGCCAGAGGGCGTAAAATATGATAGAGTGTGGTTAGTTCTTACAGACCAAGCATCTTACATGTTAGCTGCATTTTCTAATCTGAAGAATATGTATCCTAACTTAAAACATGTGACCTGCATTGTTCATGCTTTGCATCGAGTTTGTGAAGCTCTTAAAGATGAATATACATATGTGAACGAATTTGTTTCTAGCATTAAGAAAATACTGAAAAAGGTTCCTTCTAGAATACAGAAGTACGTAGAAATTACGAAACTTCCACCACCACCCTCTCCCATCCTCACTAGGTGCGGTACATGGTTAAAAGCTGTAGTGTTTATTTGCAATCATTTCTATACAATATCGAAATTTTTAGATGCTTTGCCTAGTGATTCCTCAGCTGTAGAAAAAGCGAAAAACTTGCACTTAAACAGGAATTGCAAGATGAACTCTGTATTGTACATGGCTTCTCTTTCCTTACTACTGCAATCACAAAACTGGAGGAGCAGTGTCCTGAAAAGGAAGCACAGTGGGTTGTTTTGATGGATGTGCAACGAGAGCTGCAAGGGGTCGGGAAAAGGAAGTTAGAACAAAGTTTAGCCAAAAACTCTGATCTTCAAGAAGTCACAACCAACAAGGATGTGGATTACCGGTTGAAAACAAAATATGCACCACTTGAGTCTGTTGACGTTGAACGTTCTTTTTCAACTTTCAAGTATCTGCTTAGTGACCGCAGATGTAGCCGCACTCAGAAGAACATAGAAATTTCGAATGTAATCTATTTTAACAGTTTTCGAGATGACTGATTCTAAGCAATTAAGAAGAAGCATGTTTTCCTTTATGTTGCTTTCTAATGTATCAGAGAATTTTCTTTGCTTAGTTATATTAAACGATTTAAAACCGAGAATACTCTGTGTGTTTATCCAGACAAGTTGAATCATATATGTATGGACTGCTCACAATAAATTCTACATCTGAAAATTAGCACCTATTTTAGCACCTTTTTTGGCAAATTTTTGCACCTAAAATTCCTAGCTCTAGTTATTGTGAATGGTTTTTGGGGCTATCCGTCAATGGTTTGTGATGACATAATGAACACGAAAGTAGGTATTTTCGGTTAAGAAGGTTGAAACACTGCATACCCACTCCAAATTGACAAAACACAAGCACGACGCGCGATGATCCGCAGCTGTGCGTGCCAAATTGTATGTTCCGCAATGGAAGAAAGGAACCAAAAAATTACTCGTAACGTGAAAAATTGATGTTATAAAAAGCGTAATGGAACCTTCAACTATGTTCTGCAATACACAATTCGTAAGTACAAACCATGAGAAACACAAAATATCTGATTTTAATGTGTCTCCGATATAACGAACTGTTACCAGAAATGTTTGCACTTTGGTTGATTGAACTTGAGACTTTTTTATTACACAATTACAGCATTAATATGCAACTAAAGAGGCTCTAGATCAATAATAATATATACTTATCTGCATATTTTAAATGCAGTGCCTACATAATGCTACCCAGTCAAAAAAAAAAATTAATGTCTTCATACCTGTTTTCTACATTAGCACCAAATAATTAAATGATAAAGTTTTTGAGCTTATGAAATTTTGTGCACAACTACTGAAACTTAATTTTGTAATAAACAAAGTTAACTAGAACACTACACAAATATGTTGATAATTCTGTCTGATTTGTTAACAATACAATTAATGAAGCTCACAGACAGAAGTAGCATGCTACACACTATATGACTCAGCATGGATGTTTTAATTTATTCTGAGAATTCAAAAATGAATAACATGCTTTGGACATAAACTAACATTAATAAAAAAACAAAAGTGATGAAAATGGGAGGTTAGGGAATCATGGATACAGGTGGAAACAGCTGAAAAAGAATGAGTATATACAATACTGTTGTACACAGATCACAACATAAACTGCATGATGAACACATTTTTGTTACATGACTTTAACCTTTAGCAGGGTGGACCAGCACAATGTAACAGTAATTAACACATGATTTCTCCAAAACTGCAGATGATATTTCAGTTTATTTTTTTAGTTCATTTATGTGCATATAGAGGTATGACATTCTCAAATTGCAATGCAATAGGACGATTGGGTGTTTGTCAAAAGCTGGCTTTATTTTTTAGTTGCTATGAATGTTAAAGTTAAGAGTTTTTCATATACACAGGAACATTTTTTTTAAAAAAACACAGTATGAGAACTATTTGTCAGAGAGAGTTGAAGGTTGTTTAACTTTAGGTGGAAAGGCTACAGCTTTCTTTAATTTGATTTTGTTATTTAGCATTGCTTTTCTGCAACTTTTGGCTAGTCCCAATGATGCGGATGAGTGATGACATGATGAAATTGATGAAGGGACACTCACAGGAACACCCATGCCCCAGACTGGAATTCGAACCCAGGACCCCTGGAGGTACAGTGTTGACATTCTATCTCAATACATGTCCAATTAGAAGTAGTAGTTGAGGATAATCACACTGAAGTGAGACAAGTTGAAATTCAAAGCCATGATGATTGTTTTTTCTTCAATATCTAAGGGATCAACTGCATTAATTGAGTGTCAGAGTGTGAAAAAGGAGTACTATAAGGAGGTTTTGAAGGCTCTTTTTGAATGAGTGAGAAGACAACCACCAGAAATGTGGAGGAATGATTCATAGATTCTGCACCAGGAAAATGCACCAGTACACAACACACTAATGCACTGACTTTTTTCTAAGCCCCACGTGACCTTCGGAAAATGACTTGTACCACTGTCCTGCAAGAAAGGCTAAACAATTAAAACTTTCATCAGTTATTCTTACACACTATAATGGGATTAAAATAAATGTAAGTCATACCAGATGGGTAAATGACCCGTCATTATTCGATTGAAGCCTGTACATAGTGATTAAGCACACACTGACAAGAACCTAACCTTTTATCTAAACTGCAGGTCTCATTCTGATTAATCTACAAATCTAAAAACAATTTCATAAAGATTCAAATTAATATACAATCTTAAACTGGCATATAGTAGGATCAATTTGGAGGAAGGGTACTGAGCACTTTCACCATTAGCCATTTCGCAGACTTGGGGAGAGATATTTTGGGATCTTAAGCTTCAATATTCATCTTGCTAGAAAAATTAATAATGAGAAATATAAATGTTAGTATAACAGAATAATAAGTTCACTGACTCCTGAAGCACAGATACATGCACATGCTTTTCAAATTATCATATATTACAACCTATGAAGTTACTAATGCAGTGACATTAATAACATTCATAAATTCATTTCTGAAACAGCAATACCAAAATACATAGAAAGAGAGAAGGCAACAAAAGTGAAAGGCCTCACAAAAGAGAAAAATAATACCATGCAATAAAAAGAATACATGCTCGCAGATCTGCATAGAAAACTCACTTACATTTTCTTTGCTTGAGGATCTGGAGGTGGGGGGCTGGAAGAGGTCGGAGTTATCTTGAAAGTTATCTTTGGAACACTGCTTTCAGATTTTTCATCATTGCGCTAAAAAGAGCAATTACAGATAGATACTATTTGAAAACATAAAAAAAATCACGATTTTCTTTTCAAAAAATTGAAAAGTAATACAAAAATACCTAGAAAAAATTTCAATATTGTCCTTCTCATTTGATTTCTTTTTGTCAGGAAACCATGATCTGACTCCAATACATAGTATGCTTGGTGTCAAAATGTGAAGGTTTGGGATTGAACGCTTGTAGACCAAACACAAATAATTTAATTTTTCCATCTGTTTAGTAGAAATCTATACTTATATGCAATAGTTAAATCTTTGATGTTGTTGTTCTGAACAAAAAGCTGTAGTTCTTCACTAGAAACAATTCTGCCTATCTAGTTCATAGTTCACCGCACATTGGATTGACCTAACTCTTCAGCAGAATTGGATCCAATTTCAACAAGTTTTCATAAAAAATGTATGACTTTGTAACCTGACAGGCAGACATAGGTTCTGTTGAAAAACCACAGATATTTGTTTAAAACGCACACCCAAGATTTAGTTATTGATACAGGTACAATATTTCTAGCATTTTTATAACAGTAAGTGCTATAAAATGGACAACTGTGTAGCTCATGATAAGAAGTGAATATCTGTACCTCAGGTAGGTAGGCTAAACTATTTATAGCCAACAGGAATATATTTTCCACTGTCCATCATAGCAGAAATAAAAAGAAACAAAATTAACTGGGTGAAAACACTCCAATAAAAATCCTCACATTATGTATTTTGAGAAGTCAAGTGAAGATATTGTTACTTTTGAAATGAAAGTGCCAATAATTTTGACATTGCATTAATACTGAAACAACTCTGTTATGTTAGAAAAAATAAATGGTATATGAGGTTCAAAAAAACTTTAACCTCACATGAAGAGAACTGGTAGGAATTAAAACCTTAATAAATGCACAATCCAATGTGACAATCAATGTCATTTTGAGGTCACAGTATGCACGACCAACTTAAATGGAATATAGGAGCCACAAGGAACAAGGAAAGGGTACAAAGAGTAAATGAAGCAGCAGCTCTGTCTCAATGGCTACATAAGCTATTACTTGTAGGCATTCAAATACTATACATGTCCTCAAGCTTAGATCATCTTAGTGCACAATAATGCAATTACAAAGCTCAAAAAGGATGAAGAATTACAAAGAACAGAAATAATACACTACATTGAAAGGAACCATAATTGTCGCTAAAGGAATGTTTGTCTTGATGTATATAACCAACATTTATTACTTCAGATTTTATCTACTCTGTAAGGACATTGCTTAAATCAAACTGATGCTTGAAGATGCAGATAAAACTACCAGTAAAATAATACTCATTGCAGAATGAAAACTCATTACACAGTTTGCTTAGAAAAAAAAATAGTAAAAACCATACATATTTTACTTGAAACCTAATTTATCATTCAATTTATCAAATGCATATTAGGACCACAATATTACGATTATGAGTGTATAGAGAATTACACATACAAAATAATTTTATGTTTTGGGTAAATATGAAGTGAAGGTTGAAGCAAATATGAAAGAAGGTGAGGAGGAGGAGGAGGGGGGTTATTTGGCCAAGTCCTGGGTGGAAAACACTTCTAATCCAGAGAAACAGGAAATGCAACATTGGAGATATTATGTGATATTTGTGTCTATATTAATGGTAATGTCATCATTATGTAGTTGAAAATCACATTCACACATCTCTGACTGTGGTTGGGATGTACTCAATTTCCCCCAGCCCAGGTAAAGGAGGAGTATCAACAGTGGCGTAGGGTTGTCACCTTGGTACTTTTATACATAACCAGGATGAGCCCTGACTCACAAAATGAAAGTAAATATTCAGTTTTTAAAATTGGTTTATTTAACATTTTTTTAATGTCTAAACAAAACCTAATGTAGCACAATGACTCCTCTGTTGTATAACAAGATGATAATTAAATTATTGGGTGACAATTGAGATGAAACCCAAGTTTCGAGAGGAGCAATTCAATGATTTTTTCTCAACTTTCATCTTCCTGGAGATTTATAATTAGCTGAGGCATCTGTTAGTCAGTGTTATGTGTTAACTAGTTACATATGATGATGATAATAAACATCACGTTAACATCATATTGGGTAGCTTAACATATGTACTACTATTATTTTATATATTTGTGATGCAGTTTGTAAAGTTCCCCAGAACTATGTATTTTACAACTACACTGATTGGTAGAAACCCTGCATGGCATTCATTACCAGTATGCCAAGTATGAAATCTTTAGTAAAATACTAGATGGCACCTAGAAGAATGAAGAAAGTGACACTAAGATGGGACATGAGTGTTGACATTTTTAAGTTGCAAAAACTATTAATTTAGGAGACATTTACTTCCAAAGAGTAGCTGACAATCCTTGAAGAACCTGTTTGATGTCTTTTTTGTGTTAAACAAATTTTGTACACCTATACAGGTAATTAAGGAAGTGTGAAAATACTAACACAATCAAACCTAAGCAGTCTAACCTACTATGAATGTACACCAGACCTAACTTGCTTAATGTAATGAAACCCCATCCAACAATCACAAAATCATGGAGGAAAAGAAGTTTAGAAACACAAGTATTTCACATTACTGGCTTCTAAAATTTTGACTTCTTCCCAAGAATATGCTCATGAGGTGATGCTATAGGTCCCTGCCCCCTAAAACAACTTTGCTTTACTTTCTCAAAAGACTCAAATTTGAAATAGTACTTCACCCCAGTTTCCTATCACTCTGGATACTATGTTCAAAACTGGAGAGAGACGTTCAAAACAAAAGTGAATCAGGGAAAACTTCATGAAGCATTGTATCAATTGATGGCCTTTGAGAATGATGATATATTTTTAGAAACACCAGGCAAGAAGCTAAGCACTCTCTCACCATGGGACTGCTATCCATATTTAACCATAAGCCTCCCACCCCTGCCACAGACCTGGTGGTTGAGACAAGGCCAGTTCTTTGAAACACACCATTTACTGTGTCAGAAAACGAGTTACTGTTGTCCCTTGAGGTTCCAGCAAAAAGGGAGTTTTGTTATTATCCCATCTTTGTGCATCAATTTCACTATTGCTAAGGTTGAAAATCACAGGCCATTTCCTGCAGTGCCACAACACAAATGAATTTGTCACTGAGTAATGATTGATTGATTTAGTTGATGTTTTAAGTCCACTTTATGCACAGTAAGGCTAATTGGGACTGGACCTACAGTTTAGTGGGATCCAAACCACTATGTACCTCCACCTGGTATCGAACCTGGGACCCCTTGATTACAAGGCAATGATGCTACCACTGCATCATTGGGGAGGCCCCTTGTCACAGTAAATTCTGGGATTTCTGGTAATACAAAGAATTAAAGATTAGGTTAGAGAAGACATGAAGTACTTATTCCTATTTTTTGCAGGGTAATATTTTCACCAAGTATAATATCAAACTATGGAAAGTGCATGTAGTACCATTATACTTTAGATCACATATATGTAATGTTATCAAGTCATCCACAAGGACTCACATTAAGTTGTCGTTGCCGCCTTGTAATCAAGGTCTCCAAGGTTTGATACCTGGTGGAGGCACATAGTGGTTTGGATCCCACTTTAAACTGTAGGTCCAGTCCCGATTAGCCTTACTGTGCATAAAGTGGACTTAAAACACCAAATCATTCATTCATTCATGCACAATAAGTTGTAAATCAAAAATTTTCATGTGCTAAATTATCAGTACCATTGATTATACCCAAAATGAAAGAGACTTTCCTTACGTATCAAAATGTCACTGTTCATGGTAATGAAACACCATTAATACAAAAGTGAAGTCAGATCATGAGAACCAGGTTTTGTTATGGACATTGTTACATAAAGATTATTTATAGAACCTTTCAATATTTTCTAGGTATTTTTTGCAGTTTTTTAAGCACTTCAAGAAATAGAACTACATATAGACTAAAAACATTCTACTGAAACTACACAGGACAAATTGTGCAGAAAAGGTTAGAAAGAATGCAAAATCAATTTTCATGCTATCTAAGCACTATCAATTACGTACACGTAGAAGGTACAAAAATTTACAAAGACAAAAACCTACAAAATGACAGAAAATCCTGCCAGTGTTGATAAGAAATTATCTTTTTGGCCAACAGGCATAGGCAATATTGAATGACATCCATATAGTCACATGTAGAAATAGGATTTGTTTTCAAATTCAAGCTACATAGTTTAAGATCAGGTTCCTACCATGAAATGAAGTGGGGGCAAAAGTTTTATACATATTTGTTTTATAAGTACAGGGTTATATGTATGATAAATTTATGATTTATATGAAAGGAATAAAAATTTTCCACCTGAGATTTTTTTAATGTACCTGAACTAAAAACTAGCAATAGAACCCAGTCAATAAAACATCAATAAAACAGTACAATAAAATGTGAAATATCTTTAATCCTGGTTCGCATCTTCAGGATACTAGAAACAGATAAGGAAAATTTATACTGTGTGTGTGTGCTCCTAATGTCTCTAGTCTTACCTTTCTCCTGACCAGAAGTCCTTAAATTGGCATTTCACACAAGGTCTTTTGTGTGTGATTTTGACATTCATGGTCAAATAGAAGTAAAATCAAAGTAAAAACAAGTATTTAGTAGGTTTTTGTCAGTCCAAAATTTGATGTTGGTAGCTTCAATAGTTTCAGAAATACTATCAGTCACGAAGGTTGGATTGGAATGTTGTTGCCTGAATATACACTTTTCTAAGAATAAATTAATAATCTGATTATATCTCTGAAACTACTAAAGTACAAAGAATCTTTGGATTCAAGACCTACTAAATAGTTGTGTAACTATTTTCAACCATCCATCTGTTTACCAATTAGTGTCAAAGTCAACAGTACATGACATTTTACAATAACATCTCAATTTGCATGTCAACAATCAGTAACACGTGACTTACTAGTATCTTGGGAATTATAACATTTTCATTAATAAGCACTCTTAAATATGGGGAAAAAAATGTGACTATTATACTCTTCAACTCCACTGCAACAGACTTTTTATTGGGTTATGCGTGGTCATCATACTGAGTTCCACTACAACTGTACTCTGGCTTTTGAGATTGGAGCTTGACAGTATTTCTTGGAAGTAGCTCCCCAGTTCTCTTCAATGCTGGGTACATATTGACATTTTTGGAGTTCCCACCAGGAATCTAACCTGGGACCACTACATGTATACATAGAAAATGAGAAGGAAATAGAAAATACAGGGAGTCCGAGCTAGAAGTATACAAAAATAACTACTTATAATGTGAAAACTACTCCTTATATTGTAGTGAAGATCAGTAAATAGATCATCGATCTTAGATTTCAGTAATCCACTTATATGATCAATGGTGCTGTTGAGTCACACATGTGCATGTTTCTGAATGAAACGTTTCCTGAATGTTGGATTGGAAGACTGGGCACAACTGCCTGGCAACGGATATCCCCAGATTTTACACCATAAGCTCTTTTGCATGGGGATTCATTAAAGATGTGTACAAGAGGAAAGCTTACAATTTGAGTGATCTGACACAGTGTATTGGTTGAAGCGGCTGCGCTAATAATGCCTCAAATGCTGGCCAATACTTGGCATGAGCTTGAGGATTGTTTGGATATCTGTCGAGCTACAAATGGTGTCCACATTGAGGTTTACATAAAAACCTCCTGAGTTACTTTGTACAAAACCGAGACAAGAAAGTTAATAAACTTTACAGATGCTAAATAATATGTGCGTATTTTTGTATACCTCTAGTCCAGACACCCTAATTTTTGCTGCCATTGGCTGCATCTCACACACTGAAGATGCAGCCCATGGTTGCAAAAATTTAAACTTTTCCAGTGTCTGGTGAGTGATGTTTCAAATTTCCTTCTCATTTGCTATTTAGCTCTTCTGGTGCTCCATCTTTTCATTCACTGTGTATATGTGTGTGTGTGTGTATAAATATATATATATCACAATTACATAACTTCAAACATTGTGTGATGGTAGATAGCACGGAAACAAGCTACTCTTCCTAATGAACATTACCTCAACAGCACTTTGTCTCAGCACTATAAATACTTAAGTCTATCATGTGCATATTGTCTAACTTCCAAGGTTAGGTAGCCAGGTTGCCACTTACATCCACTGTTAACAGAGAAGACTTGCAATCAATCATCCCGGAGTCTTAACAAAGCAGTAATAATGATAATACTCCCAACATATGAAAATCATCAACACATGAATTGAAACAAAACAAGTTTGTGTAAAGTCCTGATGCATATCCAGATTGTTCTGATAAACATTAAAAACCTTGCAGTTTAAAGAACCTTTTATCCTAGCAATCACAAATGTAAAATTATCAGTACAACTTACTACTGCAAATCATACTTGAAAGATGCATTGTGATCAAGTAACATTATGTACATACAGAGCAATTACAAACACTACTTCCTTGGCGGCAAGCCTGCATTCCCTGAACAAAATTTGTTTTGCAATCTGTCACACTTCTTAGGCTCATAGTTTAACTTTACTGAACTATTTGATAATTTCTCACTTTCTTTTTTTAAAAAAGGAGCACTTTTAGATCTTTCTTTGTCATGAGAATCTATCTTCCAAAGTTTGTACCCCTAGTTCAGATAATAAGCTGCAAGTAAATAATAAAAAAAAAGAGAACAGAAGCATCTGAATTACAAGTCACTGCAGATTATTTTAAGTGTCCTTAAAACTTTAGTTAACAAAAATACAGATCCAACATTACATTTAATATTGGGGACTATTATGGCTTGCAAGTGTTCTTTCTTACTGTGTTGTTCCTTTCATTCTGTCTCCGTTTCTTGTTGCATACGGGTCAGACAATGATGTCATTTATGTATATCTTCACATTGTCTCTTGGTGAAATATTCTGAAATGAAGACTGAAATAATTCAACAACTTACCTCTTTGTCTTTCCGCTTCTCTTTCTTCTCCTTTTTCTCTTTTGGTTTATCTTTGTCCTTTTTATCTTCTTTATCCTTTTTCTTCTCACTCTTGTCTTTACCTTTCACTTTATCTTTTTTCTCCTTCTTCTTTTTAACCTTATCTTTTTCCTTCTTATCTTTTTTACGCTCCTTTCCTTTCTGTATTTGAAAAATTGAGATTAATTACAAACATGTTAAAATTTACATCTTGTATTAAGAAACTGAGTTTATAAATTTTAATAGATATTAATAAAATATTCATATAAAATGTATGGCTATCAATAACTGATATTACATAACAAACAATTCAAGAACCTGGCCACAGTTTGTTTAGGCAGTGTTTTATGCTGTGAATTCAATAATTTTATTTTCTGCACTTAAAAAACTATGAAAGACTGATTATACAGGATGGGGAAGAATTATGTAAACACTTTTGAGATGTTATAAGTTTTAATAAATGATCTTAAACACATACAGTTTGTTGAGTAATGGACAACAGCTCCAAAATATTTGTTTTCTTCAGAGGTAAGCTCAGAAACACTTGTTGCCACGATGTCAATTCAATATGGTGACCAAGAATGAAAGGGAGCATCGTGTATTCAATGTGAAAAAGTAATTGCCAATCTTCATGCAAAGAGAGTTCCAAAAAAAGGTATCCATGAATGCACACATGATAATCATCAGAATAAAAAAAAATTGTAGTCAATCTCACTTTTGTCAGCCATTTCAAATACCTTTTCATAGTACTGGAGATGTTTTGTTAGTGCTAGACAGCTGCTACAGGAACTGAATTTTGTGTGGTGCAGTTCCTGTTCAAGGATTCTTTGTAACAATCTTATAGAAATGCCTAGTTGCATGGATCGCAATCGAGTGGATCTTTTAGGGCTCTGTACGATTCACTCCACCTTATCATCCATCACCATGATTCTTGGAACACTCGTGTCATTCACACTTCCCGTTTCAGAGAACTTTTTCACAAGAGCAGAAATTGTCTTTCTAATGGAAATGCTCCATCCAGGAAACTTTCTTTTCAGAACCCATGCCCTTTGCACAAAGATTGGCAATTTACTCTTCAAATACTTTTCCACAATGAACACATGATGCTCCCTTTCATATTGGCCGCCATATTGAATTGACACCTTGTGAACAAGTGTTTTTGAGCTTACCTGTAAAGAATTTTTTTCTTTAGTTATTGTTTATTCCTAACCAAACAATATGTCTTTAGGATCATTTATTAAAAAAAATAGAGTCTCAGAAGTGTTTACCTAATTCTGCTCCACCCTGTATTACAAAAATTAATGTGGCTTCATAGCTTCATTAATAGGGACACTGAAATTTCACAAACGCTTTAAACGCAAAATTATTTTAAAGTGTGTATAATTTTGTTTTGAGTCAAGTGGATGTGAGTTATGACCATTTTTGGCTACAATTTATTCATGTAGTTCCGCGAAATACAAATCAAAATGCAAAATGAAACGAAAAGTGTTGAAGTTCACGAAATAACACCGAAATTCAGTTGTCAAAACAAAAAAAAACACATTAATTTACCTTCTTTCATAATAAAACATTGGAATTCAGAAATTCAGTTGTCAAAACAAAAAAAACAACATTAATTTACCTTCTTTCATAATAAAACATTGGAATGTTATTTTGCTCGTGAAAATTCAACATTTCATTACAGGTGACAATGACTGCGTAAAGTAGTTTTACATCATCAGAAGCGCAAAGCCAGACAGTGCAAACGGTGTCAGTGATAAGTATTTAGCCTCTTTCTTCTCAGTTCATTCATTTCTCCATTCCTGCAACTCAGGCTATCTCGCTCCAACGTAATGCGTAAATACGTTGCTGTCATGCAGAAAATATGGACATTAGTTTTCTGCTGTTAATGTTATGTTTTTGTAGCTAAAACGCAAATGTTTTAGTAGGACTATTTTTTTCAGCCAAAGTTTGCGGTCCAAAAAGTTGCAATCAGAGGCCTACAGAAGATCGTGTGCAGTCTGTCTCTCCATTACATGACACACAAAAATACGAGTTTCAAGGATTTTTGTGTCCGTGCTTCTTGTGCACTTCTCATAGTTTCTTTGGCGAATTACAATGCCCAAAGTTATTTCAGTATTTGAACATGCTCGAGCGTTCAAGGAAGAAGGATTCTATGTCTCAGACAAGTTTAAAAAAATTCTGATGTGCCGATACTGCAATCAATGAATTGACTAGTCACAGCGAGATACATCCGTAAAACATTGCACTAGTAGCAATACACACAAAGAAAAAAAAGCTTCAGCACTCAAAATTGTTAACAAGAGGCAGGCAACTCTGACAGAATGTGTGGATAGACCAGGCCCATCAAAAGCAGCTAAATCGGATAAGAAGGACTTGGTGCTATCAATCACAAAGGCTTTCATGGCAGTGAACATACCACTAGAAAAGTTAGATAATCCTGTACTAAGGGAATGATTGGATGGACATGTTGAAGGTCTTGAGTTTACCGATTACCAAGAACTCACCTTTGAATTATTATTATTATTTTGTGCGAGGTGGTACAGGAAGAGTGCCGACATAGTTTTCGAGGTGCAAAAATGAATAGTGAGGAAACTATACAACTCCGATATTGGGACAAAACATTGTTTTTGAAGCGTTTACATCATGCGACTTTGATCCTTTCTTTCTCTGTTGCCGGGTGGTGTGTGGAACATATAAGCAACAATTTTACATCGAGTGCAATTAGGTTAGGGTAGGTATGTCAGGTTAAAGAAGATCACGAAAGCTTTGTGTCACTAGCTGTGCAAGTGTTGTGGTTTTCTGTTAGTAATGTTGACTGTGAGCGTGCTTTTTCAGCTTATGGTAATATAATGACATGGTAAAAATTTACTATCCGTTGGAAACCTAAACTTCTTCGTTTCGTTAATTTTTGACATTCCTACTTACCTATCTGCTTTGCGGAACATTCCTTAAGGTGTATTGACGTTTTTTTGATCAAAGTAATTGCAATTTTTTACATGACGAGTACTTCTTTCTCGTAGTCTTTTCGCTTTCCTGAGACACAATATGGTGCGTACACCTTCCTACATAATCGCGTGTTGTGCTTGTGTTTTGTCGATTTTCATTCGTTATGCAGTGTTTCAACCTTTGGGACCCAAGAAATACCCATGAACAAAGCTCATCTGATCTATTTTTTTTTTTTTTTTTAACATTTTTGCATTGTTTTACAAAGAAAATTGTAATGTTTCGTGGCACTATCTGTGAATGGTTTTTGGGGCTATCTGTCCTGGAATCGGTGGGAAATTTAAACTAAAAAATTATTTTAGTTTGAAATTTTTGAGTCCAAATTTCCCACCGATTCCGGGCTCCACCCCTGGGGTAATTGACCTACCGTTACCATGGTCCTGCCTATATTCTGGCTACCCGGCTTTCTCTATAGAGTCCCTGTTAAAGGCATGTTAGAAATTGGCCGGAGTCACCTGCCTCCAAATGAGCCCCAAACTTTTAAATTTGAAGAAATCAAATTTAAATCCCGGATACGGAAAACTTACCTGAATTTCACCCCACATCCACGACACATCATATTAAACATATACCCAAAGCCCATTCCTTCTAACAAGTAGCTTACATTCACTGCCACATTTTCGACATTCCTTTCCTTTCTTCACCATCCCGTGTTCAATTAAATTAAAAAATCCACTGGATCTTCCATACCAGGTATGAATTTCACCACGCATCCACGACACATCATGTTTCTAATTTTTGTTGCAAACACAGACAGTTCAAAACACTGGATACCCAATGAACATGAACAAAACACAATCATGACATGTGATGATGTACGAAGGTGTACGCGCCAAACGCTATTGTCCATCGGAGAATTAATTTTCAACAAAGAACTTGAATTTCCGCTATGAAACATTCCTACATCATACAAAATACCTTCCAGATGTTAGACAATGCTACAGGAAATTATTACCATAAGTATTTTCTTGTGTAAAAATGAAGAAATCTGTCCGATGAATAGTAAATTAGTACCTAATGACCAACCAGAGATACAATTTCAAACCATGCAAGGCAGAGGCTATGTTAAGTGTACACTTTAACTGATAAAAGATAGGTGCAGACTACTTAACTTTGACTTTTATTTACTGCTTTTCCAACGAAATGATCTTTTTTCACCACTTTTATATACCAAAATTGTAACTTTTTAAATGAGAACTTCATGAATTTTATTTACCATAAATCATTGTCCCTA
Organism: Lepisma saccharinum; assembly: GCF_977018435.1. Lineage (NCBI taxonomy): Eukaryota > Metazoa > Arthropoda > Insecta > Zygentoma > Lepismatidae > Lepisma > Lepisma saccharinum. The sequence goes on along the minus strand of NC_139230.1, from coordinate 23,773,716 downwards.
TTCGTTAATAATGCACTAGCACAGAATACTATATTCCCCTGGTTCAAAATCAAATTTCTTGCTATTTCTACAATTGAGGCTCTCCTATGTGCATCAAATTTAATGTGAACATTTAGAAAATAAATAACAATACAAAAAAAAAAGTTTGCAATTAACAGCATCATGTGGGTTACTATCAATGAACTTACTTAAGCACCAAGACAAGGTTCAAGAATTACTTAAGGTTTTCCTAAAATTGTGTCTACCCAATTTTTTCATTTTAAGTTTTTTTATTCTCAATAATTAGCAGAACATCATATTATTTGGAGAACATTCATGCAGAATTCATGTTAAATTTCTAATGTCAATAAGTCCCAAAATTCCAGTCAGTGCCCACGCTACAAATACAACAGGGCAAGGAGAAGAGCCACAAACAAAATTTTGATAATCTACTTGCTACTATAAAATATCAAATTTACGCCATTGTAATAAAATTATTATGCAAACTCTCTCATGCAAGCAGGTGAAAACTGAATACACAACTTTTAACAAATAATGAAAGTGTAAGGAAATTAAAAGTAAGTTACATACTTACAATGTGCACATAAAAACTAAAAATGAGATCATTGCAAAATGAATAACACCACCATGCCACACTTCTATATGACTTTCTAAACTTTGTACTATGATGTCTCAATCTTGAATACTAGCAATATGCAATATTGCGATGTTTAACAATTTCAGGGTTTTCATCCAAGTTTTCTAAAGAAAGAATTTTATGAATTACATTAATAAATGCACACACACGAAGAAAATAACTTATATATGGATATGAGTAGCAACTTGAAATAATGATCAAACATGCTTAAAAAACAAAAGTTGATATGAGCACTAAATTATTATATTACATAATTTACATTGTGAATATTAGCACCAAATTATTTCAAATGTTTTCATGTAACTACAAACATATTAGTTGAAACATTGTACAATTCACCAAAAGTGATAGACTGTCCTGAAATATTTCTAGGGCCAGAAATTGTTAACATGGCAATGTAGCACTTCAGTGCTTGCTGAGAGAAGAGAACAATACCTCAAGCCCATAGCAGATGAAAACCACTGTGTTGAAAGATTTACATTCTTCCATATAACAAGTCAAAATTATAAAACAACATTATAATAGGAGATCAAAGGGAAAACGTAAGTATTAGAAATAATATAAGAGAAAATGTATAATTCTATTTGCTGAAACAGAGAAGTTTTTGTGAGGTTGGAAACACTAGACTGGGTAGTGGTTCACCTGAAGAAAATCGCTGTTATGCCTGAATACAGAAGAGCATATTTTATAAATAGCTCAGGTGAAATATGACTTAAAATAAGTGATTGTGGAACTCATCTAGCCTCACATCAGTGGGTACCTGGAAACAAATCTGGATGCAGGCCTGTGGGGGAGGAGGAACAGAAGGGTTGAAAATGGTATCACTGTATTGTCCTGGACGTGATTCAGTATTGTACAAGGAATTACATGCATATTGTTTAAATTTATGGGAAAATAAAAATTCAAATGTGAAGTAACACACCTCATATATCCAGAAAAGTAGAGAACAAAAGCATTCATAAAGAAATATTATATCTCTGACGAAACTGTTGACAGTATGGTTATGAGTCATGCTTTGTTTTGTTCAGTAAAGACCAGGCTACATGCATATGGTACTAGAGAACAAATTTGCTCCATCAGCTAGAACAAGAGGAACAAATTTGAAGAAAAATAAAAAAATTATGAAATTTGGTAAAGGGGTTAAAGTTGCTTTCTTGTTCAAAATGGAGACATCAAGAATTGAATCATACATAAATAAGTATGTTTCCTTAAGTGATACTACAAGATTAATGGGAAACAAACATTGATAATTGATGCATACAAACATATAGTTTCAAATAAATCAAGGGATTGAATCAGGGGAGTTGCAAAGAAGTAAAACATTAAGATTGCAAGAACTGATGCAAGTGGTAAAGACTGCATGAAGAGAAAAGTGAAAAAATGATGAAACTGCAATCAAAGTAAGTGATACATTGATATAGTTAAACAAGTGACTCCATAGCAAGTTTATTATATGAAATTGTTAAAAATGTTATATGGGGATATGATGTAGAATAAGTACAAGGTATCTACCATGAGCTTAAGTTTTCAAATTTAAAAGCTGAACTGTTACAATGTGATGATATTTACAATTCTGTGTCAATCTTAGTGAATAGTAAAAGTTGAGGGTGCCCAAATTTAAAGATTATGGTTTTGAGAACTGGCCAGGTCATGAGTGCAAAAGAAGCTTTGTATTCACACACCTATAACAACAAAGCATAATTTAGATAAAAATTATCATAAAGCTTACCACAGCAGAAAATAGAATGATTCAAGAAATTGGAAAGAACCATGCAATTGCAAATAGGCAAGGAACTGCTGTGTTTACATGTACAGATAGATTCCGAAGCGCACATGGTTTAACACATACTTCTATAAATGAAGTTTTCATTGTGGCACCCGTAAAGGATACAATTGTACACTTACCTTGATTTGGTTTATTTTACTTCACCCTTCTGCCACTTTTGGCCAATCATGCAGTTGTGGATGACCGACGATATGATGAAAGGACGGTTAAAAAAACACCCATGCACAGGCCAGGTCACTTACCTTTTCAACCGACTTAATTTTCGGTGGTGATGAATTTGGTGAATGGATTTTCTCTAGTTTTTCATTGTTCTCGACATTCAATGCAGATATGCCTGAGACAGAGGGAGTTTTATCGAGATTTTTTTCCTTTGAGTCAAGTTCTTCAACTCGTGGTTGCATGAATAAAGGTGGAGGCATAGGCAAATTAGGCATAGCTGGATGAGGTAAATTAGGACCTAAAGATGATTGTCCTAATAGTCCATGCTTACCATATGGTGGCAATGGAAATCTTGGAAATAAAGGATGCCTGAGGGGAGGGGGAATAAGGCCTGGGGCAGGTGGAAAATGAGGGAAAAATGGGAAAACTGGAGTGTGAATATCATCTCTAGTTTCCGGAACTTCAGGAGTTTTGGGTCTTTCAGGTGTTTCTGGCTCCGACACTTCCAATTTAACTTTTTTGTGGTTTGCATTGTCTTTAGATTTTCCTTTAGACTCTCTTTTTGATTTTGATTTATCTTTTTTTCTTTTCTTTTCTGTTGTTTTCTCAGCCTTGCGAGTAGGAGTTGGCAGTTCGGGGGTCTTAGGGGTGGAAGGTGTTCCCGGGGGAGATAAATCGTTATCATCAAATAGATAAACATCCTTTCCATAATCAGGGCTATGAGCCATGCTAACAACATCATTAATTGTACTATCTACTTTAGACATGGTTTCTGTAGTTTGGGGTGCAGGACTTCTGGATGGTTTACCATCCTTTTCATCGTGTTCACACTCTTTCATCCCTCTCTGAATGACTGCATCGATGCAGTCATTAATTTGAGATAACCTTGCTTCCCGCTGTCTATTTTGAATTTCTACTTCATCTATGACCAAACCAGGAGAACTTTCTCTAGAATCTTTAGTGGTTGCATCTAACGGTTCATTTTTTTCAATTTTCTCTGCCTTTTCCACCTTCTCCTCTTTCACTTTAGATATTTTCTTAAATATATTAAGCTTTTGCTTGTCTGGTTCTGAGGAAAGCTTTCCGTCAACTATTCCACTTGAGTCTTTACTTTTTTCAGGTGAACTTGTAACTTTTGGTTGAGGTACAATCAAGTGAGCTTTTTCTATTTTTGGACTTTTAGATTGCCCAGAAGTTTTACTGGACTTTGGAAGATTGAGATTTTGTGATTTAATAGGAGATAATTTTGGAATGCTAATTTTAGGAGATTTGGGAGTATTGCTCCCAGAAACAGTAGGAGCACTATGTGCAATTAATTTTAGGGCACCTGGTTTCAAAGGTTTTAACTTTAAAAATTCTTTCATTGCAACTAATTTTTTCACTGCAGTCTCTTCATTCAAGGATTCTTTCTCATGTTTCATTAAATCCTTGAGTTCTTTTCTTTTATTTTCTTTATCGGTTTTCTTAACACCATCCCCACTTTTCTTAACTACAACTTTCTTTGTTTTCTTTTCACCCTTAACTTCTGGAGGTACCATAGGGTAAGAAGGAGGCTGGGGAGAATTGGATCTGGAATCAGAGGGTTGCAAAGGTATACGAGCTTCGGGAAGTTTTCCCTCTCTCGCAGGGGAAAGAAATCCCGATGTTGTCATCATTACGCTGCTGATCTCTCTCAATGGTCGGCCTTCCTCCTCTAAAGAAAACCTAGAAATATATATAAATATATATATAGCATGTAAAAAGAATAGGGACCAAAATGACCAAATGAGAGGGAAACAGGAAAAACTTACCAGACACTGGAAAATATTAAATTCTGATGGCTAAGGGTGGCATCTTCAGTTCCATAAAAAATACAACAGAAGTGAATGTTCAACAAAGACCAGAGCGAAGCTATAGTCAGTACAGAAAAATGTTGCTCTCTCACCAGGCTTGTTGAAAACTGTGAGTGGTATGGGCAGTGTGAGGAGAAGGGAGGATTAGGAATGGGGATTAGATGGGGTTGGTTGGGAAAGTTACTGAGTGGCCTTATTCTAGCCAGGGGGTGTGGCTGTACTCATGGCTGACATGTAGGCCCTTTCCCATCTTTTCCATGCTGATGTGTTGGTGGACTGGGGTATGGGGTGGGTGATCACTACACGGAAATTGAAAGAAATATTGTGATTGTTGGTATGAATGGCAACAGTGAAGTTCAGGTTTTGGTGGAGAAGCATTGACTTTGAGGTTGAGGGGGGTGAAAGTTTCCTCAGGTAAAAGGCTGCACACATGCTGCAGGTAAAGATATAAAATAGATTGGAGTTGTGGCAGCTTCTTCTTTTGGAGTTGATGGTAAATTTGACAGTGGCAGCATGAATCTGGAGGGCATGCTAAGTGATGAAAAAGGGGCAAGTTTTGCACCTTGTGCAGTTCCATTTGTGGCCTGTGAGTATTGATTATTCGGCGAGAGGGTGTCGTGGACAAGGATGTCTGGAGGGGGAGGGGACAACTGAAACCAACTCTGGGCTGGTCAGGAAACATGTTTCTGGTTTTGGGATTACTGTGAGAATGGGGAGAAGGGAAGGCAGGAGGAGGAGAAAACAAAGGGTCTCTGGTTCGATACCCAGTGGAGGGGGGAAAGAGAGAGAATATAGAGAAAAGGGAAGGGTGATATTGGGTGACAAGTACACCAGGGTTGGTATCAGGTTTCTTGGTGAGAGTTTATGAGTCTGAGATTTTGTTGTGACCAGCGTGTAAGGATAACTATGGCTGACCAAGACTTGGTGTAGGTGAAGTTGTAGTGATGTTGGGAGGTGAGTGGAATGTTGATGCGTTGTTCTCTGAGGGCCAGGGAGAATACGATTGCTCTTTTGTGTGAAATGGGTGAGAACTGGAGAAGTGTAAGTACATACTACCTGCGGTTGTAGGTTTGATGTGGATAAATGTTTTTAAATGACCTTCCTCAATGTGCATCTCCACCCAGGAAGGTCATTTGATTGAAGTGGGTCCAGGTAAACTCAGTGGAGCTGAAGTGAAAAGTGAATAGGGATGGTTCACCATTTAACCATATATGGAAATGTCATGGATAAAACAGAACCAGACAAGTGATTTTAAGATGCAAAATAATATACAGTTGATTTCGTTCTGTTTTCCCAGAACCCTCTCAAGCCAAGATAACCACACACACAACTTTACATGGCTATACACTAGCCATGTAAAGTTGTGTGTGTAGTTATCTTGGTTTGAGAAAGTTCTTGGAAACCACGACTAAACATCTCATTAAAAAAACCTTAAATAACCATATATTATTTTGAATCTATAAAAACTGATTATGCAAACATTTAAAAAGAACCTAGGAGTGGCTTAAGGGTAAGTTATTCAGGTGCTCTTGTTAGTGCCCATGACTGTGTCTTGGATCTGGAGGTAATATTTGTCCTCAAAGGTGAAGTTGGTTACATATGTGGAAAAGGTGGGTCATAATATAAGAGCTGGGGTTGTGGGATTTCAGTCTGCTGTTAAGGTAGTATTATTCAACGTGAACGTTCTTCCACCATAGTCTCCAGACACCATCCTTGAAACCACTGATGTCACTTCCCTCTACACTAAACAATCTCTCACTCTCACAACCTCTGCTCCATTGAATTCTAAATTTTCCAGTGAGTGTTTCCTATTTCCTTCTCATTTCGTATACATACATATACATCAGTGTTCCCACATAAGCTTTAAATGAACAAAAACAATACCAATCTGTAATGCAAAATTAATGAGTACTTAAGATCTATTACCTTCAAAGTAGAACAAATTATTGAAATTATAATCATTAGTACTGGCTTAGGAAAGATCAAGTCACTAACAATTTTAAAAAATAAAATTATAAAACATCAAATGTAATTAAAACCTTACATAGCTAATTTCACTTGTAAACAGTCTTACCTTACAGTTAGAAGATTCAAGCACTTTCAACTGTACTTCTACAGCCATTACTTCTTGCATCTGTTATTTTTTTCTTGTAAAACTGAATCTGATTATAAATTTTATTTCTCTTCTGCAATGCTTCTTCATATCATATCTTGGTTAATCACGATGATGAGGATGATATGATGAAGGGACACTCACAAAGAACATCCATGCCAAGGCTGGGATTCGACTTTATCACACTGTGCTAATAACTCTGTCATGGAGGTTAGCACTTGTTATATGAGAACCTACTTTTCACTTACCCACTGCCATAGGACATCAAAATTAACTTAATAATGATAATAAAAACACACACACACACAGTGACTTCACTCATTTGGTCATTGTGCTACTAAAACACAGCCTGCATAGTGGCAAAATCAGATTTGCATATCTCCTCAACTCAGGCATACAGTGCACTAGGCAGCTTTCCAAGCTGAGGTTTCATCAAGTCTCTCTGGTAAGCACACTGCAGAACACTGCAATAGAGTTAACTTTATCGAGAATCAGTACTCTATCGGTATCGACCGATACAGGCATATCAGTGTATCAGTAAAATTACTGATGATTTTACTGATCTGATGTATCTATAAATATCTTATAATTTAGTGCAAAATTCTGCCAGTTTGTTATAATTTTTATGGATAATCGACATGCTCAACTTTTGAAGAAGAAATAAGTGTCTAAATATGCAAATTCTTTTACACTGCAGTCACCTTTAACCTTCCATTCATTTATTAAGGAGGTCAATGATCCATTCAGGTTCTTCAAAAACCATTTGGAATTTTATATTGGATCAGTAGAATATCGGTTTCGATAAATTTTATATCGGAACTTTATTGCTATCGGCCAAAATTTCATATCTGCACATCCCTAATCTATATACACTTCAGTGTAATTTGCAAAGGTGAAAGTAGTAAACCGATAAGTGTTATTAGTGTTGTTATACTACTGCAACATTAAGTACACTTTAAGATTTTTATGTACGAGTCTTCTGTGAAAACAAACTAATGCAGAAGAATGAAGCACGCCAAAGGAAATTTTCTCAAAAGATGTGAAAAATGTGTGCTTCATTTGCAGCATCTTCTGTGACAAAAGTACATGATCACTTTACTACTAATTGTGAAATATTTTAATTGTAATAATTAAAATAAATGTGTGTGCTTGAATCCAATTCCACCAGCAAGGGGCATGTTTCCAGCTGGTACATGAACCTTGTTCTAGCAGCACAATAGCCAAATGAAGGGACTGTGTACATATATATTATTCACCTCTATGAATGTCAGATTTCATACCACAAAAAAAAGTATAACTGAATTGGGTTTGATATCTAGTGCAGGTACATAGTGGTTCAGATCCCACTTTTAACTGTAGGTTCAGTCCCAATTAGCCTTCTGTGCATAAAAGTGGACTTAAAACTCAAACAAATAACTGAACGAAAGAAATTAAAACACATAAATTAACATAAATCATGAACATGAATGATTTAATAAAACATTTCCTCCTACACAAAAAAGGGGATGCTTTCAAACTACTTAAAATACATTTTGAACCAAACAACAAGTATTATTCACAGGTTTCCAGTCAGCAAATTAATAGGTAAGAACAGATTTCCAGATTATAAAAGTATATGTTTTGCTGCATTCAGAGTTTCTGAAACCATGAGTAATCAGATAAAATTTGAAATGAGCAATTATTGCTGATATGGTTCAATGTTGTATCACTTGCTGATACTTGTGCTTAATGATGCTTTACTAGCTGTCCAGTAAGAAGTTTTAACTTGAAACAACTTAAGTAAGTCAAACTTTTGACCAAACACTACAGTTATTAGCATTTCTGCGAGGCAAAATAAATTTTAAACTACAAAAAACATAAATGAATGAAAGAACAACTCAAGAACATTTTGAGTGAGTACACACTCCAACACAAATTATAAAATTACACTTTCCAACAATAGTCAGGAAACTGGGTGATAACATATGCATGCATACATACATACAAGGTACAGACTAGTTCTCAATCCAGGCAATACTTATTAATTTGCAGATCCATATTCATAATGTATCTTTCTCTTCTTACATGGTCTTCTCAGTCAAATTGTTAAAATCATACCTGGATCTTATGTTTGGTGAATTATCCAGTGATACTGGATCACCAGGCCTCATAATTTGAACTGAGCAATTATTGCTGACTGCCCAGTGAGAAGTTTCAGCTCAAAACAAAACTCCTCAAAATTGAAATTTTATTTAACCTTTCAGGCCAAACTTTTGAAGAAACACCTCAGTTATCAGCAGTTTCCGTGACATAACATAAATTTTAAAATTACAAAAAATATAAATTAAAGAAAATCAAAATTTTTGAGTAGGTACACTCAACAACACAAATTATAAAAATCAAAACACAATTTCCAACAATACAGTCAGAAAACTGGATGGTAACACATGCATGCATGCATATAAGGCACATATTAGTTTTGAATCCAGGTGATGCTTATTAATTTGCATATCCATATTCATTATCTCTCTTCACAGTCTTCTCCCCTTCAAATTTCTTAAATAATACCTGGATAGTTTATTTGGTGAATTCTCCAGTGATACTGATCATAATTTGAACTGAGCAATTATTGCTGATATGGTTCAATGTTTGCCAAAACTTATGCTTATATGATGCTTTCTTTTACCAACTTTCCAGTGAGAAGTTTTAGCTCAAACTTTTGAATAAACACCTCAGCTATTGACAGTTTCCATGAGATAAAAAATTACAAATGTGTTACAAAAAAGATAAATGAATTAAAGTAAAATTAAAGAAAGAAAATCAGAGAATTATGAGTGTGTACACTCTCAAACACAAATTAGAAAAATCAAAACACATTTGGCAACAATCCTGTCAGGAAACTGAGTGATCACAAATGCATGCATGCAAATAAGGTACAGACTAGTCAGTCCTCAATCCTCGTCATACTTATTTCTCCATGATTTTCTCCCCTTCCTACTTCTTAAATCGTACCTGGATCGTTTAGTAGGTGAAGCCTCCAGTGATATAGGATCGCCAGGCCTCTTGAAAACACTGGACTTAGGGCTTGATAATGGTGAAGTTGACCCGGAATTATTTGGAGATTCTGCACACAGCTGTCCTTGCTCTAATAATAATAATAACAATAAATATAATATATTAGTTCAAAATCTGATACACAATGTTTTTCAGGGGACCAACATGAAAAAAAAATAAAATGCTGAAAAATACAAAATCTAGGAAAATTTCACATCATTTTACTCTACTGAGACCATGAAGATTGAATCTATAATGTACATAACGGTAAAACCGGCGAACATAAAATTGGGGTTCCACTATATATGTATATATTATGCACAGAATTATAAGAAAAATGAAATAAAAACAAGTGAATGTAAAGTCAATTCATTAACTACAGATTAATAACTCTTAAAACTTTAATGCACAATTTATTTGGGTAAGCATTCACAAGCATCAGTCATACTAAGTTCTCAAACACTCTCAGGGCTGGACACTAGTTGAGTTGCAAATATCTCCAAAAACATCACATTTGGAGAAAAAAGGGCCATCCAAGTAACCTGACAAGTAATCAAGGTCTAGTGTTTGATTCTCTCACTAACTCTCAGACTGCAAAGGTTTTGGTTCTGACCATCATAATTAAGAGTTAGATCACCAACATTTATGCTTGTAAAGGCTCCTGAGTAACCACATTGTTAGTGCTCTTGCCTCTGGTGCGAGCTCTCCTGGGTTTGATTTCTGGTGGGAGCCCCCCAAAATTTGGCGGTGTTGACCTGATACTGGAGAGCAATTGGGAAGCTACTTGAAAAGAAGTACTGAGCTCCAGTCTTGAAAGCAACAAAACAGCAGTGAATAGACTGGATGTGCCGATGAAGCATCACCAAATGAAAAAGCTGCTCTGGCCTTCATAGGATTGTTGCTCCATAGAATTTAGTTTAATTTATTAGAAAAATCCTGAATACACACCAAATTCATCTTGTATTGCGATTAGAGTTGGATGTGTTTGAAAAAAATACTGATTTCCCTTTCCGTGGCTTTTTTCCCCCAAAGTGGTTTAACCCATAACTGGCATGGTGCCAGATTGTAACGTAAAGGGCATGGCGTGGTCCCATGGACCACCAACTTGAATTCACTATTTCCATAAGTTATTGAAACAGTAGTGAACTTTTTCACAAATTATCATGTATTTTGGACCAACTTTATGGAATTTTGATAAACGTTTGTCCACTATTTCCATTATTGCAATTTTTATTGCTCAATTTACTTAATGCTACAAAAATCTGTCCATTTCTCAAAACGGCTCTGTAAATAAATTTTAATGTGACTGCAAGATACAAAAAAATATTTAGTTGTTCAGTTATCACAGAACATACATGTAATTACCCAAAGAAAACCAAATCACATTAAAACTTCACACAAAAAAATGTCTGCACAATGTCAAAATGATTGATTGATTTGCTTTATTTTACTTCGCTTCTTGTGCTACTTTTGGCTAATTTGCGAAGATAGGGGTGAGTGGTGATGTGATGAAATTGATGAATAGACACCCACAACCATCCATGCCCAGGCCAGGATTTGAACACGGGACCCCTGGTGTCATTGTAATGTCAAAATGAGGGAGAAAAGCTAATTGATCATAGCGATAGACAGTGGAGATAAGTACTTCATTATCACTTTTATCAGACTCCAGATCTGATAATTCACTTCAACGTCCAACTTATTCAAGTGTGTCAAGGATATTTTCACCGTCCTCTGATTCTCGAACCAGGTTTCTTACTGAAAGACTCACGCAAATTGCGTCATGTGATCCGTGGGACCCACGAGCATCAATTGCTCTGAAATGAAAGGCAGCTAGCAAAGTGGTGCCAGCAGGTAACATGATATTCCAAAATATGAAGCTACCGAAACGGAGAGGGATGTGGCTGTAATTGCTTTCGAAAGCGAGAGTGTTGTTCTAGGCTGCGGGTCCCAGGGACCATGCCACGCCAGTTACAGGTTTAAATCAATACAAATACATCACTTGACTTCATTTTTCTTGTTCCACAGCTTCATTTATCCTTCTACTGTAAAAAAAAGACACTCATATCTAAATTTCAAATGCAAATTTCAACATGGAATTCATAGCTAGACATAAGCTGTACTTGCATAAATGCCAGCTTTTTTGAACGGATGTTTTTTTCCCAACCGTTATCATTAGGGCCCTGGACTTTACGTTAAAACATATTTTTTATTTGGCATCGGATCGAATACTTGGGTTGGGATTTTTACATATCTGATGAAAATTAGCAAAAATTAACTAACTTGGTAAGGCATAGTTTGACACATTTTACCAATTTCCTGTTTTTGCAACATATTTCTTCAATTTTCTTGTAATAAGACATATTTCTGTAAAATTTTGTACTTGTCTCACATATAATTGGTTATTTTATAATTCTTCATACCTTCAGCACAACAGATAGTTTATATTATCAATGGCAGGTTAAGGAAATTACGGACAAAGAAATTTAAAACAGATGTAGTCTTTTCCAACTAGTACAGAACAAAAATACCCTTCACCTTTTTTATCCCACTGACAATTGATAGCCATGCGGATATTATTGAGAAAAAATGTTCCCCAACATTGTTGTGCACGCACAAGAATCACCGTAAACAAGTTTCAATTGTTCTCATTTCTTTACTTTTGCTTCGCTTCTCACAACACTCAGTCGAAAGTAAAAATAACATTCAGTACATTACAGTCCTTACTCTATAGGCAATCGAGTAAAGGCGTTTCAAGATCACTTGTTGGTTTGAGCCATGCTCGTAACAGTGTGTATACTCTTTCCCAGCCATCTCCGGAGCAGGCACACAAAAACAAGCCTCTGCGCAAGTAGTGACGTGAGATGGCTCCACCAATGGACACATGAGAGGGAATGAGATTGCATGGAGGGAGGAGAGTGGCTGCAGTTACCACTACAGTGCACAGTAGGCCAGAATTAAAAAAATGGGAAAAAAAAATCGAGATTCTTATTTGAAAGCAGTCTTTACACCATTAGTTCCCTGTAGAATAATGGTGGGGATGCCTCAAAATGCAAATTATTCCAGGTGTTAAAATAAATGAAGATGAAGTTGGGCAAAGCCCATACATTTGCCAAATTCCATTTCACACATGTCTCGCAGTATTTCACCCATTCAGACTGGTGTTGAATTATCAAACATAATTTGTATGGGCTTCTGTTGCACATATTCTACATATCATCAAGGTATGTATGTTCAGTGGGTAGATTATGAATTGACTTACTGAATTGTGGGCATTGTTATACAAGCAGGTTCATACACTGCTGTTTTCAGCTGAGTTGCAATGATGTGTGTTTCTTCCCTTTGACTTACAAAATTTGTGGGATGAGGTGGAATGAAGATGTTTATGTTCATTCAACCAAGAGAAAACTGGCTGCCAACTGATGCCAATATGTATTTACGAAATGTAAAAAAATGTCAGTTGCATATGGTTTCCCACTGACAAAAATGCCTGCATTGAAACAGATTTCCATTACAATGTAGTATTTAACATAAAGTGAGCAGAATTGGAATACATTAGAGACCAGATACAGCATCTCAGCTGGCATTCGGAAGATCTTACAGTTTTTCACACATTAGTTTGCAACAAAGTAAGCAGCACATCCTCTGCTCAGGCATGATACCTTTATGGAGATTCACTGACAGAGATGAAAACAATTTTGACAAGGTCATTCAAAGAATGGAAAATACTCAGGTCTGACTGTCAATCCTGCATGCATGGATTCAATTGTTTTGAGTACTTCCTTCACATGTCATATCAACTTGAATTCAAGAGGGGGAGGCTTGTGGAGAAGAGAAACCAAAAACAAAAGTCCGAAAAATGGGCATTCAAGATAAATTCAATCATCGATGGCAAGCCTAAACATGGTGGTAGTGGCACCTACAATGATGGCAAGATGGCACGGAAAAATCTTTCAGGATCCTAAAAAAAGTCAGTCAAAATCACAGGCATCAACAAGGTGTTAAGCAAACGATTCAGGCAGACTATTTGGAAACATTATCATCATTAATGTCCACAGTTTTCCTGAATATGTATTGGAAACTGCAAAAGCTCTGGTAGCAGAAAATATTTCTGGTATTATATGTGCCCGCCGGCATACACAAGATCTTGGAGCATGGACCAGATGGCATAGCAGCAGCTCTTCTTCCAGTCGGCAGCTCTCTGATGAAGCTCAAGAAGCAAGAATCAACAACATTAAGAATGACTTTCACGTGAGAGCTCCCCAATTTCTATGAATAAAGATCTTATGTATCATCTGCTTAGCTCGTCTGATCCACAAATATCAAGCCTTCAGCCTTTGGCTGCTAAAAAATCATGTATGCTATCAAAAGATACCACCCGCCTCCTCGACATCACAGAGTGTCAGATGAAACCAACAACCTGCCCGAACAGTGAAAATCTTTCCACTACTAACAGTGACAGTGAAGTTAAGGTTTATCTTGGTCACTATGTGAACACAGTGTACTTTAAAATTTATTTTGTAGTGTAAGGTAGGTGCAGTTAACCATGCATACTGCACCATGCCATGAAGGAATATAGGGGAATGTGGAGGCTTCATACATTCAAGATCTCAGCCATTTGCAGAGGTAACAAAAAAAGCACCATACACCAGGTCATCCCCCTCCCTGATTGCCTTCAGTTACCCATTTATTACCTACTGTGCAAACCCCAGAGCAGCTTTTATGTAGGAATAAGGCTGGAAAAAATTCTGATCTTAGATCTCCCACTTTGAGAATTGAACCCGATTTCTAGCTTGGTAGTCAAATGTCCTACCAATTGAATCACTGCAGCTTCATCTGGTAGTGTGTTCATGCCAACAAGCACAGGATTTAACTGATTTAATGTGATATTGCAAACTGCAATTTTTCTCTAGTACACGAGTACAGGGCATTCTTTGTACACATGACGTTACATTATTATTTTGCACTGTCACGATGTGAATAACCACAGAATTTCAATCATTTTATGTTTTTTTATGTATTATATTCTGTTGTTAGAAATACTGACAGTGTAAAGTACACTCATGTCAATAAGTTAATGGATTTCCAAGATCCACTTGCAAAAAATGGGTTCACTGCGATAATTGATGCAATAAAACATGCCCTGGCAACACTAAAACACATGACACAGTAATACTGATACAAGGTATATAGGAAAAGTGGAAACCATGGGCAGCACTTATGTGGTATAGTCTTTCTCCGCTGGTGGCATACATTTCATGGTGGATGGTGGCAGAACCATTCAACATGGGGTGTGGTGTGGTGACTCTGAAAGGCAATAAGGCAATACAGCAATAACTCCAAATACTCTGAACCAGGCCATCCAGCATGCCCTGCAGTACTGCATCCCATTGATGGATAAGTGCCCTTTGAAGGTCTAGTCTACAATGGTCCGTGGTAGCAGAGTTAGGGATTCAATCCTGCAGCTACAGTGCCTACAAGGCCAGTGTGGAAAATGACTCAAATAACTGGTTCCTGAGCTGGATGACAGCATAGATGGCAGTGCAATTTGTGTCACTGCTGATTATCTTATGAAAGTAATGCAGCTTAGTTAGTTTTTGGAATATATTGTGTACATTTGTTTGTCTTCGAAGTTATATTTGTGGAGTGATTTGTAGTCATGAAATGGCATAATTTGGAAAGACAAGTAAAATAAAATAAATAAACAGCATGCGTAACACAAGATTGATTGAGTTGGTGCTTTAAGTCCACTTTATGCACAGTAAGGGTAATCACAACTGGACCTACAGTTTAAAGTTGGATCTGAACCACTATTTGCCTCCACTGGGTATCAAACCTGGGACCCCTTGATCACAAGGTGATGATGCAACCACTGGGGCATCGGGGAGGCCTACGTAACACAAGAAGAAATATCACAATGTGTTTCTGAATGTCTCAAGTGTTGGGTTGTGTACTAAAGTTTATTTTTCTATGTTAGTAGAATATAAATAGTATCCTGAGAGACATTTCGTAGCGAGGCGACAAAGCACACATGTTGCTTGGAAGCGAGCAGTCAGTAATCAATGCAGCCTTTCAAACTGTAGAGATACAAGCTCGGACTGGACCATCTTGTCAGGGAGACCAAAGCAGCACGCGACAAACGATATGGGGATTTCACACCAAAGGGACATGCACATGGGTCAGTCAGCTTCTTTTAGACCAAAGCAACATATGACACATGTCAATTTGGGCAGAGCCAATCAAGAGCAACGTTTCACATGTAGTGGCATGATGTGCTGGACAGGCCAGCGTTAGGTTGGTGAAATCCTCAAGTGCTGCTTGTTGCTTCAGTGCAAATTCTCCCAAGACACTCACCATGAATGCACGAACAACAAACCACAGGAACAAGTTGCAAGCTATTGAGGAAATTGCCCAGTTTGAATGATATGCAAGTGAGAAAGTGACGCAGCTTATCGTGTCATCTAGATCTGTTATTTGCACAATTAGCAGCAAACACTTGCCAATAGACTGGAGGCACCATGTCACTTCATTGTAAACTCCCCCTGTCGCTTCAGTCCGAGACCCCTTTCTTTAAGGAGCTTTCCGACCAAAGTAACAAGCAGCATGCAAATATGATACATGAACGTGTTGCTTCTGGACCATCTGGAAGTGTCTGTCGCTAGTCAGATCAGCATGAACATCCCGTGTCACTTGTCCCACTGGTTTGAAAGTTTCCTTATACTCATGTCGATGGCAATAAGGGAATTTTGTGGGTTTTCACTTATTGTTTCATGCAATTATCAGTTATCATCTTTGACATGATTAGCTTCAAGCAGGAGAAAAGTGACAGCAAATATCAAAAATATAAATGCTTCAGTGTGTATTTCTTTAAAAAAATGTTGAAATAATAATAATAATAATGAACCTTTTTGTGTAATTCATACACAAAAATTCAGTTACCAATAACATTCCATGCATATTTTTTCTCTCGTATTATTTATAAAAGTCGCAATAACAGGTTCTGGTCAACTGCCTAAAATATCCGTTAACATCTTCATGGACACTGTACCAAATATCATAGCAATTATCACATTCATAGAAATGCTTCATGTAAAAGAATCAGACGTTGCAACAAAAACTCCATTTACTTCCATTATAAGCAGATGAATAACATGCAATGATGCCAACACCAGCACCTCTAGCAGATTTTTTATTCAAGCATGCAGAACTATGCCGATTTTCCACAATACCTATTCAAGGTTCTGTACCTGCCACCTAGAGCATCCCATGCATGTTCAATTGGGTTGATGTACAGTGAGCAAGCGGGCCACTCCATGTGCATGATGTCCTCATGCTGCAGATACTCCTCTCCACCAGGCATGCTCTGCAAGGTCTGGCATTATCAATCATCCATCAGACGGAATCCAGGTCCATATGCACCATGGAAAAGTCTCCTTACTGTTGTAGGATGTCATCCCTGTAGACCACAGCCATCACAGTACTCCATGGAAACACATGCAGTGGCCTATGTCCTCCTAACATGATGTTGCCCCAGACGAGAACACTGGCACCACCATATCAGTCCCTATCCACAATATTGACAGGGTTGTAAACGTGTCAAAGGGGTACACAACATGAACACTCTTTAGGCTAAACCGAGACTCATCCGTGAACAGCACACTATCCCACTGTTCATGGGTCCCCTCACAGTGGGCAATACACCATGTTTGATGAGGGAAATGCATCTGACAGTTCACCTTGCATACAGAACAACCTCTTGAAGCCGACGATACACAGTCTGACAGGAGATGTGTGTGCCAGAGGCTACAGGGTCTCTGGCCAGTGCAGGGGCTGTGCTGGTTGGGTGTCTTTGGGCATTTAAAGCAAGATAACGATACTGGGGCTGGGTTGTAGCATGTGGTGGACCTTGCCCGAACAGCCGTTGAATGTTTCCGTCCACTTGAAATCATCTCCAGACGAGAAAAGATGCTACTGGTGACATTCAACTCTTCACCAACCTCTCGTTAACTTTGGCCAGCTTCTAATCTGCCATGCGAGAGATAATCTGATGATCTGGCCATGCATAATGCCATCCTGTTTCAATATGACTCAATTACTGAGAGCCAAATGCACACAAATGCAGTCAGACACACTTTTCTAAACACCTCTTCCCACAAGGACTACTCCATTCACACTAATAAGTCTCGTACAGAGAGGGCATGGAGCCAACCTGTCTGATACCTATGTCACATGTTTCAGTGTTTTTATTGCATCAATTATCACCATAGCCCAATGTTTTCTAGTGGATCTTGTAAATCCCTTAACTTACGAACATGAGTCAAGTCAATTTTTTGTCCCCAGTGGATTGAAATCTGGAAACGTTTACTGCGAAGTGAAATGAGCATGTCATATTTTGAGATTAATTTTTGTCTTGAATTTTTTTTCAAGCATCCTACAAGGACAACGCATGAATGATATCAAAATGTCACGGAGGAGGCTTTGGGTGATCATTGTTAGTTGTAAGTCTCTAGGAAAAAAAAAGTTCAATAATTAATGTGCTCTGTATGAGCTTTCTCCATTTGCATCTACATGGCAAAGCAAGCCTCCCCTGTCAAAATTTCTCACTGCATGTCTTATTAGATAGCTGGAATCACGAATTGTAGCAAACCCCCTACAGGCTACTGGAAATGACCCCGCGAGCTACCAGTAGGTTCCGATCGACAGTTTGGCAATCCATGGCATATATGTCTAGGCTTGTTCACAAACATAATATTGTGTTTAACCCTTAAATGCCAGGTTCTGACATATTGTCACAGCAGGTATTTGCACCAATGATGGCTTGTGACATATTGTCACAAGGAGTATTTTCTCGTAGTATGTGACTTCTTGGACATACTGTGTCTCAGATACTGTTCAGATATACATCTTTTGGGTTCTGCATGAGTCTTTACGTTTGTAATTAGAAATTAGTAAGGTTTAATTAATTTCATTTTTGTTATATTTGGGATCACGTTTGATTTTTTCTTGCTTTGCATTTGAATTTTTTTTCCAGAAAGTATCTGCAGTATGTGCACAATTTTTTCCACGATAATGAAAAACATATCAGACAATATATAGGTATCATCAGCGTGGGGGTCTGACATATTTCAAATTTCATAAAAAAAACAAGCTTTTCTTCTTCTTCTACCTGATAACGGAAAATTTGGTTTTTATAGCATAGCCCCATCTGTATTGAACAAAACAAGGTATAATTTGTAACTCTAGCATCCTTAGTTCCACAGATATAAAATGTTATTTAAAGACATGCGGAAGTATAAATTCACACAGAAAATGCCTCCATTGTTGGCGAGTTTACTGGCAAATCACGCTCTGTCATCTAAGAGTTAAAATAGCTGGCAATCACAGGATCTAATGAACTATCACAGCCTGGCAGTTGAGAAACACTACCATAGTACACCGTGGCCCTAAAACTGAGGCAGAAACTGAAATATATTGGCCACAAGTTCATTTTTTTAAAAAAAAATCTGGTTTTCTGTCAGTAAAATGTTGTTTGTTTAAGTCCACTTTATGCTCAGATATGTTAACTGGGATTGGATCACAGCTTAAAATGAGACCTGAACCAGTGCCTCCATTGGGAATTGAATCTGGAATCCCTTGATTAGAAAGTGGCAACATTACTTAATGCCATCATGGAGGTTCATTTTTTAAAACATTCAATCAAAAATCCAGCCATTTTCCAACAACAGTATTTGCAATTATATATAAGTTACTATGGACTCTAAATCTACCTTGTAGTAGCACACTGATCTAAACTATTACATGGGGTAAATATGCATGTAGCTCTGTGCATTATGAATAGCAAAGTTTTTAATTGTCTTGAAACATCTAGTAGTGTAATATTAACATTTCCTTAATTTTTTATGACATAAACGGCACAAACATGTGAAAGTCTGCTTCAAGTTCATTACATGCTCTGATAGGCTAATCAGGACTGGGCTTACAGTTTTAAAATGAAATCCGAATCATTATGCAATATGTCTACACTGAGGGTCAAACCTGGTACCCCTTGATTACAAGATAAAACTGTCATTGGATAGGCACACACGAACTCACGTAAAACAAAAACAAACTAATAGCTACAGGGTGTTCGAAAAGTCACTCAACTGAGACTTTGAACATACATTACTTTTGTACAATATGACGATAGAGACATGAACCTTGCATTGGGCATTGACTATGTGTCATATGAATGTGGCCGCGGTGGCTCAGTCGGTAACGCGTCTGACTACCATGCTCAAGGTCCCGGGTTCGATCCCCGGCCGGTTCAAATCCGGGAACTTTTCTAACGATGGAAGCGGCCCCGGCGCCTACCCAGCGTCGAATAAAATGGGTACCTGGGGGAAACCCTGGGGGGTAAAGGCGGTCAGGGGCGTGATGCTGATCACATCACCCCCACCCACGACCGGATCAAGAAAGTGTGGGGCGTTACCCCCACACCCCCTATACGCCTTCATGGCGTGGTGCTTTGCACAGGGGAACACTTTACCTTTTTTTTTTTTTTTACCTATGTGTCATATGAGAACCCACTGCCATAGGACATCAAAATGAACTTAATAATGACAACACACACACACACAGTGCCTTCATTCATTTGGTCATTGTGCTGTTAAAACACAGCACAATGGTGGTTGAGAGCATGTCACTTGCTGGCGAAATCGGATGTGCATATCCCTCAACTCAGTCATGTAGCGCACTTGGCAGCATATGTGTGCGCACGGGGGCCAAGCAAGATATTTTCCCATGGAGAATATTACCCCGATAATAGTGTTGCACCCTCAAAAAACACCACCTGAATTTGAAGTTATTGCATTAATGTAAATTACTATGACTGAAATCAAATTATACGTGTGAAATAAATACTTTTAGGTTGACACTCGTTTTCGAAGAGGGAGGTGAGGCCATTCTTGCCCCATCCCCTTCCAAACGTCCATGTCCCTACATTATTATGGAAATCAATTCTAGGGGTGCAGGGGGGGCCAAACATTGAGGTAACAGAAAGCAAGACTAGTAGAATCTAAAAGTAGCAGGACAAAAGGATACTCAAGACAGAATTATTTTTCACGTCTTTACTGCATTAATCCTTCCAGGCAGCCAAGAGCACCTGCAGGGTGGCACAAAGGGAAATTGCTCCCCTCGATGTCAAATTTTATACAAATAAAAATATATTCTGTAAAATTTTCTCGCTCGCAACTTCTCCTTTTCATATAGTCAAGTTCAGAGCTATAGCTAGGGAGTGGCGGGATTTGGCCCTGGCCACCGAATGATCTAAATGAAAAAAAATGTAAAAGAGAATGCCATAGCGTCCCATGAATTTTTTTCTGCCATATTAAATCAATATTGTTATTGTTTCAGTTGCAAAAATTTGGATCTAAAAATTGTCTTGCTCACCTCGCTCGCAATTTTATTGTTTTCTGTAATGCATTGTAAATTACCAGTGAGAGATGTTATAACTACTAAGTACTTCAGACTTGCTGCTAAACAGTTTTCTCCTAAGTGCATGAACACAATTGTTTCGAGGAAAAGAAGCGTGGCACATTTCAGAGACAATTTATTTATTTGTTATGGTGCCTCAATGTTGCTGCAGTTTGTATATACCCATCATGCAATGAATGCAGTGAAACTAAAACAGTGAGATACAATGAGGTTTTTCACCCCCGACTGAACTTTCATCAAAGCTTTTGCCCCCCCCCCCCTAATCAGAGGGTCTGCGCACGCCTATGCTTGGCAGTTAATGTTTAAATCATTAAACAAGAAAAATGATTCTCTGCAAGAATGTTCAGTGTGGAGAAAAAGTTACTAAGGTGTAAAAAAAAAAAGTTTTTGTATGGAGGAAAAAACATAGATAAGAGACAGATATGGAGTTGTTCACAACAATTTTTGATGCATGTCAATGGTCTCTGTAGGTATTTATAGACACACGCATATTTAGTTTTTGATGAAAACACGAAATTTGAAATAACACATTGTAATGTTAATTTTCATATTTCTGAAAGATGTGAGGTGAGGTACATTTTCCTACACTGTTTTGTCATGAAATAATGTGAAATTGACTCAAACACGAAATTTAGAGTTTCTCTACCGATGTGACACTTTTTGAAGTTAGAATTATCCTGTGAGTTATGCAATTCACGGAAAACTGATTAATTCTGCTGTAAATATTTGAGAAGCAAAAATGGATCCCTTTATACAGGAATAAACTGGTAATGACGTATATGTGCTATCAGAAGGGCTAAGTTTATTTTGTGTAGTATGTGCAGTTTTTAAATCAATATTCACGTTTTTTAAAACCAAAATGTCATTTTATATACCGCTTTTTCACCGCTATAACAGCGAAATTTTATTTTATTTACAGCTATTGAACACAAAATTGACTCAGTTTTTGTACCGAAATTTTGCTCTTTTATTTACCAAAAATATATGCCTCTAGGTATTTATCAAACTGGCAAAAGAATGATAATTTTCTATGCATTAGAGACAATTTATGGGGTTAATTATGGCATATTCATAAAAAAAATGTTTTTTTTTGTTTGTTTTCTTTCTCAAAATTATAAAGTGTACTGGCAGCATTGGTGCCATAAATGTGGAACATGGTTCCATGAAGTGTGTGTGGGTGCAAAGGGACAACAATGTTTACTTGTAGTAAAATGCTTGTGATTTCGACTCAAAAGCATGCTGGGCGGAATAGCCCATCGACTGGGCAGAATAGCCTCACCGATCTTGTGAATTCTGATTTCTGCACTCCTCAAATATGTATTTAATAAGAAGAGTATGTATTATCATTTTTATTTATTATTAGGGTGCAGATTTATAGGCATTAAAACCTCTCAAATAGGCAGGTTTTTCCTTCTATGCACGAGTATATGAGCTGTTTATCTGGGTATGGGCTTGAAATTTTAGAATAAATAATATCGTTTGACTTAGTGTTAGTGCTTGAAGTGAGGGGGAATGTGGGAACATGGGATTCCCGCAGCTAACCCCGACACTTGGCCAAACATCCTCAGCTAACTTCCAAGCGCTTCCTAGTGTAATTATCTTTATTCAACACAAGGCCATTAACTGAAGTTTTTCACATAATTTAGCACTGTTATATTCAGAACTGAGTTAATGTAAGATGACGGCTTGTCACAGCGTGTATTGTTCACCATTTATCCTTGTTTCCGAATAATAGGTAGAAAAACATTTTCAGAGGAGTTGGAAATTACATCAGCAGCTGAGAGTTTTGAACATGTCCATTATATCAAACTGAGAGAGAAATGCTTATTTGTAAACCAGTTTAACAGTTAAAGATATCTACTTCATACTAGCTTGACAGAAAATTACTTTCCCATCAGTGGAGCTGACCTCCGTGGTAGAGTGGTTATTACAGCAAGGCTACGATGCCAGGGATCCCGGGTTCAAACCCTGGCCTCTTTGTGAGAGTCCCTTTATCAATTACATAGTAACATCACCCATCCTCATCATTGCAATTAGCCAAATGTGGAGAAAAGTGATGCTATAGGTCCAGCGCAACAACTTGAGCTCTGGGGAGAAATAATTCGACTTTACCATAAGGGCAGTGACCCTTATAATGAGTTCTCCGCCCTTCAAAGCAGTGTTTGCAATCACACTATATGGTGTATGCTTTTAGAAGGAACATGAGTTCAGCCAATATGCTGCAAGTGCTATTGCGCTGTTGACAAATGAACTGCTAGCGGAAGGGAAAGACAGAGAATTCGCTGTTTCCAATATTCAGTTTTTTATATGTAATGCATTCACGTTATATTTGAGCACAGTAAAATAATATAGGGAATATTTCTATGCAGGATTATAATATCATATCCCTGAAGCATGTAAGAGAAACTCGTACCTGAAAGAAGGTTGAAGGTATATTGTAGAGGAACTGCAAGGTCATCATCATCACTCTTGTTTCTGTTTTCTAGCATATTTCCCAGAAGATTTGAATACGGGTTCAGCGATTTCTGTGGTAGATATTTTACCCTGTTTTATAATACGAGACACCATATGCACACTACACCACACACTTTAGCCATAACTTCACGACCCTGAGAAAACACTGATTCTTCAGACGTCAATTCCTTGAAGTAAGAATACACTTTAAAAATAAGATTTCTTTGTAAGTGTTCCTTCATCAATTTCATCATATAATAACTCATCCTCATCTTCGCGATTAGCCAAAAGTGGCAGAATAGCGAAGTAAAATAAATCAATTCAACCAATCAATCAATAAAGGCTGTATTTAATTATCTCACAACTGTTCTTTGTGGCATATGTGTAAAATAATTTTACACTGCCCTTGCTACGAAAACGCTGAACTCAAACTGACTCAGACTCCCAATGTTCGTGAACGCCCATGACAATGAAGGGTCATTGTGTATATTCACCTGAATTTAACACCCATACCTTTCCCAAGACACAACAACTCAGCGTTGTCAATGAAAAACAAAAGCAAGACGGAAGGAAAATGAAAGGGTCATTATGTGTATGTGTTGAGACGTGTTGTTTCCAGTGTTTTTTCAACAAATGATAACTCCAACTTTAGGTGACAGAAATTCATGGGACTTGGACAGTCAGGTTCAAAATGTCGTGCCCCATCTTATGATGAACACTAAAGTGGCAAGCTTTATGAAAACTTCTTGTGCGCAAGAATAATACAGAACTTGGTGTATAACTTGCGCGCCTCAGTTTCCTAACTGTAACGTTGCACTCCTGCCATTGGCATGTTGCCAAGAACACCCTCTGCATGGCCCTGCCCGATATTGCTTCTAAAAATGTATGCCGTATAATTACTTTTCCATAAATGTTCCCACAATGCCTCATAACCAAGAGCATTTCTTAACAAAGCTGTGAATACAATATGATGTTCTACAAATATTAAATTATATTGGCCTTCTAACATAACCTATTACGACCATGTTTGCTTTGTACAAAGTGCTGTGACCTCCTCTTCTCCCTTTCGTAATGGAAGTTCTGCCCACCAACCCTTCTTGCATCATCAATGCATATATACATTATATCAGGGATGGGATAGATTAATCGGTACTCTATTGGTATCAGCCGATATAGGCAAATCAGTTTATAGGTAAAATTACCGATCATTTAACCAATCCGATATATCTATAAATATCTTATAATTTAGTGCAAAAGTTTGCCATTTTGTCATAATCTGTATGAATATTCTCAATGCCTTACTTTCTAAAAAAAAGTAAATTTCTTATTATGCAATGTCTTTAGCACTGCAGTAACCTTGTAATCAAGGGGTCCTGAGTTCGATACCTGGTGGAGGCACATAGTGGTTTGGATCCCACTTTAAACTTTAAAGCCTATATTTTACTACAAGGGAATAAAAAATGCACCCTGCTATTATATATAGTATAGTATTCTTTTCCTAGCTAAAGAATCATTATTGTATTACAACTATCAATATCTTTACAAATGTTTCAAATTATCTTAGCTGTACACCACTATTAAAAAAACATGTTGCTATACAAAGTAAAACAGCATGTCAAGCTTGGACTGAGAGAAAAAAAGACAGCAATTACAATGCAAAAAATAAAAACAAAAAATGTTTAAGACTCACCTTCCATCTCTGGGTGCATAGGTGGAAGATGTTCATGAACATGTACAGGTCGATGAACTACCTCTCTACTCCCAGGTTTCAGGAAATTCAAATGGGACTCATTTGCTACAGGATACTTTGGCACATCTACAACACAAGGAACAGGGTCAACATAGCGTACATATTCCTC
This sequence comes from Lepisma saccharinum, assembly GCF_977018435.1. Lineage (NCBI taxonomy): Eukaryota > Metazoa > Arthropoda > Insecta > Zygentoma > Lepismatidae > Lepisma > Lepisma saccharinum. The sequence goes on along the minus strand of NC_139230.1, from coordinate 23,748,371 downwards.
CAGATCTTGGATGCTAATTCCCATCTCCCGAAAAGCCATGCCCAAGTCATCAAGAGTAGGTGTTGTGTGGCCACCTGCAAGTACAGAAAAAAGCAATTAAACTAACAGTTATGTACATTAACATATTAATTACATTCTTTGCCACTATGTTCATAGTGAAGTTGATTGACTGAATTAGGTTGTTTTACATTACTTTTCTGCCATTTTTGGTAATTGTGATGATGAGACAAATACCCATGCCTAGGATCCCTGTCTTCAGAGTATGCTAGGCTAACCACTGCAGCATGAATAATGGCATTCACAGTGAAGTGAAATGTCACCTGGCATGCATGTGAACCAAACACATGCAATTCTTTGCTAAGGGATGCAGTGATGATGGCCCTCCATACTGTAACGTGTAAGTTTCTGTACGTTCATGACTTTCTGTAAACTTGGAAATGGGTGTGGTTCACAACAGGATGCACTCAAGGCACTGTGGATCGATCTTATCTTGCCTGTCTTCAGTCCACATGCACTTGCTACCCTTTGGTGAAGTAAGGTCAGCAACAACAGGAAAGCTGTGGTTACTGAGGTTTCTAGGAACCAAATACAATCAGCTACTCCACGTGCGGAGAGTCCCACATGCGAACGACTGATGACACGATGCAACGACAGTCAGACCTCTGTCCATGTCTCCCTGACCTCCTACACAACGACATAGAGGCAACAGAAATAACCCTGCCTAAGGATTCTTTGGCCACACCTGAAGTATATAAGCCCTAGTCACAAGACTAGAGGTAGGTTAGTCGACCAACAGATCAGAGGAACAGCCGGAGGCGCTGTCCAGTCTCTGACCCAAGATGGCTATCCACCGAGCCAAGTCCAGGTTGTCTTCAGGCACTTAGAAGATGGACAAGGAACTTCACTACAAGATTACTAAGTATCGCTAATATACCCTTCTTTCATTTCAGCTCCCTCCCCTTAACACATAGGTTGGGATATTCTGCATATATCAGCCACATCTGTTATCTATAATAAACCTTGTTATTTATTATTAATCATTACTTATGCACCTAATTATATATACAGCTCACAAATTCTCCTACCTAGTATTAAAACTCTACCTAGATAATAATACATACTCACTCAGCTCCAAACCCAAACATCTTAAATTACATAACCCCTAACAATAATGCTTGGGCATAGGCCCGACAACCGTTACAGTACACCTGTGAGACACTTGAAAGTATTTAGTGGGTTGGGAAGATTGTCATTCATATGAATGTTTGTCATTGTTTTTCGTGCATGGAGATGCATTATAAGTGAGTAATTACCGATTTTATGTGGTATGATTTATGAAATCATGCAGGAAGTGGTTGATGTCAGAGACCTACCTGACTTCCAGATTTCATGTGAGGTTCAAAGTGTATTTCCTTCTCAACACCAGGTGTTTAAAGCATTTAAGGATGTCATTTTAATTGTAAGAGCCCTAAACCTGACTCACCAAACCTAATAACAAAAGTATTTAGTGACAAAATACCCCTTCGCACCCCATGCACATGAGGTAGATGGCAGCATCAGTCCATATCCAAGATGAAAGTAAATGAATAGCCGTTTACAAACAAAGAATCATACGGAAGGGAAAAATTGTTCTCCAGAAAATGCACACTAAATGTAATTAATCACTAAGATTCAGAAGTATGTACATAATTAGAATCAAATCACATAAAAAAAATGCCCATGCACCTTGATAAATTCACAATTAAACAATAGGAACTTGGGCCCAAATTGAAAGTCCCAGAGTTCAGTGGGTACCTGCAGGAAAAATTATCATGAGCAATGCGAACAAGAAATTCTTATATTGGTAACAGTTCAGTATATCGGAGACACATTTCTTTATTTTTACAGAAGAAACTACTTACGGAAATGAGTTTCTCTAAGGTTTCCAATGTTCGTCGAGGTATTTTCTATCATCGTGGAATCTATTTGACCAGGGAATTCATGTATTTTTCAAGAGAAATATCTCACCGATGCACAAGTGCCATTGCTTTCGCTACATGAGCCGGATGCTGCATATGTTTGATGAAGTAACCCCCCTGTCAGTGTTCCCAACCCCCTTTCTTTTTAACTATGTTTGCCTAACCTAACCTTATCAGAAATGGTTCGTTGGGCTATCCGTGAATGGTTCGTGGGGCTATGCGTCAGCTACCCGTGCATAATGTACAATTTGCACACGTGACAAACACGATAGTAGGTACTTTTCGGTGAAGAAGGTTGGAAACACTGCATACCTGCAACGGTAGTCAACCTGTGCCAACCATATTGTGTGTTATGGAAGCGAAAAAGGAATAAAAAACTACTGTATGTGAAAAATCGTGTTTGTTTTTGTGTAAAAAGCATAATGGCACCTTGAACTATGTTCCGCAACACACAATTGGTAAGTACGAACCATGCGAAAGACAAAATATCTGATTTTAATGTGTCTCCGATATACCGAACTGTTACCCTATTATTTACATGCCATTACATGATGATGATGATGAAAGCCATTTTAAAATAAAAAATACGAAGGAGGAGGGACAAGTGACTCCTGCAGGTGGCCATGTCCATACATATATGGAAAAGAGTAAATTCTACCACCTCCTTTCCCTAAATTATTTGTCCAAGATAGAACTGAATCCAGATTCTCTGTACTGGCAGAGCTGTTACTCCGAGGAGGGATATGAAGCAATGGATCAGGTGTAGAAAAACACAGGGTGCCCAGCTGCATGAAAATTTTGGCTTGGCACCTGATTTTTTAAATTCAGATGTCTCTTTACGAAAATTTCCATTACTTTTAAATAACGAATACAGTATGTGTTTTTCTGTATCATGGGCATCACTAAATCAGAATAATAAACATGCCATTATACATTTTTTTGCACTTGCTAGACGAATTTTAAAAACTGAACTGACATGATAGAGTCAGCCATGTTTTAGAATGTACTGCATAGCTATTCATGCTGTTACCAGTTGATCTTTATTTAGGAAAATCATATTTCATAGCCTATCTTAGTTGGATTCAAGGCTTTCTTAAGCTGCATTTGGGGGAAAAAAGATGACTCCTAGAATATGGGCATGGCACCTGAATTATTTTTAGTTTTCTCTACCCTTATCATGGATGGTTGGTTGATTTTTACATAGTACCATTCATCACATCATGCCATCTTTGCTGGTAGGTTAGGAGTGCTAGGTTTAATGCCATTAGAAATTACACATGTTTTATCTGGCTTTACATGTGTTCACAGAACAGTGGGAACTGTTCTAGGATGTGAAAATTGGACCAATGCTTGTCACACTGATACTGATGCACAGGGGCAGCACCATAGGGCATGCCACAATGGTACGTGGCTTATTGCTTTGTTAGGTTAGGACTGCTGAAATTGCTGGCAATATCACTTGCATGTTGTTTTTTTATTTATTATTTAAGTGTGCATACAAGCGTTTACATGAAAGTACTCTGACATAGGTTTCTTTACTTATGCTTGCCATACTTTGGGATTAGTTATCTTGGTTATTTGTGGTTTCCGCACCCTGAAACACACAATACATTGCATCAAAATCTATCAATTAAAACAAATTGAATACCCGGTGGAGGCACAAGTGGTTCGGATCGCACTTCAGGCTCTCTCCCAGATGCCTCAGCAGAGGACTGTAGGTCCAGTCCCGATGAGCCTTAATGTGCATAAAGTGGACTTTGACATAATTCTCAAGGTGGTACAGTCAGTCAAGAAAACCTTTAGGGATGCTATTTTAATGCTAAACCTAACCTGTGCTAATGCTCGAAACCTAACCTGTCTGACCTAACAACAAAAGCATTTCATGACATAATGCCTATTCTCACCCACTATATGTAAAGTAGATGGCAGCAGCAGTCCATGTCCAAGACAACACTAAACAGATGGCTGCTTGCATACAAAGAACCATGCAGGAGTATATAATAATAATCATCCGTGGCTCAACAGCCCTTGAGGGCCAAAGCCTACCTACCGACTGCCAGGCTCTCTCCCAGATGCCTCAGCAGAGGTGAGCAATCATCCAACCAGTTACGGGGTGATGTGTGATCAGCACAAGCCCCCAGTTGTTGTAGGTTATCTGCCTGGGTTACGCTACTCATTCTTAGCATAAAAATTACTTCCGTAAATACTTCCAATAACCGATTGTGTGATTTCTGGTCTTCCGCACTCACGGTTATTCTCACCAACTGGTTAAAATAGCATTCACCACCTCGTGATAATAAAAAAAACTTCATAATGTTCTAAGGTGTATGGTCAGTCACCAGCACCATTGTCACTTTGCAATCAAGTGGTCCCAGGCAAAAATACTTTGCACAATAGTCCTGATTGGCCCAAGTTCCGATCGTTTAATCCAGAATTAATCATGGTATACAGGCATTTTATATATGGTTCGATTTCTATCTTTGTAAACACAATTCAGTAATTATACATTTTCTGGACGATTTCTTCCCTTCTGCATGTGATTGCGAGCAGCCATTTCGTTTACTGTCATCTTGGATATGGATTACCACTGCCATCTGCTTTATATGGGTGAGGTACGAACGGGTGTTATGTTTTGTGAAATGCTTTCATTGTTATGTTAGGCAGGTTAGGTTTAGGGCTCTTACAGTATTAATAAAACATCCTGGTACCAGTTTCATAGATCGGAGACACATTAAAATTGCATATTTTGTATTTCGGAACATAGTTCAAGGTGCCATTATGCTTTTTACACGAAAACAAATGCAATTTTTCACATTCTGAGTACTTTTTCTTATTCCTTTCTTCACTTCTGGAACACACAATATGGTGGGCACATCTTGACTCATGTTGTGGGTATGCAGTGTTACAACCTTCTTCACCGAACAATACCTATCGTGTTAGTCACCAGTGGAAATTATACATTATGCATGGGTAGCTCACGGATAGCCTCATGAACCATTATGCACGGTAGCTGGCCGATAGCCCCACGAACCATTTGCGGATAGCCCCATGAACCTTTTCCGATAAGGTAAGGTTAGGTATGTTTATGTTAGGCAAGCATAGTTAAAAAGAAAGAGTAAAAATGTCATAGCCGGGAAATGGATTTCTTCAAATTTACAGGAGAAAGTACGGTAACAGTTAGATATAGTGAAAACACATTTCTTCAGGAGAAATGACAGGAAAGTACTTACGGAATTGAGTTCCTGTGGACTTTTGGAAGCTGGGAATAGTGTTTTTTCCATTTGTGCAACTTATTCAGCCGGTAAATAATGTCATTTTCAACATTAATGTATCTCCGTTGTGCGATAGCTCGTGCCACCATTACCGCCGACTACGTGAATCAAATGTTCTGTGCGTTCAAATATGTAACCCCCTGTCAGTGTAGCAACCACGGTAGTTTTACCAGATGACTTGTGAGTGGTTTCTTTTTCCAATTTAATTTTCTATGTTTGCCTAACCTTACTGAACCTAATCTAACTTTTCGTAAATGGTTTGTGGATCAATGTTAGCCTAAAAACCATAATTTTTCAGTTAATAAGTGTTAGTGTAGTAACCACGCGGTAGTTACAAGATTACGTGCGAGTGGTTTTCTTACCCAAATTTAATTCTCTATGTTTGCCTAACCTAACCTTCCGTGAATGGTTTGTGGATCAGTTTTCGCTGGAAAAATTTTTGTGAATAGTTTGTGTGGCATTTTTCAGTTCAGTACAGCTGACGATAGATAACGTGAGTCAAGATTTGCCCGCCATATAGCAACGATCAATAAATACTTGTAATGTGAAAAATTACCCTTTTTTCAGTGATAAAAACATAATCCCAAGTTCCGCTATGCATATAAGGTAAGTACAAATGTAAATAATTTGGAAATAAACTAGTTAAATGTGTTTTCACTATATCTAACTGGTACTGAAAGTACTTACGGAATTGAGTTTCTGTGTAATTTTGGAAGGTCGTAGAAGTGTTATCTCACATTTTTCAATGTATTTGGCTGCTATATCATGTATTTTTCTATAATAATGTCTGTCCAATGCACGAAAGCTGTTGCTTGCATTTCAATCCATGTACTTGAACCGGATGTTGCGAGCATCTGATGATGTAAGCAGCGGTAAGTGTTTCCAAACACACAGTTTTTTCACTATATTGCCCAACCTATCCTAACCGTGATGAAAGCAATGGTAATTGTGCATCGGTGAAATATTTCTCTTGCAAAATACGTGATTTCCCGGCAAATATATTCCATGATGAAAGAAAATACCTCGACGAACATTGTAAACCTTGGAGAAACTCATTTCTGTAAGTAGTTCTTTGTGTAAAATTGAAGAAATGAGTCTCCGATGTATGAAACTGTCACCAACATCCTTAAATGCATTCAACATCTCATCTCAAGCAAGAAACACCCTTTGAGACTTTCATGAAAAACCAGCACAGCTCCACGTTTATGATTACTGTAAAACATGAATGGCTGCTCACATAAGCTGGTTTTCAAATATATAATAATACTTACAGAAGCTTTTGACTGTACCAATTAGCTTCTGGAAGCTATGAACATACATCCTCAATCATTCCAGTATTCCAAAGCACTTTCTGATCCAGTTATGACTAGCTTAACTTTACATAACTTGACTTAAAATTATGTTTTTACTGTGAAATATGCATGTGGAAATCTATGTGGCACATCAATTTTTCCGCAATAAATACTTCAACATGTGTACTTAGCCATGTAGCCAAATTATAAAGCACAAAACAGGTGCATGTACAATCGAGATTACACTTCAGCAATCAGAAGTTAGGCCATGATGCTCTCAAACTGTAATGACATACGAGATATTTATTCGGATGGTGATTATACAAACATCAAAATTTGCAGTACACTAACAGAAATGCATAGAAATCGGGTCTCTGGTAATGTGTAAATACATGGAATATAGCTTTTCTCACCAAAATCTTCCACAAGATGCACACAAAGCCTAAAATACACACCCGAAGTAACGATACTTTGTATTGTATAAGAAGTATGAAAAGTAATCCGCATACGACACAAATATAATAAGGAATAATGATAATACTTACAGTGTTCTGCATATCGATGTATCATTCTTGTTACTTCTTGCAAGTATCGGTGCAGAACATCGACCATCATCTCCAAGGCAGTACTTTGCATACCATGCCATCCAATAGTCTGCGAAATTTGTGCTACCACAACTTTTAAAATACTTTTTGTGAATTGCTCTGCCATGGTTCAATTTATATTATGCAACTTCTAGCCTAAAAAGCTATTTGTTTATGCCAGAAATTAGGACGGCTTGCCTACATTCCCCCTCGACCGAACGGCAACAAATAATAAGCTCTGACTCACTGTTGCCACAACCTCAGGCAACAATTTCCCTTTCCCTTTTTCGCCAGTTTTTCCCTTCATCTAAAGAACTCCATAATATTTGTGATATCAGATACTTGGTGAGTGTTACGATATAATATGTTCTATATTATGAATATATACAATATATACAGCATATTATGAATCTATGTCGGTATTATTAATTAAAGTTACACTTTTATTTGCTTGCACACAGGCATGAATCTATAAATATATTTCAGGAGGGGTCCGAACAGAGTGTCTTAGAAATAATAATAATATGTTTCTAATTAATACGTTAATATAATTTGTAGTTCTATTCATAATAATAAATTATACAAATTTATTATTATTATTATTACATGAATAGGTAAAAAGACTACAAGAATAGACATATAACAGCGCTTATTCATTATCTATCTAGTTTACGTGTACATGCAAAGTATGTACAGAGGCGCAACTTTTGTCTGGGGAGGGGGCAAGTACCAGGATAAACGTACCAATAATAATAGTAATAGTAGTAGCAGTAATGCTATTATTAATATTATTATTATTATTGATTTGCTTATTTTACTTCGCTTAAAGGCGGAGCTACTGCGGAGCATGCGCACTATCTTCATCAATTTTATTTGATCTATCGATTGATTGACTGTTTGATTAACTGACTGATTGATCAATTGAATGTTTGATTAACTGATTGATCGACTGATTGATTTGGTTTATTTTACTTCGCTTTTCTGCTATTCGAAAAGATGAGGATGAGTGATGGATGACATGATGAAATTGATGAAGGGGAACTCACAAAGAACATCCCCATGCCCAGGGCGGGATTCGAACAAGGGAACCCTGGTGTCGTAGCCCTCTGTGCTAACCACTTCTCAACATAGAAGCCGGAAGAGGAAATAAAAAGCTGGCTGATGTCATTAACGTAGTGGTGTTCTCTCCCTGCACAAATCCTATCGACAACAGTTAGTATTGTCACTGTTCTTGGTGATACCACAGCTAAACGTATTTTAAAAACAAAGCTTCGCAGCTTGTCTGTTGCCATTATCAGTGAGTAGTTGGAGAATCGGTTAGTCTATTGGACTATCCAGACCAACTATTTCCTATTTTGTGGGGTAGCAGGAAAATGTATTAAGTCATTGCCTTGACTCATTCTTACCCAACAGGCCGGTAGGTGCCGGGGCTTGCCTTTAGTTCAGGGCGTCTTTTTGTCCCCACGGTCGCGTGCAAAAAATGAGACTATATTTTTTCCAACTTGTCTTTCGTTTTGAAAAAAAATGGAAACATATTTATGCACTCGTTAAATGAACGTGGACTCAAGTTTCGATACCAGCAAGAAGTATGTGACAGACAGGTCCATGTGCAGATTAGAATCGCGGCGACGTCTCCGCAAATCAAGTGGGTGAAATTATCCCCTTAGAAATTCGCCGCTTCAATTTTACGGACAGATGCGGTCGGTGTGAAAAAATAAATCCCGCGTACCCCGATGGAAAGGGCGCAGAGAGCAGCCTAATTTTAAATCTCTTCTGCAACTACATTCCATGGATGCAAGGGCTCCGAAGCAGGGGGCAGGTGTAGCTTGAGAATACTAGGTAAAAAGGCGAAGGTGGGAAGAAATTCGAGACGAATGCGAGACGACGCAGTGGTCTAATGGGTAGGGCGTCTGACTGCCACGCAGAGACTCGGGTTCGATTTCCGTGGTGGGTGATCTAAGATCGGAATTTTAGCGGCCTTATCCCAGCAAATACCTGCTCCCGGGCTCACCCAGCCTAAAATGAATGGGTACCTGGGGACAACCCTGGGGGGGGGGGGGGGTAAATGCTGCTGGAGCATGGTGCTGATCACATCACCTCCAAAATGTCCCGAGATCGAAAATGTGTGGGTCCTACTCCCACATCCCTTAAATGTGCCTACATGGCACGGTGCTATTAGCACGGGTTAAAAAACAAAATCACATGTGAACATAATAGTGAATGGTGTTACCTCTCTCTGAGGTCTAAAACTAAGCCATCAGCCCTGAACATGACGTTTAAAGCAAACAGTAAACTTTTAATTAATCTAAATGGCCAAGAAATGAAAGTTGCTCCCTTAGTTGTTCCGCCTCTACCCACAAGTGCTCTCAGTATTGCCTGATGTTAAGAAGCCACAGAGGAGGAGCAAGATTGTCTTTTTGCTCCCCCTCCCCCCAGTCACGCCCTAAAAAATGAGACTACATATATTTCAACTTATCTTGGTTGTGAAGAATATTTGGAAAAATATTTTTGCACTAGATTTGTGAACGTGCACTCAAGTTTCCGTTAACAACAAAAAGCACGATACATCGCAGTCAGGTCTCTTCAAATCAAGTATCTCCGTAGGAATTCGCTGCTTCTGTTTCCAGTTTTGCTTTGAAGCCTGTCAGGTTTTGTAGCTACAAGTGTGCTCGCATATAACAATGCACCAGGAAGGGACACAGAGGACAGCTTAGCTTTAAATCTTCCGGAGCACTTTCCGAACACGAGCTTCATTTAGAGACCCCTTGCTGTCAAAAAGGTTATCGGCCATGAGAATAGGTGCACCTAGTAAGTTCTTGGAAATTCAAGTCTAGACTAGTCTCCCCTTTCGTTTCCAAATTTAGACTTGGTCAGACGACAAGTAGAATAACTGCTGAAGGCGTCTTTCGGCATTTACTCTGCAAATTGTAGTGATGAGTTTGGTTTCCTTCCGCACCAACCGATATAACTCAATATATAGTTTATATACATTTAAATCATTAGCAGAAAGTAGACGGACTGCAAGATCAAGCATCAGTGCACTGCAATTAGTCGCCTGATATAGAATCAAGAGATTGGTAAGTTTTACTTCTCTCCTTACGTTTTCTTTACTAATTTATATTTTCTGTGTGAAAGGACATAAAAAGATGAGACTAGAGACAGACAAGTATCGTTCCGATACACCATCAGTTCTCTGCCCTTTCGGGCTTTAACGCTGCAAACTTTGGAGTGTATGAACTACCTCCTCTCGTGGGAAGGGAGGAACTTTTATTTCTTGGCCATTTAGATTTATTAAAAGTTTACTGTTTTATTTTAAACGTCATGCTTAGGGCTAATGGCTTAGTTTTAGACCTCAGAGAGAGATAACACCGTTCATTCTTATGTTCACGGGTGATTTATTTTAACTTTGGGAGGTTAGTTTTAGGTGGCAAGGTCGAGGCATGATCGATATTTTAAACTTCTCGTGGTTGGGGGTTAGTGGGGGGATCGCCTTCAGTCTTAGGTTCTTCTCTCAAATCTGAAACATCTAAGAGGGGCCATTGATCTGAAAAGACAAAGACATGTAAAGCTCAAACTGATTTCATTCAAACGCAATACCAAGTACCTATCTGCTATGATAATTACATATCAAAATATCCAATTTTAAAGTTGTTGGCGAAGCGTGGCGACTTGCCCGATATTTGACACCTCGGCCCTCTCCAACCATGCACTATATTTGAAAGGCTTCGTTGCAAAACTGTAGCCTAGAAATACTCTAAAATTACTGATAGTTTCATTTCATAATAGCAGTCTGCGATTTGAAAATATCTGTAAAAGGTGAAAGAATCGTTTTGTTACGCCACTTTAGAATCAGAAATGTCTTATATGTTGAAATATGAAAAATATAGCGCTTAGCAAATAAAATATACCACATTGCCCCAATCTCATCGACTACCTTCGCGATCAGCCAAAAATCGTAGAATAGTGAAGTAAAATAAACTAAATCTGTCATTAAATTATTTCCATTTAACTCTTTCATTCGTGTAATTCTTCTTTAGTATGCGACGTTTTTGTTAAAATTATACTAAGATATATAAAATGATGAAATGGTAAATGAGAACACGGCCACGGGCAACTTTCCTTTTAACACATCGATCAGAAAGCTTCAGAAATATGGATTTTCTCAATACGTTTGCATGTGTACTTCCACACTTTTAAAAGTAGTGCGTTTTCTGTTACTAATCATTAAAGCAATGGCTCAATGCAATCATGCTTCACTGCATGCAGGCAGGGGTGGAAATTTGCTGTAATTATCGTAAGACCTAAAATTTCAGCTTTCATGTATTAAGCGCAGTTTAATGGAATTGTAAGTAATAAAATATTCCGTAATAGAGGTCTCTGGGCCTTCTCTTATCTCTTATGAGGCTTCGCCACTGTGGATATTCATGTATTCAATAAGTATATATTTATTATTTATGTAATATATATATATATATAACAATAAAATAAAATAAGCTATTTAATATACAGGGTGTTTCAGAGCGACCCAGACACTACCTTTTTCTCGAGAACGGGAGATCGTATCAAGTTGAAACAAAAAACTGCGCCACTAAGTTGGACCAAAAGAATCGGTAGAAAGTATTTGAAACAGCACGAAAGCCACCCTTTATGGTTTTAGTGGGGGGCACATGCCCCGTTCGTGCGATTTTCAAATTGGAAGAGTATGTTTGGAATGCAGATTCGGAAAGACGGGAAAAAAATACGATTGTCATATGAAACATTTGTCTATACCACCTATTGTTTTCCGTGTAGAAAATGGTTTTGCAAAGAAAGGAAGGTGAGCCAAATCGAGTATACCGAGTTTAACAATTAAGATAAGTGCAGCACCATAACAGTTTCGGAAAGTGTAGGACACAAGCTTTCCAACGATATGCCACATGATGACTGCGGGACTAAAAAAGGATGAAACCGCGTGACCCAAAAAAAGGGGTCTAAAGTTAGGGAAGCACTCGAAAATTTCAAATGGCAAATACCTCGTTTTAAAGGTCACAGAAAACGTGAAAAGGATGCGAACATGATTTTGTAATCCAATGACCGGTTTCAAAATAACGACCAAAACAATTCCGACCCCTGAAGTTGGTGTTCCAAAGTGAGGAATTACGTACGTAAATTGCAAAACACAAACACTGGACAGAGTACATAAGATCCTGTACAAAGAATGCCAGCGGAACAGCTGTTTATTCGTGACAAGGTTTCTAAATGGTTACTGGTTCGCTACCATTGTCAGACCATGCCACCCGTCAAATGTAACGTCAGTGTACTGAACGTCCGGGTGAGAGGTTTGGGGTTTCGTAGTAGTACATGTCTCTGTGAGTGTACAACATGCAGTGAGTAGAACTTCAGGTTCATTGTGTACGAGTAGGAATAAGCATAAACCCACGTGTTGGGTAGGCTGCAGTACACAACACAGCATGATGGCCCAGTCGACAAATTACAAAGTACGCCAATTGCCGGAGCGTCCATTTCCATTTGACTGCACACGCTGTTCCCACTGCCCGGTTCAACAAAGGCAATCGGAAAGTACCACGGGTCGAGGTGTGACGAGCTCTCCTGCATAGCAGTCGGTTTCAGTGTGCTTCCACTGATAACGCGAATACCACCCTCCAATCTTGGTCTCATTCACCGCTGTCTGTTACAAGTGGTTGCATAGTCGAAGGCATTGTGTGGTACCTCAGGACGTTCTACAGTCCATTCCTGTACTTAATTCGCAGTGGCAAATTGTTGAATGTGAACTAATAATGCATTTCACGAACGAAGATGCATTTGATATGCTCATGGTGTTGGGTGAGTGCCAACGAAATAGTTCTGCTGCTGCTCGTATGTATGCTGCAAGGTATCCCGATCGGGGACATCGTTCAAGACATGTTTTTCACACCCTTGCCGATCGTGTAAGCAGAAGGGGCAATGTTCAATGAACGAATTGCTCGGCCCGTTCGAGATGAGAGGTCTGCTGGTGTACTTGCAGCCTTCTATCTCAATCCTCACGTGAGTATCAGGCAAGTTGCTCGTGATTCTGGTGTCAGCGAAAGTACAGTGAGAAGGATTTTAAAGGATCACAGATTTCATCCGTACTACGTGTCCTTGCATCAAGAGCTGCACGGAACTGATTTTCAAAGCAGGCTAGACTTTCGCATGTGGTCTCAAACTCAAGTAAATGCAAATGTTCGATTCTTTGACGAAATGTTGTGGTCTGACGAGGCAACATTTAAAAGTGATGGTCAGGTAAATCGGCACAACATGCATTACTGGGCCGCCGAAAACCCACGGTGGATGCAAGAGGTTGATCATCAACGTAGATGGTCTGTGAATGTGTGGTGTGGAATCATCGGCGGACAAAAAAATTGGACCTCATTTTTTCAAGCGAGGCTTACGGGTGTTGTGTACCGCACATTTCTTCAAGAACAATTGCCCAGTCTTCTCGAAGATGTCCCCTTACACATCAGAACACACATGTGGCTACAACAAGATGGCTGCCCAGCACATTTTGAGCTGACAGCGAGGAATCAGGTGAATGCAATGTTTCGTAGTCGCTGGGTAGGTAGAGGTGGGCCTGTGCCCTGACCTCCTAGGTCAGCAGACTTAACATGTTTAGATTATTACCTCTGGGGACGACTGAAAGAAATCGTTTACCAAAATCGCCCTACAACGAGGGACGACATGATCGAGCGCATAGTTGCTGCATGCAGGCAGATTAGTGAGGCAGACGTTATTGCAGCACAGAATGATTTCAGTGCCCGTGTGCAGAAATGCATTGAGACCAAGGGAAGACATTTCGAACATCTACTGTAAGTTAGTAAATGTGCATCTAACTGGGTGCTTTACCTATTCTTCTCGTTTTCGTTGTTCATTGGTTTCTGATCATTCTTTCGTTTTTCTTATCATCATTTCAGTTAGGCCTATTTCTCTTGTCAAACAATGGTTTGGCAATCAATTGTGAGAAAAAGAACCTTTTTCGTTGGCGAAGCAGCCGTTAAACACGCCAACGAATTCCTTATTGTGCGTGACAGTAAACCATTCGTTGCCAGTCCTAAGCCTGGAGAAAGTGTGAAGTGCGGTAAACGTTGCAGCTCAAACAAAGCTTAAAGTAGTACGGTCTTTCAAGAGCGGACGTATTACCATAATTGTTTGTACAGGATCTTATGTACTCTGTACAGTGTTTGTGTTTTGCAATTTACGCACGTAATTCCTCACTTTGGAACACCAACTTGAGGGGTCGGAATTGATTTGGTCGCCATTTTGAAATCGGTCAGTGGATTACAAAATCATGTTCGCATCCCTTTCACGTTTTCTGTGACCTTTAAAACGAGGTATTACTCGACCCCCCTTGCCATTTGAAATTTTCGAGTGCTTCCCTAACTTTAGACCCCCTTTTTGTGGGTCACGCGGTTTAATTCTTTTTTAGTCCCGCAGTCATCACGTGGCATGTCGTTGGAAAGCTTGTGTCCTGTACTTTCCGAAACTGTTATAGTGCTGCACCTATCTTAATTGTTAAGCTCGGTATACTCGATTTGGCTCACTTTCCTTTCTTTGCAAAACCATTTTCTACACGGAAAATGATAGGTGGTACAGACAAATGTTTCATATGACAATCGTATCTTTTTCCCCCCTTTCCGAATCTGCTTTCCAAACATACCCTTCCCATTTGAAAATCGCATGAACGGGCAACATTCCCCCCCCCCTGTTGGAATGCGCAGCATCCAAACTAAATCATGAAATTAAGATTTATGCACCTTGCACCAAATGGAGGTAGCCCACGTTGGGCGCCATTTCTTAATGCTACCTCCATTTGGTGCAAGGTGCATGACTCTTAATCATAAACCTCAGCTAGAATATCTACAGGGTAGGGTTCTTTGTAGACAACGAAACCAGACAGGATGCCTTCCAATGGAGACGTTTAAACGAATATATTATATAAACAAGGATAGATGAAAATAGAATATTTACATGATGAGCTACTTTTCTCTATAATTCTCATCTACAGTCAAGTTTTATCTCAATATGTTTTTTTTATTATTTCTTTTCTTCAATTTGTATATTCTTCTATCTGGACTTCCTTCTCAATGGACGGTCTGGATCTGGACTTCCATCTTAATGGGTGGTCTGGATCTGGACTTCCTTCTATTTCAGCTTTTTGACGATTCATATAGCCTTTT
This sequence comes from Lepisma saccharinum, assembly GCF_977018435.1. Taxonomy (NCBI): domain Eukaryota; kingdom Metazoa; phylum Arthropoda; class Insecta; order Zygentoma; family Lepismatidae; genus Lepisma; species Lepisma saccharinum. Next base: position 23,733,073 of record NC_139230.1, on the reverse strand, counting down.
TCCAACTTTTTCCCTTAAGCTTTGGGAAATATACTAATCTCCTCCCTTGCGGCTGCGATTGGAATGCGCCAACACTAACTGGGTACAGCAGAGTGTATACTTGGTGCAAACGCCTGACACGCGCATCCAAGTAGGTGCTACGGTTGAAACGCGCAACCAAAAAGTGCTGTGGGGCGTCGATTGGAACGCACCGCCACTGAGGTAAACAAAATTTCCGCTATGGGAATGATAAATCAATCATACAGATGTAATATCTGTTCAGACACAAATTTGTATCAGTGCTTTGACTTCTTTAGTTTTTTGATCGATTTACATATGATCACTAGTTTGATTTATCGAGTATATACATTAATTTATTTCCTTTATATATATTCTTTATCTTCTTATAGTAGATTCTATTGTTCTTTATCTTTCCAATTTGCTTTGTTCTTATTTATAAAGTTATTCGCATATATTATGTAATTCTTAATCTTGCACGCCTGGTGCTGCCATCTCTATTCCTCTTTGGCAAACTATTTACATTACTTGGTCCTATTGGGTACGTAACAACACATGTTGCTTTTTCATGGTTGTCAATGAATGTTTGCATCTGTGACCTTAAATGGAAATACATTTCTTTGATTTCATTCCTTTCCGCGTCGTGCTCACCCTCGGGTGTTTCTGATTCTATTGTGTCGAACACGCTTTCCAGTTTACTCCAGATAGCATTTACATGTTCCATGCGGGTTTTTATTTGTTGTATTTGTGCTGAGGATTCGTCGTAAGTACTGACATACGATTGAATACGTATAAGTTTCCCTTTGTGGGAGCTTCTTTCTTTTATCAATGCTCTTACGTTTGCCATGCTTGCTGAGAAACGAAACTGAATGCAGAAATAAACACAAGAATGCAAAAAGCTATGAAACAATGAAGAAAAAGGAATGTTATAGGAAACCAGACTTTTGTACTCACCGCTGCCGAAGCTAACACACTTCACGGGGAGTTGAATGTTGATTGTGTTTTTCTCCGCGGAGCTTCTTCATTGTTCATTCCGACGAAATCTCGTAGAACGGAAGAAAACTTCAAGTTCAGCTTCGCGATTAAAATTACCACCTGAGCGCTAGTGTCGCTTCCAATATGGCCGCTCTATGTAGGATAAATCTTTGTTTACATTCAGTAGTAGTACGTAATAGCAGGGTGTTGTCATTGCTGGTATGGAAGAGACGTTTAAAATACGCGATATTTTTAAATATTGCGAATGCGATGTGAATTTCAGGAACTATAACGAAGGTGAAGCTGTGATGAGAGTGAAGCATTTAGTTATGATTGGCAAAAATAACACGGAAAACGCAGACGAAACTAATGTATACGCACTGGTTATTCAAAGCAGTGCTATTCATTTGCACCTCCGTTATAACTGGGGCTCTCAGAAATGATTTGAAAATAAAGCAATTCACCTGTATTACATAGCTTGGGCAGGAGAAAAATTTAAACATGCCGTTGCAGTTCTTTCTCCAAACAGGCAGGCTGGTTTTATAACAACATAGGATAATTATATTAACAACAACAACAATTTCATTGAGGGTATCTTCAGTCTTCACTGAAAATTGACTTACTGTATGAAACAGCAACATTAGCATGTCAATTACTTTTCTCTGACTTACCTTTATGATTACAGACAATAATTAATTCTCAAACTATTTTCATCCTCGCACTCAATCGACTTGCACCTGTTCCAAATTACATACATAATGTAAAAAATATGTTATATTCATAAAGAACAATTTAAAACTTACTTTCATGGTAATAAAATCAATTTTCGGGAAAAAAAAAGTGAACAAACTCGTGCATTCTTCGTAATTTCCTTGCCGCATTTCAGTTATGCCAATCTTGTCAATCAGTTTTGTTTTCCCTGATTTATTTACAAATTTCATTTTGTTGATTCCATGGGGTAGGAAACACATGTAAGCTTTTCACTTGTCCTGGCCCACAAAACGATTTAGAGCAAAAAACTTAACAGTAGACGTCACTCTTTCGAATGTTTCCAATGCTTTGAACGGCTTTTACACAGCGAAGCGGAGCAAAGTGTCCTACGTGGAGTGGTTCCTGAAAATCTCACCAGATGACATATCGGATAATTTTAATCGCGAATTGCTTCATGCGTTTGCGAACGCGAGTTCCTGAAACAGCTGATTCCACCGTACCGTGACGATTATTGCTACTGTAATCGCAACGGAGCTCAAAGTCACTACAAAATGCGTTGAAAAAAACGTTCGTTACGAATGCGCGGAAAACATGTATGCGTGCAAACCAAAAAACACTGTTTGTTCTGTAACACTATCACAATTAGCACTGTCACAACTGATGATCACTGACCTGCACGAAACAAACTGAATGGAATGCGGAGGACCATAAATGTCTGTAGATTCCTTCCAGGTAACACCATGAAAGAAACTAGAATCTCTGGGGATGACGCCATATTGAATACCTTACCATAGGGCTATAACAACGGATACAGCAACAAATTTGTATATGATACAAGTCCTTTAATTCACTTGGCATTATACAGGAATTAAATGCCTTTGCACACTTATAAAATACACTAAAGCCCACATCCGATAGGCTAGCTGAAAAATGTCCTTCCCGCTGCCGCGAGCCGACATGCACCATGCCGCTGTGTTAAAATATCACACTCCCAGAATTCCGCGTTCTTGCAAGAAGCTCCCAGCGGGAGTAAAATAAGAACAAATGAGGAGCGGAAAGCAATACTATATACAATCTTCAACGCATGTATTTAAAGGAAACATAATCGAAAGTTAAAGGAAACATGGTCTCCATTTCACGAAACTTAGCAAATAACCTTGTGAATATTCTGGGACAGCACTGGCTTCAATAATGCAAAAAATATGGAATTCTATATACCTATTAGGGTGAATATTCTGAACTCCGAAATCAGATTCTACCATGAAGGTCTCTGCAATAGTGCAATTTCACATGGTAAATGCCCTAAAAGCACAGAAGCGCTATTTCAATTTAACAATAATCAGAGATTTATCCAGAATTTTCCATTTGTGGGGTGTAAGTTCGTGTTTAGGGACGTATAAGGGTAAATTTAGATCCAAAATGACATAAATTGGGCCTTTGTGAAAATAGTAGGTGGTGTGAAGAAACTTTAGGGGAATATTATGGGGTGTGAGGATACATCACTGTCAATAGTACCGGAATGGCACTTCGGTCTTTCCCCTTCCCTCTATTTTCTCCCAACGTCAACGTGGTTATGTGTATTTCACAGGAAGGACCAGGTCCGTACCCAGGCGAGGGGCCATGGGGGCCATGGGCTCCCTCTAACCATGAAATATTTAAAGATGAACCTATAAAATACTACGAAAATAACATTCAGGATTTTTGAAATTTGTAAAAATTGAAATTTTGTTCTTGAATAAATTAATGTGTTTGTTATGTAGAGAGGAAGGCTAACAGAACTCTGCAATATGCAATATTGGGTAGTTTTAGTTCTACAACCATTGATGCAAGGCTACCAGGCGTCCGATTAACCTATTTAGTCAGAACAGTTCATTACTTCTAATCCCTGTCCCGCCTTTCCTCGAACTGCAGTCGTGATGCGAAAATGTATCGTTATTATTATTATTTGTTAACTCACATTTAGACATGTTCTTTATTGTAATAATAATTGCAAATGCATAACATTTAATTTATAAATATATTACTTTCTAAACATAGCATTATCATGACTCTTCAATGGCCCTGGCATAAGAAAATTAAAGGAAATTTGAAAACATTGTAATTTGCGGAACTATTTGAGCTATTTTGTTATATATGCACATTTTCGGATCTGGCCCCTCTCTCAAAAAAATCCTGGGTACGGGTGTGGTAAGACCACAGCTTTATGACGGCACGTATACCACTGAGTAGGACCTCGCTTCGATATATGTCCGGGGAACATAAATCTTGAATTAAGATTCTAAAATAGGTGAAACGAGAAAAAAAAAATGATGTGTTTTTTGGAGTACAGAAAGGTGTTTTCGAAACATTTTTACCACTTTTCAACACCGTTCAGCAATACATAAACTGGCCGAAATGATTACGGTTAATCCGGTGGCTTCTCTAGCTGATCCTGTTTCCCTAGTGTAGACATCATGTTATTTGACAGAAAAATATAAATGCCGGTGGCAGCAATGAATCCGTAGTATATGGCTGTATGCAAACATAATAAAATATGTGATTCGACTTAAAGAGCTCGCAGAACTAAAACAAGGTTTCACAAAACTTGTTTGCCTTGATGCTCTCTGAACAGTGGGTTCACGGGGAAACCATATGTTTATATTTATTTATTTATTTATTTATTTACTCCCTCTGTCCCATAATTATTGTCCGGTACATTTTTTTTTGTGTCATAATAATTGTCCGATATTCAAACTGTGACATTGGTGTATGCAGAAGAAGAACATGAAACAAGGGAATGAGTCATACAACTTTACTACTCAAGGATCAGTACAAATTGTGCTTTCCATCTGCCTCTTCGTCTGTCATTCCTGTACTACCATTTTGGCATACCGGACTATAACTATGGGACAGAGGGAATATTTACCAGTTCCAAATACAGCGTTATCCAATTTACATTGGAATGTAAAAACAATAGAAATATAACACAACAATCGAAAATAACAAAAAAATAAACGTATACTAAAATACGTACATGTGACAAAGTGACATATATTGTTACACAATAACCTTATAAAATGTGTCTCGTTTTCATAAATGTCGATTAGGTTTGCTAAAGTGCTGTATTGGCCGGGTAGTCTGTGGAAGAGAGAACGCTGGATGAGGCATAATCTTGGTTTCTGACATATGAAAAGCTGAGTGCTTGTTGTGGTGCGAGACTGCTCGAAAGTGAATTTCCTGGAGAAGACGATCACTTATGATGTTCCCATTGGTTATATTATGGAGGAATATATAGATTGCAAGTTTGTGTCTATCGTGAGGAGTAAGAATATTTAACATTTTTAGAAGGATGGTCTTTTGGAAGTGTTTTGTGGATGGAATTCGCTGGCGACCAATGACCAAGAAAAAAATTAAAACAGAATTTAGTCTATCGAAATTTAAGGGGCATGACATAGACCAGACGAAGAACAGTATTCAATTTTTGGTGAAACGAAAGATTTGTAGAAAGTGTAGAGAACAGGTGGATTGTTTATCAGTATATTATACGCGCAATACAAATAACGGTGATGCTTGATGTGAAGAATTTCTACGAGAAATGTAAGTTGTGTTATTTTCACTTTTCAATATATAAAGATCTCGCGTTTTCTAACGACGACCATAGCTGTGGACGTGATCAGTCTTGGTCAAATATTAATTCAGTTAATTTCGTTCCAACACCACTCTCACCAACCAGCTGTCAGGTAGGCCTACTCAAGCGTTACCGGCCGTACACGGAAACCCAAGATCGGGAACGTATCCACCATGGACTCGTTCCTCTCAGTGGCACCCCGGTGGAGGCACATAGTGGCTGACTGATCAGGCCAGCCAGCGGGACCCTCACCCAGCCGACCGTTCCAGCGCCGAGACTCGATCCAGGAACCCGAGATAAGTTCCTTCCCTGTAGGGTCTGAGGTGTCTTGCCTCCCGACAGGCCCTGGCTTGGACCCTATGGTTCCTGACGGCCCTGTAGTGGATCCGCGACCCGTGGCGTCACTAAGCTAAGCACTATGCCACGGAGGTCTCCTCTTTATAGCGATTAGCTCAAAGTAGCAGACAAGTGACGCTAAACCAATCAACTTTCATCATCTCCAACATGGATGACAAGGAGTCTGGAAGATTAAAAAGTTTGTCTGAGGACATTAAAATTAGCACATTCAATAAGGACGTGCCGAACACTTAAACCAACTAACAGTGGAGGATCATCTCTTGCAGCCAATGACATTGTGTGAGAAGACTCTATTCAATGTGAAGTCGAGTAAAAATTACCTTTTCTCGACGGGACGGACAGTATGAAGAACCTCATGCACCAATGGTGTGCTTGATTAAAAGTTTTATATTTATAGAATGAAAAAGTAAAGTAAAACAATAAACAAAATATATGACAATATTAGTTTTCCTTGTATATATATCAGTGGCGTCTCGTGGCCTCACATTTGACCGGGGCTTATTTTTTAAAGAATTTAAAATATAATGACAATTCACATGAATTACAAAAATTAGGTATTTTTTTCTTCTAGACTACAAAACTGGACTTACTTTTTTGAAAGAATTTAAAATGTAATGACAAATTACATGAATTACAAAAAAAACGGGTGTTTATCTTCTTCTAAACTACAAAACTGGACTTATTTTTTTAAAGAATTTAAAATATAATGACAATTCACATGATTACAAAAGAAACAGGTATTGTTGTGAAACATACCTTTCTACGAACGTTGACTCCTGTTGTTCTGCTCAGCAAATTTTGTTATTACTTTTTCGTTGAAGCCCTCTCTGTCTTGTTTGTCCAATTGCATTTCTTAAGCAGGTTTTAATACGCTTCAATGTGCTGAAACATCGTTCAGATTGAGCTGTTGCGACTGGAGTTATTAAAACTATGTTTGTCACTTTTACTGTTTCTGAAAAGGTACCCTCTAAATAATTTTAAATAAAAAATGGATGCAATCTACTGATAGAGTTTATGTTTTTCAACTCTTCACTACAATAAAGAACACGAAGTTCCCTCTTTAGTTTTCCCTCTTCTATGAAGGGATAATAAATCTGGGAAGATGCCTCTGTTTAAAGATTGTTTTCTTTCATTATCTCCTCGTAGAACAAGTTCATGTCGACCACAGAATTTTAAGCAATCGATAATTCTATATGCCTATTTTTCCGGACAAATTCATTGTGTCTTGTAATTGACAGCCTACGTCCTTCATCAATTTGTGTTCGAACATCAACCCTGCCAAACTCACTCAAACATAGCGAATAAAAGCCACCACAACACTACAGAACAACACGTGAGATCGAACGCGACTCGACGGAACTAGCCCCGAATCAGCACTCAAATCCATTGCACTCTCCCCTTCTCTCTCTGCTAGCATGTGACCTTCACTGTAGCGTAATTGGGTGTATGCCACGCCTTCCTTTGCGACTTGCCCCGGAGACCGATAATTGACATCAATGCCGCTAGGAGAGCTGTCGTATTCCTTGCAGCAGACGATGAATTTACGTGGGTAGAAATCGCCTTTTAAAAGACTGTGTGATAGTTATGCGTTATGGTGATTGATAATTACGTCAATACGTCCGTTTTTCTTTAGGGGCTAAGCTCCGGAAGCCCCAAGGGACTGATATATATATATATATATATATATATATATATATATATATATATATATTCTTGAGCCTCCCCTATGGCGCAGCGTCATCGCCTTGTAAGCAAGGGGTTCCGAGTTTGATACCCGGTGGAGGCACAAAGTGGCTCGGATTCCACTTTAAACTGTAGGTCCAGTCCAGATTAGCCTTTCTGTGCATAAAGTGGACTTAAAACAACAATTCAATTCAATTCAATATATGTATATTCTTTAAGTGAAGAGATTCCTTAATGATATTAGTCAAGTCAGTTTCTGATATACTCCAGAGCTTTCGAGAGCTAACGTTACTCTCATCTTCAGAGATTGAAGTGAATAAATGAAGAGATTCTCCCAGAATATCAGCCAGGTCAGTTCCAGATATGCTCCCAAGCTTTCGAGAGCTAAAGTCACTCATCTTTAGGGACTGAATATCCCGAGAAAAATCTCTTCATTATTCACCTGCAGGAAAGCTTCAAAAAGTAAACCTATATTATTGTATTTTTGGTTAAGTAATGTCAGTTTTCTACCACTTTGCGATGATGAGGACGCAAGTAAGTTCACACCAGAATCCCCTGAGAAGAACTGAATCATTGGCTCCCGGGACAAATGCCTCTCCCGTCCAGATACCTTCTCTTAATGGGCCTTCTCCGGACAACGCTCTAGCCGGACCCTGTGGCCGAGTGGTACAACGCCAGGGGTTCCGGGTTCGAGTCCCGGGTAAGGCATGGGTATTTGTGTTTGTCCAGATGATAAGAAACTGAGAAACTGTCACAATTGAAAAATGTAAAAGTGAGAAAAAGTGTGAATGATGGGTGATACCTCCGTGTAGGGGGTATTTCCATTCATTTATACGTTATAATATATATATATATATATATATATATAGTGGTTAGCACATCGCGCTGCGATGCCAAGGGTCCCGGGTTCGAATCCCGCTCGGGCTTGGTTGTTTGTGAATGTCCATTCATCAATTTCATTATTTCATCACTCATCCTCATCTTCGCAAATTAGCCAAGATTCACAAAATGCGAAGTAAAATAAACTAAATCAATCAATCAATCAAACCGGACAATGCTCTTATCAATCTTTACAATATGTTCTTTCTTCTGAACAACCAACGGGAAAACGTTGATAATATCCTAAAGATAAGATGGAAATGTGTCGGTAGATAAGACAGAAAGAACTTGTAGCTTTTGTGCAAGTGATATAAGGAAAATGTTCAATTGAGAAACATCTACAATGCACTCAATGGACAGTGTGACGCGTTAAAATGAACTACGGAACAGATTCATGGTAAGTACCTTTCCATTTCATAGTTAACCAATAATCTGAGCAGTTTTTAGGCCTTTATTTGCGGTTAAACAAAGATATTGCAAAGTTACGTAAGCGCTTATCAGTCGAAATGCTTGGCTAAGACTAAGGAAAAATATATGACCAAATTTCAATTCAATTCTTCAATTCTCATGTATTTGACTTTCACGAATTAAATATATATATATAAGGAATTTGGAAGTTTGAAAATAAATTTACACCACGGTAAGAATAAAATATATTTTTGCGTTCATCAACTGGAGTTGCAAATATCTAGCTATTATGTACTTTTCATACCCAATGTCTCCAAAAATACAGAATTTACATACTTTCTCCATCCTGCCCCGCCCCCACCCACTCCCACTCCCTTACCTTCTCGTGACAAAGATCAAGAAAGAACTCACCTCTTTGGACAAAGAAAAGAATGAATAGATAGCAAATTAAATTGTAATCGCACCTCTCCCACTACAAACCTGCTGTTGAGCCGCGGGGGATCTAGTTAACAGGGCTTCGGCCGTTTCGGTTCCCTAGGTTGGTGATCTAAGGTAGGAAATTTTCCGGCATTATCTCTGCATAAACCAGCTTCTAGATTCAACCAGCCTCAAATAAATGGGTACGGTAACCCTGAGGAGTAAAGACGTCCAGATCGTGGTGGTGATCACATCACCAAAGAAAAAAGGCCGAGATCGAGAATGTGTGGGACCATTATACATGCCTATTATGTATGGATGAGTTTAGCTTTTACCTCACCAACTTGCTGTCATACACTCAAAGGTTAGGCAGCAATATCACATAACTCATTCAAGGCAGTTTACGAAATCATTAAGGTCTTATTTACACGGAATGCACACAACACAACACACACACGCAAGCATGCACACAAACACAACAAACACACACAAAAAGAAATATATTGGTAAGTAAATAAATGCGTATATACGTACACACACACACACACACACACACACACACGCACGCACACACACACACACACAAACTAGTATGTATAATTTGAGTTTTGAATTCATCAATGTGATGTGAGTAAAATATTGCAAGGCAGTATTCAATACTTTTAAAAAGTAATGACTTACAATTTGTTACGCCGCCCACCTAATTCAGTAATGCGACGTTTTGAATGTTAAATTTAAAATCAATACTGTTTTCTATTATGAAGTCAGTTCTGTGATGGAGGAAATTCTGTCGAATGGTTATTGACTAACCTGTATGTTTCCTCCCGGTTGCTAGGAGATGTTAGTTGTTTATTAAGAGGGCGATGTGAACTCATTCAAATGTATGGTTTCTGTAGTGTAATTGAAGAAATCTTTTCGATATTAATACTTTTATTTCTTGATTTCGTGTTTGATTCGTAAGTGTAAATTATATGGAACTAACGAAACACATTACAAATGTATATACAAACATAATGAGTTCAACTTACTACAGCTCAAGGATGGTACAGTTTAATATGTAGTAAAGAAATAATTGTTACTGTTTATTTATTAATAATAAACAAGTTCAAATTATAACCAATAAAATTTTCACTTCAAACAATTTGGATATAAATATTAGCTTGATTTAAGAAGCCCACATAATTTAAGAAAAAATATAGTAATTCACTTTGTGATGTGAAAGTGTTTACCAGCTATTATTTTTAAAGAGCAAAACTAGAAAATTTGCGAAAAAATAGGGGGGGAGAGACTTGACGAGGTCAAAACAGGTCTCAGGTTGATTGATTTCGTTTATTTTACTTCGTTTTTGTGCCACTTGTGGCTATTCGCGAAGATAAGGATGAGTGATGATACAATGAAATTCATGAAAGAACACTCACAAACACCCATGCCCAGGCTGGGATTCGAACCCGGGACCTCTGGCCTCCTAGCGCGCTGTGCTAACCACTCCGCAACGGGGACCGACACCAGGTCTCTGGGTCCCGACCGAGCCTGTGTGGAAATTTTAGATAGGGCATCTCCTGCGTGTGTGTCGAAAATTAACTTTAAAATTAAAATTTGTTTCTTTTTTTTTTTTTTTTGGAAGCAGGTTACCATCATCAGAATATCCTGTCTATGAAAAATCACATCCTCATGTAAGTAATGTGTAGTTTATGTACAAAAACTGTATCGTATGTACATGCTGTATGATATTACAGTAAGGGCACTCACTTGATTTTGCCAAGTTCAAGAATTTACACATGATAGGCCAGTGAGGCAGTTCAGGGAAATTAAGGGACTTGACATATACAATATAAGAACACAAAATTGATAAACTTTGCAGCTAGATTTGGAGTTAAATATAGAATTCTAATTTTTGTAGGTTCCTTCATTTTTCCAGTAGCAGATAATGTATTGTGCAATAACATGTTTAGAAACTTTTCATATCTTCTCAGCCAAGACAGAATACTTTATTGTTTTAACTGTATATTTGGAATTTCTTAGTTTCTTCCCTTATACTGAGTGTATTGAATAGGATTTCTATTTCTACGTATATATCTACTGTCCATGAAATAGAAATAATTATTTAGATAACTCTTTGGTATGCAGATTTGGCTACTGGTATTTTTTGCGTGTTACATGTAATTAATTATTTAATTAGTATTAAGAAGTACTGTTATTTTTTCTTCTCCTAGAATCAACATCCTGAAAATGTGAATGTACTTCATTATGAAAATTTTGTACAACAAAACACCAGATGGATTAGAGAACATCCATTACGGAACATACTTGAAATACCTTCCACAGATGTACAAGTAAAAATTATTCCTCGTAAATTGAGGACTAATGTACCATTATCACCTGAAGAACCATTGTGAGTATTATTTCACTAAACTTTTGAATAAAATAATTTGCTTTTACTCTAACTATTTTGGCTTTAGCTTCAGAGATTCAGCTACTATATCTCATTACAAAACAGAGATTCTATATTGTATAATGAGCATAGAGTGGGCCAAGATAACGTAGCTCCAGACTGAAGCAACGAGCAAGTGGATAAAGAATAACTTGTGCGTTATTATTACTATTATTACAGTTATTACAATAATTGTATTTTTCTAAAGGTATGGTAGCATATACTCATTTGCTGGAAATGGTCTCCATTTAATTCTTTAATTCACTTCTTGGCACGTCGCAGCATGTTGACTGATACTGGCAGTAGCTCTTCCATATAGTATAGTGTTTGTGATATTTTCTTTAAGTTCAGGAAGGTTTGCGGATTATTGACACACACATTTCCCTATAAATTGCCCCAGAGATAAAAATCGCACATGGACAAGTCTGGCCATAACCCCATTCTGAGAGTTTGTTATTCCAAAAACAGTTCATTACAGCAGAGTCATCTAGGTAATAGGATCGGAGATGACCTGGCCATAATTTTTTCAAAAAGTTTTCTTTTTTATGTCTTCGCCAAACCAATTTTTGATTCGTACATTCCTTTGCTTCCAGCGCGCGAATAGTTCCAACCGTTTGCTGCTGAATGTCTGAGAAGTTTCCTCCAGCTACAGTTCTCAAGCGCACTCCTTCCGTCTTCAGGGAACCAAAAAGAATGGATATTTTTTGCTTACATTTGCTTCTGTCTCCCTGGGTTCTGCTATTTGAACCATAGGCGTGCGCAGACTCTCTGATTATGGGGGGAAACAGCCTTGATGATATTTCAATCCTGAAAAAATTCTTTTAATCTCACTGTTTTGTTGTATTGATGGGTATGGAACAGGGATTATATAAAGTGTGTCCGGAACCGACGAAAACCACACTGTATTAGAAGAATTCAAACTTTCGTGGCATCAATGGTCTTTGCCCCTCTCCTTTATTTCCCCTCTCTGTGGTTCAGAGACGAATTTACATATAAACATGGTCTCGCACAGCAGATTTCAAACAACTACACATAATTTATTAATTTCCAACAGTGAGTGGGGAGGCTTGGGTGGCCGTTTCCGTCACACTTTTGGCCTCCTACCTATGGCTTCTTAATGCTAAGCCTTATCTACAAAGTAAAAGTAAACTGTCTTTGCCACTCTCCCCACTTTTGTCACCCAATCGCTGCTACTGATTTCCAATGTATGGACAATTTATTCGGCAAACACATACAGGCATCACAACTAACGAATAAAGTGTGTAGGAGTGTTAATAACAAGAAATTTGCTAAAGAACAAAGTTGGATAGTTCAATTTCATAGGAAATACTATACTCCCCTCCCCTTCATAGCTGCTTGGAACTTTCGCCGGCTTGAATATTGTTTAATAATGGTAATAAGATTCTAATTCTAAAATGATTAGGGGCAGGAGGGGATTATGACGCAGACTGCGCCATCGAGATTTTTTGGGGATTTTTTCCCTTCAAATAGTGTAAAATTCAACATTTATATTTTTTCCAAAATATATGTAATAATTTTACATCTTAAATGCACCATGTTTAATCCATTAGATGAAGACAAGAAAGTCTTTAAGGGTATTATCGAAAGGAGGGGGGGGGAGAAATAGCCAACTCTTACATTTTAGGCTTTAATTGACACGTGCGTTCTGGGGGGGGATTCTGAATTAAACGTTGGAGAAGGGGGACAGTATTCAATTGACCATTAAATTGAGGGAGGTATGCAATTCTTGCGTATCTTAGACTCTTGCGGAAATTCTGGTGTGGAGACTGAGAATTAATTTCTTGGAGGAGGCAATATCCACTCTTCAATATCAACAGTAAGTCTTAAATTAGCATGGAAATTTTGGTGGTAGGATTGAGTACTAAATTTAAAGGGGGAGATATGAAGCTCTTGATAATGTGTTAAATCTTAGATTGTCAAGGGATTTCTGTAGGTAAGAGAGATTTCGAAGATTAAATTTTGGAGACTGTATTTAGAGATGTGGTATATATGATATATCTACACGTTTTCGACCCAGGACGTGCCAAAAGAGAAGCTGAAAAGGACTAAATATATCGGGATAGTATTGACACCCACTAAATTAATATTCTAGAAAGCCTACAAAGAAATGGATGTGTAAAAATTTTCTCGCTCGCTATACTGTGTTACGATCAGTGGCGGCTCGTGGTGAACCTAAGTGGAGGGGCGATAGCTCACAAATTTGCTCTATTGATTTGCTTTATTTTACTTCGCCTTTTGTGCACATTTGGCTAATTTGCGAAGATGGGGATGAGTGATATGATGAAATTGATGAATGGACACTCGCAAACATCCATGCCTAGGCAGGGATTCGAACCCGCGACCTCTGGCATCGTAGCGCGATGTGCTAACCACTCCGCCACGGGGGCCGGCACAAATTTGCTTTACTAGAATGTGAGTTTAAATGATGAATTTCGTATAACAGCCAACGTGATAAGATATTGCTACGTTCGTGTTTACCGAATATCATGTTTTACACGTTTGCACATATGATAATAAATTAAGAATTATTTAACAGTAATGCGAAGAAGATGGAAGACGAAATAGAATTCTAACAGATTTAGTCGTTTAACAGAGGGGAAAATTCAGAAGAAGGGATATTAATTTTTACACAACTTGATAAGCACAATGACGAATATTTACGTGCATTGATCGTGAAAATTTGTAGTAAACAAGTTACACAGAAAAAGTTTCCTGTCTAACATGACTAATTGATATGTGAAATAGGGCACCAAAATAAATATCTCACTGGATAGGTGATATCTGCGTTACCAGAAGCTCTAAAGTAAAAACTTCAAACTTACCAGAAATCTTCAGATATGCTTGTAACTTAAATTCACCCTTCTGTCCTTCAACGCGAAATTTGCGAGTGAACTCACAACCTCCTTTCTTTGACACTTGTTCTAGATTCAAACTCGGCCTAGGTTTTTTATGTTTATTTTTTCATCCAGACTTCAGACTTCTGGTAGAAAAACTTCGCACCAACAATTTCTCCACACTGTTCATCGCGACAAATCAAGGAATATAGACAAATGCACACCTACAGCACACAAGTACCGAAAAAGCTTCACTTTTCCATGGAAAACGAAGAAGCAAGAAGTGTCAATACTATCGTCTTCCCTTCCGGTCGTTTTATTGCTTCGGGGTTGCCAGACAATTTTGCCAAATTTTAAGACTTTTGTAGTTCACAGATTCCTGTAGCGGCTCTTGGTGAGTTTAGATGACGAGTTTCTAATTTATTTAACATCGGCCTTGAAAAGAAATTGGACAACTTTGTCACATTATCAGGATTTTTTCAAACGTGCTAATCAAAACATGTAATTAAATCTACATGATGTACTCCAAATCATTGTAATCCAAATGTACTTTTCACAAAACTCAGAATAAATACAACGCATATATATAGGGTGTTTTTTTAGAGTGATAGCCTAGAACTTTGAATTGAAATAAAACACATAAAAAAATAAGTTTGAAGCCAATTGTGTTTTCATTTGAAAGATAACTTTTTGACATTTACTTTTTGAAAATAATTTCCGGCATATGTCCATCACGACTAGCTGTGATGAACCGGATTCGATCAGTCCAATTTTGAACCACTTTTTCAAGTAATTGGGGACGTATGTCGTTAATAACACGAGTTATGTTGGCTTCCAAAGCGTCAATTGTTGCTGGTTTATCAGCATAAACCAGAGATTTTAGATATCCCAAAGAAAATAATCCAGTGGCGTTAGGTCCCATGATCTTGTGAGGTCAATTCACTGACAGCACCGATATTTCCGAAGTGCTCTATAGGTACGTTTGGCGAACAGAACATTGATTTTGGAAATATATTTCCACAATTTGTAAACGTTGTTGCGGCGTCAGTCTTTCCATGATCATTTGCCAATGCTCACTGATATGAAATGACAAAACAACATGTCATCAAAACAAAACAAATGACAGCTATCCCTATAGAAAGTTCTATCACTCTTAAAAAAACACCCTTTACGATAATTTTGCGAGTAACAAGAATCTATAGCCGACTTCCGTGGCTAGCATACCGCAGTACAAAGCCAGGGCTTCTGGGTTCGAATCCCGGCATGGGTATGTGTGTTCTTTGAGAGTGCCCCTCCATCAATTTCATTATATCATCACTTATCCTCATCGTCGTGATTACCAAAAAGTAACAGAAAGCGACGGTAAATAACAAAAATCAAGTAAGAGTCTGTACATTTTCAGTTACCGATATTTTCTTTCCTCATTGCGTTATTTATTGCTCTACTCTTATGTCATAAGTGAATAAGATTATGGAATACAGAATGATTTTCTTCAACGGTTGGTAATTTTGTTTCTTATGTTAACTTCATTGCTTCTGGCAACTCTTCATTGTTTACCGTTCTCCGGAGTGAGGGCCAGTTTCGCCTAGGGTGTGGGTTTCGGACGACAAACCCTCCGTCCTCCCAGCCACAGATCCCGCGCGTGTTATTCCCTCAGTTCCCTCTCCTCTTACCCCTCGCGGCCGCGCCTCTCTTGATTGATTGATTGATTGATTGATTTAGTTTATTTTACTTCGCCTCTCGGCTAATTTGCGAAGATGGGGATGAGTGATGAAATGATGAAAATGATGAATGGACATTCACAAACAACCAAGCCCGAGCGGGATTCGAACCCGGGACACTTGGCATCGCAGCGCGATGTGCTAACCACTTTTTATTTTCTTTTATTATTAATAATAATAATAAAGAAAGCTCCTATGCGGAAGCTTCCCCCAAGTCATTCACTCATAGGCTTTCATTCTAATTTCTATTTCAGGACTTTTCAGGACAAACAATCACAAATACCCATGCCTTACCCGGGACTCGAACCCGGAACCCCTGGCGTTGTAGCGCACTCTGCTAACCACTTCGCCACGGAGGTCGACTATTCGGCCACAGGGTCCGGCTGCTGTGCCCTGTTATCTACTTACCATTGATGATGTGACAGGGTGGACGGATGCCTACCTTTCTCCCCAGTTGTACAAGAAATTAACTTTCACCCCAAACACCCTGGTTTCCCATTTTTTGTTATGGACTTACATATCAGTGTAGGAGCTTCTTGAAACATCAGTGGCGAAGCGTCATAAGAGGCCCGGAGGCCCGGCCTACCCTAATATATTTGGCTATTACGGATTATTTTATTACTTGCAATTTCATTAAACGACACCTTAATACAAGAAAACTGAACTTCTAGGCCTTACGATAATTTCCACAAATTTTCATCCCTGCCAGAGGCTCTATCGTCGCATGTCGAGCCACTTCTCCGAGGGCCTCAGCCTGGTCCCATTTCATTCTATGTGATTCATGCGGGAAAGCATAATTTCAGGGGCGTGTTCGCCCGAAATGGACAAAGTGAGTCCGGCCTCACGCAGTGATGCCAACCCTAGCATAATTGTTTTAAACGTTATACAATTTGAACTTTATTGGCACCTAGCACCCTGTGTTTGACATAATGTTAAAATATAGCATCATCTATAAACATGCGTTCCTGGGAGACAGACCAATTAAATTTTTAGGAATACATTTGTTTAAAACAAAAGGTAGCATGCCGATCCAGTCACACCTGGTCCACCGTCTTATTTTCAGCTTTTCTTTATCTTTGCTTACTTAGCTCACGAGGACATTTTATTGAAGGAAATTGGTAGAAAGGTGGGGTCACGGATAAAACAAGTCGCCGCCTTTCGTAGTCGTCGAATTTTCTCAAAACGTTTTCAAGCGTTATATTAAACCCATCTAATTGGTTAAACCATTGTAATTAATGTAATGGGGGAAATTACCAATATTGTTTAACTCTAGTAAATAATCAACAACGCATTTTAACATCACAACTCCCCCCAAAATAGATGCATAAAATGAACTTAAAACCTAAGTCATCCGAGCACAATTTAGTTGCATTTAGCAAAATTTAAGAGTTTAATCAGCACACTTTTCCTGATTGGGAGGTTGGCAACGCTGGACACACGGAACAAATTGGGCTTCACATCTGTTTCTTGCCCACCGCGGGGTGTCGAACGAGGGGATAGGAAAGGCGAGGGTAGAAAGGCAAAGACAACTTGTTCCGAGGGTGAAAAAATGTTTCTATCACAGTGTTCTGCGTTTTCGTTAGTTTCTCGATTTTCTCCTGTTGCGTTGTTGTTTTATTGTTATATTTTATCTTGTGTTTTTCTTTTCGTTCATTTAATTTTTTATTGTTGTTTGATTGATTTGGTTTATTTTACTTCGCTTCTTGTGCCACTTTTGGCTAATTTGCGAAGATGGGGATGAGTGATGATAAGATGAAATTGATAAATGGACACTCACAAACGTCCATGCCCAGGCCGAGATTCGAACCCAAGACCCCTTGCTTTGTAGCGCGATGTGTTAACCACTCCGCCACGGGGGGACCGGCTTTCATTATTGTGAGCGTGAAGTGAGCGTGGGGAATAATGACTTGTATTACTCTGGAATGCTACAAAAAAAAGCATAAAAGCCTATTTCTGGGCATAGGAAGAGAGAAGGGGCATCGGAACATTGAGGACTGCCACTCGAATGACATCTAAAGAATCAATTTACAATAAAATCAAGAAATACGATTTACGAGTTAGCACATATCAAGAGTAACTATCCAAGTACGTTCAGAGATGCAAGAATATGTTGTTACGTTTTCAAAAATAACTTTAAAAGTTATATTTTTCATATTTTAAAAAAGTTGCACCCATAACAACAAAAACGCACACGCCTGTGCCTCCCTTTCCAGCGACACTACACTTCGCCGCTACATTTGATTGATGCTACTAATTTTCGATGGTTTTAATTTGTTCTGAAAGATGTTTCCAGTCCTGGACACCATTAGTCCATGCATTTTGAGTTCCTGCTGATTTGTTTTGAGGAAATTAGCAGCAAGATTTTGCAGTGAACACTGTCTAACTTGAACGAGTTGCACAACCGACTTCTGTTTAATGTCTGCCCAAATGTTGTAGTAAAAGTCCTTCCCTTATTTGTTCTTGTCTTTTTCTTTCAACCACTTTGATTGCTTTTCATTATTATAATATATGATAACAGTACAGCAATGTCAGCCTTTTGGGGCACCTTTACTTCTCGGACCAAGGGGCACCATCCCGGCTGCCCCAGCCTATAGAGCGACCACAAGGAAAAAAAAAAAACTTGAACGAAAAGGCTCCGCGCACCTTTCCATTCCTCCGTTCAGCTCGGGCCATAAGGAAGCATGGTCCACTATCCCACTCCTCTCCAAGCAGGGAGTCGCGGGTCTGCGCAGGTTTCCTTGCTTATCGAAGGGAATTTCTTGCTGGGAAAGGGAATTTTTTTTAGCGCACCCTAGAGGAAATTTCAACAGACGATTGGCGCGAGAAATTGAATGTCATAAAATACTCTTCTAAGGCCTTGATTGAATGTGTGTGGTCGGTCGCTTTGTACTGTGCATTGTGTTTGTTATTGGTGATTCGAAAGTTTGCAATTATTGTTTGTTTGTCTGGAGTAAGAGAACGCGAACACGATCTGGGCGCACGTTGCGGGTGTGTGCCTCGTCAGCAGTTCTGTAGTAAACATGTGACAGTCAGATTTATCGTCGGCCTGTCTCATTATTATTATTATTCTAATCCATAGCGGTAAAAAATGTGTTTAATCAAGGTGTTGAGTGTTTTTATTTGTATGTATATATATTTGATCTGCCAAGCCAACGGGAGAAAGAAAGGGAGTCGCGAGTCTGACGGGCGAGCACCTGAAAGGTCACGTTATGCGTCTAAAACTTAGGAAATTCGACCTTAACGACAGCCATTTAAATATCTCGGATTCCAGCGGCCGGATTGATGTGAAACTTTTACCAGCGCAGCAACATGTATGCAAGGACGGATGTGTGGAGTTTCGTCGCAATCAAGCAAGAATTACGGATGTCAGATCGAATTGGTTATAATCGATCAGTTTATGGGCACAGATTGCAGTTGAGCTGTGGACGCCGCGCTGACGGCGGCTTAATCCGAACGTTTCATACAGAAGCACGACCCTGTCCAGGCTGGGAGACAATGGAGCAAAGTGGAATGACCTCTCCGGAAGCGTCCCTTCAACGACCGCCGAGCGTCCCTTTTTCGAAATCCATATAAAACGAAGGACAGGCTTTTTTCGACACACAGTTTACCGCGACTCTTGTAGCGAGAGCATCTCCGTGCTACCTCTCCGTATACCGTGGACTTAGTTTTGTTTCGCGAACATCAGTGTGTGATAGGCAGTAAGTCGATACGAGTGTGCTTATCTCAATCGCTGGAGGAAGTCGAAGCGAGACTGTGTTTCCGTTATAATCTTACGGCGTTTATAGTTTTTGTGAAACAAGGAACATCAAAAATCATGGCGGGTTAAAAAGGAAAGAGAGGAGAGGGGCCACCCTCGGTTCACCCCGTTGACAGACGAGACACCACGGCGAATGCCTACATCATGCCGAAGACCCGAGCTACGCCGCCTGATGCCTACCAGCCGCCACAGAGAGAGAGAGAGAGAGAGAGATAGAGATGTCGAACGCTGCCATGTCGACGCCCCGGTGCTTGAGATCGTCCGACGGTGATGGAGAAGACGCCGACGAGCCAAGAACGACCGCAAACCGCCCAGTTGCGACGTCCGAATCACGCCTGACCACGGAGATGCTCATCGACCCCGAGAGGAAGAGACACCGAGCCCATCGTTCCCCGAGCGACGCCTACGACCCATCGTCACTGATCAGCCGAGGAACCAGATGCGCGAGCGCTCTTCGCCTTCTCGTCGTCGCGACCGAGGAAGAATAGGAAAACCTTTCGTGTGCGTACTAAGTGATTTCAATCGCCCGCGAAGACACCAGGATGCGCCGTGGAACCAGAGAGATGGTAACGTATTCATGTGTATGAATGTCAACACGTACCGGCTCGATTGATATTTAGAGAATGCCCTAGAAATTCGTCGATGTTTTTTAAAACGCCCACGCAACTCGACACTTCGTATCTGACTCCCGTTGCGCTTAATTTTGTATTTAATTGTCTCAGGTCAATTTCACTCATTTCTTGTGATTTTTTTTAATGTTCTTAAATTCATTGTTGTTTATGCTCCTTTTTTAAATTGATTGAAGTGCGTACTGCTAGAATAAAACGCCGCTCGCTTAATTGTTTAATCTATTTGAGGTTTGTTCAGTTTAATATGTATCAGCGCTGTGTCGCTGCTAGCTACGTCAGTTTGCATATGTGATTATGGTTAAAGTATTTGCCTGGTAATATTAATTGCTCGTCGCGGCGAAGTGTTGAAGTCCCACCTGCTAGGGAGTATATGTTTGCGTCACTCAACGGAGGTTATTGTTATGTTTAGGACCACGTCAGGTGAAGTAAAAGGAAAAACGTCCGCCCACGTGAGCGTAATTGCTGTTGAGACGCTTTTGTTTATTCTGCACAAATAATGTATTGTCACCGCACCGACCTATTTTTAAAGGTGAACTTAAGTAAGGGCTGGCTAGTGATCTGAGTAGCACTGGAGCAAATTCACAAATGACCTGATTAAACACAAGTCAGTGTAAGAGTAAATGCGGATGCAATAATATGGGCTCGTCGGCAAAAACCTGTGCATTTTATGTATCATTTTTGTTGATGACCCCGTAGCCTGGATCTGTGAGTGAATGTGTGAATGCAAGAGTGGGGACCTATACTAAATTGATTTTTTGTTTTGAATTTAATATACTTTTTATTTTTATGTTAATTTGGGCAATATCATTTCATACGCATGTCGCTACCCGTGATTTTCAGGTATGCAGCTAGCCGCTTCCCGGCTACAGGTAAAGGTGTGGTAATTGAAAGTATATGTTTTTTTTATATGGCTAATCGCTACGCACTGTTGGTCACCGTCCCTATACACGAACTCAACCTGGACCGTTAAGCACTTTCACTTGTCCGAGGGAGATTTTGCCGCCTCTATCTAGGTAGTGGTAGTTTTTGTTTTCCCGGGCAAGGGAGGGCGCTCACAAACATGACAGCTCGCAAACCTACTAGGGAAATTCTGCATTCAGGAGAGCACCGAATAGTCTGGCCCCGCCCACAAGCTTTCGCGTCTGCGCATCGGTACTCCAGACATTCCGGAAAAGGAGTAGCTATAACGTGAATGGTTTGTGGGGCTACCCGTGCATGGTTTTTGGGGCTAACGTGAATGGTTTGTGGGGCTATCGTGAATGGTTCGTGGGGCTACCCGTGAATGGTTAGTGGGGCTATCGTGAACAGAAAGTGTAAAAAGAAAAAGGTACTTACCCGAAGAGATGCCGGCTGTTTGCAAGCACGGTTTTGAACGATGCACTAAATTATTACTGGGAATAGACGTATTTTACACTATCTACAAGTTTTTGGAACCTGTTCTTTTTCATGCACCATACACACGCACAACGCACCGAGAACGCAAAGAAGCAATCACCACGCAGCATGCAAACGAGAAAGCACACGCGTTCACAACGCGGACACAAAGACGAGCCTGCAGTGTTGTTAACTCCCATCGGTTACCACCAAAAGGACGTAAAGTAGAGTCTAGCCGTGCAGCCTTTCATATTATACAGCGTGTTTCAAAAAGAATATACGTATTACAAAGTATTATTTTGTCCAAACTATCGATCGCTACGCCCCGGCTCGGCTATTAGAGAAACGAATACATAGTCTAGTTTATATAATAGCCGCTAGATGTCAGTTGTGTTCTGTTTTGCTTTGTAACCGTCAGTTGTTTGAAATGGCTACTCCGCAGCAGAAATCATTTTGTGTTCTCGAGTTTGCGAAGTGCAATTCCGTCATTACAGTGCAAAGACGTTTCAGGTTGAGTAACCAAATTGATCCTCCGAATGGGTGGAACATTCGCAGATGGTATCGACAGTTTGTAGATACAGGATGTGTATGTAAAGGAAAGAGTCCTGGCCGCCCTCGTGTTCCTGAAGAAAATGTTGCACGAATTCAAACTGCTTTCCAACGTAGCCCTTCAAAATCAACTCGTCGTGCCAGTCGGGAGTTACAACTTCCTGCAACAACAATTTGGCGTGTTTTGAGACGTCGGCTGGTTATGAAGCCGTACAAGGTACAGCTGTTACAAGCTCTGCGTCCTGATGACAAACGCAAACGTGTGGCATTTTGTAACGAGATTCTTGATGCTATTGACAATGACAACACTTTCGCACAACGCATCGTGTTTAGTGATGAAGCTGCGTTTCATGTCAGTGGTCAGGTAAACAAACATAATGTTCGCATTTGGGGCCTACAGAACCCACATGCATTCATTGAACATGTACGAGATTCGCCCAAAGTGAATGTGTTTTGCGCGATATCCCGATCATCTGTTTACGGCCCATTCTTCTTTGATGGAAACACGGTTAACGGTCAGCAGTATCTCTCTATGTTACAAAACTGGTTGTTTCCGAGGCTGCACGAAGACAACTTCATTTTCCAACAAGGCGGGGCACCCCCTCATTGGAGTCACCAAGTGCGTGATTATCTGAATGAAACTCTACAGAACCGTTGGATTGGTCGTCAAGGAGCTGGCGACTTAGCATGTATTCAGCTGGGCTCCACGGTCACCGGATTTGACACCCTGTGACTTCTTCCTGTGGGGTTTCATTAAAGACAATGTTTATGTACCACCACTCCCACAGAACCTGGAAGAGTTGAAGAACCGGATCCGTACTGCCGTAACATCAGTGACGAAGGACATGCTTGCCCGAGTATGGCAGGAATTTGAGTATCGATGTGATATTGTTCGTGTTACTGCTGGAGGACATATTGAACATCTGTAATCTGAACTTGAGAGGTTCGTAAGTATGTGTGTCAAGTTTCATCTTCGTATGTCTTAAAGTTTAATAAATATATGCATGCGAAATACGTATATTCTTTTTGAAACACGCTGTATTTTACATATTGTGTTGTTGGCTAAAGTTCCAATTGTTCAATTCCGAATTAATCATAGTGCCTAAGGCATTTTTGACGTGGTTCAATTTCAGGCTAACTTAATATATGTTCAATTTCTACTTGTGTCTGCGGACACATATTTCAGAGTCGTAGTGATTACTTACTGTGTGCTTTCTGGAGAACGATTTTTCCCTTCCATATACTCCTACATAGTTCTTTGCTTGTAAGCAGCCATTGGTTTACTGTCATCTTGGATGGACTGTTGCTGCCATCTGTTTCGTGTGCATGAAATGAGATAGGGTATTGTGGGTAATGGTACCGATTGTTTAATGATTTTTTCAGTCTCCTAGAATAAAGACTAATTGTCGCAGAATTGTGGCAATGATTGTCACACTAAATTTGAACCTTCCTGAATGTAATTAGCACTGTTTGGATCTCCGGAAACAGGTATTTATTGTCGAGACAACACTTAAATTACCTTACGCAAACATCCTCGCTTCCCATGGACATTGGCATTCTGTATTCATAAATAGTAGAGGTATTATCGTAGACTAGTAGGGATGATTGTGGAAGTAAATTGGAAGCTTCCTGACTAATTAGCACAGTTTGCTGTTCGAAAAAGACCAATATATGGGCAAAACAAAGATCTAAGAGGTACCTTGTTCAAACATCACCAATGAGACATTCACTACCACTGTTATTTACTTATTCCTGGGGTCTCACTTATCACACGTAAACCAAACACCTTCTCAGTCAAGAACTGTTTTTTGTCTTCTGACATCAGGTTAAATGCTTTCGTTGTTAGGATAAATGTAGTTTATTTAAACCATGAAAGCATTCCATATTAGACAGAGGATGAAATACAGCGCATGACCAAGAGGGTGTTTGACTTACATTCGATGAGTCATACCTGAAACTAAGATGAAAGTAAACAAATGGCTGGTTGCAAGTAAAGAATTATATAGGAGTATATGGATGTGAAAAAACATTCTTAAGGAAGCATGCAGTAAGTAATCACTAATACTCCCCAGTATGTATTAACAGACATAAATCGAAATCGAACCATGTATAAAATGCATCACAATTAAACATAAGGAACTTGGGGCCATATTACATCTGTAAATACTTTTGTTTTAGGTTAGACAGGTCAGGTTTAGTGCTTGTAGTACAGGATGTCTACAAATGATTGAAGCAGTTTGACAATGTTACTGTACGTGTATTATTGA
Organism: Lepisma saccharinum; assembly: GCF_977018435.1. NCBI lineage: Eukaryota > Metazoa > Arthropoda > Insecta > Zygentoma > Lepismatidae > Lepisma > Lepisma saccharinum. The sequence continues at coordinate 23,708,456 of NC_139230.1, read as the reverse complement.
ACATATCATGAAGTAACTTTACAGTTTTGTAGAGAAACTAAACAAGTTTTGAAACACATTACAAGTGTTCAATATGCCCCCTACCCCTACAAGATTCTGCAAACCTAAACTTTATAATCAATAATCAAGTTCTTCCCAAATGCGATGCAACATGTCCCCATCAATTCGATCAAAAGCACTGATGATATGAGCCCGCAGTTCTGCTAGATCACTCTGTAATGGAGACACAAACACTAAATCCTTCACATAACCCCCAAACAAAAAAGTCACACCATGTTAAGTCGGGAGTGTGAGGCAATGACAGCAGTTGTTGATCATCATTTCCACAACGACCAATCCATTGGATTGACACTCTGGTGGTTAAGAATTCGTGGACATCGTGATGGAACTGGGGCGGAGCATGTCCACCTGGTGTATTAAGTTCTCACTGTCTGTCTCCAACTGAGGCATGAGCCAATTTTCTAACATGTCAAGATATTCTGGAATGTGTGTTCACTGAAGAAGAAGGGGTCATAAACTTTAAATTTTGAGACAACACAAAAAGCATTGAGTTTCGGAAAATCAGGGATATGCTAAACGACACCATGGGAAACAGAAAGATTAGCCGATAATGAAAATCCTATTTATTACCAGTGTATTAAATGTTTGGCATATTTAGTTAACTAATTATTTTTATTTTATTTTCAATGACATGTTATGACAACAGCCATATATAATTAAAAGGAAATATTTCTTTTCTTTCAGACCACGTCTGCCTTCTCACATCAGGGACTGTGTTGACTTTTATTTATCTAATTGGAGTACTGTGACTCGAGAATATCAGTTCCTTTCAAGCAGTTCCTACAGAAGTAAGGAGAAAGTAAGATTGAAAGATCTCAAGCAAAATGAATATGAAATTGATTCAGAAATTGAGTACATTGAGGAAAACACTCAAAGGTAATTGAGTTAATGTATGGTTTATTTTGGAATAATTAAAATAATAGTAACTATCAAGACATTATTTTAATTAATTGTTTCAAAGTTTTGTTGGGTAGTTTTACAAATACCTGCACTTAGTATATACATATACCTAGTACCTAGCATGCACCTACATGCTACATTATCTTTCCAAAGAGTAAGAAAAGGCATTTTATGTCAAATCGTTAGCCTATTAATGCATAAAATTTAAAACAAATTTCTGGGATCAGCCCACAAATTTCCTAAAACCGTGCCAAAAACGAGTGGATGCATGAGGACAATATTTCCAACATTCCCCATGACAATTAATGTGCTTATTTTGAATGTAATTGTAACTATAATTCTGAGAACTGGAAGTCATTTCAAACCTAGCGGAGATATTGCACACGATTTGGCGGGAATTGGCATCCGGGCGGCCACCATCTGCCGCACAAAGGGGAAAGAAGGATCCTGTACCATTCAATTGAATTGAATTAGAATTTTTGGATACATTGGAATTGCTCAGACCCTTTATCTTGTGAATATGGGTGTGTGGTTTTTTTTTGGGGGGGGGGTGTAATTCCTAAGTTTGAAATAGAGAAAACACCTGTTTGTACCCTTGAATTTTTGGAAAGTTTGCCTTGAAAACTGCGAATTATACTTGAATTTTATCATAGTCCTAGAGTAGCCACCCTGTCTATGTGTATGTATCTCTATGTATGCATCTGTGTGTGTGTCTGGAATGAGTCGGAACCTGGTATTTATGCCTGACAAAACTGCCCCACCCCCAACCACTGGGGTGAAGGCCTTTTCTTACATTTTAAACAAGAAAGCTGCTGACTTCCCCAGCTATCGAGCAGGAGGCAACCTTGGCAAGAGCATTTACAAACATATAAACACATGAACTTTTGCACAAAGCTTTTCCCATTTTTACAGCTGTGTGCGTTAAAAACCACAGCATGTTTTAATGTTATCCTTTTATCATTACTTTCAGAGATTCTGAAAACTGTAGCAGCTTAAATGAATCTGAGAGTGATGAATTGTTGACAACACTGCTCCATGGAGGTTCATTTTCATCACACATGCAGCATACATTGGATTGCAGACAGGTATATTTTTCCTTTTCAAGATTGAAATCAAAGGGGAGGGGGGGGGGGTCAATGCTTACATGCTTTGAAACTTCAATTGACATATGCATACATAATCTTTGTGTATGATGAGTCAATCAACTCTCGCCCCCCTTAAAAATAAAGCTGTATGAAGTAAGACATATTTGATGCAAAGTAGCGTAAAATGAATGAAGTCTCTACTGGTCAGAAATGGCAAAGTTTGTGTGTACTACATTAAGCGATAAATGAAAGGAGAGAATGGAGGCCAATTTTTATGATGTTTTTAGTCTACTATTCAAGAATTTTGCATGTTTTTGTGTGAAGAGACCTAATATAGACCTTGTTTTTGTTTCCATTTCAGGAGAACTTATTTTCACTATGTCCTTTTTACAAAAATTGTGCTGACAAAAGAACTTTTCCAAAGCCCCCAGAAGAACATATGGGAATTAGGATTCAAGTGGACTGCCTTAAATTTGTGTGAGTTGTGGCAATAATTAAAATAACTCTAAGCTTACACTGGAGAGGGAGATTTTGGATTAGCGTATGTCCTAAGCCCTGTGGTCACAATATATATCAATCCAAAATCTGTCTCTAATAGGAACTAAGATAATATTCATTAGTTGTACCTTTTACTTATAATAATAATAATAATAATAATAATAATAATAATAATAATAATAATAATAATATCGTCTTTATTGAGAGGGCGTGTTTCGGCCTTGCAGGCCGTTCTTACAACAAACCCTTGTACCTGCATCTACTAAATTGGAGAGGCTATCATCAGATTTTGGTACCTTGTTGGAATTTTCTTCCATTCTTCCACAAGAGAATTGAAAAATTCACTGGAGTAGAGCAGATTAGTCTGACTTGCAGCTGGCATTCCAATTAATCCCGAAAATTTCAAATTAAGTTTCATTACAGTGCTCGAGGCAGGCCAATCAAGTTATTCAGTACCAATGTTGATTGATGACTTTTCTGACGCTCTTGGCTAAGATGGGTATGAGTGATTATATGATGAAACTGACAAAGGGACACTCACAAAAAACACTCATGCCCAGATCAGGATTCGAACTCGGGACCTCTGGTGTCTTAGAGTGCTGTGCTAACCACTCTTTCATAGAGGTCAGCAACATCAATGTCATCAAGATATTATTTGGTTGACTTAGATTTGTGAGAAGAAACATTCACATTCAGGCGAGTCGCCTGATAATGTTTGCATGAGCACGTGAACACTCATGTACAGTATATGTTTTAAATTACGTACATATTAAATGCGCACACACACACACACACAGATATATATATATATATATATATATATATATATATATATATATATATATATTTGAAAAAATCCTTCTTTGATGTTCGAGTATATACACACAATTTACTCTGACACGATGTCTTTCACATCTGATAACTTGTTTAGATAGTTGGGTAACACTGACTCCCATGGTGTTCCACGGATCACAATTGCTATGCGTGTTGCATCAAACTGGCAGCAAAGGGGCTGTTGGCTACTATACCCCGAAAATGTTCACTGCGCTGTGCGAATCTGAGCCCTGATGCAAGCAGCAATACTTCCTGCATTTGGCACCAAAGCGCAGCATATACCATTCTCTTTGAGCATATACAAGGCATGTATGTCTATGGCGACTCGAGATGATCTGCGCTACATAATTGCATATGTAGAATTTAATTTTAATTATTTCTCTTGAAGTACATTGTGCGTCGGTGTGTAGCATTTCCACAGTGAGAATTTTATTTTCTGTGTAATATCTAGAGCTCAATTATAGGCTTTGGCTGGTCATCATTCAGGAGCGAGTTCGTGTGCAAATATATCTATTGCAAACAAGACTACTTACTGATTTGCCCGAATAAGTGGCTAAAGAACACACACTAAACATGCACTTTCTTTAGCCACTTATTCGAGCAAATCAATAAGTAATCTTGTTTGCAATAGATACATTTAAAAAATATATAAATATATCTAAAAGAGAATTGTTATTCTTTTTCATCGGACAGTTCTTGTAATTGACCAATTCACTCGAATGAATGGACGTGAAAAGGACACATCCTGGGCGTTTGTTATCATTTGCACATATACAAGCTACTCGCTTCCAAAAGACTGCTTCTGGAACGATTTGTTTCGTGCAATGCATAAGATCAAGGATGGTAAATATGTTTGATTGATTGATTTGGTGTTTTAAGTCTGCTTTATGCACAATAAGACTAATCGGGACTGGACCTACAGTTTTAAGTGGGATCCGAATCACTATGTGCCTTCACCGAGTATCGAACCTGGGACCCCTTGATTACAAGGCGACGACGGGTAAATATGTAAATGATGACCACTGGCGGCTGGCAGCTAGCATGATGGGTAGTGCCAACGTGATCAAGAAATTGAAAAATTTTCGCTACCATATGTCATAGAAATCTAATGAAAGAGGTAGTTTTAATGGAACTTTGTTTACTAAAATTGCAGACAAAAATTCAGAGTTCCTAAGATTGATTTATTTTACTTCGCATTTGTACTACTTTTGGCTAATCGCGAAGATAAGGATGAGTGAACACTCACAAAGAACACCAATGCCCAGGCCGTGATTTGAATCCGCAATCCCTGGCGTCGTAGCATGCTGGTCGGAGGTTGGCCAGAGTTTCTAGGAAATAAATGCGACTATTAAAATTTCGATGCCTATCACCTTTACCATTTTTTTTTAATATTTTTAAATAGAATTGATGTTTAAATCTGGCGTGGGACAGCCAAGTTGTTTAACTTTTAATTTAATATTGTATAGTACCTTGGAAAACGGTCTATGTAATAATGCTCTAATCTGACTCATCTTTACTAACTAACCTTCCTTTCACACACCATCGGACACTTTCACTTCACTAAAAAGAAAAACACTGAACAATTAGAGACACCGAGTCGATCACGGTATTCTCGCCTTGCTTTGTTTATAATTTGCAACCCCAGCACGGCAGACGTTACATCAACAATCGGTGTTACTAACAACTGAAATATGATTATCTGCAAAATGAACTGTAGATCTACAATTTTTAGAATTCAATGCAAGAAATTTAATTATATCTCCAACTGAAATTCTTATACTGATAGATTTTCTGTGTGATTTTTTACAAATATTAAAGTAAAATATCCCCTGGTGATGCGAATTCCCTTTGATATTTAAGCAATTCTTTTGTACAGAAAATGTCTTCAATGTTGTCAATGTCAGTTGCAACACATGAGTGTCTGTGTGCGTGAGAGCAAGGGATATATATTTTCTTAAGGAAGAAATCGATAACAAAAATAAGTCTGGATGGCTCTTTAGCCGCTTCTATCTAAATGGTTATATAAATTTGGGGAAGATATTACGTTCGTTCTTGCCAAGTATGCAAGAAAGTATCTTTCTCACGAATTACTTCTCCAACGAGTATTGCTGGATCCCGTGGCTCGTTAGCACATCGCGCTGCGATGCTAGGGGTCCCGGGTTCAAATCCCGCTCGGGCATGGTTGTTTGTAAATGTCCATTCATCAATTTCATAATTTTCATCCCTCATCCCCATTTTCGCAAATTAGCCAAGAGGCACAAAAACGCGAAGTAAAATAAAACAAATCAATCAATCAATCAATCCAACGAGTATTACAAATCGGTCAGGATTAGTCACTTCTCTGTGAAGTTTGCAACTATGTCAACACAATGCGAAAGCTCTCGCATCGTGCCACCCGAAAAGGGGCACGGCTTGTTGTCTTATGGCTACCACCTCCTCGCTCGTTAAGTGCGGAGACTTTTTCATGCCTCCGCGCATGCCTCTGTGCACAGGCCAGACTATGCTGGCCCAGAGCAAGAGTAGAAAAGCTGGGGATGCGGTGCAGGAATTGAGGCAGCCGTAAGCTCGAACACATATGAGATTCGAATCTCCCCGTTCGTAAATATATTAATTTAACTATATTTTGGCAAAGCAAGTGCTTTTTCTTTTTCTGAAGGCAGAGCCATGGCACAGCGGCTCTCTCCTTAGAGCCTCCGCTGATGACAACGATGAACAGATGTTACTATACACTTTAAATTAGTGGTTCCCAAAGTGTGTGCCGCGGCACCCTGGGGCACCCTGATAAACGTCCAGGGACACTGGTTGACTTACAGGGGCACTGCAAAATATTCCAATATTTTCACTGAATTGTTAGTCAGTGCTATGAATGTTTCAAATATGTGCTTATTTAGTACATTTTTACATATGAAATGTTTCTGAATTTGAAATACATGTTTAATTTTTAATAAGGCATTCAATCTTACAAGTAACTGAGCATTGCAAGTGCTAGAGAGGACTACATTCTGGGTGCCGTGGAAAAATCTTGAAACACTAAGGGTGCCGTGAAGAAAAGAAATTTGGGAACACTTGCTTTAAATGGTAGAAAATCAATCTCTCTGAACCATGGCAAAATGATGCTAGGAGGAAAAATACGAAACACGAGGGAAGAAGGAATATGAGCAATGTCACATTGACTGACAGGTGACATTCTGTATAATACCCAAATATCTTAATACACAAAATATTTTTTCTGGACTAGACGTGTCCTCCCTCTGTCCCGATAATGATGCACGTGCTTTCAATGCTGAATGAATGTCGTTGGTTAACATATGATCGGTGTAATAGAAAATAGATTGCGAAGTATGGTAGTCTTGCGTTGTACATACCTGAGGTTGCTTGTTATACTAATTAGATTGCACTAGCGATTACTAATTGTAAATTACGTAATTAAAAGGGTGTTAATTGAATAAAAAAATTTGTATTACTTCAAATATAGTGTTATTTTGGGGGGAAATTATTGAAAATAATTTGAACTGGTTATTCTTACGTTTTCAATTGAAGATTAAGTTACAAGGGAGAGGAGTAAATATCCATTGAGTATTGAAAAATTATTGTGAACATCCATATGTGAACCGCACACGATGCCACTGTCCATATTGTAACTTAAAAGTTCCTTTGCCAAACTGTTAATTATGAGCTTGTGAATGGTTGGCTACATCCTTGATTCTGCCAACAATCTTGAGAGACAGTTTGCAACATTGCGTTTTCATGTTGATTACACACATAACATAGACAGTAGACATACCAGTCAATATTTCAATATGCAGTTATAACAAAAATCTTCCAATACAATAGAATTATTATGTGTCATGTGCAACTAAACCTTGGCATTGATGATCACTTATATACATACATAAAAAATATTGCACTATTAGTATTTCAGTAACTACCAGAACTAAAAATATAAATTTTGGTGTACTTACAGGCCTACCGAATAGTAACTCAATGCAACATAAATTAGCTCGATCAGCCTGTCTGCCCATGATAAACAATTATCAATCTAAAGTGATCTGTCAGTATATCAAAATCTTGTAAATGTAAAGTTCCCCAATTATCTAAATTTAATAACCTCACTAACAAAGTTAATGTAATGTAACTTTTTTATTGTCCCACTCTTCTGTATATTAAAGATAAAGAGATTTATCACATCTTATCATAAAAAATTGAATCCACCAAATATTTGTGTATCAGGGAAGTAGCTCTATGGATAGGGGAATTAGATGATTTCTAACCCAGAACATTAACCTGCTGTTACTCGCAGGTGAGCGTGGCAGTCACTTTCATTTTCAAATGCTTGTAATTCAAGCTTCGTGGAAATGTGAGAGCCAAGTTCTTGTCTACCTTCCTTTCTGAGTATCCCCTTCAATAAAATACCACATTCCAAAATATTAGTCATTGCTAACACTCTGTGTTGTGTCGGAGGTGTGAGAAAAAGGGAGCACTGTGCTCATCCAAGAGCAACTAACTGTATTTTCACCTGGAAATGAGTTACAATAGATTTAATTTGCTTCTTAAAGGAAGGAAGTGAAGCTTAAAATGTGTATTGTTCACAAACAGAATACACATATATTGCATAAAATTCCTGATCTCTTGAGTAAATGCATGACAGATCCGACCATGAGTAGCGCTGAGTAAGTAGACTGGAAGAAAATGGGGAATTATGGAATGTAGGATGATGCCTTCTCCCATATTTCATAGCTGATACAACAAATGCCAACATTCTAGCAACATCCAAGCTGATCTATCTCTCATCTATGTGACTGCCACTTTATTAGGTATAATTCTTCACTCCAGAGATTATGTTTTTCTAAGAATTACATAACACTAACTGGTGCTTGGTATTGATCATACTGACATTAGCTTATGTGCCATGTTGTAGCTATGTGCAACTGCTACCAGAAGCAGTTGGGAAACATTTTTCTATGTTATATCTGAGAACAGGCTATTGTTATTAACAGTGGCGGCGATTGGGTCTCAAAACTGGGGAGGGGTGCCAAAACTAGGGGGGCAAAAACAGTATATTTCCCTTTGTAGATAAGATTTAGCATAGTGCGGGGGTAAAAGTGGCAAAAATTGGAGGGGCAACTGCCCCTCCTTGCCCCCCCCCCCCAAATCACTGCCACTGCTTATTAATTATTATCAATAGCTAGTTCTGTGAGCACATGGGGTTCAGTTGCCCAAGGTTCCAAGGCAAGAAAAGATTGGAACAGTTTACTTGGAATTGCTGACAAGATTACAATAATCTGTTAGGAGGAAAACATCTGAACTCAAGTCTGGGAAGTGGATTCTCGACCATGACAATACTGCTCCACATGATTGCATAAATTTTACGAGTTCCTGGATCGGAAATCACAAAAATGACCACCATGTTCACCTGATTTAGTCTCCTGCAGTTTTTGTCTCTTTCCGAAATTAAGAAATGTCCTAAAGGGACAAAGATTTGCTGTCATTCCTGACATCTAATGCAATGTGACATTACTGTGAGCTATTCCAGAAAACGATTTGCAACACTGTTTCCAGCAGTGGCACCATCATCTAATGAAGTGCATAGCTTCACAAGAAGAGTATCTTGAAGGCGACAGCAGCTGCTAGTGCAGATGTAAGCAAATTTTGGGAATTAAATTGTCACACATTGTACTAAGTTGATGCTTCTTCCAGTTTCTGGTGTTTATATACTTTTTAATGTAAGTTTTTCTTTGTTTCTTCATAGGTTGGAACCAGAAATTGAGCCAATTTTTTTCTCCATGGCTCTTTATGATGTAAAAGAAAGGAAGAAAATATCAGAAAATTTTTATTTTGATATGAACTCACCATCAATTCAGGAGATGCTATCAGACTATACTCCTTGTGTTGATATTAGTTCTCTGAGTCACAGTTGCATCTTTAATATAACATATCCTAATCCTGATATATTTGTGGTTGTTAGATTAGAGAAAGTTCCACAAACAGACATGAATGATAGCACAAAAGCATATGTAAAGAAAAATAAGGTAAGATAGTATCGTGGGTAAACTGATTATAGTCATCTGAGAGAGAAGTTGTAATGAATAGTGCTGAGGAACAACAACAATATCTTCATTGAAAAATTTAACTTTTATAACACTATGCATTAGATAGATTTAAACTTTTCTTTAAAAATAAAAAAAATATTGTCAAAAATATTATAGAGGATTATTTCTTTCTGAAAAGTATTAATGATATATGCTGTTGTTCTATATCTGGTCGAGGCTCATAGTGGTTTAGATCCCACTTTAAACTGTAGGCCCAGTACCAATTAGTCTTTCTGTGCATAAAGTGGACTTAAAACAAAAACTCAAAAGCTATATGCTGTTCCTGTTATTCTATGAATTCAACGATTATTGTGCATGAACAGTTTAATAAGTGTATGTTAAAGGTAGTTATAATCATACTATACCCACTTGTAACACTATAGCTCTTTTCAGTTCTTACGTCATGCGCTCAAGAAGCTGGCAGGGGAAGTGGGGAGCGGGGAACATGCCACTGACCAACCGGAGAACAGACCACCTAACGGTGGAGCCGAGAGTTACGCAGTTGCGGGAGGAAGCTGCAGCGCTAACTTCGTTCTGCACGTTGCTGTGTTGCCAATTCACCGCGTTGCTGATGGTGTTTTGCCCCAGTGTTGATTCCTGTTTGTTATGAGCGGAATGTAGGAATAACATACGTGGGAGTAATTGTTGTCGAGTTGTGTATTGCCTAACTGCATTGTTTCTTCGATAAACGTGTATGTGGCATGTGATATGATGTTTATTTGTACTCTCGTTGTTCCATAGGGAGCTTTGTGCTTATTAACGCAGTAAGTATCGTACAATGGCGAACAGGAAAGAGGTAGTTTGTAGCCAATGCAGGAAAATAATCAATCATGGATATTTTCAAAAGGAAACAGAAAACAGTGGTCCCTTGGTAAGTGTGCACAAAGTGCAACATAGAGTGTTGGAAGCTTGTGGAGTGAGTACGCGAACTGTGCAGCGTATTGTTAGGGAAGGCAAAGACAGACTTGAGGCGTCGGGTTCCATGTCATTTGAATTACCGCGCAAACGAATCAAAAGGAACAGTATCACAAAGGCAATAGACGGTTGCGATAAAGATATAATAAGAAGAATTATCCTCGGGTATTATGTAAAGGGTGAATATCCAACACTGAACAAGCTACGCGTTGATTTGCAAACACAAATAAGCTTTCAGTGGGGAGTTTCGTCGTTGTGGAGGATACTGAAGTATATGGGGTTCAAGTACAAAAAGAGCAACGACGGTAGACAATTTCTGATGGAGAGAGCCGATATAGTTACAGCCAGAGTAACGTTTTTTGCAAAAAATGCATCTTCTAAAAAATAAGGAACCTTTGCCCTATATAGGTATTTCATTTAGATGAAACGTACATACATCAGAATTACGCTCCAACGAAAATCTGGCAAAATAAAGAGGGTACAGGGGGTTTAAAAGTGCCCGTGGGTAAAGGTGGGCGCATTATTGTTTGTCACGTAGGTTCCAGTCACACTGGTTTTCTATAGGAATGTAAATAAGTTTTCAGTGGTTTTTGCAGTTTTTAGATACGCTTGACGAAAGGAACATCAAAGATGCAGTGATTGTAATGGACAATGCTAGCTAACATTCGGTACAGTTGGAAAGAATTCCTACAACGTATACACTTGATATCATACACTTATCGATATTCTACTGACCACAAGATGGGGATAATACGCATTCTCAGGCCAAAAGCGAACAATGGGACGTCGGTATTTCATGGTTCTTTCGATTTCAACTCGCCTTTCCCGCTACTCTGGCACTGCAGTCTCTTTCTCTAACCGGCCTGTCTCGTTGCGCTGGATAGGTCGTTTCCCCGCTCTCCACTTCCCCTGCCAGCTTCTAGAGCGCACGCTGTAACAATTGAAAAGAGCTATAGTTTACTCAGAAATTTATTTGATAGTGTTGTATTAATAAAGAACATTGCAGTTTCTATGCTGAGAATTTTATTACAACTTACTTGGATGAACACGAATCCTGAACAAACATCAACAGAAAGAAATTGAACATCGATAAGCATGCCAGCTTTACTCAGACTATAAATTATGTAGTATATCAATACATGACCCTGATTCACTTTATGTATGGTTTATTGACAATACACCTTACGTATAGGAAGCTGAATGAAACCAAACCACCATGCACCTTCAACAGGTATCAAACCCTTGATTACAAGGCAATGACATTACCATTACACCATCATAGAGGCATGTGAAATATATTGAGTTCAATTATTATGACATTATAAATATTATCCATGTGATTTAAACATACATAATATAACACAATGGTGAGGTATCATTGTACATTGTATAACTGACATTAAAATCGATACCAAGAATATTCTTGTCTTGTGATGCAGCTATAGCACCTAACTTCTCACAAATGCCAAACATGTATTTCCCAATTTTGAAAATGGTCCTTCACATATGTACTAGTAAAAATCACTCATATACAATAACTAATTTTAAGCAATACGTATGCATTTTATGTTCCACTTACAAAAATGGTTGAATTGTGAGTAGAGCGATAAAGAAAATTTTGACACAGCATTTACTCTTTTTGCTTGTTTGATCCCACTCTCCCTTGTCCTTGGTGCAATTGTGGGTCCTGGGCAAATTGCCCCCATTCTCCTCTCTGCCCTCGGCAGCCCTGGTCTTAAGATAGACACAATTATGTTTCCTCATTATTGAAAAAAATGCTTGTTCATGTTAATGAATATTGTCACAATGAAGTTAATTGCTCCATTTATTACTGTATATAGAAATACAAGCATATTCATAAATGTTATCTATTGTGTGTGTGTGATATATTTTCTTTTCAGAATCCTGAAAAAGCAAAGGCAAATGCTGAAGCATTTTGCAAACGACTTGGGAAGTTCAGAATGCCTTTTGCATGGAATGCTGTGTGTTTATCAGACGTTATACAAAGAACTGTGAGCCAGAGACACAATCTAGAATGCATTGGTATGACAACATAGTGTTTATGTATAAAATTAATTAAACATGGCTGACAAAGATTTCCTAATGCTGTGGTTTATAATCAATGGGTCTCTGATTAAATTTCTGCTTGTGTTGCACAGTGGGTTCTGATCCTAATTAAAACTGTAAGTGGAAACACTCAGTCAAGAGTGGTGGCACCAGAAAAAATGAGTGGAGAGGCATGGGGTGTTCAAAAATACAAAAATGTGTACAGGAGCATTTATTTCTCTAGTTTTTCTTGTTTGCTGGAGCATAGTAAGAGGGCTGACTGGCATCTGTTCCCCCTGCTCCTATCTGACACAGCCACTCTTGGACAAGAAAAATGTGAAAGAAGAGAGCATATGTTACCTTCAGCAACTAAATAAGCACAATATGTTGAAACTTCCTTTGAGGGTCAATATCTGGCAATCAACATTTTTGTTGGATTCTGAATTCCATGGCCAATTTGTTGTGGTCTAGTTGGTAGTGTGTCTGACCACCACGTGGGAAACCGGGGTTCGATTCCCAGGTTGGAATTTTTTCTGCCTTGTCTTTGCATAAATTGGCTATGGGGCTCACCCAGCCTCAAATAAATGGGTACCTGCGGGAGGGGGGTAAGGCAGCCTGAGCATGGTGCTGTTCACATCACCTCCAACATGGCTTAGATTGATAGAATATGTGGGGCCCTACCCTCACCCCCCCTATATCATAGGCATGCCCCCCTAATCATGGATGTTCGCATGTTTTTTCCACAAAGGGATAAACAAGGTATTTTTCCATGGGGCATATTACCCGATAATAGTGTTGCCCCCTCAATAAAGACCACTTGAATTTGGAATTATCGCATAATAATTAACGTAAATTACTATGACTGAAATCAAATTATACGTGTAAAATATATACTTTTCGGTTGACATTCGTTTTTGGAAGGGGAGATGTGGCCATTCTTGCCCCCTTCCAGACGTTCCGTGCCCCTATATTATTATACTTTCACTTACAAATTTAGTGTAGAGCAATCTTATTGCTGTTATTAAACGATATTATACTTTTAAAGAAAGTGAAGTATTTTCAAGCCAATGAAAGTTCGAAGCAACTACGGGGAAGAGGGCATTGCCTTTTCCCAACCTTGGACGGAAATCAATTCTAGGAGGTCAAACATTAAGTTAAGGAATGCAATACTAGAAGAATCTAAGAGTAGCAGGACAAAATAATACTGAAGATGGAATTAGTTTTTACGTCTTTCTTGCATTATTTCTTCCAGATGGCCAGGAGCACCTGCAGTTGGGCAATTGCCCCCTCGACTTCAATTTTATACAAATAAAAATTCAAACTGTAAAATTTTCTTGCTCGCTTTGCTCACAATATTTGCTTTTCTTACAGTCTAGTCAAGTTCAGAGCAGTAGTATAGGGGCTGCAAGAGTTGTCCCTCTTCGCCGAAAAATTGTAAACGAGAATGCCATGGCATCCCATGAAATATTTTGCAGGCTATTAAATCAATACCGTTTTCAATTTATATAAATTTGTATTGAAAAGTTTTCTTGCTGGCTTTGCTCGCAGTATGTTTCTTTTCTGTAATGCATTGTGAATTGCCAGAGGGACAAATAAGAACAACTAAGTACTTCAGACAGTTGCTGCCATAACAGTTGGGTATGGAGGAAAAGGAGCGCACACATTTCAAAGACAATTTATATCATTTCTGCATTTGGTTTGTTATGGGGCAATGAATTGATTATGTAATGTATTTTAATAATATGTTTTATATATATATTATTTGCATACACACACACACATATACCCATCAATGCAATAAAACTAAAATAGTGAGATAAAATGAGATTTTCCTTTCCCGACTGAACTTTCATCAATCCTTTTGCCCCCCCTAATCAGAGGGTGCTGCGCATGCCTACACCCTATATATACCTCATGGTATGGTGCAAGTGCACTGTGGCCATGTGGTCTAAGGCATCAGGCTTTGGGCTCCGGCTACAGGATGCAAACAGGTTCAAGTCTCCTGGGGGGAAGAGTAACTATGGTGCGTACTGAAATTCGTGATCAACTTTTTATTTCAGACGTAAATGTTCACGTAGAGTGATACACTGTATAAGACAGTTAGAACCATCTATTGTGACAACATACACTTGAAAGTGTCGTGATCGGCACAGTACGTATGCGCATTAGCGAGTAGCGAGTAATGGCTCCATTTGACACGTCGTTTTGCCAGTGTGCAGTAATTGAATTTCTGTTGAAGGAAGGTGCATCGGCATCAGATATCCACCGCCGATTGCAGGAAGTGTATGGTGATCAGTGTATGGCTGCCAGTAGCATCAGGCGATGGATAAAACATTTTAGAGGTGGAATCACAGACATCAGTAATCTCCCTCGCACAGGCCGCCCGAGAACTGCCCCGAACAACAGGAACGTGGCTCGCGCCAGGAAATCATCCAGGTGAACAGGCGTGTTTCTCACTCCTGGGGAAACAATCAATGCATCTCACTACGTGCGCACTTTGAGAAAACTTCGTCGTGCTATTCGTGAAAAACGTCCTGGCAGGGATAGTGTTATCCTCCAACACGACAATGCCAAGCCGCACACAGCACAGCTAACAAGGGATGAAGTTGCCAGATTTGGGTGGGAACTCCTTCGACATCCTCCCTACAGTCCAGATCTGGCTCCTTCTGACTTTCACTTGTTTTCTTTTCTGAAAGAACACATGCGGGAAAACAGATATGACACCAACAAGGAAGTGGAACTTGCTGGTAGGAGAATACTCAGACGTGCCCGAACGGAGTTCTACAACAGAGGAATTTTCAAACTTCCAGAACGTTGGCAAAAATGTGTCGATTTAGATGGTGATTATGTTGAAGACTAATAAAGGTATGTACTTTAACAGGCATATATTAGATTATTTTTTGTACAGTTTACTTCCTTCTTGTAACTTATTGATCACGACTTTCAGTACGCACGATACTTTTCTCCTGAAATTTTGGCCTGTGTATGGGACCGGTGGCCACCCACCATCATGAGGAAATTGGGGAGCTACAAGTGAGTAGTGTAACCTGGTCATGGAAACCTACATTAATGACTTGGTGTTCATCATGCTGACCATGTGTCACCCCATATCTGGTTGTATGATCTCGACAGGTGGGAGTGGGGCCAGCAGTTGATAGGTATACCCTGGCCCTCATGGGCTGTTGTGCCGCAGGTTATTATTATTATTATTATTATTAATTTGTTATGATGCTGGATCAGCATCAAATTATTGTATTTTGATTGGAAGAAAACATCATTGATCATTAGATTTAGTGGAGAAATTCTCCAAATAAAAAGAAAAACGTTATTTTTTTCGCATGGTTTTTCTCAAATATTTAGTCATTTTCTTTCTTAATATTCATTCTTGATTATAGGTTAGGATAGCATGATATAAAAACTTGTGCTTCTAGGTTTGAATATGAGAAAAGTAGTGGGCATTTCATTGTGGTTATTCCTTCATGAAATCACCATTATCCTTGTCATTTCAATTAATTCAGAGAGGCAGAAAAGTTAGGTAAAGTAACTAAAATATACTCTCAGATAAATTATTCTTGATTACATCTGAAAGTTCCATTTTAATGATTGAAATAACTCAATTTAATTTAAGATCGATTCTAATTGTATCTGCTTTGTAGGTAAAAGGCTTCAAATTTTGGGTTAAAATTCACACTTGAATAAAGTAAAGAAGTGTTTATGCAGATACTTATGCTTTGAAAGTTAGTCCTGACCTTGTGCTAAAGTGAATTTTTGCTCATGCAGTACTTGGTCTACAGATTTACGTACCTTAATATTGTAAAATATTTTATACAATATACTAGCTTCATTTTTCATAGTAGTGCCTCAGGTGCTATATATGGCTCTTAAATTGGCACACTGTCACTCAAAATTGCTGGCTCATGGCCAACTGATTTCCTAGTAAAAGTATCCAAAGGGATTTGAATCTTTTCGTTACTGCTAATCATATTACACCAGTATATTGGCTTCTTTATTTTTTTTTATATTGCCTAATGTACATTATGTTTGTAACCCTTTCGGTTAATTGCAATAGAAAAGATGAAAGATGAGTAGATGAAAGGGACAACACAAGGGAACATCTATGTCTAACTGAGACTTGAACCAAGAAACTTTGGTGGTGAGTTGAACACCAAGGGGACATTATACACAGATCATACAAGATAGAACACGTTTTTGAACCGAAAGTTCTATAAAAATTGTAATTTAGAAGTAAGTGCATTTTAATTTGATGATTTAATATTATGTATTGTGTTTAAAATAGATTTCTGAAAATATGTTCCATAACATTACAGGAACTGAAGTTCCACTGCAAAATAGAAACCCCATGAAGGCAGGAGTGAATGATGGTTTAGATAATATTCTGAGAAATTTTAAACCATGTGTGATGCACTTCAATGAGTTTTACAAACAGGTAAGTTTTATTTATGCAGCTAGATTATTTATATATATTCTCAGACTAATTCGCTGTTGCTGCAAGTGTGACATATGATAACTTGATTCAAGGTTGCCGCAAGCTTAAAGGATGCAAATCAAGCTCGAAGCAAGCTGTTCACTTGACATGACATACACTTTTTAACTTCGCAGTTTTTAACTTCGAAGCAAGCTTGCGTACTGTGCTATCTGAGACTCTGTAACTTAGTCTTACATCAAAACAATTCTGTTACCTCAAATGAGTACATTGAATTTTTACCTGTTTTCAAATTATATATACTTTGCGTACATCTAATCATTGCTATGAGGGTACTTACAGAAGCAATGAGCTTGATCTATACTTAGTGATCCAATTGTAAAATAATTTGTATAATCTATAGTGCATTCCTATGTGTATGTAAGTGCCAATTTTTGCCACTAACTTGCCTATCACTATTTCTGCTATGCAGAGATGGAGTGGTGCTAAGTGCAGACTGTACATGAAAATGGAGATGTAACAGCTCTGCACAAGATGGGGTTACAACCTAAGGGCATTCATTAGGACATGGTGATGAATATGAAGGGCAGGATGGGTATTGGTATTTAAGTGCAGAAGAGTAACTTCACCCAGGCAGGCTGGTGGAAGTGATGACACAGGAAAATGTGAACAAAATACACAAAGTGATTTTGGCAGACACATCAGCAAGGAAATGCAGATGTTGAAATAGACAGTGGAGTGCATTGACCAAAGAAGATTTCTGTGTTTTAGGTTCTTACATTGCTGACCAACGACCAAAACCTGACAAGGGGCATGATGTTGGAATGAAATCTGATTTGGTTTGTGATGAATCCAGATGGATTTGTGGACCAATTTCTGACTGTTGATGGAACCTGGTGTCCATTATTTCACTCCGGAGATGAAACAGCAACGAAATTATACCAGTTCTTCTGCCCCCAAAATGAAAATTTTGTAAAGTGATGATGACAGTATTCTGTGTAGCAAAGGGTCAAACCAGCACTGGAGAGTATTATGCTTTGCTTGCATGCTTTATTGATTATTTGGTTTATTTTACTTCACTTTTCTGACACTTTTGGCTAATCGCAAAGATGATAATGAGTGATGAAATTGATGAAGGGACACTCACAAAGAATACCCATGGCCAGGCTGCGATGCAAACCCGGGACCTCTATTATCATAGCGTTCTGTGCTAACCACTCCACAGAGGCTGGCTATTATGCTGTTTTGTTGAAGAAGTTATGAAATACTGTACTTTGAAGCAGTGGTGTATTCTCCCATGTTACCTGCTTAACTGCTGGTAAATCAATTTTTTCATATATATAAAAATTGATGGAAAATTTGAAATTGTCGGATTTCTGTTCTTGTTTTACTTGTATTCCTTCATTGGTGTATTATTTCTATTATATATAATAAATAAGAATAGTTGTGGTGAACCGGGTCAAATTTTCAGATTACATCACTGCTTTGAAGGGCAAGCACTGTGGGAATTGTCTATGGAGGGACATTTATCCATCATGACAATGTTTACATGTAACTTGTTGCCATGGTTGCCATCCATTAATGATGGTTTCAATTACTGGATCACCACCTGTATTCACTGGATCTGGCACTGTTGGGCTACGATGCCTTCCCTAACCTTAAAAAAATCATTGTTTGGGGAGCATTCTGACTGTGATGATGGTGTCATTGATGTTACGGATGTCTTCTTTAATAACCTTGAGGAAAGCTACTTTGAGACCAGGATCTGAGCACTTCAGAAGTGCTGGTGAAATTATGTAGATGAGTAGGCTACACATTTGGTCTTATGGGTTTTTTTCTGAGTGATGCTCAGGATTTATGGTACATGCTTTGTATATATTGAAATGTAAATACCTATTAGTTTTTGTATCATGATAGAATTATAATGACAAGAATTTCAAACTATTGTATTTCTGCCATATTTCTCTGTACTGTACTGAAGTAATGAATGATGTTTTCCAAACCTATGGAATTAGGTTAATGAAAATTATTATTATTATTATTATTATTATTATTATTATTATTGCACAGTTCTTATTTTCAAAAATGTGTTGCAGTCTATTCAAAGGTTTATTGAAAAATTTTCATTTCATAATATTATATTGGTTTCATGATTTAGAATTCAATTTTACTGTTACTGAAACATCCATGTATTTAATTGCAGGATGATGAACAATTGTCTGACGATGATTTACTGAAAAACCTGATTGATATTCAACGACCTTACACACTTCCATCTCCTCTGAGAAAGAAACGTTCTATTCTTCCAGGATCATTAGAGCTATGCTTTTCTCCATGTTCAACAGAATCTAAGAATTGTCTAAGTCCAGAAATGGAACAGATTTTTCCTTACTGTGGTAAGGAAATTGCATGTTATATTAAATGTCATTTTATATAAATGCTTTATAGTAATGTAATGCTTAATTCAATCAGTTTTTAAAGTACCATAATATTAGGATAAATTCAAGCCTACTGAGATGAATGCATTAGAGCATTTATTAAGTTATTTGTTCATAATAATAGGTTCTACTAATTAAGAAGTATTAAAAGAGACAGTAGATGTTAAATGAATTGTTAACACAGTGTGGCCATACATTTAAGTTCTTAGTTTTACTCATTTTATAATTAAAAACTAAATATGCTGACCAAGGCAGTAATTTATTTTATTAAAAACATAAACTAACGTAACGTTTCAACCTTCTAGCAAGGTCTTCTTCAGACTCTGTATCAAGTACAAAAGTAACCAGATACAACAAAAGGGCATTATATATACACAAACATTACTCCCTCCAGACTATTTAGAAAGTTGTTTGGAACTTTCTAGCAGATGACTTTCACTTGCCAACTTTACTTTCACCTAAAAGGCTAAACACAATTACTTCCATATAGAATGTGGTTGGACTTTTAATCTCACGCTCTTTTCCCTTCATTTTTCTTCCTTCTCCTCTCCTCTTTCTCTCTTGTCCTTTCCACTCTTTCCAACATCTTCTTCCATTCTTTGTTTAACTTCAGTCCCCCATTCCAGTTCATTGTGTCTTCTTCACCTTTCTTCTCTATTTCCTTGGCTTCCTTCCATTTTCTCACTAGCATTTTCAGCTGGAAAAGAATGGCTATGAGAAGCAGGATAGACTGGACATAAACAGAAGAAGTAAGAAAATGGGCAGGGGAGAATTGGAAGAGAAAGAAAAAGAGGAGAGAAGGTTTGGAATAAGGAGTATGGGGAAGACCACAGAAAAGATATGCAAAGTGCTTAGGAAAGCGGGAATTAAAACTTACAGGAAGGGAGGGAGACGCATCTTAGGAATAGCGAGGAATGCTAACAAGAAAAAGGAAAACAGAGAAAAGGAAGAGGAAGGGATTATCTACGAAGTGAAATGTAAAGAATGTCAGTGTGTGTACATAGGAGAAACGGAAAAAAAGGCTGAAAGACAGGTTGAAACAACATAGGGATGATGTACGACTTAAGAGAGAGAGAAATGCAATATTTAAACACACGAGAGAGACAGGACATGACATAGAGTGGAATGAGGCTAAGCAGATAGGAAGGGAGAAGAGAATGCTAGTGAGAAAATGGAAGGAAGCCAAGGAAATAGAGAAGAAAGGTGAAGAAGACACAATGAACTGGAATGGGGGACTGAAGTTAAACAAAGAATTGAAGAAGATGTTGGAAAGAGTGGAAAGGACAAGAGAGAAAGAGGAGAGGAGAAGGAAGAAAAATGAAGGGAAAAGAGCGTGAGATTAAAAGTCCAACCACATTCTATATGGAAGTAATTGTGTTTAGCCTTTTAGGTGAAAGTAAAGTTGGCAAGTGAAAGTCTATCTGCTAGAAAGTTCCAAACAACTTTCTAAATAGTCTGGAGGGAGTAATGTTTGTGTATATATAATGCCCTTTTGTTGTATCTGGTTACTTTTGTACTTGATACAGAGTCTGAAGAAGACCTTGCTAGAAGGTTGAAACATTACGTTAGTTTATGTTTTTAATAAAATAAATTACTGCCTTGGTCAGCATATTTAGTTTTTCATAATCATAGAAACAAGGCTTAATGGTGTTATCATTTTATAATTGTTTACAAATTTAAAAGATCCCAATTCTATTTCATAGTTCTGACATGAAAATTTCTCTGAACATTCCACCATTAAAATCTGCTAGATAGCTGTAGAAATGAACTCTGGGCACAAGAACCATCACAGCTGGAAACATTGTTCTGACACCATCTTTTCTTATTATATGTTGCTCTTCTGCCTCTGTAGTCTAACCACGATGATGATGTGAATGATGATTGGACAAGATCAATGAAGGAATAATCACAAAGGAACATCCATGCCTAGGCTGTGATATGAACTTCTAGTGGCAAAGTCAAAATCCGAACTAGGTTCTAGTTTCTTCTCATCTCTTTAATTCTACGCATGTAGTTTTAACACATGAGTTCTTTCTTTTACTTTTCTTTTTACTTCTTTATTATTCATCCTGATGAAGGAAATACAATTTCCTCAAGAGGTGGTGTTGCTGGTGGTGCCTTTTAACGCAGGTTGAAAATATTTATTTTTGGTGGTCATAATTTATGTCAGTAAAATGTTGTGTTGTGTCTTGCTCCTTTGAAACACTTTGTTGATTATTGCTAATTAGACAATAGTAAGAGAAGAATGTATAGGCAAAACATTCCTTTTAGCAATAATTCACTTTGTTTAGTTGTTGTAAATTTAAGTATTTTTGTACTTGAAAAGGTGACTAATGATGAAAAAATATATCTTCCAGATGAGAAAGCTAGGCCAACAAAGGAAGTGCTCGAGTTTCCTCAGAAAGAAATTCTTGTTCCACATTTTTTGTACAGAAATTTTTTGTACGTTTATCCTAAAGGACTGAGCATGAGTGGAAAACATGGTGAGAATATATTGTATTTTAATTATTATTATTATGGGAAAAATACCCATCAAAACGTTTGTTTTGAGTTTACTAACTCCACTGAAAGAGGTTAGGGATTGTAATAGGTGCATGAAACCAAAAGTTCTCAGGTACTCTTTTTATTTGTTTCTTTGTGATTTTCATATCTGACATCAGTACATATGGCCATCTCTACAACGAACTGACCTCCTCCTTTAATAAAGATGAATTTGATTAGTTGTTCTTTGCAGACAACACTTGACAATCATGCACTTATATTAAACTTTTTCATATCTGTGATCATTGGACATCCTCTTAACTTAACTTTGCATGTGTGTGCTTAGTTTCTTAATGCTATTGAATCAAAGAAGTAAATTTTTCTTTTTATTTGCCATATAGGAAGTGGTAAAAACATTGCTGTGAAAATTCAACTTATGAAAGAACACACTCCTTTGCCTCTGATCTTTGGAAAATCATCATGCAGTCAGTTCACTACAGAAATGTTTACTGTTGTTTCACATCATGCTAAGTAAGTGACAAATTAAGTGTAGAATAGAAATATTATAATAGAAATATAAAAACACTTTAGTTTTAAATTTCTATATGTTTACTTGACTGGTTTTGTTATTGAGTTCTTGAATTGTAATTTAATCAGAATTTGCTAAATCTCTTGAATAGTGATTACATACATTTAGGGTTGCCAC
Source organism: Lepisma saccharinum (assembly GCF_977018435.1). NCBI lineage: Eukaryota > Metazoa > Arthropoda > Insecta > Zygentoma > Lepismatidae > Lepisma > Lepisma saccharinum. The sequence continues at coordinate 23,685,960 of NC_139230.1, read as the reverse complement.
TATTCTCTTTATTATTCAGATTTCCTAGGCTGCCTATGTTCAATTGAATATTTCAACACTGGAAATGATTTCCTGAGTTCAAAAATTATAGAACCCATAATTTTTGTATTAGCATCTTCATCATTAATTTTTTTCTGAAATAAAATGTTTTTAATGATTATAGATAATTGTAATTTCTGTAGAATATTTGGGCTTAATTATCTGGTTGAATTGTGTTAAATTTATGAAGCTGCAGCTTTTTGTAAGCAAATGATGGAAAAAATATTTACTGTATGTATATTTTTACAAATAATTCTATTTTAAACATTTAATAATTTGACTACATTACTATGCTTTTATATGTACATATTGGGTTTATCATGAGGAAATCTTATTCAAACTATCATATAATTATTTTATCATTATCTTCAATTAATAAGTACTTTTGCAATGTAAAATGTGTAATGCAAAAAGCATGGACGTAAATAGGTTTTATTTGCAGAAGAGTGCAATGCAAGGTTAGTGTAAAAGAGGGACAAGTAATAAAGGCTTCAATAATATAATAATAATTATATATTTATGAATTATCCATGTGGGCAGATTTGTGAAAATATCAGAATATACATAAGATAAAAATATTAAATAGTTTACATGAATTAAACTTGCTTATTGACAAACATAAACTGCATAATATAGACAAGGATTAATCTGAATTTGTACATTTTGCTTGTAATATTTCTTCCTGCAAGTTTAATTATTACATTCTATTTGTTTTCAGGAATCCAACATTTTATGATGAAATTAAAATTAAATTGCCTGGCAATCTTGGAGAAGACATTTTCTTAGTTTTTACATTTTATCGTATTGTTTGTCAGCCAAAAGCTACAGACTTCCCAGTTGAGCTTCCAATTGGTTCAGTTGTAAGTTTCATGTTTTATTTATTTTTTACTTTGTTTATTGCAAAATATCCTGCAGATAGAGAAAACTAGCACAGGATACACAAAACTAGTTTTTATGAGATGTTTATAATAAATTGATTGATTTGGTACTTTTTACTTCACTTTTCTGTCACTTTTGGCTAATCATGAAGATTTGAATGCGTGATGATATCATAATATTGACAAAGGGAAACTCACAAAGAACACCCATGCTCAGGCTGGGATTCGAACCTGGGATTTATGTCATTTTAGCACGCTGTACTAGCACGCTGTACTAACACTCTGCCATAGAGGTTAGCTGTTTATAATAGAATTGGAAAAGCTATTCTAAAATTGAACCCACTGCAAAACCCAAAACTCACCTAAAATACCATTCAGAAATGAAACCAGTCTTCTCTGTTTCTAACAATTTTATTGAGTACCCCAACTGCCTCCCCGATGGTGTAATGGTAGCATCGTTGCCTTGTAATCAAGGGGTCCCAGGTTCTATACCTGATAAAGGCACATAGTGGTTCGAATTCTACTTTAAACTATAGCTCCAGTCTCGATTAGCCTTTCTGTGCATAAAGTGGACTTAAAACACCAAATCAATCAATCAATAAAATCCCCACCATTTAGAAAAGTAGTTGGTGAATGGTGGTTTGTAAAAAGCCACTCCTAACCAATCCACAGAATGCAAAGGAACTAAGAAACAAACTGATGAAAATGATTCCAATAATTATAATTAATCTTTGAACTGCTTTTCAGGCTGATATTTAGTGTAATCAATATAAATCATCTTTGAGAAGATAGTATTTTTTTCAGTGTGGATATAAAGGTGATTATCTAGAATATATCCTCCGTAGCACAGGATTGTACTTACTAAAAAAACCTGAGTTTCACATTTTGTTATAACTTCACTCATTTTAAATCTTAAGTTAACTGTGACAAGATAGATGAAAAGATGCAGGAAGTAAAGAATGGGACAAGGATATAGAAGGAAGTGTCTGCAGTCTATGTTAAAGGTGCCATGCAGGCATTCACCTGGAGTAACTGGGGTAAACCACATAGAACTCAGAACCTATGTATCTGCCATCTAAGTTTGAGCCTGTGTTCATCCAAATAAGGTGTGTGTGATAGAATATATCATTCGTCATTTTGTAAAATGGAGAATGTGACTGTAAAAATGGGATGGTATCTCTTCTTTATTAGTTATTTGGCATGTTATTCATATGTGGAACCAGAGAAACGATGTAAACCATGTGTTTTAAGCAGGAACTGTAAGTTTTTGCCTCATGGTTGTATCCATGCAGGATTAATATGTTGTTTAAGGACTCATAAAGCAAACGAATCCTTAATAAAGAAAAACATTAATAATAAAAGTAGTTTGTCTTGTCTTGCATTTTTCTACTTTTTTAAAATTTTTCACAGATGTTGCAAGTTTTTAGAGATGGAGAGCTGCAGATTGGAAATTTTAATTTAGCAATTAAGCATGAATTACCAACTATAAGCAAGTGGTACTATGCACAGAATCCAGAAGTACACAATGAGACAAAAGAAGACAGATCAATCTTTCATGTTACAACGACAACAGTATCCTCAGTTTATGCACAGGTATGTAATAGGTTATACATTTTGAAAATTAGAAAACTATGCTATTAATGTGTAATTCTTTTGTTTATATAGCTATCATTAAATTACGATCAACATTTCTATTACAAACAGACTTTCAGTAAATACATTTGTTTTTGCTCTTTTAACCTCACAATCTATATTAATGTAATATAAAAATCAAACGTTTTAACCATGACACTGAGAACTAATGAGAAAAAAGTATGCATGACTCAAAGTTCTGACTAAATGCATTATGATATGCAATATGTACTTAGATGATTGCTGTTCCTCCAGATAGGAAATTTTAGATAAAGCATCCCCCAGTTGCCTCATACGTGTTGAACCACGTATCCTCCCCTTGCCATCCTCTGTGTTTCCTCCCATGTAAGAATTTATGCTTTAAGGGCTGAATATATAGATATAATGCATGCCATGGTCAAAATATGCCAGGAAAGAAAGTAATTAACTTGCATAGTGCTTCAAGAAGTTTCAAAGAGAACCATGCCAATATCGTAAAATCTGAAAACTACTCCATTACCCATTTGGATAGATGCATATGAACATTCAACCTCCTATGAGGTTGCTTCATCTCATGGTTGATTTGAGAATTGTTTTCAGCATTGGGGGGCCTGAAATAGAAAGTGCATGTTCCAACAATAGCTAGTTTTGAAGAGTATTTTGTCATTGCAAATATTTGGAAGTTTTTGAGTAACTTGCTATAGTAAGCCAACTCATGCCCCTTTGCAGCTAGTCTCTCGAAGCTTTCTTTCATCTCATTGTTTACAAAATGATTTTGTGAACATGTATTTAACACTGCTTTTCTGTTGCAAGTGGTCATGTGTTCTAGGAGTTTAAATAGCAATATGAAACTTGACATGAATTCTGGAACAAAAATTTTTGTAGTTTTTTGCTTTGACTATTTTCATCTTGATATATTTTTATATATTATAAACATAGGATAAAATATGTTACAAGTCTGGTTGGTTAAACACTAGGACTGCTTATGAGAAGAATATTTACATAAAAATTTCTCACGATCACACACCCTGTGAGAGTTTTAAGAAATTGCCAGAAAATTTACTGTAAAGAGATAAATGCAACTTACACCCACTATATTTTCTACCAGTTTTACTGTGCTAACTGCATGATTCCATACTAAGCTTCATACTTTAGCATCTTTTTACAGAAGGTTGTTTGCAATCTATGGTAACAAGTTATGAAGGTCACAGTAGCGCAACATGTAAACATACGGAAGCAACATAAAATGCAGCAGTGTGAGTTAGTTATAAGTACAGAGTGTACAGCAATGTGCTCGATTACCATGCACATAGAATGGCACCAAAAATTGAACCATTCTGGAAAGGGTACATCACTGCCCTTTCTGATGCAAAATTCTCATATTGCGAGATTATCAAGCAATGTAAGAGGCATGGTTTCACCATACCCAAGAAAGGCATCTCGTGTGTGCTGCATAAACAAGGTAAGGCTAAAAAGGACTTATTCCAGAAGGCAAGAAACATTCACATCTATGACCATTCTCCAGCTGGACCCCAGAGATCATTTGGAAGGTGAAGGCCCTAGTCTCTGGCCCAAATCCAGCAACACAGAGAGCCATTGCAGCGAAATTGGGGTCTCTGTGACAACTGTCAACACCAAACAACTGGGATTTGAACCTGAAGAGGCGGCATTAACGCTGAGTTCATAAGCTGCAGTCCCGGCACAATGCAGAACATGCCACAAACAGCCGAAAGCATTATGAACACCACCTGGCTAGTGAAAAGTGGATGTTTGTTGTCTCATTAGATGAGGCATATGTGTATCTAAGTGACTGCAACAAACCATGCACAATATATTAGGGTCGATCAAATGAAAATGGAACGGGGACCACAGAATGAAATCAACAAGGTTAATTTCAAACATAATCTCCAAAGTTACACAAGCACTTGTCCCACTGTTTCACCAAGCAGTGAATACCCAGCTCATATAACTCCTTTGGCTGAGTTCAGTGCTGACGCACCCAAAACATTTTAAATCAATCAATCAATCAATCAATCAATCAATCAATCCTTTGGCTGAGATTGGAACCAGTTGCAAACATTGTCCATGATTTCATTGTCTGAGTGAAAGTGCTTCCTTTTTCAATGCACCAAAGATATGGAAGTTGCATGGTGATAGATCAGGGCTATATGGTGGGTGTTCCAACACTGTCCACCCAAATGTTGCCAACATGTGCTTTGTAACAGCTGGCGTATGTGGGCACATGTTGTTATGCAGCAAAACCACTCCAGAGGACAACAGACTGGGCCGTTTGGCCTTGATTGCTGCTCGGACAATACTGCTGTCCGACTGCCTATGTATATCACATGCTCACGTGCGACTATCTAGGGCGAGTCCATTATGCAGTAGGGGTTTCCTTCCTTACCTCCCACTCTACCTTTACACAGGATTGTCGCCACACACATACATAAATATAACACAATACATCCACTGTTCCATTTTCATTTGTTCCACCCTCATATTACGAACCACAGGATGAAAAAGGGTTTGCAAGATGGTATGGGGAGAGAAAGGAAAATTTTCAAAAGTTTCCATATGTTCATTGCAAGATACAGCTGTAACGGCATGTTAACCATTCCCCTGACAGCTACAAATGTGAAAGTCAACTCAGTATATTATCAGTCTCACGTCCTGACCCAAATTTTTCACACTTAAATCCCAGCTCCTTATGATGCAGATTCCACTAAGTTCTGGCTGCATCAGGATAAGGCTTCAAGCCATACGTCTGCTTCATCCTGCCTTGTCTTGGAGGATATGGGGAGAGAAACAAGAATACATTCCATTCCTTACAGTGACATCCCTATTAAATTACTGGATGCTTTGCAAATGGATATCTGTGCATTTGGGTTATTGAAAAGGGTCCTTGGTCCTGGTCTCTGAAAAGTAAACCAGGAGGAGTGGTATAAACTGGATATAACCGTATTTTGCACTAGCTTGCTGCAGTGAAGACTGTGATGCAGAGCAATAGCTCATGCTTGTGGCCACCACATCGAACATCATCACTGGTGGAGGTGTGGTTTTTCATCAGTTACAGATGTTGAATTTGTTACCATAGATCGCAAATAACCTTCTGTAGTGTCCTCTATTTTAGACTTCCAAAAATTTGAATGATTTATAAACATATGTGATGATACTTCTTTATATTAACTACTATTTTTACCTTGAACAGGATAAACCAATTGATAGATTCTTCAATCTCTGTTCTGGCCTAGAAGATGGATCATTTCCAGCAGAAATAACACAGATTGACATAGAAACAGAACTGAAAATTAGGTATATATTTCTTACATAACATGCATGCATAGGGGTATGAGAATAACCTAAAATTTCTGTCCTTTGTTGGTATTGGCAAAAATAATTGTTCTTAATCAGCATTAGCATCATTCTTAAGTTAAATTGTTTGGGAGGTAAAATAGAATGTTATATTTGAATATAAATTACCACAAATATTTCCTTTTGTTCTTTTCCACTTGTTAGTTGGGCTCTATATGTTTGGAAATCAACACTGTTACAATATAGTTTCCTCCATACTTGAAAATAGTATTTGTCTTGGGTGCAGAAAAGTTTGCTGTTTTGAACAGCATAATTATTCTTTATCAAGACCATCAACCTAGGATGGAACTGCAGTGACCTCACTGTACAAATTGAAGAGTTTACATTTTCTCATTGAAGAAATTGCTTCCATGACCTCTTTGTGTCCGGAGACTTTCTGAATTTTTGGTTGGAGTTTTACTGAAGAATATTTCTCTTTCTAGAATGTTCCACTTGAAGGATGCAAGAAGAGACTCCTTAATTAAATTTCTTCCAATTATTTTCAATAAACTTGTCTCACTAATTGTGAATCCACCTGTTATTAAGGATCATCTGATTCATGTAGAAGATAAGGCATTTATGTCAATGGCAGAAATTGTTGAAATCATTTCAGTGAGTATTGTTTATAATAACTATCATCTCATTGAATATGATATACTCCTAATATTGTTAACATCAGGGATTGCGACTGAAATTCATTTCAGTTTGAGTTTTGGTTCGGGTCAGACTGAAATCACTCCTCACTTTACCAGTTCTAGTTCGGTGCTGCAAACCGAAATCAGATAGGTAATTCGGACTCAATCTCGAATTGATGCTGGCAATTTCTACTCCAGCCAAGACGATCTGAAACTCAAAGTTTCTCATGCATTCTGGTTGGCACCACTTCAGAAACCAGTTTCGAGGAAAGCAGTTTGACATATCAGTTTGAGATTACAGTCCATGGCACGGCAGAGGTGAGTTTTGGTCTGGAATAATGGTCGAGCGACTGAAATTGGTTAAAGTACTGTACAGAATCAGTTTGACCTTTGGAATTCCAGAAAGCTGTGATGCGTGCAGTGGAAAGTGATTCAATGTGTACAGAGGACAAAAGACTTAAGCCTTTTCATTCAAAACACTCGCTGGTACCATGGTTGCCAATTTTTAATTAAAATTTTCAAGAGAGATCAATATGCTGGTTATTTGTGCTACTTTGAATATAGTTAAAGGGGAAAGTTGAAAGTAATTTGAAATGCTGGTTGGTGCCAATTTTAACCTTTCAGTTTTTAAAAATAGAAAGTTGAAGATCGGAATGCTGGTTATTTATGCTACTGTGAATACAGCCAAATAGGAAAGCTTTTAATAATTGGAAAAGCTGGGTTGTCATACCTAACATTTTTTTTAACTAGTAAGTTTAAAATCTGTATGCTGGATATTAATGCTACTGCATATATAACTAAATAGGGATGTTTTACAACACCAAAAATGCAGGGCTGCCAAATTTTGTTTTAAATTTTGCTGGTATAAATTTGAAAAGCGGTATGCTGGTTGTAGGTCTATGTCCTACTTTGAATACAGACAATTTTGAAAATTTTAAATGGTGTGAAATACAGGGTTAGCATATTATTTTTATGTTTTTAAAGTTATGAAGTAAAATCCGTATTTAATGGTTATTTATGCTCCTGCGAAAACAATTCATTGATTGCTGTTATTTTGCATCACTTTTCTACCAGTTTTGGCTAATCACGACGATGAGGATGCATAATGATATGATGAAGGAACACTTACAAAGAATATTTATGGCCAGGCCAGGATTCAAACCTGGGACCCCTAACGTCATAGCAAGCTGTGGTATCCACTCTGCAATGGAGATGTAAACAGCGAAATAGTGAAGCTAAAAAAATGCAGAAATGCCAGGTTGCCATATTTAACATTTTAATTTTTGAAGCAGAAACCTGGAATTCGGTATGCTGGTTACTTATGGTAATGTGGTTATAAGAAAATTGAGGCAATTTGGAAAAAATCACAAATACATGTTGCTATATGTTTAACTTTCTGAATCCAGGAAACTGAAAATGGTGTAGTGCTTAGCTATAAGAAATATAACCAAACTGTGAAATGTTAAAAAAGTGAAATGGTATGGTTGTTATGACTAACTTACTTGAAAAGTAGAAAACCGAAATATTCATGCTCTGAGCATATGGCCTGCTTGATAGCATAGTGGTAAGGTTGCCACCTTGTAATCAAGGGGTCTCAGGTTTGATACTTGCTGGAGGCACATTGCACACAATATTACACACAGAAGCAAAATACTTGGTATTGTTTTACATATATTTTTTGTAATTCTTTTTCTGTACTTCTCCATTCTCTTCTTGAAGAAGTTTAAATGAAAACTCTGTATGATTTCCTTCGTTTAATTATTTTGCCTTCCATGATTTCCAACTTTTTTGATACATGGAACTAACGATAAGGAGTTTTTGTTCTTGTATATTGTTTGCAATAATTCTGGACATCTTGTAATTAAGATTAACTGAGAGTGGTTCAAAATGGTTTCTCCATTCGTTTTATTTTTTTCAAATCTTTGAATTCTCATATGTCACAGCTCACAGGCATGCACAATATGTAAGGGAACACATCTTTTTCAAATGCTTCTTGTTATGACAGAAAGAATGGAACAGCATGCATAAGTTTAAAAATGAATACCCTAGTCTAGAATAACATAATTCGAATACAATTGGCACCACTGGGTCTAATTGAAAATGTGACAATTTGCCTGTGCGGATGAGAGATCGTGACTGGTTGTAATACACATTGTGATTGCCAGACATTCCACTGCAGTTTCCTCCACCTTCCTTCTTGCAAGCAGAACAACACCAATCCACTAGCCAATAGCACTGATGTCAGTAACCTACAAGCAACAGATCACGAAACAAAACTGCAACTGTGTGGGAGAGGTAGGAAAATGGCCAACCTCGTCATGCAAGAAAATTGATTTCTTGAAATGGTTCACATCCTATTGCACACTGATTAAACTGAACTAAATATGCTGTGTTTAATTACACAAAGGCTGAAACTATAACCTGAACTGAAATATTTTGGTACTCCTGAACTGAATCTTGCTCTCAACAATTTCATTTCAGTGAACTCTTGATAGTGCCTCACAGTAAACCAGTTCAGGTACTGAAACTGAAATTATGTAGAAGCCAAATCCACTCTGAACCAAAATTGAACCAAAACTCCGTGCTCACTTCCGCAAGCCAGAAACTTGCCTCTGATGTTTTAGTTCAGGTTCAGAAAGACTGAAAGTACGTCGGAACCAGATTTTCTATTTTGGTTCAGCTTCAGTCGCGATCCCTGGTTAACATTACAGTATAGGACTTAGTCCAGAATTCAAGAAAAATTTATCCTCTACCAAATATCATGTTAATAATTGAATGAACTTGAAGTAAATTCAAGTTTCTGAACTAATTTGCCATCACTTTCAGAAATGGAAAAACATAGAGAAGTAATATATGTTCAAATATCTATTAAAGTACCAGGTGTTTCATAAATAATTGAGGGGTTACAAAAATTTATTGCAAGTAAACTATTGAACTTTCTTTAATGAAACCAGTCCAGAATGAAGAGAAACTCAAACAGTTTTTCTTAACACCTACAAATGTTCAATGTATACACCACGGGTGACACGGCATGCATCAACACGATAGGAATGCAAAAAGTTTGTGAGTGCATGTTTTGTTAAGCTGAGAGTTCATATATCTGCCACTAGGTGACACTCAAATCACCCACATCACTCACAGTGTTTTGTGTAATGTTTGGTTCCCAAGATCACAGGACCTTACACCATGTGACTTCTTTTTGTGGGGTTTCATCAAAGACAGGGTATTCGTCTCCTCGATGCCATGTGATATCACAGCTGGGAGCATATCATCGCAGCGATAGACACTATCAACAGGCCTATGTTGATGCAAGTGTTGCAAGAAGTAGACTATCATGTTGATGCGTGCTGTGTCACCTGTGGTGCATACATTGAACATTTGTAGGTGTTAGAAAAAACTGTTTGAGTTTGCGTTCATGTTGGACTGGTTTCATTAATCTAAGTTCAATATTTTACTTGCAATAAATATTTGTAACCCCTCAAGTATTTATGAAACACCCAGTATAATAATTCATGCTTGTCTACTGTATTTTGTTATTACAAAACTGTATTTTATATGATAATATCAATTTTGATTTTAGGATTTGGAAGCAAATTCACTGGAACGTTCAGAGGACTGTCTCAATAGAGCAAATTTACTTGTTGCCTACATCACTTACCAATGCTTTGTACCTGATCCTGTTGATAGTCAGAATGAATGGATACAATCTCAAGCACCCTTTGACTCAACCTATAGTCAGACTGATAGGTAAGCATTTGTGATTCAAATGACATAGATATGATTGAACAAATTGAACTATGTAACCACCCCTTAGCCTTTGAAGATTCCCCCAGGCTCACAAGGTACTCAGTGGGTACCTGTGGTATTTTGTTGAGTATGTCCCAGCCATCAAACTCCCTCCAAACTCTGGTAACCTTGCTGCCTCAATCCAAGACTGCTTATTTAATTTCTCCTTATTAGCACCAGTATTATAAATGTACACATTAGACTTGCATATACATAACTCCAAACCATTTCACATAATACAACTTCAATTATATATGCTACATATTATTTTTCAGTTACATGGATCATCCTGAAGTTAAGATGACATATTCAGATCCTGATGAATCACAAGTGAATCCAGGAGGTAATTTTGGCAAATGCTTTCTGTTTCTCTTACCTTTTGTGCAATTCAATTAGTGTAAGTCAGAAGTTGTGTTGAGCTCTAACAGCATAAGTAATTTTCTTTTCTAAGAAAATTGATGCATGATATGATGTAATTAACAAAATTAAGCTAATTGAGATTCAATTAGAGCAAACTTTGTTCTAAATTGATTATTTTCCTCCATTCCATTGAATAAACTGGTTAATTTTTATATATATATTTTTTCAGGTGAACAAATTGGACAGGAAGTTGAAAACCTTTCCAATCTTACACACTGCAACTTCCTCCATGAAGAACTAGTCAAGCAGTGGAGAATGGTGATTGGTATTAACAAGGATATCGTAGCAAAGCAAGCTTGGTAAATTGTGAATTATCTGGAATTAGCCTGGAATTTTTCATTATTTTGAATTTTATTATTGCTACAGTTACATATCGAAAACACACGAGGAACAGAAATAGAGGAGCTTAAAATTATGCTTTAGGAAAGGAAAAGAGGATACTTAAAAATGTATATATAATTAACATTTAGATGGATGATTTAACTATCCCTGTGAATATTAATATGCTTTTTGTATTTTTCCATTTTCATTATTTATCACTGCTTTATACTTTTTTGGGTTGAATACAATGATGAACTGATGAATAAATTGTGACAACAAACATGAAATTGATATCCAGAGCCCTTGCAGAATATTTTGTTAATGCAGACACTCCACAAAACTGTTGCATGGCAATTTTGTGAACTCTGTGATTGATAGGTAAATAAAATCAAACTGATACTTTCCAATGCTGATACCACTGGTATCGACTGATACCAATACATCAACATCAGTATTGGTTCTGACATATAGTAGACCTTTCCATCCGATAAATTGTTTGTTTTAAATTGATAAATATTTTACTCCTTTTTACCAATAGTAATAGCATGAAATTTCTTAATACCTGGTAGGGATATTCAGCCTAATAGAGTGAGGGATTCCACAACTCCCTATCAATCATTCTCATCCCACTTTTAAGGACAACAATTTTTTTCTCTCACAACAATACTTGTTTATTGAGCAGGGCAATCTCGAATTTTGCCTCTGTTAAATATCACCCTATATTGTCAGCAATACAAGTCCACCTCATTCAACAGTAGTTACTAAAATGAATGCAGAAATATTAACTTCTTTTTTTTTACCTCACGTGCATTATCAGCATCATGAGCAATGTCGTAACATTTGATATTAGCTACCGACTCAGTGGCCTAGCTCTTTAAGTGATCGATTGTTAGATTTTGCCACTGAAGTTCCCAGATTCGAATCATAGCCTATGGTATGGGTGTTCCTTGCGAGTGTCTCCTCATCAACTTCCTCTAATCATCGTCCATCCTCATTATTTCGATTAGCCAAAAGTTTCAGGGATGCAATGTAAAATAACAAAAATAGACTACAATTTGATATTAACTTACTTGCATTGCTCATTTTGTGCTTGTCTTTGCAGGTTTTTCTTTGATATGATATATAAAAGCATGGTTGAATATTTGGATAGACGACTTTTGCTAATTGCTGCCAGGAATGCTCGTTTTCCACCAAAGTTTGTAGCTGACCTCAGAACAATGGTGTCAACTATGATAATAGAAATATTTTCAAAGAAAGAGAAGCATCTGGTATGTAGTCTGACGAACTTGTACAATTTTAGCTTTATTTGTTTACACAATAGTGTTGTAGTTGTGCAATCACACACAACCTCAAATCCGTCCTTGTGGAGGCGAGCTTTAATTGTATCCTCCACCTGCATATTGTCCACGGAGCCAGTAAACTCAGTAATCAGCTATGTTTTAAGCTGATCATAGGAGAAAACCCTACCTGCCTGTGCTGCTTTCCAGGCTTCGCACCAACAAAGAGCCGGGACCATTTGCAGTTTCTTTACCGCGTCCCATTTGTTAAGAGTTGGAAGACTCTCAACGCGGTCAAAAAAGTGCCTTATGTCCTCGCCAGCCATGCCCTTAAACTGGAGGCCATCAAGCATAAATGGGTTCATAAACCCGGAAAAGCCATCCTTGGGCAGGGCTGTGGGACTCGAACCAAAGTACTCATGGGGTGCTCCCGCATGTGCTGATTAATCAAAATCAGGCTCCTAATTGGCATTGATGTAGCTGTAGGGCCTGTGTGTCGTTAAAACTAGCACCGACCGTGTTTTTGGTTAAAATCACGAGATGATCGAGCGTCTCATCCAATTTGTCCAGGAGGGGGAGAGTACGGAATGTGTGATTAAGAGGATCGTCTACCCCATATAACGACATGAAACATACTAAAACAAATGAAAAGCCAACAACAAGAAATAGTTGAAATGACGCAAAATTTGTGAAGAAGTAAGGTCGACGGGTAGTGGTAAAAAAAAATGGAGTTTAAGTTTCTCCTAAAAAGGAGTGGACACTAGAACAGCTAGGGGGCTAGCCCCGTGAAATAAGAACACAAACATTTTTTTTCAATTTAACACTTCACTTGACTGAACAGACAGGGCGAGGAAAAACTTAGGGAAGTTCGTTTACCTGTAGTACCATTGGAAGTTCTCATCCTCGCGGTCCTGGCTTTGATTTGTCCTATCCTGAAATAAAACATATCTAGGGAGAGTACTTGGTGTCTCCCGAAACTGCCCTAACATAATCCCGATTTCTAATAGATTACTTATTAAACGTATTTCTCTCCTTCTCCTTCTCTTTGATTCTATATGAGCTCAGCTACTTTGACTTAACTTCGATGTACAACAGAAAGCAATGAAGCACGACTCTGGAGCTCTCTAGCAATTACTATATTCGATGTAGACCTAAAAGCAACTAAGAGGCAACTAAGGATGAGATTTTCTCACGCAGACTATTTATTCAGAATTTGAACATGTGATCGGTAAATCCGTTGCCTGAGCACATCCTTTGGCAATGGCGATTCTGATGAAAAACGCTGATTTCCTGATTTTCATATTGTGCCAGCTTAATGCAATGTCAGCGGAGTTTTTCCAAATCCGCTGAAGGTTGCTGGCGTGATTAACTTTTAAGAAGCTCTTTTCCAATGCCCCTTTTTATAACATGATTCGCTTATTTATTTATGACACCCGGGTCCTAGGTTCGACTCACACCTGCTGTGTAATACGAATTATACAGAATTCTGAAGCCCAGTGTGTCAATCATGATATTTTGCTACACCAAACCCAAAGGAAAGATATTCAGTGAAATATTGTAAACATTAATTGTGTAAAAAATTTATTTTCATTTCATTATTACATCTGCTTCTTACTTTTTACATAGTATTTCGTTCACTGGAAAAATAATTTCATTCTGAATTTCCTGGTTTCAGGACATGTAAAACCTGGAAATTTAACCCACACAAAGAAAGTGAGAAGCACATTACCAGTATTATTGTATTGGATGATCTTCGCAGTTACATAGAAAACAACCAATGTAAACTCTCCCCTTCATCTGACTGTATACTATTTATAATAGCTGATTATTGGGTTTACATACTGAATATGTAAGCAAGGAGAACATACAGACATTGGTATGTCAAATTCTTCTGCATAAGAAGATATAGTGGTGCACCCAAATGATGTATTCAGAGGTTCTGTTGGAGATGTGTGTGTATGTCTTTCTGTCTATTTCTCCTGCATGTTCACAGTACATGCTATTATTAACTATAGCTGGGAAACCTGTGCTATATGCCTTTCTTCTGCTACTGAATGTGATCAATAATTCTGAATTCTAAATAAATAGAGGGCAAATTGAAAATAGTTGATTAATGTCTCTCCATTTCATAATACTTTTTGAAGTGCATGGGTGAAAATTCTTTCCCAAGTTTGAGATGTGGTGAACTTCAGATAAAAACTGTTCACAAAGTGGAAATTTCCTTTAGTAAATTTATTCATATTAGTGAACATTATATTGGCCACAAAAGACAAATTTATGTATTCTATGCATATGTAATGCCATTGCATTTTCAACAGTCTCTTCATAGAGATTAAGTATAGTAAGAGAGTTACATGAATATGAGTGGAATGAAAATTTGTAAGAATAGTTTTTGTTTGACTTTGTTTTGTGACTGACCTCATAGTACTGTCTGTTGTGTAAGTAATTTTGAAGCCTATTAATTACTGATTGATTTGGATTCATTTCTAAGATTATATTTTTGTAATTTGACATTTGTTCACTTCACCAATTATTATTATTATTTTTCTTTTCTTTCAGATACACAGAAGGCTAAATTTGAGCCTAGCATTTTTCCTGTGTGATCTTCTGTCAATTATGGATCGTGGTTTTGTATTTTCATTGATTGAGACATACTACAGACAAGTTACACATAAAATAAAAAACAGAAACCACAGTGAAGAATACTTTCTGTTACTGGTAAATATTCTCTTTACATTAATTATTATTAATTATGTTTTGAAAAAATAATTAATTTTCATTATTATTTCATTAGAATTAGACCCACGTAAAGCATTGGTCTACAGACAAATAAAGATTATTATATTGTTGTTATATTTTCATTTTATTATATTATTATTATTATTATTACCTTGATCTATTTGTTAATTACATGACCATTTTCTACTAATCTCTCAATTTCCTGGGGGCCTCCCCATGGCGTAGTGGTAGCGTCATTGCCTTGTAATCAAGGGGTCCCGGGTTCGATACCCGGTGGAGGCACAAGTGGTTCGGATCCCACTTTAAACTGTAGGTCCAGTCCCGATTAGCCTTACTGTGCATAAAGTGGACTTAAAACATCAAACCAAAATCAAAATCAAATCAAATCTCAATTTCCTATTTGTATTATTAAATTAAGGCAAGAGAACAAATAGAATGTGAGTCTTTTGTTTTTGAATTTCTAATTTGTAAATAATAACCTGAAAATGAACTACTATTAAATGTCTAAATATGAAGACAAATTTACACATTCTAAATATCTGTCTGTATATTTCATTGGCAGAGAAAATTGTTTCTTGAATAGTCAAAGTAAACAGTATTGTTCATAATATACACATGATATATGCTTGTGAAGAACCTGTAGAAAAGTATACTATATGTTTACTATAGAAATAATATACTCCAAGGAGAATGTGCATGTTTGTATATATATGCTAATATATATTTAAATTGTGATTTTTTAGCTAGATTTCATCTCGATTGTCTGCAGCTATGAGCACTTTGTGGCATTAAATCTGTTAGCAGCACCACCTTGCAATTTTTTGTCGAATGTGGTGGAAAATTGTGAGTTGTACAACATGGATGCAGAACAAAATTACTTTCAAGTTGTGAAGAATTCTCCAATTCAGTTTGGAAAGAGAAATTTTCTCATATATTTGATTTTCAAGTGCCTCAGAAAGTCACTTCAAATGAAGTAAGTACATAAACAATTGTATTAATGTCATTATCATTCACCGTTTATTTTACATCATTAGAACATTAGAGCCTCTTTGCAGTCTAGAAAGAATAAACATATTTATATTACACATTTATGTATTTTTTTTTTTACTTTGGTAAATCACTAAGCCATTGTTTGTATTAATATCGTTCATTCTACAATACATGTATGCATGCACTTTATGAATTTCATCAATTCATGACTCATCTTCATCATCACATTTAATGCAGATAGGTAGATAAGCAATAATAAAATAAAAATTGCAAAAAAACAGATACAAATTTACTTTATGAGCAAAATGTAATTGTTAATTCACAATTCTTCCATTGATATAAATATATCACCTACAGAAATCTAGAACTAAGGTGGTTGTCCATGAAATGGAACAGATGGTAATCAGATGGGTCAATGTCTGGGACATAAGGTGGGTGCATCAGTGTTTCCCAACCAATGCAGAATGGTGTCACAGGCGACGTTAGCCATGTGTGGTCTCGCAGCCAAGGCATGTTGGACCCATTGACCCATCTTATTCCATTTTCCAAGTTGATGGAGGTGTGGTCGATTGTTTTCTGCACTGACATGGAATTCTTCTAGAAAGTCTTCACTTCTTTGACTATTCATCACCTCATTAACTGCCTTCAAATTCACCATTGTCTATAACTGTTGGTCTTCCAGCACATGCTGCATCTTTGAGGAATTCATCACCATTCTTGAATCTTTCAAACCACCTTTACACTGTCAGATCATTCACCACATCCTTCCAGAAAGCCTGACATATTTTCTTTCCTCCTGCTGTTGTGTTTGTTCCAAGTTTTAACTCATACCACAGCAGTGGCATGCATGCAAGGTAAGCTACCAAAGCACTGCTTCGGAATGCAAATTGAATTTTGCATAATTCCCAGGATAATTAGACTCCCGAAAGTGTCGAGAGGCATTTTTGTGGAGCCCGTGAAAGACTAAAATGCCACAAAGCAGTGGCGTACGATGTTTTTATCAAGGCAAGCCTGCCCCTTGATGTACTATTGTTTATTTAAAAATATATATATTCAGTGCTTTGGCTATCTAAATGATCACCGCACGCCACTGTACCACAGACAGGGTCTTATCACACTAACTCATACCACCAACAGGGTCTTATCACACTGTTTGAAGTACCCATGCCTCACCTGTCCTCAATAACATGCACTGATCATATCTATATATAAGACTATCATCTTATCTGTCTAACCTTGGAACTCACAGTGTGTGAAGTGCATGCTGTTCAGCATAGTCAGAAACAGAACTTTCTTGGTAACTAATACTAGGGCTGTTTGACACCACTATTTACTGATACCGATAACCTAACCGATTCCTACCAATACCGATACTTGTATAATTCCAACTGGCCTGCATGTAGTAACATTGTGTTACTATGCCAGGCATCCCAGGTTCGAATCCTGGCCTGGATATGGATGTTTGTGAGTGTCCATTCATCAATTTCTTCATATCATCACTCATCCTCATCTTTGCAAATTATGCAAAAGTGGCACAGGAAGCAAAGTAAAATATAGCAAATCAATCAATTGTATAATTCCGGTATAAAATAACTAAGGCCACTTACTGAGTCATACTAACTCATCACATCACTAGGCACATATCTAAAAATATAATTTGGGGAGCCAAGTGTGTCAGAAATATAATAATAAACGTGTTTCTATTTAATACATTAATATAATACAAGGTCTATTGGTAATAATTTGTAAATTAGTTAATTCTTACTTAGTTACTGCGATGCGTACAGAGTAATGTTGTATATGAAACCACAGACTAAGAAACTGAGGAAAGACATTGTTAATATCTATTTGGTTATTTGTTTCTTGACTAAAAATATTGTTATAGGTATTATTACATGAATAGGTAAAGAGACTCTTAAGAATTGAGATATAATAGCACATATTCATTATCTAGCTTATGTGTGGTTAGGACCTCTAAAATCTGTGTAAAAACAACTGTCCTGGCAAGGAAATTAATGTAAAAAAGTTTAATCTTTAGCCTTTTTGCATGTAACCCCCTTGCTGGCCGAGAAGATTTTCAGCAAAATCTAGAGTTTTATAAAAATGACTGTAGATCGAACGCTAATTGTCGTAGAGAGACAAATGATATATCGTTTTATTCAGAATGAACCATAGATTCGGACTATATAAAATTTATGCACATTCGGTGTATATATGGAGGGAGGGGGAAGAACATAAAAATTCAATTTTTTTTTTGAAAAATGGGGGTCTTGCCCCCCCCCCCCTCAAACCGACAAAAAGTACAAGACATTGCTAGAGTTTTAGGAACACGAAAATAATTGCACAAAAAAAGCTAACTGATGCACGCACGAAACCACCACCACTGAGCTACAGGATGTTGCTAGAAAGATAGTCAGGAAAGGGGTGACAAAAGCATGCCAAATCTTCCCCTTTCTTGCATCTGCAGCACCTTTCTATTTTTAGACAATGCAGGTCACATTGCAGCAACTTGAAAAACATGTGCTTGGCAACAAAGACCTGTTTTCGTCTTGCTTTCAAACTTTCCTTTGTAATAGCACAGTTTTTCTCAACCCCTCTTCCCACCTCCCCACTTGTGGCGACATGGGGAAAATTCCTTGTGACCTTGGGTACCGAGAAGCAAACTTTTCACCCGTCTAGTTTCCAGTGGTGGAAGAAAAGAATTGCTAACAAATCTGCCCTTTGTTTGTCGGAATTATTTTTCATTTGTGAGGAAGCTGCACAAGAAAAGCCGCCATTTTCCCGCCTTTTTTTTGTTTGACTCCAAGATGTGCAAGAGTCATAATTGTTTAATATGTGTGTTAACAATAATGTAAAGAAGAAAATAGCAAATCCAGCCAAAAATAGCGACATTTTAACGTAAAAACTACGATCATGCTAGAGGATCTCAATCGAGATGCTCGGGATGCAAAAGGTTAAAAAATGAATATTTATGAATAACAACAACAACAAAAAAAAAAAATGATGTTACATCCAGTTGATGAAAAGTAAAGTTCCTGATTAATATTTTATGTGTATTACTATAAGTAGTTTTACATAAATCTTTAGAGGGGCCTCCCCGTTGGCATACGTAGTGGTAACGTCATCACCTTGTAACCAATAGATCCCAGGTTCAATCCTCAGTGGAGGCACATAGTGGTTTGGATCCCACTTTAAACTGTAGGTGAAGTCCCAATTAGCCTATCTGTGCATAAAGTGGACTTGAAACAAAAACTCGTACTCTTTTTTAGTACCGTAATTCAAAGCCGTGTGGTCCCAATTTAATCTCGGTGGAAATAAATAATCCTCATTGGCAGATACCAGCAATCACACAGAATACTGGCATAGAAGAGAAGAGGACAAGAAGAAATTGCTGAATCCACTTCCCGCTTGAACGTAGATAAAACAAAGCTAATTTCACAGCGACCTTGATCCCTCTTTAGCAAGAACTCCACAACTACCTGACCCGGCATTAGCGTAGTGTGTGATTTACTAAGAACATCCACTTATCTTACCCCCCTCCACCATGAGTTTTCAAGCAAGAATTGGCTATGAATGGTTTATTTTATTTCCACAGCATTAACTAAGCAGTTCCATGCCTTCATGGTCACATTTCAGTTCAGCTTTCACTTATCCATGCCTTTGATCTTGCCATCTGCTTCCCATGAGAGTTGGGTTTTATCCCGGTGTTTCTAGGAAAATCTATGGAACTTCTTATGCTGGTCTCCCAATCTGTTACAAGGAAGGGTGAACGAAGTTTTATAAAGGACAAATGTTGAGATGAGCTGTTGCTTTTACCCTCCCTTCTAGCCACTGAAAATCTGTGGTATCGGAAGGTATCGGTAAGGAAAATTAAACCAATATTTACTGATGTCGATACTGCAGGTATCAGCCAATACCGATACATTGGTGTTGGTATTGGCTCAGCCCTACCTAATACCTATTACAGAAATATATATTCTAGAGAAATATATTCTAGTCAAACAAGACTTATCTTACATCATTGCATTTTGCCACAATTAGGTACAACTACCAAGATTAGATAGTATTTCTAATTAGGTTAAATTCTAAGCTGGGGTAAAATTACAATATTTATTTTTCATGTTTCTTTACTTTGTTCATTATTTAAAGTTTGGTGTTATTGGATGCAATTTTACTCTAAGCACAATTCTACTATCTGAGTTTTTTTTTTTGTTTTTATTTTTGTTTGTGAAAGTTCAGTACTTATGGTAAGGCTTTATTTCTCCTCCAGTATTGCTCTTCCAGTTATGTTACCTATAGATTGACTATGTACCTCATCATGGTCAAATATTATGTAATTTTGCATTTTATGCCTTACCCGCTTCTGGTGAAGTGTAACAATAATATGTTATTAAGTTAAATGCATTATTCTATCTCAAGTGATATCCATTTATTTTGTCTTTAAAAAATCAATATTTTTTTAAATATGGATGCATATTTTTTTATATTCTAGCAACAATGTAGTGCATTCAAAGGTTATGCAAATACTTTACGATTTGCTTTCAAGTCATGATACAGACCCACGTTTCCGAGATTTTGATAGGAGAGGCTTTGTTGCTTCTTTATATTTACCTCTTCTTGAAATCATTGTATCTTCAACAGCTCATCTCAATGTAGGGTACTTAGATGGACAAAATAATATCACAGGTAAGCATTTAACTTCCCCAACATTTTTTATTTGTAATGAATCATATTATTTCAATGTCTTTCTTTTTAATGTAAGTTTGCACTAGTGTAAATTAATCTATGTTGAATGTACGTACATCTGCTGTCATTTATTTGTTTTATCAGTCCTGTGGTAGGGGGTGAAGGCTGTCAAAGTGAAGAATCAAGAACAAGAAGGAAAGAGTTGACTTGTCTTAAAATGTAACATCTCAGTGTTTGACTGCAATGAGTTAAGTCCACTTTTATGCACAGATAGGCTAATCGAGACTCGACCTAAAGTTTAAAATGTAATCTGAACCACAATGTGCCTCCACTGGGTATCAAACCCAAGGACTGCAATGACTGAGAATAGAAAATGAACAACTGGGAGTAAATATCATCTTATGCAAACTGCACACCACAATTTTTATTTACTTTGATTTATGCAATGCAAGTTTCAAGAAATAAAATAATTAAAAAGTCATAAACGAGACAGAGAATAATGTCTGGTTCAGTATCAGCACAAATAGCACATGATATAAAAGAAACAAGAGGGCCCTCCTTGATGGCACAGTGGTAGCATCATCAACTTGTAATCAAGGGGTCCCGGGTTCGATACCCAGTGGATGCACATAATGGTATGGATTCCACTTTAAACTGTAAGTCCAGTCTTGATTAACCTTTCTGTGCATAAAGTGGACTTAAAACCTCAAAAGAAACAGGAATGAAAATAGCAATCTAGATAGCTCTTTAATTACTTACTAAGTTTGCCTTCTACAAATTTTAACTCAAGAGACTTTACGTAAAATATAGATTAAAAAAAATTAAAGAGAGATTGATGCATTTTTATACAAAATTGCACATTTGTGTGTATGTTTGTGTGTGTGTGCGCATTTTTGTGACAAATAAATAAACAGAGAATGCATCTTTGTGGTAGAAAATTATAATATGTTGATGTTTTTATCCTTGGAAACCAGGGACACTTACAATATGATTTTTCATGTAGGGTCCCATGAGAGTATTATGAAGGGAACTCAAGACACGAAATATATGCTTCGTGTACCTAGTAGAAATGAATTAGATGCAGATACAAGAGAAGAAATGATGTATTCATATACTCATTCTGGCACTCAAGGAGAGAAAGAAAAGGTATGTGTTTTAATGATTTCAATTATAATTTATTTATACTTGTGATGTCAAGTAAATTCTTTGAAAAATGATTTGTAAATTTCCTACATGTTGTGGTAACATTTTTGAAAATGAAATATTTTGTGTTGCTGCTGTATTTTGACCAATATTATAGGTCATTTTTTGCTCCCATTTCTGCTCCAAAATTATTATTACAGATTGCACGCTATTTTCATATGTTGCATACAGAGGTATGTGAAACAAGCACTTCTATTTTGAAATAAAGATATGTAATATAAGAACTAATTGGTTTAATGGTTTCTATTGTCTGTTAGTAATGAAATAAATATGCTTTATTCATTAATTATTTGGCAATGTGCCAATGTGAGTGTGGTAAACAATTTTCACTGCATGCATACCGGCAAGTTATTTAGTATAACTTTATATTGTAGTCCAGAATTTTGTTATTTAGCATTCCTTTTCTGCTACATTTGGCTAATTACAATAATGAGGATGAGTGATGATTAGATGAAGAAATTAATGAATGGACACACACAAAGAACATCCATGCCCGGACTGGGACTCGGACTCTGGAACTTGGGTGACAAGATCGTAAGTTGAGCACATAATGTGCTAGACCACCAAACCAGATAGTATATCTTATGAAGATCTTCTTGTTTATGTTACTTATTCACACACACTTAACTGCTAAATTTATCTATTAGGGATGGGCCAATATAAAATTTTGGCTTATACCGATAAAGTTCCGATATAAAATATACCGATTCCGATAACTGATATTCTACCAATCCAATATAAAATTCCAAATGGTCTTTGAAGAACCTGAATGGATTGTTGACCTCTTGAATAAATGCATATTTCGAGGTGGCTGCAGTGTAAAACAAGTTGCATATTTGGGCATTTACTTTTTAAAAAACTAGGACATGGAGATTATCCATAAAAAGTACAACAATATGGAAGAATTTTGCACTAAATTATAAAGATATTTATAGATATTGCGGATCGGTAAAGTAATCGATAATTTTACCGATACACAGATATGTCTATATTGGCCTATACCGATAGAATACCAATTAGTCTGTCCCATCCTTAGTATTTATGGGACATTTTTATTCTATCTTTTCACATCTGTAGATATATCATATCATTCATATCATATTGCATAATTATTATTGTTATTTCTAGCCACATAATACTGAGATAGACTCAATATGTACTCATAAGTTATTGATCTCTATCCTGTGGATTTTGAAAAATGTGAATAACAGAATTTTGAAGAATTGGCTAGTGTCTCTTCCACTGAGCAGAATTGAAGGGTTGCTGAGACTACTGGAAATGTGTCTGATATGTTTTGAATATAAGGTTAGTGTAACATATTTAATTTTCATATTGAATTAAGAGCTTTTTTTGGCTAAGGCTGTGGACCATAGAGATTTGATGGTTTGAAATTCTAATAGCAAATCCAAACTGATGTGTAAGAGGTACATATTTTTGGTAAATAAAAGAGCAAAATTTTGGAACAAAAACAGCCAATTTTGGGTTCAAAAGCATTAAATAAGTAAATAAAATAAAATTTCAGTGTTATAGCGGTGAATAATCAGATCCAAAGCAGTTTATGAAATAACAAATCAATTGATTTGGTGTTTTAGTCCACTTTATGCACAGTAAGGCTAACTGGGACTGGACCTACAGTTTAAAGTGTGTTCCGAACCACTATGTGCTTCCACCAGGTAACAAACCCGCGACCTCTTGATTACAAGGCGACGACGCTACCACAGCGCCACTGGGGAGGCCCTTTTATGAAATAGCAGTTTTGTTTTAAAATTGTGAATACAATCCTAAATTTGATTCAAAAACTGCACTTATTACACAAAATATCCCTTCTAATAGCACATTTATGTAGTTACCAGAGTGTTAAGTAAGGCCACTTTCGCTTCTCAAATATTTACAGGAGAATTAATCAATTATCCATGAATTGTATAACTCACAGGATAATTCAATGTTCGGTAAGTGTTGTGTTGGTAAATAAACTCTAAATTTCATGTTTCAGAGTCTATTTCACATTTTGCAGTTCACTTTGCATCATTTCGTGACAAAATGGGGTAGGAAAATGCACCTCACACCTTTTAGAAACATGAAAAATTAACATTACAATGTGTTATTTAACATTTTGTGTTTTCATCAAAAAAAAAAAAAAAATGTGTGCCTTCACTGATGTGGTTCTAATAGCAAATCTGAATGGTACAATTCCAATATCATATCCCAGGTGGTGTGATTCATATAATTTGAATTAAACTTAGGAATTCAGATAGTAAATCCCAGTTTTGGAATTTGAGATTCTGATACAAAATCCAGTCAGTATTTCAGTGTGTGGGCAGTGAATATGGAATATATGGTTTGTGATTCAGGTAAGAAACAGAAGATTTTAAATTCAGGTTAATTCATGGTGACCCAGAATTAAGCTAGTGGAACCTAGATTCAGAATTTGGATAGATAATTCAAAATTTGAAGTTTGGTGAATCACTTCAATCAATTATTAAATTCAATCTCATTATCTTTGCAACCTAGAATGAACTGGCCAATAATGAGTCTATTTCTACACTTTTGAATAATTATTTCAGGCAGAAATAGAGCTTCTACAACAGTATATTACTGGGTAATATTCTTACCTTGAAATCAAAGGATTCCAGGTTTAATTCCCTAACAGGGCTTACACTGGGGGTCCAATCGCAATAGCTCATCTATGTAAAAAGTTGACTTATAAAATATCCAAGCTCGTCAGAGTTATGTTGAAAATGAATGTTATTCACTCTGTCAGCTATTATTTGCAAAATGCACCTGCTTGTCAAAAATATTCAGGTACCTGCAAAAGTAAAGAATTTTCTAATATGTAAGGTTAGTTTATCCATGTGATCTCTCTCTCTTCATTCTTCCATGAATTATTTATAATAATTTTGATAAATCCTGAAAATGTTCCTTCACCTCTAAAGACTATTAGTGAAATATATCACTTTTGTGTAGAAATCCATTCTTTAGGTAATTAGGTTGAAATTCAGATTTTAGCAGTATGACTTGAGTTCACTACCATTCCTTAAAATAATTATTGTAATGATAATAGTACTTTCTGGATGTTAATCATTCAATGTAGAAAAAGCCGTGGATGAAAAAAAGCACTGCTGCATCATGTAGAATAGTTTAACATATTGTTATGTGCCTATTTGTTAAAATTGTCCATCATGGAAATAGGAAACTTTTTAGGACTGACAAATATATGTTATTTATAATTTAATTTCACGCATTTGGAGAGTAATCTATCTTGGCTATGTGCCAAATGCAATCAAACATTCCAAAAAGAAAATGCAGTTTCTCATTTCCATTATTCTAGAGTCTGAAAGCTGTGACGTGTTCATCAATTGAGCCAAGGCAAAATATTGATCAGCTATCACTGTCTTGTCAGCTGTTGCTTGCTGCTTTTTAAAATTTATTGACAGTGTTCTTTAACATTATTGTAAAATGCCCAAGTGGAATTCTGTAATAACAGTAAATAATTATTTATTTCTGTCACTATGCAGTCGTGTTCTTTGAATTTCTAGGGGAAAAAATATTTCTAATGTTTCTTCTAAGCTTAACAATTAACTTAACATTCAACATGCAATTGTTTAATTTGGCCTAATTTTAGGGACAAACTTACTACTACAAGAAAGGCTCAGAATTGAAGCAACTTATGGAGAAAGCAGCTTTGTTAGAAACTGCCAAGACAGTCACACAGAAAAAGGGTAAATATATCACAATCCACTATGTATAACTTTGCTACTAATAAAATATTTCTATGGCTTGATATAAAGTAAAAGTGTGATAGAGGGATTGAAGTATTCAATGATGATGTCCATTCTGGCTTTCACCTTTCTGTATGTTGAAGACTACAGTAATTCAGTATTCAAGATATTTAAAAACAGCTCACATAGTAGTTATTAGGAATGGGCTGATATGAAATTTTGACTGATACCAATAAAGTACCGATATAAAATTTACTGATACTGATAACCGATCTTTTTATCGATCTGATACAAAGTTCCAAATGGTCCTTAAGAACCCGAATGGATCATTGACCTCTATAATGAATATGTGTTTCAAGGTAACTGCAGTGCAAAATAAGTTGCACATTTAGACATTTACTTTTTAAAAAAGTAGGGCTTGATGATTATCCATTAAAATTATAACTAAAAGATAGAATTTTGCACTAATTATAAAATATTTAAAGATATATCAGATCGGTTAAAAATATTGGTAATTTATTGATACACTGATATGCCTATATTGACCGATACCGATAGAGTACCAATTAATCTGTCCCATCCTTAGCAATTGCACTGCTAAAGGAAAATAATGAAGAAAATGCAAAATGTTTTTAGTTAAATTACATGTGAAAATATTAATCAGAATTGTTATTTTGTTACACAGTTTTTGGTACAGACTGAAAACTGAAAGCTTTATTATATTGTACATATCCTACTCAGTTGCAAATCTGTGTTCTATCTCTATTACCAATTTATTGAAAATTGTTAATATTTTACAATATTCATAATGCCCATTATCAGTCTCCTTAAAAGCTAACACAATCATTACTTTAATATGTATAGCTGTCTGTGTAAATGTTTGTGCTATTGTAAATTTTGAGGGACAATATTTATACTGAAATATAGTTTTTGTATGAAAATTATATATACACATAGGAACACTTACCAAGCAAAGTAAGCAACAGTGGAAGAAATACCAACGCATGAACTCAAGTCAATCAGTGGTACTGGATGAGGAAATTAATGTTGGGGAAGAAATTCTTTTTGCTGCAAATTTAGCAGCAGAAAGCAGTTTCATAGTAATGGACAGCTTGATACTTACTATAGAGGTATGTAGTATGTTTTTGTCTAGATAACCTTATTGTGCTTTTAAATTTAATAATTCTTCAGAAAATGAAAGAAAATATTTGCAAATTGCAATATTAGTTAGTAAGACAGGAACATGGATACAAAACCAAATAATGAAAGTAAAAATTAAAAGAAATGAAGGTATTTTACTTAATTTTTGGCACTTTTCTGCCTCTTTCTGTCAATCATCACTATCATTGTTTGTTTGAGTTTCTTTTTAAGGCCAACTGGGACTGGACCTACAGTTTGAAGTGGGATCCAAACCACTATGTGCTTCCACCAGGTATTGAATCTGAGATAATTCAATTTCGAGGCAATGACATTACCACTATGCCATTGGGAGGCCGAATCATGACTACAAGGATGATTGATGAATAGATGGAATTTATTAAAGGACAATCCCATGTCCAGGCTGGGATTCAAACCAAGATCCTTGTGTGATGAGAATGAGTATCAATCATTCTATATGCTTAGAAATGAGAAGTGAAGGTTAATGAAAAGTATAGAACACGGACAGATTTAAGTGGGGGTGGAGGGGGAAGACATTTAAAACTAATAGTAAATTGCAATGATATGACATGACTGATTTGACATATCAAAAAAAACTATCAATTAATGAAATAGTAGGTAGCAACCCCTCCCACCTTAAGGTCTAAAATTAAGTAATTACCCTCTTTGACATTTAAATCAAAGCAATAAGCCAGCTTGAGGTGTAAACATCAAGGCACGTCCCCACCATGCTAGTTGGCAAGGCCGCGTGCAAAAGCTGAGCAAGTGGGTACGTGTTGTCGGTCTGTGTCAACAGGCCAGTTGCCAGGTCGATTCCTACCCGACTAGTAGCAGATTTCTTCAAAGGAAATCATGCCAGTGCTTAAAGTGGGGTATGCACTGAGTAGCGCCGAGAGTGTCTGCACAGGTTGGGGAAGGATTAGGTCTTGTTTTTTTAACTTTTGATCATGGACTTGCAAGATACTTGATATTTGATATTCTCTTATTTGCATGTTTTGTAATTTTGTCTTTTCATTCAATCCATGTCATTTTGTTTATTGTGCACAGAAGTTTGTTCAGTGGCTAAAAATATATATTCAGTTAACAAAGAAACATATTGTAGTGAGTACCCGGGGTGCCCATGGAGCATGTTTAAAACACCTGGCTACATTTTTTTTGTTTTTTTACACAAGTGTTTAAAACGTGTATAAAATTGAAGAGTATATGGATGAAACAGTTTTCTTCCACACTTGACACATAGCACATAGTTGTTAATGTCAATATTTTGTTACATTCATGATGAAATGTATTTTGGAAAACAGAGTAGCTAGCACATGGATAGTGTGGATTAGTTGAACCTTCTCGAACAGCTTACATGCAAGATTTAAGAGTAGCATAAATATGTATTTTATGAAGTTAACAGATCCCTTATTATCATTCATAAGAAATAAGTCTTTTTAGCAATATTTTAAATGTTTCATTTGTTTAAAACATGTTTTTAGTTCTTCATTAAAACATATTAATTATTGAAGATTAGGCACACACAGGAGATGAACTACATAGAAATTTTTCTGTGAGAAATGCAGTCTCGACCAGGACTCGAACCTGGGTCTCTGGCACACACTGAGCTACCGAGCCGGCCTGGCCTCACCTGATTTTTTGCTATCGCTGTTTTACCTGTGTGGAATCATCTCTGCCAGTGCTACCACAACGGGATATGTTGCTTTTGAAACACAGTAGACTTCGACATTGCCTGGTTCCTCCCAGCATGGAGATGTTAATTATTGAAGATTAGGCACACACAGGAGATGTACTACGTAGAAATTTTCAGCAAAAAATGGAGGCTCGACCAGGACTCGAACCCGGGTCTATGACACACTGTTTCAAAGGGATCTGTTGCCTTTGAAACACAGTAGACTTCGACATTGCCTGGTCGAGCCTGCATTTCTCGCTGAAAGTTTCTACGTAGTATATCTCCTGTGTGTGCCTAATCTTCAATAATTAACATCTCTATGCTTGGAGGAACCAGGCAACGTCGAAGTCTACGGTGCGGCGCTCCTACACATGTAGATTGCAGTGTTGTTACCTAAAAGTAAAGTCTCTGGTGCAAGAGCCCATGAAGGACCAAGGATTGCCTGCCAAGTCACTTTTCTTTGATTGGCACATGGTCAGAATACCAAGGTCCGTTTGTAGCTGTTTTTTGGCTTTCAAGACCAGAGTCTTCTACTATTGCTTGTCAGTTTAACAAAAGAGTAAATAGTGATTGTCACCCATTGAAACACTCATTCCCACATCATTACCCAGACTGGAACCCTTGATAGCAGATTATGAGAATTTGGTTGTTGAAAAGTAATTGGTACATTCTCTTCCCTCATATGTGTTTCTTTACCTTGTTATTATCCCTTCCTTTTAGCAAGATATTGTAGAAACAAAAATGATTCGCTCAGGCCAAAGTGACAAGCAAAACATATCAGTTGCAAACAAACCTTCAGAAATAAATGGAACCTTTCACACTGAATTGACATGAAAAGCAGCATGTGTGAGTTGTCACTATTGTATCACTCGAACTGGGCCATTTTCTCATTGTGTATACTTGTTCTATGTTTTCTTTTCTTTAGACTTGTGGCTTGCTATTTGTCACTTTGGTATGAAATCTCCATGCTGAATGTCATGTGAATGTCATCAGTCTGAAAGCTCCCTCAATCTGAAGCAAAGACTTTCTTTAAAACTTTAAAAAGGAGAGCTGAATTGATGAAGACAGTTTATCTCCCAATTAATTCAATTTGCATCTTTTATAGGTTGCATCAGAGACTGAGTACAAGAACATTGTTTTGGGCATGGTGTTAAAAGCAATCATTGCAGCATTGGAACGGAATTTGAGTGCTTCTGTTTTGAAATACATATTTTCAACTCTGAGGTCAATGTTTTATAAGGTAAGTTCTGTTTATAAACAAAATCATAGAAGTCAGAACAAGTAACAAAATGTTTACAAACACACACACTCTCTCTCTCCCTCTCTCTCTCCCTCTCTCTCTCCCCCTCTCTCCCTCTCTCTCTCTCCCTCTCTCTCTCCCTCTCTCTCTCTCCCTCTCTCTCTCCCTCTCTCTCTCCCCCCCTCTCTCTCCCTCCCTCCTTCCTTTTATCCCATCCCCATTGGTCCACTTCCCTAAAAAAATGATGCAATAGGCAGAAAAAGGTAAAATAAATGCAGCATTAGCTATGATTTGATTTTTATTGCTCACTAGCTGATTACCCAGCATTGCCCAGGTATTTATTTATCCAAATCTTGTATTGGACAGGAAAATAATGAATTCTAACTATAGTGCAAAATGTAACAAATTTTAAATGTGATCGTGAATGTCACCAATTACCTTAGCGACTCCGAAAACTACGGATTTGACACTAATCTAGGTCATTTGTGGCATTTTATTTTTCACCCCCTCTCACCCCCATGCCAATAGGTAATGAACTTGGAGTTGAACCGCATTGGGAGTGTCATGAAAACTATGGATTCCATTCACAACACAGCCTGAATGTTAGACAACCCGAGAAACAATATCATTTGTGCAGATTGCATAAACTCATGGATGTCTGTTTGTGCAGAATTTAATATCGGTGGTTCTCGATTATATTTACATGTCACCCCTTCCCACCCCACCCCTATGGGTGCCAGGGGTGTCTTACCCCAAAATATTATTTCCAGATTGCAAGTGATACATGTACCAAGTTTGGTTGAAATTGCTCCAGGCGTTCGAGAGTTATGCCGGAACAAACAAATATACCTAGTCTTACTGAAAATACTGTCACAACTTTTGAGGTTTGCTTTACCTCCGACTGTAAAAGCGTGCACATGCCGGAGCTGTGATATGAAACGTGAGTCATTGCTGGTTGAGCTGCAGAAGTAGAAAGTTATGTGTTTGAAGTGTTCAAGATGGAATGGGGTGAGTACGAGAATCGTGTGGCTGTTATAGCTCTGCATAAGGGAGGCAAATCTCCAAGGGGGATTTTCAAACTTCTGCAGAAACTTAAAATTAATAAGAGATTCGTTTGCCGCACAATCCAGGGCTTCATTGAGACTGGGGCTGTGAAAGATCGCCCAAGGCAAGGCAGACCGCGGACAGTACTGACTTCAGAATTGGTAAAAGCAGTGACGGCACATGTGTCAGGAAGCAGTCAGTATTGGCTCGAGAGCTAAACATATCAAAAATGTCTATGTCTCGCATGTTAAGCAGTGACCTGGGACTCCATGCTTACAAATGATGCAAAGGACACCTCCTGACAAGTGAATTGAAGCGCCAGTGGCTCCTAAAATCAAAGCGCTTACTGTTGCGTTACGTGGCAAATGGTCATCATCGCATTTTTCACAGATGAAAAGATTTTCAGTGTTGAGGAGACTTTCAATGCCCAAAATGACAGGGTATATGCCAAATCCGCTAGAGAAGCTGGTGAAAAGGCTCCAAGGGTCCAGGAGGTCATCATCCTTTATCAGTCATGGTGTGGTGGGGTGTCAGCTATGAGGGCACAACGTAGCATCATTTCTGTGAAAAAGGGGTCAAAACATCAGCCAAAGTGTACCAGAAGACAGTGCTTGAGAGACTAGTCAAGAATCTCAACAACACCCTCTTCCATGGGCAGAAATGGAGCTTCCAGCAGGATTCAGCCCCAGCATATAAGGCCCGAACAACACAGCAGTGGCTGGAGGCAAATGTTCCAGACTTCATTTCCACTTCAGATTGGCCTTCTGCAAGTCCGGACCTAAACCATTTGGACTACAAATTGTGGTCCAAGCTTCAGGAGATGGCTTGCAAGAAGAGACATCCCAATATTGAAAGTTTAAAGCAGTCTCTTCTGAAGGCAGTTGCTGATTTTCCAGTCGATGTGTTGCGTAATTCAATTGATGAGTGGCCACAAAGACTTAAGGACTGTGTGCATGCTAAGGGTGGTCATTTTGAATAATGTTTTGTGATTTTTATTTTTCATGCATCCATTTCAGTAATGTTATTAGGATATTAAAATATATTTCAGCATTTTGTGTCAATTTACTTAAAACTTTGTGATAGTATTTATGGTAAGACTAAGCACACACCCACACACACACATACATCCATTTTTATATATATAGAAGATTAGAATCTTAGTGATACATCTAACATAAGTCTGTTGTTTCAAATTGTTCCAAAACTTGACTTTAAATCTCATCTTTAGCAAATTAATGTCAGTTTTGTGTGTATATGTGGAATAAAATGTTTCAATGAAGTGTAATAACAATTTCTTTCTTATTTTTTGTTTGTTTTCTGCCACCTTTGAATAATCATGACCATGAGGATGGAATGATGCTTAATGAAGGGCATTCTCAAGAGAGCACCAATGCCCATGCCAGTGGTGGATTATAATTGTTCTCTCGGAGGGGGTGAACACCCATTACAGCACCCCCACCCAAACTTTCGACTTCCAGTACACTTCCCTCACAAACTATGGTCCTACCATACATGTCCTGCCATGTGTCATGTTTTTGCACCCCATACCCCCCCCACTATTTCTTGCACTTTGAGGGTGGTTACAATTATGAATTGCATGCTTGTAATGTTTTTAAGTCCGAAAATCCACATAGTGTGGCTTATGTTTTATTGAAAGAAGTTTGCATTTTACAGCAAAACAAGTAATGAATGTGTATCAAACAACCAAGATATAAGAAATAAGTAACGATATTAAATTCAGCTTAAAATAATTATTTAAAACACTTGTTTTACAGTGTGTTCAACGTTTGCCAGTGCTTGTTCAAAACCGATATGTTTGTTTATCTTTGCCGAGGAAGTTTTGAAAGTCCATGTTCTACTCTTCTACAGAGGCCACAGTTATGGGTAAAGAGAGGAAAATCAAACAAGCAGTAAATAAATCCTGAAAAAAAGTGTAATAGTCATGTTCCAGGATGAAAGTAGTGACGTCGTGAATGGTCTCCAGTTTTGAGATCAGAGGCATGCCAAAGTGGGGTTGATGGGAGTCATAACCCCCTTTGTTCCAATATTTCTAAAGAAAAGATTATACAGCCCCTTTCGAAAATCCTGGGCACTCCAGTTTTTGTGATATCTTCAATTGTATAGTGTCTGAATGTATTGGGTGTACGAGATTAGAACTAACGTCGCTGGTACACTTTTGAAGTTCATCTTTTGATAAATCAAGGAGCACCGCAGGACAAAGAAACAATTTTATTGAATGCCCGCAAAGTCTCTATTCTATCTTGCTGTGCCCTGCTGCACATACATTTAGTACCAGCCTGTGTTACTTAATAAGTGATATATTATTGTTTTCTCCAATTGCATCTGTATTTGACTGTAGAAAAAAAATGGAATATTCATTCAATATTTTAAAGAAAAGCTGGATGGAGGCCAGCATTCCCAAAGCTTGCAGCACCGCTTGCACCTTCTGTTTTTATAGCACTGTATAAAATAATACTACAACATTTGCTGAGCACAACAATCATTGTAAGTTGTTTAACTTCAATAAAATAAAAAATAATAGATTTCTAAAAAATCTCAATAAATTTATTTTTGATTACAATAGATGTGACTGTCGGGAACAGTGGAGCAGCTATGTCTTGTCCTTCAAGCAAGAAAAGCACTCCTGTGTCATCTCCAATGGTTCCTAATTTTTAACTCTTGGGTATGTCATAAAATGCCACAATGTATGATGTATTTCATCCCAACTTTGCAAATTTATCAATAATTATAATTTCATAATAAAAAAGCTCTAGTGAGGGGTGCAGGAGAAAAATGATCTCCCTCTTGAGCCTTTAATTCAACCTTGCAGCAAGCTACTAAGATTGATAGTTGTAGTTTGCCTTCATTTTTTTCATCATCACCCTAGTGGCGCTGGGGTACATGTCAGATGCTCTCTCTCCCTGGCTAGCCTTTCCACGGTGACTGTGCATAAAAAAAAAATGAGTGAGGAGGCAAATGTGGTGGGAATATTTTGTAGATCCTCTGTGAAGGGGTGATCACTTCACTACTCCTTTGATCCACCATAGTAATATTATACTAGTCCTTCACCCATTTCGTGCTTATCTTTCACCACCCTTACCTTTGTTCGCCCCCTGTCTCTCATCACCTTCTATCTTTCGTCTCCCTCTAATCTTTCATTGGCTCCTGTCGTTCATCGCACCCATCCTCATCTTTGTTTGCCCCTGTCTCTCATCACCTCCTATCTTTCGTCTCCCATATCTCTTGTCATTCTTATCTTTGTTCACCCCCTGTCTCTTGTTGCTCCCTTATCACTTGTTGTCTCCTATCTTTTGTCGTGCCCACCTTTCATCATTCTTATATTTGTTCTCCCCTTGTCATTCATTATGTCCTATCTTTCATTGTCCCCATCCTTCTTCATTCTTATCTTTGTTCTCCCTCTGTCTCTCGTCATCCGCATATCATTCGTCACATCCTATCGTTAGTCATTCTTATCTATGTTCATCCCTGTCTCTCTCTTGTCAGCCCTTATTATTCGTCACCTCATATCTTCCGTTGCCCTCATCCTTCTTCATTCTTGTCTTTGTTTGCCCCCTGTCTCTCGTTGCCTTCTACCTTTCGTCTCCTCTTGCTCCCCATAATGGTAGTTCTAAATAAAATACCACAATATTTGCTTTATTGCATTTCAACCATACATATTATTGAAGAAATAACAGTGGGTAGTGGGGCATGCTCCGTCCCCCTTTATTCCACCCTTGTATGTTTCTTAATTGGCACTATGTGTGTTATATTTAATTCCAACTGTGTAAATTATTTATCAATATATGAAAAAATAAAATACGTTCTCGGTGGAAGTTGTTCATGATGCCTCCTCAAGGGCCTCGGAGGGGGCGCCCCCCTTTAATCCACCCTTGGCCCATGCAAGGACTCAAACCAGAAACCCAGTAGTGAGATCGTGAGTCGACTTCTCAATTTGCTCAGCCACCAAGGTGGAAAAATAATACAATACCTAAATAGGAATTTAGAAAACTAAACTTGAACCTATCAATGAAATCTACTTAACTGATGAAATTTGATAAGATTCTGTAACCTGGATTTCGACCGAAGAATTGCAGCATAAGATCACAAAAAACTCAGAGCCATTAGCAAACTAAAAGAAGTTAGAATTGTAAAATGGAAAAACAAAAGATGGTTAATGCTAGATAATATATAACATAAATTAACAGATTAAAATCCAAGATATGGAAAGAGAGAGAAAATGTGGCAGACTTACAATTCATGGTTGTCTTCACTCTATCAAAAAATGGTACCTTGGAAAAGAATTGAATACTGAAAGCAATGGTTCTAAGTAGTGTGCTACTTGTAGCAACACTACTGTAGCTAGCTACAAAATTTGTAGCTGTAGCTGTAGTGGCGCTACATTTTTAAAATTGTAGCTGTAGCTGTAGTGAAGCTACAAAATTTCTGTAGCTGTAGCAAAAATTTTGCTACAGCTACATTTCTTCCCGGAGTTTTCAGGTAAATTTTCTATGCGGCAACAGTGTAAAAAAAAATCGACAATAATACTTACTTGTGTAGGAGGTTTAAAAAGACCACATCTATTACAAGATAATGTCAATATGGATAATCTAGATGATAAATGTCCTGATATCACAGATTATAGATATCCATGAAATTTATTTAATTGATATATGAATAATTTTGATATCCCGGTAACCAAATGACATACATCAATATAATTCGATCAAATGCTATTTATCTTCAAAATAAATATGTTGATATGATAAAATAAATAAAAATATGTTTATTGAAAAATATGTCAAATTTG
The DNA here is from genome assembly GCF_977018435.1 of Lepisma saccharinum. Classification (NCBI taxonomy): domain Eukaryota; kingdom Metazoa; phylum Arthropoda; class Insecta; order Zygentoma; family Lepismatidae; genus Lepisma; species Lepisma saccharinum. The sequence goes on along the minus strand of NC_139230.1, from coordinate 23,650,384 downwards.
AGTAACACCCTAATTGTAATACTCGGATATCAAATTTCTACTCACTTGTAACTTATATATGCATACATAATTCTCAAACTCTGTAGTGAAAATAGGTTACTGCGGTAACACTGCTATCAAAATGACAAAATGATGGGTATCATGATAATAAGTAACGGAATCTATTTTAAATGAAAAAGTTGCGCAAAAGTAGCAAAGTAGAGAACAGAAAGAGCATAGTGAGCTACTTTTCAGTAAATGTAGCTGTAGCTGTAGCGAAGCTACATTTTTGGAATATTAGCTGTGGCTGTAACAAAGCTACTTTTAAAATGTAGTGTTCTGATCACTGACTGAAAGTTTATGACATGCTTCCTTGGAGAAACTACAAATGCTAACAAACACAGTTGCTTCAGGCTAAAATGGAATAGGTTAGGATCTGAAGGCATTTTTTATATGTATGTGCTTCTAACTGACTATTATCTAATTAAAATAAAATGTGGTTTGAATATTTCTATTTTTCAGTTTCCAAATTTGCTATTTGATGAAAGTGAATTGTTCAGTGAGCTCTGTCTTTGCCTTCTGAAGCATTCCTTTTCTACCATCAGTGCTATTCGATCTGAAGCTTCTGCCTCCATTTATTTCTTGATGAGACAGTCATTTGTCATGACAAATGGTGCGGTGAGTTCAATATTTTTACAATATATCATCAGAAAGTGTAGAACTTGCATTTTCTAATAGATTGATTGGTTGATTGATTTAGTTTATTTTGCTTCACGTTTTGTATATTTTAACTTTTAGTTTCTTAGATATTAAACGAGAAGAAACAGTAATTTTTGCCTGTAGTAATATATGGGTGTGAAACTTGGTCCCTTACATTGAAAGAGGAACATAAATTGAGAGTATTTGAAAATAAGATCCTTAGGAAAATATTTGGACCTAAAAGGGATGAGGAGACAGGTGAGTGGAGAAGGTTACATGATTTGTAGTCATGTCCAGATATTATTAGAATAATTAAATCAAGAAGACTTAGGTAGGCAGGTCATGTGGCACGAATGGGAGAGGAAAGAGGAGTTTACAGGATTCTTGTTGGGAAACCTGATGGTAAGAGACCTATAGGAAGGCCAAGACGAAGATGGAGGGACAACGTTGAGATGGACCTAAAGGAAATCGGTAGAGATGGAAAGGAGTATATAGATCTTGCTCAAGATAGGGACTGATGGAAGGCCTGTGTTGCTGCAGTCATGAACCTTCGATTTAAGAAGGCTAGAGAGTTAGTTAGTTAGTTAGTTTGCTTCACGTTTGTGCCTCTTGACTAATTTGCGAAGATGGGAATGAGTGAGGAAATGATGAAATTGATGAATGGACATTCACAAACAAACAACTTTTATAGTGAGCAAACAAACAACAGCTGCACGTTGGTTCACTAGTACATTAACAAAGCACCCCACAGGCTATCTTTACGTGCAACAATCACAAACTCGACTTACACAGAATCAGTGCAGTGTTGTCAATCCACGAACTTTCGGAACTTCCCTCGTATTTAAAAAAAAATAGTTTTCACCATTATGATATTTTCTACCATACAGATTTCAAAGAAATTATTTATAATTAAGTACATCAAGTGCTGCAGATGTCCATAACACCCTAGTCGTATTTCATTATATACAGGATGTCCATAAAGTCTCACCCCACCCTGGGTATTGTGAGAACAGCTGTAAATAGTAAGAAATGGGGAAACACATATTCCATGATGTTCAGGGGGAAACGTTTTTAGGCCAACCATTGCCTACCCGAGCCCCCCACAAGGGGGTAGGCTGGGGTCATACTCAATTTTTTCAAATAGCAAAGGGGGGGGGGTCAAAGAATATGTTGTTTGAAAGGTCTGATCATAACAACAATAATACAGCAAATCCAGGGTCTCTACATAGCTCCAATTGACAATGGCGTGAAATCAAATGTGGAACATGACCAGGATTGGACAGGACTCCCAACTCCTACAGTAGTAATCCTATACAACAGTGGGAGCTGGAAAAATGTTCCTACACTGGAGCATGATTCGGAGATATCCTATCAGTGTCTACAAATACATACCCCCCCCCCCCCAAGAGATGGCAAGCATCCGTACACAAAACCTCATAATCATCGCACCCCCTGAGATTGCTACCAGGAAGACATGGACCGACATGCACAATCACAATTCAAGGCAAATGGTGAAGGAGGCAAGTAGTTACATGTACAATGCATTTTCTTCCTATTTACAGCCATTCTCACAGTACCCAGGGTGATTTGAGACTTTATGGACACCCTGTATATTTGGGCAGTGGATAAGGCTGCATTATCAATTGCTCATCTTTCTAGGAAGTAATGGAGAAGCTCTACACAGTATAATAAATTTGTAGCTGATCATAGTTTCTTCATAATAAGGTTGAAAAAGGTTAATGTAGTGCTCGCAATTCCCTGTGTTGTATTTTATATATATTGATTTAATTTATTTTACTTCGCTTTTTGTGCCACTTTTGGCTAATTTGCGAAGATGAGGATGAGTGATGACATGATGAAATTGATGAGTAGACACTCACAGACACCCATGTCCAGGTTGGAATTCGAACCCGCGACCTCTGGCATTTTAGTGCGATGTGCTAACCACTCTGCCATGGGGGCCAGCATAATTCCCTGTGCAACTGGTAACATAATTGCAGCATTGTGCAAGAAAATGGTTATCAAGTCTTTAAAAATCCATTATATCTATGCATGTAGTAAAGCACTGGTTGCTTCATTTATGTTTTGAAGCTGTACTGTTTCAATGGTTAACATAGAATATTGATCATCTTGGAAAGTTCTCAATTGGCAGAGCCTCAGTCTCTCAGTTCAACAATTCTCTCGGATGCAATATCATTCATTCACCTCCTACAATTAAACTTATTCTCTGTGTCAAAACTAAAACTAACTCCATGGTGCAACAGACTTTTGAGAATCAAGGCCTGCCAAGTGGCTTTTTGTTGGGCCAGGAGTGGTCAGTGCATCGAGTCCAATCACTGCTGTTTTCTGGCTTTTTGAGACTTCTTTTCAAGTAGCTCCCCAATTGTCCCACCAAAATATTTTCAGTTCTCACCAGGAATCGAACCCAGGACTGCTAAGATGCTAAGGTTAACACATAACCATTTGGTTATGTGTTAATAAAGAACAACAATAACTTTATTACTATTTAGAATCTTTGTTATTTCTTCCTTGCGCTTTCGGATTCCAAAGACTACTTATCTAGGTATAAAGTTAAGTCAATATGTCTTCTCTGCATGACTTCATGCCATAAAAGCAGATGGAGATGAAGCACATTCTCATTCATTGACTGTAATGAACTGTAATGAATGAACTTTGCACCCCACCTTGACTGTCTTAATCCCGTATGATGAGCCGAGGCCCCCACTGATGTGAGGTTCATTTACAATGACATGAAGAAAATTTCTACCAATTGGAACACTGCAGCTTCAATCTTTGGGTAAAAAAGGTAAAGGTAAAGTGTTCCCCTGTGCATAGCACCATGCCATGAAGGCGTATAGGGGGTGTGGGAGTAACGCCCCACACTTTCTTGATCCGGTCGTGAGTGGGGGTGATGTGATCAGCATCATGCCCCTGACCGCCTTTACCCCCCAGGGTTTCCCCCAGGTACCCATGTTATTCGACGCTGGGTGGGCGCCGGGGCCTCTTCCACCGTTAGAAAAGTTCCCGGATTTGAACTGGCCGGGGATCGAACCCGGGACCTTTAGCATGGTAGTCAGATGCATTATCGACTGAGTCACCATGGCCACCTCAATCTTTGGGTATATTTCTATAAAATATATTAAAACCTGAAGTAAGTCTTGAAGTTTTTCTGGCGATGAATGATGAATAAATTCTCTCGGGCTATTGACCAGGTCAATTCTGGAACAATTTCTGAGGTTTCAAGAGCTAACATCACTCTCATCTTCAGGGTAGAATTTGAACTGGACTGTTTCATACATACATTCTACCCTGAAGATGACAGTGATGTTAGCTCTCAAAAGCTCGGAAACTGTTCCAGAATTGACCTGGTTGATAGCCCGAGAGAATTTATTCATCATATTGAAACCTGTCCTATTTGTGACTTAAAACATAGATAAGTTATTTGTGTATGGCTGTGTATGGCTTAATAATAATAATTTCTTTTTCAGAACTTCTCAAGGCTAAAGCTCCAGTTGACACTATCTTTGAGCAGTTTAGCTACATCAAGCAAAGTAGCCAGGAAGGAAAATCTCCGTCGAGCACTAAAAACAATTATAATGTATGCAGAAACTGACAATAATCTCCAGGCTTCAGTTTTTCCAAGTCAAGTACGTAATTTTAGTGTACATAAAAAAGTAAAATAAAAAGTAAAGGGCTCCCCTGTGCTTTTCACCATGCATGAAAGTGTACAGGGGATGTGGGGTTAGGGCCCCACACTTTCTTGATCTAGGCCGAGCTGGGGGTGGTGTGATCAGCACCATGCTCCTTGCCGTCTTTAGCCCCCAGAGTTTCCTCCAGGTACCCACTTTATACGATGCTGGGTGGGCGCCGGAGCTGCTTGAACAGGTTGAAAAAGTCCCGGTTCTCCCCCATCGGGGATCAAACCTGGGTCTCTTGCATGGTAGTCAGATGCCCTAACGACTGAGCTACCACGGCATCCACAATTTTAGTGTACATTCATTCTCAAAATATATTAGATGCAAATTTCTAATTTTTAGTTTCTAAAGTTCAAGAACATTTAGTACGAAGGTCCAACTATTTTTTGTTTAGCACATATTTTTATTTATATATTTATTTATTTAAATAAGGTAAAGCTATTGCCTGTGAATTGCACCATGCTATGAAGGCATGTAGGGGAGGGGAGGGTGTATGTAAGGCCTCACATATTCTCGCATCATCTCCATAGTGGAACTCATGCACCAACCACCTTTACACCCCAGTGTTACCCCTAGGTGAATTACAGAGCCTCTTTACGGACATTGTCAGAAATATTCCCACCTAAGATCGATCATTCTGGAAATTGAACCCAGGTCTCCTACATGTCAGTCCGACACCCTACTGACTAGACCACCATGGCTCCTTATTGTGCAAGATAATTAGCTGATACAAATATGTAAATTTATAATGTAATATAGTATTATATAAGGCTCATAAGCATTAAAATGAAAGTTACTTATCTTCAAATTGGATTCTTAAGATAGAGAAACACTATATATTTTTCAACTTGAAGTTAATTTGTTAAAATGCCAATATCAATGTATATTATGTGTTATTTCCTAACACTAGCCAACACACATTTTGGTGCCTCAAATGTTAGTTCTGTTTCTAGGTATATTTGACCTGCTGATTCCAAAAATGGTACCAGTTTCCCCCCATCAGCTCTAGTTTTTGATATATTGTACATATGTCATATGCCACTCTTTGATCTGCTCGCCCATAATAAATGTATAAAAATCAGGACATTTTAATATGTTTTTTAAATTAATATATTTTAAGCATGAATAAAACACTTTAAAAATGGAAATAAAAATGTAATGCCTGAAAATCTACTTATTTCATACCAAAAGCACAGATTTATGACGTAAACGACTAGTCATTCGACACACAAGAAGCTCCTTTTGTAAGACTTCCGGAGAGTGGGATCTACCAGAACAATCCCGCATAAGAGTCCAACAATAGTCTGCCATCATGTGTACATCCCATCTTCCTTGGTATCTGTCTTCCATGGTTTTTATATCCTGGTGAAATCTTTCACCCTGCTCTTCACTTAAGTCACCAACATTCTCTGGAAAGCATTCTAAGTGGCTGTGCAGATAATGGAGTTAACACTCATGTTAATGCCAAGTCTGTTGAAATGAAAGAGCATATCCCGTACTAATTGTGTGTAGTTGACTGCCTTATTGTTGCCAAAAAAGTTTTTCACAAGAACAAATGAAGAGCAGGCACATGATTCAATTTCGTTCAGTGATGATATGAAATGTGGGTCATTCTTAACCATCTTCAAGTCTACACAAATCACCCATTGATGTTCTTAGTACTTTATCTTTTCCAAGACTAAAGATATAGTCTTGTACTTTTCTTTGTCCAATTGGAGTAGAACCATGTTTTTTGCCATTACTTGAAATAACACATTTCAAACAACGTTTTGAACTGTGAATGAAAAGACACCAATGACTTGGTTATATTCTGAAAGACCAATTTTCTTCAGAAGGCTTCCGATGTCATTGCAGAATACTAAGTTGTTGTCTTCGGTAATGAATGGCAGCAAATCTTTTTCTTTTGTTCGATAAAATGTAATTTTCGTTCCAGATTGAAGTACTTTCTTTTCCTTTAGTATGGAGGCAAGCAATTCCAAAGACTCCTTAAAAAGATTTAAGTCCATGACCAATTACTCAATTCATTGTGGTCAAAATGTTCATTATGTGAAGTTGTTTGGAAATCACTGTCACTTCCCCCACTTTCTTTACCTGTGTGATATCAGACATTCAAGACTCATCCCCTGAGAGCTGTGGTAGTGAGGTGCGGTTTTCCTTATAGTGCACAGGATCAGTGAACCCCCAGTAATATACGGCATTTACCTCGAGAATGGACAATAAACAATGTCTTTACCTTTTGACAATTTTTTGCTAAAATTTCTGCACAAGAAGTTATGTATTTGTGTCCGTAACACGGCAAATTCTTTTGCTGAGAAAGAGAAACCACGAATCGGCCGCCCTCGTGCAGACCCTCAGGTGAACCCCCACAGGAGAGCTCGTGCCAAAGTGAAGGTTTGGGCAGCAGGCAGAAGCTCGGGGTAGCTATATGGGCAAAATATATGGCAAAGGATACTGAGGAACCTCGATCTCCAACCAACGGTCATGCGCAGTTCGTGCTCTCTCAGTAGCAGCAGCAGAAGCCAGAAGGCACGTCCTCACTGCGACTGAGGCCCAGCTGGTTCCTCCCTTCCAGTGTTGCCCTGTGAGGTTCAAGTTTGAAGCGCATTCGTTACATATTCTATCTTCTCTCTTGAATAATTTTTGTGCCGAACTTCTTGGCATAAATGCAAAATTGTGGCAGAGAAGGATGAGTAGAAATGAATGAAAGCTGGAATTACACACGACGAATTAAAATAAAATAAATACATTACTAAAATAACTCGTGCATGCATTCAGACTTTTTCCTTAAAGATGGAAACACTTCGGATGTGTGAAAGTAAAAGAATGGCACGATCTTAGACAAGAAAGGATGACGTGACAAGCCATGTCGGTGTCAATGTTTCAAGGTTGTAAGTTTTCGAAGTGCTTGGATAGTTGTTGCAAAGTATTGATGCTCCGAAGGATGGACTACGTTACGTCATTTGATGCAGTGTAGGTGTTGCTGTCTGCGCAGGTAAGAAATGACCGCTAAAATGCATACAATTAACTGAAACATACCTTCTCGTCTGTTGAAAGAAAATTAGAGATAAAGCGTGTGCTGGTCGACCATCTCCAAATTTGAAGAAAGAAAAAATCTGTAGCGTTCCAGTGAAAGGGTCTCAGGTTTCTAGTACGTACATGCCATTGGTTGCCATTTCCCTTTAATAATTGTAGGACCTTTATAATTTATGGACTTCTGGAAGAGGAAAAGGGGCCACACCCGCCTGGAAAATTAATGTCAACCTAAAACTATTTATTACACACATATAATTTCATTTCAGTCACAGTAATTTATGATGATTATTAAAAAGACATTGCAGGGACTGAAGGAGTGTTTTTGAGAGAACAGCACTATTACAAGGAAAAATGTGCCTCGTTTGTTCCCCCTGGAAAAAAATGATCTTGCTTCCCATCCCTGGAACAAATCCTGAGGACATCCATGACTTCCATAAAACCCGAAATTTCTTTCATAGATGCACAATTTATTGTACTTAGTTTGAGCCCTAAATTTATATGCACACCTCTGCTATGAACCCTCATTCTATGAAAAAAAATATGTATCAATCTTTTAAGCCCCCCCCCCATCCCTTTGTTTCCCGAAGAAAGTCTATTTGTGGAAACTGAATATGTGTCATATGACTTCGGTGAACCCCCAGGAAAATAATGCACGAGCTGCCCCTGGTGGTAGTTCACGGAAAGGTGGGACGGGTACTAGATCCGAGTGCGGAACATGTCTCCTGGCTGAAGGCAGATCAGGGTAAGACCACTTGAAACTCTTATTTCAGTTGATGCCTGTGATATTAAAAACAAAAAATAACAGCCATCGAACGTTTTTTTCTGTTCCCTCCACACTTTTTTACTCCAAATACCAGGCAGATTCTCATTCCATTTGTCCCCTGGCGCAAATGCTCTGTACAAGTTTTGCATACAATATGAGTGTCCATGGCTTATCCTGATCTCCAAGCTTGACACCAAAATAACCTACATATGCTCTTTTTACAAACTCGGAAATAGGTTTCCTACTTGCTTTCAGTTTGTACTCGCAACAAATTTAAAAATACGTCAGGGTGATTCAAGCAACTCTGCCTTGAAGTAGCCATAACATCTACGGTGTTCGATCAGCAAATATGAAATGATATGACTGGGAATAGTTGTGAAACAAAGGTCAATTACATTTTCAAAATGTGGGTAATTTAAACACAATAATTGCCAAGTCAAATACGAAAACTTGTCATGACATCCCGGTTCTGGAGGAGAGATATCTTTTAAAGAATGGACTAAAATTGTATACATTCATATCTATCATATCATATCGATATCTAAGAAACTAGAGCTGATGCAGCCTAACCAATTCAATTTTCGGAATCAGCGGCCCCCAAAACCCCAGGAACAGGCCCAAAAACCAAGGCACCAAAAAAAATATATTTTTTTTTTGTTGGGAAGTGTAATTTACACACGTTGATTAAATAATTTGTTACTTCAGTACAAAGTTTTTATAATCTTTGAACAAGTTCACCAAATACAACTATTCAAAGTGGAATTTCCTATCTGGAGGATTATTTGTGGAGTTTATGGATAGATGGGGAAATGCTTGTACAGGGTCTTTTATGGTTGAGGCATCCGTGGAGCAGCTGCTGCTGCTGCATCCGTAAGTGGGATCGCATCTGCCGGGATTTAGACCTACAGCTGTATGCTGACCTTGGCAATGTAGGCATCAGTGCTTCAGTATTAAGATAACCGGTGTCCAGTTTGCACATGTTTGAGAAGTGTTAAGGTGTTAACAAGTGTTTTACATGGTTTTGTTTTAGTTTACGTATTACTGGTTCTTTTCTACAGTCTAATAATGCCACACTATCCATACAATTTGAGACAAAGCATTGTTATGTACGACTCTTACGTCATTTCAAATTCTTGTAAGGAAGTTAGAATGCATTTTGCAGCAGAATTCCCATATGTTCCTGTTTCACACAGAGACAATGTTCGGATACTTGTGAACAAATTTAGGTATTCAGGGAGGGTCTGTTCTCGATAAGAAGTGAAGGGTAAAATGGCATGTGATTAATGAGCAGAAACTAGATGATGTTGAAGTATGATCAAAAATCCCTCCAGCACCTTGCACAAGAAATGGACATTTTAATGACATCTGCATCGTGAGCTACCAAGCTTTTGAACCTGAAACCATACATTAGAGGAATTGAAGCAATTTCAGATGTGTTAGTGAATATTTCCAACAGATATGCCATAAATGTGTGGATGCAGGAGTACATAATTTCCTACACCTCTTGTAACAAGGTATGTGCTCATTTTAATTGTAGCTGTCAATGTAATTGTACGAGATTATTTCATTACATTCCTAGCAGTTCCAGTTACGTGGATGTTGCATCCAGTTTGCCAGCAGACATGATCATACTTCCCACCACATTATTTGCCGATCCATGGCCACCTCGACCATAAAAGGCACTGTATAATTCAACATGGAGACAATGAAGCAAGTGGAAGCATAGGCGTAACTAGGCGGGGGAAGGGGGGACAGTTGCCCCCCAAAAAATCAGGTTTCACAAAATTTACAAGTTAAGGATACTTTTGTTAACCTCCTGGGACCTGAAGTGCAAAGTAATAAATAGTTTTTTTTTATAATTTTGCAAATGTTAGAGCCATTTAGCAAAGGGTTCTTAGATGGAATGGAAACCTTTTGATTATGCCCCCTCCCCCCAAAATTTAAGCTCCAAGTTCGATTCTACCCCTACCAAGTTGGGCCCCAACTTGGGCCGAGGGTTACACATATTACCCTAGTTGGCGGATGCTTTACACAATTAATATAAACTGTATTCTCTATTCCCCTGTATGCTCCCTCCCTACTTCAGGCACTGATTTTGCCAGTCATTAACTTACAAAGTGCTAGTTTTCCCATTGATAAGATAACATACGACAACCAACATTTTGTCCATATCATATGACCATGTTAAATCTGAGTAAAATAAAAGAGATAAGTTTGTCCATATTGGTCAGTGATCTTACTGTGGGTTTTCTCTCTTTCACTTTCATTCTAAAAATATTCCTAAAAGCAAGAAAAATATTCATGACTGTTATTCATCTTATTTCATAGAAAAACTGCAAACAATTTTGTTCTTTATATAATAAGTTCATTTTACATGACACTTAACTATATATTCAAATGTATATTTCTGTTCACAGGTGAATGAACTTGTACACAATTTGTACATGATCCTCTCAGACACAATGAAGATTGAACAATTTCAGAAGGATCCTGAAATGATTGTTGACCTCATGTACAGAATTGCAAAAGGATATCAGAGCTCTCCATATCTTCGATTAGTGTGGTTGACAAATATGGCACACAAACATCTTGAGGTACTTTATTATTATGTTTTTGTATGTATGTATGTATGTAGTATGTATGTGTGTGTGTATGTGTCTGTGTTTGTTCGTTTGTTTTCATGTTATTATGTACTGACATACATATTCTCAATGTTGTCTCTCCCTCTTTTATGCAGTGTTTTGAGTGGGAAAGGGTTTGTGGGTGGATTCTCTGCCAAGAGTTTGAAGTGGAAATTCCTAGTTATGGGAAGCTTGGTCAAGTTTGAGGATATGAGGATGGATACTTGTATGGAGTAAGATAGAGACAATGGGTTCGTTTTTAGTCCACTTTATGCACAGATAGGCTAATTTGGGACTGGATCTATACTTTAAAGTGGGATCCAAACCACCATGTGTCTCCACCGGGGAATCCTTAGTTACAAGGTGAGGAGGTCCATGGAGACAATGGTGGGGGATGTTTATGCAAATTACCCTAGCTGGGTAAGATCCTTTATGAGAATTTTCCTAACTGGCTAATACATGGGCTATTCAGAAATCAACTTCCGATTGACTCGCAAACGGCAATACATAACTGCAGCGACACGACGCATGCACAGTAGCCAGCAGTAATGTGTAAGTACTCCACACACACAACTGCAGTTCATTTGCTTCAACAATGAGCGAGAGCGAGTAGGAACTGATGAACATGGACGACTGTATTACTGCTCCCGCCAGTTGTGAGGTGCATGGTGTGATTTGATTCCTTCAAGCAGGAGGAGTCAACACAGCCAAAATTTATCGTCGCTTGTGTTGTGTTTATGGCAATGATGTTATGAGTGATAGCCATGAGAGACTGACTGGTACAGGAAATTCAAGGCTAGGCCTGCAGACATGCATAATGAGGGAGGTCAAAGAAGACCTTCAATTGTAACTGATCAACTCATTCGACAAATTGAAGAAATTGTGCGAGCAAACTACTGTTTCACAATTTCACAACTCTCCAAGGAATTTCCTCAAATTTCCAGGACACAATCGACGATGAATTTTGTCTGTGTTGACTGCTCTCGCTTGAAGGAATCGAATCACACCATGCACCTCACAACTGGCAGGAGCAGTCATACGAGCATCCATGTTCGTCAGTTCCTACTAGTGCACTGTTGAAGCAAATGGATTGCAGTTGTGTGTGGAGTGTGATTACACATTACTGCTGGGAGCTGCGCATGCACCATGCTGCTGCAGTTATGTATTGCTTTTTACGTGGTAATCGGAAGTTGATTTCTGAATAGCCCTTGTAGTATTACCCCCTTCCCCACTTCAAGTGTGCTCTGCCCCAGCTAAGAATATTTACACAAAGCATCTATCCAACTATCCCAAGGCTCCCCCATCTAGAAAATTTCCATTTCAAGCATTGTTCTTATGTAGAACAAATATTGGAATATAAAAGCATAAAACGAAAATGCTCATTAAAACCAATAAAACTGTCTCATCTGCTTAATATAGTGTCACAAAGGCAGATATGGAGGTATATTCTGACTATTTGTGTCATTAGTTATCCCTGATTATCCATCTCTAGGTTTGGATAAATATTAGGGATTAAGAAGTATAATATTGATTGTTTCAAGTAGAATTGTCATCAAGTTAATGTAATTTGAATTCATGCTTATCAACATTACTTTCTTAGAGATTAAGTACAAAATGTAGTAGCAGATTCCTATTACATGTTAAGCAAGAATATTTTTAATAATATTATGTGGCAGTGTGATGCTGTCTCATCTTTATCTTCATTTATATCTAGTTATGCAATCTGCACTACATGGAAGAGGTTGACATTTGAGTGCCTTACGAAAGGGTCACTCCTTACACCCTGTTTTATTCATTTTAGCAAAGCTTTTAATAATTTAGTTTTCATTAGGTATTCACCAATATCAATGAAGTATAGATATGAAATTTATGAATATGATAACTGATATTACATTTATCTGACATAAAATTGCATATTTTTCATGAAGAATCTGAATGTTTCATCCTAAATTAATATATGTATACTGGTGACTACAATGCATGTTTGTCTTAGAAAAGTGCATTTTTAAATATTTTCTTTACAAAACAAAGATATATATGTATATTATGTTTTATGTTCATAAAAATAACAAAAGGACATTGCTGTGTGGTTTTTACGCACACAGCTGGAAATTGGAAATGATGTATGTAAAAGTGTGTTTCTTTGTACATGCTCTGGCCTAGGTTGCTTTTTGCCTGGTAGTCGGAAAAGCCAACAGTTGGGTTCTCTCAACGGCTTCCCTGTTTGAAAGGTAATAATAGGGCCTTGCCCTGGTGGTTGGGAGGCGAGTCATTTGTCGGAGGTATAAATACCAATTCTGACTTTGTTACGCTCTCTCTTATGCTCTCAGATTTTCAGGCTCACAGATCACAGAAAGTGGCCGTCCCTCAATGGATTGACAGTTTTTTGGATGCAGTGATACACACAGAACATAAGCGCCATAGCTATGCATAGGGACCTCCACGTGATAAACTGCAGGGGCGGGTTAGCACTATGGTAAACAGTGCACTCATAGAGTGAAGTCTTTATAAGTGCAAGTCTCTGTGTTATGGGGCAAAAGGCAACCAGGAGCAGTTGATATTGGATTTATTATGAAAATATGTATATACGGCGAAGGATAGAAGTGTAAATAAATGTTTGTTATAAAGAGATAATTCTGTGAGACCCAAATCATGTCAACAGAATGGGGGCTCATCAAAACATACCGTAGAAGCTTGTTGTCGTATACAGTATTGAATTTGTTGAATTCAAGGTTGCACTCCATACTTTCTCGACCATGGACTGCATGCACTCTATGACATTGCGTTCTCAGGTACGTTCAAGATGCAATATGGCTCAGGCACCAGGAAATAATAGACGCGGCATTGCTTCGCACGACATTGGGGTGGTCAGAAGACAGAGAACTGACCCCAGAAAATGTAAATGATCAATTGCAGGAATTGGCATTACGTACCGGGGACAATGCAGGCAGGCGAGAGTAGCCAGGCTCATCAGCTGATCGAAGTTTACAGGGAAGAAGACATGAGAGAGCATCTTGTCAGAGAATATAAGCTACCCCTCCCCAAGTTTGGCACAGTACCATTACAGGAAACAACTTTAGAATTTTATGATAAATTAGAGTTCTTTCAGGAAACTTGTCGTATATTGGATCAAATATTGCTAGATCATTTAATGTTCGTCGCATTATCAGGGGATCTGTTGGAATGGTACAAATATTGGCAAAATGTGCTTTGTGATATGAAGGCATTCAGGAATGAATTCTTGAGTGAATTTTTTCATTCCTCACATGAGGAAGTACTGCAGGAAAAAATCGTAAGGCAACGCAAGGCGATAACAAAGTTTTTACAGCTTTCATTAGAAGAATGCAGCACTTGTTTGAAATGGAAACAGAAGCTCAGAGGGTGCAAATGATCACAAGGAAAGTGAACCCTTTGTTTCGCCAGTATCTGTACAGACATGAATTCAGAACAGGTGCAGAATTGTACAACGAGGGACATCGCATCCAGAGTTTCGAGATGGTTTTCTTCGAACATCTGGCAACACAAGATAGCCAGGAAGATCCTGTTATGTTTTCCCCTCCTTACAGGTGGAAACAAGCAAATGCGGTCATCAAGAATCAAAAAGGCGGATCGGAAGTTTCTGAGGCACTAAGGTAACTGGTGGATCCTGCACTCAGCTTTCTTCACAAAAATAGCTCTCAGCAAAAGGGATCAGATCCTGAGAAGGCTAATGACCTTGAGAACAAGAAAATTCCCTGCAGAAACAGACACCTTCATCAGAGGGTCCGCTCGGACAGGGGTGTGGCTTCAGGTCAAGAAGAGGGTCGTAAGAGGGATGTGCTTTGTTTCGTTTGCCAGGGTAATCACTATAAGAGAAACTGCCCGCAACTTAAAGAAAGGCATTCTGCCGCTATTGTGCTGGCCAGGAGGTTGCGTCCAGGAGCAGAGATTCGTCGAAAGCACATTCGCCGCGACCGGCAAGGAACAAGAATGGAATTCGCTGTTGGGGTTGTGAATCACAGCATCATATCTTCCGATTCTGCCATGAAAAGTCAAAAGAAAGGGAAAGTTCCCAACGCACTTGCTGGATAAAGGATGAATCAGGGTTGCCAGGCAACTTGGCACGAAAAAATAAGTATCGTCGAAAAAAGGGAAACACCATTCCAAAATATGCGAAAGAGCCTCTTGTTAGCTGCAAGATAAAAGGTCTGGAATATCTAGCTTTCGTCGATGTGGGAGCCAGTTGTTCCTTACTAGATGTAAACATGGCGAAGTTGCTACAGGAAAAGGGGGCTAAGCTTTATGATGATGGCACTAAATTAAGTTTAGCGGCTGGCACCACTCGTACTGTCGGCTGGATGGTCTTATTTGTGGAATTAAAGGGACCCATGATTAAACAGACATTCCTTGTGTTGAAAGATGCAATAAAATCAGTTTTATTGGGAAGGGATTTTATATCAAAAGCCAGAATGAGTTTGCATATCTGAGTCAACGCGTGGAGTTTCTATGGGGAAAAGGATAACATTTTTTACTTTGACGCTCCAAGAAAAGCACAGAAAATGCTGGTGGCTATTGTTGCAACTGCACAGCTAAAAATTCCAGCCAGGGAGGATGTCTATGTACTAAGTGTTTGTGTATTGGGTCGTTCGAATAAAGGAATGAAATGAGAAGCACAGGGGGTCCGGGCCAAGGCTTTGTTACAAACATGAAGGAGAGAGTATCTGGCTGAAAATGCACCAAGGCTAACCGAGACGGCCGTGCATCGGTATCCACTTGTTTCAAGGCAACCAGATGTCGCCCAGGAAGAAGATGTAGACTTGGTACTTTGTTTGTGGGAGAAGGGGGTACCCGGTTCAAAAGAGGTGCCTAATGACGATGGTTCTGTCGAGATGCGGATGCGCCCACAAGAGAATAAAAGCGAGATGCCCGTGAAGAACATCAAGAAACAAACTGCAATTTACACAAAAAACCACCGTGATTGGCAGGAGAATCTGCCTAGTCTTGAGTATGGTATCAACAGTACAGTCACTAGCAAAACTGGATATTTGCCATTTCATCTTCACTACTGCCGCCACTTAGACAACCAGTTTGACATGTTGAAACTGGAAGTGGCTCAGGATGATCTGAATGGGCTGGAGGAAGAAAATGTTGCACATGTAACAAGGCTGACAGAGAAATGGAAATTAACGCAACACTCAGCGGATGTTAGGAATCTACATTCAGTTCAAAATGCCCAGCCTGAGCTGGAAATGGAGAGTAGGAGGCCTGTGCGGAAAAATGTATGTTGTAACTTCAGAAATCTGAACTACGAGAATGATTTCGGATTTCGGATTTCTGGCGTGGCCCTAGTAAGGAAACCATTGGAGTAAGTCATGGAACGACACCAGCAGGGTAACCATGGAAGACCAGGGTGTGCTGGAGAGTGGCATCTCAGCAGAGGAGGACTTCCCAGTTTCAGGGGAACTACATGATGTCCTGGATGTGCCAGGAAGATCAGTGAACTGTTTTCAGGTGACTTTATTTGCCAGTGAAAGACATTTTTTTCAGGGGACTCTATTTTGTATGTGAAAAGACACTTAAAAACTGCAATATGAACTGTGACTAGTGAAGTGTATTATTATTTACTTTTTGTGTTTATGGTGTATATCCTTCCTTCAGGAGGGGGGATGATGCAGTGTGTTTGTGTTTTGTGCATGTGTAATGTGTAGTGTTGTTTATTGTAAATTTTCACGCGCTGCTGGGACTGATGGAAAGTGTGGAGAAGGACTTTCATGGACGTTGGAGTATTCTTTATGTTTTATGTTCATATAAATAAGAAAAGGACATACATTTTCACTATATTTCAGTCCATTTATAGAAATTATCGGCAATTTTAGCATTGCTTGCATCAGCTGATACTAATTCAGTTGTCCCAATTTTTATTAGTTACGTTATTTTATTCAAGGAACTATGATATTTTGTCTAAGTAATTTCTCAGGAATGTCCTGTATATGTACAGAATTTCTGGCAATTTCCTTTTGCCTTCTACACCCAAGCAACTTCTTCACATATTAATTTTTAGAATTACTTCCCTGGTTTCAATTTTATCCTATCATTTGCTTGAATATATTTTAATTTTTTGTCTTTGGACTTCATCCACAGTGCAGTAATCAAACAGAAGCTGCAATGTGCCTTGTGCATAGTGCAGCATTAGTAGCTGAATACCTGGATAAAATTACAGGATTAAAGCACCTTCCTGATGGAGCAGTTTCATTTCAAAACATTACTCCAAATGCCTTAGAGGAGTGCATTATCAGTGAGGATGTATTTACCTCAGCAGGAGATGAGACAACGTTTGGTAAATATTTCACAGAGGAAGGTCTGGTAGGACTGTTAGAACAAGCTGCAACCACATTCTCTGAGGTAATTGTCATTATTATATATAATTTATACAGTGCATGAAGTGGAAATTCCTAGGGGGATGCTTGGTAGAGTTTTGGGATATGTGATCAACATGGAGACAATGCAGTAGGTGGGGGGATGGTTTATGAAAGTTTTCTTTACAGAGGATAGCATCCCCCCATGTTATACTAAAAATGCTACACAAATGTTAAATGAAAGTAATTCACATTTTCTACTAAAATCAATTAAATAAAGACACCTTGGCTGGCTGTGATTAATTTAAATTAAAAAAAGTGTGGAGGAAGGTAAAGAAGCATTTCAATTATTCTTATGCTTTTTTAATTGTGTAATAGTTATACATGCACACATGTAAACCAATGATTATTCTGGTCTCAGAATAATCATTGGTCCATTTTCTGGTATGATATTAATTCATATCTATATGTAAAAAGAAAAAGAAATTGCAAATAAAGAACAAAGAAAAAGGGGGGAATCCGGTAAATATTTCACGTCACTCACGTTCCAGTATAATTTAAGGCACCAGGACAAATGTATGCAGGTGGAGGAGGGCATTTTTCAGGGGTTCCCCCCTTTATTTATGTATCTTATATATATATATATACAGGGTGTCGCAAAACTCTTTCAACAACGCTTGGGTGCTGGTAGATATCATAAAAACAAGTAACTTTTCCCTATAAAGTTTACCTCGAAAGCGCTTAGTTTCTGCGCTATAAGCGCTTAAAATATATCCTGTATGTATGCAACCCAACACAGCAAACGCTTTCTCTGACATAACTACCAGGGGCGCGTGGCAGGGTTGCCACTAGCGTTCCTCGTTAAGAGACACGACTTGAAAACAACAACTTGGGAGTCTTGCCTGAGGTATTTATAAACTGACCAAGACAAATAATGGACAGACTGAAATTCAAGATTACTCATTCTAAAATATCTCCATAATTGATTTGGTTTATTTTAATTCGCTTTTCTGCAACCTTTGGCTAATCGCGAAGATGAGGATGATATGATGAAATAACAAATGACACCAGGATTTAAACCCAAGATACCTGGCGCCGTACCGAGCTGTGCTAACCACATCACCACGGAGTGTTTCGTGTATCATACGATATCAACAATTGCAAGGGAGACGTGAGATATGGGATATCCACGAACGAACAAATGTAAACATGATGTGTTTGCTGCCTCATCTCGAACACGCAGACTGTAATGTTATTACAATTTATTTATTAGAAAATTCTTCCTATCTGTCCTAGCGTTATTGGTAATTGTGTTCGTCTCATAAGGAAATAATTGCAATGCTCTTTTAATTTAATGATTGATTCATTGATTGATTGATTGATTTGCTTTATTTGACTTCGCTTTTTGTGCATCTTTTGGCTAATTTGCAAAGATGGGGATGAGTGATGATATGATGAAATTGATGAATGGACACTTACAAACATTCATGCCAGGCCAGGATTTGAACCCGGAACCCTTGGCGTCGTAGCGCGATGTGCTAACCACTCCGGCACGGGGAGGTGGCTCTGCGTGTTCGAAACGAGGCAGCAAACACATCATGTTTACATTTGTTCGTTCGTGGATATCCCATATCTCACGTCTCCCTTGCAATTGTTGATATCGTATGATACACGAAACACTCCATGGTGATGTGGTTAGCACAGCTCGGTACGGCGCCAGGTATCTTGGGTTTAAATCCTGGTGTCATTTGTTATTTCATCATATCATCCTCATCTTTGCGATTAGCCAAAGGTTGCAGA
Source organism: Lepisma saccharinum (assembly GCF_977018435.1). NCBI lineage: Eukaryota > Metazoa > Arthropoda > Insecta > Zygentoma > Lepismatidae > Lepisma > Lepisma saccharinum. The sequence continues at coordinate 23,631,459 of NC_139230.1, read as the reverse complement.
AAAGCGAATTAAAATAAACCAAATCAATTATGGAGATATTTTAGAATGAGTAATCTTGAATTTCAGTCTGTCCATTATTTGTCTTGGTCAGTTTATAAATACCTCAGGCAAGACTCCCAAGTTGTTGTTTTCAAGTCGTGTCTCTTAACGAGGAACGCTAGTGGCAACCCTGCCACGCGCCCCTGGTAGTTATGTCAGAGAAAGCATTTGCTGTGTTGGGTTGCATACGTACAGGATATATTTTAAGCGCTTATAGCGCAGAAACTAAGCACTTTCGAGGTAAACTTTATAGGGAAAAGTTACTTGTTTTTATGTTATCTACCAGCACCTAAGCGTTGTTGAAAGAGTTTTGCGACACCCTGTATACACACACACACCAGTAATCACCATACAACACTAACAAATTTTCACGGCATGTGGAGGACGTCAAAGCCAACATATGCAATTAGTAATATTTTGTTTGATGAGATCTTATCTAATTTTCTATCCTGTTTCTCTTTCTCAGCAAAATAATTCTCTATGTTATGGCTGCAAATACATCAATTCTTGCATAGAAATGTTGGTGAAAATTTGCAAAAATGTAATGACATTGTTTATTGTTCATTCTGGTAGTGAATACCGTGCGTTACTGGGGGTTCACTGCTCTTGTGCACTATAGGGCCAACTGCACCTGTGCTTCATTCATTTCATTGCTTTTGGTTGTTAGAAAGCTTCAATATACATTTAAAAGATTATGACAACTGAAATAATGAAAAGGCTTAAAACAAATTATGATTATGAATAATGCATTGAGTGTTATTGACCTTACCAGATATAAATTGTTTTAAATTGCAGGCTGGTTTGTATGAGATGGTGAATGAAGTTTACAAAATCATGGTTCCAATAGCAGAAGCACACAGAGATTTCAAAAAATTGGCCAATATTCATGGGTGAGTGAAATATATACAATCAAATTCATATAAATATTTTAGCAATTTGCATTACTATTTAGGTAATTCTATTATATAAGACGTAAGCGAGTTACTAAAAATATATCCGCGAAACTTACTTGTAAAGGTTCTATTAATTTCGGTGGCTTCTGACACCATTCACTTGGGAACTCGATGCTTTACTGTTAGGTTGACTTCTGGTTCCTGTTGTTTCTCAACTACCGCTAGGGGCGCTGGTGTAGCCATTTTGTCTGCTGCACATGATGGGTTTGAGTTGTTGTAATAGCAGGAGCCAAACATGATGAGCCTGACCACTGTTGATGTTCAGCTCATGCAGAAAGTGCATAATTGCATGCGTGTCTTTGATTTTGGTGTCAATTAGGTTGTGCGATATATGCCTAACAGAAACTTTTTTGGATCCTGAGTTTGTTGAACTTGAGGTGCCTTGCTAGTCCGGTAGTGGGTTGGGATTTTTTTGCATCCGTTAAGTGCTGTTGTATATGCTCATTGACAGATCTGATGGATTTGCCAATGTAATGTGAATTGCACTCACACAGGGCATCATATACACCTGTGTTGTCTAGTGGGGAAAGGATGCTCTCTTGTGTTTGCTTAGGGCACGTGCTATTTTGTTCACTGCCTTGTGTGTGAGTTTGATGTCATATTGTTTCAGGGTCTTGGCTAGGCGGTTGGATGTAGTCTGGTGGTAAGGGAAGGCAAACCATTTAGCTTTATTGATGTTGGCTGGGTGTTGTAGGTTAGGTTCTCGTACTTGCATTTCCGCTTTGCTGCACCATGTAGAGAGTTGATGTACTGTGTATCCATTTTGAAGTCCTATGACTGTAACTATGGCAACTTCTTCCTTGAAATCTTCTTCACTTGAACAGTGCGAGAAAACTCTTCTGTAGAAGTTAAGCCATACATTGGTTTATGTTGGGGTGGGTGGTTGGAAAGGGAGTGGATATACTGGTTCCCTGCACCTGGTTTTCTATAGACTGTGGTGGTGAATTCGTTGCCCCTTTATTTGATGGTTACATCTGGGAAGTTAATGATGCCTTGGTTTTCCCGTTCTATTGTAAATTTCAACCTAGGGTAAACCTAACAGTAAAGCATTGAGTTCCCAAGTGGATGGTAGCAGAGACCACCGAAATTAATAGAACATTTACAAGTAAGTTTTGCGGATATACAAAGGCTGTCGCAGAGAAGGTGAGACAGATTTTTTCCTGGCTTGGCATCACTGCCTATGGTTTTGGCACTAGTTGCGTCGTGTAGGATGACTCATTCGGTTTCTGTAGCAAGTTGTCACATGTTGCGAAACCACATTAGTGAGCAGCTGTGTTGATTTATGTGGAACGTGTTTCGTTTACCCCTCCAGGTTTTTGTGTATAACATTGTTTTTCGCAATGAGTATTCAAGATGAACAGCGACATGCCATAAAATTTTGTTGGTGTTAGGGAAAAGTGCTGCGGAAACATATTCAATGTTTTAACAGGCATATGCCAATCAAGACAGACTGAGTAGAACCACAGTATTACCAAGGAGTCATTGAGACTCTGAGCCAGCACATAGCAAAAGAGAGGCTGCATTTGAAGAACTCCTTCACATTTCACGACGATAATGCACGCCAGCATACTGTGCGGGCTTGTCAGGATTACGCAATGAAGAGAAAAATAGAAATTTTCCCACATCCAGCATACAGCTCGGACCTTGCACCCTGCTACTTTTGGCAATTTCCATTTTTAAAGGCCACTTTACATGGTCGTCATTTCATGAAAGAAGAAGTGATCACCGCAGCGCAAGTTTTCTTCAGTTCGCTACCTGACGACGAATTTTCAAAGACATTCACAAAGTGGCACGTATGGCCGCTTGCTTAGCTGTCAATGGTGCCTATTTTGAAAAAGATGTACGTCTACTCGATATGGCTGATTCTGAATAAAAATTTTGTTGTTTGTATTTTTTTGTTTCATTTTAATGATTCTTGGAGGGGTCCATGTACATGCTTGTGTTTCAACTGCTACGCAGTCATGACTTTTTGACCTATTGCGCTCATTTTGGTCTCAATCGGCAGCTAATGAACCGAATTTTCACCCTAGTACATTTGCTAGCCAATGGAGGTCGCTGTTTTCCTATACAGGAATTAGTCTCACCTTCTCTGCAACAGCCTTTGTATCTTTAGTAACTCGCTTTCGTCTTATATTATCAACCACGTTGTGTATTCCCCTTACCATGAAATACTATTATGTTGTCATAAAATCTTCAGAGAACCTGATAAATGCTTTAATGCTTGATTATTGTACTATAATTGTGTAATTTCATAGTTATTTCAAAGAGGTGACTTGCAAATGAAAACAACATAGTATCAGTAACTGCTCTAAATAATGATATAAGAGTTCTCTGAAAGAAGATATTCTGATTTTTGGAGAGTAGGTTAGTGATTACTATTTTTTAAATGATGATATGAATGACAAATTTATATTAAGTATATAAATTAGTATTGAGTTTCTTTTACAATTGCACTTCTCACAAGGGAAGCTATCGTTCGAGGGGCGTTCAAGTCAATCCGGGACTTTTGAGTTTATAAAATGAAAGAAAAAACTTTGAAGGGGTGGAAACTGATTTTATTTTTGTATGTACTCCTCTGCTACATTTATACTGTTATTCCATTTTTTAACTAATGCCTGGAATGCTTTGGCACAGAAAGATTTGTCAGTACGTTTGAACCATTCCAAGACAGCCTGCTTCTCTTCGTCATCACTGCTGAAATGTTGACCTCTGAGGAATTCTTTTAGGGGTCCAATCAGGTTGAAATCACTTGATGCTAAGTCCGCACTGTAAGGGGATGTGGCAATAATTCCCAGCCGATTTCCTGGAATGGTTGCATAGTGTGTTGAGCGGTATGAGGTCTTGCATTGTGCTGCAGAAACAGACTTCAACTCTTCTGTGCTGGTCAAAAGTGGAAAGCTGTTTGGGTACCCAGCATGCACTAACTTTTTGGAATAGCAAAATGTCATGAATTATTGTGTTTACTGTTTCTAGAGAAAGATTGCACACCTTAGCAATTTCATGACAGGTTATGCGACGATTATCAATGAAAAGCTGTTCCACGTGCTGAATGTTTCCAGGAATGACTGCTGTGGGCTGGGAACCACCACGACCTGGATTGTCAGTGACAGACGTATGACCATCTTTGAAGTACTTGCACCATTCAAATGTCTTACTACGGCTGAGTGTTTCATCACCTTACTGTGCTTGCAGTCTTGTGTAAATTTCAGCTGGTTTGATGCCCTCCTTCACTAAAAACTTCATCATCACATGCTGTTCTGTGTACACGTTCACACTGTTGTCCACCATCTTGAATACTGGTCTCTGGACTGGCATGTGCAATGAGCACCGCCTATCAGTAACAGGACACAGTTGCCAGTTCCTGCTGCATGCACTACCTCCACCCTGGGATTTGTATTTAAACCTGTATAAAAATAAAGTCCAGGATTGACTTGAATGCCCCTCGTAGCTTACAAGGACATGCTTGCCCATTTATGGCTGCTAAAATTGCAGGTGCATGTTCCACTTTCTGATGAACCATGTTCTGTGTGTTGCAGGTGATTTAAAAATGCTTCACTTCACACCTGTTGCTTTGTTTCCATGCTTGTCCACCCCTGAAAGTTTTGGGATGATTGTAGTCAAGAGTAGTCAGTGATGATGTCAGAGAGAAGCAGGTGGTCCTTGATCTGCTAGTGTTCTCTTTGCATGACACCTCCCTCCAACAAACAAAAATAATAGAATAATAAAAAGTGCTTCCAGATCAATTATTCATTTTATGTATACTATTTAGTCATGGGACGTTTGCATAGCTGAATTGTTAGTACTCTCATTTGTGGTGTGCACCCTGTTGGAAGCACCCAAACTTCAATTTTTACCTAGTTTCTTGAGTTTGATTGGTAAGTTACTTGAAAATAAAAATTTGCGAGCCCTGGTCTACACATTGTCCTGGGAATCTCTGGAGCAAGTGAATGAAAACAAGTTCTCTGCACAAATATTTACTGGAGAGGCTGAACCAATTAACATCTGAGAGGGAAAATGAATGCATGGAGGAGAAAATGCAGCTGCAGCTACCAGCCATTTGCAGCAGTGCACACTGCTATGCCCTGCCTATTCACTTTCTTCCCTTCTTTACCTTTATGCATGGTCTTGCTACACAGATTCCTGAGACAGAGTGTAGAAAGGTAGACAATGTTGACAATGGAAGTCAATGCTCTAACCACATGTTGCCAAGTCAAGAACACTCGAAGGGGTGTTCTGCCATGGAGGTGAGTTTTGTTTAGGGTGTGACCTCCTCCATCAAATATTCTTGCCCCCTTCTCCTCCCCCTTTGTTTCATCATTTCTTTGTAACATTGCTTGTACTTTACATGATTCAACTTTCTTTAAAAAATTACTAAAATTTTAATAAGATTTTTTTTCATATAGCTATTGAATGTATACACTTTATTAAGGCAAACGAAGCACAGTTATTATTAAAGTAGATTCTATACTCAAAATGTATTATTGATGTCTTCATCTATTTTCAGAAAACTGCAAAAAATATTCACAGAAATTGGTAAGCACAAATCAAAACGAGAGTTAGGAACATACTTTCGAGTTGTGTTTTATGGAGCAGGTTTTGGAGATCTAGATTGCTGTGAATTTGTGTACAAAGAACCTATGCTTACCAAGTTATCAGAAATATTTAGTCGTCTTCAGGTAATAAATTACTATTTAGATTTTAATTTATATCAATTTAGGTGAATGTATTCTATTTAGTAAGGTCTTTCAATTCATGTTTCCATTAACATATTAATTACTATAGTAGTAGTGTAATTGATGCTATTATAAACTCAACAAATGATGAACCCCCCTCAGGCAGATTTGCCTACACTTAAAACTAGCTCAACATGCCCATATGAGTTTCTTGCTCAAGTGTAGCACCCTGTCTAACCCAAGATTTTTGTAAAAATGCCCTCGGGAATTTCCCGAAACTACAGTGTACAAATGATGAGCCCTCTCAGATTGATTTGCCTACACTTACAAAAGGCACTTCTGTGAGATTTTTGTCCATAAGCTTGTTAAAAATAAGCCCCTCTTGATATTTTTTTTGTAAGCACTTAAATCTAAGCCACCCCCACCCACACCCACACACATGTACACCCACACATACCCCCCTCACCCCCCCTCACACACACACACACACACACACACATATTTACTTCCGGTCCACTTCCGGTTTAAGTTCAATTGGGCACCAGGCTCAACTTGTATATCTAGTATTAAGATAATGTAATTCTTCTAGAATTGTTCTGTGACTCTCTCATTTCTTACATCATAAACATATGATTTTTCACCTATGAGAATAACACTACATATAGTGTCATCAGGGAGTGTATTGTGGAATTCACAGATAATTTTAATGTTTGTCCTGTCATTAACCACAACTTGTTTCCTTTTTGAAGTGTTGATGACAAACATGGGTGCTTTGAATTCATCTGGTGTGTAATACATGTCAGTATTGCCAGTAGTGACCCTTTTGTATGCTGTAAATGCTTCATATAATTTAAGGAAATCATCCTTGGACATGTCTAAATTATAATTTTCTCTAGGAAATACCTAATTTCTGCCATTTTTAAGATAAATGTTCTTGATGTTGCAGTTATCAAATTTACTTGAATTTTTTTCCTGATTATTGTGTCTTCCAGTCTGAAACAGTACCACCACAAAATCCGGCATGTCATATTGTATACCGGAGAATGAATTTGTAGCATCAAACTCATAATAAGTACCAGCGGCAGGCTTCTGTACACATTGATATGTATAAAATTGTAAAGGAACCTGTGGATTTTTTATTATATCTGCTTTGTATTTAAGAGCATAACTGGCTTCATATTCAACAACCGGGATTCTTAGCTCCATAGTCTGAATAAGGCATTTGCCTTCATCAGGTAGGGTGTTAGGCAGAGCTGCCCCAGTAGAATTTAATGAACTGTACCTCATCAAAGCATTATTATCATTGGCAGCTCTTCTAAATGTAATTCTTAAACCACCCTTCCACATAATATCTTTGTAATCTGAGAAGAATCCTGGCAACAGGCGCATAGGGAACAGCACTGTGTGGCTCTTAGATATAATTTTATCACCAGCCTCAAATCCACCTATTTTGTAGTAAGAAGCCTCGGTTTTGGATAATTTTAGTGTGGCCAAAGCTGTGGAGGTAATGCCGGGATAATCCACTCTGTTTATAACAACACCATGTTTTCTGATCTCAATTTCAGAGAACAGATGCGGCACAAAATTATCTACCAAACTTATATTTGAATTTGCCGGATAATCTGTTCCATCGAGCTTTACAACATCAAATTTGATGTATAGATCTGCTCTGTGGGGGTGTATAAAGCCATCCCCTACATGAAGATCAACCTCAATCTCTGTGTTGGGTTGATTTAAATTTGCAAAGGTCCTCCTGTTTGGGGGGAATGATTGTAGCTCATAACTCTCAATATTTTCCATTTTTTTTGTATGTATTTTTATTTAAATATTAATCTCTATGATTGCAGTTGTTGTGGCTCCAGCAAAATCAACTAATTCTTCTTTTTCATTAGTGACCATCAACTCAATGTAATCTATTCTATTATGGCACACAGGAAAATATAATGTTGGTGATGGAGTGTAGATGATGGGCTCCATAAATTCAGAGTTAGGTTTGAATGTTGCAATGATGCCAGTTTGTTTGTGAGTGCCTATGCCATTTGATTTGGTGATCATACCCTCGGCCACATTACAGTGAATATTTAGAGTCTCTATGGCTAAGAACTTAGGTATATTAATAGCAGTGTGTTTGATGGCCGGTTCAAGTTTTGTGTTGTTCTCAAAGCCTAACAGTTCTCCTATAGTACCCAGATCCACTGTTTCTGTAGCAGATACAATCTCTACTCTGTGAGTGACAGAATTTTGAGTTAATATTATACCTCTGGGTAGCTGAGCATTTAGAGTAGATAGATTATACTGCCCTGGAGTGATGACAATTTTTTGGTCACCAACTGCAATTGTGTTGTTGTGGTGTGTAATATTAGGGATCAAGTACATGCCATAAAATGCTCTGAGAGCTATTGTTTTGGGATACACTATATCATCATGTAATTTGAGTTTCAATATTGAATTTTGGCTGGTGAGATGGAATACCCCCATGATGTTTTAAATACCACAAGGCTTTTTGAAAATTTTCAATTGATGGTTTATTTATTTGAGACATATATCTAAGAACAGATAAACACAAATGTCCACAATTAACATCTTTGAAATTTTGAACACGGGCATTATTGTAATAAAGATTAGCTGATTTTAGATATTTTACTAAATTTTCAGGTGGAACACCTCCAAATGAATCAAACACAAATGCCTCATTTTTTAAATATTTAAGATAACAGATCCAGTGAGTGCCCTGATTTTTGTACTTATCCAAATTAACAATGCCACACTCTTTGTTGAGTGGTTGCTCTGGCAAAGAATCAGACATGTACACACCTCTAAAATTTTTGATGCCCAGTGGCTTGATTAAAGCTTCAATATCTTGGTTTGTAAGTGGCTCTTGTTTTTTTTAAACTTATTCATGGCTCTCTTAACACCTTTGCCTTGTTTCTCCATGGCCAGGTTATGGCGCTTCAATTCATCTAATACTGCCCTATTCTTCTTGGCATCTATTACTGTTTTTGCTATGGCAGCTGATCCCCCAGCCAAGCTCCCAACAGCCCCAAGTGCTGCTAAGATGGCCGGGATAGTAAATATGAAACCCCCCACATGTGATTTTTTTCTAGATTGTTGTAATTTTTTTAATTGGGGGTACTAAGCAACAATTTCATACCATGGCCCTTGGCAATACAAGAATTTTTTTTCTTGCGCTGCTTTTTGGTTAAAAGACTATCAATAGTTTTAAGAGATTTAAGACCTGCATAAGGTATTTGATACATAACACCCTTGGCCTTCATCCTAGGTTTATTATATACATATTCACAGCCCCCACCCCAGTTTTTGTTTGCTGTTCATAGCTATGGTGGTTCCGTATGCTGCTATTCTCTCACTTAAAGAAGCATCTTTGCTTACAAATCTACCAAATGCAGCCTCTTCTAATTTCTTGTCTGCAACATGTCTCTTGTCAAGATCAGTATGTGTGTTGTATGCTATGTCATGGTCTCTGCAAGCAGCATCTAGGGGATTAACACCAGGATCACCTCTGTTTAATCTATGATCTAGTTTTGTGCCTGGACCACAATACTGATAGCCTGGAATATGTAGTTCAAATGGCAGCTTGTTTATAATGTCATTAACCAACCCCCGACCCTCAGAAATATTCCAAAATTTAGGTGGTAGAGTATTAATAATTTTTATAAGATATCCAATCCCCTTAGTGTCATTCACTATAAAATTAGACAATTTTGTGCTTATCATGTCCATAATTCCAACCTTTTCATTGTAAAAATTGTGGTTGCCAGCATTTTCCTCCCCAGCTATCACCAATAACCTATCTACAAGTTTCCTGACATCATCAACCCAGACAAATTCTTTAGGCAGGGTGTTGTATTGTTTGATTCCACTGCCAGTCTTGATCTGTGACCATATGGGCTTGATTAAATTGTTGTATTTTGTTCCACTGCTAGACTTGACTCTTTTTTGTGTGGGATCATTGTTCTGGTATAGAGCATCTGATTTTATTAATATTTCTTTGTAATGCTCATAATCTTGATCTGTATAGCTGCCAGGCCTTTTCCTAGTCATCAGTTCCCACAATCCAGGTGTGCCGGGATATTTAACAAAACCACCTTTTTCTCCAAGATGAGATTCTGAATATACAATAAGATCATCTCCCATAAATGTTACTCTGAAATTGCCAATTCTATGTATGATGCTACCATCACGCTCTGTGTCAGCATATAAGCCAAAAACCTCATCTTTGTTGTCTTTAGGTGTGCTTAAATATTTTTGAGCAAGAACACCCAATTCAATAGGATCCAGAGTAGCTTCAATTCTTCGAGGAGCAACAGGACTAGGTGTATGAATACTAGAAAGTGAAGTGATTGGATAATCTAATATGTTCCTTGCAGCTACAGGTACAAGCTCTGTGATCAAATTTTGATTTTGCTCTGTAACAGTTTTGATATTTTTACCTAATTCACTAATAGCATCAATAATTGGCTGTTCTGTTTGTTTGTGTTGTTCATAAATTCCTCGGTTCTCTGATTTCCATCCCTTAAATCTTTTTACAAGATAATCTCTTAATTTAAGATCATCAATGATTGGCCTTTTCATGGTTATTTATATATGTTTCAATGTCTAGAAAATTGTTAATTTTATTTCTATATTTACCACTATTGGGTTTTCTTGTCATATCAATTGTGACAAACCCATAACTGTCCTGGTTCCAGCACCTACTGCAAAACTTGGAAAAATCATTGTAGCTCAAGTCCCCACCTACATATTCATCATGTATGTGTTTGAGGTTGGTATGATCTTGATGAAACGCACATATAAAATTGCTGTTGTCTCGGATCAGCTGCTTCGGTATTTTAGAAAAAGTCTGTGCCAGGTAGAAGCAATCAATGTTTTTGTGTCGGCCCTGTGTAAAGAAATTTCTAACCTTGTTTTGATTATCCAGTATAATGTCATCAAACACAACAACAGAATTATCGAGACATTCGTGGAGTGGCTTAACATCTGATTCAAAAGTGGCAATATCCAATCCATCATATAGCTTCATCAGCTGCTGATATTTTAATTGTTCCAAGCTCTTAGAGAAAACATACAAGTGCCTGTTTTTCCAGTCTAACCAGTTGGGTGCCAATAAAAAATTATCAATCATTAGTGTAGTTTTACCACAAGCTGATGGCCCAACAATAAGACATCTAATATTATCAGGCAGCAACTTGCCATTTCTCTTAATCTGCTGTTCAGGTTCTGGCAGCCTCTTTATAACATCCCAGGTGCTCATATTATCACTTTGTCTGCATCGATCCAGCTGTGTTCTGGAAGTCCTAGCCATTTGACAAATAACTTGTTGCCTTTTCTGCGGATGATTTTTTCTATGAGCATTGTGTCAGGCTGTTTATTTTTGTTGAGTTCTTCTTCATAGAACGGGCCTTTGAGAATTTCTCCTCGGTGGTCTTTTATTATATATGTGTTAAGGGTCCCAGGTTTAACTTGAACCACTGTAAATAATTCAGTGCTCCAGTTTCTTGTAAAGCCTCTTTTGAATAAGTGCTTATATTTGCTGATTCTTACTTGATCACCCACCTTGTATTTGGCTTTTCTTGTTGTTGGCTGGTATCTAGGATAATAAACAGTCCTGATCAATTTTTGCTCATCAGATGAAGTTACTTCAGAGGGTTTCATGTTGATTGTGGAATGGACCGAGTTGTTATATTTATGTAGAAGTTTTGGAAGAATATTAAGCCATTTATAATTACCTTGAAGTGCAAATTGTTTATACATAAGATTTTTTAGGGTTTTGTTGAATCTCTCTACAATTGAGGCCTTGAGATCACTGTAACTCGAATAATGTTGTTTTGACTGGCTTTTAATAAATTGTTGGAACACAGAATTATAGAATTCTTTGCCATTATCTGTTTGCAAATAGCACGGTGATCTTCCACTCTGATTGATGATTGTCCTGAAGGCTTCTGTAACACATTTTCCAGTCTTGGATTTGAGTGGCACAGCCCAGGCAAATTTTGAAAATGTGTCTATTACAGTGAGTAGATACTTGTAGCCCTTGTTGATTTTGTCTAAGTTTTTCAGCTGTCCACTTGCCATCTCAATCAAGTCGCTCTGCCATAAATCATCTATGCCTTTTGTGACTACTGGCAGTCTCTTATAATTATGTCTGGCTTGTCTGTGTAATTCATCAACAATAATTTGTCTAGACATAATATGAAAACAAGAATATTGCAACTATGGGGTGTTCAGCAGCTGATACTACAGGATTTTCTAAATATAATTTGTCTCCTATTTGTACATGAAATTCCAGAGAGCCATCATCTTCAGCATAAGATGTTTCTAATGTATTGGGATCTGTAAAATCCTCTAACTCTACACTGGTGATTTTTGGTTTGTTGTCAGCATTTGTTATTGATAAGGTGGGGTAGTGGTGTGCCTGTGGTTGAAGCCAATATTTGATCTTGAATTGTCTCAGTGTGCCCCCAACAAAAAACTGGTAATAAAATTGTGCAGGGGACAGCATATATATTTTGCCACCTGGTGTAAATGGTGAATCATATTCTTTGTTGGGGATGCTGTACAATTCAAGAATTACTGTATGTTTAGGATTCTCGATTATGCCTGTTATTTCTTTTTCTGCTCTAAGCAATCTGCTTGTTACAGATTCAAGGTGCTCATTGATGGTCCTAACAACATCATCATGGCCTGGCTTGATTTTTATGTCCACAACAAGTTTCTTGTATTGTTGCACAATTTGTAGCTGGGTGGCAAAAACAGACAGAGCATTTGCTTGATTGGATTCCATGGTCCCTAGCTGTTGCTTGATATTAGCTACAATTTGTTGCAAATTTTCAATAACTGCCAATTTTGAATTTTGAGCAGTAAGATCATGGACCTGTCTTCTGATATCCTCAAACAGGGCATGCAGTTCATTAATATGTTGATTGGTTGGTAGAGTGGCCACTGTCTGAGTAAGTTGTTTGATCTCTGTCTGGATATTCTTGATATCTTCTGATTTCAATATGCGATTCACTGCCCTCTTAATATTTTTAAGTTCCTGTGATGTAGGCAGATTTGATACAGTATTTTGCAAAGATTCAAGTGCCAATTTCACATTATTTAATTCAGAAGCATCAGCCACATTTTGCATAGCATTTTGGAGCAGGGCTATATCTGCCTGAGTAGGTGTTGATTGTTGTAAAATTTCAAGCTTTGTTTGGATATCATCAATCAAATGATGAAAATGAGATAGCTCAGATTCAGTGTTGAGGTTTTCAAGTTTTGTGATCTGTTGCTGGACACTGACAAGGGTATCTACAATCCCAGGCAATCGGGATTCTAGAGTTTCTTGTACATTTGTCAAATCACTTTGCACTGCTGCTATTGTACCCTCAAGATGGGTTATGGTACTTTGAATTTTTCCAAAATCTTCATATGTTTCAAGTTGCAGCTTAATGTTGGCAACACTCCGAGTTATTGCACTCAAAGCATCAGAAGATGGCAAGTTGTTCATAAAATTTTCAAGTGACTCAATTTTTTCTTTAACCTCGGCTATGGCATTGTTTAGAGGGCCCAGATTAGGTATCTGGAGTGATTGAATCTGTTCCTTTAGAGTGGAAATCACTAGATCAAAATCTTCTTGTGATTTTATGCTTTTGACAATTGTTTGGAGCTGTGTCTGGACATTGTTTATCTGCTCTTCCAATTGTTGTTTCAATTGCTCAGAGTTGGTGGCCTGGGTCTTAAATTTGGCTTGAAGAGCTGCTACAGCTTCTTCTAAACTTTGAAAATTATCCAATGTGGCCAAATCAGTATATTTCTGAAGCAATAATTTGAGTTCAGAATCAATTTTAAGAAGAGGGTCCATGCATTGTGATTGCAAATTTGTAATTTCTAGTTGAAGACTGGCATTGAGTGTGGTTTGTAAAGCTTGTAAATCACTTCTTAATTTCTTGACTCTGACATCAAGCATCAGAATCTCATCACTGTGATCTTCATGTCTTGTATGGCCAAATATATCATTAGGCATTTTTGTTTTAGTGGTTATTTATTATTGAATATCTGATTCTTAATTCTATAAAAAAGGGTATAAGCTTGTCATAGGATCCCGGGACTTCAATATATAAGCAGTCACCAGCAGAAACAGTATAAACAGTGCCAGAAACCATGTTTGAGTGCTTAATTCTATAAATATTTCTCCCTATTGAAATCTTGACATTACCCTCAGCGGTTGTAATAAATTGCAATTGACCACCTACAGGTAATTGGTAGTGATTTAAATTATTGTTAAATATGTACAATGTTTTACCTGTTTTATCATCAACATCTGTAAGTATGCTGTTCAGATGAATAATTAACAAAGCACTTAGTTTAGATATTATATCAGGAGAGGGTTGTGGTGTTGGCAGGTCCATAATAGCCTGTTTTTTGAACCCAAATAAGTTCATAGGCATGTTTATTTATTTCAAATCATGCTCTGTAATTGGGCATTGATTGCCATTTTTCAAATCACAATGACCCCATGGTAGAGTATGTATGCCACATGACAAAATGCATCTCTTATCATCATGTGGGTCCAGAGCCACTTTTCCTACAATATTTGTAGTCAACAAGTGATCCACACTCTGAATTCTATTTTCTGATGTTCTGATTGTGCTACATGATTTGAGGCAATTTTTGTAATCTTCAAATTCAAGCTCTTTGTCAACAATTACTCTGCCAATGCCCTTGGCTTTTTTTTGCAACAGCACCACTACATGTTTCAAAGCTGTACATCTTGGCCCTTAACCCAGCAAATGCCACAATAACATCACCAAGTGTCTCATCTTTTAACTTGCCAGGCACCTTTTTGTTGTGGGGTTTAAATTTTGAATGTTCAGTGGTATCAAAATATTTAAACAATTCAGGTTGTGCTATATCTTGATAAACATCTTCTGTTTGAATATCAAGAACAAAACTATCTGTGTCCATGTACATCAATTTTACACAATCACCATAAAAAGGTTTCAGCACATCATAATAGAGCTTTAACATGTGTAATTTGGCCAATTCCAATATCACAGCCCCTACATAAATAGGTTTATCAAACTTAATCTTTGTTTTTTTCATATTAAAAAGTGCCATATTTTCATCATAAATTCTTCTATAATTGAAATTAGGCTTTGCAATCAATTTTTTGCTCCGGCTGGGGTCAGTAATTATTTTAACATCAATATGTTTTCTGACATTTTTAATTGTTTTGCCATACACTGAATTGACCATCAATTTAAACAAGGTCTTATCAAATTGGCTCATTGCAGATGTTCGAAGCTCTGTGTTTGTATCAATATATGGCTTCAACCATCTTGAGTGCCTGAACCTCAAAACTTTGCCAACTTTACTCACTTGAACACCATGTTTCATCAGGAACTGGAGGTTTTTGTAATATATGACATAACCCTGTTTTGGCTCTAGAGTCATCATCAATTTCTTCTGTTTAGAGCCAGGTGAGCACTCAACCTCAGGAATTGGGGGCAGATCAGAAAATGTGTTGTGTAAATCATCAGGAATTGTCAGATCAACCTCTAAGAACAGGCCATAGTTACTATCATCAAAATCCTTAAGATCTTCAATGTTGAAATCTTCAACCCACTCAAGCCCTGCATATGGCAGTTTTTTCATCATAGCATAACCATAGAGGCTGTTTGCATCTACATACAGTATATAATTTGATGGCAGTGCTGAATCATAATCGGGAATATATTTGTTATTTGCTCTGGCATATCTCTGAGAACATTGCACCATGCCTCCTCTTATACATTGTTCCATAAACAGATACATATCTTGATCCTGGATCAGATCCAATTGCATTTTAGTGTTTAAAAACATTGCAGACCATGCTAGGCCCGGAGCACTGTAAAAATACATTGGATCCAGCTTATAATTTTGCATGGAAGATTTTCTAAATGCCTGAAGTATATCAGCTAAGAGGGTCACATCAAGTTTTAAATATGCTTTGTGATAATCACCAAATGACTTGCATTTTAAATTGTTCCACATCAACTGGGCATGGTGATAATCATCATCAGTGATTCCAGATCCTCTGATTTTGCTGTAAAAGTCTTGTTGTGGTGGCAGAGCACACTCATCAAATTTAGAAAAATCTGTAACATAGTCATATGGATATACACCCTTCTGCCTAATTAATTTCAGGTCCTGATTTGGAAACAAAGCACATGTGATTTTGAATTGATCATCAGATAATTGAGTGGCCAGTGTAGCCAGGCTAGCAGACAGAATTCTGTATGAATCAAGAAATCTTAAGTGGATAGGAACACCATTAACTTTAATTATCTTGCTAATGGCAATATATTTCTCATTATTTTCAGCTAAAATATTTAAATTCTGCTTGTCAAACCCCTCGTATCTGATCAAATGATGAAAATCATAATTGGATGCACCATGGCAAAATATAGGGACAAATTTTGGTCTCTGGATCTTAATATTACAGCTATTACACAGGGCCATTAAGAATTTACCATCTGTATGAGAATGGTGATGTACCTTGATATTTGTATCTGAAAATTCAGAATCACATACCGGGCATTTTTCTGCATTGTTGAAATCTTCAATCTGTTTCTCTGTTAAAGGCAACATGGGTTTTGATTTTAATAAGATATTAGATGCTATGTCATGACACTTATTTTCTATTCTATCTGCAAATTCTTTGATGGCATCTGCTCCCATGTATAAATCTTCTTTACTAACAACCCCATCCTGTACAACCACATAATAAAAACTAGAAGGTTCATGTAGCTGGTATGATGTAATTGAAGATTCATCAGGATCTGGACTGCAGAATGCAAGGGGTTTGAGGTTTGATTCAAAATCACAGACTATATATGCTGGGTGTTCCAACAAGGCCTCAAACTTTTTGAATTTGGCATTTTCATTTGGGTTAGGCATAAGCATATGAACAGGTTTATGGTTGCCACAGTATTTCAGATGCTCAATTAACTTGTTTTTAGCAATTTTTGCATTTTTTTCACGAACCCCATTTACCATTTTTTGACCATCAAATACAGTTAAACATCTTCTGCACAACTTAAATATTCTATTAGATTTGTCTAGTTGTGTTCTGACTAAAGCTTCAAGATTATGTATCAGAGTGTAATGGTGTGTGCCATCCCCTTCAATTAAGAGCAGATCAATCGGAACAGCAGAATCATCATCAAATGTACTGATTCTGAGAGGTGCTATCAAACAATTGCCACGGCCAGTAGAACAAGTAAATACATTAATAGATAATTGTTTACCATTAATATCCCTTGCCTTTTTTTCAAATTTATCAATATTCTGAACAGACATTGGATATTCTAAGCCCTTCATTGCTTCATCAAAATCATTTTCATGCTGTTTATAATAACTTATTCTCTCAGGATTCCTTAAAACTGGAAACAAAGCAGCTAAAATACACCACAAAAAGCATTTCTGGTCGGTATTTTCTATGTTAACCATGGCTCTTTTGTTTTTAATATTGGCAGGTAATGGCAGATATGTAGATCCTTGTAATGGGCTGAATTCAGAAATATTAACATATAACTTGTGTGAATAACCGCATAGGCTCCATCCTGACTCTTTTGTTGCAAATTCAGAGTGTTTAATATTCAATTGATCTATCAAACTGCTTATTATTTTGTCTGAATTTGTATTTGAGTATACAGGTACAGTTTCTGTTATGCGGGGCTGTGTAAATTTTGTGCCATTTGGTTTCTTATATTGTGTAAACAATTTGAGAGACAGCTTTTAAGAGCCATTTTGTGCATTTAGAATTGCCTGCACATCAGGATTTATACTGTTCAAAAAATTCTTAATACCACATCTTGGCTCTGATACAAACCGGTAATCCCTAAGTTGGCCATTAAAACTGCTATGGATAAGTGGTGCATAGCGTGGCTGCTTTGCTGCTCTAGCATTAACAGGTGCTTCATGCTTCCTTTTCAGACCAGATGTAGATGGTTGTGGGGGCAATGTTGATGACTGTGCAGAACAAGAGCCTACATGTCTATTGAAATATGCCTTGCTAAATATTTTATGGCATTTGGGGCATATTTTTGTGGGAGTTCTATATTTGCCTGGGTCACAATTTTTTTGGTGCCTAGCAAAATTGGGGCTGGATATATTTTTATTACACTGATTGCAATATTTTTGATTTGGCATTTTTGTTGTTGGTTTATTATATAAGATTTCCTGGGGTTCAATTCAAACTTTTGTACTTACTATATATATATATATTTTGTTCAGCTGTATGCTTTGTATATTTCTTGTGTATATTTAATATGTTAATATTATTAATTTTTATCCTCGGTTTATTATATAAAATTTTTTGGGTTTTAAATCAAAACTCTATGCTTACTATGACAGGTTGTAAAGCTAATAGCCTACAAGTGGAAAAAGAGAATAAATATTGATCTACACTGACCTAGCACAAATACCTGCACAGACATGCATGTCCTAAAAAGGCAATGACCTAGCACTGTGTTATGTATTGATTTTTGTATAACAGGCTGGGACAGATATAAGCCTGACTCTAAATATGAGTGGATTACAACAAACAAGCTGGATGTAACAAATATCAGATTTTTTATACAAAATATAAGCCCTTTTGTTCAATATACCAGAAATATATTTAATATGAATAATAAGAAATGTTATATATTAAACCAAACAGGCCTGTAGTATGAAAAGCACTGTAACAACACATCTGTACTCCTCAGCCACTCTCACAATACTGGCTGATATGTAATGCAAAATCTCTTTATATACCCTAAGCACGGATTAAAACTTCTGAAACAATAAACCAATCAGAATATAACACATCATCACATTATGTCATAATTAAGCAATTAGAAAACAATACATGCCTAATAATTTGTTGCATAATATTTATTTATATTTATATTTATATTTATATAGTTTATAATAGCATCAATTACACTACTTATAGTGTCAATGAAATATTGCATTTAGTGTTTATACAGTTCTATTCAGATGTTAACGTGCATCACAATTTATGTTGGGTGAAACTCATACATTTTGACAATTGCCATTCGACCGACATCTCACACACAATTTCGGCCATTCAGAGTGGTACTGAATTCTGTTGCACATATTTTAGTGCCAAGGTATGTTGGTGAGGCATGAATTGATTTATTGACTTGTGGGCAATATTTTTAAACAGGTCCAATGCTGCTATTTGCAACTGAGTTCCGTGATGTGCTTTCTTCCAATCAACTTTCAAAATTTGTGGGGTGAAGATATGTTTATGCCGAATAGTTCAATGGGTCTTACAAATGTTTCCAACTCTTACCTATGCACAGTTACAAATTGTGAAATGAATGTCAGGTGCACATGGTTTAACACTGACAAATAAGCCTGTATGAAATACAATTGCATTATAACACTGTATTTAATGTAATTTAATGTTTATCAAAATAACTGAAGTGACACTGGTAAAGATCTGACAGTTTTTCATTTATTGGTATTGACTATGATAGATGGGATAGTTGCAAGGCAGTAAGCAGTACATCCTCTGCTCAGGTGTGGTGCATTTGTTGTGGTTTGCTTACAGAGACGAATACAATTAAGTTCACCCAGAGAAAAGCAAATGCTCTCATTTTCATTTGGACACTCAATCCTACATGCATAGATTTGATTCTTTGAGTACTTCATCCACATGCCATATTGACTCGAATCCAAGAGTTGGCAGACTCGTGGAGAAGGCAAATCAAAAACGATTACCTGAAAAAATGGACATCCATGACAAATTCAAGTGCTCATGTGCATAATCGTTGATGTGCCTAAACAAGGTGGGAGTGACAGCTCCAATGATGGCAACACTGCACACTGATACTTTAGAATCCTAAAAGCTTAAAGACATCTACGAGGTATTAATCATTTGATGTGGGCCATTTTGTCACTATAGTCAGACAAATTTGAGCAGGACACAACACAAGCTGCAAAGAGAATTATGCTGGCTGTGGGTTCAGATGCTAGACCCCTGTTAATTTGCAAAATGCAGTCTAGGATGTGCTACGTGGAGGTGAGATTGATATTTGGGGCATTCCAAAATGGTCATCCCTTGCACCCCGTAATATTCTAGTTGGACATTGTACTAGGAATAAGAGTAATAATATTTATACTTCTTTCCAAAGTGGTATAGAGATGTGAACATCCACATTTATTTACATATTTTGTTTATTTTTATAGAGTTTCTATGAGGAGAGATTTAGTAGTGACAAGGTTGTGATTGTGAAACACTCCAACACTTTGAATGTTCAAGAATTGGACCCAAACTTGCATTATATCCAGATTACATATGTGGAACCTTATTTTGAGATGTATGAACTTCAACACCGAAAAACACACTTTGAAAGGAACTATTGTGTTAGTAAGTATAAAGTTACAGAACATTTCTCTTTACATTTAAATATACATAATAATAAAATATTATTATATTTATTATATAATAATAATATAATATAAATATTATTCATTACCCATTTTTTGTCTTTTCCTTATATTTTGAATTTTATCTTATTTTTGCATCTCTTTTCTTCCATTGTTGACTAATTGTGGTGTAAGCATGAATGATGATTGGATTAAATCGATGAAGAAACTTTCACAAAGTAACACCCATGCCTAGGCTAGGAGAAAACTGGGACCTTTGGTGCTGAGTCAGTAGATTGACCACTTTATGCATTCAGTCACATTGATTGTGGGAGCGTACAAAATATTGCAGGTGCCAATGAATGAAGTTTACTTACGCTCCATTATGGAAATTTCCAACACTAGCTGGCCTTCCCAGAGTCGAGATCTGAACCCTATAGAACACCTATGTGATGAATTACAACATCAACTTTACTCTAGAATCCTGCATCAGCACGTACTCTGGCTACAGCTCTTCAGGGAGAATAGGCTGTCATCACTCGAAACATTCAGCTGCCTGGTGGTAAGTCTCCCTGGCAGAGTATGGGCTGTGATGAAGGCAAAGGGTGGACCCACCCCATATTAATGTCCAGTGCTGGGGAACATGTTACAGGAAAAGTGTGATTATAGTGTCCAGATACTTTTGATCAGATAGTGTACTTCAATTACAGCTATGGCCGAGCTCAATAAGTTGTTGTCTTTTGATCTCACCACCGAAGATCCCATTCAAATCCTGGCAAGGACATGGGTGTCTTTGTGAGTGTTCCTTCATTAATTTCATCATATCATCACTCATCTTCATTGTTGCAATTAGCCAAAGTGGCAGAAAAGTGATGCTAATAACAAAAATACAAACAAGGAAGGAAATACGTCAATGAACCAATAACAAGTGACATTATCACTAAAACATATTAAATAATAATAAGATATAATATCATTAGTAATTATTTGTAAAAAAACAACAAAAATTATTAGTAATGTACGAGGGGGTGCTGATAAGTCCTTAGCTTTCCTAAGAAAAAAGACAAAGTTAAAGTTTTATGAAGGACTTATTCAACATACTCTCCCTTCAATTCGATGCATTTGTTGCTGCAGCCCTGCAGTTTGTTTAGGCAAAAAAAATGGTAAAGTGTTCCCCTGTGCTTAGCACCACGCCATGAAGGCGTATAGGGGTGTGGGGGTAACACCCCACACTTTCTTGATCCGGTCGTGAGTGGGGGTGATGTGATCAGCACCTCGCCCCTCACTGCCTTTACCCCCAGGGTTTCCCCCAGGTACCCATGTTATTCGATGCTGGGTGGGCGCCGGGGCCGCTTCCAATGTTAGAAACGTTCCTGGATTTCAATCGGCCGGGGATCGAACCTGGGACCTTTAGCATGGTAGTCAGATGCGTTACCAACTGAGCCACCGTGGCCACCTTTTGTTTAGGCCATCTACAAAAAATTCTTTAGGTTGGGTGTCAAACCATGCATTTACAGCTACAATTGCATACGAAATGTTGCTGAATTTTTGTCCCTTCAAGTGTTTCTTTAAATTTGGGAATAGGTGGTAGTCCGATGGGGCCAGGTCAGGTGAATAGGGTGGGTGATCCAAGGTTTCAAACCTTAACGTAGCCAATTTTTGCATTGCAACATTGCTAGGTAGACAACTTTTCGAGACAACTTTCCACAACGTTTATTTTTTAGCTCTGAGAGAAGCCTGTCCAGTAATGAAGCATAGTAAGCCCCAGTAATGGTGTGACCTTGTTGTATATAATCAACAAAGATTACCCTATCCCAAAAAGCGATGGCAAGAAATTTTGCACTTGATTTTTGAACACAAAACTTTTTTGGTCTCTGTGAACCACTGTGACGCCATTCTTTTGATTGGCCTTTTGTCTCTGGATCATACAAATAGATCCATGTTTCATCCTCCATGGCTAAATGTTCCACAAAATTATTGCCGTCCTGCTCAAAACATCTCTCAAAACGTCACCCTTGCATGCTTTTGGTCGGCATGCAAACATTTCGGCACCCACTTGGCCGACAGTTTTGTCATGTGAAGATGATGACGAATAATGACTCCAACGCATTCACGGGATATACCTAGGTCTTCTGCTATCTTTTTTAGCAGAAAATCGTCGATCTGCGAGAATCATTTCATGCACCTGTTCAATTGTTTCGGGCACAATCACTATGGAGGGTCTCCCACGATGGGATTCATCTTCAGTGACAAAATGTCCTGTCCTAAATTTGACAATCCAGTTCTTAACAGTACACCCTGGATTGCATTTGACAAATGAGGCTCTGGCGACTGGCTCTATGGCCAGTATAATTCTGTGTGTTGTCCTGTGTTTTGTCACTATATGTGCTGAGTGCCTCTTTACAGCCTCAGCTTTTAACCAAGGTTTAACCAGACACAATTTTATTTTTGTTCTGATAAGGGACTGGACCCCACATAGTGTAACGGGTGCAAAATAGCCTTAGTGCTGATGCACCCAAAATTTTAATTTGAAATTTGAAATTGAAGTTCTTAAGAGTAGCATGGCATGGGCATGTTTGTAGCATCTCATCATAAATGGTTTTTGCAGACTTTCCCTGGAGAAAGAGGAACTTGATCACTGCTCTGCTCTCAAGATCACTGAACTTGACTGACTGCCCTGCCATCTCAACTAATCACCTGAAAAGAAATACTTCCATTAGTACCACTGATTTGATTTTTGGTAACAAACATATAGAAACATGTAGCTTTCAAACAAAAAAAAATAATTCTTAAAATAGGAAAATGGGAAGAGGGCAAAGCTAAGGACTGATCAGCACCCCATTATAAATTTTAAAGAAATACATTCATAATTGGTTATTTTCACTGTTGATGGGCCTAAGTGCTACTCTTTTACACTACTAAAATATCAAATCAGGAACAACCCCAGAAGGTAATGAGGATTGAAGATGTTGATGGCTTTTATATTTCCATGATTGACTCAGGTACTTTGAAAAAATAATTGTTGAATATTATGTCAAGATACAAAATTAAGTTTGTGCGAACTTACTTTTAGTCTTGTGTAGATTTCCAGTTTTTTTTATTATTTTATGTTCTTTTTATCATGTACATTTTTGGACTTGATAATAATGTTCTAAATAATATTTATTGTAGATAAGTTTGTGTATGCAACTCCGTTCACAATAGATGGGCGAACACATGGCAAACTTCATGAGCAGTACAAACGCAAGACAATTTTGACCACTTTGAGCCACTTTCCATATGTCAAAACAAGGATACCAATTGTGCAAAAAGAAGAAGTAAGTACTCTGGAATGCACTTAATTATTTTTGTTGTAGTAAATATTAGAACCATAAGAATGAATTATGGAATGAATTATGTGTGAATTATTGATTATGACTTATGGTTAGGGACGTGAAGTTTTCATTTTAACGATAACACCAAAAAGTTGAGGAAAGCAAAATGAAGTGTTTAAAATGCATTTGGGTAAGTTAAGGAGGTAAGTTTTCGATGTTTCGGAATTACAAAATAACGCGAATTATGCCATTTTAAAAAATAACACCGAATTTTGCATTTTAACATGAAAAACTCTGCAAAATGCAATATAACACTTCTATTTTTAAAAAAGAACTACCTGAAGTGCTATTTGATCTAACGTTTCTAATCTAGATGGTAAATGTTTGATTCAATATAAATTGTCGTGCTTCATTTATTGCAGTTTGGCGCAGACATGACTGACAGTGTTTAACCTCTTCCTGAAATAGAATTCATTCAGGGGGGGATCTTCCCAGAAAGGAAATTTATTAGGAAGGGAGAAGCACCTGTTGTGTTTCGGCAGGAGAAGGGAGGATGTGTATGTGTACACAAGATGGTATTTTGATTTTGCAGAGGGATTTTCTTGGCATTGTTGGGGAAAGTGACTATTTTTATAGATTTGGTGATATCATTCAATAAACATTTCATATTTACTGGTTGATGAGATGAAATAGTTTTCCAAATGGAAGAAATTTGGTCATTTCTCACAAGGGTAAGCCTTGAATTTTTTTTTTGCTCTTAAAACTAAAATTTGTCTCAATTTTCCAGAACTAAAGCAATGTGAAAATCTTAAGCATAGACGGAACAGTAAAAATGCATGTAAAAATGTCACCGATTTTAAATTAATAACATTGAATTTTGTCTGAAACAGCAAAAAATGACACTGAATTGCAGTATAAAATACGAGGCACATGTAAAAAAAAAAGGGCCGATAATATTTTATGCGGGGTTGGCAACACTGATGAAACTGAGCATGTGCAGGAGCATGCCCTAGTATTCTGTGCTTGCAACCGAGATAGAATCGTCAGAATGGGGTTTTCCGTACATGCGAGTAGCAGTAAGGTGAAATGGCTGCCATAATACAAAATCCTGCGAAATGTGAAGTAAGATCTGTCATACGATTTCTGAACGCCAAAGGACAGAATGCAGCTGACATCCATCGGGACTTGTGTGCCATTTATGGACCGACAGTGATGAGTGAAGGGAAGGTCAGGCAATGCTGCAGAGAGTTTCGGGAAGGGCGTTCAAATGTCTATTATGATGAGCGTAGCGGAAGCCCTAGTGTTCAGATGGATGACCTGGTGGAACGTGTTAACGAGAAAGTGCATGCCAATCACCAGTTTACAATATCCGAACTCACCAAAGAGTTTCCAGAAGCATCTACGAAAACAGTGCATCGAATTATGACTGACAACCTGGGGTATCACAAACTGGGTGCAAGGTGGGAACCAAAAATGCTGACAGACGCTCACAAAGAGCAAAGAAGGACAGCTGCACGTGATTTTTTGGACCGCTGGGGGGAAGATGGGATGACCTCTTTTTGCACATAGTGACGGGGGATGAAATGTGGATATCGTACGTCACTGGGGAGTCAAAGCGGCAGTCAATGCAATGGCGGCACTCTGGTTATCCTAAAGCGAAGAAATTCAAACAATCACCATCAGTTCACAAAATCATGGCAACCGTGTTTTGGGACCAAAAGGGTGTGATTTTTGTGGAATTCTTGGAACCAGGATAAACAATTACAGCAGAGGTGTATTGCAAAACACTGAATAATTCTGATCCATGACAATGCCCGCCCACATACAGCTGCTCGTACTGTTGAGACAATTGAAAGATTTCGATGGGAACTATTGAATCATCCCCCTTATAGCCCTGACCTTGCCCCCAGTGATTTCTTTCTTTTTTTTCACCTGAAAAAGTGGCTTGCATCGAAGCGTTTCAATGGCAGTGACGTGCTCAAGTCATCAGTTCTGGACTGGCTGCACACATTGCACTGCAATGCCAAGAATCCCGGGTTTGAATTTCGCTCAGGCTTGGTTGTTTGTGAATGTCCATTCATCAATTTCATTATTTCATCACTCATCACCATCTTCACAAATTAGCCAAGAGGCACAAAACGCGAAGTAAAATAAACTAAATCAATCAATCAATCAATCTGGACTGGCTGCACTCTCAGGCAGCAGATTTTTACGCAGAGGGTATACGGAAGCTTGTGCCACACTATCAGAAATGTCTGGAGGTTAATGGTGACTACGTTGAAAAATAGCCAAGGTATGTACTTGTTTCTCAATCACAATAAATTTCTTCTCCTATCATTTTCTTGTGTTTTAAAAAATATCAGCCCTTTTTTTTAACATCGAAATGCAGGGGAAATATAACAAAAACTTCATGTCCCTACTTATGGTGAATTCAAAATGTAAGTCAGAATGAGTGAATTGACAACTATTTATTTTTGGATATTTTGAAAATTTTATCAGGAATTAACATTTCAAGGAACTTTTTGTGAAATATTTGTACCTGACACTTCTGGATTATAGTGCTCCCATTGAAAGTCACAGAAGTGTCAGTGACTATACATGCATCTTTAAGTGACATACTATTAATACTAAGCGCACCTAATAGCTCATGTTAAAACTGTGCAACTGTAAGCCCAGTGTACACTGAAAACAGCAGGTTCTGAATCAATATCAATATCAATATGTTTATTCATCATTAAGGATTACAATAATACAATAGATGTCGTCATTGGTACAAATATAAAACATAATAAAAGAATAGTATAAACATACAAATATAAGACATAATACAAGAATAGCATATATATATCTAAATATAAAAGTCAATACAAGAATAGCATAAACAAGCCTACATAAATAATAAGTACTATATAGGGTGAGTATGGAGAGGATAGTATTGCATATATTAAAAGTTCTAGAAATTTAAATCTTCTTTTGAGTGCAGAATAAATTCATCTATTGAGTAGAAAACCTTTTCTCTTAGCCAGTCTTGCAGCACCCTTCTAAATTTTTCAAGAGGTGCATAGTGGGCTGTCCCTGGCAGCTGGTTGAAGAGTTTTATTCCCATGTGTTTATAATTAGTTTGTACTTTGCTTAGGCTGGTTGGTAGTGTGTCCAACTTATAACTGAATCTTGTGTTGTGTCTGTGTACAGAGTGTCTTATGTTGAATTTATGAACATTTTGTTTGATAAACATTAGGCAGCTAAATATGTATAGGCATGGAACAGTCATTATTTTATATTGTTTGAAAAGAGGTTTGCATGAAACAGATTGGTTGAATATTCCAGCCATATTTCTTACTGCTTTTTTCTGCCAAATAAATACATTGCCAGCAGTTGACGAGTTACCCATAATAAAACCCCATATGTTAAATGGCTATTAAAAAGCATAATAAGATTGTACCAATAAATTTTCACTTACACAGGATCTAAGTTTATTTAATAAAAAGATGACTGGCCAGTTTGCAGCATAATTTGTTTGTTTGCACATCCCAGGATAATTTTGAATCTAGATGTAGACCAAGAAGCTTTACTGAGGTACATTCATTCATTGTCCTTATTTAGGGTGAATAATATTTTCTCTGTTTTATTTTGATTAGTCAATTGATTAGTTTCAAACCAGAGAGTGGACACATCTTCTACTTCTTCATCCAGTTCTTCAAGTATGTATTTATTATTGCCAATTGTGAGGAAAGTAGTATTGTCTGCATACAAAACTGTTTTATGAGGTATGAAGCTGGGTAGATCATTTACATAAATGTTAAAAAGGAAAGGACCAAGAACAGAACCTTGGGGGGCTCCACTTTCAATATTTAGGAGATCTGATTGTGTACTATTTATACTGACCATCTGCTGTCTATTTGATAGATACGATTTTATGAGAGAGAGTTCAGCTTCTAGGATACCATAAGAGTGTACTTTTTTCATCAGCATTTGGTGTGAAACTGAATCAAAAGCCTTATTTAAATCAATAAGTGTTGCACTCACAGAAAGTTTAGATTGAAAAGCATTCAGTAATGTTGCAACAATGCTTTCATTTGCTTTTGTGGTAGATGAATGAGCTCTAAAACCATACTGAGCATTTGTGAATAAATTATTATTTGAAAAATACTCATCTAGCTGAATATGTACACAGTGTTCTATAATTTTTGATAGAATAGGCACAAGTGATATTGTATGGTAATTACTTGGATTGGACTTATCTCCCTTTTTATGTATTAGAACAACAAGTGAGACTTTGAGACATGTAGGGAAACACCCACTGTCAAACATCCAATTAATAAGAGTAGTAAGTGGGTACTGCATAACGTCAATAATTCTTTTTATAACAACGTTTGATAAACCATAGAAATCCTCTGATTTTGAATTGTTTAATTTTTGTGTTGCTTTAATAATATCCATTGGCTTAACTTCATACCATCTGAATCTAGGCAGATTACTACTATTGTCATGTGATATTGGTACACCATTTACATCACCGTGGATACAATCTTTTGCAGCATTGATCTTTGTGGGATCACCATTTTCAGACTTGACAAAGAAGTAATTAAATTCGTCTTTGGTAATTGAGATATTCTCATTTGGTTTGTACTTCACTTTGCCTAGCTCAGTTTTAATAATATCCCAAGCTGCCTTACATTTATCATTTGAATTATTAATGAAGTGATCGTTTGCGGCAAGTTTGGCTTCTTTTATTTTTGATTTATAAATGCTCATAATTTTCAGATATCTAGCCTTATCCACCTTATTATTTTTATATCCATAGTAATACATCATGAGCTGTGTTTTTAATTGAGTTAATTGGGGAGTATACCATTCACCTACGTGCTTTGTTTTCGTTTTGCTGAACTCTGAGGCAGCAGTCATTGTATATTTTGGAAATAGTGTTGATACAATTGTTGAATGCCTTGTCTACATTTGCGCAAGAAGTAATTAAGTAAAACCAATCAATTTCTATTAGTTTGTTTCTCAGTGTATTCAATCTGTCATCATTAATTAATCTAGCAGACTTGATCTGGGTATGTGTATTGTTCAGAGGCATATCAGTATTTACTTTCAACAGGCCTTTATGATCTGATAAGTATAATCCATTAAATATTCCAATTTCATAACTAGCTTTATCTAAATTTGTTAAAATGTTGTCTAAACATGAGTCTAGTCTTGTTGGTTTATCATTTGCACAATAATAGTCGAGTGATCTTAACATATTCAGAAGGTATAATTGCTTAGTACTGGCATGTCGGATATCAATATTGATGTCTCCAAGAATTATTATTTTGTGTTTACTAAATTCTTTATCAAGGTGTGAGATAAGGTTTTGTAAGTGCCCAATAAAAAAAATCTATACTGCTTTCGGGTGCTCGATAAATGGAGATGACAATTATTCTTAAATATGGTAATAGTACCGCAACAACTTCAAAACACCATTCTACACAAAACTGACTGACATCTAAAACTGAGAAATTAATATCTAAATTTTCATTGATATATAATGATACCCCTCCATGATTCATGCTCGATCTGCAGTAACCAGTCATAAGCCTAAAACCTGGTGGTTAATACATTTGTAATTCTCCATCCCTTAGCCAATGCTCATTAATACTTAAAATGCTGTGTTTTATTTCCCCAATTATTATTTCTAACTCATCTAACTTATTTCTAAGAGATGTTATGTTTAGGTGAAGTAGCATAATACAATTACTATTGCATTGTGGTATGGTTAACCTGCTTTGTGTAAATGGTAATGATGACTGAGTCAGTTTCTGTACTGACTCAGACATTATGTTTTTTCCTGATTACTTGCAATACTTATAGCTATGAACTGATACAAATTTCTTTTTCCGTTTACATTATAATGTAAGCCATTCATGGTGAAATTTTCTCTGTTGTTATTTGCTTTTATTACCTTTGCATAGTCTATTTCATTAATGAGGTTTTCATTTTGTCTGTTTGTCTTCTTAATCTCCTTGTTTATTATTGATCATTCTGGGAGGTCATGTCTTACAGGAATTTGTATTACATGCACATTTGTGTTCTTCAGGATGGCAAGTTTTGTTTTTAGTTCCCGCAAATACACCTCTGATTCATTCTACGCTATGTCATTTGTACCACCAATTATCACAATATTATCCTCCTTAGTAAAGTCTGAACATAATTTCTTACAATCATCTAAAACATCTTTTAGTTTTGCACTTGGTTTTACAATGCCACTTATCTCACAGTCTTCCATGACTGTCACTTAATATCAGTACTTTGGGTTTTGCATTCTTTGTTTTCTTATTTGCTTTGATTTTCTTTTCTTCTCCCAGTCCATTGATCACGTTTGGTTGTTGCTTGAAATTGCATTTCTCTTTGAGAATTCAGGAGATGCAGTTCTTATCCTGATTTTGGTCTTGACGTACACTGGACTTATTCTGTAGTTCGCACCCCAAGTAAACGTTTCCTTTTTCGTTTTCTTGATCTTGAAGTACACTGAACATATTTTGTAACTTGCACCCCAAATTGACGTTTTGTTCTTCGTTTTTACGACACTGTTTCTTTCCTCTGCTCACAACTTCACTCCAAGTTTTGGTTTTTCCATTATCTGCCTCTAGTATTGCACTTTTTCTTCAGTAGCTCATTTTCCTTCTTTGCATTGGTAACATCACTATGCAACAGTTGAATAATTTCCTTCAATGATAACACTTCACATTCAAGATCCATAATTTTTCCCCTCAGTTTTTCATCTGTATTTTCCGGTCTGGTTTCCTCGTGTTTTCTTGAATTTTCTTGTTAGAAGGTGTTGCTGATTGCTCGATGCATTTTTGTGCTCTGTCCGTAGACTGGCACAAAGATTGTTTACCACACTGAATGTTATTATTTTCACTTAGTAGGATATCTCTTGTGGGAGTGATACACTGTTGTCCATTTTCGTCATTTTCTTTTGGCAGAATAGTGTTTTGAATGTTTTCCCCACTTGGCTCGAATTTTTCTTTACTGGTGCCAATGTTTCTCGATTTTAGTGTAGTTTGCTTCTTCTCTGTGTTGTTTATTTATATTTTGCGACTAGCACATAGTATTCGGTTACTGTGGTAAGATTTTTTTACACTTAGAATGTAAACTGTAAGGATTAGGTTGTGTTTTTGTTATCAGATTATTAACGGTGGATGCCATCTTATTAGAATGACTAATAAATTGGTCATAATAACTAATGAGTAACAAGGGTGTAGGGTCTCTATGCTCTACTAGCATCCTTTTGTAACGGGGATGGTACTTTATCTTTGTAAAACCAAAACTATCCACTACAACAAATTCTTAAGAAGCTGGAAAAACTAGGTCCTTAGAAATACTTCTGGCTCATAAACAACTACATATCCTAACTGCACAGGTGTGCGTAATGGAAGTGGCCAAAAGATTGGACATTGTCTGGTATCCTGCTTTAGCGAGTTCCATAGGACATAAGAAATAAAGACACAATTCCCATCATTCATACAGACCTGCCACAAACACTACCTTGGATTGAAATATAAGTGGGCTGAAATAACTGTATGCAAAGCCCATAGAATCTCTTTTCAAATTTGGCTGTTTATTGTAATAGGACTTGCATGTAAATCTTAACAAACATGGGTACATATTATTATTAAACAACAAGTATAGCGGCAAGTGGCCCACGTTCTTTGACTGTAATTGAAGAGAAGGCCATATCCTATTTAAAAGCTCAAAATTCAGAGATTCTGCAAGATAATATTAAGCTATAGTTATGGAAAAAGAAAAAAGTGAAGATGTAATTTTTTTGATTTAGTACAAGAATAGACCCTCAGCACAAGAGTCCGATATAACTATATATATATATATATATATATATATATATATATATATATATATATATATATATATATATATACAGGGTTTATCAAAAAGAATCATCCGATTTCGAAAGGCTATATTTAGGAAACCAATGAACATAGAATCTCGCAGCAAGTTGTACAATACATGTTGTAACATCAAGTTTTACTTACACTAGGTTTTGATTTGTTGCAGGTAAGTGCTTTACTGGTACAGCTCAATCTTTAGTCCGCATCAAGAAGGCAACCCAGCAACAGCAAGCATTCTGCGTTCTCCACTTCAAGAAATGTGAGTTTGTTACAACTGTGCAATGTCGAATACTGTGAGCAGTAGGTGGTGACGACGAATCTCACGCTGCACAGCTGTAACGGACTCACATTTGTTGAAGTGGAGAACGCAGAATGCTTCCTGTTGCTGGGTTGCCTTACTGATGTGGACTAAAGATTGAGCTGTACCAGTAAAGCACTTACCTGCAACAAATCAAAACCTAGTGTAAGTAAAACTTGATGTTACAACATGTATTGTACAACTTGCTGCGAGATTCTATGTTCATTGGTTTCCTAAATATAGCCTTTCGAAATCGGATGATTCTTTTTGATACACCCTGTATAATGCAGATAAACTGTGATTAAATTTAACAAATATTCTCTTTGTATATATTTCCTCAATCAGCTTAAACACACAAAATACTATAATATATGATGTATATTGTATCAGGTACATTTTAACAATCCATTTTAACATTAATCAACAGTCCCT
Organism: Lepisma saccharinum; assembly: GCF_977018435.1. NCBI lineage: Eukaryota > Metazoa > Arthropoda > Insecta > Zygentoma > Lepismatidae > Lepisma > Lepisma saccharinum. Next base: position 23,599,434 of record NC_139230.1, on the reverse strand, counting down.
TTTAAAAATTATGCTGCCAAGAATTCCTATTTTACTTTAAGTTTTTGCCCTGACAATAAATATAGTTTTATAGAAAGGAACTTTTGTCTACTCGGCAAAATAAGACAGGCATTCATTCCCACATTCACTTCCTCCACACTCAAACTACACTGATATGAAATATATATTAACAATCGATACGTCACTATACTTACATTCTTCAATTGCATCAAAAGTGCCTTTTTCATCATCCTCTAGTATGTCGTAATAATCAACCAGATAATAAGCGCAACGCTGATACTACAATGAAGCTACAAGTAAGTTGTTTTATTCTCAAGCAATTACAAAACTGAAGTTTTAAGGAATGGAAAAATCTGAAAAACTAAACTGTGCAAGAAAAATGTTGTTGCCTGTTTCTATTTAATGCCACACTGAAAACTACTTAACAAGAGCTTGATGTCTGCTAGTTCGAGTGGCATCTTCCTTCCAAGCTTACCACATGCATAGCGATAAGCCTGTTTGTTGCAGGCAGTGGCGAGTATTGGAGGGGAAGTACACTGGTAGATACGCACATACAAAAATCCAGGACAACAGAGAGAGAGAGAGAGACTGATTCATGGTTTCCAGTGAAGAAACTTCATGTACCTCAGGGAATGAAAAGACACGTTCGCAAGCTCTTTCTCGATTTGATAGCCATCTATCGGGAAGCCAGTTTGCACACGATTTCTGAATGATGGATGCACTGGTGATGCAATTCTCACTCACTCGCACACTTTACTAGTGAGTGAGGTCATGGTGGATGGAAAATAATTTAATGTTTAATTACGGTCACCACAGTACTGATTATACATATTGAAGTGACTCGTCAAATAAATTTGAAACACACTATTTTAACAAGGAAGTAAACTCTTCTTATATATCAAAAATGCACAAATGCACTGTTTCTCTTTATAGTAGCAATGTAAAATTACGTGTGTGATGCTCTTATGATATTCATTTGATGATGTAATAAAATCTGATTATCATACAGATCAATTTAATTCCATTTTCAATTTAGGACACTATACTAATAAATTTTGCAGATTATCCTTTGTCCAATTGAAGTGGCCATTGAAGACATACAGAAAAAGACCAAGGAATTGTCTGAAACAATTACTCGATGTCCTCCAGATACCAAGATGCTACAGATGGTGTTGCAAGGTTGTATTGGTAAGCAGCAAATATTGATTTTATACATTTTGTAATATATTTTCATTCACATTTTCTAAATTTAGAAAGAAACCTCTTAGAGGTTTTCAATTAGCCATGTTTTTGTTTTCATAAAGGATCCTACTTACAAGATACCTTCATCAAACAGTTGTGAGTTATTATAATATTTTCATTGCATCACTTTGTAACCTTGCAAACATTTTTAAACAATTATAAATGGGGAGGGGAATTGACGGGTACAGTTTTTCCATGCAATATTATTCACTGCTTTTATTCTGAAAGTAAAACAACACCTGTGTTTCTCTATTTTTTTATTTTCACATCATTGTAAACAGTCATTACAAATTCTGCCTCCTGCAGCGGCTAATAGAGGGTCAGAAAAGGAACAAAATGTCTGGTCAGAAGGGCCATGTTATTCACATTCAGTTAAATCATGGAAGACGTGAAGTTAACATTGTCAAAATTATAATTAAATATGTTCTGTACAAAAATATATAAATAGATCACCTGTTAACATCATGGTGTGTATGTGTATTTCTTGTATTTATTCCATTTATTCATTTATTTATTTATGAGTGTATTTTATTTATTTACTTATGGTATATTTTTATTTATTTTTAAGTTTTTGTGTTTGTAGAAACATTTTTCTTACCATTTAGACTAGGTATGCTTTTTTCATTGGTGGGAGCTTTTCAAAAACATAATTATGCTATTCTATCACGAAAATTAGAAATACACGAACACTCACTTGGAAAGGAGCAAACGCCAGCCCCTGTGACGTAGTGGTTAGCACATCGTGCTACGACACCAAGGGTTCCAGGTTCGAATCCCAGCCTTGGCATGGATGTTTATGAGTGTCCATTCATCAATTTCATCATATGATTACTCATCCCCATCTTCGCAATTAGCCAAAAGTTGCACAAAAGCGAAGTAATATAAACAAAAAAAACAATAAAAATCAATAAAGGAGGAAACATCAATCTGCCGACAGTCACATGTATTATCATCATCTTGCACATCTTCATCTGAAGAATAAATATAGACAAGTTCGTAAGTAGTATGTAACGAACATCTATTCCGGCATTGTCATTATCTACTCTGCACTCATCATATTCATAAATATTGTCCTATCCCTCAGATTAGACATCTGACAAGTCACGGAGATAATGAGGTACATCACGATCCAGTAAGCCACGTTCAGGCAACATAGAACATTGCACAGAGCCAAATAGAGTAAGCGAATAGAGTTTGCAAATTTTTTACTGTAAGCTAATTCGTTGACCTACCTGAATTAACATTCAAATTGAAAATGCATCCCTTAGACAAACAACAATGAGCAAAGATGAAATAAGGTTCACTCACACTTAGAATACACTATTGCTAACAGATTTATCTACCTAAGAACTGTACCCGTCAAAATGACTGGTGATCGTACTTATAGTAGTAATCCAATGTAGTAGCCTTCACACATAAGATAAAAGTTTAACTTTTTACACAAGAGTAGAGCACTAATATTTGTTAAAAGTCACAGAACATGGAAGGTGTGGAGCAAAATTAACATTGTCAAAATTACACCCATCAAAATGACGGGCCCTGTCCTTCTAGTGTTAAGTCCACTTTATGCGCAGATAGGCTAATCGGGACTGGACCTACAGTTTAAAGTTGGATCCGAACCACTTGTGCCTCCACCGGGTATCGAACCCCAGACACCTTGATTACAAGGCGAAGACGCAACCACTGCGCTATATATGAAACAATAATGATGATAGAATGGAGGATGGATTAAGGAAATAAATGAAATAACAAAACAAACATGTTCAAAGACTCACAATTCTTCACTTACCGAATTAAAAACAAAGTCTTCAGAACATGTTACTCTCACTTCTAAACCATAGGCATAGTGTATGCATCCTTGACGCTGAACATGCTTCAATTCCACATCCCAGTAGACCTGCAAAGCAACGCCAAGTCCTCTGGTGGTCTGCAGAGATCAGTGCAGCCATCAAGGACTGTAATCGTGCTCTAGACTGATTCAAGAGGAACCACAATGTCCGCGAACCTTGAGCAGTTCTGCATTAAGTGTGCCTGTTGGCTCATCTGAGCCAGCAAGCAGGCAAATCTCTGATGAAGCAGGCAGGCTTTATCGAAAGCCATTGGAACTAAGGTGTGTCACATCCAGGGTGGTGCATCATCTCCCCTGAGTGCACTACAGCATTAGGGACATTGTATACTGATTGTGGAGAGATAGCAAATATCCTGGCCATGCAGTTTTCTGATGCTTCCAGCTCGGAAAATTACTGAGCCCTACAACTCTCCATTCACTGAATCAGAGTCCGATAAGGTGCTTTATGATTCAAAGAATACAGCTCCTTGAGTGAACAGGATCCACTACAAGATGCTGCGTCATGTGCCCAGTAGAGCTAAGATTTTCCTTCTCACTTTGTTCAACAGCTGTGTGTGCAAATTAATGGAGCACATTAACAACTTTCAATGTGGATTTCACTCCAACTTTTCCACGTTGGATCATCTGGTTCAGCTGGAAACTCATATTCAGGATGCTTTCTTGAACAAGGAGCATTAGTTGCCATCTTCTTGGACCTCCAAAAGGCTTATGACACAACATGGCGATTTGGTATAATCAATCAGCTCCACTCTTGGGGTGTCTGTTGCCAAATGGTGTATTTTATTCAGAACTTTTTATTTGATCACTCTTTCTGCGTACGTGTTAGAACTGCTTTTTGGATCTTCATCAACAAGAGAATGGTGTCCCGCAGGGCAGTGTACTTAGCGTGACTCTATTTGCCATAGCAGTGAACAGTGTTATGGCAAACATTCTTTCCCCTGTACATGGTTTCCTCTATGTGTATAACCTCACGATCTTTTGTCACTCAACGGAAACTCGTGTCAGCTTCTGGCCAGCTCCAATGGATCATAAACCGTTTGGTTGAATGGTCCTCCCAAATTGATCTCAGCTTTTCATCTGAGAAATCCTTGTGCTTTCATTTTTGTCATCAATGTACCTGACATCTTGATCCTGACCTATACATGGGGAGATCATCCTTGCATTTCATGAATGAGGTTCGATTCCTCAGCCTCATTTTTGATAAGAAATTAACCTGGTAACCTCACCTTCACCAGCTAAAGTTCTCTTGTCTCTGAGTTCTCAACCTTCTACGCATTTTAGCTCACACATCTTGGGGTACTGATAGCATGATACTGCTCCACCTGTACCATTCCCTTATCTGGTCGAAGCTCGACTATGGATGTATTGTGTATTCATCCGCTCGTCCATCTCAGCTTCAAATTCTTGACACTGTCAAGCTGGTATTCGTTTGTGTTCTGGTGCATTTAGTATGAGCCCAGTCATGAGTCTGTATGTTGAGGCATCAGAGCCGTCGCTGTCACCTTCGCTCCATGCCCTTGCATCCATCGTATCAGATCATCTCCGCCAAGAGAAGGTTGGCTCTGTACTGGCTACATCCACGTGCCTCTAGACCATTTGGTGTTCATGCAGACGAGATCCTGTCAGCACTTGGTGTTGACAGTGATCTTCTTGGTGTCTCTCCACTCCTACTGCCTCTCTCAATTTGGGAATTTCCTGCAGCTTGCATTGACATGTTTTTAAGTGCCCTCCCAAAAGCAGAAACACCAACAGTCAAATACCAGCGGAGGTTTTTAGAGCTTTGTGTGCAGTACCCCAATTTTAACATGTTTTATATGGATGGGTCCAAGACAGATGAATCAGTTTTTTGCAATTTCATCCTAGATTCTCAAAGTTCCAGTTACTTGTTAGATACTGCCTGTTCCATCTATACAGTTGTATGCCATTCTGAAGGCACTGGACTTTGCCAATGTCAATGGTCTGAAGAAAGTCCTTGTCTACACTGATTCAACCAGCGTATTTCAGACTCTGGAATCGCCAAATTCCTGGCATCCATTAGTGTAGCACATCTTGGGATGGCTCGTGTCCTTATGTGCCACTGCTGTTGTTCACTTCTGCTACGTCACTAGTCACATGGGCTCACAGGGGGACTAAGCAGTCGGTGCTGCTGCCAAGTCTGCCGATGCAGATGGCAATGTTCTTGTTCACCTTTTGCCAGCTAGCGACCTGCAGAATGTGTTTTGTTGCTGCCTTATAGACACGTGGTAGGAAGAGTGGGATGGGGTAAAAAGGAACAAGCTTCAAGCTCTTAACCCCACCATAGGTGCATGAAATTCCTTGTCCCATCACACTCATGATAATTTGTTGTTACCCGACTGCGTATTGGACACAGCCATCTAATGCACGGTCATTTGCTGCAAGAGCTGGACCATACATTGTGCCATACTTGCAATGTAATTTTAAGTGTTCAACACATTATTGTCAAATGTGCCAATTTTAATTACCTCAGAGAGCCTTCCCGATGGTGCAGTGGTAGCATCGTTGCCTTGTAATGAAGGGATCCCAGGTTGGAAAACTGGTAGAGGTACATAGTTTTTTGGATCCCACTTTAAACTGTAGATTCAGTCCTGATTAGCCTTACTGTGCATAAAGTGGACTTAAAACACCAAATCAATCAATTAATTATCTCAGACAGGGTTTTAGCCTTCCCAATGATTTGTCATCTATATTGTGAGACAATGACAGTGTTTTAGCCAATGTTTTCAGATTTTTGAGAAGAACAGGTCTTTTCCACTGTTTCTGAGATATTTTTAAACTATCCTTAATTTTAATGCGTTGTGTTTGTCCTATGCAGGTCCATTTACAACCTACATTTTTAACCTATCTCAAAGGGTGTTTTACACCCTTTTTTAATTTTGAAGTAAGGGTTTTAGATAAGAGATTCTTCCCTGCATACACTGAAGGGTGCAAAATGGCCTAATGTGCCGATGCACCCCAAAAAATTTAATTAATTAAGTAATTCATTCATTCATTCATTCCATAGACATAGTGGATAGGTTACATTCATAATTGGACATTCGAAAATGAATACATGAAGGTAAGTCCATATTATGTGAAAGTGATTTCTAATACAGCTATTTTATCTCTGAAGGTACAACTGTGAACCAAGGACCTCTTGAAGTTGCTCAAGTTTTCTTATCGAACATTAGAAATGGTGAAGTTTACCCTAATTCTCACCAAAACAAGCTCAGGCTTTGCTTCAGAAATTTCTGTAGAAGGTAAGATATCTAGGTTAAAGGCAAAAACACATTTCGACATTCAGCAACTGAGAAATTATGATTTTTTTCAAGCAATAATTAAATTATGTCTAATTGAATTCAATATTTCCTGCTTGATTTAAACATATTAAATGAGGATTTAATCATATAATAATTATTAATTTGGCTACATGAAATATAGTATATATTATTGAACCTATTTCAATCTTCTATACTATAAATACTTCAATGTATTACTATAAAGCAATATCTGCAGGTATGGAATGAGTACTTAATGTTTGCTGGTAATGGCACAAAAATGCTTTCAATTCGGAAGGTTTCATGCATGGTTATGCAGTAAAACTACAATTGAACAACCAAGTTTTGGTTTAAATACATGTTCTTACTACTTATTTCTTAATCCATCCAGGATTCCCACACAGTGTCTTCAGCATATTCGGAGATTGTCTAAGTGACAATATGATTTTTTAAAAAACTTGCTAGCACTTTGGTTTTACAATCTTGCCATGTATACTTTTTATAAGATTTATGGAAGAGGAATACCCTCTATCATTTATGGGCACTTTGAGGTGGAAGAGGGGGAGAGGGTCAAACAGATCAGTCAACACTCCTCAGAAAATGACTATTCATTTGATTATGGAAGAGAAGGAAGAATTCCAGCAGCACAATTGGAGGAAGGATTGAGTTAGTTCAAGATATTCCACTTAATCCAACAATAAATGATCTTATTAGGGAGTGTTTTGAATTATTAAAAACTAAATTTCAATGTGAGAGGCCAGACAGCATGAAATCATCATCATCATCCTTCGTCATTTCCTGCCTCTGGCTGGGTCAGCATTAGAAGAAGAAGAATATGCATCGGCATTCAAGGTTCAAGACACCAAAATCATGGCACCAACACCATACCATTAAAACAGCCCCATACCACGATTCAACCCCCACCAAATTTCACGGTGGGCCCAATACATTTCAGTAAAAATCGCTTCTCAGTCATTTGCCACATCCATCAGATCACTACAACATGTAGCATGATGTTTTTCCATTGTCCTAGGTAACACTGGTGATGTTCTTTGCCCCACTGTAATTGAAGTGTCATGTTCAGGTTGTAATTATTAGCTTATGCACTGCAGCTCTCCCATGGAACCCCAGTGCCACAACTTCTTGCCAGATGGTACAAGTACTGGCATCATTTTCCGATGCATTCAAAAGTCTGCAGCCACAGTCTCCAATGAAGCCTGCAGCTTTGGCTTCACTACATGTTGGAGCACTTGCTGATCCCTATTGGTTAATTTTTTCTGGTTTCCCAGGTTTCAGTTATGATTTCGTTTCATGTGGGTTTTTTTCACACCCTCATGTTTCCGTTTCACCACTACATCATTGCACATGATATCTGAAACCTGTCCAAAATCTCATGGATGGAATGCCAGAATCGGTGGATGCCTATAATCATACCCCGTTCAGCCTCATTCAGCTTGCGTCATCTGCTCATTTTGACTGCTGGTAGTTACACTCACTGTCCTTCATGAGTCATTCCAGTGACTCATGATGTGTATTGATTATGTATGGGTCATCCTCCTTATGTTCAGGGGGTGCCCGGTCATTATTGGCAATATAGTGTACTTCTGATCTGGGAAACCAATGTGTTTACAACACAGCAGTTGCACTATATATGAAAAGTTATAGCCTCCCTTATGACGTAGTGGTAACGTCATCACCTTGTAATCAAGTGGTCCCAGATTCAATACTGGTGGAGGCACATAGTGGTTCAGGTCCCATCTCAATTATCCTATCTGTGCATAGAGTGGACTAACAACAATTCAATCCAAAAGTTATAGAGTCAGTAGAATTTCTTCTGTTTAATGTTCTATCTTTCTAAACACATATTTTATTGCATTCAAATAGAAGTTAAATTACATGATTACAACTGTCAGTTTTGTAATTGCTTTTGTGTTTTCAGATGTGAGGAAGCATTAACAGTGAATGGACAGTTGATTGACTTGGATCAAAAACTGTATCACCGTGAACTGTGCAGATCATATGCAAAAGTTTATCAGTATTTGACACCTCTGTTAAATACACATGTAATGAAACCACATCCAGGCAACAGGTAAAATATTACACTTCCAAATGTACTTTCGTTGGTCAATTTAAAATTATTCCAACAAATTATTTAGGCCAATCTTTAGAATTTTTGTTATTTTACATTACTTTTCTTCCACTTGTGGCTAATTTCAACATTGAATATTAGTGGTGGTTAAATGAAATATCACAAATATCACCCATGTCCAGGCTGGGACTCAAATCTGGGAACTTTGGTCTTGAGATTGATGATCTGCCACTTAATGCACTCTGCCTCTAAACAAACTACAGAGCATTCCCTGACATTCGCTACGAGACTCTGTGGCAAGCAGCCCGATGTCAGCGCTTGTCTTTCCTGGTCAACGGGGTCCATGACAGTTGCACGCTACAGTCTATTTTTTTCTTTTTTTTCACTCTTTTTCCCTTTCTGTTGACGTTGCAGGCTGATGCCAGTATAATTCTCCCTCGGAAGTTGTGTTGTGTCGTGTCCATGTGTTGAAGATTGTGGCTTAATGGCACCACAAAAGTTTACATTACAACAAAGGATTTATCTTGTTGAGTGTTGCTTCGGAAAAAGGAATTGTGGAGAAGTGTGACGACGTTTTGCAACGAAATTTCCTGGTGTTCCCGTTTAACATAGGACCACTATATTAAACCTCATAAACAAGTTTAGAGTAACAGGGTCAGTTCTGAATAAAAGTGGAAAGAAAAATGGGGAAATCCAAAAAAATAAAGTATACAAAGACAATCTGCACACCATCCGTGAGTTAAAAGAGAGTATTGTATGAGAAAACAGGAGAATTACAGTAGACGAACTTACACGTGTAAATGCCAATTTCCTTCGGAGATGCCAGGAATGTGTTGTATCAGAGGGACATCATTTTCAACACTTTCTGTAGTCAAGGTTAGTACACAATATGAAAACTGTAATTTTAATAGCAGACTCTAGCGACTGTCGCGGACCCTGTTCACAGGGAAAGACAAACTCTGTAGCCGGGCCGCTTGCCTCTGAGTCTCATAGCGAATGTCAGGGAATGCTCTGTATATTTAAGTCAAGTATAAAAAAAAATATCTAAATATAGTTGGATCCAGTCCTAATTTATAAGTGAAGTTTACTTGTTTATTTATTGAATTGTTATGTATTGTTAAGTAGGGGAATGTGGGGAATGTGTTTTATTTCCATCACGTGGTGATATATTTTTAATGTTATCAGTAGAATCTAGCTGTTTGTTCGACAGCTACTCACTCCATTTTGAGGCATCGTTTCATCAGTTCTATGATTTACATCCGTTTTACAATATTGCAACTTCATATGTGGTGTTTCAACTAGACAAGTGATCATTGTTTGAACTTCTTTGTACACTCTGTTGCAGCATTGTCTCCTGAGTTCCCAAAACAGTCGATGTTTTATTGTCGATGCACAAGTTTCACATTATTATGGCATCACCCAAAAATATTTCTTCGGTGCAAGACAGGGTTGGGTATGAGAGGGTAAATCCATATTGCCCTGCATTGTCTACTGCATACACTACTCTGGTTTTGCCATTGAGTTAGTATTAATGCTCAGTGTCATGGTAGGCTGCAACAACATTTTGTGCTCTTGTTCTTTTTATTCGTTGCTCCTCTTGTGCGTGATAAGCAGATAGCTCTTGCACAGATATAGATAATGAGGATAAAGGTTCTGTTCATGTCTGCTTTTTATGTCAGAAATAAGTATGTATGGATGATTCCCATTGCTTTAACTACCACTAAACATTTCATTTCTCTATTTCAACTATTCAAATTTAAAATGGAATTTGTAGGGTAGGTAAATGGAGGAAGATTAGGCATTTTTCAGGTATTGGTTCTAAAGCAATTATTCATACATGTTTGTTAGTTTGAATCATCTTTATACATAAAGAACGATTCAACAAAGGGATTGGTGTAAAAATGGATGTTTGTTTTTATTTAGTAGTCTTAGAGCTGTTTCAAATCTTCAATTTCCACAATTGTTCAGATTTTTTTCTTCTCAGAGATAAAAGATGCACAATATGGAGATATGAATGTGCAGAAGTGATTCACTAATACCTTATTATTAATTTACTTCAACAATGTAAAACCTAGCATTATTCCTTCTTATGGTCTCAAGGGCCTCAGTTTGTTTTGCTATGACCAAACTGGAACTTGTCTATTTGCATCATGAACAGCCCATCCGATCCCCACAATGCAAAAATTCTTGCCTGGTCTTATTCTATATATGCTAATGAGTGGAAAATCACATATATGAGGTGTGGCTAGAAAAAAAAATGGATTGATGTTGCTGTCGACAAATGGCAAGCATGTCAAGGATCCTGCCTATTGACTGTGTGATTGCCCAGGGTGCGTGGCACTCAGTTCCGCTGTAGCTTGCAGACGAAGTGAACCGTACATCTGTGCTCCGTCAGAAAACTGTTAAGTGTGAAAGTGGAACAGCGTATCAATGTGAAGTTTCTTATGAAACTCGAAAAATCCACCATAGAAACTTATGTTTTGTTGAAGGAAGTGTACGGAGATAAGTGTTTATCACTCACTCAAGTGTTTGAGTGGTTTCAAAGGTTTAAATAGCGATGAGAAGTGATCGCGGACGTCTTGCATCCTGGATGGCCTTGCACATCAAAAACGGAATCAAACATTGCAAACAGTGGCGTGTGGTGCTAAATCAGATAGTGGAACAGGTGACCTCCATTTGGCCCCTCCCCTCCCATACCCGTCGTAATATAATACAGTAGACCAAGTAAAATTCAACACTTATTGAAATGAACTTAATACAGGGGTGCCCCCCCCAAGGCCAATGGCGCATCCCCTCCATGCCAAAGTTTCCATGCCAATTTTAGACTTACTGTTGATATTGAAGAGTGGATTATGCCTCATCCAAAAAATTAATTCTCAATCTCCACACCAGAATTTCTGCAATAGTCTGTCTAAGACAATAGTAATACACAATAATTGTATAATTGCCCTCAATTTAAGGCTCAATCCCCCTCTAACTAAAATACTCGCAATAATCTAAGACCTAGAGTTGGATATCCACCCCCCCCCCCTTTGATAATACCCTTAAACACTTTCCTTTCTTCATGTAATGGATTAAATATGGTGCATTTAAGGTGTAAAATTTTTACATATATTTTGGAAAAAGATATAAATGTTGGATTTTATATTATTTGAAGGGACCCCCCCAAAATCTCGATAGCGCAACCTGCGCCATAATCCCCCCTGTTGGCACCCCTCCTGACCAAATAAGCATACGATACAGATGTTACAAATTGTCAGAAGTAACATATATGAAACACGTTAAAATTTGGACAATAACAATGTTAAAGCAAATATGATACTATAATGTAAAAAATAACATTAATAACAAAATTGTTGATGAGCAACAAAGAAAATAATAATAAAAGCAATTTATGAGTGATCAGAGAGAAAAAAAATGTTTTGTCGAAACCTGCTTCATCTCTCTATTTGTAGATTAAGTTGACTTTTTTGTAGAGTTGAGCATTCTTGTAATTCAAACGTCCTCAATGCAATGATGGCATTCAGATGGCCGAGTTTTTTCATGATGTCCGCTAAATTTGTAGAAATTGTGAAAAAACCCGAACTGTTCCAAACTCGCTTCTCGTGAACAAACAAGGACAACAATAATTTGCCACTGGAAGAGTATCCAGTTAATCATTTTACAGAGTTGTAGTAACTTTTTATAAAATGCCTTGTGTACGATTTCGTTTTTGTTTTTAATTCGGTTAGGGTAGGTCTTGGTTTGCTGTATTTTCTGTAAAGTTCAATGAACTAAAGGCTTTCGTCTTCAGCCAGTCGATCATACAACATTCTCAACCCTACACTCGCAACATTCACTTTCTTGTCCTGCCTCTGCGTGCGCCTGGTCTTGGGGCTGTTGAAACAGGTGGATGCAAGCTGTTCCCTCGGAAGCTATTTCGCAGCATTTAGCCAAGGCATTTAGCAGACGATTAACTGTAGAAGATTTTTCCAGTTCGTTATGAATGTCAGACGCAATTTTGCAATGAGATTAGGAAACTATAGACTTTACTACACTCAAAACTATCACTACGATGCAATTCAACTTTAGCACATAGCAAAAACTCGAAGGAAAACAAATTCGCTGTCTCTCGTAGGGAACAGCTAGAGTGTTCAGCTTCCCTGGTGAGAAGTGGGACCATGAGGATCGTTTACCTTCGTGCGTGGTCGGAAATACTCGGCGTCAGGCACTAAAGGGTGGAACGATGAGGGTAGGTGAAGTAAACAAACGTCCAGTCACGGTGAAAGTTTTCTTCAGCATGTTGATTTCGGGAGAAAGAAGTGTTCTTATTATGTTAATATATATAATTAAAATAGCTTCAATGGGCGATAAGTAGGAGGAAACAGCCTGTTCCCTCTGTTCCATGGAGGGACCGCCACTGATTGCAAATGTCTGTGGATTGATTCGAATTGGGTGCTGATGACCCTTCATGAGCGAGTAAGAAGATGACGACCTGATTTGTGGAAAAGGAAGTCATGGATTATTTATCAGGACAATGCTCCTGCCCACACAGCATTGTCAGTCAATGCTTTTTTGGCCAAGTATGGGATCCCAGTGTTAGAACATCCACCCTATTCACTGGATCTTGCTCCTTGTGACTTTTTTTATTCCCAAAGGTCATTCCCAAAGGTCATATCAGCACTGAAAGGGACCAGATTTACAATCGTAGAATCTGTGAAAACAAAAGCGATGGAGGTCATGAACATTGTTTCAGAAAGTAATTTACAGCACTGCTTCCACTAATGGATGATTCATATGTAGCAGTGTATCGATAGTGCAGGGGAGTACTTTGAATGGGATAATGTTCGTATTGTGCAAAATAACCAATAAAAGATTTTGTAGCAACAGTCCGGTTTTTTCTAGCCACACCTCGTATTTATTTATAATATTTAATTAGTGTGGAGGAAAGTGGTAAGCAGATGACATGTGGACTTTCTTACTATGTTCTAATTATTAGAATATTTTTTTTTTATTTTACAGACAAACTGCTTCACTAAGTATCCATGAAGATTTTGGTAACTGGAGTGAATGTTGAAATACCGATTTCACACAGCAGTATAATTTAATGAAATATGTACATATCCCAAGGCAAATAAAGAGATTTGATACACATCCACTGATATGTAGAGGTATAGTTGAAAATTGGAAACTTTAATAAAGAGACATGTAGAAAAATTTTGTATATTTATTTACTTCTCCTAAGAATTTACAATATTCAAAGTACTTGCAACGATTAGAACAAACCTACTAATGAGCTCAAAATGAACTATTTTCCATCAACATTTTTATACAAAATAGACAGTGACAGATGACCACATGCATATTCTAGATACAAATGGCAGTAACGAATGATCCCACATTCATGACTTGAGGTATATGCATAGGAGCATACCTACCCAATCTAAAAAGAGCTGACCTCCTCCATGAGAACCCTGTTGACAGTATCCAGACACCAGCTTCTATTAAGCTCCTGCTCCACTGTCTTAACCTTTCTTGCTCCAAACTTTCATTTTAAATTCCTTCCCTTTCATTAGCGAGCCCGACCCTGTGGCCGAGTGGTTAGCACATCGCGCTGCGATGAATCCCGATCGGGCTTGGTTGTTTGTGAATGTCCATTCATCAATTTCATCACTCATCCCCATCTTCGCAAATTAGATCAGAGGCACAAAACGCGAAGTAAAATAAACTAAATCAATCAATCAACCTTTCATTAACGAGAATAATCAGTCTCAAGCAAGTTGATGGGTGATGTTCTCAAAATGAGGTCAGTTTGTTTACTCCCACACTTTAATTAAATTCCACTTACGATCCACATCTGTGCCAGGCTGGGCAAGGGATTCTATAGACATTTTTGTAGTTACTAACTATGTAGGTGGATTTAAGGGTTAAGTAGAATTCCATTAGATTTATCAGGATGTGGTTTAGTTATACTGAACATGATATATAAACTAAAGAATAATAGCATAGCCAAATATCAATACATTGAAGAAAATAAATGATGTATAAACATGCTCTCAGATAATCACATTAAACCATGCAAATACATTCACCAGCAAGCATAATTTATTTTCCTAGTGGCTAGTCTAGAAATATATGTAGGGTGTTTTTGTCAATAAACATATAAAGTGTATAAACGGGAATTCAAGAGTTAATATACTACATAGATTGTAGTCTGTGCAAAGCTGCACTATCGATGTTCAACTGTTTTGGTTCTCGAATTTTTTTTTTTTTTGTAGCACTTGTGTCCGAGTGAGAAGCACAATAAACTTCTCAGAATAAACTGTAGATGTTCTTTTATTAAACCAACATAGGTTATGGGCCCAGAACACCCAGAACACTGAGAAAACGTCTAAGCAGTTGTAATAAGGAAAACGAGGTAGTGCGGCTGTTCATGTGTGAATGCGGACTGTGAAAATGGCGTCGGTGAAATCGACTATACAGACGTTACATAACAGGAACTATCAAACGTGGAAGCACAAATTGGAGTTACTACTTCTAAAGGAAGAATTGTTGGATGTAGTGATGGGTGTGCAGCCGAAAGAACCGGATGAGGAATGGAAGAAAAAAGACGGAAAAGCTAGGGCCACCATTGGACTTTTGCTGGAAGACGATCAACTCGTTCATGTAAGAAAGCAGGAAACAGTGAAAGGATATTGGGATTCTTTGAAACGGTATCATGAAAAATCAAGTCTCACAACTAAAGTGTATTTATTGAAGAAATTGTGCCGCTTACAGCTTAGTGAAAATGGCGACATGGAGCAGCACATTAATGCACTGTTGGATATTGTGGATCAACTTGCAGCATTTGGTGAAAATTTAGCGGAACATTTGCAAGTAGCAATGTTGTTGTGTAGCCTGCCGGACAGTTACGAGATGCTAATTACTGCACTGGAGACGAGACCGGTAAAGACCTAACTTTAGAAATGGTGAAAGGGAAGCTCATACATGAATATAAGGGAAGAAAGGAAACCAAAACTGACAGTGATGTTTATTCAGAAAGTGCTCTTAAAGTAAAATTCGATAATGTGAAAAGTGTCTGCTATTTTTGTAAAAAGTCAGGTCTCTTTAAACGTGACTGTTTTAAGTACAAGGCACATAAAAGGAAAATCGTGTATAAAGCAAACCAGGTGAGTAATGTTGAAGAAAGTGAAAAAAGAGATGATGAAAGTGGTTCTGATTGTGATAATGTTCATTTTCTGTGTTTTGAAGCAAGTGAAAAAGGTAAAGGTAAAGACAAATGGTACATTGATTCAGCAGCCACATGTGATATGACCAGCGACAAGGAATTTTTTGCCACATTTAATCAGTGACGTGCACTGAGGAGTAGCTAGTCTAGCAGAGATAGATCAATCAATCTCACATCTCGAATTATATTCAAATCACAATATTTATTGTCTTGTTAAAGCCACAACAGCTCATACGCAACACCTTCTTTTCCACGCGCTTCTCCTCCATCGGTGTTCTCCGCGGGCAAAGCTGTCTGGATACCCTAGCTCGCTCTTCTTCCGCCAGACCAGTTTCCAGGTAGAAACGGCCGGCCCAAGGAAAAGGAAGATTTGTACCTCTAACTCCCTTGCCTCCTCGCCCCCCGCTGCAATGGATGAAAGCCCAGGCTTTCAGGTCCTCCAGTCTATCTCCTATAGGACAGATAGGGGATTGGTTTCTCATAATTTTTTTGTAAATCCTCTAAAGAACACAGGGTAAAATTTTCTGCAGTACTTATGTTCTCTGTAATTACACAACCTTTTTACACGGTGTACAATATGTGTGTATGTATAATATGGGATGTAGTTTTATTATTTATGAAATGGGAACGTGTTATGTGCAGACAATAATGTTATGCTTTCTTTCTTTTTTTCTTTTTCAAATATGGAATATATAATGATTAAATTACAAATATGTGCTCAGGCTCTCTCTGACTCTCGTTTTTGTAGTGTTTTATTTAAATATACTACTCTTTGTCTCTAACAGTCATAAATACGGATGTATTTATTTGTGCAAGAGAACGCGTGTTGATATTGTTGTTGGTTTGGTTTATTTTACTTCGCTTTTCTGCCACATTTGGTCATCGCGAAAATGAGGATTGAGTGATGATATGATGAAATTGGTGAAGGGACATCATATGAACAATCCAGGCCAGGATTCGAACCCGTGATGAGTGCGCATTCTTGTCCTATGTGTTGCAGTGAATAATGAAATAATTTGGAATGAAAAATGTATCTCAGAACTCAAAAAGTCAAATGAATATAATTGAAGAAACTACAAAAAAGTGTGTTGTGTTTTGTTACCTGTCACCAAATCAACCAAGTGTGGGGGAGTGGTTATCACAGCGTGCTACGACACAAGGAGTTCCGGGTTCGAACCCCGACCCAGGCATGAGCGTTCCCTGTGCTCGTCCCTTGATCAGTTTCATCGTATCATCTTCACAATTAACCAAATGTGACAAAAAAGCGACGCTAAGTAACAAAAATGAAATCAAATCATTGATTGATTGCTCAATTTGGTTTATTTTACTTCGCTTTTCCGCCACCTTTGATACGACAAAAATGATGAAGGGACACACACAAAGAACACAAATGGCCAATCCGAGATTCAAACCCAGTATCTCTGGCTTAGAGTCAAATCAAATAGTTTTTTATTTTCGAATGTGGGTGGGGGTTACGTGTACTTTTTTCTAGTACTAATTCATAATTTTGCAATCTTTTCCTGTCATTGACATTCCTCTTTTTTGTAGGAATACTGGCCCTAAAAGGAGGAGGGGTGTAACCCCCCCCCCTTGAGCACACCACTGACTGCTACCCCAAGTGTCGACGTCACCGCACGTCACTGCATTTAATCCAAGTATAACAAATGAAATATACCTTGCAGATGGAAGTAGTTTGAAATCACAAGGAATGGGTGAAGGGGTAATACAATGTATACATGATAAAGGTATACAGGATGTATTAGTAAAATATGTGTTGTATGTACCTGAGTTGCATGGTAGTTTGCTATCGGTGAAATGTCTTACTGAAAAAGGTTTAAATGTTGAATTTCACAATAACACGTGTATCATTAGTAAAGATGGAAAAGCTGTTGCATCAGCAGATCTGACAAATAATTTATATAAGTTGAATACTATTTCAAATGTAGAATCTGTAAATCAATTGCACAAGTTAAGTCATGAAAATGACAGGAAATGTATTCATCTTTGGCATTGTAAGTTAGGACACAGAGATGCAACAAGTGTTAAAAATCTTGGTAAAGGAAATTTAGTTAAAGGTGTTGATATTGATGTATGTAATGTAACTAAAATTTGTGAGGAATGTATTCAAGGCAAAATTTCTCATAAATCATTTCCAAAATTGAAAAATTAAAAATCAAAGGAATTATTAGATATAGTGCATTCAGATGTACGTGGTCCGATGGACGTTGAAACTTCTAGTGGGAACAAACATATACAAATATATACAAATATATACTTTGATTTTAGTAGGTTTACTATGGTATATCTAATGAAGAAAAAGAGTGAAGTTGAAGATAAGTTACAGGAATTTGTACAGTATGTGAAAAACAAATTTAAAAGAAAACCTAAAGTAATCAAGACTGATAATGGAGGAGAGTATATGTCATTACAATTGAAAGATTTCTTCAAAAGGGAAGGAATAGAACATCAAACTAGAGCACCATATACCCCACAACAGAACGGTGTTGCGGAAAGGAAAAACAGAAGTTTAGTTGAAATGGCTTGATGCATGATAATTGATGCTGGCATGCACAAGAAGTACTGGGGTGAAGCTATAAATACAGCAAATTACTTACAGAACAGGTTACCCACAAAGATATTGAAGACTACTCCATATGAAAAATGGAATGGAAAGCAACCATACATGAGTAATGTGAAAGTGTTTGGCAGTGTTGGATGTGCTATGGTTCTAAGTCATCAACACAAGATGGATGTTAAAGGATAGAAACTTGTCTTAGTTGGATATGAAGGATATAAAGGATATAGGTTACTAGATATGTCATCAGATAAGATTTACGTAAGCAGAGACTGTAAATTTATTGAAATCTCAAGTCATGTAATTTCAACTTTGAAACCTATCAAAAAATCTGATGGCTGTGGGAATTTTAATCAAAATACTGATTGTGAACTATCCGTGGACATTCTTGAAGAGGAACCAGAAATGCATTCACATTTTGGTAAAAAGGAAGTGAAGAGTGGTTCAGAACTAATTTGTGATTCAAAAACTGATGAACATACAGATATCAAAGTAAATAAAAGGACACCAGATGTTATCAGAAAATCTGCTCGTACAACAAAAGGACAATTACCAGCTAGATATCTACAAAAGGTCATTGTGGAAAGAAAGTTACCAACATCTTTTGAAGAGGCAGTTACAGGACCTGATAATGATAAATGGGAGACAGCAATGAATGAAGAAATGAACTCATTAAAAGAAAATAAGACTTGGGAACTAGTTCAACCAGTAAATAGAAGAAATATAATTGGTAGTAAATGGGTGTATACCATTAAAGAAGATGCACAAGGAAAAGTTACTCGTTACAAAGCCAGACTAGTTGCTCAAGGATATTCACAAATCTATGGTGATGACTATGATCAAGTGTTTGCACCACTTGAAAAACAAGCAACATTCAGAGTTCTTTTAACAGTTGCAGGACAAATGAATATGGCAGTCAAGCATTTTGATGTAAAGACAGCATTTTTGTATGGTGATTTAGGTGAAGACATATACATGAAACAACCAGAGGGATATCATCAACGTGGGAAAGAAGAATATGTATGCAGATTGAAGAAAAGCAAGCCGCAAGATCATGGTATAATAAAATTGATGAATGTTTGGTTAACAATAATTTCAAAAGAGGTGAGGCAGATCCGTGTCTTTATACAAAATCAGTTGATGGGAATATGATCTATATTCTAATGTATGTAGATGATCTTGAGATTGCATGTACAAATGCTGATTTAATTAATGATGTAGCAATGTTAATGTCAAAGAAATTTCAGATTAATTGTCTTGGTGATATTAATTGTTATCTGGGACTTCAAGTTGAGAGAAGTAAGGATGGTATTTTTGCTCTTCATCAAAGTAGTAATTACATAGGGAATTTAATCAAACAATTTGGATTGGAAGATGCAAAATCATCAAAAATTCCAAAGGATCCTTGATACATTAAATATGCAGAAACTTCTGAACCATTACCAAGTAATGAGCAATACAGACAACCTATTGGAGCATTATTGTACATATGTATAAATACTGGACCAGACATATCAGCAAGTGTGTCAATTTTGAGTCAGAAGGTCAGTTGTCCTACTAAAGCTGATTGGATTGAAGTAAAAAGAATTTTTCGTTATTTAAAGAGAACTCAATCATATAAGTTAAAATTAGGAAACAAATTTGAAGTTGAAAATGATTATTTGTTAGGTTACGCAGATGCTGATTGGGCTGGGGATGTATCAAGTAGAAAATCAAAGAGTGGTTATGTATTTATGTATAAGGGAGGTATGATAAGCTGGGCTTGTAGAAAACAATCTTATGTTTCATTATCTTCCACTGAAGGTGAGTATGTGGCAATTGCAGAAGCATGTAAGGAAGCGAAATGGATAAAATATGTGTTAAATAATATGGATAAAATATGTGATTATCCAATTATCATAAATGAAGATAATCAAAGTTGTATCAAACTAATTAAAAATGATAGGGTTAGTTTGAGAACTAAACATATTGATGTAAAATATCATTTTGTATGTGATCTGTATTATAAAGGTGAAGTAACATTTAAGTACTGTGCTTCAGACGACATGATTGCAGATACATTAACAAAACCACAAACAGGTATAAAGTTAAGAAGGAATTGTAACTTAATGAATATGATGAGTGAGTAATTATTATGATATACACTTTATTATTCATTAGAAAAGGGGGGTTATATGTAGGGTGTTTTTGTCAATGAACATATAAAGTGTATAAATGAGAGATCAAGAGTTAATATACTACATAGGTTGATGTCTGTGCAAAGCTGCACTTTCGATGTTCAACTGTTTTGGTTCTCGAATATTTTTTTTGTAGCACTTGTGTTCATCCGAGTGAGAAGCACAATAAACTTCTCAGAATAAACTGTAGATGTTCTTTTATTAAACCAACATACTTTCCCTTGCCAGATAAGGTTTAGCATAGTGCGAGGGCAAAAGTGGTAAACTTCGCTCCCCCCCCCCCCCACCCAGCCCTAGTCCTCACCACTGGTGACAACACTAGACACAGAGGATTATACAGATTGAGATCAGACAAGTGAAAAACATGAGTAAAATAGTACAATTTTACCAGGCATTTTCAATGTTTTTAAATACCTTAGTTCAAAGACACAAACTAAGCAAATAACAAAAAAATCACCAAGGTGCGTTTGAAAGGTGACTTTCCATACCAGCATCAGCAATATTAATAATGAAGGTAATAGTTCCAAATGTGTAATTATTTTTGCATAAATATAAAGATTGGAGAACGTGAGTAGTACACATAAAATTTTAAAAAGTATTATATTCTGTGGAAATTATGATGTGAAAAGTACCCAACACAAGCAAAACTTAATGCTAAAAGCCCTGAACCTGACCTGCCTAGCCAAACATTTAAAATACTCTACAGGAAAAAATTCAATAAGCAATCGCCTAGCTAAAGAGATACATGTTAGGAGAGACAAACAAAAATCGTACCATATAAAAATCATGAACTATTATTAGTTCAGAATTACATACTCGGAACTTGACCCATAATGAAGTTCACGAGCACAAAAGAATTGTCTTAACCTTCATTAAAACTGAAGTTAGCCTTAAATTTAATGTCGGTGCCAGCTAGTTGAAATCAGTGATTTTATCTCAAATAAAAAATCTTAATTTGCATTTCTAGCAAAATGAACAGTATTTGGTGTTTCATAGAGAACAATTTGATTTAAAAAGAATTACAAAATTAATTGAAAATGGAGTTTCACATGTTGCATAAGGTAAATAATAAATATGACAAAAACTTTCAAAGAAAACTTCTTCATTGAAATTTACCACAGGACACACTTAAACTGGCTTGCACAGTGTGAAAAGAAAAATCTACAAATTATACCATGTGACTAACTAACTAACTCTCTAGCCTTCTTAAACCCAAAGGTTCATGGCTGCAGCAACACAGGCATTCCATCTGTCCCTATCTTGAGCAAGATCTGTATACTCGTTTCCATCTCTACTGATTTCCTTTAGGTCCATCTCAACGTTGTCCCTCCATCTTCATCTTGGCCTTCCTATAGATCTCTTACCATCAGGTTTCCCAACAAGAATCCTGTAAACTCCTCTTTCCTCCCCCATTTGTGCCACATGGCCTGCCCACCTAAGTCTTCTTGATTTAATTATTCTAATAATATCTGGACATGAATACAAATTATGTAGTTCTAAATTATGTAACCTTCTTCACTCACCTGTCTCCTCTTCCATTTTAGGTCCAAAGATTTTCCTAAGACTCTTATTTTCAAATACTCTCAAATTATGTTCCTCTTTCAATGTAAGGGTCCAAGTTTCACACCCATATAATACTACAGGCAAAATTACTATTTTGTATATTTTAACTTTTAGTTTCTTAGATATTAAACGAGAAGACAAAAGTTTATGAAGAGAGAAGTAACATGCATTTCCTGAATTAAGCCTACTTTTTATTTCCTCTTTAATATAATTTTCACTTGTTAATATTACTCCTAAGTATTTGAATTTGGAAACTGGTTCAAACGAGCTGTTATCAATAATTTGATTTTGATTATTACCTAACACTTGGTTTCGGCCTGTAAGCATATATTTAGTTTTCTCTTTGTTAACTTCCAAACCTATCTCTTTAGCAGTTTTGAAATTTTTTTTAGCATTATTCTTAATTGTATTTATATCATCCCCTAATAAGTCTACATCATCTGCATATGCTAACAACTGAGTCATACCATTTAATTTTAGACCTTCGTTAGTTTCTTTTACCTTCATAACAATTATTCTAAGGCAAAATTAAAGAGCAATGGAGATAATGCATCTCCTTGTTTTAACCCATCATGAATTGTAAATTTGTCAGACACATTAATACCCACACGAATTTTAGTTTCTGTTTCACTGGTGCATACTTTTATCATACTAACAAGCTTCTTAGGTATTCCAAACTCGACTAATATATTATATAATTTATCTATTTTGACCGAATCATGTGCTTTTTTGAAATCAATGAATAGCTGATGGACATTTTGATTATATTCCCACTTCTCTTCAAGTGTCTGTCTCATGTAAAAATTTTGATCTGTAGTTGATCTGTTATGTTTAAATGCACATTGATAATCACCTATAATTTCATTAGCATATGGGGTTAGTCTTGTTAAAATAATGTTAGATAATATTTTATATGTTGTTGAGAGTAGAGAAATTCCACGGTAATTATTGCAGTTCATTTTATCACCTTTTTTAAACACAGGAACAATTATGGATTCTTTCCACTGTTGAGGGATTTCTTCTTTATTCCATATTAAACAAATTAATTTATGAATTTGACATATTAATGAATTTCCACCATATTTAATTAACTCAGCTGGTATTAAATCAATGCCAGGTGCTTTGTTATTCTTTAGCCTTTTAATAGCATCTTTAACTTCAGTCAAGTTAGATTCTGGAACTAAAGTTTCTGCTGTGTGTACTTCATTTACTTCTGATTTATCTCCTACATGAACATTTAAAAGGTCATTAAAGTAGTTCTTCCATCTATTTAGAATATCGCTTGGGTCAGCTAGAAAATCACCGTCTTTATCTTTTATCAAGTTTACTTTAGGTTGCCATCCCTTTCAAAATTCATTTACACCTTTATATAATCTCTGATATTTTTGTTTTTGCTGTTTGTTTCAATTTAGTTAATTTTCCTTTTCAAATAATCTCTTTTTTTACTTCTAAACGTGCCGTTTACTTCTCGTTTTATTCTATTATAATTGTTTAGATTCGTAACATCAGAGTTATTTAACCAGCAGAGTCTAGCCTGATTTCTTATTTCTATTAGATTATGACATTCATTATCAAACCATGGCTTACTTTTTCTTGGTTTATGGTATCCTATACTTTCTTTAGCTGCTGATTGTATTGCATTACGTATGTGCTCCCAATTCTTATTTACATTTGTTTCATTTATATTTTCATCATCATTTAAATCCTGCAAAACATCAAATCTATTTGACAGTTTAATTTGGTAATCTTTCTTAATTCTTTCATCAGCAAATTTTCCTGTATTAAATTTTATAACTTTTAGATTTTGTTGCTTATGATTTATCACTGAGAGTCTTTCTCTGAATTTAGCAATTACTAAATAATGATCACTGGCACAGTCATCACCTCTATGTGTATGAACGTCAATTATACTAGTATGCCTTCTCTTATCAATGAGAATATGATCTATCTGATTATGAGTTTTACCAGGTATATTTATGGATATCTTTATGTTTAAAAATTGTACTTTTCACAATTAAATTATTTGAGGTTGCAAAAGTAATCAATCTTATACCATTATCATTACTTAATTCATGAAGACTTTCTTTACCAATCGTAGGTTTAAATGTCTCTTCTTTGCCAATCTGTGCATTACAGTCACCTAACAGAATTTTCATATCATACTGAGAAAATTTATCAAAGACCTGTTCTCACTCTGTATAAAAATCATCTTTAGCATTATCATTTTTATCTTCTGTTGGAGCATGTATGTTTATTAAAATAATTTTACACCACCTACCCTGTAAAACTGCATATGATATCCTATCATTAATAAATTCTACTGTTTTAAGAGCCGAGATAATTCTATTATTTATGTAAAAGCCTGTTCCAAAATTATGATTTTCAGTACCACCATAGAAAAAAGTATAATTTTTAGTTTTACAATTCCCTTCTCCTGGCCACCTAACTTCCTGGACAGCTACTACATCTAATTTATACTTAACTATCCCATGAACTGTACACTGAAATGCCCCAGGCCGGTAAAGGCTCAGAACATTCCAGGTGCCTAATTTAATATCCTTATTCCTAATGTAGATCTTATCCTTAGTCCAGGGACCTCCCAAAGTAGTCCCCACCCAGAGATCCGAATGGGGGACTATTTTACCTCCGGAATATTTTACCTTGGGAACATCCATGGCCTTATATTTCTGTTTCTTGACATGTCTTTTTACAGTGCAGAGTTGTCAGCTCTACGCCTAACCCCCAATATGAATGGAGGACCGCACCTGTCGTTGGTCAGCGGATCCCTCGGATCTAGCTGGGAGGATCACATTGTAGTCCACCAACTATACTCCACTTCTGCCGATTGTGGGACGCTCATAGAGCCATGACAGGACAGCTCTGTAAATCCCAATAGAGCAAAATGTTGACCATTTCACTCTGTTGGTTGACTAACTGCAGTGAACAAGTCACTGGGCGATGAGGTCGTCACATCCCTACGCCAATTACCAGTTGAGCATTTTGATCATTTATGGGGTCTGCAAAAATGCTATGGACAGTAGTAGTAGTTAAGAACAATATAAAGTTTCCATTTATTTTGTTATGTTGTTCATTATGTAAAAAAAAATATATAATAATCTTCCACCTGGGAATTTTTGGTGGGGGGGGATTTTTGAGGCCAAGATTGTTGGTGGTGGGATTTCGCACCCCACGATTTCGCACCCTGCAGAACTAACAGAAACACAGGAAAGCTAAAGCTAAACACTCAGTTTCTGCAGATCCAGTTGGCAATTACTAAAATTAGTAAAAAATTATTTTTCACACCAACATTGAATGGTAGTGTTTCAGCTCTTCGGCGTCACCAGAAAGGTGTTTGTGTGCGTGTAGTGGGGGGCAACCCATTGACTTAACTTAATAGTAGAACAAATGTTAACAATAAGAATCATGGTTATGATAATAATTTTACAGTAATAACTATTATAAACAAAAAATATAGTATTATTACGAGGGTGGTTTGAAAAGTTCTCGGAATGGAGTAGAAAGAAACGACTTACAACAGTGATTTTTTTTATTTTTCAATGTAGTCTCTCTGTACACTAATGCACTTGGTCCAGCGATGTTCCAATGCCTTGATCCCATCTCGAAAATTAGATTCCTCCAGGCCTGTGAAATACGTGTCAACTTCGGCTATTAGTTCTTCCTTTGGAGAGAATCTCCGTCCACCGAGGAAACTTTTGAGTTTGGGGAAAAGATGGAAGTCTGAGGGAGCCAAATCAGGCGAATAAGGCGGATGTGGCAACAATTCGTAACCAAGTTCATGAATTGTTGCCATGGCAACGACACTTGTGTGAGGGCGCGCATTGTCCTGATGCAAGATGATTTTCTTTCTTGCCAAACCTGGCCTATTTTCCCGTATCTTATGCTTTAGTTGGTCGAGGAGATTAGCGTAGTATTGTCCCGTAATTGTTTGGGGAGATAATCGATCAACAGAATCCCTTTCGCATCCCAAAACACTGACGCCATTACCTTTCCGGCCGACCGTATTGACTTTGCTTTCTTAGGTGGTGGTGAATCAACATGTTTCCACTGCTTTGACTGTTGTTTTGTCTCTGGGGTATAGTAGTGGATCCACGTTTGATCTGTTGTCACAAACCGGCGCAAAAAATCTGTTTGGTTTCTCTTAAAACGAGTCAAACATTGTTCGGAAATGTCCACTCTGATGCGTTTATGGTCCTGTGTTAAAAGTCGCGGCACCCATCTTGCAGATAATTTTCTCATATCCAATTCAACTGTTAAAATGTGATACGCCAGTTCGGATGACATTCCTATAGCTTCACCTACTTTCAGTCGGCGATCCTCCATGACAAATTTATGCACTTTTTCAATAATTCCTGGGGTTATAGCACATTTTGGGCGACCACTACGTGGATCATCTTCTAAGCTGTCCCGACCAAATTTAAACTCGTTTGTCCACTTTGCAACAGTTGAATATGAAGGAGCAGAGTCCCCCAGTGTGTTCAGAAAATCGGCATGAATTTCCTTTGATTTCATACCTTTCTTTACGAAGTACTCAATCACCGCTCGAATCTCGATTTTTTCCATCTTCACAAAGCACTGCACGGGAACAACTACAAAGTGACGTCCGCACCACAGATCTCTACCCAGAACACTGACGCGCCACGTGTTTATTAATAAAGGATGGCCTATTACTATGCGGGAACCTCGTTGTCCTAGCACTGACATCTGGTGGTGATTCCGAGAACTTTTCAAACCACCCTCGTATTATTACTATTATTAAATTCTTTGGGATTTACTACTGTTTTCTACTAGATGAGTGAATATTATGTACAACTTTTCCTTATTATCTTTTTTTTTTTTTTTTTTACATTTTACACAGTTAGTGTACTGAAATGCACAGTTAATCTATTTTATTTTTAACTTTTAACTTTTCAATAAAAGCTTTCTAAACATTATTTATGTTATAACAACTTCTGCTTTTTGTGACTTGAAATGGCGGATGGCAATTCCAGGGGGTGGGGGGGGGCAATGGATCGGTTCCACCTCCCTCTCCCGACACCGATGTTTCAGCACAAAATATTATCCTAAAGTAATTTCTTACTTTTGAAGATAGTGTGACATTTCCAGTTATATGCTGTGGCATGCCCAGTAGTCAGCCTTCATTTCGCTATTTTTTCCTGCCTGTTTACAGCCCCATTATCACCCTCCTTGAATAGGCCCTTGCTTACGAAATAAAAGCATGCATGTTTATATTACCTTTGCAGAATATGGTGACATAATCTTAGTCCCTCCACCTGTTCATTCAATCAGTGGCGTACGCAAGGAGGGTTACTGGGTTTAAACCCCCTTGAGCTTTAAATATTATGGGAAATGCTGTGTAAAATAAATTGCCAATTTAGCGCTACTGCATTTAATGTAGAAACTGATCAGCTTGAGGGCCTCCTCGATGGTGCAGTGGTAGCGTCGTTGCCTTGTAATCAAATGGTCCCGGGTTCGATACCCTGTGGAGGCACATAGTGGTTCGGACCCCAGTTTGAACCGCAGGTCCAGTCTCGATTAGCCATACTGTGCATGAAGTGGACTTAACACGAACTCAATCTATCAATTGAGCAGCTTGACTGAATGATTTTGTTTATTTTTCTTCGCATTTCTGCCACTTTTGGGCTAATTGCGAACATGAGGATGAGTGATGATATGATGGAATGGATGAATGGACACTCACAAAGAACACCTGTGCCCAGTCTGGGATTCGAACTCGGCACCCCAGGCGTTTTAGCATGCTTTCGTAACCACTCATCCACGAAGGCTGGCTACTCAAGCTTGAATCACTTTGTATGCACACATCACTAGTATACTCTTTAGGGAAGTATTAAGACTCATAAATATTATAAGTACATTCTGAACTATCACACTCTGACCTAAATGCATTCTTGGTTATATTCTTCTTTACTCTTACATTTTTTCTCCTTTCAGATCATGGGCGCCTTTCCATACAGACATTTTAAAGGAATACAACAATCATATTTTTATCAATGAAGTAAAATTGGTACTGAAAAATCATTCCTCTTTTTTTGGATAAAATTGTGAGAACTAAGTTGAATTATTGCAAGATGAAATGTACGTATATTGTAAATAAAGTTGAAATTTTTGGTAACTGGTAACTTTATTTCTTCAACCTAATGTTTGGGGCAAAAAAATTAAGCTCTGTATTTGAAATAGAGTGGTTAAAAATTATGTATATGAACATAATTATAACTTCTACTAAATTTGCTCTGCCTTCTTAAGAATGTACATTTTCGTTTCTAATTAATTTATTAAAGTACTGAAATAGGTTCTAAAAGCACCAAAAATCACTCACATTGTAATGATTGTGACATTGAACTGAGTGTGCAGAACCAACAACAAAGGAAAGGTAAGGTTGAATTATTGCTTAATGTGTATGCATTTAGTGGCAAGATAGTATTTGTCAGATTAGCCCCTTACCATGTATGTACGAGGCTTGTCCAGAAAGTAAAGATACAAACACATTTGCATGTTAGGGGAAAAATGTGTACCAAAGTTGGCAACACTGGCAGTAACCGTAATCCATACAACGAGGATTGGGAGTGAGTCGTCAGTGCTGCGCTGAGTCTTTTGCGAGGAACGCGCGTTGGAAATGGCAGCGGCGATACCGAATCCCACCAGATGTGAAGTGTTATCTATTTCATTTTTAAGGCTATTATACTCGGCAGCTGCTCCGTTATTTGTACCAGCGTAATATATAAATTTCCAAATATTTTAATTAAAGATTAGTGCGCGCCGTGATCAGGTTTTTGCAGGCACAAGGAAAGCGTCCATTGGAGATCCACCGAGAAATTGTGACTGTGTACGGGGAGCTTATTATTGAAACTCGTTACGGTAGCTAGCTGACGAGTTGGTGGCTGAAGTCGGTTGCAAGACAAACGACATCGAATATACCGTATTATTGAAACTCACTCGTTCGCTGGCTCTCGAGTTGTTCCGTTCGCTAGCACTCGGCAGCTCATACTCAACCGAGATCAGTCGTTCGGTCGAGTCGTTGGCCATAATTGTCGAAGATGGGTGTATATTTATGTTTGCTTTTGGTACTTTAGACAAGGATAATGTGAGATGCAAGAGAATACTTACATTCCGGGCCATCTTAGGGTGAGTATGTTACGATTTGTATTATTATTATTATTATAAACTTGCACATTAAAATAACAGTAATCAGCGATGTAAATATGCCGTTGTTAGTCAATGCATTTTTTTCGATTTCTTAAGGAAATATTGGTTTCCGCGTACACATGCTTGACTTTGTTGAAGACATATTTGTCAATGTATATTGTATTGCAGTACAAGGTGTAAATAAAAATATATTTAAAAAATACAATAGGTTTTTCCAATATTTTTCTAAGTTGCTATAATGACACGGAAAACATTACCTTTCACCTTTTCTTGTAAAAAATAATATAAAAGCACTTTAATGCTCATGGGGTAAGGTGTTAATACATGATTGTCTCATCATATATATGTCATAAGTTCGCAGTTATTGTCGCGATTGATCCATATGGTAGAAAAGTGGTGCAACAAAATTAAATTGAAAATACAGAAGCACTTTAAAGGTCATAATTGAGAAATAGAACACTAGCAGCTAACCTGAATTATGTTTAACTACAAGAACACTTTTCGTGTTGATCAGAATTACAAAATGTATAAAGAAATTTTGAAATAATGGAATGGATGTAAAATGCAAATGTATACACACTTACTACTGAGTACTGATAATGTAGAACTAAATTCGAACATTTTTAGCATGTTTTAGTGATGTTTATATTTGCTTTTTTGCAACAGGCAGCTACTAGTTGGCAGTGGCAAGAGATTGCAGAATTACCATTTCCCAGGCCAGAGTCAGGAATTGCATCAAGCAAGACTTTCCCAAGAAGGGCAGAATACAGTGGAGAGGGTGAGTGTCTTTTTTAGCATATTTATTCATGATTTCCAAAATTTATGAAATGTTATTTTTGCAAAAAAAATGTAGAAAAACTTATTTACCACACATGGAAGCGAATGTAGGCATTCTATTTTTCATTGATATGTGGTAAAATTTACATTTAGAGGTGTTCCACCTATTTATAACCATTGATCCAATACAGAGATCTGACAATGGCAGAGGCCAACAAAATTAATATATACACAAAGATATAGTACACATCAGTAATGTAAGTACTAATATAATCTGCATTTTTAAAAATATGTAGCAAACAAAACATTGGAACGTCAACTTATTCCTCTGTGTCTGACACATATACCTTGTATTAACAAAACCTTCCATGACATCATCACTAAAACCCATAGCAGCCTCCCCGATGGCATAGCGGTAATGCAGTCACCTTGTAATGAAAGCATCCCAGGCTCGATATCTGGTTGGAGGCATATAGTGTTCCTGATTCCACTTTAAACTGTAGGTCCAGTCCCAATTAGTCTATCTGTGCATAAAAGTGGACTTAGAACAAAACTCAATCTCAAACTAAAGACCTCTAGCTGTTACAATTAAATGTATTACATAAATCATGAGACCAGTATTCACTAGACTTTAAAAACTGAAACAAAATAAACAAGAGATAAGGTAACGTCAATGTCTGAACTTATTCTAAGCAGTTAAGAACATGGTTGACTGGAAGATACTGAGAACTCCTCTCTTCTATGACTATGAGACTGAACTAACATGAAAGTTGGATGGTTAATGTAGCTACATAACAAGTTAGTGAATAACCACTGATTGAGATTTGCTGTGTTTATAACTGACAATACTCACAATACTTTCTGCTAAAAAAATCTGCTTCTAAATAACAAATTTCTTGCTGATTTACAATATCGGAGATGAAATGCATGACATTATTTTAGAAAGTATTTAGAAAATGGCTCTGTGGAAGTAACTTCCCTTTTGAGGTCCTTCAGTTATATTCAATCTTAAGATTTTATGTTCATATGAACTTGATGCACACATAAATTCCCCTTGCCTTAACAATATCATCCAATTTGTATTTACTGCGCATGTAACCGCAGTTAAACAGAACTAATATGCCAATATTTGATATATATATATATATTTTATAATGTCAAGTTTCATGGATTTAGAAGACCACAATTGTTGTTCTAGTACATAATGACACACTTATGCCATAAATGTTCCAGTAAATCTTTGAAAAAAATCAATTTTTTAACACGGTTGTGGGGATTACAGTAGTGATCCACTTGTTTATTTTCACATGCTTCTGTAGTATGGCAACACTAATCACTTTGACTCCCAGTGTACCTTCGTGGAAGAGTGCAGAAAGTCTGTTCAGCCATTATGTGAAATATATCCATTGTTGACTTGTTATAAAGCTCACATTTCAGTGGAGCACAATAGGGATCCATGCAACCATTGACGGGAGTGTTTTCAGACACACAGTATTTCTACATATACTAGTAATAGTTTCTAATATCCGTTATAAATGTATGAAATCCAAACTATGAAAAGCATGTATGAATTTTGTAGGGAAAAATAACAATAAATGTAACAAACTAAGTTGTTATTTTCATCATATTGAAATGTACTTCATTAGATTTAGAATTTCCTTACCTCTGTAATGTATTGAGTGAAATGACTTTTTTTGCTAACGAAACCAGAATACTATTCATAGGACATTATTGCTGTAAAACCATGCTAGCATTTCACATGCTGCTGTTATCAAGCTGGTGTGTGTGTTTCTTTTTTTTAATAATCCTGTGTAAACAAAAATGAAAAATCCAGAGATAAGTGGGAAAGTTTCTTTTTCCTATGGCATGACGGGTCGTGACGAACCCCTGATCATTGTCGTGGGTTTCCATGACCAGGTTACGCTACTCTTTCTTAGCTCCCAATTTCCTCACGATGGTTGGTGGCCATGGGTTCCATACACAGGCTGAAATCTCGGGAAAATTTGTTATGCTTCCCCCAGGAGACCCAAACCTATGCACATCCCATAGTCAGAGCCAAATGCATGACACAGTGCAGGTTAAACTTTTTTCCATTTATGTGTATGATATATATTTTTATAATCACAGTTTGTTACAAATGGGACAGCCCTAATGGTTAAGCATTAGTAGCAGCCAACGTGAGCATATCACATTGGTCCACCCCAACCATATATATTTTTTTCCATTTTTCTCTTTGTGATAAATGTACTATTTATACTCTTTATTTTTTAGGATTTGAATATACTGCATGGCAGACAGACATGACCCTGGAACATATTGACACTGTGATGTCAGATTACAGGAACTTGCAACGTATTTCAAGTGTCAAAATGCAAATTTTACTGAAGACTTTCAATGAGAGTGAAGAGAGAGTGCAGTTTTATAGTGGTCCCAGCAAGTTAACTATTTTAATGGCGGTTTCCCTGTGTTGAGTGCACATGGAAGTTGTTCAGCATCCTGAATAGTAGACAAGTGGTCAAATGTCGTGTATATATGACTTTCTATCTGCAATACATTAGGAAACTGGCAAATTTCAGAAAACAAGTCGAGCAGGTGATTGGATAGGTTTGTTTGTTCACAGAAAATATAGTATCCTGATATCAACAATACCTGCCCAATTTTTCAGTGCTAAACCAGGTGATATAACACAAACAAAATTTTTCAAGTGTGTTGTGCTTTAACAATTTTTTGTTTGTCAATGAATAACTACGAATGTTGTTTTGACAACAGTGGAATTGCTAAACCCATGCAATGAATTCAAACTAATCTATTCTCTAAATATACTATTGTGTATGGTGCATGTATGTCTCTCCATATGAAATACTTGTGGATACAAATAAAGTACTATTATAGAAAAGTAGGATTTATTAATTTATATAAAAATAATAATCCTGTGCGTAACAGCCCATGAAGGGCCTTGGCTTACCTACAGGCCTCCCTCCTATGCTTTCCTTCATCACCACTAAGTGTGGAGATCTTCAACCAGGATTGGAATAGTCGGGGGGTCAGCCTGACGTATCCCCAGCCGTTGCAGTAGGTCTTTGCAACCGGATTACGCTTACTCATTCGGAACTCCCCAATTTCCTCATGATGGTGGATTGCCACCGTCCGAAAATTCCTGGAGACTGAGCTTGGGATCGAACCCATACCGTCCCGCAGCTGCCATCCAAAGCAAGGTGCCTTAGACGGAGGAGGACTATTAATTTATATAGGTTCACAAAAATAAATGCAGAATTTTGCAGCAAATTACAGACTATTCATAGATACCGTGCGTCCATTTCGATCTGCAGCCGAGAGATCGGGAGAAACGTGGCAGGCGGCGCTGACAGAGGTGCCGACATTTGCGGCCTGTAATGCCCGCATATTTTTATGGACATATGCAGACATTTATACAAATATAGCAAAACTAGCACTAACCTGTGTTATAAGAGTTGTTCAAAGTGATGTCCGCCTACATTCACACATTCCTGGCATCGTTTGATGAAATTTTGATTCACACGCAAAAGTTCTTCTTCCGTAATTCTTCCTAGTTCTGCCCTTATATTGTCTTTTAGTTCGTCGATGCTATGAGGGTTATTTCGGTAGACTCTATTTTTCAAGGTTCTCCACAAATAATAGTCACATACGGTAACATCTGGCGAACGTGAAGGCCATAAACCTCTTGAAATTATTCTGTCATCAAACACCTCCCTTATAGCGTGCAAAGAATCAGCGGTGGTATGGGCTGTGGCCGAATCTTGTTGAAAATACCCATATTGTCTCTCATTATCTGATAACAACTGAAAAACGGCACGAGTATTTGTGTGCGGTACCTCTCTGAATTTATTGTGTCTTCAAAAAATATAGGCCCTATTATTCTTTTGGCACTTACAGCACACCACACACCAATTTTTGCATCGTGTAACGGAACTTCGTGTATTATTCGGGGATTTTCAGTGCTCCAGTATCTATTGTTCTGTGAACAAACATGACCACGCAAGTGAAACCATGCCTCATCCGAAAAAAATTATTAACTGTGGATCAACAATACCATCTACAATATTCTGCAAAACCCAATTACAGAAATTTACTCTACTTACGTTGTCAGGGGGCCGTAATTCTTGCACTATAGAAACTCTGTACGGTTTTAATTTTAGTAGCTTAGTGGCTGTATGTGCTGATGATTTTGACACGCCCATCTCCTGTGAAACACGGCGTAGAGGTTTGTTTGGAGAACGTTCTAACGCTGCACCAATTTCATCGAGTTTTGCTTCGGTTAGAATCCGTCGTTTTTGCTTAGGTGTTTTAAAATTTAACGATCCAGTTTCTCGTAATTTAAGGACAAGACATCTAACCGTATCTCTATGTGGAGGTGAAACGCCTGGGAATTTCTGTACAAATTGCCTACACACGTCTCGACACGAGTCTGTTTTCACGTAAGTGTCATACATAAAAATTCTTTGTTCTAACGTGAACCTTGCGGCTGGCATTCCAATCGTCTGACTGACACAACACACATACACACTGCAATAACACAAACAAGTAACGGCAAGTAACCAAGAATAACACTCTTATACACAGTACGAAATTAACACGCTCTTGGTTTACATCTGCCTGCCACTATATTCACAGCTCTGTAGTCGCGAAGGAACAAAAAACTTGAGCTAGGAGATTTCGGATTGCAAGGAAGCTCACGAACACCATTAGCTTTTAACGGTTCGTCTGCAGTGTAATCTTGATACAGTGTTGCACATTCGAAACCTCCAAACGATCCCCATCGACACAAAACTCTTTCAAGGATATAAACTTAAGCAGGACGTTACTGGTCAAAACTATGATTAAAATGTTTTACAGAGTATTATCTGTGGCTCTTAATATAATTTCTAAAGCGTATTTATTTGCGTACATAAGGGTGGAACTTGGAAGAATTACAGAAGAACTTTTGCATGTTATAACACAGGTTAGTGCTCGTTTTGCAAGATGTCCACAAAAATAAGCGGGCATTACAGGCCTCAAATGTCGGCATCTCCGTCAGCGCCGCCCGCCACGTTTCTCCCGATCTCTCGGCTGCAGATCGAAATGGACGCACTGTATATTGGATTGGTAAAAATATCTGTAATTTTACTTGAGAGTATAACTGCTCTAATGAAAGTTGAGGTTGGCAGTGTGATTGGTACCTTCTGCACACTAATGTAAGTTATTTTTTTCTGTAAAATATATTTAAATATGCCCCCAGCATGGCAGTCAATAGCAAGGTTTAGTTGTGTGTGTAATGAAGAGTGGCTCTGCTGTATTACTTTTTAAAATATTGACCAAGGTGCTGCCTACAATGAAAAAAAGGTACAGCAGGTTTAGCACAAACACTTTTGCTTGTCAGTTTTGATTTGGTGAATCCTGCAATAACTGAACCAGTCACACGAATGTTCCCTTCATCAGACATTTATTTTTGAATAAATGTAAATAAAACTAAAAATAAAAGTCTGATTAAGGGAGCATATGATCTGCTTAAACGTCACAATGAAAAACTGTGTTTTTATGCTTGTAATGACTGTAGACTACAAGAGAAATAATTCTACAATGCAAGCAATGTGTACATACAAGAAAAAATATTTTTCAGAATATAGTAGTGGCACATTTTATGAACAGATGGAAAAGTTTTCAGAACCATGGAACTTCCTGTTTGAGGTAAAATGTATAACATAAAACAACATGGGTGATAATTGGTTTTCTTGGGACATCAACATGGGTGATTGTTGTGCTGTTTCTGTGGCATTAGGTTTTTGCTGAATACAGCATTCATTGTGTGAGCAATTCACCTCATGCAAATTAAATTTCAAGTACATATACTCAAGAACCTTCATTTCCTCTCAGTAGACCACATGAATATGTTACATTTAGTTGTTCACAACCAAATAAGAGCCCTTCAGCTTCTATGGTGTTTTCCACAACCATTAAGACTGAAGGGTGGCTGTGTAAACAAGGCTAACTGATAAAGTATCAGGGGGAGTGAAATGGTGACAGAATTAACTTTTGCTAGCCAAGTTAGGATGAAATTTCATTTCAGATAGACGATGGTTCACCAAGTAAAATTTTAAGCAAAAAATGCAGGCACGACCAGGACTCTTATCAGAGCTACCAAAAGAATGGTTCACCATGTATGTCAAGCTCATCTATGATAAATGTCAGCACCTTAATTGTAAAGTACATTTCCTTCCTTTTGATACACACAACAATCACCACCAGAGATCTTTCTGAATAGCCATTCACGAATGTCTCGCTTCTCATGCCAGCAGCACAAAGACATCCAAGCAGATTTTCATCCACACCTATAGGATGTCAGCCAAAGGGTTGCAGGAAGCTTTGAAATATTTTTTTCTTGTGAATTGTTGTATGTTTGAAAAGAAATTGAAAACACTTTCAAGCACAAATAGAAACATTTCCTATAATTGAAAGGAACAGTCCACATAATTTGTCCTTTCAAGTTCCAACAAATGAATGAAGGTAGCTTTGTTACAGAAACCATTGTCACCAGAAAATAAGAAGAAATGTACTTTTGACCACTGTACCCCTTCGAGAGTTAATGTTCTCCTTTTTAATCAACAAATCTTGATGCTTTATGTAATATATAATTGATTATTGCATGCAGAAAACACAAATAACAGATATTTGAACCCAAATTATGGCCAGCACAAGTAGAAACCTGCCATCTCCGAATACTTTTGCTGCTTTTTATTAGTAAAAAATGCTTGTATGCACACTAAAATAATGAAAAAACATGGAACTTTTTATAAGCTCCAAACCTAAGGCCCCTAACATAGTTGTGGAATGTCTTGTTGGGTGCTATATTCACTGCTGGGAAGTCTTTGGGCTGTGCTCCTTCACAGTAAAGTAACACGTTAAGGTATCAAATGTACTTTACTTCACAAAAACATGTTTCAGAGAGCTAAAAAACAACTGAAAATGTTCACAGGTACAGAGGGTCAAGAGTACCAAACATACTTCAAATGAAGGGTGAAAATACCCAAACAAGATTTCTACTTTAGCAAACACTTTTATTGTATGTAATAAACTAAGTAGAAAAGAATTTTTTTTTGAAAAATTTACTGTTTTAGTTATGCACGTTTCTGCACTTTAGTTTATTTTTGTGGGTAGACAGGTATCAATTGTATTTATTTTATTTTGTTTCAATGAATGTGACATAAAAAATCTTATGTATCAATAGCACTGTTGAAAAATTGATTGAATGGTTGCAGCAACAAACATAATTTTAAAACCAGTTTTCATTTTTAAAACATCATCAGCTAAAGTGAGCATGTTAACAGCTCAAGAACATTCTTGTGATACACAAAGCAACTGAATAAATTTACATCATTCCACTTGAAATCCCAGAACAAAACTGGGGCACATGCTGCATTAATTAGATGCTCTAATTTTCTACATTACCGAAAGCTACGTAAACTCACATGTATTACAGCCAGTCTCAGTGGCGGAGTGGTTAGCACAGCAAGCTATAATGCCAGAGTTGTCAGGTTTGAATCCCAGTCAAGGCATTGGTGCTCTTTTTTGAGTGTCCCTTCATCAATGTAATCTCATTACCATTCATCCTCACCTTTGCAATTAGCCAAAAGTGACAGAAAAGTAATATAAACCAAACTAATCAATCACATATATAACGAAAACGAGCACTACACTTATTAATGTTAGTGTCACAGCACCCTTGCTGACAAGACAATATCTA
The DNA here is from genome assembly GCF_977018435.1 of Lepisma saccharinum. Classification (NCBI taxonomy): domain Eukaryota; kingdom Metazoa; phylum Arthropoda; class Insecta; order Zygentoma; family Lepismatidae; genus Lepisma; species Lepisma saccharinum. Next base: position 23,561,742 of record NC_139230.1, on the reverse strand, counting down.
TGCATGTTTGATTTGGAATGCCTGATAAACCAACAAGCACATAATTCAGACAGCAAGACATTCTTGAAGAATGTCTGGTCTTTTAGTACAGTACACATGGGCACTTTATTCCGTATACTCCCTTCCCACAGCATCAGCAAATACTATTAACCATTCCATCTACTAGTATTGCACCTATGCAAGGACAACTTTTGTTTAGGAATAACAGACATGTAGACATTAGTAGTAAGACCTTTGACTGTGTTCATATAATTTTCTCATTACTCTCTCATGGGTTATACCAGAGGACCTTAAAGCAAGGGCTTTTTACCATTGGAGGGGGGGGGGGCGAGGTACAGGCTTAAATCTTCCTTTCCCTTCGGGCGGTTGATTATACCTGGAAATGGTTAACTGGAGGAAAAGCCAGCTAGGGTATCCAGCCGTGCCTGCAGATCACATCGAGGGACGAGAAGCGCGTGAAAAAGTGTTGCATATAAACTGCGGCTTCAAGACAATAAATATTGTGATTTGAAAATAATTAGAGACGTGAGATTGATTGATATGTCTCTGCTAGCCTAGCTTCTCCTCAGTGCACGTGACTGATTCTTAGGTTCAGAAGAATGTAATTTTCGGAAACTTATGACTTGCTATGCAATCTTAAAGGTCTGCTAAACGCATTTTTTTATTGATTTGCACGAGAAATTCTTACCTTTGTTGAAAATAACGTTTGGATAGCCATCCTATCGCTCTCCAATGTAAAGCTTAGGACAACCAGATGACGAACAACATTCTTTAGGGACACAACAGGGGGTGGCGCCTCTAGCGGAAAAGTTTGGCAGTGAACACCCACATACGACATTTTATCGTGAATGCAACTAAATATTGACATTTACAACTAAGTTCAGTATGTATGTTAAGTGAGGGACAAAATTGTTTCAACCACAGAAACACTTGTAAAAAAAAAACATAGTTAGCTGTTTTATACGCGGCCTACGGGTATTTATCACGATATGTTTCTTTGTTATTTGATGTACATTTTCAGTCACTAAACAGATTTATATGCACAATGAAGAATATGACACGGATTGAATGAAAAGGCAGAGTTACAAGAGACGCAAATAACCACAAACTATCAAACATTAAGCATCAAAATGTGTTTTAAACAAGTCTGAAAAATGTTAAAAACACTTTGTTTTAAACGTTTTAAACATTTGTGAAAAAAGAACAAGGGGTTTAAAACACTTCTGTTTTAAACATGCAAACCCTGTGCTACTGATTTTACCCTCCCTCTCAGACTCGTAACTAGAATTTTATTTCGGGGAGAGCAGCTCATCGCGTATCAGTAGCAGGCTTGTAAAGGCAAAAATGTTGGGGGTAGAAGCCCTGAAGATGAATTTCTCAGTGTATTACAACAAATTATGAAATATGTTTAATCCTGGTAAGAAAGTAAGGCTGTGCCCAAAAGGTACGAAGTACAGACTTGAAGTCCTTGATCGCCTAATTTCTGGAGTAAAGCAAAGGGTTACTTAAACAGTGATATGTTATAATAGTAATTCGCTGTTTAAAATCAGAAAGTGCTGATTTTCTAAATTCCATTTGAGCGAAATTTTCACTGAGCACATTTTTAATACAATCGGTGACGTCACTTCCGTGAAGACCATACTTCAATTACGAAAAACTACAATCTGTCGCCGCTCACTGTTGTTTTGATTTGGACAGTTTGGAGCATTGGCGTGCGCAGACCCTCTGATTAGGGGGTTGGGGCCAAAAACCTTGATAAAAGTTCAGTCGGGAAAGAAAAACCTCACTTTATCTCACTGTTTTTAGTTCCATTGCATTGATGGTTAAAATATATATGCACATGAAATGTGCTGGTTTTACTCCAACCAATTGTGTTCATGCATTTAACACAAATCTGTCTAGCAGCAAGGATCTGATGTACTTAGTAGTTATAACTTCTCTCTGTGGTAATTTACAATGCATTAGAAGTAGAAAAGAAGAAAATTGCGAGCGAAGCGAGGAAGAAAATTTTTGGATCCAAATTTATGCAAACTGAAAACAATATTGATTTAAGTTGGCACAACAAATATCATGGGGCACCATGGCATTCTCTTTTACAATTTTGTTTCATTTAGATCATTCGGAGCCCAGGGCCAACTCCCGCCGCCCTCTAGCTCTTGCTTGTCAAGACTGGAAGAAAGGCAGAGACTGCGGGCGAAGCGAGCTAGAATATTTTAAGAAATATATTTTTATATGTATAAAATTTGATACAAAATTTGATTTGAACTCTTGTGACTTGGATAGTTTGGAGAGTCGCAGTTAAAACTGACGCCAAAAATTAATCATCCATCTATTCTGCCCATCGGGGAAAAGCTTGCAAAGGTGCTGCTGCTCTTTATGAGCAGAAGTTCTTACTGTGGTTCATTTTTAAACTTAAGCAAAAGGTCATTCACACTCTTTACTTAGAAATACTTGCAGTAATAATTAATACGCATATCCAGATTTGAGAGTAAGTGTCATATTTTATGTGTATTTTGTAATCTCAATAGTAAGTCTGTGATATTATACCATTAAATAACGCCTTAAGAAAAAATATAATTATTGTATTTGGTTTGGCCTAAAACGTTCGTACCTAAAAGTACTTTTGTGTATGCAGGAATCGAATACAGTATCTTGCACAGGGTTTGCATGTTTAAAACAGAAGTGTTTTAAACCCCTTGTTCTTTTTTCACAAATATTTAAAACGTTTAAAACAAAGTGTTTTTAACATTTTTTAGACTTGTTTAAAACACATTTTGATGCTTAATGTTTGATAGTTTGTGGTTATTTGTGTCTCTTGTAACTTTGCCTTTTCATTCAATCCGTGTCATATTCTTCATTGTGCATATAAATCTGTTCAGTGACTGAAAATGTACATCAAATAACAAAGAAACATATCGTGATGAATACCCGTGGGCCGCGTATAAAACAGCTAACTATGTTTTTTTTACAAGTGTTTTTGTGGTTGAAACAATTTTGTCCGTCACTTAACATACATACTGAAGTAGTGTAAAATATACTAATATAAAATCGATAAATGATGAGGTGTTTTGACTGAATAGAAATACTTAAAACTAAGGCAAAATGTCTATAAAATTTCATTGCTACTGTGTAAAACCTATGATTTTTGTAAAAAAAAGGTTCCGAGAAAAGATGACCCCCTCAAATTGATGTGACCAAACCTAAATTTGCTAAAATTGCTGTTTATAAATTTGTTAAAAATATGGCTTTTCTCAATATTGTTTTAACTACACTAAAACCTAATCCAAGATGCTCTTAAGAAGAGCTACACTTATACCTATACTTATACATATCTATTTCTGGTTTATTTCTGGTTAAAAATATGCCTGATATTGCCCTATTTTGTTAGGTATAAGTTGTATTTATACTTTTACTTATTACCGAGTGGATATTAGAAAAAACGGCAAGCAGAATTTGTTGTTTTAGAAATATTCAACAGAGCCATCTATGTGCAAATGTCTAAACTCGGTAAACAGACCCGAGTCGACAAGTCAATTTTTTTCAATACTACATCATCATTTTGAACTCTCTCTGCCAGCAATAGGGATTGGTAGTAAGCGCTAGACAAAGTACTTTGGAGCTGAATATGCCTTTCTTAAGACGTCGTATATTGCTAAAATATCTTTAATTCACATATTTCTCATACCGCCGTATCTTGCTCTATTAGACCTCTTCAAGAAAATCGCCAGTTAGTGAAAACTAATTGAGTACAACAGCAAAAGAGGTGCTAATAGGGCAAGCATACAGTGATATGGGGATATGTGAATTGTCAGTCGAATTGAAACTGGGATATTTTGCAATTTTTTTATAGCTAAAAAAACAGAGATTTTGATTGGCTAATAATTTATACGTGGTGTTTTCTGATTAGTTTAAGTAAGCAAGATTTCTATTAGCTATATAAATCAGAGCACAGTGCCGATTTTCTACTTTTGCTAGATTAGCAAAGGAACCGAGGGATAGAACATAGCTCTACCAAGCTTTGCTAAAATATTGATCCACAGAAAAACAGTGGCTTACAGAAGCGATACATAGCATACACTATCAGGTCATTGTCACATCACAACGTGCCTGTACTAACACGCAATTGAAGAAGGTTAGTGTTTCAGTAGGCCACTGCTTTTCTGTCGATCTATATTTATTCCACTTTCGTGCACGTAAGCTATTGGCATTATAATTTGTCATAGTTTTATTAAGTATAAAATTTTGATTTGAATCCCGAGAAATCTGATATAATAAACCAAGGATAAAAATTAATAATATTAACATATTAAATATATACAATAATTATACAAAGTACACTGCTGAACCCAATTCATATTATATATTAAATATAGAGATTTAATTTGAAGCCCAAGAAATCTTATAACTAATAACAAAAATGCCAAATCAAAAATATTGTGATCAATACAATACGAATATTTCTAGCCCCAATTGGGCTAGGCACCAAAAGAATTGTAACCCCGACAAATGCAGAACTCCCACAAAAATTTGCCCTAAATATCATAGAAAATATAGTCTGGAATATTTCTTATATAAACATAAAAATAATTGTTCTGCACAGTTTTCTACTTTATCACAGCCATCTACATCTTCATCTGGTCTAAAAAGAAAACTTGAAACCCCTATTAATTATAAACCACCAAAGCAGCTTCGCTATACACCTATTCATAGTAGTTTTAATAGCCAACTAAGTGATTACCGTTTTATATCAGCTCCAAAATGTGATATTGAGAATTTTTTAAACAATATAAATCCTGATATGCAAGCTATTCTAAATGTACAAAATAACTCTTATAAACTGTCTTTCAAATTATTTACACAATATAAGAAGCCGAATGGAACAAAATTTACACACCCCCACATAACAGAAACTGTAGCTGTTTATTCAAATAGAAATTGAGACAAAATAATAAGTAGTTTGATAGAACAATTGATTATTAAACATTCTGAATTTGCGGCAAAAGAATCCGGATGGAGTTTATGTGGAAGTCCACACAAGTTATATATTAATATTTCTAAATTTAACCCACTACAAGGTTCGACATATGTGCCATTACCTGCTAATATTAAAAACAAAAGAGCCGTAATTAACATAGAAAATAATGATGAGAAATGTTTTCTGTGGTGTATTTTAGCTGCTTTGTTTCCAGTTTTAGATAATCCAAAAAGAATAAGTAATTATAAACAACATGAAAATGATTTTAATGATGCAATAGAGGGCTTAGAATTTCCAATGTCTATTCAGAATATTGATAAATTTGGAAAAAAGGCCAGAGATATCAATGGTAAACCATTATCTATTAATGTATTTATTTGTTCTACTGGTGCTGGGAATTGCTTGATAGAACCTCTCAGAATTAGTACAGTTGATGATGATTTTGCTGTTCCGATTGATTTGCTTTTAATTGAAGGAGATGGCACATACCATTACACTTTGATACATAATCTTGAAGCTTTAGTAAGAAAACAAGTAGACAAATTTAATAGAATATTCAAGTTGTGCCGAAGATGTTTAACTGAATTTGATGGTCAAAAAATAATAAATGGTGTTCGTGAAAAAAATGCAGAAATTGCTAAAAGCAAATTAGTTGAACATTTAAAATATTGTGGGAATCATAAACCTGTTCATATGATTATGCCTATGCCAAGTGAAAATGCCAAATTCAAAAAATTTGAAGCTTTGTTGGAACACCCAGCATATATAGTTTGTGATTTTGAGTCAAACCTGAAACCTCTTGCATTCTGTAGCCCAGATCCTGAGGAATCTTCAAGTACATCATATCAGTTACATGAACCTTCTAGTTTTTGTTATATAGTTATACGGCATGGTGTAGCTAGTGAACCACAATTATATATGGGACTAAATGCTATCAAAGAATTTGCACATAGAATTGAAAATGAGTGCCATGACATAGCATCTAATATTTTATTAAAATCAAGGCCTATGATGCCTTTAACAGAAGAACAAATTGAAAATTTTAAAAATGCAAAAAAATGTCTGGTATGTGATTGTGAATTTTCAGATACAAATATCAAGGTGAAACACCATTCCCATACAAGTGGTAAATTTTTAATGGCTCTGTGTAATAACTGTAATATTAAGATCCAGAGACCAAAATTTGTCCCGATATTTTGCCATGGTGCATCTAATTATGATTTTCATCATCTCATCAGGTACGAGGGGTTTGACAAGCAGAATTTAAATATTTTAGCAGAAAATGATGAGAAATATATAGCTATTAGCAAGATAATTAAAGTTAATGGTGTTCCTATTCACTTAAGATTTCTTGATTCATACAGAATTTTGTCGGCTAGCTTGGCTACTCTGGCCAGTCAATTATCTGATGATCAATTTAAAATTACTTGTGCCACGTTTCCAAATCAGGACTTGAAATTAATTAGGCGAAAAGGTGTATACCCATATGACTATGTTACTAATTTTTCTAAATTTGATGAGTGTTCTCTGCCACCACAAAAAGCATTCTATAGTAAACTCAGGGCATCCGAAATCACTGATGAAGATTATCACCATGCTCAGTTGATGTGGACCAATTTAAAATGCCAGACATTTGGTGATTATCACAAGGCATATTTAAAACTTGATGTAACTCTTTTAGCCGATATACTTCAGGCATTTAGAAAATCTTCAATAAAAAATTATAAGCTAGATCCAATTTATTTCTATAGTGCTCCAGGGCTAGCATGGTTTGCAATGATTTTAAACACTAAAATGGAGTTAAATTTAATCCAAGATCAAGATATGTACTTGTTTATGGAGCAAGGTATAAGAGGGGGCATGGTGCAATGTTCTCAGAGATATGCCAGAGCTAATAATAAATATATTTCTAATTATGATCCAGAATTGCCATCAAATTATATACTTTATGTGGATGCCAATAATTTGTATGGTCATGCTATGATGGGTAAATTGCCATATGCAGGACTTGAGTGGGTTGAAAATTTTAGTATTAGGAATCTTCAGGATTTTGATGACAGTCACTATGGTCTATACTTAGAGGTTGATCTGATAATTCCTGAAGATTTACACAATAAGTTTTCTGATTTGCCCCCAATTTCTGAATTTAAGTGTTCACCTAATTCTAAACAAAAAAAGCTAATGATGACTTCGGAATCAAAACAGGATTATGTAATATATTACAAAAACCTTCTGTTTTTGATGCGTCATGGTGTTAAAGTAACTAAGGTTGGCAAAGTTTTGAGATTCAGGCACTCAAGATGGTTGAAATCATATATTGATACGAACACCAATCTTCGAACAGCTGCAGTAAGCCAATTTGATAAAACATTGTTTAAATTAATGGTCAATTCATTATATGGCAAAACGATAGAAAATGTTAGAAAGCATAGTGATGTTAAATTAGTTACCGACCCCAGCCGGAGCAAAAAATTAGTGGCAAAGCCGAATTTTAATTATAGAAGAATTTATGATGACAATATGGCACTTTTTAATATGAAAAAAAACAAAAATTAAGTTGAAAAACCTATTTATGTAGGGGCGGTGATATTAGAATTGGCGAAATTACATATGTTAAAACTATATTATGATGTGCTGAAACCTTTTTATGGTAATAGTATAAAATTAATGTACATGGACACAGATAGTTTTATTCTTAATATTCAAACAGAAGATGTTTATAGAGATATATCACATCCTGAATTATTTAAATATTTTGATACTAGTGAATTGCCAGGCCATCTAAATATTCAACCCCACAACAAAAAGGTGCCTGGCAAGTTAAAAGATGAGACATTGGCGATGTTATTGTAAGATTTGCTGGGTTAAGAGCTAAAATGTATAGTTTTAAAACATGTAGTGGTGCTGTTGCTAAAAAAGCTAAGGGTATTGGTAGAGATACTGTAGATAAAGAGCTTGAATTTGAAGATTATAAAAATTGTCTCATGTCACAGAGGTTAATTAAAACATCAGAAAATAGAATTCAGAGTGTGGATCACTTGTTAACTAGTAATATTGTAAGAAAAGTAGCTCTAGACCCACATGACGATAAGAGATGTATTTTATCATGTGGTGTACATACTCTACCGTGGGGTCATTGTAACTTGATAAGTGGCAATCAATGCCCAATTACAGAGCATGATTTGAAATAAATAAAACGTGCCAATGAATTTATTTGGATTTTAAAAAAAGCTATTATGGACCTGCCGACACCAGCACCCTCTCCTGATATAATATCTAAACTAACTGGTTTGCTAATTATTCATATCAATAGCATACTTACAGATGTTGATGATAAAACAGGTAAAACATTATACATATTTAACAATAATTTAAACCACTACCAATTACCTATAGGTGGTCAATTACAATTTATTACAACTCCCGAGGGTGATGTTAAAATTTCAGTAGGGAGAAATATTTATAGAATTAAGCACTCAAACATGATTTCTGGTACTGTATATACCGTCTCTGCCGGTGATTGTTTATATATTGAGGTCCCGGGATATTATGACAAACTTATACCTTTTTTTATAGAATTAAGAATTAGATATGTTATAATAAATAACCACTAAATCAAAATAAAAATAAAAATGCCTAATGATATATTTGGCCATACAAGACATGAAGATCACAGTGATGAGATTCTAATGCTTGATGTCAGAGTTAAAAAATTAAGAAGTGATTTACAAGTTTTACAAACCACACTTAATGCCAGTCTTCAACTAGAAATTACAAATTTACAATCACAATGCATGGACCCTCTTGTTAAAATCGATTCGGAACTTAAATTATTGCTTCAAAAATATACTGATTTGGCAACATTGGATAATTTTCAAAATTTAGAGGAAGCTGTAGCAGCTCTTCAAGCCAAATTAAAAACTCAGAATACCAACTCTGAACAATTGAAACAACAACTAGAAGAGCAGATTAGTAGTGTCCAGGCACAGCTCCAAACAATTGTCAAAAGCATAAAATCACAAGAAGATTTTGATCTAGTAATTTCCACTCTAAAAGAACAAATTCAATCACTACAGATACCTAATCTGGACCCCTTGAACAATGCCATAGCCGAAGTTAAAGAAAAAATTAAGACACTTGAAAATTTTATGAACAACTTACCATCTTCTGATGCTCTATGTGCTATAACTCGTAGTGTAGCTAACATCAAACTGCAACTTGAAACATATGAAGATTTTGGAAAAATTCAGAGTACCATAACTCACCTTGAGGGTACCAAAGCAGCAGTACAAAGTGATCTGACAAATGTACAAGAAACACTAGAATCTCGCTTGCCTGGTATTGTAGACACTCTTGTCAGTGTCCAGCAACAGATTACCAAACTTGAAAACCTCAACACCGAATCTGAGCTATCTCATTTTCATCACTTGATCGATGATATCCAAACAAAACTTGAAATTTTACAACAATCGACACCTACTCAGGCAGACATAACCCTGCTCCAAGATGCTATGCGTAGTGTGGCTGACGCTAGTGAATTAAATAGTGTGAAATTAGCACTTGAATCTTTGCAGAATACTGTATCTAATTTGCCTACATCTCAGGAACTTAAAAATATTAAAAGAGCAGTAAATCGCATACTGAAATCAGAAGATATCAAGAATATCCAGACAGAAATCAAACAGATTACTCAGACAGTGGCCACTCTACCAACCAATCAACATATTAATGAACTGCATGGTTTGTTTGAGGATATCAGAAGACAAGTCCATGATCTTACTGCCCAAAATTCTAAATTGGCAGTTGTTGAAAATCTACAGCAAATTGTAGCTAATATCAAGCAACAACTAGGGACCATGGAATCCAACCAAGCAAGTGCTCTGTCTGTTTTTGCCACCCAGCTTCAAGAAATTGTGCAACAATACAAAAAACTTGCTGTAGACATAAGAATAAAACCAGGCCACGATGAAATTGTTAGGACTATTAATGAGCATCTTGAATCTGTAATAAATAGATTGCTTACAGCAGAAAAAGAAATAACTGGCCTAATCGAGAATCCTAAGCATACAATAATCCTTGAATTGTACAGTATCCCTAACAATGAAAATAATTCACCATTTGCACCAGGTGGCAAACTGTATAAACTATCCCCTGCACAATTTTATTACCAGTTTTTTGTTGGAGGTACACTTAGACCAATCAAGATTAAATATTGGCTACAACCACAGGCACATCACTACCCTACCTTATCAATAACGAATGCTGACAACAAACCAAAAGTCACCAATATAGAATTAGAAGATTTTACAGACCCCAATACATTAGAGACATCTTATGCTGAAGATGATGGATCTCTGGAATTTAAAATACATATAGGAGACAAATTATATTTAGAAAATCCTGTAGTATCTGCTGCTGAACACCCTATAGTTGCAATATTCTTATTTACATACCATGTCTAGACAAATTATTGTTGATGAATTACACAAACCAGCCAGACGTAACTATAAGCGACTGCCAGTGGTTAAAAAATGCATAGATGATTTATGGCAGTGTGACTTGGTGGAAATGGCACCTCGCCTAAAGGCGGGACAGTTGAAAAACTTAGATAAGATCAACAAAGGATACAAGTATATACTTACTGTCATAGATACATTTTCAAAATTTGCCTGGGCATTGCCGCTCAAATCTAAGACAGGAAAATGTGTTACAGAAGCCTTCAGGACAATTATTAATCAGAGTGGAAGATCACCACGCTATCTACAAACAGATAATGGCAAAGAATTCTATAATTTGGTGTTCCAACAATTTATTAAAAGCCAGTCAATAAAACATTACTCGAGTTACAGTGATCTCAAGGCCTCTATTGTAGAAAGATTCAACAGAACTCTAAAAAATCATATGTATAAACAATTTACCCTTCAAGGTAATTATAAGTGGCTTACTATCTTACCAGAACTTCTAGATAAATATAATAATTCAGTTCACACTACAATCAACATGAAACCCTCTGAGGTAACTTCATCTGATGAGCAAAAATTAATTAGTACTGTTTACTATCCTAAATACCAACCAACAACAAAAAAACCTAAATACAAAATTGGTGATCTAGTAAGAATTAGCAAATATAAGCACTTATTCAAAAGAGGTTTTACAAGAAATTGGAGTACTGAATTATTTACAGTGGTTCAAGTTAAACCTGGGACTCGTAATACATATATAATAAAGGATCATCGAGGAGAAATTCTCAAAGGCAGGTTTTATGAAGAAGAACTTAACAAAACTAGACAGCCGGAAACATATCTTATAGAAAAAGTCATCCGCAAAAAAGGCAACAAAATACTGGTCAAATGGCTAGGTCTCCCAGAACACAGTTGGATCGAGGCAGACAAAGTGATACTATGAACACTTGGGATGTTATAAAAAGACTACCAGATCCTGAACAGGAGAATAAGAGAAATGGCCAGCTGCTGCCTGATAATATTAGATGTCTTATTGTTGGGCCATCGGCTTGTGGTAAAACTACACTAATGATTGATAATTTTTTATTGGCACCTAACTGGTTAGACTGGAAAAATAGGCATTTGTATGTCTTTTCTAAGAGTTTACAACAATTAAAATATCAGCAACTGATGAATCTATATGATGGACTGGATATAGCCACTTTTGAATCAGATGTTAAACCACTTCATGAATGTCTCGTTAACTCTGTTGTTGTATTTGATGATATTATATTGGAAAACCAAAACAAGGTTAGAAATTTTTTTACACAGGGCCGACACAAAAATATAGATTGCTTCTACCTGGCACAAACTTTTTCTAAAATACCAAAACAATTGATAAGAGACAACAGCAATTTTATATGTGTGTTTCATCAAGACCATACCAACCTCAAACACATACATGATGAATATGTAGGTGGTGACTTGAGCTACAATAATTTTTCTAAGTTTTGCAGTAGGTGCTGGAATCAGGATAGTTATGGGTTTGTTACAATTGATATGACAAGAAAACCTAATAGTGGCAAATACAGAAATAAAATCAACAATTTTCTAGACATTGAAATATATAAAAATAAACATGAAAAGACCAATTATTGATGATCTTAAATTAAGAGACTATCTTGTAAAAAGATTTAAGGGATGGAAATCAGAGAACCGAGGAATCTATGAACAACACAAGCAAACAGAACAGCCTATTATTGATGCTATTAGTGAACTAGGTAAAAATATCAAAACTGTTACAGAGCAAAATCAAAATTTGATCACAGAGCTTGTACCTGTAGCTGCTAGGAACATACCGTGCGTCCATTTCGATCTGCAGCCGAGAGATCGGGAGAAGCGTGGCGGGCGGGGCTGGCGGAGATGCCGACATTTGCGGCCTGTAATGCTGGCTTATTTTTACGGACATATCCAGACATTTATATAAATATTGCAAAACGAGCACTAACCTGGGTAATTCATCACTTCTGTAATTCATCCAAGTTCTGCAATTATATACACAAAAAAATACGCTTTAGAAGTGACGATAAGAGTCACAGATAATAAAACATTTTAATCATAGTTTTGACCAGCAACGTCCTGCTTAAGTTTATATCCTTGAAAGAGTTTTGTGTCGATGGGGATCGTTTGGAGGTTTCGAATGTGCAACACTGTATCAAGATTACGCTGCCGACGAAACCATTAAAAGTCAATGGTTTTCGTGAGCTTTCTCGATGAACTCGATGAAATTGGGGCAGCGTTAGAAAGTTATCCAAACAAACCTCTACGCCGTGTTTCAAAGGAGATGGTAGTGTCAAAATCATCAGCACATACAGCCACTAAGCTACTAAAATTAAAACCATACTCTTATAACACAGGTTAGTGCACGTTTTGCAATATTTATATAAATGTCTGCATATGTACATAAAAATAAGCGGGCATTTCAGGCCGCAAATGTCGGCATCTCCGCCAGCGCCGCCCGCCACGCTTCTCCCGATCTCTCGGCTGCAGATCGAAATGGACGCACGGTATTAGATTATCCAATCACCCCACTTTCTAGTATTCATACACCTAGTCCTGTTGCTCCCCGAAGAATTGAAGCTACTCAGGATCCTATTGAATTGGGTCTTCTTGCTCAAAAATATTTTAGCACACCTAAAGACAACAAAGATGAGGTTTTTGGTTTATATGCCGACACAGAACTTGATGGTAGCATCATACATAGAATTGGCAATTTTAGGGTAACATTTATGGGAGATGATTTGATAGTATATTCAGAATCTCATCTTGGAGAAAGAGGTGCTTTTGTTAAGTATCCTGGAACACCTGGATTATGGGAATTGATGACTCGTAAGAGACCTGGTAGCTATACAGATCAAGATTATGAGCATTACAAAGAAATTTTAATAAAATCAGATGTTCTATACCAGAACAATGATCCCACACAAAAAAGAGTCAAGTCTAGCAGTGGAGCAAAATACAACAACTTAATCAAGCCCATATGGTCACAGATCAAGACAGGTAGTGGGATCAAACAATACAACACCTTGCCTAAAGAATTTGTCTGGGTTGACGATGTCAGGAAACTTGTAGATAGGTTGCTGGTGATAGCTGCGGAAGAAAATGCTGGTAACCACAATTTTTACAATGAAAAGGTTGGAATTATGGACATGATAAGCACCAAATTGTCTAATTTTATAGTAAATGACACTAAGGGCATTGGATATCTTATAAAAATTATTAATACTCTACCACCTAAATTTTGGAATATCTCCGAGGGTCGGGGGCTAGTTAATGACATCATAAACAAGTTGCCATTTGAGCTACATATACCAGGCTATCAGTATTGTGGTCCCGGTACCAAACTAGACCATAGATTAAACAGAGGTGACCCTGGTGTTAATCCTCTAGATGCTGCTTGCAGAGACCATGACATAGCATACAACACACATACCGATCTTGACAAGCGACATGTGGCAGACAAAAAATTAGAAGAGGCTGCATTTGGTAGATTTGTAAGCAAAAATGCTTCTTTGGGTGAAAAAATAGCAGCGTTGGGGACCACCATAGCTATGAACACTAAACAAAAACTGGGATGGGGGTTGTAATATATTAAGTAAATTAGGTACAATTTAATTGAACTAGTTAATCCCAGAATATGTATATAATAAACCAAAAAAATGAAGGCCAAAGGTGTTATGTATCAGATACCTTATGCAGGTCTTAAATCTCTTAAAACTATTGATAGTCTTCTAACCAAAAAACAGCGCAAAAAGAAAAGGTCTTGTCTTGCCAAGGGACATGGTATGAAATTATTACTTAGTACCCCACAATTAAAAAAATTACAGCAATCTAGAAAAAAATCACATATAGGTGGATTCATATTTAGTATCCCAGCTATTTTAGCAGCTCTCGGCGCAGTTGGGAGCTTGGCTGGGGGATCGGCTGCTATAGCAAAAACAGTAATAGATGCCAAGAAAAATAAGGCAGAATTAGATGAACAAAAGCGCCATAATCTGGCCATAGAAAAACAAGGCAAAGGTCTTAAGAGAGTTATGAATAAGTTAAAAAAAAAACAAGAGCCGCTTACCAACCAAGATATTGAAGCTTTAATCAAACCACTGGGCATCAAATATTTTAGAGGAGTATACATGTCCGATTCTTTACCAGAACAACCACTCAAAAAAGAGTGCGGCATAGTCAATTTGGATAAGTACAAAAATCAGGGCACTCACTGGATCTGTTATCTTAAATATTTAAACAATGAGGCATTTGTGTTTGATTCATTTGGAGGTGTTCCACCTGAGAATTTAGTAAAATATCTAAAATCAACTAATCTTTATTATAATAATACCCGTGTTCAAAATTTCAAAGATATTAATTGTGGACATCTATGTTTATCTATTCTTAGATATCTGTCTCAAATAAATAAACCATCAATTGAAAATTTTCAAAAAGCTTTGTGGTATCTAAAACATCATGGGAGTATTCCATCTCACCAGCCAAAATTCAATATTGAAACTCAAACTACATGATGATATAGTTTATCCTAAAACAATAGCTCTCAGAGCATTTTATGGCATGTACTTGATACCTAATATTACACACCACAACAACACGATTGCAGTTGGTGACCAAAAAATTGTCATCACTCCAGGGCAATATAATTTGTCTACTCTAAATGCTCAGTTACCTAGGGGTATATTGTTAACTCAAAATTCTGTCACTCACAGAGTAGAAATTGTGTCTGCTACAGAGACAGTAGATCTGGGTACTATAGGAGAGCTATTAGGATTCGAGAACAATACAAAACTTGAACCAGCCATTAAGCACACTGCTATTAATATACCTAAATTCTTAGCCATAGAAACTCTAAATATTCACTGTAATGTGGCCGAGGGTATGATCAAAAAATCAAATGGCATAGGCACTCACAAACAAACTGGTATTATTGCAACATTTAAACCTAACTCTGAATTTATGGAACCGATCATCTATACTCCATCACCAACATTATATTTTCCTGTGTGCCATAATAGAATAGATTATATTGAGTTGATGGTCACTAATGAAAAAGAAGAATTAGTTGATTTTGCTGGAGCTACAACAACTGCTATCATAGAAATTAATATTTAAATAAAAATACATATAAAAATAAATAAATAAAATGGAAAATATTGAGAGTTATGAGCTACAATCATTCCCCCCAAACCGGAGGACTTTTGCAAATTTAAATCAAGCCAACACAGAGATTGAGATTGACCTTGATGTAGGGGATGGCTTTATACACCCTCACAGAGCAGACCTATATATTAAATTTGATGTTGTAAAACTCGATGGTACAGATTATCCGGCTAACTCAAATATAAGATTGGTAGACAATTTTGTGCCACATCTGTTCTCTGAAATTGAGATCAGAAAACATGGTGTTGTTATAAACAGAGTAGATTACCCTGGTATTACCTCTACATCTTTGGCCACACTAAAATTATCTAAAACTGAGGCCTCATACTACAAAATAGGTGGATTTGAAGCTGGTGATAAAATAATATCTAAGAGTCACACAGTATTGTTTCCTATGCGCCTATTGCCAGGATTCTTCTCAGATTACAAAGAAATTATGTGGAAGGGTGGTTTAAGAATTACATTTAGAAGAGCTGCCAATGATAATAATGCTTTGATGAGGTATAGTTCATTAAACTCTACTGGGGCAGCTCTGCCTAATACCCTACCTGATGAAGGCAAATGCATTATTCAGACTATGGAGCTAAGAATTCCAGTAGTTGAATATGAAGCTAGTTATGCTCTTAAATACAAAGCAGATATCCTAAAAAATCCACAGGTGCCTTTACAATTTTATACATATCAATGTGTGCAAAAGCCTGCCACTGGTAGCTATTATGAATTTGATGCTACAAACTCATTCTCCAGTATACAATATGACATGCCAGATTTTGTGGTGGTACTGTTTCAAACTGGAAGAGACAATAATCAAGAAAAAAATTCAAGTAAGTTTGATGACTGCAACATCAAGAACATATATCTTAAAAATGGCAGAAATGAGGTATTTCCTAGAGAAAGTTATAATTTAAACATGCCCAAGGATGATTTCCTCAAATTATATGAGGCATTTACAGCATTCAAAAGGGTCACAATTGGGAATACTGACATGTATTTCTCACCAGGTGAATTCAAAGCACAGAGACCCATGTTTGTAATCAACACCTCAAAAAGGAAACAAGTTGTGGTTAATGACAGGACAAATATTAAAATTATCTGTGAATTCCATGAAACACTCCCTGATGACACCATATGTAGTGTTATTCTTATAGGTGAAAAATCATATGTTTATGATGTAAGAAATGAAAGAGTCACAGAGCAATTCTAGAAAACCTTTGCATATTATATTTTCTTAGTATTAGATAAACAAGTTGTACCTGGTCTTGAATTAAAATATTTAGAATGTTACAAGTCAACATATTAACATAATAATATAAAAATATTTTGAATAAGTATTTAAAATTATATTACAGTGTACTACTGTATAATCAAAAAATTCTTAAAAGCATCTTGGATTAGTTTTTACTGTAGTTAAAACAATATTGAGAAAAGCCATATTTTTAACAAATTTATAAACAGCAATTTTAGCAAATTTAGGTTTGGTCACATCAATTTGAGGGGGTCATCTTTTCTCTTATGCTTTTTTTTTTACAAAAATCATAGGTTTTACACAGTAGTAATGAAATTTTATAGACATTTTGCCTTAGTTTTAAGTATTTCTATTCAGTCAAAACACCTCATCATTTATCGATTTTATATTAGTATATTTTACACTACTTACTGAACATAGTTGTAAATGTCAATATTTAGTTGCATTCACGATAAAATGTCGTATGTGGGTGTTCACTGCCAAACTTTTCCGCTAGAGGCGCCACCCCCTGTTGTGTCCCTATAGAATTTTGTTCGTCATCTGGTTGTCCTAAGCTTTACATTGGAGAGCGATAGGATGGCTATCCAAACGTTATTTTCAACAAAGGTAAGAATTTCTCGTGCAAATCAATAAAAAAATGCGTTTAGCAGACCTTTAAGATTGCATAGCAAGTCATAAGTTTCCGAAAATTACATTCTTCTGAACCTAAGAATCAGTCACGTGCACTGAGGAGAAGCTAGGCTAGCAGAGACATATCAATCAATCTCACGTCTCTAATTATTTTCAAATCACAATATTTATTGTCTTGAAGCCACAGTTTATATGCAACACTTTTTCACGCGCTTCTCGTCCCTCGATGTGATCTGCAGGAACGGCTGGATACCCTAGCTGGCTTTTCCTCCAGTTAACCATTTCCAGGTATAGTCAACAGCCCGAAGGGAAAGGAAGATTTTAGCCTGTACCTCGGCCCCCCCCCCTTCCAATGGTAAAAAGCCCTTGCTTTAAGGTCCTCCAGTCTACCTCCTATAGGGCAGATAGCGGATTGGTTCCCCTTCGATTCCTTTGTAAACCCTTTAATGAACTCAGTTTTGTTCTCTGTTATTTACACCACAACTTTTTACGCGTTGTACAATATGTGTGTATAATATAGTATGTAGTTTTATTTGTTTATGAAACGGGAACGTACTTATATTATGTGCAGAGAAAAATGTTTTGGTTGGTTTCTTTTCTTTCTTCTCCTTTTTTTAAATATGGAATATATAATGATTAAATAACAAATATTTGTTCACGCTCTCTCTCGCTCTCGTTTTAGTAGTGTTGTATTTAAATATACTAATCTCTTGGCCTCAAATAAAGAAATGGGTAAGCTAAACTGTCCTAAATACGGATGTATTAATTTGGGCAAGAGAACGCGCGTTCTAATTATTGTTGTTGGTTTGGTTTATTTTACTTCGCTTTTCTGCCACATTTGGTTATCGCGAGTATGAGGATGAGTGATGAAATGATCAAATTTATAAAGGGGCCTCACAAAGAACAATTCAGTCCGGGATTCGAACCGGCATTCTTGTTCCTATGTGCTGTACTCTGCAGTGAACAATGAAATAATTTGGAATGAAAAATGTATCCTAGAACTCAAAAAGCCAAATGAATATTGTTGAAGAAACTACCAAAATGTATGTTTTGTTATCTGTTTATCCCCTCGAATATATCGAATTTTGGCCGAGTCTGCTGCCACGCACGTGTCAGCAGTAAGAATAAGCGTTAAATTTGCTCCTACCACGTAATTCGTCTGCTAAGAGGATGTTACAAATCTTAAGAACAGATTAAGACGAGAGAGATGCAAGTTTATGATTAGTGGGAATGAATGTACAAGTAATTTAGAACCTTTTTCTTTAGAAAGCATTTAGCCATATTATTTTAATGCTAACAGAACCTAACTTAACTACGAGATCATTTAGGTTTATTATTAGAAGAATGCTCAGGGACCTAATTTTAAAACATTTTTGTAAAAGTTATCACTATAATCTCACAGTATGTGTTACAGACGTAATTGCATACATAGCATGATGAAATCACGATAAAACAAAGACCGAGTCTACTGCCACGCGCATCTTTTTTGAGGTTCCAGCAGAAAAAGAACGTGGCAGCAGACCAGGGAGTCGTAACGTAACGAAATGGAACGGTATTTTCAATTACGGTTTCCGTTACGTTACAACCAGAAACTGAATAACTTTTTTCGTGAACAGAAACGTTACCTCAGGTATATGAACATTACGTTACAGGTGTGCATAACGGTACCGAACCATAACTGATCTGTAAATCAGTAGGTCGTTAGGTGACGCTTTAACGTTCCATCCATTGCCGGCAACCAGTAACGTTACAGGGTAAGAAACAAGTTCGTCACGATTGACTAGTAACTTTAGTGTGTGTGGAAAGTGATAGTAACGTTACAATTAACCAGTAACTTAATTGAGGTCACGACTGTAAAAACGTTACACTCTTTGCTTCAAAGCAACAACGTTATTTATAGCTGGTATCATACAGACGTTCCGATGTGCAATAACGTGTCCGATGCCGTGTTCCGGAGAGAATAACATAGGTCTCTCGTATAATTGTGCTCGTTACTTTTGTAACGTTACAGTTCTTTCCCTTCACAAAAGTCTGTTTCAAAAAAGTGATACACATATCCGTTACGAATAGTAAATACCGTTATCGAAGGCGTTTTCGAAGAAGCCTCACAATTATGATCGGCAGCATACTAACATTACAGCATTTGACATTTTGAAAGTCATTAAATTATAATACGTATTTTCGTTTTGGATGTCAGTGAAAAAATGAAATTGTAAAACAAAACGTTTGAAAACATCCGTAAACAAGATTCAGCGTGACAGAAGTTCTGGTTATTGGAATTTACTGATTAACTATGTATTTATCACAAATATATTTATTTTCTGCATACTAAATCACTTTACGTGGATTTGTTCTAATTTGATTATGTATGCAAGATGAATTTTAACATGTGCGTTCACTTTATACGATAGAAAACAAACGTTTGTTGTAAGAAAACGTTTATGTATATCTTTCTCTCTCTCTCTCTCTCTCTCTCTCTCTCTCTGTCTCTCTCTTTCAGTTTACATGTGTTACATCAATTAAAAAATACAGTATGTTTGGCGATGAGAATGATTCATGCTTAGATTAAATTGCTGAAGGACGAAACATAAAGGACCAACCAAGGAATCATCTGTGCTACGCGTTCATCCACGTAAGCGAGAGGCAAGCTTTTTCCTATCGGAAGACGAAAAATAATTATTTGCTGCACGACCTTGATAAGACGAACTGAACCACAAGGAAAGAAACCTGTGCAGACCCGCAACTCCTGTGCACTGTACTACCACGTGGAGGGGAGGGGGAGAGTTGACCGTTCTTCCTTATGGGCCGAGCTGAAGAGTAGAAGAGCTGTGCGCGGACTTTTCGTCCAAGGTTTTTCACTTGTGTTCGCTCGTAGCAGCAGCAGCACCACGCAAAATCGGAAAATGTGAATCCTCAAACTTTGTACACGTGACCTTCGGTCACGAAGCAGCCGAGTAGACAACGCCCTGGGGCGATATGAAAGGCACTTTTAGCAAGTAGAAACTACGTAGAAACGAAACGTTAGATGGAATTGTTGTACGAAACAAACGAAACCGCGTTTGTGCAACTGGTTTGTGGCTAGACAGGGCCATTGGACTCTCAAGAAGGCAAGAATTGTATGGGAAGTGATTCTCAAAACTAAGCGAATAAAAGGACAGTATATTTTATCATTTACAAGGGCCCTCATCCGCTTACAATTTTGAAAATTACTTTCAGTAATTCTTGTCTTCTTGGACAGGAGGTTCATTAAACTTTTTTGGTGTAGAAACAGACAGAGCGCCCACCTACCACGTTTGAAAGAAGAGCATAGGCAGACATGAAAGTAATTTTCAAGAACGCAAGAACGGCAGTCGACATGGACATTGTGCAACGTGTGACTGAGAAATACAATCGTAACAAAGGACAGGATTCTTCAAGAAACAGTAATTTCATAAAACTTCCTATCATTAACTCAGTTCATCCTTTTATCCTCTTTTGTTTGTTATACTTTTGTATTATTCTTGTTTTATATCGCTTTTCTGCCACTTGTAGATAATCGCGACGATGAAGATGAATGATGATCATATTAAATCTATGAAGGGATGCTTACAAAAAAAAAACAGCCATGCCCAGGTGTCTACTCGAACTTGGAATGTTTGGTACCGAGTGTATGAGTGGACCACTCAACGACTTCGGTCTTCGAGGCTACGGTTTCAGTTGCAACATGCAGTATAATTAAGTTTCTACTACTACTACTTATAAAGCCCCCTTGACACATGAGATACTACAAATAATTTCAGGCATACCCTCGAATTTTGATTGCCTGGCACTTTTTTAAACTAAGTAATGAAGTCACGTTTATATTCATATTAGGCCTACGACTAGCTCGAACTAAAAACGCTTGTGAAATACTGTGTATATGTTATCCATCTGAAGTGAGAAACTTCATATTCTGCTAAGAAAATATGCATGAAAAATTATATTTGTAGCTACTACTTGAAGAATTCAAATTATTATGATGGAATTTCAACTTACGTATACTCTGCATATAATGTGTTATCGGAGAGGAGTTTTTGTCTCGCAGTCAATTTATTTTTAGTTGAGGAACTCGAGAGTAAGTTGGAAATATTTAATGACCCACGTTGTGGTGTGCTGTTCGATTAATCAGAATTGGAGTGAGAGAAATCTGTAGTTAAGGTCATTCAACACGTCAATTTGTAACTGTGAATGCAAGTTTTCTTTGATTTAGCGGGAAATCAGTTTGCTATTGTTGTAAGTAATAAATTGAAACATATATATTTTCTGCTCGAGTAGGAATCCACAGCCCTTATCCAATCAATCACTTTCTGTGTTTGAAACTTCTGTCTAGGAAAGCTACACACAATTTGCTTTTAATAACAGAAGCTTCAAAATAACCTATCCATTCTTGTCTTGCAAGTAATGTTTGATTTGATTTGTTATATTTAACTTTGGTTTTCTGCCACTTTTGGCTAATCGCGAAGACGAGGATGGGTGATGCAATGACAAAATTGATGAAAGGACATCACGAAGAAAATAATGAAAACAATACACAGGCTGGGATCTGAACTCGGGACCTGTGGTGTCGCATTGTTCATGAAATAAAAACATAACATGTATAGTGGCTCAAATTAGTAATCGAATATGTAGCATTTTGCTGCATTTCTTCACAATATTTCGAAATTAACAACATGTACATAAATATAAACGATAGTGAAATATTTATAGGCATTTATTAAAGCTATATTCCCTGTTACATTTTTTTCTTTTTTAATTTTGGGTGCGTCAGCACTTAGGCTATTTTGCAACCGCCACGTTATACGGGGTCCAGCCCCTTACCATAACAAATAACGTAACTGTAATATCGAATAACTGAAATATTAAAATATTCTGACTTAGGTAAAAAGCTGAGGCTCTAAAGGGGCACTCAGCACACATGACAAAAAACAGAACACACAGAATTATACTGGCCATAGGGTCAGTCGCCAGAGCCTCGTTAGTCTGCAAAGAGCAGTCCAGGGTGTACTACGTGGAATGAAGTTGACGATTGGGTGTAATACGTGGAAGGTCACCCCTTACACCCCTGTTACGTTTTCAAATCTGAGAATAGTTATTTATGTTTTGGTGTGAAAGAAGAGATCACTTTAATATTCAGACAAATCGTGAAAGCCTTCTGTTTCTGTTAAGCTACGTTTCCATTCAGACAAGTTCCAGACTCATGACGTGCAACATGTGCCGGCGCATGTTGCGCGTCATTTAGTGTACTCGTACTGCTTCCAATTCAAAACTACTTCTTCAAAATACGTCCGCAACAACACTGGAGTGCAGGATCGCAGTGTAGCGTTGTGCAGTGCTTTAGAGTAGTCAGTGTTCCTTCTCTTGTATTGTAATAATTTGGTGGTGATTTAACTTGGGTAAAGATGAACAATAAAGCTATGGCGGGTTTTGTGGTTATGGCAGGCGCGTATCATGAATTTCTAAAAAAAGAGGCGAAAACAACCTAGATGGTGGATTAGAAGTTTTCTAGCAAAAAATTAACTCGTTGATGAGAGACTTACGTCTTCAAAGTGGATACGAAAACTTTGTAAGAATGACTGCAAGTGATTTTGCATTGTTATTAAATTTTGTTGGACCACAGATTGTAGTCGCGTCGTCTGTTCCTACTCTAGTTCGTATGCCCCAGGAACTTGCTGCAGGCTGTTTCCATTGTCCGCCGCGCACGTTGTGCGTCTTAATCGTTTGGGGCAATTTTGTCCCCGGCACTTGCGCCGCGGCATGTTGCAGACAGTTTCCATTTCAACAAATGCTTGGCACATGCAGCGTCGCATGCCGCGTGTCATGTTGCGCGGTAAAATTTGTGGTAATAGAAACGAGACTTTACATAGTTCTTTTATCGGTCAACTACAGTGCGGGGAAGAAACAATTCATGCTATTTCCTAACTACGTCTGTTACCAGTAGCTCCATTGCCCCTGACTGAAGTACGAGAAAAATGGGTAACAAAAACAAAAATACAACATTTGACGAACTGCAGCTATTTATTTTTACCTAACCAAAGGGTGCAGGTACAGGGAAATTAAAAATGTTAAGTACATGTAAGAGTACCGTGGGTGACGCAATAAAACAAAATGAAAAGGAAAATGAGGTAGATTCCGTATCTCAGAAAATTCAACCAAGAGAAATAGGAGAACGAAATGAACGAGCTTCAGTATGAAAAATAAAGACCCTTTCCTCACCCCCATCCCCTTCCAAAACCAAGGGCTCCGAAAGCAGCTGTGCAACTTGGAGCAGGCACTGGGACTGCTGTACGTTCAGTAGCGTTTGGTCCGAAAGCGAAATTCCTAGAAAAATGCCACAGTTCGTCCGCGACGGTTTAATGAGTTGCATTTCGCCCGAGCCTGGCTGATGATGAGTCATACCTTGACTAACCGGTGGCACGGTGGAATTAGTGACTAGGATACCTCAGTTAACAACTTTTAAAACTACATTGCATAGACAGCGGAGTGTAGCGCAGGAGTGCAGACTCAGTCAAATCGTCGAGAGAGGGGTCCCGGGTTCGATACCCGGTGGAGGCACAAGTGGTTCGGATCCCACTTTAAATTGTAGGTCCAGTCCCGATTAGCCTTACTGTGCATAAAGGGGACTTAAAACAACAAATAAAATCGTTGAGAGGAAGTGAACTTGGATCCAGAAATTTTAGTCATGGCAGTCAACACTACTACTTCTAAGCAGCTCCCATAAGTGACTGCGGTTAGAATGAAAGTTTGTCTTGTTTTAAGTTCACTTGTATGCACAGATAGGCTAATTGGGAGTGGGCCTACAGTTTAAAGTGGAATTCGAATCACAGGAATCGAACCCGGCTAGAATGCAAGTGTTTTCTCATACTCACATGGGAAGTTGTTTATGTTATTGTTTCACATAATTTGTAGGTAGTCACACGTGGTCTGAGAAACAGAAAAGTCACACATAGCCTACGCATAATTCTCTCGAGGCAGTTTGTTGCAAGAACTTTGCTTGCAGGCCACGGACAATAACTTTCATGGGTAAAAAAGTGTCCCATCATAAGGTAGAGAGCATCCTGCTTAGAGCAATGTATGCGCTCCAAACGTTGGACGCTGACGCCGATATAACCTGGCTCGCAAGCCGAGAACACTGTTCGAATCTCCACAGGCATATAACAAAAATGCATCATACCCAATGACACATCTGGCGTAATACCTAACGTGCCAAATTTTGGAAAATAGGGGCTGATAGCGTGTGTGAGAACCAGAGCGACTTAACTCTAATTTATCAAATTAATAGGAGAGGAAATAATGTATTCTTAGGAATATGACTCTTAAACGTGACTCCGCCTTACAGATAAGAATTAGAAGTGGAAAATGTCGATTTTCTCCAAATACTCTTCAGAGGATTTTTTTTTTAACGAAACTGAAGACAGAATTTTTGTAGTTACGTTCCTCTGATTCCCGTAGGACGATAGGTGAAATACATTTCATGAGCGATGTTTCAAAGAAGTTGTGTTAAGATGTCAAACATGTAGCCGACAGCCATGTTGTATGAAGAGAGCATATAGGATAAGCTCCAATCACACTTAATCTAGGCTCACAACAAAGATAGCGGCTGAGTGACCTAGCGTAATGAAAGGCAAAGAAAACAGTCAATCATTGGAAAAAACAATTAGTTTCATGTTTAAGATCATTCTATCAATTAATGCAGTTGCTTATAAAAATAAAAAATGGTCCAAAATGCTTCAAAGTAATTGAAAATATGAGGCATTGCGGATACGAAGGGCGAACTCAACAAAGTGCATTGTGATGGAAATGCGTTTCAAGTTGCCAGGCACAGTGCAAACTCCATAAAATCTTTGAAAATCACGCATGAAACATTCCGATCTACAGTTACCAAGTTTTTGTGAAGCTCGAATTGTGCCTGACAACTTGAAACGCATTTCCCTCACAATGCACTTTGTTGAGTTCGCCCTTCGTATCCGCAGTGCTTCATATCGTCTCTAGGAAAAACCCAGAAAATTAATACGCCCATTCAAATTTAAAACCTTTATTTGCATACTAAATAGAAAGAATTTTCACCAGATACTTGAAATTAGTTTGAGAAAATCTAAAATAAGAGGAATTCCTATCCCTGTTCTCGTGTTGATATTTCCTGGCAAATACTCTGTAAGAGGCTGTCGCGGTATATTGCCGCTCTATACATTGAAGAATCAATGCTTTATACTCCGAAGTCGATACTAAAGGTTCATGAACGTCTGCAGGATTTTTTCCAAAGAGGCGCAAGCAAGGTAGTTTTTCCGGGGGGAGGGAGGCAAACAAGGTGCATAACAGTGTTGTCTCCTCAAAAAACATTGCTTTAATTTGAAGTTATCATATTCATCTTATTTGAAAATAAGATCCTTAGGAAAATATTTGGACCTAAAAGGGATGAGGAGATAATTAGAATAATTAAATCAAGAAGACTTAGGTGGGTAGGCCATGTGGCACGAATGGGAGAGGAAAGAGGAGTTTATAGGATTCTTGTTGGGAAACCTGATGGTAAGAGACCTTTAGGAAGGTTAAGACGAAGATGGAGGGACAACGTTGAGATAGACCTAAAGGAAATCGGTAGGGATGGAAAAGAGTATATAGATCTTGCTCAGGATAGGGACAGATGGAAGGCCTGTGTTCTGCAGCCATGAACCTTCGGGTTTAAGAAGGCTAGAGAGTTAGTTAGTTAGCTAGTTATGTTCATGCAATAATTAACATATATTATTGCAGCTGAAATGGAATTGTGTGAGATATATATATAATTTTTGGTTGACTTTCATTTTCCAGGTGGGTCGTGCACCCCCCCCTCCCCTTGCCTCTCTTTCGCACTTCCATGCAAAGGTTCTATTTTTATTTCGCGTCTACCACTTTCGGTTAATCGCGATGATAAAGGATGTGATAGGTGATGAAAGTGGTATAAAGACAATGACCCAACCCATCCATATTTTCTAGTCCAGGCTCTAATCCGACATCTCCCGGGTTCGAATCCCGGTCGGGCTTGGTTGTTTGTGAATGTCCATTCATCAATTTCATCATTTCATCACTCATCCCCATCTTCGCAAATTAGCCTAGAGGCACAAAACGCGAAGTAAAATAAACTAAATCAATCAATCTAATCCGACATTAGACTTCGCAGTT
The DNA here is from genome assembly GCF_977018435.1 of Lepisma saccharinum. Classification (NCBI taxonomy): domain Eukaryota; kingdom Metazoa; phylum Arthropoda; class Insecta; order Zygentoma; family Lepismatidae; genus Lepisma; species Lepisma saccharinum. The sequence goes on along the minus strand of NC_139230.1, from coordinate 23,535,056 downwards.
TATTACGCTAACCAATTTGCCACGGGATCGGCTTCTTCGTGTTTGTCTGCTTATGAAATGATTAATTAGTTATTCAAACTATATAGGTAGGAAAGCTATATAAAATAACGAAACAGAAAAATAAATCCACTTGACGTCTTGTAGTACTATCATTAACCTACAATTTCATGCTCACAAATCCACACAGAAAACTTCTTGTGGCATTAGTTTTACAGAATGGCCTTGGGGAATAAACATCGCCCATTTCCTGGTTCAGCTCGAAACAATTCAGGTGCCTTATCGAAGCTGCTCTTGAGCACGCAGGGTTTCTAACCTACTTCGCCGTAATTCAGTTGTTGTATCTTGATTAATATGCTGTATTGTAGAGTCAACCGCAGATTAAATAGGAGAAAAAAGATTTTCCCGACGGAAAATAAGTTGGTAATGCTGCAAACACCGAGGCATTCTTGATAAGACGCTTGAGGAGCGTCGAGCAAACTTTCCTGAAAAAGCACAACCCCAGTATCGAAGGTCATGCCACACGTGGATTGGCAACTTTCGGGAGCATGCTGTCTGTCTACACAATTCTACCCAAATACCTGTTTGAAAATGAATCTTCTGTCCGCATTTTATTTTTCAAACGTACTTCTGACATTGTAATCATTTTGCAATTATTTTTATTTGTTCTTATTTTGCTTCGCTTTTATGTGACTTTTATAATTAATCGAAACTATGAAGATGGATGATAATTAGATTAAATTAATGAAGAGACACCTAAAAAAGATATTTACAGACCAGGACTCGAACCCGGAACCTAAAGCGGATAGGTTGTGGGGAAAACCGTCAATGACTCCCGCCACGAACTTACTTATAATTTTTGTAATTTCTCACGAGTATATTTTGTTCTGTCCATGCATAATACCTGCTTTCGGAAACTTAATTTATAAGTGACACACTTATAGGGACAAGCCACGTATTGTTTGAATGGAGGGACACATCTCGTTCATATACTACTAGATACAATCATGGACTATACTTGAAATGGCCTCCCCGATGGCGCAATTTAGCGTCATCGCCTTGTAATGAAGGGGTCCCGGGTTCGATACCCGGTGGAGGCACAAGTGATTGGGATTTCACTTTAAACTGTAGGTCCAGTCCTGATTAGCCTAACTGTGCATAAAGTGGACTCAAATCAATCAATCATATATGATGGAAGTTAAGAAAAAGATAAAAATTTTAGAAGAGATACTGTGAACAAGTCGAATTGGAGAGAGATTGTATTTTGTCTTTTGTCTTTGTTAAATGTATTTCATGTAGTTTATATAACATGAAGTTATAAGTTAAATAAATGTTGTTTTGTTCGTTAACGTTTGGCCTAATTGAAGATTATTACAATATACTTGAAATGTGACGTGCTAAACACTACTTTCGGAGATCAGTTGGACATGGCAATTTTGATATACAAGTTGCATTTTCTCTACTTAGATTCATTATGTCCAAATTTTATCCTAATATATAATCTCCCAACAACGCAAAATGTTTTAATTGACTCGAATTCACAATGACTCATATACAGTGTGTTTATAAATGAACGGTGGGGTTTCAAAAATTAATAATACATCTATTTATTACCTTACACGGGCAAAACGTACACCGTAAGCAGCAGCAACTGTCCAAGTTTATATAACTTTATTTATATTTGTATAAAGATAGAAATCAAGAGGGGGCAATTGCCCCTCTGTGCCTCCTTGCAGGTGCTCTTGACCGTCTGGAAGAAATAGTGCACGACAGACGTGAAAACTAAATCCATCTTCAGTATCCCTTTGTCTTGCTACTCTTAGATTCTGCAACCTTTCTTTCTATAGTCCAATGTTTGCCTTCCTTACCTCCTAGAATTGATTTCCGTACAAGTTTGAGGGCTAATCTCCCCTGCCCCCTGTGGTTGCGCCACTGCACCTTCTTCCGCCGTTGTTGCTTTGTGAACTTTCATCGGCTTCGTAATACTTCATTTTCTTCAAGAGCATAATATCGTTTAATCCGGCGATAAGATTCCTCAAGAGTAGTCTATGACTACTCATTTCTACACTAGTTGGAAGCTTTATTCAATTTCGAGCCAAAAATGTAATTTTCAAATCAGGATTGTTAAACGTCCACGAACCCATAAATTCTAATGGGTTCTATTGGGTTCCGCAACAAGACCGGAACCTGTTCTATCACAGTGTAAATTCGGTCCAAGTTGCGTATTGTTTCATTTCAAATATGGAACTTAGACCGTCTTTAAATTGATCCGGAACGAAGGACCCTGTGCCGTATTTCAATTGATCCAGAAAAAAGGTTCCTGGAACTTATTTAAATACCTTAAACATAAAAAGGCTCTTTACGGTCCAGATCCATTTATGCTTGCTAATATTCCCTGCTGAACCTGAATTGAATTGATTTAAAATTCCTGATCCTTTAACAACCCTGGTGGAAATTCATTAATTTACAAACAACCATATTTTTAACGAAACATTAATCCCACACAATATACTGAGTTATTTTTCGCAATGTTCCAATGAATGGCAAGAGATTTGGGCTATTCCTTTTTCTTCCTTGATGTTTAATAGATTATATTTGTCACGCACCTATAACGTTACTAGCAAACATTTGTGAATTGTTCTTTCCTTGTAACGTTAACATCTACCATACTGAATTTATTTACGTTCCTTATGCAGATGGTATGTACCCAACTGCATTTTGTTCCGTTCCGCTACAGTGGTTTACATTTTGTTACATTCCTATGTAACGTTAATTAACCATATTGCCTTTCACTTCGTTCCGTTACGGAGGATTGCATTCATTACGTTCCTATGTACCGTTATTTACTACCATGTTGCATTTCGTTACGTTTTTTTGTAACGCTAGTATATACCACAATGCATTTCGTTACTACGTTCCTTGTATCCTTGTAACGGTAGTATATACCATATTGCATATTACGTTATGTTCCAATGTGCTCATTTCGTTCCGTTCCTTTATAACGTTAATATCTACCATAATACATTTTGTTACGTTCCTTGTAACGTCACTCTATAAGATATTGCATTTCGTTACGTTACATGGGTACCAGCAGTTGAACCATACTCTTCCTCCTACAAAATGGAACGTACCGTGTAACGCAAATTGGGTACGTTACGACTCCCTGCAGCAGACACTACCTTGAATTTTTGCCACCTTCCATCACCTTTTCTAGCTGTATAGATTTATTCGCGATAAGTAGCTAATGAGCTTATGGAAGTCACGAGGGACAATCGTAAACAGAGAACTCTGGATTTCACAGTGCCCTGAAGATGCACTCGGAAGAAATTTTTTGTATTTTTTCCCCTTTTTTAGCTTTGCTTTTCCATCACTTTACCTAACTACTGCCGTGACGATGAACGTTGATTAAATTAAACGGATGAAGAATGGTTACAAAGAAACTCTCATGCACAGGCCAGGGCTCGAGCCCAGATCCTTCAGTAACGAGATCGTAAGATGGAGAAATTAGGGAAATCAAGCAATGCAATTCTTCTGAAAAAAAAACAACAAAAAAAACATTAGTCATATACAAAGATGGTGTTTCAAAAATCCAATTGAAATTTACCACTGAGGAAAAATGCAGTTTACTTTACCGATACCCTCGTATCCGAATAGTTAGAGCTTTCCACTCATCTTTGTTGTCGGCCGATCTTCGTGGGGGAGTGCAAGTGGTCTCGGATCGGTACCCGGTGGAGGCACATAGTGGTTCGGATCCCACTTTAAACTGTAGACCCAGTCCATGTGCATAAAGTGGACTTAAAATTCCAAATCAACGAACCGTGAGTGAGTGGTTATCATTGCACGCGCTATGACACCAGGAGTTCCGGGTTCGAACCCCAACCTCGGCATGGGTGTTATTTGTGTTTGTTTCTTCACTAATTGTATCGTGTCATATTCGAGTTTGGTTTGAGTTGTTGTTTTAAGTCCACTTTATGCACAGTAAGGCTATTCGGGACTGCACCTACAGTTTAAAGTGGGATCCGAACCACTTGTGCCTCCATCGGGTATCGAACCCGGGACCCCTTGATTACAAGGCGACGACGCTACCACTGCGCCATAGGGGAGGCCCCCGTATCATATTCGAGATTAACCAAATGTGTCAGCGACGCTAAGTAACATAAATCAAATTAAATCATTGATTTATTATTTGATTTGGTTTGTTTTACTTCGCCTTTCCGACACTTTTGGCTAATCGTGAAGATGATACGATAAAATTGATTAAGGCACAAACACAAATAACCCGGGATATCTGGCTTAATAGTCAAATCAACTTGTTTTGGATTTTCGAAAGGGGGAGAGAGTTAAGTGTACTTTCTTTTAGTAGTTCTTCCTCATTTTGCAATCTTTTTCTTTCTTTGACGTTCTATTTTTAGGAATACTGGGCCCTAAAGGGGGGAGAGGAGATTATGACCCACACCAACCTCCGTGGGCACGCCACTGATTGCTACCCCAAGTGTTGACGTCACCACACGTCAATGCTAATAATTAATTTATTAAAGCGCAAAGGCTGGGTAGCTCAGACGGGCTAAATATAGTATGTTTAATCACAAAGAGCACTAAACTTGACGTGATTTTGGTCGTTCTTAGCTGCAATGGGTCTATAATACAAAAATTTAAGATTTTTACACTACGCTGTTATGTTTCTTTTTGTTGCGACTTGCGAGTATGTAAATTCAACGGCGGGTGTAAGAATCAGAGAAACTCATCACATTGCAAAGGAAAAATGTATTAAGTGAGTAAGCGCATGATATTTATTATTATACATTATGCCATTTCCGATAACTTAATATTAACATATGCTTTCTTTGTATTAAGCAGACATTCCCCCCGCCTGTATTTTCGTCCTCTTTGTTTTGGATTACAACAATATTAAAATTATAATTCCTGTAAATAAGAAAGCCATAAAGGTTGTGGCACATGAAACAGAATATCAAATATTTTTTGTCATAGCTATTCTTCTCGATAAGAGTGTACGTATAAAATAGAGAACCATATTTACTAGCCATGAGGGGAAAGTACGGTAGCACTTAAAAAGCACTTAAATTATAGAAATTGCAAGTGACGTAAACAAGTGCTGCGTAAATTTAAAGGCTTCTTTGAGTTGCGGTATCTTTTCTGTTGTTGACGATCGTCTTATTAAAGTTCTTAGTTTCACAGCACTGATTATTTATCTATCATGTTCCGACATAATTTCTGAGGTTAAGATGAAATTAAACTTGGAATTTAATGTAGTAGCATCAAATTCCCCGTGTATTTAAATGGAAGAAAGAAAGAAAGAAATAGAGCTATAACAGCGCATCTTCAACACGTAGCTTACCTTTAGTTAAGGTCGGAATAATTTACATAAAAACAAGTGCTCTGGCAATGAAATCAATGTCAAATAGATGAATAATTGAATATTTATCGAATAACATAACGGATGTCACATGTAGTTGGAGAAAAGTAACTTTCTGATTTAAAAAAGTTCAGAGGAAATTAATAACCATCGATTATGCAAGAAATGCTAATATTTTCATTACTTAATTTTAGTACTTGGTAAGTCTTTTGGGAGTCCGGTCCTCTCGACTTCTCCTAAATATGTCCTTCCTGTACCTCAACGCCGTATGATCCCAATATAATCCTTGTCTTCCAATAAGTTCAGATTAAATTATACAACAAATGCTAAACGAGTATATTTTCATTATTTAATTTGTGTACTTGATAAATCTTTCTGGGGGGGTTCGGAACCCCCTGGACCCCATAAATACATTATTGGTCTTGGCATTATGTTCTAAACGTTCTATTTGTCTAAAACATGGTTTTTCGGTTCCTGTTTAAACCACTGTTTAAAACATTTAAAACATGTTTAAAACAAAAGACCAGTGGCGAAGCGTCCTATGAGGCCAGGAGGCCGGGCCTACCCACGCCAATACTCTTTTAAAGGTGTATTTACTTATTTCGTCAAAACACATGTAATGCAATGGAAAAGTTTGGAATTTTCATTTAGTATGATAATTGCAAAAAAATTCTAACCCTGTCCAGTATACGAACTTTCCACGGAGTGAGGCACATTTGCTGGGGCCTCTTCTCTACGGTCGTACATGCGGGAAGCCTAATCTTACGAGAACTGTACGTATGCTTATAACGTGCTCCTGAGGCCGGCCTTGCGGTGTTACCCACTAGGACGAACAGAATATCAGCAACACTGCATTTCCGCTAGGGTTGGAAATTTGTATTGTACCGGCATTTTTTGTAAACATTAGCCTGTGTTCGTGCAGATATATTTCTATTTCATTGTACATTCTCCATATTTTGTACGAAACTTAGGTTTTCCTTCCTTTCATCGACAAGTGTAAGTGAAATTCAAGTAAGTTTGATGACTGCAACATCAAGAACATATATCTTAAAAATGGCAGAAATGAGGTATTTCCTAGAGAAAGTTATAATTTAAACATGTCCAAGGATGATTTCCTCAAATTATATGAGGCATTTACAGCATTCAAAAGGGTCACAATTGGGAATACTGACATGTATTACTCACCAGATGAATTCAAAGCACAGAGACCCATGTTTGTAATCAACACCTCAAAAAGGAAACAAGTTGTGGTTAATGACAGGACAAATATTAATATTATCTGTGAATTCCATGAAACACTCCCTGATGACACCATATGTAGTGTTATTCTTATAGGTGAAAAATCATATGTTTATGATGTAAGAAATGAAAGAGTCACAGAGCAATTCTAGAAAACCTTTGCATATTATATTTTCTTAGTATTAGATAAACAAGTTGTACCTGGTCTTGAATTAAAATATTTAGAATGTTACAAGTCAACATATTAACATAATAATATAAAAATATTTTGAATAAGTATTTAAAATTATATTACAGTGTACTACTGTATAATCAAAAAATTCTTAAAAGCATCTTGGATTAGTTTTTAGTGTAGTTAAAACAATATTGAGAAAAGCCATATTTTTAACAAATTTATAAACAGCAATTTTAGCAAATTTAGGTTTGGTCACATCAATTTGAGGGGGTCATCTTTTCTCTTATGCTTTTTTTTTTACAAAAATCATAGGTTTTACACAGTAGTAATGAAATTTTATAGACATTTTGCCTTAGTTTTAAGTATTTCTATTCAGTCAAAACACCTCATCATTTATCGATTTTATATTAGTATATTTTACACTACTTACTGAACATAGTTGTAAATGTCAATATTTAGTTGCATTCACGATAAAATGTCGTATGTGGGTGTTCACTGCCAAACTTTTCCGCTAGAGGCGCCACCCCCTGTTGTGTCCCTATAGAATTTTGTTCGTCATCTGGTTGTCCTAAGCTTTACATTGGAGAGCAATAGGATGGCTATCCAAACGTTATTTTCAACAAAGGTAAGAATTTCTCGTGCAAATCAATAAAAAAATGCGTTTAGCAGACCTTTAAGATTGCATAGCAAGTCATAAGTTTCCGAAAATTACATTCTTCTGAACCTAAGAATCAGTCACGTGCACTGAGGAGAAGCTAGGCTAGCAGAGACATATCAATCAATCTCACGTCTCTAATTATTTTCAAATCACAATATTTATTGTCTTGAAGCCACAGTTTATATGCAACACTTTTTCACGCGCTTCTCGTCCCTCGATGTGATCTGCAGGCACGGCTGGATACCCTAGCTGGCTTTTCCTCCAGTTAACCATTTCCAGGTATAGTCAACCGCCCGAAGGGAAAGGAAGATTTTAGCCTGTACCTCGCCCCCCCTTCCAATGGTAAAAAGCCCTTGCTTTAAGGTCCTCCAGTCTACCTCCTATAGGGCAGATAGCGGATTGGTTCCCCTTCGATTCCTTTGTAAACCCTTTAATGAACTCAGTTTTGTTCTCTGTTATTTACACCACAACTTTTTACGCGTTGTACAATATGTGTGTATAATATAGTATGTAGTTTTATTTGTTTATGAAACGGGAACGTACTTATATTATGTGCAGAGAAAAATGTTTTGGTTGGTTTCTTTTCTTTCTTCTCCAGTAGCAGTATTGGCTATATAACCAGGACCACTTACAAGTGTAGAAAAGGAGAGGCTATTTGATTGAACAGCCCGATTTGCCTATACTTAAAACAAAGCCAAGAGGGGCTTATACCCCAATTCTTCTAGTGTGATATGCTCTGAATTTTTAAGAATTTTGAATTCTAGTGTAGAAAAGGAGAGCCTCAATAATCTGATTTGCTTATACTTAAAACTATGCCAAGTTCCCATATTATTTTATTGTTTATAGTATGTTTTTCTGTCAAAATCCCAGGAATCTTGAATTCAAGTGTAGCCCCCCTCAGATTGATTCTGCCATGTATATATTTATGAGACCCAGTGGAGTATGGTGCGTAGTCCCATGGTTTTTATTGTTTTGTAATCAGGAGGCTTCTGGGTTTAAGTCCTCATAAAATGTGAAGCCTCCCCTGATTGCAAAATGTTAATATTGTTGCCTTGTAAACAAAAGGCTCGGGTTTGAGTCCTGATAAAATGTGTAAGATTGAAATACATGTGGCAAAATAATATCTCAACACGTGAGATTTTGAGAATAATTATTGCTAGTTGATATACAACTGATAGCTCCCAGATCTGAAACCTGGTAAAAAGTGTTGAACAACAGAGCAAAATTATTTTATATTGGGGATCACCCAAGCCAAGTTATTGGTGTTATAATTGTTTTGGCATAGTTCTGTTTTTTTGGACCAAGAAATTTTATATAAATAAACAACAAAAATGCCAAAACAAAAATATTGCAATCAGTGTAATAAAAATATATCTAGTTCTCATTGGGCCAGGCACCGGCATATTTGCGACCGTAAGAAATGCAGAAAGGCCACAAAAATGTGTCCAAGATGCCATAAAATATTAAGCAAGGCATATTACAAATGGCATAAGTGTAATTCTTATGTACAGTCATCAACATTGCCCCCACAACCATCCACATCTGGTCTGAAAAGGAGGCATGAAGCACCTCTTAATGCTGGACCGGCAAAGCAGCCACGCTATGAACCCATCCATAGCAGTTTTAATGGCCAATTAAGGGATTACCGGTTTGTATTAGAGCCAAGATGTGGAATTTAAACTTTTTTGAACAGTATAAATCCTGATGTGCAGGCAATTCTAAATGCACAAAATGGCTCTTATAAGCTGTCCCTCAAATTGTTTACACAATATAAGAAGCCAAATGGCACAAAATTTACACAGCCCCACATAACAGAAACTGTACCGGTATATTCAAATGCAAATTCAGACAAAATAATAAGCAGTTTAACAGATCAATTGAATATTAAACACTCTGAATTTGCGGCAAAAGAGTCAGGATGGAGCCTATGCGGATCTCCACACAAGTTTTATATTAATATTTCTGAATTCAGCCCATTACAAGGTTCTACATATTTGCCATTACCTGCCAATATTAAAAACAAAACAGCAGTGGTTAATATAAAAAATAATGATGAGAAATGCTTTTTGTGGTGTATTTTAGCTGCTTTGTATCCAGTTTCAAGGCATCCTGAGAGAATAACTTATTATAAACAATATGAACACAATTTCGATGAAGCAATGGAGGGTTTAGAATATCCAATGTCTGTTCGGAATATTGATAAATTTGAAAAAAAGGCCAGGCACATCAATGGCAAACAATTATCTATTAATGTATTTATTTGTTCCACTGGTCGTGATAATTGCTTGATAGCACCTCTCAGAATCAGTACACTTGATGATGAATCTGCTATTCCAATTGATTTGCTCTTAATTGAAGGGGATGGCACATATCATTACACTCTGATACATAATCTTGAAGCTTTAGTGAGAACACAACTAGACAAATCCAATACAATATTTAAGTTGTGTAGAAGATGTTTAAGTGTATTTGATGGTAGAAAAATGGTGAATGGGGTTCGGGAAGTGAATGCAGAAATTGCTAAAAACAAATTAATTGAGCATCTGAAATACTGTAAAAATTATAAACCTGTTCATATGGTGATGCCAATGCCAAGTGAAAATGCAAAATTCCAAAAGTTTCAAGCCTTGTTGGAACACCCAGCATATATAGTGTGTGATTTTGAATCAAATCTCAAACCTCTTGCATTCTGTAGCCCAGATCGTGATGAATCTTCAATTACACCATACCAGCTACATGAACCTTCCAGTTTTTATCATGTGATTGTACAGGTTGGTGTGGTTAGTAAAGAATATTTATACATGGGAGCAGATGCCATCAAAGAATTTGCACAAAGAATAGAAAATGAGTGCCATGACATAGCATCTAATGTCTTATTAAAATCAAAACCCATGTTGCCTTTAACAGAGAAACAGATTGAGGATTTCAACAATGCAGAAAAATGCCCGGTATGTGATTCTGAATTTTCAGATGCAAATATCAAGGTGAAACACCATTCTCATACAGATGGTAAATTCTTAATGGCCCTGTGTAAAAGCTGTAATATTGAGATCCAGAGACCAAAATTTGTCCCCATATTTTGCCATGGAGCATCCAATTATGATTTTCATCATTTGATCAGGTACGAGGGGTTTGACAAGCAGAATTTAAATATTGTAGCAGAAAATGATGAGAAATATATAGCTATTAGCAAGAAAATTGAAATTAATGGTGTTTCTATTCACTTAAGATTTCTTGATTCATACAGAATTTTATCGGCTAGCCTGGCTACACTGGCCACTCAATTATCTGATGATCAATTCAAAATCACATGTGCTTTGTTTCCAAATCAGGACCTGAAATTAATTAGGTGGAAGGGTGTATATCCATATGATTATGTTACAGATTTTTCTAAATTTGATGAGTGTTCTCTGCCACCTCAACAACAGTTTTACAGCAAAATCAGAGGATCTGGAATCACTGATGATGATTATCACCATGCCCAGTTGATGTGGGACAATTTAAAATGCCAGACATTTGGTGATTATCACATGGCATATTTAAAACTTGATGTGACCCTCTTAGCTGATATATTGCAGGCATTCAGAAAATCTTCCATGAAAAAGTATGAACTGGATCCAATGTATTTTTACAGTGCCCCGGGCCTAGCATGGTCTGCAATGTTTTTAAATACTAAAATGCAATTGGATCTGATCCAAGATCAAGATATGTATCTGTTTATGGAACAATGTATAAGAGGAGGCATGGTGCAATGTTCTCAGAGATATGCCAGAGCAAATAACAAATATATTCCTGATTATGATCCAGCACTGCCATCAAATTATATACTTTATGTAGATGCCAACAGCCTCTATGGTTATGCCATGATGAAAAAACTGCCATATGCAGGGCTTGAGTGGGTTGAAGATTTTAATATTGAAGATCTTAAAGATTTTGATGACAGTGACTATGGCCTCTTCTTAGAGGTTGATCTGACAATTCCCAATGATTTACACAGCACATTTTCTGATCTGCCCCCAATTCCCGAGGTTGAGTGCTTACCTGGCTCTAAACAGAAGAAATTGATGATGACTCTAGAGCCGAAACAGGATTATGTCATATATTACAAAAACCTCCAGTTCCTGATGAATCATGGTGTTCAAGTGACCAAAGTTGGAAAAGTTTTGAGGTTCAGGCACTCAAGATGGTTGAAACCATATATTGATACAAACACAGAGCTTTGAACATCTGCAATGAGCCAATTTGATAAGGCCTTGTTTAAATTGATGGTCAATTCAGTGTATGGCAAAACAATTGAAAATGTCAGAAAACATATTGATGTTAAAATAATTACTGACCCCAGCCGGAGCAAAAAATTGATTGCAAAGCCATACTTCAATTACAGAAGAATTTATGATGAAAATATGGCACTTTTCAAAATAAAAAAACAAATATTAAATTTGATAAGCCTATTTATGTAGGGGCTGTGATATTGGAATTGGCCAAATTACACATGTTAAAATTGTATTATGATGTGTTGAAACCTTTTTATCAGGATCGTGTAAAATTGATGTACATGGACACAGATAGTTTTGTTCTTGATATTCAAACAGAAGATGTTTATCAAGATATTGCACAGCCTGAATTGTTTAAATATTTTGATACCAGTGAGCATTCAAAAAATCACCCCCACAACAAAAAGGTGCCTGGCAAGTTAAAAGATGAGACACTTGGTGATGTTATTGTGGCATTTGCTGGGTTAAGAGCCAAGATGTACAGTTTTGAAACATGTAGTGGTGCTGTTGCCAAAAAGGCCAAGGGCATTGGCAGAGTAACTGTGGACAAAGAGCTTGAATTTGAGGATTACAAAAATTGTCTCAAATCATGTAGCACAATCAGAACATCAGAAAATAGAATTCAGAGTGTGGATCACTTATTGACTACAAATATTGTAAGAAAAGTGGCTCTGAATCCACATGATGATAAGAGATGCATTTTATCATGTGGCATACATACTTTACCTTGGGGGCATTGTGATTTGAAAAATGGCAATCAATGCCCAATTACAGAGCATGATTTGAAATAAATAAACATGCCTATGAACTTATTTGGGTTAAAAAAACAGGCTATTATGGACCTGCCAACACCACAACCCTCTTCTGATATGATATCTAAACTGAGTGCTTTGTTAATTATTCATCTGAACAGCATACTTACAGATATTGATGATGAAACAGGTAAAATATTGTACATATTTAACAATAATTTAAATCATTACCAATTACCTGTAGGTGGGCAATTGCAATTTATTACAACCCCTGAGGGTAATGTCAAGATTTCAGTAGGGAGAAATATTTATAGAATTAAGCACTCAAACATGATTTCTGGCACTGTTTATACTGTTTCTGCTGGTGACTGCTTATATATTGAGGTCCCTGGGTCATATGACAAGCTTATACCTTTTTTTATAGAATTAAGAATCAGATATTCAATAATAAATAACCATTAAAACAAAAATGCCTAATGATATATCTGGCCATACAAGACATGAAGATCACAGTGATGAGATTTTGATGCTTGATGTCAGAGTCAAGAAATTAAGAAGTGATTTACAAGCTTTACAAACCACACTGAATGCCAGTCTTCAATTAGAAATTACAAATTTGCAATCACAATGCATGGACCCTCTTCTTAAAATTGATTCTGAACTCAAAGTGCTGCTTCAGAAATATACTGATCTGGCAACATTAGATAATTTTCAAAGTTTAGAAGAGGCTGTAGCAGCTCTTCAAGCCAAATTTAAGACCCACGCTAACAACTCTGAGCAATTGAAACAGCAATTGGAAGAGCAGATAAATAATGTCCAGACACAGCTCCAAACAATTGTCAAAAGCATAAAATCACAAGAAGATTTTGATCTAGTGATTTCCACTCTAAAAGAACAGATTCAATCACTCCAAATACCTAATCTGGACCCTCTGAACAATGCCATAGCCGAGGTTAAAGAAAAAATTGAGACACTTGAAAATTTTATGAACAATTTGCCATCTTCTGATGCTTTGAGTGCAATAACTCGGAGTGTTGCAAATATTAAGCTCCAACTTGAAACATATGAAGATTTTGGAAAAATTCAAAGTACCATAACCCATCTTGAGGGTACAATAGCAGCAGTGCAAAGTGATTTGACAAATATACAAGAATCTCTAGAATCCCGCCTGCCCGGTATTGTAGACACCCTTGCCAGTGTCCAGCAACAAATCACAAAGCTTGAAAACCTCAACACTGAATCTGAACTATCTCATTTTCATCACTTGATTGATGATATCCAAACAAAACTTGAAATTTTACAACAATCAACACCCACTCAGGCAGATATAGCCCTGCTCCAAAATGCTATGCAAAATGTGGCTGATGCTTCTGAATTAAACAATGTAAAATTGGCACTTGAATCTTTGCAGAATACTGTTTCAAATCTGCCTACATCACAGGAACTTAAAAATATTAAGAGGGCAGTGAATCGCATATTGAAATCAGAAGATATCAAGAATATCCAGACAGAGATCAAACAACTTACTCAGACAGTGGCCACTCTACCAACCAATCAACATATTAATGAACTGCATGCCCTGTTTGAGGATATCAGAAGACAGGTCCATGATCTTACTGCTCAAAATTCAAAATTGGCAGTTATTGAAAATTTGCAACAAATTGTAGCTAATATCAAGCAACAGCTAGGGACCATGGAATCCAATCAAGCAAATGCTCTGTCTGTTTTTGCCACCCAGCTACAAGAGATTGTGCAACAATACAAGAAACTTGTTGTGGACATAAAAATCAAGCCAGGCCATGATGATGTTGTTAGGACCATCAATGAGCACCTTGAATCTGTAACAAGCAGATTGCTTACAGCAGAAAAGGAAATAACAGGCATAATTGAGAATCCAAAACATACAGTAATTCTTGAATTGTACAGCATCCCCAACAAAGAATATGATTCTCCATTTACACCAGGTGGCAAAATATATATGCTGTCCCCTGCACAATTTTATTACCAGTTTTTTGTTGGGGGCACATTGAGACCAATCAAGATCAAATATTGGCTTCAACCACAGGCACACCACTACCCCACCTTATCAATAACAAATGCTGATAACAAAGCAAAAATCACCAGTGTAGAATTAGAGGATTTTACAGATCCCAATACATTAGAAACAGCATATGTTGAAGATGATGGCTCTTTGGAATTTAAAATACAAATAGGGGACCAATTATATTTAGAAAATCCTGTAGTATCAGCTGCTGAACACCCTATAGTTGCAATATTCTTGTTTACATATTATGTCTAGACAAATTATTGTTGATGAATTACACAGACAGGCCAGACATAATTTTAAGAGACTGCCAGTAGTCACAAAAAGCATAGATGATTTATGGCAGAGCGACTTGATTGAAATGGCAAGTGGACAGTTGAAAAACTTAGACAAAATCAACAAGGGCTACAAGTATCTACTCACTGTAATAGACACATTTTCAAAATTTGCCTGGGCTGTGCCACTCAAATCCAAGACTGGAAAATGTGTTACAGAAGCCATCAGGACAATCATCAATCAGAGTGGAAGATCACCGCGCTATTTGCAAACAGATAATGGCAAAGAATTTTATAATTCAGTGTTTCAACAATTTATTAAAAGCCAGGCAATAAAACATTACTCGAGTTACAGTGATCTCAAGGCCTCAATTGTAGAGAGATTCAACAAAACTCTAAAAAATCTTATGTATAAACAATTTACACTTCAAGGTAATTATAAATGGATTAATATTCTTCCAGAACTTCTACATAAATATAACAACTCGGTCCATTCCACAATCAACATGAAACCCTCTGAAGTAACTTCATCTGATGAGCAAAAATTGATCAGCACTGTTTATTATCCTAAATATCGGCCAACAACAAGAAAGGCCAAATACAGGGTGGGTGATCAAGTAAGAATCAGCAAATATAAGCACTTATTCAAAAGAGGCTTTACAAGAAACTGGAGCTCTGAATTATTTACAGTGGTTCAAATTAAACCTGGGACCCTTAACACATATATAATAAAAGACCACCGAGGAGAAATTCTCAAAGGCAGGTTCTATGAAGAAGAGCTCAGCAAAACTAAACAGCCTGACACATATCTCATAGAAAAAATCATCCGCAGAAAAGGCAACAAGTTATTTGTCAAATGGCTAGGACTTCCAGAACACAGCTGGATCGATGCAAACAAAATAATAATATGAGCACCTGGGATGTTATAAAAAGGCTGCCAGAACCTGAACAGCAGAATAAGAGAAATGGCAAATTGCTACCTGATAATATTAGGTGTCTTATTGTTGGGCCATCAGCTTGTGGTAAAACTACACTAATGGTTGATAATTTTTTATTGGCACCCAACTGGTTAGACTGGAAAAACAGGCACTTGTATGTCTTCTCTAAGAGCTTGGAACAATTAAAATATCAGCAGCTGATGAAGCTATATGATGGATTGGATATTGCCACTTTTGAAGCAGATGTTAAGCCACTTCATGAATGTCTCGATAATTCTGTTGTTGTGTTTGATGACATTATACTGGATAATCAAAACAAGGTTAGAAATTTTTTTACACAGGGCCGGCACAAAAACATTGATTGCTTCTACCTGGCACAGACTTTTTCAAAAATACCGAAGCAACTGATCCGAGACAACAGCAATTTTATATGTGTGTTTCATCAAGACCATACCAACCTCAAACACATACATGATGAATATGTAGGTGGGGACTTGAGCTACAATGATTTTTCTAAGTTTTGCAGCAGGTGCTGGAACCAGGACAGTTATGGGTTTGTCACAATTGATATGACAAGAACACCCAATAGTGGCAAATATAGAAATAAAATCAACAATTTTCTAGACATTGAAACATATATAAATAAACATGAAAAGGCCAATTATTGATGATCTTAAATTAAGAGATTATCTTGTAAAAAGATTTAGGGGATGGAAATCAGAGAACCGAGGAATTTATGAAAAAAACAAACAAACAGAACAGCCTGTAATTGATGCTATTAGTGAATTAGGTAAAAATATCAAAACTGTTACAGAGCAAAATCAAAATTTGATCACAGAGCTTGTACCTGTAGCTGCAAGGAACATATTAGATTATCCAATCACCCCACTTTCCAGTATTCATACACCTAGTCCTGTTGCTCCTAGAAGAATTGAAGCTACTCAGGATCCTATTGAATTGGGTCTTCTTGCTCAAAAATATTTAACCACACCTAAAGACAATAAAGATGAGGTTTTTGGCTTATATGCTGACACAGAGCGTGATGGTAGCATCATACATAGAATTGGCAATTTCAGAGTAACATTTATGGGAGATGATATAATTGTATATTCAGAATCTCATCTTGGACAAAGAGGTGGTTTTGTTAAATATCCCGGCACACCTGGATTGTGGGAACTAATGACTAGGAAAAGGCCTGGCAGCTATACAGATCAAGATTATGAATATTACAAAGAAATATTAATAAAATCAGATGCTCTATACCAGAACAATGATCCCACACAAAAAAGAGTCAAGTCTAGCAGTGGGGCAAAATACAATAATTTAATCAAGCCCATATGGTCACAGATCAAGACTGGCAGTGGAATCAAACAATACAACACCCTGCCCAAAGAATTTGTGTGGGTTGATGATGTCAGGAAACTTGTAGACAGGTTATTGGTGATAGCTGGGGAGGAAAATGCTGGCAACCACAATTTTTACAATGAAAAGGTTGGAATTATGACATGATAAGCACAAAATTGTCTAATTTTATAGTGAATGACACTAAGGGGATTGGATATCTTATAAAAATTATTAATACTCTACCACCTAAATTTTGGAATATTTCTGAGGGTCGGGGCTTGGTTAATGACATTATAAACAAGCTGCCATTTGAACTACACATTCCAGGCTATCAGTATTGTGGTCCAGGCACAAAATTGGAGCATAGATTAAACAGAGGTGATCCTGGTGTAAATTCAGAAATTACCAAAGTAAACCGTAAATTAGAGAAAGTATGTAAAGCCTTCAAAAATATCAAACTTTTGGATCTAAACTCAATGGACAGTTCACTCCACACACAGCACGGCTTGCATTTTAACAGAAGAGGAAAAAGTCGCATTTGTCAAAGGATCATGGATATAGTTAATGAAGATTATACAGACTGTTCTACCATCCCTCTCCCTTGGAAACAAACTCCCTCTAAGCCAAGCGTCAGGTTAACCTTCCAGCAGGTTTTATGTATCAATCCGCGCGGGAACTGAGCACAGAATCTTCCGTGCCAGTCTTGCCTCAACCGCCGAGCTGCTTACATCGCAGACACTGAGAAAATCCACAGTATTGCCAACCGCACAACACATCAAAACCCGCATGCATGTCAAGCGGAATATATTTGTGTTTCTTTTTGTCTCCTGAAACATAACATTTTAGAAGTACTTTCGGCGCATAAATTATTTAAAAAAATGTGTCATTACTTAATATAAATGCGAAATATCTTCGAAACATGAGAGTATTTTTCCCAGGGGGCAAACAAGTCACATTTCCCCCAAAAGAGTGTAGTGCCCTAATAACATTGCTTAAATTTGAATTTATTGTGTTAATGCAATAATTAACACATATTATTGTGGCTAAAATGAAATTATATGTGTGAAATACATAATTTTTGGTTGACTTTCATTTTCCAGGGAGGGAACGGACCCCTTGCCCCCCCTTCCGGACGCCCATGAGCATGTGTGTATCTTTCGAGCACGCAAAAATAAAAATAAACAAAGATATAAGAAAACAACGACAGGCCCTCTTGAATTTAATGACAAATTATTGTTTTTGGTTTATAAAAAAATACGTTCATGAAAACCTTTGTTACTGTAAGACACACGCACTTCAAGTTATACCAGCAAAAAAAAAAGTATGATTTGTTATTGTGGATATATACAATCAGGTGCATTGTCTGCTGCTATTATTCTGGTTACAATTTATGAATCACTTCACTAAACCAGGATTCAAATCTTGGTTTGTCCATTTCTTGCTAATTATCCATCCCTTTCCTTGCACGGAACAGTAAATATATGCGCCTTCAACAAAGACGTCATTGCCGTCAGTGGGTGAAACAATAAGCCTCCCCCTTCCCCTCTCCCTTTCTCGTCGGTTTCTTCAGCCCTGGCGGTGGTTTTGCATGGTGATATATATATATATATATATATATATATATATATATATATATATATCTAAAAAAATCAATATAACGCCCACGCCCCTCCCAGAGTTAAAGCACGTCTGGTCCAAATAATAAACATGTTTCTTCTCACGGGGATATCTTTTAATACCGGGGACATTCTTTTGTAGTCAAACAACAAACAATCGTTTCCTCTTCCTAAACTCAAACCGCAAATCATTCAACACCCGGGATACAGTTCGTGCGCCCATTGACGGCAAATCACCTCACGCCCTGTTTTACTTTGATCTTGTTTCCGTAAGGAGGATTATGCATTTTAAACAACTTGCTTGATTTGAAGAGCTTTTCCCTTCGGATGAAGCCCACAATAACACTCGCTGAACAGGAGACCTTGCTTGATTCAGCCATTCTCGCCGATGTATAGCACGATTATTAATCACAATAAACATAGGGTTAAAATAGTGGGATGTGCAACACTGGTATCACGGATTCCACACGCTCTGCAACGTATTCAGTCTTCCTCGACTCGCACTTGGGCTTCAGGGATTCCTCAGCTCAATACAAACTCCAGTTGGCGAATCTGCGGATCCAAGTTCGTCTGCACAGTGATTGCAACCGATCAAGTCCACACCTGCTAATGGATGTATTATTTTGTCTGTATTTTACAAATTAAATAACTGTTTTCTTGCAAGTATGCAGTTGTGTCGGAATAGAACCCGTCTCAGTGGAACTATATTCTTGCGCGCACGTTTGGATCTACATATGCGAAAACCTGCTGCAAGGTTAACCTGACGCTTGGCTTACAGTGAACGTGGAATACAACACAGTGCTAATTACATGCAACAGTGGTGATAGTGATAGAGAAATGTTTCAAGAAATGCCAGATGCAGGCGGTGGTGATGATCGTGATTCGCGATTAAAATTACCACCTGAGCGCTAGTGTCGCTTCCAATATGGCCGCTCTAAGTAGGATAGATCTTTGTTTACATTCAGCAGTAGTACAAAAGAGCAGCGTATTGTCATGACTGGTATGGTAGAAAACGTTTAAATTACGCATTATTTTTAAATATTGCGAATGCGATGAGAATTCCAGGTACTCTAACAAACGTGAAGCTGTACTGAGAACGAAGCATTTAATTATGATAGGCAAAAATAACACGGAAAATGCAGACGAAACTATGTATACGCACTGGTTGTCCAAAGCAGTGCTGTATCATCTGCACGTCATGTAACTGGGGTTCTCGGAAATTATTTGAAAATAAAGGAATTGAAATTGACCTGTACTTGAAAAGCTGGGACAGGAGAAAATTGCGAACATATCGTTGCAGGTCTTTCTCGAAAGAGAATGGCTGGTTTAATAATAATATTCACGATTTCATGACCAGGCTATACTCACTGAAAAAGGACATCGTACTGAATGAAACAGTAACATTAGCATGTCCACTTTATTTTTCTGGTTACATTTCACATTAATTCAATCTCAAACTATTTTCATCTTCCCTCTTAATCGACTTGCACCTGTTCCAAATTTCACACATACGTAACACCGGTAATACATGGACGCATTGGTTGAGACGCTTCATGATTTTTCGAAAAAAAAAAAGCTTTATTTATAAAGTACAATTTAAAACTTTACTTTCATAGAAATATATATTTATCTCTCGATAAATAAAGTAAGGAGACTCGTGCATTCTTCGTAATTTCCTTGCCGAATTACAGTGTTATATCCCCCATACCAATCTTCTGTCAATTACGTTTTCCCTGATTTATTAACAAATTTCATTTTGTTGATTCCACGGGTTGGAAACACGTGAAAACTTTTAATTTGTTCTGATCCATAAAACTATTTAGAGCAAAAAAAAAAAACAAAACTGAACAGTAGACCTTACTTTCTCGCATATTCACCATGCTTTAAATGACTTCAACACAACGTATCCTACTTAGAGTACTTCCTGAAAATCCCGGCAGATGGCATATCGGTTAATTTTAATCGCGAATAGTTATATGGAAATATATCATAAAGTGCCAAATGCATGCAATGGTGTTAATGGTGGTAGTGATGTAGAAAAAATTCAGAGTTCAAAGATAAATACACCACGTACATTAAGATCCTCAGAAAGGGTAAAGCGTGTGCCCCAAAAATGGAATGAAGATTTTTTATGGTAAGTCGTAACAAAAGTGAAAGAAGAAATCCAGAGTGTCTAAAGCAGCCAAGTGGTAATTTTAGCGTTGCTCATTGTAATGTGCGGTCTCTTGTACCAAAAATTGATGAACTACAGTGTGTTACATTACTGCATGATTTTGATATTGTCGCAATCTCTGAAACCTGGACTGATGCCTACACACCAATGGCATCTATCAACCTACCAGGGTATCAGATCGTGAAAAATGATCGGATGCATAAAACCGGAGGGGGCATTGCCATTTACATGAAAACAGAACTGAACTTTCGCATTGTAGGTTATAGTGACTTGGACAATGGCAGTGATGTTGAATATATCAGTATTATTGTAAATAATAATAGTAAGAGAATAGGTGTGTGTATTATATATAGAGCACCAAATATAGCGTAAACAAAACTCTCCATTGTAGAAAATCTACTCTCTGAGCTATACCCTTGTGTAGACACCCTCTTGCTGCTGGGTGACGCAAACTGTGACTTCTTAAAACACGAATCGGACACTATGTATTTAAAAGCAATTTTTAACACATTTGGCCTGACCCAAATAATCGACAAACCCACTCGAATCACAGCAAATAGTAGGACACTCTTAGACTTCATAGCAATAGATAATACTGAACTTGTTCACGGGTCGAATGTTGAAAACCCTATAGGTAAAGTCCGCGCGTTCATTATATCCCCAGCGGTTAACAAGGGAGCGGTGCTCTTTGTTAAAAGAAACACCCAAACGGGCGGTTTTCTCTTGAAGAAACTGGAGTAGGAAAGCGATGTTGCCAAATTGGAGGAAAGGGTAAAGAAAAAGAAAGAGAAACAAACAAATTAAAGAATATGTAAAGAGAAAAGAAATACAGATAAAGATTAAAAAGGACAATATTAATAAAGATAGGAAAGAGGCATATTATAAATCCTCATATTTACACTGAATACCCCTAACGTTTCTACTCGAAAAATATATTATTTAGAATATACATATATAGTTAACTTACCTTCACACATCTACTCGAAAAATATATTATTTAGAATATACATATATAGTTAACTTACCTTCACTCATCGTCATCGTCATCGCTGTCTCCCACGTGAATCAAGAATCTCTCCTGGTTACTATCCGTGTCGTGGTTAATATATTTTCTCTCAATTTTGATGGTGTGTTAAATGCAGGACAACCAAAGCTGAGCATCAACTGTCTCTGTTCCATCACGCAGCAGCTGGCATACACTGGCACTTAGAGTAGGAGATACATTGTTTTTCCTCACATATGATTTTAACTTGGCCCACACCAGTTCTATGGGATTAAACATGCAATGGTAGGGAGGGAGTCGCAACACTTCATGTCCACGTGAGGCTGCAAGCTCATCCACTAGGTACTTTTTAGTAATGTTTGCCGATTTAATTATTTCTAATAAAAGGGCTTTTATAGGAACAGGTTTCGGTACTGGAATGTCGTGCCTCTCCATGAAGGAAATAATATCCTGCAGTTTTGTCTTCATAGTTGGGATTTTCACTAGCAACCTCGAGTGGTAACTTGCATTATCGCAAATTATGATACACTTCTTATCACTTGGCAAATTTGGCAGCAGATTATTGGTAAACCAATTTTCAAACACTTGTCCGGTCATTTCGTCGTGACTATCAGCTTTACAATCTCCAATGTTCTTAGCGGAAAGATACAAACAATTTGGGACCCAGTGGCGTACGCAAGGGGGGGTTATGGGGTTTAACCCCCCCCCTTGAGCTTGTGAAATATTATGGAAAATGCTGTGGAAAAAAAATAAATGGCCAATTTTTCAAAGTGAAATATCTGGGACAATAATATTACTATTACTACTTCTTCTTCTACTACTACTACTACTAATAATAATAATAATAATAATAATAATTTCAATTATTATTTCCATGCAGCATGGAGAAAAGCACATCCAGTGGCGAAGCGTCCTATGAGGCCAGGAGGCCGGGCCTACCCACGCCATTACTCTTTTAAAGTTGTATTTACTTATTTCGTCAAAACACATGTAATGCAATGGAAAAGTTTGGAATTTTCATTTATGATAATTACAAAAAAATTCTAACCCTGTTCAGTATACGAACTTTCCACGGAGTGAGGCACATTTGCTGGGGCCTCTTCTCTTCACATTCTGTCGTACGGTCGCATATGCGGGAAGCCTAATCTTACGAGTACTGTACGTGTGCTTATAACGTGCTCCTGAGGTCGGCCTCGCGGTGTTACCCACTAGGACGAACAGAATGTCAGCAACGCTGAATTTCCGCCAAGGTTGGAAATTTGTGGTGTACCAGCATTTTATATAAACATTAGCCTGTGTTCGTGCAGAGAGATTTCTATTTCATTGTACATTCTCCATATTTTGTACGAAACTTAGGTTTTCCTTCCTTTCATCGACGAGAGTAATTGAAATTGAAAATTACGGAGTAGTGTAGTTCCGACTTCGTTTTTTGATCAGAGTGCTGATGGTCTTGTCGATTCACCCAACACCGTAGCGTAAACGGAAAGTCTAAAGAACTTATATTTGTAAAGTAAGTCTTCATACCAAATTATGTAAATTAAAATGCTAGCTACGCCTTATATTTACAAAGTAGTTTTCCTTTCACTGGAAATATAATAATTTATTTTTATCGTGAACGGGATTCCCCTCGCTTCTTCCCTCTCTGTGAAAACTTGTCTCCTGCTCAGGACGCTACAAGGTAGCGTGGCTCGGAGCGCGAGGTTCATGGCGGTAGAGCTTTGTTTGTGATTCGTATCGTGTGCAGCGATGAGATTTATGCAAGAAAGTGCTGGACTAAAATGCAAAAACAACAAGAACAATTGAGTTCTTAATTGAGTGAAGATGTAATCATCGGTAAGGTAGGACCCACTTTTGGTCTTTCATATTTCCTTCTTCTAAAATGTTTTCAACTCTATTTTCCTTTGCGAGTAGCAGTGGCAAGTGACAGCAAAATTTAAAAATAATTAAAAATTGTTGAAACGTTATTTAATGCGTTAACACTGTCGTCGAATAGATATTGCAAGCAAGCAGACATTTTTTTATGCAGCCGACACAAGCGAAGAGGTAGGCAGTTTCGTTTACCCTGAAGGGATAACAAGAGAAGAGGGCGGTCAATGAGAGTACAATGTAAGGGAAGACTTTTTTGGGTTTAGGACAAAGAGTGTTATGGGGTTATTGCGGAAGCCATGTCTGTTTCAGGTCTGGCGGAACAGGCCAGTGTTGTCACTTTGGATTGGCAGAAAAGAGCTGAATTGCGCCAGAAATTGGGATTCTATTCTCCCAAGCATCTACATTTATTATAACCTGTTTATATGTTACATAGTAACCTGTCGTGTTGCCGGGTCCCAAACAAGGATCCTATGTTCTATTATCACGTAAAGGTGTCTACTAACACAAGGGGTAGAACAAACTAGGATGCGAACACTGAATGAGAGAGGTCACCTTTACTTATGTTTTTTCTTGAAAGCCCCGTAGTCGTCATCCTAACTAATTGTGGTCATGTCAATGTTTCCTGATCATCTTTAATTCATTCTCCATACATTCTCATCGTCACGATTAGCATAGAGCAGAACAAACGAGACGAAAATATTCAAAATTTAAATGTTTACTTGCACATACAGGTGTCAGAAATTCATTTATCTAGAAAGCCAAGACTGGCATTAACTACAACCATTCCTTTAGGTAGACAACAGATAACAATGGTGTTTTCCTCGGCGCGAGGAAGTCTTGCTAAAAAAAAACTAAGTTGGCAGCAGTAGAACGTACCAAACTGACATTCGCTGAAAGTGCGGAATTCTGTCGTCTGCTCACGGCACAAACGTCAGACTGACCCGAAAATTATGGGGGTGGGGGGTTCTAGCCCTTTTCACCTCAATTGCAAAATAAATAAATAAATTTAGAAAAAAGCGATGAAGAATTGACAACAGGGCTCGAGCACTATTCGTTGGATTTTCGCGATGTCCCATGATTGGTAGTTCTTTCTGGAGGTGTGTGCATAAATCAGAGGTTGAAAAAATACAAACAAATAAAAACAAACGAAATGAACAAAATCTAGATCGATGACATCTGGTGGGCGGGAGGAGAACGTCTAAGACATAATTATCGTATTGATGGCCGGTAACAACACTTTTGAAAACGTCACGCCACTGGCAAGTAAAGAAGCGGCCTGGAGGGACATTGAACCACTCTCCATGACATAGCCCCCCTCCTTTTTTTTTCTTTTTTACAAAATTAAGCAACTAATGGAAATTATCGCACTTTTGTGCCTACCCTGTTAGGAACTCTACGCTTCGCCACTGAGCACATCATTCCAAACACACGCGTCTTTCAGAGTGATGCTTGAAAATAAACACGAGTTTATGAGGTTAGGTTAGGGTGACTATGATTTAAAAGAGAAAAAAGTTGTTTTGTATCTCAGTTGCAACAATGTTCAATACACTGTCATACGCAGGATTTTTCTTTTTTCGGGAGGGGCTGGAATAGTAAATGTGGATAGCACATGGCTTCGTATTGGAGGGCAGGATGCATAATAAAATATTTCGTATTTTTGGAGCTTTTCAGTCTTAAATAATTGTATTCAAAGACAAAAATGGTAATCGAGACACACTTTAAAAGAGGTTTCGCATTTACACATTTTGATTTTTTAAAGTTCTTAATGGATTTTTATTTGAAAATTCTGATTTTCTCAAAATTTCGGTAGGGGCTGGAACACCATCGGCCATCTCTCTACGTACGCCAGTGTTCAACGAACATGTATTTTTTTTTGTGTGAACAATGAGAATTAACTAAATAAAGTTATTGGTACGTTGTAAGAGGCTAATGTATAGACAAAGGCTAGGCGGACAAGAATACAGTGTAACGTGCCCGCGGTTACAGTATCTTTTTCATTAAACGCACTGTTTTGGTTTTGTCAGCGAAGATTTGATAACTCCTTTTTTTCTGATTGTTGAAATGCTGCATAATCGTTCATTGTCGTGTTATCTTATCTGCTCTGCGTTCCGCCGAGGCTCATTGTTGTCTAAAATGTTTGGTAAATGCTTTATATCAGCTGTGTTTCATTAACATGTATATTTTCTGGCGTTTAGGGTTTTTAACAGTAAGGATTTGGGTAATCTAGTTTATCACAGTTTGCAATATGTAAATATATGAGGTTTGCTACGTGTAAATTTGTGACGTAGTTAGGTACATCAGCGCCACCTGCTTTACCTATATAAGTAGCTCACACGGCCCGAAAAATCAGTCTCTTTATGGCTCCCTGATGTCAACTGGCAGACATCCAGGAAACGGCCTACTTGCCAGAGAAGCCCAGTAGCAGCATTGGAGGACTTGGTTCCCAGGTTCAAACCCCGGGAAGCCCCCGGCCAGGTCCCTCCTCAAAAGATGAAGCCCTTAATGACCCGGTTCCCAGGAGCAATCCTCGGGAAGCCCCCGGCTGGGTCCCCCCAAGGTTTCTGGTTCCCAGGTTCAAATCCCGGGTGGTCCCCGACCAGAGACCCGTAATAGATGTGGCCCAGTAAAGTTCCGGTTCCCAGGTCCAATCCCCGGGAAGTCCCCGGCCGGTTCTTTTCTTTCCTCCCCTCTTTTTGCTTTGTATTTTGTATTGGAACCGACTCCCAGGTTCAATCCCCGGGAAGTCCCCTGGTCGGTTTCCTTTCCCCTCCGTTTTTCCTTTCCTTAAATAAGCATATGTTCGGAAGGTAGGAGAGGGGGGAAAAGGTTTATTTTTAATTTAACCTAGTTTTATTTATTAGTTCAGGAACCGACTCCCAGGTTCAAACCCCGGGAAGTCCCCGGTCGGTTTCTTTCCTTTCCCTTTTTAGCTTTTAAGCATATGCACATGAAGTTTTCACATTCTATTAACCGGCAAACGTTTCAAGTAAGTCTGGAAACCTAACTGAAATAAACATGTTTTATTGGCTCATCTAGGTGGCTAACTGAGATAAAAAGGTTTATTTAGGATCTAACCCATTAAAAATTGTTATAGGAAGATGTATATTGTTGTCACCGGGTTAGTGAAGAGCCCGGATATCACAGAAAGGAAGAAAAGCCCTTTTGTATTTATTTTGTTAAATTTCGAGAATTTGTGTTAAATAAGTAATAAACATCTCTTATCTCTCGTAATTTCCTTTTCTTACTTTGTAACGGGTCACCTGCATCCTGGTCACCTGGTTGGTCCTATACACACACCCCGCAAGCCCTGAGGTATTAGAATCTTGTGTTCTCCGGCTGATTAGGCTAGTAATCATGGGTAAACTTTGCAATGCCGCCCACTTTGTGAAAGTGTTAGAGTGATGTAAACGGCTCTGCGCAGCCGGTGAATATCCATAACGTGTGCTAACATAACTGAGCTGTCCGTTGCAAAAGTTAATGGAGCTCATAACGTGAGGCTGTCCGTTGCAACAGTCACCAATTCGCCTTCCCATTGTATTGTTTACCGCAGCACGTTTGAATGTCTCTCTTTAAAATGTCTCACCTTGTTGACTAGACAATTATTCAAACGACAATAAGCTTAACTATTGTAAAATGTTTTGTTGGTAAGAACAGCGAGATAATCCAGATGTGAATTATAGGGGACATTTATGCGGGGAAAAAGCTGGAAAAATTCCAATCAATTTCGGGAATCGAATCCGGATCTCCCGCGTGATTGTTACTTGTCAGACGCTCTACCGACCAGATCACCGCAGCTCCTTGGATGAGTTCCATACTTTGATTATTTCAATTTATTTTAATATATTTTCTTGTATTTATGGATCTTCTTCACCATTGAAATGTCTCACCTCGTTGACCAGACAATTATTTCGTAACAAAGAAACAAAAAAATGCTCCCAGGATTTGATAAAAATCGAATGACTAGAAAGTAATTTCGTTCTATTGTTTTCATAAATACTATATTTATGTAGATCTCTACTACTTAATAGTAGTAGTAGTGGTATTAGTAGTATTATTAGTATTAATTCAGCTAATTAATTAATTATAAGTATTATTAATTAATTGTGATTATTATTATTTAATTAAAGTATAATAAAACAATGGCAATGTGAATTTGGAAAATGTTTTAGAAATAACACCCCCCTTGATGAAATCCTGCGTACGCTACTGTTGGGACCCACCCCTAGCTGCTCCCAGCATGGAGCACCATGATGCGTTTTCCTCGTGCTGGCGGCGACTTCAAAATACAGTTGCAAGTACCATCGTTTCACCCTTTTTTGACGACGTCGTGAGTGTCGAACCAAGTTTCATCTAAATAAACAATCTGGCAGCCTTCTGATCTCAACTTGTTGAGTTTGTGAAGGTAACGATACCGCCAAGCAACAATTCTTGTCGACTCGATTATTGCATTTCTTTTCTTCAGCCGACGAAAAGAAAAAACAGGTTTCTTCAGAAGCTCTCGAAGCGTCGTTTGTTTGTAAGGGAAGTCTGATATTAGTTTCAGCTGTGTTAATAATTCACAGACACTTGGTGCGCGTCCTTTAGAAAAAAAAATGTAAATCTCTCTCCTAACAAAATCGCAAACAAACTCGTCCACTTTATGAATTTTTTTCTCTTTATTACCAGGCTTCTTTGGTGTAACTAGGCCTCTTTCTGTGATCTTTCGCACTGTTTTCCTGTCTGATTTCAAAATATTTGCTGTCTCCGATATTGGTCCTCTTCCTGAATTATTCCTGAAGACATATTCGTGCACACTGCATACAAATTCTTGAGCTTGTTTGTTCAGAATTCTCTTTCTTTTCCTCAGCACTCTAGAACTGCCGCTGCTAGTACTTGGCTGGGGGTTACTTTCGTGTGCAACAACGTTTGCTAAAGGAACATGGTTTGCAACCCACGGTCTCCACATGCTAATAACAAAACCAAAATCTAATATAAAAACTAAAAGCACAACACAATAACAAAGCAACAACACAGCACCATAACACAAAAAAAGAAATAACACAACACAACACAACTAGTTAAGAAAATCAACCCCGCACGTGGTTATGGCGCAAAAATAACGAGAGGCTCACGCACCCGCCTACTCCGCCTTGCAACTACAAGAAATGTAAAGAAAATGTGGCAACAACGTCTGAGTGCACGCGCTTATCGGGAGCGGTCTGGCTATTGTTGGCTATTGTTTCCAGTGTTAAGTTTTATCAAAGGGTTGCCGATGGGGATATAATGAACGCGCGGACTTTACCTCTGACTACTGTCTCACATATGTATCGTTGGTTTGTGAGAAGCCCATAAAGCAGATGAAATAAGTTACATATTGTGACTTTTTTCATTTTGATAGTGATACATTTGAAAATGATATGAAAGCCGTAGATTGGGAATTGCTGAAACCTATCCATGATATTGAAGACAAAATAAACTATTTTAATTCAAAAATCATCAGCGTCTTTGAAATTCATGCACCTACTAAAACGGCAAGGGTAGGTAAAAAATATACTCCATAGATCACAGATAATGTAAAACTAGTAATGAAACTCAGGGATAATGCCTTATGTAAATTTAAACGAACAAATAACCCACAATACAAGGATCTCCGTAACTTCACAATGTCAATTACAAGGCAGAAATATGAACACACGTGGTACCTGGCAAAAATTAAAAGATTTAGGTATTGTTGATAAAACTACAAATAATATTGATGCCCTTCCATCTAATCTTAGGGATGCAGATGTTATAAGCAACGATTTTGTTAGCATAACACAGAACTTCAATTTTTCTGAAACTCTTATCCAAAAACAGTACAATTGCTTCATGACAAACAAGAATGAGAATACCACAGATTTGTTTCACAATTAAAACAATAACAGAACTTGACATATATAAGGCAATACATAGTATACACTCAAATGCAGCTGGAGCTGATAAAATCACAGTTAAAATGTTAAAGTTATCGCTTCCCTTTGTACTGCCTGCACTAACACAAATCATCAATTTCTCTATCTGCACTGGAGAATTTCCCTCCATATGGAAGGAAGCTCACGTAATCCCACTAGCAAAGAAGAAGAATATTCAAAGTCTTGATGACCTTAGACCAATAAGCTTGCTGCCTGTTGTCTCCAAAATTATTGAAAAAGTAGTGTGTCAGCAACTCACCAAATTTGTTGATGCGAACAATATATTACCAGAATTACAGACATGTTTTCGCAGTAAACATAGTACTGCCACTGCACTCACAAAAGTAGTAGAGGACTTCCTTCATTTCATTGGTGAATGGAGTGCAGTCATACTAGTCCTCTTAGACCTCAGCAAAGCCTTCGATACTGTACGGCATGATCTACTTTTAGCTAAACTCAGATATTATAACTTCTGCCCATTAGCAATCAAGTGGTTCAACTCATATCTTACAGACAGACACCAGAAAGTACAAATGCCTGGCACTCCACTATCATTTTCAAAATCTGTGCCAATAAAAACTGGGGTGCCTTAGGGATCAATATTGGGGACACTATTGTTTACTTTATACACAGCAGACTTATCGAGAGCAATATAAATATGTACATATCATTTATATGCTGATGACACACAGATATACCTACCTACCATGCCAATTACAGTTAGACGTGATGTTATGGTCCTCAACGATGAATTAAAAAGAATTTCCACCTGGTGTGATTCCAATGCACTGATTTTAAATCTTAAAAAATCCACATACATGTTACTGGGGAACAGACAAACAATTACGAACGACAAGTATAACAACATAGTCTTAAAGATACGTGGGACATGCATACAGCATAAAACAACATCTAAAAACCTGGGTTTGGTAATTGATAGTTCTCTTACTTGGACAGAACACATCAATGGACTGTGTAGAAAATCATTCTACATTCTCAGAAATTTATATAGGTCTCAAAATTATCTAACAGAAAAAGTTAAACTGAAGCTCGTTGAGCTCTTATTGTGGTCACTCTTTGATTACTGTGATGTAGTTTATGGTCCTGGTGTCTCAGTCAGAGATAAAAGGAAAATTCAGGTGATGCAAAATTCTTGTATAGGATTTGCATTGAACATAAGAAAATATGAACATATCCTGCCTCATTTGAACACAAAGAAAATGTTAACAATGGACAGAAGAAGGCATCTGCACTATAATGTTATCACCTTCATAAACAAAATTTTGAAAGTAAGTAAACCAGATTATCTATTTAGAAAACTTAAAATAGGCACTCAAATACACTCACACTTCATGCGAGGGCATAACAAACATTTTACATGTCATTACAGTACCGCCTCCTTCAAATCATCATTCTCGGTAAATGCAGTTTCAACCTGGAATAAATTACCCATAACAATAACTAACCAATCAACACTGCATGCTCTTAAATCCACAGCAAAGGACTATCTACTATGTAAACAGTTTGAATCTAGAAGCACACACGAATAAAAATACATCCCACATTGTATTAATGTCAATGTAAGAATTTGGTATTACTTCATGTCAAATATTTCTATTTTTGCACCATCAAATATTAACAAATATGCATTTACGTGTACATGTGTGTGTGCCTATATATATATACTTAAAATTGTATTTAGAATTTAGTTTTATGTGTATACATATACTCATTAATTGTATCTTTACAGTTCTTATTTGATTTCAAATTGTCCATACGTTTTTCTTTCATCTTTCTTACTTATTTACTATTATTATTATTATTTTTTGATTTTGTTTCTTTTTTTCTTATTGGATATATATATATATATACCTTTTGTAACTGTAGACTGTATTCTGACAAGGGTTAGGTGGGAGAACAGCATATGCTGAACCTCGCCCGCTCAATAAAGTTATATTATTATTATTATTATTATTATTATTATTATCATCATCATGTAAAGGTGTCTACTAACACAAGGGGTAGAACAAACTAGGATGCGAAGTATTCACACTGACTGAGATAGGTCACCTTTACCTATGTTTTTTTCTTGAAAGCCCCGTGGTGGTCATCCTAACACGTTACGAAGCCTACCGACATAATTGTGGTCATGTCAATGTTTCCTGATCATCTTT
Source organism: Lepisma saccharinum (assembly GCF_977018435.1). Classification (NCBI taxonomy): domain Eukaryota; kingdom Metazoa; phylum Arthropoda; class Insecta; order Zygentoma; family Lepismatidae; genus Lepisma; species Lepisma saccharinum. The sequence continues at coordinate 23,503,221 of NC_139230.1, read as the reverse complement.
AATAGTAGTGTCACAAATATGCCTTTGATGACACTTCTGATTTCTTGACCAAACGACCACAAAAACCTGAAAAACTCACTTTCTCTCCACGTTCCGCGCCTCATTTATTGCGCTGATGATGTTTCACGGCGCAGAAAAGCAGTGATGAGTGAAATTCACTCTCTCACCCTCTCACCCTTTGAAGGATGAGTGCACCTTATCGTAATTTTCCAAGTCCCGGGGACCAAAATGTTTATATATCGTGACCTTTGTAAACCTCTCTCTCTCGGGGAAAACGATGTGCCTCTCATTATTTCCGTATTGTGTGACGCAAACAAACAAATAATAATTGTTTTTTTTTTTAGGATCCCCTGGCCCCTATATAACCTCGCCAGGGGTGCGTGGTGCCCAACCAAAAAAAGTAAAAAAAAAAGGTTCTCTAACGGCTGCGGTTATAGATTACCACACCTCTATAGAGTTTCACGTGTTTCTTTTTTTTTCTCAAACTTCCATGAAACTCTACAGAGGACCTCCGTAAATGCATGCAACGTGTACTAACGACTCTAGTGTTATTTGATGTTGTAATATTTTTGGATATAGAGTTTTATTGTGAGATAGATAAAAATAATTATGTTTATTATAAATATTTTCTTGATGAAGATGGAGAATATATGTGTGTGTGTTACAAAATAAAGTTGCATGCTTTTTTTTCTAGTGTGTGTATATGTGTATATGTTTTTGATGTTCGACAGCATCTGAAACGATAAAAAAAGAAAGAATTTTATTGTTAATTTTCTCGTGTAAAAAAATAACAAAAATTTTGTGCAAATTCTGATTGTCTCGTGCTATAGTGATGAAAAAAAAATATTGTAACTGATAACTGATGAAATTGACATTGTAACTGATCCCGAAACAAGTGAAATTCGTATTGTGCCATTGTAACTGATTGTGCTAGTACAAAAAATTTCTTATTGTGCAAGAAAAGATGTTAAAAAACCTGTTAAAACTGCTCCGTGACCCTCTCGTTCTTCACGTCGTGGACGAAGGACTTCTCTGCGACCAGGATGACGCTACATAGGGTATCAGCAGGCAATGGACTGTTGAACTCGCAGACGATCTTGATGTTGGTTCGATCGTTGACCACCACCTGCTTTCTCTTAGATGTATTGATGACGGACATGGGTCTGTGGGTTTTGAATTCGCTGGGCGTGTAGTACACGTCCACGCTTCCCTCGGTCACGCGTTTGTAAGACGTGTAAGCTTCGTAAAGTTTGAGGTAATCGTCTTTGGTCATGTCGAGGTTGTAATTCTCGCGCGGGAACACTTCGTTCCTACCGTTCTTGAGATAAACGTTCTTTATCTTGCAGTCGTCGAACTTGCTGGAATCTTTTTCCTGATTCTTATCGCGCCCGGTCTGAAAAAGTACAATGACGAAATCTGGCATGTCGAACTGTATGTTGTTGAACTGCGTCGTGACGTCGAATTCCATGTGACTTCCTGACGCCATCTTCTGCACGCACTGGTAACCGTGAAAGTGAATCGGTACCTGCGGACTCTTCAAGATCTCCGCTTTGTACTTGAGGGCGTAGTTCGTTTCGTATTCCACCACCGGCATTCTCAATTCCATGCTCCGGATGACGCATTTCGCCGCTTCGGGTAAAGTGTTGGCTATCGGCGTGCCGTCCGCGTTCAAGTTGGTGTATCGCATCAGTGCGTCGTTGTCGTTGGCCGCTCTTCGAAAGGTGACGCGCAATCCTCCCTTCCACATGATCTCCTTGTAGTCGGAGAAGAAACCCGGCAGCAGACGCATGGGAAAGAGCACCGTGTGACTTTTCGTCGATATTTTGGTTCCCGCTTCGAACCCCCCGGCCTGGTAGTACGCTGCGTCCGTTTTGGATAATTTCAATGTTCCCACTGCCGTCGACGTGATGCCTGGATAATCTATTCTGTCGATGACGGTACCGTGTTTCCTCACCTCCACCTGCGAGAACAGGTGAGGCACGAAGTTGTCCACGAGTTTTAAATTTGCATTGGGCGGAAACGCTTCTCCGCTTTCCTTCTTCACCACGTCGAATTGAAGGTAGAGGTCCGCTCTGTGAGGATGAACGAAGCCGTCCCCTACGTCCACGTCGTATTCGATCTCCCGGTTCGCTTCGTTGAGATTGGCGAACGTGCGACGGTTGGGAGGAAAAGATTGCAATTCGTAACTTTCGATTTGCTCCATGATGTGTATGGTTATTTATTATACGTTGATCTCCACGATGGCAGTGGTCGTTGCACCTGCGAAATCCACCACGTCTTCTTTCTCGTTCGTCACCACCAACTCTATGTCGTCTATGCGGTTGCGACATACTGGAAAATAGATCGGCGAAGAGGGTGTGTAGATGATCGGTTCCATGAATTCGGAACTGGGTTTGAAAGTGGCTATGATTCCCGTCTGCTTGTGACTTCCTAATCCGTCCGAGGATTTCGTGATCATGCCTTCCGCCACGTTGCAGTGAACGTTCAGAGTTTCGATGGCTAGAAATTTAGGAATGTTGGTTGCTACGTGCTTGATGCCAGCTTCGAGTTTTGTGTCGTTCTCGAAACCTAAAAGTTCTCCCATGGTGCCCAGGTCTACGGTCTCCGTCGCCGACACGATTTCCACTCTGTGCGTGACCGAATTTTGAGAAAGGTACGTGCCTTTGGGTAATTGAGCTTGCAAAGTAGAAAGATTGTATTGGCCTGGCGTGACGACGATATGTTCGCTTCCGACGCTAATTTTGTTGTTGTGCTGCGTGACGTTAGGTATGAGGTACATGCTGTAGAATGCACGCAGAGCTACGGATTTAGGATAGACGATGTCGTCGTGCAGCGTGAGTTTCAAGATCGAAGATTCGCTCGTGAGATGGAACACGCCCATCGTGTTTAAGATTCCACAATGCTTTCTGGAAATCTTCGATCGTAGGCTTATTTATTTTAGAGAGAAACGCGAGCACGGAGAGGCAGAGATGACCGCAGTTCACGTCTCCGAAATTTTGAATGCGTTCGTCGTTGTAGTATATTGGATTGTTCGTTTTCAGATAATGAACTAAATTTGTAGGTGGAACACCTCCGAAAGAATCGAAAACGAATGCTTTATTATTTGCGTAGTGATAATCCAATGCGTGCCTGGATTTTCTTGACTGTCCAAGTTGACTACGCCGCATTCTCTTCTTTTAACGGTTGAAGGTAACGAGTCGGACATGAAAACTCCTCTGAAGTGTTTGATTCGTAACGGTTGGATCAGAGATTCAATGTCTCGGTTGGTGAGTGCTGCTGTTTCTTTTTTTTTTAAACTTTTTCATCACGCCCTTCCCCCCTTTCTTCGCCATGGCCAGGTTGTGACGTTTCTGTTCTTCCAATTCCGCCTTGTTCTTCTTCGAGTCGATGACGGTTTTCGCGATGGCGGCGCTACCGCCGGCCAAACTTCCAACGGCCCCCAATGCTGCCAGGATGGCCGGGATGCTGAATATGAAACCTCCGATCTTTTGCTGTTTCCGCGAACGCTGCAACCGTCTCAATTGAGGTGTGCTGAGAAGTAATTTCATTCCGTGTCCTTTCGACAAGCAAGAACGTTTCTTCTCGCGTTGTTTCTTGGTGAGTAACCCATCGAGGGCACCTAGATTTTTTAGATTCGAATATGGTATCTGGTACACGACACCCTTGGGCTTCATGTTGATGCTCTATATATTTCTTTTTTTCACGGTATGTTATTTATATATATAAATGTTCTGAGATTTTTTTTTGTTTCGTGTAATTTTTTTTTCACGGTATGTTATTTATATATAAATGTTCTGAGATTTTTTTTGTTTCGTGTATTTTTTTTTCAAGGTATGTTATTTATATATATATGTTCCGATATTTTTTTTTGTCTCGTGTAATTTTTTTTTCTGTATGTTATTTATATATAAATGTTCTGAGATTTTTTTTGTTTCGTGTAATTTTTTCAAGGTATATACTCCCTGCAGTCGTTACACAAATTCTATTACGTGCTTCGTTTTCTTACCAAGAAGTTCCTTTGTTCCCTTGTACACGATTCGAGTTTTGTTCTCGATTAAAATAGATAGCTTCTCGTCGGATAACATGTTAGCGTATCGATCTGGTAAAAATAGACTGTATTGTCCGTCGAGCAACAGACGCACCTTGGGACCATACTGGGTAGAAACGATTGAACCGGAAGTTATCGTGTAAGGTTTGTCGACTTCCAATTCCTGAATTTTTACATACTCGACTGACAAATTTAGCATTTGTTTCAATGCTTGAAGATCAGTCATTTTTTTTTCACTCATATCGAAGGAGAAAAATTTTCAGAGTGTTAGAGAGAAATTTAATTGTTTTTTCACGATGTGTGTTATTTATATATACCGAAGAAGTAGTGTAATTGATGATACAACCAGCTCGATAAATGATGAGCCCCCCTCTGGCAGAATTGGCCACACTTAAAACAAGCTCAACATGCCCATATGAGCTTTTTGCTCAATTGATTGATTGATTGATTGATTTAGTTTATTTTACTTCGCGTTTTGTGCCTCGTGGCTAATTTGCGAAGATGAGGATGAGTGATGAAAGGATGAAATTGATGAATGGACATTCACAAACAACCAAGCCCGACCAGGAGTCGAACCCGGGACCCTTGGCGTCGCAGCGCGATGTGCTAACTGCTCGGCCACAGGGTCGGGCGCTTTTTGCTCAAGTGTAGCACCCTGTCTAATCCAAGATTTTTGTAAAAATGCCCTCGGGAAGTTCCTGTGAAATGATGAGCCCCCTCAGATTGATTTGTCCACACTTACAAAAGGCACTTCTGTCAGATTGTTGTCCATAAACTTGTTAAAAATATGGCTCTCTTGATATTTTTTTTTTTTGGCCACACTTAAAATTAAGCTAAAACCCATACCCACCCATACATATTTACTTCTGGTTTAAGTTTAATTGGATACCAGGTTCAATTTTTTTATCCAATATTAAAACAATGTAATATGCAGAGCCCCTCTAGAATTGCTCTGTGACCCTCCTATTTCTTATATTATATGTTTGCATGTTTCAAGTGATTCTCCTCTGTGTTAGTGTTTGTTTAGATCAAAGTGATTAATGTGCACAATTCCCGACATGGCAGTATTGAATTTTTGCTTTGCATGTTTCAAGTGATTCTCCTCTGTGTTAGTGTTTGTTTAGATCAAAGTGATTAATGTGTGCAATTCCCGATACGGTAGTATTGAATTTTTGCTTTGCATGTTTCAAGTGGTTCTCCTCTGCGTCAGTGCTTACAGAAATTCCCGAGTATTGAAGCTTTGCGTGCAAACAAAATTGCATCAGCCAGTATTGTGAGAGTGGTTGAGGAGAACAGATGTGTTTTTACAGTGCTTCTCATACTTACAGGCCTGTTTGGTTTAATTCATATTAAATATATTTCTGGTATATTGAACAATATTTTGTTTGATATTTGTTACATCTAGCTTGTTTGTTGTAATCCACTCTTATTTAGGGTCAGGCTTATATCTGTCCCAGCCTGTTATACAAAAATCAATACATAACACAGTGCTAGGTCATTGCCATTCTAGACATGCATGTCTGTGCAGGCATTTGCGGAAGGTTAGTTTAGATCAATATTTATTCTTTTTTTCCACTTGTGGGCTATTGGCTTTACAACCTGTCATAATAAGCATAGAGTTTTGATTTGAACCCCAAGAAATTTTATATAAATACCAAAGCTAAAAATATTAACACACACACACACATACACACACACAAGAAATATACAAATCATACAGCTGAACCCAACAGATATTTTTTATTAAGCATAGAATTTTGATTTGAATCCCAAGAAATTGTATATAATAAACAACAACAAAAATGCCGAATCAAAAATATTGTAATCAATGCAATAAGAATATATCCAGCCCCAATTGGGCCAGACACCAAAAAAATTGTAACCCAGACAAATACAGAACTCCCACAAAAATATGCCCCAAATGCAATAGAAAATATAGCATGGAATATTTTACATATAAACATAAAGGTACTTGCTCTGCACAGTCATCAACATTGCCCCCACAACCTTCTACATCTGGTCTGAAAAGAAAGCATGAAGCACCTGTTAATGCTGGACCCGCAAAGCAGCCACGCTATGCACCCATCCATAGCAGTTTTAATGGCCAATTAAGGGATTACGGGTTTGAATCAAAGCCAAGATGTGGTATTAAGACTTTTTTGAACAGTATAAATCCTGATGTGCAGGCAATTCTAAATGCACAAAATGGGTCTTATAAGCTGTCCCTCAAATTGTTTACACAATATAAGAAGCCAAATGGCATAAAATTTACACAGCCCCACATAACAGAAACTGTACCTATATACTCAAATGCAAATTCAGACAAAATAATAAGCAGTTTGATAGATCAATTGAATATTAAACACTCTGAATTTGCAGCAAAAGAGTCTGGATGGAGCCTATGCGGATCTCCACACAAGTTATATGTTAATATTTCTGAATTCAGCCCATTACAAGGATCTACATATCTGCCATTACCTGCCAATATTAAAAACAAAACAGCCGTGGTTAATATAGAAAATAATGATGAGAAATGCTTTTTGTGGTGTATTTTAGCTGCTTTGTTTCCAGTTTTAAGGAATCCCCAGAGAATAAATTATTACAAACAACATGAACATATTTTTGTCGATGCAATGGAGGGTTTAGAATATCCAATGTCTGTTCGGAATATTGATAAATTTGAAAAAAAGGCCAGGCATATCAATGGCAAACAATTATCTATTAATGTATTTATTTGTTCCACTGGCCGTGACAATTGCTTGATAGATCCTCTCAGAATCAGTACACTTGATGATGAATCTGCAATTCCGATTGATCTGCTCTTAATTAAAGGGGATGGCACAAATCATTACACTCTGATACATAATCTTGAAGCTTTAGTCAGAACACAACTAGACAAAACTCATAGAATATTTAAGTTGTGCAGAAGATGTTTGTCTGTATTTGATGGTCAAAAAATGGTGAAAGGGGTTCGGGAAGAGAATGCAGAAATTGCTAAAAACAAGTTAATTGAGCATCTGAAATACTGTGGCAACTATAAACCTGTTCATATGGTGATGCCAATGCCAAGTGAAAATGCAAAATTCAATAAGTTTGAAGCCTTGTTGGAACACCCAGCATATATAGTCTGTGATTTTGAATCAAACCTCAAACCTCTTGCATTCTGCAATCCAGATCCTGAAGAATCTTCAATTACACCATACCAGCTACATGAACCTTCCAGTTTTTATTATGTGGTTGTACAGGATGGGGTTGTTAGTAAAGAATATTTATACATGGGAGCAGATGCCATCAAAGAATTTGCACAAAGAATAGAAAATGAGTGCCGTGACATAGCATCTAATATTTTATTAAAATCAAAACCCATGTTGCCTTTAACAGAGAAACAGATTGAAGATTTCAACAATGCAGAAAAATGCCCGGTATGTGATTCTGAATTTTCAGATACAAAAATCAAGGTGAAACACCATTCTCATACAGATGGTAAATTCAAAATGCCTAATCTAATATTCTAATCCAGAGACCAAAATTTGTCCCTATATTTTGCCATGGTGCATCCAATTATGATTTTCATCATTTGATCAGGTACGAGGGGTTTGACAAGCAGAATTTAAATATTTTAGCTGAAAATGATGAGAAATATATATCTATTAGCAAAATAATTAAAATTAATGGTGTTTCTATTCACTTAAGATTTCTTGATTCATACAGAATTTTATCTGCTAGCCTGGCTACACTGGCCACTCAATTATCTGATGATCAATTCAAAATCACATGTGCCTTGTTTCCAAATCAGGACCTGAAATTAATTAGGCGCAAGGGTGTATATCCATATGATTATGTTACAGATTTTTCTAAATTTGATGAGTGTGCTCTGCTACCACAACAACCATTTTACAGCAAAATCAGAGCATCTGGAATCACTGATGATGATTATCACCATGCCCAATTGATGTGGAACAATTTAAAATGCAAGACATTTGGTGATTATCACAAAGCATATTTAAAACTTGATGTGTCCCTCTTAGCTGATATATTGCAGGCATTCAGAAAATCTTCCATGCAAAATTATGAGCTGGACCCAGTGTATTTTTACAGTGCCCCGGGCCTAGCATGGTCTGCAATGTTTTTAAACACCAAAAAGCAATTGGATCTGATCCAAGATCAAGATATGTACTTGATTATGGAACAATGTATAAGAGGGGGCATGGTGCAATGCTCTCAGAGATATGCCAGAGCAAATAACAAATATATGCCCGATTATGATCCAGCACTGCCATCAAATTTTATACTGTATGTAGATGCAAACAGCCTGTATGGTTATGCCATGATGGATAAATTGCCATATTCAGGGCTTGAATGGGTTGAAGATTTCAATATTGAAAATCTTCAGGATTTTGATGACAGTGACTATGGCCTCTTCTTAGAGGTTGATCTGACAATTCCAGATAATTTACACAACAAATTTTCTGATCTGCTCCCAATTCCTGAGGTTCAGTGCTCACCTGGCTCTAAACAGAAGAAATTGATGATGACACTGGAACCAAAACAGGGTTATGTCATATATTACAAAAACCTCCAGTTCCTGATGCATCATGGTGTTCAAGTGACCAAACTTGGCAAAGTTTTGAGGTTCAGGCACTTAAAATGGTTGAAATCATATATTGATACAAATACAGAGCTTCGAACATCTGCAAAAAGCCAATTTGATAAGGTTTTGTTTAAATTGATGGTCAATTCAGTGTATGGCAAAACAATTGAAAATGTCAGAAAACATATTGATGTTAAAATAATTACTGACCCCAGCCGGAGCAAAAAATTGGTTGCAAAGCCTAATTTCAATTATAGAAGAATTTATGATGAAAATATGGCACTTTTCAACATGAAAAAAACAAATATTAAGTTTGATAAACCTATTTATGTAGGGGCTGTGATATTGGAATTGGCAAAATTACATATGTTAAAATTGTATTATGATGTGCTGAAACCTTTTTATGGTAATTGTGTAAAATTGATGTACATGGATACAGATAGTTTTGTTCTTGATATTCAAACAGAAGATGTTTTTCAAGATATGTCACAGCCTGAATTGCTTGAATATTTTGATACCAGTGAACATACAAGGATTCAACCCCACAACAAAAAGGTGCCTGGCAAGTTAAAAGATGAGACACTTGGTGATGTTATTGTGGCATTTGCTGGGTTAAGGGCCAAGATGTACAGTTTTGAAACATGTAGTGGCGCTGTTGCCAAAAAGGCCAAGGGCATTGGCAAAGTAACTGTGGACAAAGAGCTCCAATTTGAAGATTATAAAAATTGCCTCAAGACCCAGAATTTAATAAGAACATCAGAATCCAGAATTCAGAGTGTGGATCACTTATTGACTAGCAATAATGTAAGAAAAGTGGCTCTGGACCCACATGATGATAAGAGATGCATTTTATCATGTGGCATACATACTCTACCATGGGGGCATTGTGATTTGAAAAGTGGGAATCAATGCCCAAATACAGAGCATGATTTGAAATAAATAAACATGCCTATGAACTTATTTGGGTTCAAGAAACAAGGTATTATGGACCTGCCAACACCACAACCCTCTTCTGATATAATATCTAAACTAAGTGCTTTGTTAATTATTCATCTAAACAGCATACTTACAGATGTTGATGATAAAACAGGTAAAATATTGTACATATTTAACAATAATTTAAATTATTACCAATTACCTGTAGGTGGGCAATTACAATTTATTACAACCCCTGAGGGTGATGTCAAGATTTCAGTGGGGAGAAATATTTATAGAATTAAGCACTCAAACATGATTTCTGGCACTGTATATACTGTTTCTGCTGGTGACTGCTTATATATTGAGGTCCCTGGATCATATGACAAGCTTATACCCTTTTTTATAGAATTAAGAATCAGATATTCAATAATAAATAACCGCTAAAAACAAAAATGCCTAATGATATTTTTGGCCATACAAGGCATGAAGATCACAGTGATGAGATTTTGATGCTTGATGTCAGAGTCAAGAAATTAAGAAGTGATTTACAAGCTTTACAAACTACACTCAATGCCAGTCTTCAATTAGAAATTACAAATTTGCAATCACAATGCATGGACCCTCTTCTTAAAATTGACTCAGAACTTAAATTGCTGCTTCAGAAATATACTGATCTGGCAACATTAGATAATTTTCAAAGTTTAGAAGAAGCTGTTGCAGCTCTTCAAGCCAAATTTAAGACCCAGGCTAACAACTCTGAGCAATTGAAACAGCAATTGGAAGAGCAAATAAATAATGTCCAGACACAGCTCCAAACAATTGTCAAAAGCATAAAATCACAAGAAGATTTTGATCTAGTGATTTCCACTCTAAAAGAACAGATTCAATCACTCCAAATACCTAATCTGGACCCTCTGAACAATGCCATAGCCGAGGTTAAAGAAAAAATTGAGACACTTGAAAATTTTATGAACAATTTGCCATCTTCTGATGCTTTGAGTGCAATAACTCGGAGTGTTGCCAACATCAAGCTGCAACTTGAAACATATGAAGATTTTGGAAAAATTCAAAGTTCCATAACCCATCTTGAAGGTACAATAGCAGCAGTGCAAAATGATTTGGCAAATGTACTAGAATCCCGCCTGCCCGGTATTGTAGATACCCTTGTTAGTGTCCAGCACCAAATCACAAAGCTTGAAAACCTCAACACTGAATCTGAACTATCTCATTTTCATCACTTGATTGATGATATCCAAACAAAACTTGAAATTTTACAACAATCCACACCCTCTCAGGCAGATATAGCCCTGCTCCAAAATGCTATGCAAAATGTGGCTGATGCATCTGAATTAAACAATGTGAAATTGGCACTTGAATTTTTGCAAAATACAGTATCAAATCTACCTACATCACAGGAACTTAAAAATATTAAGAGGGCAGTGAATAGGATATTGAAATCAGAAGATATCAAGAATATCCAGACAGAGATCAAACAACTCACTCAGACAGTGGCCACTCTACCAACTAATCAACATATTAATGAACTGCATGCCCTGTTTGAGGATATCAGAAGACAGGTCCATGATCTTACTGCTCAAAATTCAAAATTGGCAGTTGTTGAAAATTTGCAACAAATTGTAGCTAATATCAAGCAACAGCTAGGGACCATGGAATCCAATCAAGCAAATGCTCTGTCTGTTTTTGCCACCCAGCTTCAAGAGATTGTGCAACAATACAAGAAACTTGTTGTGGACATAAAAATCAAGCCAGGCCATGATGATGTTGTTAGGACCATCAATGAGCACCTTGAATCTGTAACAAGCAGATTGCTCACAGCAGAAAAAGAAATAACAGGCATAATCGAGAATCCAAAACATACAGTAATTCTTGAATTGTACAGCATCCCCAACAAAGAATATGATTCTCCATTTACACCAGGTGGCAAAATATATATGCTGTCCCCTGCACAATTTTATTACCAGTTTTTTGTTGGGGGCACATTGAGACCAATCAAGATCAAATATTGGCTTCAACCACAGGCACACCACTACCCCACCTTATCAATAACAAATGCTGATAACAAAGCAAAAATCACCAGTGTAGAATTAGAGGATTTTACAGATCCCAATACATTAGAAAAAGCCTATGCTGAAGATGATGGCTCTCTGGAATTTAAAATACAAATAGGGGACAAATTATATTTAGAAAATCCTGTAGTATCAGCTGCTGAACACCCCATAGTTGCAATATTCTTGTTTTCATATTATGTCTAGACAAATTATTGTTGATGAATTACACAGACAAGCCAGACATAATTTTAAGAGACTCCCAGTAGTCACAAAGGGCATAGATGATTTATGGCAGAGCGACTTGATTGAAATAGCAAGTGGACAGCTGAAAAACTTAGACAAAATCAACAAGGGCTACAAGTATCTACTCACTGTAATAGACACATTTTCAAAATTTGCCTGGGCTGTGCCACTCAAATCCAAGACTGGGGCATGTGTTACAGAAGCCATCAGAACAATCATCAATCAGAGTGGAAGATCACCGCGCTATTTGCAAACAGATAATGGCAAAGAATTTTATAATTCAGTGTTTCAACAATTTATTAAAAGCCAGTCAATAAAACATTACTCGAGTTACAGTGATCTCAAGGCCTCAATTGTAGAGAGATTCAACAAAACTCTAAAAAATCTTATGTATAAACAATTTACACTTCAAGGTAATTATAAATGGATTAATATTCTTCCAGAACTTCTACATAAATATAACAACTCGGTCCATTCTACAATCAACATGAAACCCTCTGAAGTAACTTCATCTGATGAGCAAAAATTGATCAGCACTGTTTATTATCCTAAATATCAGCCAACAACAAGAAAGGCCAAATACAAGATTGGTGATCAAGTAAGAATCAGCAAATATAAGCACTTATTCAAAAGAGGCTTTACAAGAAACTGGAGCACTGAATTATTTACAGTGGTTCAAATTAAACCTGGGACCCTTAACACATATATAATAAAAGACCACCGAGGAGAAATTCTCAAAGGCAGGTTCTATGAAGAAGAGCTCAGCAAAACTAAACAGCCCGACACATATCTCATAGAAAAAAATATCCGCAGAAAAGGCAACAAGTTATTTGTCAAATGGCTAGGACTCCCAGAACACAGCTGGATCGATGCAAACAAAATAATAATATGAACACCTGGGATGTTATAAAGAGGCTGCCAGAACCTGAACTGCAGATTAAGAGAAATGGCAACTTGCTGCCTGATAATATTAGATGTCTTATTGTTGGGCCATCAGCTTGTGGTAAAACTACACTTATGGTTGATAATTTTTTATTGGCACCCAACTGGTTAGACTGGAAAAACAGGCACTTGTATATCTTCTCTAAGAGCTTGGAACAATTAAAATATCAGCAGCTGATGAAGCTATATGATGGATTGGATATAGCCACTTTTGAACCAAATGTTAAGCTACTTCATGAATGTCTCGATAATTCTGTTGTTGTGTTTGATGACATTATACTGGATAATCAAAACAAGGTTAGAAATTTCTTTACACAGGGCCGGCACAAAAACATTGATTGCTTCTACCTGGCACAGACTTTTTCAAAAATACCGAAGCAGCTGATCCGAGACAACAGCAATTTTATATGTGTGTTTCATCAAGACCATACCAACCTCAAACACATACATGATGAATATGTAGGTAGGGACTTGAGCTACAATAATTTTTCTAAGTTTTGCAGCAGGTGCTGGAACCAGGACAGTTATGGGTTTGTCACAATTGATATGACAAGAACACCCAATAGTGGCAAATACAGAAATAAAATCAACAATTTTCTAGACATTGAAACATAAATAAATAACCATGAAAAGGCCAATTATTGATGATCTTAAATTAAGAGATTATCTTGTAAAAAGATTTAAGGGATGGAAATCAGAGAACCGAGGAATTTATGAAAAATACAAACAAACAGAACAGCCTGTAATAGATGCTATTAGTGAATTAGGTAAAAATATTAAAACTGTTACAGAGCAAAATCAAAATTTGATCACAGAGCTTGTACCTGTAGCTGCAAGAAACATATTAGATTATCCATTCACCCCAATTTCCAGTATTCATACACCTAGTCCTATTGCTCCTAGAAGAATTGAAGCTACTCAGGATCCTATTGAATTGGGTCTTCTTGCTCAAAAATATTTAACCACACCTAAAGACAACAAAGATGAGGTGTTTGGCTTATATGCTGACACAGAGCTTGATGGTAGCATCATACATAGAATTGGCAATTTCAGAGTAACATTTATGGGGGATGATCTGATTGTTTATTCAGAATCTCGTCTCGGAGAAAAAGGTGCTTTTGTTAAGTACCCCGGCACACCTGGATTGTGGAAACTGATGACTAGGAAAAGGCCTGGCAGCTATACAGATCAAGATTATGAATATTACAAAGAAATATTAATAAAATCAGATGCTCTATACCAGAACAATGATCCCACACAAAAAAGAGTCAAGTCTAGCAGTGGAGCAAAATACAATAATTTAATCAAACCCATATGGTCACAGATCAAGACTGGCAGTGGAATCAAACAATACAACACCCTGCCTAAAGAATTTGTGTGGGTTGATGATGTCAGGAAACTTGTAGATAGGTTATTGGTGATAGCTGGGGAGGAAAATGCAGGGAACCACAATTTTTACAATGAAAAGGTTGGAATTATGGACATGACAAGCACCAAATTGTCTAATTTTATAGTGAATGACACTAAGGGGATTGGATATCTCATAAAAATTATTAATACTCTACCACCTAAATTTTGGAATATTTCTGAGGGTCGGGGCTTGGTTAATGACATTATAAACAAGCTGCCATTTGAACTACACATTCCAGGCTATCAGTATTGTGGTCCAGGCACAAAATTGGACCATAGATTAAACAGAGGTGATCCTGGTGTTAATCCTTTAGACCATGACATAGCATACAACACACATTCTGATCTTGACAAAAGACATGTTGCAGACAAGAAATTAGAAGAGGCTGCATTTGGTAGATTTGTAAGCAAAGATGCATCTTTGAGTGAAAAAATAGCAGCATTGGGAACCACCATAGCTATGAGCACCAAACAAAAACTGGGGTGGGGGTTGTGAATATGTATATAATAAACCTACAATGAAGGCCAAGGGTGTTATGTATCAAATACCTTATGCAGGTCTCAAATCTCTTAAAACTATTGACAGTCTTTTAACCAAAAAGCAGCACTAGAAAAAAAAATTCTTGTCTTGCAAAGGGGCATGGTATGAAATTGTTGCTTAGTACCCCCCAATTAAAAAAATTACAGCAATCAAGAAAAAAATCACATGTAGGGGGATTCATATTTACCATCCCTGCCATCTTAGCAGCACTTGGGGCTGTTGGGAGCTTGGCTGGGGGATCAGCTGCCATAGCAAAAATAGTAATAGATGCCAAGAAAAATAAGGCAGAATTAGATGAATTGAAGCGCCATAACCTGGCCATGGAGAAACAAGGCAAAGGTGTTAAGAGAGCCATGAATAAGTTTAAAAAAACAAGAGCCGCTTACAAACCAAGATATTGAAGCTTTAATCAAGCCACTGGGCATCAAAAATTTTAGAGGTGTGTACATGTCTGATTCTCTGCCAGAGCAACCACTTAACAAAGAGTGTGGCATTGTTAATTTGGATAAGTACAAAAATCAGGGCACTCACTGGATTTGTTATCTTAAATATTTAAACAATGAGGCATTTGTGTTTGATTCATTTGGAGGTGTTCCACCTGAAAATTTAATAAAATATCTAAAATCACCTAATCTTTATTACAATAATGCCCGTGTTCAAAACTTTAAAGATGTTAATTGTGGACATTTGTGTTTATCTGTTCTTAGATATATGTCTCAAATAAATAAACCATCAATTGAAAATTTTCAGAAAGCCTTGTGGTATTTAAAACATCATGGGGGTATTCCATCTCACCAGCCAAAATTCAATATTGAAACTCAAATTACATGATGATATAGTGTATCCCAAAACAATAGCTCTCAGAGCATTTTACGGCATGTACTTGATCCCTAATATTACACACCACAACAACAAAATTGCAGTAGGGAATCAAAAAATTGTCATCACTCCAGGGAAATATAATCTGTCCACTCTAAATGCTCAATTACCCAGAGGTATAGTATTAACTCAAAATTCTGTCACTCACAGAGTAGAGATTGTATCTGCTACAGAAACAGTGGATCTGGGTACTATAGGAGAGCTGTTAGGCTTTGAGAACAACACAAAACTTGAAGCGGCCATCAAACACACTGCTATTAATATACCTAAATTCTTAGCCATAGAGACTCTGAATATTCACTGTAATGTGGCTGAGGGTATGATCACCAAATCAAATGGCATAGGCACTCACAAACAAACTGGCATCATTGCAACATTCAAACCTAATTCTGAATTTATGGAGCCAATCATCTACACTCCATCCCCAACATTATATTTTCCTGTGTGCCATAATAGAATAGATTATATTGAATTGATGGTCACTAATGAAAAAGAAGAATTAGTTGATTTTGCTGGAGCCAAAACAACTGCAATCATAGAGATTAATATTTAAATAAAAATACATACAAGAAAAAAATGGTAAATATTGAGAGTTATGAGCTACAATCATTCCCTCCAAACAGGAGGACATTTGCAAATTTAAATCAAGCCAACACAGAAATTGAGGTTGATTTTGATGTAGGGGATGGCTTTATACACCCTCACAGAGCAGACCTATATATTAAATTTGATGTTGTAAAACTCGATGGTACAGATTATACGGCTAACTCAAATATAAGATTGGTAGACAATTTTGTGCCGCATCTGTTCTCTGAAATTGAGATCAGAAAACATGGTGTTGTTATAAACAGAGTAGATTACCCTGGTATTACCTCTACATCTTTGGCCACACTAAAATTATCTAAAACTGAGGCCTCATACTACAAAATAGGTGGATTTGAAGCTGGTGATAAAATAATATCTAAGAGTCACACAGTATTGTTTCCTATGCGCCTATTGCCAGGATTCTTCTCAGATTACAAAGAAATTATGTGGAAGGGTGGTTTAAGAATTACATTTAGAAGAGCTGCCAATGATAATAATGCTTTGATGAGGTATAGTTCATTAAACTCTACTGGGGCAGCTCTGCCTAATACCCTACCTGATGAAGGCAAATGCCTTATTCAGACTATGGAGCTAAGAATTCCAGTAGTTGAATATGAAGCTAGTTATGCTCTTAAATACAAAGCAGATATCCTAAAAAATCCACAGGTGCCTTTACAATTTTATACATATCAATGTGTGCAAAAGCCTGCCACTGGTAGCTATTATGAATTTGATGCTACAAACTCATTCTCCAGTATACAATATGACATGCCAGATTTTGTGGTGGTACTGTTTCAAACTGGAAGACACAATAATCAAGAAAAAAATTCAAGTAAGTTTGATGACTGCAACATCAAGAACATATATCTTAAAAATGGCAGAAATGAGGTATTTCCTAGAGAAAATTATAATTTAGACATTTCCAAGGATGATTTCCTTAAATTATATGAAGCATTTACAGCATACAAAAGGGTCACTACTGGCAATACTGACATGTATTACACACCAGATGAATTCAAAGCACAGAGGCCCATGTTTGTAATCAACACTTCAAAAAGGAAACAAGTTGTGGTTAATGACAGGACAAACATTAAAATTATCTGTGAATTCCATGAGGCATTACCTGATGACACCATATGTAGTGTTATTCTCATAGGGGAAAAATCTTATCTTTATGATGTAAGAAATGAGAGAGTCACGGAACAATTCTAGAAGAAATATATTATCTTAATACTAGATATGCAAGTTGAGGCTGGGGTCCAATTAAACTTAAACCAGAAGTAAATATGTATGGGTGGGTATGGGTTTTAGCTTAATTTTAAGTGTGGCCAAAAAAAATATCAAGAGAGCCATATTTTTAACAAGTTTATAGACAACAATCTGACAGAAGTGCCTTTTGTAAGTGTGGACAAATCAATCTGAGGGGGCTCATCATTTCACAGGAACTTCCCAAGGGCATTTTTACAAAAATCTTGGATTAGACAGGGTGCTACACTTGAGCAAAAAGCTCATATGGGCATGTTGAGCTTGTTTTAAGTGTGGCCAATTCTGCCAGAGGGGGGCTCATCATTTATCGAGCTGGTTGTATCATCAATTACACTACTCGAAGATTATTTTTTTTTCACGATGTGTGTTATTTATATATCAAGTTTTTTTTTACACGTATATATTATTATTATTTTTTTTTTTAACAGAGGAAGAAAGTCCGTGCTTCGGAAAACGCGATGATGTGCGTAATGATATCTTCCGTCTCCTGCTTAGACTTGCACCAATTATCTGTGTACCGTCTTCTCCCCTGCCTCGCCTCGTGCAGTTCGTCCATTCTCTTGTTTAATTTTTCCCCTGCAGCCGAAAGAAGTGTGTCGAGATCACCGCACCTCAGGCCGCTGATCTCCCGAAGACGGTCCTTGACGGCCATTTCACACGGAATTCGAAATGCTGGCGTCGTTCTTGCTATGATCAAAAGTTTTCCTATATCTCCGTTTACTACCTTTTTGAATATTTTAGATAGTAGCTCGGGTGGCAAGTTGGTTATACGAGACATGTTGTTTTTTTTTTACTGCATGTTATTTATACACCCCACCCAAATTTTTGTTTCGCGTTCATGGTGATGGTGGTGCCCAGTGCTGCAACTCTTTCACCCAACGAAGCGTCTCTGCTGACGAACCTTTCGAAAGCTGCGTGCTCTAACTTTCTGTCTGCTTCGTGACGTGCATCCAGATCCGTCTGCGTGGTGTTGTAGGCGATGTCGTGATCTTTGCATGCCGCGTCCAACGGATTCACACCCTTGTCTCCTCTCTCCAATCTTTTCTCGAGTTTGGTACCCGGTCCGCAGTACTGGTAGCCAGGTAAATGCATCTCGAAAGGTAACTTGTTGATGATGTCGTTCACGAGTCCCTTTCCTTCGGCCACGTTCCAGAATCTCGGAGGCAGCGTGTTGATGATTTTGATCAGGTAACCTATGCCCTTGTCGTCGTTCACGATGAAGTTGGAAAGTTTGGCGCTGATCATGTCCACGATGCCAACCTTCTCGTTGTAGAAATTACGATTGCCTGCATTCTCTTCGCCGGCTATCACCAACAATCGGTCCACGAGCTTCCTAACGTCGTCCACCCAAACGAATTCTTTGGGTAACGTGTTGTAGCGTTTGACGCCGCTGCCTGTTTTGACCTGGTTCCAAATCGGTTTGATGAGATTCCTGTACTTCTCGCCGCTGCTCGATTTCACCCTATTCTGCGAGGCATCGTTGTTTTGGTACAAGGCATCCGTCATGATCAAAATTTCCTTGTAACTCTGGTAATCTTCGTCGGTGTAATCTTTCGGCTGCTTTTTGGCAACGAGTTCCCACAGTCCCACCGTACCCGGATACCTGGTCCAACTATCCTTGTCGCCTAAATTGACTTTAATGTCGTTGCCTTCGAAGGTCACCTTCGATTTCCCAATCTTCCAAACCACACCGCCGCCTTCGTTGGTTTCCATGCTGGGATACAATCCGAACACTTCATCCTTGTCGAACTTCCCCGTGCTCAGGTAGTCTCGTGCCAAAGGTCCCAACTCGATCTTATCCGAAGACGACGACGTGCTGCCTATGGCTCGACGTCGTGCCGGTACGTCCTTCAGTTCGAACGGCGTCGAAGGAATGCTCGAAATGGGCGTGGGTACGGCGTAACTTTTAGCTGCGAGCGGTACGAGTTCGTTGATCAAATTTTTATTTTGTTCCGTGACGCTTTTAATTTCTTTACCTAGACCGCTGATGGCGTCGATCACGGGTTGATCTTGACGTTTCTTCTCTTCGTAGGATCCGCGATTCTCGGATTTCCAACCTTTGAATCGCTTCACGAGGTATTTTCGCAAGTTGAGATTTTCGTCTTCTTGAAATTGACGTTTTGACATTTTGCTATATACGTTGAAACGTTTTTGAAACGTCGAATTCTCAGCCTATACGTTCGGTTCTCGTAGTTTTCTGCTGTCACCCTCTTGAGACTATCCACTTTTTCTAACACTCACTTTTTGTTGTAATGGTTATTTTATATATGCTTGTCAGACGTTTGAAAAAAAAGAACGTTTTTTTCAAATTTTATTTTTTAGATTCTCGATTTTGATTTTTTTCGGATTTTTTTCTTCTTGTTGCAAATCTGAAATCGTCCTCTTTTTAGCTTTTGAGACGTCTAGATAAACGTTTATTTTATTCCTATATTTTCCATGGTTTGCTTTTCGAGTCATGTCGATGGTCACGAATCCGAAATCGTCACTGTTCCAACAGTGGGAGCAGAATTTAGAAAATAGATTGTAATTTATGTCAGCCCCTACGTAATCATCGTGTGCGTGTTTTAAATTGGTGTGGTCTTGTCGAAACAAACATATGAAATTAGCGTTGTCGCGTAGCAGTTGTTTCGGAACCTTGGAAAAAGTTTGTGCCAGGTAGAAACAATCCAATCCTTTGTGACGTCCTCGAGTGAAAAAATTACGAATCTCGTTTTGATTTTCCAAGATCATGTCGTCGAACACCACAACGGAATTCTCGAGACAATCGTCCAGTGGAATGATTTCAGTTGCGAAAGTTGCAATGCCCAGTCCCTCGTACAGTTTCATAAGTTGCTGGTATTTCGCTTGTTCGAGACTTTTCGAAAATACGTAGAGGTGTCTGTTTTCCCAGTCTAACCAATTGGGTGAGAGGATAAAATTATCAATGAGCAGTGTCGTCTTTCCGCACCCCGAAGGTCCTACGATCAGACATCGTATGCTGTCGGGGAGCAATTCGCCGTTCCTTTTCTTCGTTTGATTTTCCGAATCAGGTAGACGTTTCACGACATTCCACGCACTCATAGAATCACTTCGTTCGAATCGATCCAACTTGTGTCCGGAAGTCCCAGCCATTTCACCAAAAGTTTGTCGCCTCTCTTGCGCAAAACTTTTTCGATGAGGTACGTGTCGGGGTATTTAGTTTTAGAGAGTTCCTCCTCGTAGAAGCGCCCCAATAAAATTTCACCGCCACTGTCCTTTATTATATACGTGTGACGGTTCCCGGGTAGAACTCGAACCACGGTAAAAAGTTCCGTGCTCCAGTTTCGTGTGAAACCCCTGTCGAACGTTCGCTTCAATTTACTGACCCTCACCTGGTCACCAATTTTGTATTTAGCTTTCTTTGTCGTGGGCGTGTACTTTGGACAGTAAACGCTGGAAATTAAACGTTGCTTGTCGGACTTGGTAACGTCAGCTGGCTTCATGCCTATCGTTCTGTGCACCGTGTGATTATAGTCGTTAACGAGTTCCGGAAGAATGGCGACCCACTTGTAGCTTCCCTGAAGCGTGAAGCGTGACCACATGCGCGATTTCAGAGTGCGATTGAATCTTTCCACGATGCTGGCCTTGACGTCACTGAAGGTCGAGTAATGTTGAATCTTGTGTTTCCGAATAAACTTTTGGAATACGGCATTGTAAAATTCCTTCCCCTTGTCCGTGTGCAGAAACCGAGGTCGTCTGCCGCCGCTTTTGCGAAAAATTGTCTTGAATGCTTCCGTGATGCATGTTCCCGTTCTCGCCTTCAAAGGTAGAGCCCATGCGAATTTCGAAAATGTGTCTATGACGGTGAGGAGGTACTTGTTGCCCTTGTTCAATTTATGTACGTTTTTTAACTTGCCGCTACTCATCTCCACGAGGTCGCTTTCCCAGAGGTCGTCGATGCCCTTGGTTACCACCGCCAAACGTTCGTAGTTGCGGCGTGCAGGTTTATGCAATTCTTCGACGATGGCTTGCCTAGACATTTTTTTTTTTAGAGAGTAGATAAAAAATGTGCATCTGAAAACAACTCTGATTTCTTGACCAAACGACCACAAAAAGTTGAAAAACTCATTTTCTCTCCCTGTTCCGTGCCTCATTTAGTGCGCTGACGATATTTCACGGGCGCAAAAAGGCAGTGATGAGTGAAAGATGAGCTCTCATCCTCTCATCCTTCTCATCCTCTCATTCTCTCATTCTCTTATTCTCTCATTCTCTCATCCTCTCATCCTCTTACCCTCTCATCCTCTCATCTTCTCATTCTCTCATCTTCTTATCCTCTTATTTTTTTATTCTCTCATTCTCTTATTTTCTCATCCTTTCATCCTCTTATTCTCTCTATCTTCAGAATATTGTCGTCAACATTAGAGATGAAGTTGGAGTGCTGGAATCAACGGGCCAAATGTTTATATATATCGTGATCTTCGTAAACCTCTCTCTTGGGGGGACGATGTGGCATATACACACGCGCGCGCTCTCAGCTTAATTAATCTGCATGCATGCTTAATGTTTGATTTTTTTGTTTCTAGTTCGACATGAGATACACACAATTTTATTTTTTGAAGTACAGTTAATATTACCTAGGTTAATCTGTGACATACAACTAGCGATCGGCACGACCACCTGATGACACACAGACACAGAGAGAGTGAACAAATTTAAAATGTGATCTATCGTGAATTAAACTAAGCTCCCTCACCCACCCACATATAACCTTACAGGTAACTCAAAAGCAGAAATTGGTCATAGCGTGACAGGTCGATCTATCGTGAACTAAACTAACCTCCCCCACTCATACATACACACTATGTCTTACAATAAGTAAGGCTGCTATATCACATGTAAGGGCTGACGGTTGCCAACACACACAAGATCTATTGCAAATTTTATTAACCTACGACATAAGCCATGGACACACACACACACCAAGCCTTCCAAATAGGCTATAAGCAACTCACCTCTTGCAATTGTATAACGGGGGAAAATTAACCTACAGCTAGCAACACTGTTTGAGCTGCTTTCGACGAGTAGTGTTACCAAACTTACTTTTTGCAAATAGGCTCTACAGCTAGAGGCTTGAAACATATACCCTACCAGAGTATGCCAACTTACCTCATGTAAAAATATTACCTAGTACGGGTTAAGCTGTGACATACAACTAGCGAACGATACGACCACCTGACACACAGACAGAGAGAGTGTGATACAGCTTATACGCAGTTTTTCCTACACACGTACTGGGTTTAAAAGGTAACTTGCAACAACTATTTCACTCACCTCCTATCATATAATAAAATTACCACAGGTTTTTGATACTTGCTGCCAGAACATGGTGGTTTTAGACTGGAAATTCAGCCCGATTATTCTATTTGTGCAAGAGAAAAAATGATGATGCCTGCATTTGGAATATATAATTCTTCTTACGGTATTTTGCGTGCCCCCAGTAACCTTGTTTTCGATTCACGGAAGCTATGACGTGTATTTCCTGTTTCGCGAACATACGAGAACCTTTCACAATGTCGCATCAGATAATATATTGCAAGAGCGAGTTGGTTGTGTATATAAATCTAGTCTTGGGGAATAGACATGAATATAATGTCAAAATTATTGCATAACTTAAAAAGAACATTTATTGCACTGCGCTTTCTAGCAAAGGTAAATGTGGAATGCCCCGGCCCCTCAGAGATTCGAATACTGTTAGTTAAACAGCAAGTATTGTCATATGGACTGACGATTATTATTTTTTTAAAAAAACAGACCTCGTAGTAAGTTATAACCTGAGCTGTCTTGCAAGTCTCTCGAGTTTGATATCTGGTGAAGGAATATGATGCCACTATAAACTGTACACAAGATATACCCAGTCCCTGGCATGAGATGGACGAGGACCTATACAGTTGTACAATGGTTGTTCTCTTTATTAAAGCATAGCGCTTATTTACATGTCAGCGCAACATGCATGCAAAGAAGGGAGGGAGACTATAACGGATAATTCTTATTTCGATTTCAATATTTTTGCTAGTCACGCTATCTAGACGAACACTGGAAGATGGGCAAAAGCGAGGGAAAGAGAGAAATGTTATTTTTTGCCCCTCTGCCTGTGTGTGATATACTAGTTTTACATGCATACGGCTGTATCGTGAAGCGAGGCCGAAAATAATTTTTGAAAGCAGTCTCGAGCATCTTCGCGTTCAGCCAACAAGAGAAATAAAATATTACACATGGGTGTGGGGCGCAACAGCCACAGTACGGTAATGTGCATGGATGTTAAAACTTTTGGGTTTTTCTGAATAGACATACATATCAGTTTTGCAGTCTCCAGATGGGACCGGAGCTTATTCTTTATTTGGACAAGGGGGTTCAGATCAACTATAATTTTTGTTCACATCAAAATGAAACAAAGAATTTTACTCCACTGCTTACTTATTCAATATTTTTATTATTGTAAAGAATGGGGGCGGTGTGTCTTATTGTATATAGTCTTCCAACAACCACCTCGGGGGGGGGGGGGGGGCGTAAATTTATGTTTCTGCATGTATGCAAAAAATATAGTTAACTTCAGTTGTGAAGTTTGTTTTGCTGTTGTGATTAAATACTAAACCAAAATCTCACTACATAATTTTGAATTATATTTGTTAAAATCGATCTATATTATATCATCGCTATAGGTGGTCCATGTTATGCGCAGGAGAATTTTTAAAAAATGTCTTGTTTCTCGAACCTGTGGCCTGTAGACTTGCTTTGTTGGCAAACAGAAACAGAAAAATGACACCATGTTATTCTATACTGATATACTGATAGTCAACAATTATGTCAAAAAGCAATAATGGGGGGGACTTGTCTGTGTTGGGTCTTATTAACAACTTCACAGCTGTACCTGCACAACTCATCGACAACAAATCAACAATGTTAGGAAATGTGTGCATGGCCCCGAGAATACAATTTAAAATCACTGATGTGATATGAACCCCCTTCACTTGTGTGTATTTGAATATGCGAACATGAGGCATTTTGAATAATCGAGGCGGACAATCACAAAAACAGCTTGCAACGGTATGGAGAGTTCAAACTTCAGACGATTTTTGTTAATCTACGAAAAGCCAAGGGGCGAACGGAGATTACTACGAAAATTGTAACGCGAGGCTATTTTGGCTAATGGCAACGATGAGGATGAATAATGGTTGTTTTGATGAAATTGAAAAGGTGGGGCACGTCTGCTTCGAAGTGCATTACACCAACAACTACAATTGTCCCTCTTCCCCACACGAGGCGATTAACAGAGGTGTATTTTTGCCGGTCTACGACTCTGAGGGCTCAAGTTACAATGTTTACCTATAGCTGTACATATTTAAAAATGACCTGAGCAATTAAATGTTACAATACCGATCCTGATTTTTGTCGGATGACGTGGGTTGCAATCCCACCCCCGATGGCGTATAGACTTAAATGTTTCCATAACATGAAATACTGTTAATGGAAATCTGTTGTTTCTAATGTAAAAATCATATAACAAGAAAAAGAAGAAAATAAATGTTGCGAGCAAATACGGAGCCTCAACCCAAACACATAAATAATCAGACAAGATGTCAACGGTGCGTTCATAACTAACAAGTGATTATTCAAAAATTGAAATGGTGCAGGGGGAAACAACCAACTAACTAACTAGGCTTCTTAAACCCGAGGACAGCAAATACAAGCCTATCCTGATCTGAGAAAAATCTCTATCTATTTTTTTTTTCATCCCAACCGATTTTTTTAGGTCTATTCAACCCCTCATGGTACACGAGCTCCCACTGCCCTGATGGTGGAGGAAGCGAATCTATTTGGACATGAAAGAGCATTATGTGTGGGAGACTATAATTTATACATGTGGTTGCTTGGATGCTTACAGAGGATGCCATAGCTCGTGCGATTGAGGCATTTTATTAAGCACATATTTTGATGAGTGTAAAGAATTAAATAAGTCACAAGGGGCTGAGGCATGGTTCGAATTTCTCGATCTAGGTATGGATGCAGACAGACACGAAGTTTTGTGTGTGGACACAAATGATAATGGAAAAATGCCGTTCACCCCGATAGCATAGTGGTAATGTTGTTCTTGCCTCGTTTCCATCGACAACATAGTGGTTACACTGTCCAATATTAAGAAGTTCTCAAAATTATTCAATCACTCTCTCTCTTTTTTTTATCATCTCGGTAACCAAAAAAAAAGGTTTTCTCAAATGTTTAGACGACTACGAAAACGTTGAAATGTAAAATATTGTTGCATTGTAATCAAAAAAGAATTTGTTGAATATGCCTAACCTAAAATAAAATTCAAGAATTAATAGAGTTAAACATTTGCCACTCTGAAATGGCGACGGCTATCATAACATCATTTTCAGTAGGATAATAATAACAATATTATATATATTAAGGATTAGGCCCGAGGGATTCTTATTCACTACACTCGTTTCTAACCTGTCCACACTGGAAACCGAAAACACAAGTACGAGACACTAACTTGGGAGAGGACATGCAAAAACTCTGCGGGGGCTCATCTTAAAAACTTCAGTAGATGTTTGTCATGGAACTCCCTCCTTAAATTCGATTCGAAAGGCACAAATATTCCGGTTCTTGAATAAGAAGCGCGTATGCCTTCGGAAAGAGAGAAGAAGAAATAAATAAATCAACTCATGCATATTCTTCATGTACGTACGCTTGGTGACAAGAAACAGTATTTTTTTTTCTCTTCAAGAAATTGTTTTCAACTTTTTGCTAGGTGACCCAACAGGAGTGGACGAAATAGCTTATTCATTCAAACTGGAAGCTTGCTTTTTTTCAACAATGGAAAACACATTATTTCCAGTGAAATATCGACTCAACTACCTAGAATGGCTACCACGGGCTTGGTGACTGAATACTAAAAAACTATCGAGCGACTTACTTCACAGCAGTGTCACTTAGTTTCAACAAGAACAGTTCAAGGCTTCCCGGGTGTCCTGCAAGGTTCGGCATTTATTTTTTTTAATAGCAAGCAGATGAACTGGCCTTACAATATGAAGACCCCTCTCACTGTGTCGGTTGCAGTTATTTTCTGGTAATTATGTCTTGCCGATGGCGTTGTCGCTTTGTAATCATACTTGGGAGTTATTTTTTTTATTTTGCCTTTCGCGACATGTTCGACTAATCGTGACAATACGTTTCAACCTTTCTGCATAAACGTTGAAACGTTTCAACGATAAGAATCCCTCGGGCCTAATCCTTAATATATATAATATTGTTATTATTATCCTACTGAAAATGATGTTATGATAGCCGTCGCCATTTCAGAGTGGCAAATGTTTAACTCTATTAATTCTTGAATTTTATTTTAGGTTAGGCATATTCAACAAATTCTTTTTTGATTACAATGCAACAATATTTTATTTATTTATTTATTTATTTACGACTTTGTTTACATGGCGAAGTTAAGGCATTAATGCCTTCTCTTCCACTTAACCATTAATTACAGGGATCATTTTTTTTCTTTGCAGTAAATTGTATACAATTAAAAAATTAAAAAAGATAAATGAAAATTAAAATAATAAAAGAAAAGTAAAGTAGTGAAAGTAAAATGAAACTAAAAATGAAAGCAATACAGTTTGAATACGAGCAGTCAAGCCCTGGATTAACCATTAATTACGTACATTGCTCATTATTTTTACTAACACAATGAAAAAAAGTACCTTAGAAGAAATTACAAATAAAAGCAATACAGTTTCTACATGCACACACACACACACACAAACACACATTCACACACAAGTACCTACATAGAAAGCATATTTCGTGGGCTAAATGTATAACGTATTTCTTTCTGGGAATTTAATCTAGGTCCAATTGTTTAGCATGTATAATTTTAATTGTCTTTTGAATGTTACAATTGAGGAGGAGGCTTGGATTTCGGGGGGCAATCTGTTCCAGTGTCCTGCAGAGGTAACGGTAAACGAATTGGCGTAGAAGTTAGATCTGTGGATAGGGATGGATAACAGAGATTTTTCACGTGATCTGGTGTTGCGGGAGTGAAAGTCCGAAAGATATTGAAACCGCCCGGAAAGGTATTTTGGATCTTTTATTTCTAGGGCTTTGTACAGTAGGACAAGGTTGTGGTAAATCCGTTTATCACTTAATTTCAGCCACTCGACCTTCGCATAATACGGTGTCAAATGTTCTGAATATTTTATGTCGAAAACGAAGCGGACACAGGCGTTCTGGATTCGCTGAAGGCGTTTAGCTTGCTCACAATTTACGTCCGAGTAAACAGTGTCACAGTAATCAATAATAGGGAAAACAAGAGATTGAACAAGTTTGGTTTTTATACGTTCGGGGAGGAAGTTTTTAAGCCGGTAAAGAGAGTGTAGTGCACCGAAAGCTCTTTTACACACGGAGTTTACGTGTTCTCTCCAGGTAAGATTATTGTTTAGTGTAATTCCCAGATTTTTAACCGTGGTAGAGAGAGGCAAGTGTTTATCGTTGACCGTAATATTAGGGAGATTTAATTCGTCAATTCTGTTCAGAATCTTTGGGGAGCCTACGAGCATACACTGGGTTTTGGTCGGGTTGACGTGCAAGCCGTGGTCTACAGACCACTTGTTGATTTTTTTCAGGTCGTTGTTTATACGTTCGGTTGCATTCAATATTTCTTGAGGAGGGAAAGAAAAGTATAATTGAAAGTCGTCGGCATAGATGTGATACCTACAGTGATTAAGCACCGACGGGAGGTCGTTAATATACAGTGTAAACAGGAGGGGGCCCAGTACGGTGCCTTGAGGGACGCCACAGGGGATGCTTTTCCAGGATGATCTTCGATGTGGGTCGACGACACATTGTTGACGTCCAGACAGGTAGGAACGGAACCAGTTAACCGTAGAGTTCGAGAAGCTGAATAGGGATGATAGTTTTGTGAGTAAAATTTCGTGATCAATGGTTTGGAAAGCTTTGGTAAAATCGAGAAGAACAAGGATTGTAAGTTGTCGATTGTCCATGGCTAACCTAATGTCGTCGGTTACGTTGACGAGAGCCGTGCATGTGCTGTGGTTGCTACGGAACCCGGATTGAAAGTGGTTTATTAGGTTATTTCGTGCTAGGAAGTCACGGGTTTGACCACTAATAAGATGTTCTAGAGCCTTAGACAGAGCTGGGAGGATGCTGATTGGTCTAAAATTGTTTAAATTGATTTCGTTGCTTGTTTTAGGTATAGGGCGTACCTGGGCGAGTTTCCAAAGCGACGGAAATGTGTCAGAAAGCAAGGAGAAATTGAATATGTCCGCGATGGGAATAAGGACATGGTGGAGGATTTTTTTGATCATGAGAATGGAAACTTCATCTACTCCTACGGCCGACGATTTTATCTTAAGTAAAGATTTTCTAACGTCTTCCGGTGAAATCCAGGAAAAGCAAAATTTTGAAGCGTTTGTGGAGTGCGTTGCGATGTTCCGAATAGTTTCAATTTTAACATTATTTTCAATAGTCGGGAGGTCACAAAAATGATTATTCAGTACATCTGGTGCAAACTTAGGAATGTAGTCGTCCTTTTTCTGTTTCCCAACACCTAGAATTTTCAACTTTTTCCATAGAACGTCCGGTTTATTTTGGTGGTTGAGCAATTCGTATGCGAATCGGCGCTTGGCTTTTCTTACCTCCTGATTGCAGCGGTTCCTCAGGGTTCTATAATTTTCGAAGCTGCATGTGCTAGAGTCACCTTTTTTTACGTCATTTCTGTATTTGGTGTAAGCTCTATCTCTCATGACCATAAGTCGACGTACGTCGTCCGTCAGCCAGGGGGCGGGGGGACGTGAGACCCGTTTCTTTCTGACGGGAGCATGTTTATTGAACAGCTCAAGAATAAATGTATTTAACAGGTGAACTTGCTCGTCCACTGTTGGTAACGTGCTAATTACGTGCCACGGAACGAGTGCAGCGTCTTCGTTCAAGCGGGTTTCGTCAACGTTCTTTATGTCCCTGTAAGATACTTGTTTAGGCTTAAATTTTGGAACGCGGATGTTATATGATACGTGAATTAAATCATGATAGGAAATCCCAGGTACCGGAATTTGGCCATGGCTCGTTACGCGATTTTCGTCCGAGACCAGAATGACGTCAAGCCAGGAGTCTGAAGTGGCCGTGTGGTGGGTTGGGTTTAGGTGACAGATTGTAAGATTTAAGGCCGAGAACGTATCGCGGAATTGCATAGCCTCCTCTTTGGTGGTACACAGGTCGACATTCATGTCTCCCAAAACAATTGCGTGAGAATATTTTGGTAGAAATGTTGCGATATCGTTTTCGAAGTTTTCGAGGCAAGTGGTAGGTGGTCGATAGACTACGGCAAGGAGGAGTTTCTGTCGACAGACGGTAGTTTCCATAATTATATATTCGGAAGATCGGTCGTAGTCGCCGGGTGATTCCGAAAGGATTTTGGCAGGAATATCTTCGCGTAGATAAATTGCCACTCCCCCGCCCCTCTTCCCGATCCTGTCTCTTCTGAACAGACGAAAACCTGGAAGGTGCACCAGTTCACTCGAAAGGCTTTCCTTCAGCCACGTTTCCGACACGAGCAGAGCATGCACGTGTTTGTTTATTTGGGCAATATTTTGGACTTCAAGGAGATGCGCGAGAATGCTTTGTGCATTGACGTGGATGACGTTGAGACTGCCCGAGGGGAGGTTCAACTGCGGTCCAGGAGGTGGGTCGCCCATTTGTGACACCGGGATTGGGGAGCGAAGGTCGTTGTCGCTTGCTGGGGAAATGCAGATATTTCTTAATTGACTGAAAAAAGCAGACGTCGGTGTTGCCGGGAGGTTGCCGGCGGGCAAACAGTTTGAGGGGTTGGGAAGCGAGTTTACGGTCTGCCGCTGGAAGGGGGTTCTGGCAAATGAAGAGGAGGGGGGCAGGTTTTCAAGTTTTACAGAAGCACCGGGTGGGGGCGTTGCCAGATTTACATCCACCAGAATATCAGTTTGAGCCATAGGGAATGAGAAGATAATAAATAAATAAAATTAACATTTGTCGCTACGTCTACCGAACACAAATTATTGGAAATTGGAGATTCACTTACCAAGCCAGCAGAAGTGATGTATTTAGAACCTGCAGGGCACCGAAAACTGGATTCTATATACTTACGCACACATACGCACACACAAACACAAACACAAACAGACACGAGCATAACGGTTAACGTAGTAACATAAATACCAATTACTAACATAATGTAGTCACAAACACTAATACACAAAAATAACTGAGTTTACGCAATAACGTGGCGGAATTTGATGCGCCCTCAGTAGGCAAAAATAGACGTTCTGAGTGGCTGCTTATTCCCTGCACGTCCTCTTTTTCCCCTCGCGTTCACTGCACTTTGTGTAGTTCCTCCAGCGTGGTGACGGAGATCTTCCGATTGTTCTTTAGTATGACAATTCTGCCATCCTGAGTCCACACGTTCCTGGGGCCATGCTGCTCCTTGGCCTTCTGCAGCACTTGCTGCCTGGCTGCAGTCAGGGATTCGGTGATGAGAACTCTCGTTCCCTTCAGCGCCTTCTTGTTCTTCCAGATGGCGTCCCTGGTTCGGTAGCTGCAAAGCCGAAAGATGATGGGCCTCTTCCCAGTTTTGACCGCATCCGCCGCTGTTCTCCTCCGGGGGCCGATGCGGTGAGAGCGCTCGATGTGGTCCAGGGTTACGTGCTGCAGGTGGAGGTGTTTGTGTATCGTCTGGAGGACAAGCTCGTCCGTGTCCTCGTTGGCCGTCTCAGGAATGCCGTGTAACAGCAGGCAGTTCCTCCTGGAATACATTTCCATGTCGTCGATCAATGTCAAGTTTCTTTCTGTGGATTTCTGGAGATCCTGGATGTCCAGCCTGACAGACTTCAGCGTGTCCACCGCCTCCCGTTAAAATTCTAGGAAGGCCGCGCTGAGATCCTGCAACGCCGCCTGGAATTCCTTCTCCTTGCTTTCAGCAGGTGGTTGCTGACCGGCGACGTCCCGAAGTTGGCTCTCGAAGACCCGAAGCCTCTCCTCCACGCTTTCCACGCGGCTGGCAACTACGGTGATCGAAGCTTTAGGCATAATTATGCGATTTAGTAAGATTCCTTAGCTGTTAGATCACCACCGAGGTGCTGGAAGTGATGCTTTCCTATGCTGACACTAGTTTGTTCTGGTAGTAATGTATGAGTAATGTATGTGCCAGCGAGACTGGGGGGGAAATCGGGAGCTCTTGCTACACGTCCGCTACTCGTCCGCCATTTTCTCTCATTTACATTTCAACGTTTTCGTAGTCGTCTAAACATTTGAGAAAACCTTTTTTTTTGGTTACCGAGATGATAAAAAAAAAGAGAGAGAGTGATTGAATAATTTTGAGAACTTCTTAATATTGGACAGTGTAACCACTATGTTGTCGATGGAAACGAGGCAAGAACAACATTACCACTATGCTATCGGGGTGAACGGCATTTTTCCATTATCATTTGTGTCCACACACAAAACTTCGTGTCTGTCTGCATCCATACCTAGATCGAGAAATTCGAACCATGCCTCAGCCCCTTGTGACTTATTTAATTCTTTACACTCATCAAAATATGTGCTTAATAAAATGCCTCAATCGCACGAGCTATGGCATCCTCTGTAAGCATCCAAGCAACCACATGTATAAATTATAGTCTCCCACACATAATGCTCTTTCATGTCCAAATAGATTCGCTTCCTCCACCATCAGGGCAGTGGGAGCTCGTGTACCATGAGGGGTTGAATAGACCTAAAAAAATCGGTTGGGATGAAAAAAAAAATAGATAGAGATTTTTCTCAGATCAGGATAGGCTTGTATTTGCTGTCCTCGGGTTTAAGAAGCCTAGTTAGTTAGTTGGTTGTTTCCCCCTGCACCATTTCAATTTTTGAATAATCACTTGTTAGTTATGAACGCACCGTTGACATCTTGTCTGATTATTTATGTGTTTGGGTTGAGGCTCCGTATTTGCTCGCAACATTTATTTTCTTCTTTTTCTTGTTATATGATTTTTACATTAGAAACAACAGATTTCCATTAACAGTATTTCATGTTATGGAAACATTTAAGTCTATACGCCATCGGGGGTGGGATTGCAACCCACGTCATCCGACAAAAATCAGGATCGGTATTGTAACATTTAATTGCTCAGGTCATTTTTAAATATGTACAGCTATAGGTAAACATTGTAACTTGAGCCCTCAGAGTCGTAGACCGGCAAAAATACACCTCTGTTAATCGCCTCGTGTGGGGAAGAGGGACAATTGTAGTTGTTGGTGTAATGCACTTCGAAGCAGACGTGCCCCACCTTTTCAATTTCATCAAAACAACCATTATTCATCCTCATCGCTGCCATTAGCCAAAATAGCCTCGCGTTACAATTTTCGTAGTAATCTCCGTTCGCCCCTTGGCTTTTCGTAGATTAACAAAAATCGTCTGAAGTTTGAACTCTCCATACCGTTGCAAGCTGTTTTTGTGATTGTCCGCCTCGATTATTCAAAATGCCTCATGTTCGCATATTCAAATACACACAAGTGAAGGGGGTTCATATCACATCAGTGATTTTAAATTGTATTCTCGGGGCCATGCACACATTTCCTAACATTGTTGATTTGTTGTCGATGAGTTGTGCAGGTACAGCTGTGAAGTTGTTAATAAGACCCAACACAGACAAGTCCCCCCCATTATTGCTTTTTGACATAATTGTTGACTATCAGTATAT
Organism: Lepisma saccharinum; assembly: GCF_977018435.1. NCBI lineage: Eukaryota > Metazoa > Arthropoda > Insecta > Zygentoma > Lepismatidae > Lepisma > Lepisma saccharinum. The sequence goes on along the minus strand of NC_139230.1, from coordinate 23,469,986 downwards.
CAGTATAGAATAACATGGTGTCATTTTTCTGTTTCTGTTTGCCAACAAAGCAAGTCTACAGGCCACAGGTTCGAGAAACAAGACATTTTTTAAAAATTCTCCTGCGCATAACATGGACCACCTATAGCGATGATATAATATAGATCGATTTTAACAAATATAATTCAAAATTATGTAGTGAGATTTTGGTTTAGTATTTAATCACAACAGCAAAACAAACTTCACAACTGAAGTTAACTATATTTTTTGCATACATGCAGAAACATAAATTTACGCCCCCCCCCCCCCCGAGGTGGTTGTTGGAAGACTATATACAATAAGACACACCGCCCCCATTCTTTACAATAATAAAAATATTGAATAAGTAAGCAGTGGAGTAAAATTCTTTGTTTCATTTTGATGTGAACAAAAATTATAGTTGATCTGAACCCCCTTGTCCAAATAAAGAATAAGCTCCGGTCCCATCTGGAGACTGCAAAACTGATATGTATGTCTATTCAGAAAAACCCAAAAGTTTTAACATCCATGCACATTACCGTACTGTGGCTGTTGCGCCCCACACCCATGTGTAATATTTTATTTCTCTTGTTGGCTGAACGCGAAGATGCTCGAGACTGCTTTCAAAAATTATTTTCGGCCTCGCTTCACGATACAGCCGTATGCATGTAAAACTAGTATATCACACACAGGCAGAGGGGCAAAAAATAACATTTCTCTCTTTCCCTCGCTTTTGCCCATCTTCCAGTGTTCGTCTAGATAGCGTGACTAGCAAAAATATTGAAATCGAAATAAGAATTATCCGTTATAGTCTCCCTCCCTTCTTTGCATGCATGTTGCGCTGACATGTAAATAAGCGCTATGCTTTAATAAAGAGAACAACCATTGTACAACTGTATAGGTCCTCGTCCATCTCATGCCAGGGACTGGGTATATCTTGTGTACAGTTTATAGTGGCATCATATTCCTTCACCAGATATCAAACTCGAGAGACTTGCAAGACAGCACAGCTTCCGTGAATCGAAAACAAGGTTACTGGGGGCACGCAAAATACCGTAAGAAGAATTATATATTCCAAATGCAGGCATCATCATTTTTTCTCTTGCACAAATAGAATAATCGGGCTGAATTTCCAGTCTAAAACCACCATGTTCTGGCAGCAAGTATCAAAAACCTGTGGTAATTTTATTATATGATAGGAGGTGAGTGAAATAGTTGTTGCAAGTTACCTTTTAAACCCAGTACGTGTGTAGGAAAAACTGCGTATAAGCTGTATCACACTCTCTCTGTCTGTGTGTCAGGTGGTCGTATCGTTCGCTAGTTGTATGTCACAGCTTAACCCGTACTAGGTAATATTTTTACATGAGGTAAGTTGGCATACTCTGGTAGGGTATATGTTTCAAGCCTCTAGCTGTAGAGCCTATTTGCAAAAAGTAAGTTTGGTAACACTACTCGTCGAAAGCAGCTCAAACAGTGTTGATAGCTGTAGTTTAATTTTCCCCCGTTATACAATTGCAAGAGGTGAGTTGCTTATAGCCTATTTGGAAGGCTTGGTGTGTGTGTGTCCATGGCTTATGTCGTAGGTTAATAAAATTTGCAATAGATCTTGTGTGTGTTGGCAACCGTCAGCCCTTACATGTGATATAGCAGCCTTACTTATTGTAAGACATAGTGTGTATGTATGAGTGGGGGAGGTTAGTTTAGTTCACGATAGATCGACCTGTCACGCTATGACCAATTTCTGCTTTTGAGTTACCTGTAAGGTTATATGTGGGTGGGTGAGGGAGCTTAGTTTAATTCACGATAGATCACATTTTAAATTTGTTCACTCTCTCTGTGTCTGTGTGTCATCAGGTGGTCGTGCCGATCGCTAGTTGTATGTCACAGATTAACCTAGGTAATATTAACTGTACTTCAAAAAATAAAATTGTGTGTATCTCATGTCGAACTAGAAACAAAAAAATCAAACATTAAGCATGCATGCAGATTAATTAAGCTGAGAGCGCGCGCGTGTGTATATGCCACATCGTCCCCCCAAGAGAGAGGTTTACGAAGATCACGATATATATAAACATTTGGCCCGTTGATTCCAGCACTCCAACTTCATCTCTAATGTTGACGACAATATTCTGAAGATAGAGAGAATAAGAGGATGAAAGGATGAGAAAATAAGAGAATGAGAGAATAAAAAAATAAGAGGATAAGAAGATGAGAGAATGAGAAGATGAGAGGATGAGAGGGTAAGAGGATGAGAGGATGAGAGAATGAGAGAATAAGAGAATGAGAGAATGAGAGGATGAGAAGGATGAGAGGATGAGAGCTCATCTTTCACTCATCACTGCCTTTTTGCGCCCGTGAAATATCGTCAGCGCACTAAATGAGGCACGGAACAGGGAGAGAAAATGAGTTTTTCAACTTTTTGTGGTCGTTTGGTCAAGAAATCAGAGTTGTTTTCAGATGCACATTTTTTATCTACTCTCTAAAAAAAAAAATGTCTAGGCAAGCCATCGTCGAAGAATTGCATAAACCTGCACGCCGCAACTACGAACGTTTGGCGGTGGTAACCAAGGGCATCGACGACCTCTGGGAAAGCGACCTCGTGGAGATGAGTAGCGGCAAGTTAAAAAACGTACATAAATTGAACAAGGGCAACAAGTACCTCCTCACCGTCATAGACACATTTTCGAAATTCGCATGGGCTCTACCTTTGAAGGCGAGAACGGGAACATGCATCACGGAAGCATTCAAGACAATTTTTCGCAAAAGCGGCGGCAGACGACCTCGGTTTCTGCACACGGACAAGGGGAAGGAATTTTACAATGCCGTATTCCAAAAGTTTATTCGGAAACACAAGATTCAACATTACTCGACCTTCAGTGACGTCAAGGCCAGCATCGTGGAAAGATTCAATCGCACTCTGAAATCGCGCATGTGGTCACGCTTCACGCTTCAGGGAAGCTACAAGTGGGTCGCCATTCTTCCGGAACTCGTTAACGACTATAATCACACGGTGCACAGAACGATAGGCATGAAGCCAGCTGACGTTACCAAGTCCGACAAGCAACGTTTAATTTCCAGCGTTTACTGTCCAAAGTACACGCCCACGACAAAGAAAGCTAAATACAAAATTGGTGACCAGGTGAGGGTCAGTAAATTGAAGCGAACGTTCGACAGGGGTTTCACACGAAACTGGAGCACGGAACTTTTTACCGTGGTTCGAGTTCTACCCGGGAACCGTCACACGTATATAATAAAGGACAGTGGCGGTGAAATTTTATTGGGGCGCTTCTACGAGGAGGAACTCTCTAAAACTAAATACCCCGACACGTACCTCATCGAAAAAGTTTTGCGCAAGAGAGGCGACAAACTTTTGGTGAAATGGCTGGGACTTCCGGACACAAGTTGGATCGATTCGAACGAAGTGATTCTATGAGTGCGTGGAATGTCGTGAAACGTCTACCTGATTCGGAAAATCAAACGAAGAAAAGGAACGGCGAATTGCTCCCCGACAGCATACGATGTCTGATCGTAGGACCTTCGGGGTGCGGAAAGACGACACTGCTCATTGATAATTTTATCCTCTCACCCAATTGGTTAGACTGGGAAAACAGACACCTCTACGTATTTTCGAAAAGTCTCGAACAAGCGAAATACCAGCAACTTATGAAACTGTACGAGGGACTGGGCATTGCAACTTTCGCAACTGAAATCATTCCACTGGACGATTGTCTCGAGAATTCCGTTGTGGTGTTCGACGACATGATCTTGGAAAATCAAAACGAGATTCGTAATTTTTTCACTCGAGGACGTCACAAAGGATTGGATTGTTTCTACCTGGCACAAACTTTTTCCAAGGTTCCGAAACAACTGCTACGCGACAACGCTAATTTCATATGTTTGTTTCGACAAGACCACACCAATTTAAAACACGCACACGATGATTACGTAGGGGCTGACATAAATTACAATCTATTTTCTAAATTCTGCTCCCACTGTTGGAACAGTGACGATTTCGGATTCGTGACCATCGACATGACTCGAAAAGCAAACCATGGAAAATATAGGAATAAAATAAACGTTTATCTAGACGTCTCAAAAGCTAAAAAGAGGACGATTTCAGATTTGCAACAAGAAGAAAAAAATCCGAAAAAAATCAAAATCGAGAATCTAAAAAATAAAATTTGAAAAAAACGTTCTTTTTTTTCAAACGTCTGACAAGCATATATAAAATAACCATTACAACAAAAAGTGAGTGTTAGAAAAAGTGGATAGTCTCAAGAGGGTGACAGCAGAAAACTACGAGAACCGAACGTATAGGCTGAGAATTCGACGTTTCAAAAACGTTTCAACGTATATAGCAAAATGTCAAAACGTCAATTTCAAGAAGACGAAAATCTCAACTTGCGAAAATACCTCGTGAAGCGATTCAAAGGTTGGAAATCCGAGAATCGCGGATCCTACGAAGAGAAGAAACGTCAAGATCAACCCGTGATCGACGCCATCAGCGGTCTAGGTAAAGAAATTAAAAGCGTCACGGAACAAAATAAAAATTTGATCAACGAACTCGTACCGCTCGCAGCTAAAAGTTACGCCGTACCCACGCCCATTTCGAGCATTCCTTCGACGCCGTTCGAACTGAAGGACGTACCGGCACGACGTCGAGCCATAGGCAGCACGTCGTCGTCTTCGGATAAGATCGAGTTGGGACCTTTGGCACGAGACTACCTGAGCACGGGGAAGTTCGACAAGGATGAAGTGTTCGGATTGTATCCCAGCATGGAAACCAACGAAGGCGGCGGTGTGGTTTGGAAGATTGGGAAATCGAAGGTGACCTTCGAAGGCAACGACATTAAAGTCAATTTAGGCGACAAGGATAGTTGGACCAGGTATCCGGGTACGGTGGGACTGTGGGAACTCGTTGCCAAAAAGCAGCCGAAAGATTACACCGACGAAGATTACCAGAGTTACAAGGAAATTTTGATCATGACGGATGCCTTGTACCAAAACAACGATGCCTCGCAGAATAGGGTGAAATCGAGCAGCGGCGAGAAGTACAGGAATCTCATCAAACCGATTTGGAACCAGGTCAAAACAGGCAGCGGCGTCAAACGCTACAACACGTTACCCAAAGAATTCGTTTGGGTGGACGACGTTAGGAAGCTCGTGGACCGATTGTTGGTGATAGCCGGCGAAGAGAATGCAGGCAATCGTAATTTCTACAACGAGAAGGTTGGCATCGTGGACATGATCAGCGCCAAACTTTCCAACTTCATCGTGAACGACGACAAGGGCATAGGTTACCTGATCAAAATCATCAACACGCTGCCTCCGAGATTCTGGAACGTGGCCGAAGGAAAGGGACTCGTGAACGACATCATCAACAAGTTACCTTTCGAGATGCATTTACCTGGCTACCAGTACTGCGGACCGGGTACCAAACTCGAGAAAAGATTGGAGAGAGGAGACAAGGGTGTGAATCCGTTGGACGCGGCATGCAAAGATCACGACATCGCCTACAACACCACGCAGACGGATCTGGATGCACGTCACGAAGCAGACAGAAAGTTAGAGCACGCAGCTTTCGAAAGGTTCGTCAGCAGAGACGCTTCGTTGGGTGAAAGAGTTGCAGCACTGGGCACCACCATCACCATGAACGCGAAACAAAAATTTGGGTGGGGTGTATAAATAACATGCAGTAAAAAAAAAACAACATGTCTCGTATAACCAACTTGCCACCCGAGCTACTATCTAAAATATTCAAAAAGGTAGTAAACGGAGATATAGGAAAACTTTTGATCATAGCAAGAACGACGCCAGCATTTCGAATTCCGTGTGAAATGGCCGTCAAGGACCGTCTTCGGGAGATCAGCGGCCTGAGGTGCGGTGATCTCGACACACTTCTTTCGGCTGCAGGGGAAAAATTAAACAAGAGAATGGACGAACTGCACGAGGCGAGGCAGGGGAGAAGACGGTACACAGATAATTGGTGCAAGTCTAAGCAGGAGACGGAAGATATCATTACGCACATCATCGCGTTTTCCGAAGCACGGACTTTCTTCCTCTGTTAAAAAAAAAAATAATAATAATATATACGTGTAAAAAAAAACTTGATATATAAATAACACACATCGTGAAAAAAAAATAATCTTCGAGTAGTGTAATTGATGATACAACCAGCTCGATAAATGATGAGCCCCCCTCTGGCAGAATTGGCCACACTTAAAACAAGCTCAACATGCCCATATGAGCTTTTTGCTCAAGTGTAGCACCCTGTCTAATCCAAGATTTTTGTAAAAATGCCCTTGGGAAGTTCCTGTGAAATGATGAGCCCCCTCAGATTGATTTGTCCACACTTACAAAAGGCACTTCTGTCAGATTGTTGTCTATAAACTTGTTAAAAATATGGCTCTCTTGATATTTTTTTTGGCCACACTTAAAATTAAGCTAAAACCCATACCCACCCATACATATTTACTTCTGGTTTAAGTTTAATTGGACCCCAGCCTCAACTTGCATATCTAGTATTAAGATAATATATTTCTTCTAGAATTGTTCCGTGACTCTCTCATTTCTTACATCATAAAGATAAGATTTTTCCCCTATGAGAATAACACTACATATGGTGTCATCAGGTAATGCCTCATGGAATTCACAGATAATTTTAATGTTTGTCCTGTCATTAACCACAACTTGTTTCCTTTTTGAAGTGTTGATTACAAACATGGGCCTCTGTGCTTTGAATTCATCTGGTGTGTAATACATGTCAGTATTGCCAGTAGTGACCCTTTTGTATGCTGTAAATGCTTCATATAATTTAAGGAAATCATCCTTGGAAATGTCTAAATTATAATTTTCTCTAGGAAATACCTCATTTCTGCCATTTTTAAGATATATGTTCTTGATGTTGCAGTCATCAAACTTACTTGAATTTTTTTCTTGATTATTGTGTCTTCCAGTTTGAAACAGTACCACCACAAAATCTGGCATGTCATATTGTATACTGGAGAATGAGTTTGTAGCATCAAATTCATAATAGCTACCAGTGGCAGGCTTTTGCACACATTGATATGTATAAAATTGTAAAGGCACCTGTGGATTTTTTAGGATATCTGCTTTGTATTTAAGAGCATAACTAGCTTCATATTCAACTACTGGAATTCTTAGCTCCATAGTCTGAATAAGGCATTTGCCTTCATCAGGTAGGGTATTAGGCAGAGCTGCCCCAGTAGAGTTTAATGAACTATACCTCATCAAAGCATTATTATCATTGGCAGCTCTTCTAAATGTAATTCTTAAACCACCCTTCCACATAATTTCTTTGTAATCTGAGAAGAATCCTGGCAATAGGCGCATAGGAAACAATACTGTGTGACTCTTAGATATTATTTTATCACCAGCTTCAAATCCACCTATTTTGTAGTATGAGGCCTCAGTTTGAGATAATTTTAGTGTGGCCAAAGATGTAGAGGTAATACCAGGGTAATCTACTCTGTTTATAACAACACCATGTTTTCTGATCTCAATTTCAGAGAACAGATGCGGCACAAAATTGTCTACCAATCTTATATTTGAGTTAGCCGTATAATCTGTACCATCGAGTTTTACAACATCAAATTTAATATATAGGTCTGCTCTGTGAGGGTGTATAAAGCCATCCCCTACATCAAAATCAACCTCAATTTCTGTGTTGGCTTGATTTAAATTTGCAAATGTCCTCCTGTTTGGAGGGAATGATTGTAGCTCATAACTCTCAATATTTACCATTTTTTTCTTGTATGTATTTTTATTTAAATATTAATCTCTATGATTGCAGTTGTTTTGGCTCCAGCAAAATCAACTAATTCTTCTTTTTCATTAGTGACCATCAATTCAATATAATCTATTCTATTATGGCACACAGGAAAATATAATGTTGGGGATGGAGTGTAGATGATTGGCTCCATAAATTCAGAATTAGGTTTGAATGTTGCAATGATGCCAGTTTGTTTGTGAGTGCCTATGCCATTTGATTTGGTGATCATACCCTCAGCCACATTACAGTGAATATTCAGAGTCTCTATGGCTAAGAATTTAGGTATATTAATAGCAGTGTGTTTGATGGCCGCTTCAAGTTTTGTGTTGTTCTCAAAGCCTAACAGCTCTCCTATAGTACCCAGATCCACTGTTTCTGTAGCAGATACAATCTCTACTCTGTGAGTGACAGAATTTTGAGTTAATACTATACCTCTGGGTAATTGAGCATTTAGAGTGGACAGATTATATTTCCCTGGAGTGATGACAATTTTTTGATTCCCTACTGCAATTTTGTTGTTGTGGTGTGTAATATTAGGGATCAAGTACATGCCGTAAAATGCTCTGAGAGCTATTGTTTTGGGATACACTATATCATCATGTAATTTGAGTTTCAATATTGAATTTTGGCTGGTGAGATGGAATACCCCCATGATGTTTTAAATACCACAAGGCTTTCTGAAAATTTTCAATTGATGGTTTATTTATTTGAGACATATATCTAAGAACAGATAAACACAAATGTCCACAATTAACATCTTTAAAGTTTTGAACACGGGCATTATTGTAATAAAGATTAGGTGATTTTAGATATTTTATTAAATTTTCAGGTGGAACACCTCCAAATGAATCAAACACAAATGCCTCATTGTTTAAATATTTAAGATAACAAATCCAGTGAGTGCCCTGATTTTTGTACTTATCCAAATTAACAATGCCACACTCTTTGTTAAGTGGTTGCTCTGGCAGAGAATCAGACATGTACACACCTCTAAAATTTTTGATGCCCAGTGGCTTGATTAAAGCTTCAATATCTTGGTTTGTAAGCGGCTCTTGTTTTTTTAAACTTATTCATGGCTCTCTTAACACCTTTGCCTTGTTTCTCCATGGCCAGGTTATGGCGCTTCAATTCATCTAATTCTGCCTTATTTTTCTTGGCATCTATTACTATTTTTGCTATGGCAGCTGATCCCCCAGCCAAGCTCCCAACAGCCCCAAGTGCTGCTAAGATGGCAGGGATGGTAAATATGAATCCCCCTACATGTGATTTTTTTCTTGATTGCTGTAATTTTTTTAATTGGGGGGTACTAAGCAACAATTTCATACCATGCCCCTTTGCAAGACAAGAATTTTTTTTTCTAGTGCTGCTTTTTGGTTAAAAGACTGTCAATAGTTTTAAGAGATTTGAGACCTGCATAAGGTATTTGATACATAACACCCTTGGCCTTCATTGTAGGTTTATTATATACATATTCACAACCCCCACCCCAGTTTTTGTTTGGTGCTCATAGCTATGGTGGTTCCCAATGCTGCTATTTTTTCACTCAAAGATGCATCTTTGCTTACAAATCTACCAAATGCAGCCTCTTCTAATTTCTTGTCTGCAACATGTCTTTTGTCAAGATCAGAATGTGTGTTGTATGCTATGTCATGGTCTAAAGGATTAACACCAGGATCACCTCTGTTTAATCTATGGTCCAATTTTGTGCCTGGACCACAATACTGATAGCCTGGAATGTGTAGTTCAAATGGCAGCTTGTTTATAATGTCATTAACCAAGCCCCGACCCTCAGAAATATTCCAAAATTTAGGTGGTAGAGTATTAATAATTTTTATGAGATATCCAATCCCCTTAGTGTCATTCACTATAAAATTAGACAATTTGGTGCTTGTCATGTCCATAATTCCAACCTTTTCATTGTAAAAATTGTGGTTCCCTGCATTTTCCTCCCCAGCTATCACCAATAACCTATCTACAAGTTTCCTGACATCATCAACCCACACAAATTCTTTAGGCAGGGTGTTGTATTGTTTGATTCCACTGCCAGTCTTGATCTGTGACCATATGGGTTTGATTAAATTATTGTATTTTGCTCCACTGCTAGACTTGACTCTTTTTTGTGTGGGATCATTGTTCTGGTATAGAGCATCTGATTTTATTAATATTTCTTTGTAATATTCATAATCTTGATCTGTATAGCTGCCAGGCCTTTTCCTAGTCATCAGTTTCCACAATCCAGGTGTGCCGGGGTACTTAACAAAAGCACCTTTTTCTCCGAGACGAGATTCTGAATAAACAATCAGATCATCCCCCATAAATGTTACTCTGAAATTGCCAATTCTATGTATGATGCTACCATCAAGCTCTGTGTCAGCATATAAGCCAAACACCTCATCTTTGTTGTCTTTAGGTGTGGTTAAATATTTTTGAGCAAGAAGACCCAATTCAATAGGATCCTGAGTAGCTTCAATTCTTCTAGGAGCAATAGGACTAGGTGTATGAATACTGGAAATTGGGGTGAATGGATAATCTAATATGTTTCTTGCAGCTACAGGTACAAGCTCTGTGATCAAATTTTGATTTTGCTCTGTAACAGTTTTAATATTTTTACCTAATTCACTAATAGCATCTATTACAGGCTGTTCTGTTTGTTTGTATTTTTCATAAATTCCTCGGTTCTCTGATTTCCATCCCTTAAATCTTTTTACAAGATAATCTCTTAATTTAAGATCATCAATAATTGGCCTTTTCATGGTTATTTATTTATGTTTCAATGTCTAGAAAATTGTTGATTTTATTTCTGTATTTGCCACTATTGGGTGTTCTTGTCATATCAATTGTGACAAACCCATAACTGTCCTGGTTCCAGCACCTGCTGCAAAACTTAGAAAAATTATTGTAGCTCAAGTCCCCACCTACATATTCATCATGTATGTGTTTGAGGTTGGTATGGTCTTGATGAAACACACATATAAAATTGCTGTTGTCTCGGATCAGCTGCTTCGGTATTTTTGAAAAAGTCTGTGCCAGGTAGAAGCAATCAATGTTTTTGTGCCGGCCCTGTGTAAAGAAATTTCTAACCTTGTTTTGATTATCCAGTATAATGTCATCAAACACAACAACAGAATTATCGAGACATTCATGAAGTAGCTTAACATTTGGTTCAAAAGTGGCTATATCCAATCCATCATATAGCTTCATCAGCTGCTGATATTTTAATTGTTCCAAGCTCTTAGAGAAGATATACAATATTGGCTTCAACCACAGGCACCCCACTACCCCACCTTATCAATAACAAATGCTGATAACAAAGCAAAAATCACCAGTGTAGAATTAGAGGATTTTACAGATCCCAATACATTAGAAAAAGCCTATGCTGAAGATGATGGCTCTCTGGAATTTAAAATACAAATAGGGGACAAATTATATTTAGAAAATCCTGTAGTATCAGCTGCTGAACACCCCATAGTTGCAATATTCTTGTTTTCATATTATGTCTAGACAAATTATTGTTGATGAATTACACAGACAAGCCAGACATAATTTTAAGAGACTCCCAGTAGTCACAAAGGGCATAGATGATTTATGGCAGAGCGACTTGATTGAAATAGCAAGTGGACAGCTGAAAAACTTAGACAAAATCAACAAGGGCTACAAGTATCTACTCACTGTAACAGACACATTTTCAAAATTTGCCTGGGCTGTGCCACTCAAATCCAAGACTGGGGCATGTGTTACAGAAGCCATCAGAACAATCATCAATCAGAGTGGAAGATCACCGCGCTATTTGCAAACAGATAATGGCAAAGAATTTTATAATTCAGTGTTTCAACAATTTATTAAAAGCCAGTCAATAAAACATTACTCGAGTTACAGTGATCTCAAGGCCTCAATTGTAGAGAGATTCAACAAAACTCTAAAAAATCTTATGTATAAACAATTTACACTTCAAGGTAATTATAAATGGATTAATATTCTTCCAGAACTTCTACATAAATATAACAACTCGGTCCATTCTACAATCAACATGAAACCCTCTGAAGTAACTTCATCTGATGAGCAAAAATTGATCAGCACTGTTTATTATCCTAAATATCAGCCAACAACAAGAAAGGCCAAATACAAGATTGGTGATCAAGTAAGAATCAGCAAATATAAGCACTTATTCAAAAGAGGCTTTACAAGAAACTGGAGCACTGAATTATTTACAGTGGTTCAAATTAAACCTGGGACCCTTAACACATATATAATAAAAGACCACCGAGGAGAAATTCTCAAAGGCAGGTTCTATGAAGAAGAGCTCAGCAAAACTAAACAGCCCGACACATATCTCATAGAAAAAAATATCCGCAGAAAAGGCAACAAGTTATTTGTCAAATGGCTAGGACTCCCAGAACACAGCTGGATCGATGCAAACAAAATAATAATATGAACACCTGGGATGTTATAAAGAGGCTGCCAGAACCTGAACAGTAGATTAAGAGAAATGGCAACTTGCTGCCTGATAATATTAGATGTCTTATTGTTGGGCCATCAGCTTGTGGTAAAATTACACTTATGGTTGATAATTTTTTATTGGCACCCAACTGGTTAGACTGGAAAAACAGGCACTTGTATATCCTGTTTCGCGAACATACGAGAACCTTTCACAATGTCGCATCAGATAATATATTGCAAGAGCGAGTTGGTTGTGTATATAAATCTAGTCTTGGGGAATAGACATGAATATAATGTCAAAATTATTGCATAACTTAAAAAGAACATTTATTGCACTGCGCTTTCTAGCAAAGGTAAATGTGGAATGCCCCGGCCCCTCAGAGATTCGAATACTGTTAGTTAAACAGCAAGTATTGTCATATGGACTGACGATTATTATTTTTTTAAAAAAACAGACCTCGTAGTAAGTTATAACGTGAGCTGTCTTGCAAGTCTCTCGAGTTTGATATCTGGTGAAGGAATATGATGCCACTATAAACTGTACACAAGATATACCCAGTCCCTGGCATGAGATGGACGAGGACCTATACAGTTGTACAATGGTTGTTCTCTTTATTAAAGCATAGCGCTTATTTACATGTCAGCGCAACATGCATGCAAAGAAGGGAGGGAGACTATAACGGATAATTCTTATTTCGATTTCAATATTTTTGCTAGTCACGCTATCTAGACGAACACTGGAAGATGGGCAAAAGCGAGGGAAAGAGAGAAATGTTATTTTTTGCCCCTCTGCCTGTGTGTGATATACTAGTTTTACATGCATACGGCTGTATCGTGAAGCGAGGCCGAAAATAATTTTTGAAAGCAGTCTCGAGCATCTTCGCGTTCAGCCAACAAGAGAAATAAAATATTACACATGGGTGTGGGGCGCAACAGCCACAGTACGGTAATGTGCATGGATGTTAAAACTTTTGGGTTTTTCTGAATAGACATACATATCAGTTTTGCAGTCTCCAGATGGGACCGGAGCTTATTCTTTATTTGGACAAGGGGGTTCAGATCAACTATAATTTTTGTTCACATCAAAATGAAACAAAGAATTTTACTCCACTGCTTACTTATTCAATATTTTTATTATTGTAAAGAATGGGGGCGGTGTGTCTTATTGTATATAGTCTTCCAACAACCACCTCGGGGGGGGGGGGGGGGGGGGGGGGCGTAAATTTATGTTTCTGCATGTATGCAAAAAATATAGTTAACTTCAGTTGTGAAGTTTGTTTTGCTGTTGTGATTAAATACTAAACCAAAATCTCACTACATAATTTTGAATTATATTTGTTAAAATCGATCTATATTATATCATCGCTATAGGTGGTCCATGTTATGCGCAGGAGAATTTTTAAAAAATGTCTTGTTTCTCGAACCTGTGGCCTGTAGACTTGCTTTGTTGGCAAACAGAAACAGAAAAATGACACCATGTTATTCTATACTGATATACTGATAGTCAACAATTATGTCAAAAAGCAATAATGGGGGGGACTTGTCTGTGTTGGGTCTTATTAACAACTTCACAGCTGTACCTGCACAACTCATCGACAACAAATCAACAATGTTAGGAAATGTGTGCATGGCCCCGAGAATACAATTTAAAATCACTGATGTGATATGAACCCCCTTCACTTGTGTGTATTTGAATATGCGAACATGAGGCATTTTGAATAATCGAGGCGGACAATCACAAAAACAGCTTGCAACGGTATGGAGAGTTCAAACTTCAGACGATTTTTGTTAATCTACGAAAAGCCAAGGGGCGAACGGAGATTACTACGAAAATTGTAACGCGAGGCTATTTTGGCTAATGGCAACGATGAGGATGAATAATGGTTGTTTTGATGAAATTGAAAAGGTGGGGCACGTCTGCTTCGAAGTGCATTACACCAACAACTACAATTGTCCCTCTTCCCCACACGAGGCGATTAACAGAGGTGTATTTTTGCCGGTCTACGACTCTGAGGGCTCAAGTTACAATGTTTACCTATAGCTGTACATATTTAAAAATGACCTGAGCAATTAAATGTTACAATACCGATCCTGATTTTTGTCGGATGACGTGGGTTGCAATCCCACCCCCGATGGCGTATAGACTTAAATGTTTCCATAACATGAAATACTGTTAATGGAAATCTGTTGTTTCTAATGTAAAAATCATATAACAAGAAAAAGAAGAAAATAAATGTTGCGAGCAAATACGGAGCCTCAACCCAAACACATAAATAATCAGACAAGATGTCAACGGTGCGTTCATAACTAACAAGTGATTATTCAAAAATTGAAATGGTGCAGGGGGAAACAACCAACTAACTAACTAGGCTTCTTAAACCCGAGGACAGCAAATACAAGCCTATCCTGATCTGAGAAAAATCTCTATCTATTTTTTTTTTTCATCCCAACCGATTTTTTTAGGTCTATTCAACCCCTCATGGTACACGAGCTCCCACTGCCCTGATGGTGGAGGAAGCGAATCTATTTGGACATGAAAGAGCATTATGTGTGGGAGACTATAATTTATACATGTGGTTGCTTGGATGCTTACAGAGGATGCCATAGCTCGTGCGATTGAGGCATTTTATTAAGCACATATTTTGATGAGTGTAAAGAATTAAATAAGTCACAAGGGGCTGAGGCATGGTTCGAATTTCTCGATCTAGGTATGGATGCAGACAGACACGAAGTTTTGTGTGTGGACACAAATGATAATGGAAAAATGCCGTTCACCCCGATAGCATAGTGGTAATGTTGTTCTTGCCTCGTTTCCATCGACAACATAGTGGTTACACTGTCCAATATTAAGAAGTTCTCAAAATTATTCAATCACTCTCTCTCTTTTTTTTTATCATCTCGGTAACCAAAAAAAAAGGTTTTCTCAAATGTTTAGACGACTACGAAAACGTTGAAATGTAAAATATTGTTGCATTGTAATCAAAAAAGAATTTGTTGAATATGCCTAACCTAAAATAAAATTCAAGAATTAATAGAGTTAAACATTTGCCACTCTGAAATGGCGACGGCTATCATAACATCATTTTCAGTAGGATAATAATAACAATATTATATATATTAAGGATTAGGCCCGAGGGATTCTTATCGTTGAAACGTTTCAACGTTTATGCAGAAAGGTTGAAACGTATTGTCACGATTAGTCGAACATGTCGCGAAAGGCAAAATAAAAAAAATAACTCCCAAGTATGATTACAAAGCGACAACGCCATCGGCAAGACATAATTACCAGAAAATAACTGCAACCGACACAGTGAGAGGGGTCTTCATATTGTAAGGCCAGTTCATCTGCTTGCTATTAAAAAAAATAAATGCCGAACCTTGCAGGACACCCGGGAAGCCTTGAACTGTTCTTGTTGAAACTAAGTGACACTGCTGTGAAGTAAGTCGCTCGATAGTTTTTTAGTATTCAGTCACCAAGCCCGTGGTAGCCATTCTAGGTAGTTGAGTCGATATTTCACTGGAAATAATGTGTTTTCCATTGTTGAAAAAAAGCAAGCTTCCAGTTTGAATGAATAAGCTATTTCGTCCACTCCTGTTGGGTCACCTAGCAAAAAGTTGAAAACAATTTCTTGAAGAGAAAAAAAAATACTGTTTCTTGTCACCAAGCGTACGTACATGAAGAATATGCATGAGTTGATTTATTTATTTCTTCTTCTCTCTTTCCGAAGGCATACGCGCTTCTTATTCAAGAACCGGAATATTTGTGCCTTTCGAATCGAATTTAAGGAGGGAGTTCCATGACAAACATCTACTGAAGTTTTTAAGATGAGCCCCCGCAGAGTTTTTGCATGTCCTCTCCCAAGTTAGTGTCTCGTACTTGTGTTTTCGGTTTCCAGTGTGGACAGGTTAGAAACGAGTGTAGTGAATAAGAATCCCTCGGGCCTAATCCTTAATATATATAATATTGTTATTATTATCCTACTGAAAATGATGTTATGATAGCCGTCGCCATTTCAGAGTGGCAAATGTTTAACTCTATTAATTCTTGAATTTTATTTTAGGTTAGGCATATTCAACAAATTCTTTTTTGATTACAATGCAACAATATTTTACATTTCAACGTTTTCGTAGTCGTCTAAACATTTGAGAAAACCTTTTTTTTTGGTTACCGAGATGATAAAAAAAAGAGAGAGAGTGATTGAATAATTTTGAGAACTTCTTAATATTGGACAGTGTAACCACTATGTTGTCGATGGAAACGAGGCAAGAACAACATTACCACTATGCTATCGGGGTGAACGGCATTTTTCCATTATCATTTGTGTCCACACACAAAACTTCGTGTCTGTCTGCATCCATACCTAGATCGAGAAATTCGAACCATGCCTCAGCCCCTTGTGACTTATTTAATTCTTTACACTCATCAAAATATGTGCTTAATAAAATGCCTCAATCGCACGAGCTATGGCATCCTCTGTAAGCATCCAAGCAACCACATGTATAAATTATAGTCTCCCACACATAATGCTCTTTCATGTCCAAATAGATTCGCTTCCTCCACCATCAGGGCAGTGGGAGCTCGTGTACCATGAGGGGTTGAATAGACCTAAAAAAATCGGTTGGGATGAAAAAAAAAATAGATAGAGATTTTTCTCAGATCAGGATAGGCTTGTATTTGCTGTCCTCGGGTTTAAGAAGCCTAGTTAGTTAGTTGGTTGTTTCCCCCTGCACCATTTCAATTTTTGAATAATCACTTGTTAGTTATGAACGCACCGTTGACATCTTGTCTGATTATTTATGTGTTTGGGTTGAGGCTCCGTATTTGCTCGCAACATTTATTTTCTTCTTTTTCTTGTTATATGATTTTTACATTAGAAACAACAGATTTCCATTAACAGTATTTCATGTTATGGAAACATTTAAGTCTATACGCCATCGGGGGTGGGATTGCAACCCACGTCATCCGACAAAAATCAGGATCGGTATTGTAACATTTAATTGCTCAGGTCATTTTTAAATATGTACAGCTATAGGTAAACATTGTAACTTGAGCCCTCAGAGTCGTAGACCGGCAAAAATACACCTCTGTTAATCGCCTCGTGTGGGGAAGAGGGACAATTGTAGTTGTTGGTGTAATGCACTTCGAAGCAGACGTGCCCCACCTTTTCAATTTCATCAATACAACCATTATTCATCCTCATCGTTGCCATTAGCCAAAATAGCCTCGCGTTACAATTTTCGTAGTAATCTCCGTTCGCCCCTTGGCTTTTCGTAGATTAACAAAAATCGTCTGAAGTTTGAACTCTCCATACCGTTGCAAGCTGTTTTTGTGATTGTCCGCCTCGATTATTCAAAATGCCTCATGTTCGCATATTCAAATACACACAAGTGAAGGGGGTTCATATCACATCAGTGATTTTAAATTGTATTCTCGGGGCCATGCACACATTTCCTAACATTGTTGATTTGTTGTCGATGAGTTGTGCAGGTACAGCTGTGAAGTTGTTAATAAGACCCAACACAGACAAGTCCCCCCCATTATTGCTTTTTGACATAATTGTTGACTATCAGTATATCAGTATAGAATAACATGGTGTCATTTTTCTGTTTCTGTTTGCCAACAAAGCAAGTCTACAGGCCACAGGTTCGAGAAACAAGACATTTTTTAAAAATTCTCCTGCGCATAACATGGACCACCTATAGCGATGATATAATATAGATCGATTTTAACAAATATAATTCAAAATTATGTAGTGAGATTTTGGTTTAGTATTTAATCACAACAGCAAAACAAACTTCACAACTGAAGTTAACTATATTTTTTGCATACATGCAGAAACATAAATTTACGCCCCCCCCCCCCCCCCCGAGGTGGTTGTTGGAAGACTATATACAATAAGACACACCGCCCCCATTCTTTACAATAATAAAAATATTGAATAAGTAAGCAGTGGAGTAAAATTCTTTGTTTCATTTTGATGTGAACAAAAATTATAGTTGATCTGAACCCCCTTGTCCAAATAAAGAATAAGCTCCGGTCCCATCTGGAGACTGCAAAACTGATATGTATGTCTATTCAGAAAAACCCAAAAGTTTTAACATCCATGCACATTACCGTACTGTGGCTGTTGCGCCCCACACCCATGTGTAATATTTTATTTCTCTTGTTGGCTGAACGCGAAGATGCTCGAGACTGCTTTCAAAAATTATTTTCGGCCTCGCTTCACGATACAGCCGTATGCATGTAAAACTAGTATATCACACACAGGCAGAGGGGCAAAAAATAACATTTCTCTCTTTCCCTCGCTTTTGCCCATCTTCCAGTGTTCGTCTAGATAGCGTGACTAGCAAAAATATTGAAATCGAAATAAGAATTATCCGTTATAGTCTCCCTCCCTTCTTTGCATGCATGTTGCGCTGACATGTAAATAAGCGCTATGCTTTAATAAAGAGAACAACCATTGTACAACTGTATAGGTCCTCGTCCATCTCATGCCAGGGACTGGGTATATCTTGTGTACAGTTTATAGTGGCATCATATTCCTTCACCAGATATCAAACTCGAGAGACTTGCAAGACAGCTCAGGTTATAACTTACTACGAGGTCTGTTTTTTTAAAAAAATAATAATCGTCAGTCCATATGACAATACTTGCTGTTTAACTAACAGTATTCGAATCTCTGAGGGGCCGGGGCATTCCACATTTACCTTTGCTAGAAAGCGCAGTGCAATAAATGTTCTTTTTAAGTTATGCAATAATTTTGACATTATATTCATGTCTATTCCCCAAGACTAGATTTATATACACAACCAACTCGCTCTTGCAATATATTATCTGATGCGACATTGTGAAAGGTTCTCGTATGTTCGCGAAACAGGAAATACACGTCATAGCTTCCGTGAATCGAAAACAAGGTTACTGGGGGCACGCAAAATACCGTAAGAAGAATTATATATTCCAAATGCAGGCATCATCATTTTTTCTCTTGCACAAATAGAATAATCGGGCTGAATTTCCAGTCTAAAACCACCATGTTCTGGCAGCAAGTATCAAAAACCTGTGGTAATTTTATTATATGATAGGAGGTGAGTGAAATAGTTGTTGCAAGTTACCTTTTAAACCCAGTACGTGTGTAGGAAAAACTGCGTATAAGCTGTATCACACTCTCTCTGTCTGTGTGTCAGGTGGTCGTACCGTTCGCTAGTTGTATGTCACAGCTTAACCCGTACTAGGTAATATTTTTACATGAGGTAAGTTGGCATACTCTGGTAGGGTATATGTTTCAAGCCTCTAGCTGTAGAGCCTATTTGCAAAAAGTAAGTTTGGTAACACTACTCGTCGAAAGCAGCTCAAACAGTGTTGCTAGCTGTAGGTTAATTTTCCCCCGTTATACAATTGCAAGAGGTGAGTTGCTTATAGCCTATTTGGAAGGCTTGGTGTGTGTGTGTCCATGGCTTATGTCGTAGGTTAATAAAATTTGCAATAGATCTTGTGTGTGTTGGCAACCGTCAGCCCTTACATGTGATATAGCAGCCTTACTTATTGTAAGACATAGTGTGTATGTATGAGTGGGGGAGGTTAGTTTAGTTCACGATAGATCGACCTGTCACGCTATGACCAATTTCTGCTTTTGAGTTACCTGTAAGGTTATATGTGGGTGGGTGAGGGAGCTTAGTTTAATTCACGATAGATCACATTTTAAATTTGTTCACTCTCTCTGTGTCTGTGTGTCATCAGGTGGTCGTGCCGATCGCTAGTTGTATGTCACAGATTAACCTAGGTAATATTAACTGTACTTCAAAAAATAAAATTGTGTGTATCTCATGTCGAACTAGAAACAAAAAAATCAAACATTAAGCATGCATGCAGATTAATTAAGCTGAGAGCGCGCGCGTGTGTATATGCCACATCGTCCCCCCAAGAGAGAGGTTTACGAAGATCACGATATATATAAACATTTGGCCCGTTGATTCCAGCACTCCAACTTCATCTCTAATGTTGACGACAATATTCTGAAGATAGAGAGAATAAGAGGATGAAAGGATGAGAAAATAAGAGAATGAGAGAATAAAAAAATAAGAGGATAAGAAGATGAGAGAATGAGAAGATGAGAGGATGAGAGGGTAAGAGGATGAGAGGATGAGAGAATGAGAGAATAAGAGAATGAGAGGATGAGAAGGATGAGAGGATGAGAGCTCATCTTTCACTCATCACTGCCTTTTTGCGCCCGTGAAATATCGTCAGCGCACTAAATGAGGCACGGAACAGGGAGAGAAAATGAGTTTTTCAACTTTTTGTGGTCGTTTGGTCAAGAAATCAGAGTTGTTTTCAGATGCACATTTTTTATCTACTTTAGAGATTACGTTTCAAAAGAAGCACCAGCGAGATGGGATTCAAAGAGGGTGGTACCTCGCTCGTGTTTTGAATGATCAGCTTATCACCGGCACTCACGTCGAAAACGGTAAGGTCTTCGTCTTCGTGTATTTCATATATGTTGCGCGTTTCGTTCCAACGTGCCAGAGGAATGTTTCCTGCTTTCTGGACACCACGATTCGATATCAAAGTCATGGTGGGAACGCTAGCTTTTCTGCCGTGAGACCAGTACGAAAATTCGTTTACCTGAATCGTGCCATCGAGGAGAAACTTGTAGTACGGATGATAAGGATGCAACATGTACAGTTTGTTACCTTCGACGAACGTGGAGATTCTCTGCTGATTGGGAACGCTGTTGATTTCGATGGCTTGCAAGGTGAACAATTTGGCGAATTTAGTGTCGACGCCGAGCAGATTACAGTGAACGTGTCCGAGTTTATTTTCGATGGGCAACAAATGCTCGACTATGGTATCCGTTACTGTAGAAAATGACGGTTTGATTTTCACCTCCACGTTCAACTGCTTGTAGTTTTCGTTGAGTTCTTGCAACTTGGCACCGAAAGAGGCCAGCGTCGATTCCTGCGTGGATTCCAGCACTCCAACTTGATCTCTGATGTTGACGACAATGTTCTGAAGGTTCTCGACTTGATTCAATTTCGAGCTCTTCTCGGTAAGATCGTTCACGATGCTTCGCATCTCTGTAAACTGCGTGTGAAGGTCGGCGACGCTCTGCGAAGTGGGCAGCGTCGACACCAGCGAAGCAAGTTCGTCTCGAATCTGTTCCACGTTTGCCGTTTCAGTTTCCAGTCGTTTCAGCATACGTGATATGTTCCTTTTCAAAGCGTGTAATTCTTTGGAGGTGGGGAGATTGGCCACCCTACTCTCGAGATCGCTCAATGAACTTTTGATGTCGCTCGAATCGGATAGTGCCGTCACCGCCGTTTTCAATTTTTCCAAATCTTCGCTCGAAGGCACGCTCGTCCGTAACGATTCTAAGTCACCCTGTATGTTGTCCAGTACGTGATGAAAATGAGCAAGATTGGATTCGACGTTCAAATTTTCTAAATATTCGATCTTCTGCTGAACCGTGCTTAACGTGTCTTGAATGCTCGTCAACGCTCTCGCTTCAGCGTGAATATTTTTAATTTCTTCGTTGATCAACTCCAGAGACGCCTGAAGCGTAGCGATGGTGGTTTGAATGTGTTCGAAATCTTGATAAGCCTCCAATTGAATTCTTATGTTCGCGACGCTTTTACCGATGACCTGCAGTTCGTCTGACGATGGTAGGTTCGTCATGGTATCTTCCAAAGTCTGTAACTTGGATTTAATTTCTTCCAACGTGCCGGTGAATTCTTCTTGTAATTTGGAAACGACGACGTGCAAGCGTTCTACATCAATATCGTTCACCACGGTTTGAAGTTCAGAGAAATTCTTTTCGATTGCGGAAGTTCGTTCTTTGATTTCGAGTTTCAATTTTTCCAAATCTTCATTTTTCGATTGAAATTGCTGTAATTTGGCCAAATCATTTTGAAGCGAATCCACGCTCAACTGTATATTTTGAACGTTGTCGTAAGAAGGTACGTCGACATAATTTTTTATCAGCGTTTTCAGTTCGGAATCGATTTTCAGAATGGGGTCGAGACATTGCGTTTGGAGCGTAGCGATCTCCGACTCTAAACTTTTGTTTAAGGTCTCCTGCAAAGCGATCAAATCGCTCCTCAACTTCTTAACACGTACGTCCAGCATGAGAATCTCTTCTGCGTGGTCTACACACTTGGTGTTGCCGAAAATGTCGTTAGGCATTTTTGGTTAACGGTTATTTATAATAGGATAGACGATTCGTAATTCTACAAAGAGAGGAACGAGTTTGTCGTAATCTCCTAGGAGTTCCACGTAAAGTAAATCTCCTGCAGACACGTCGTACGCCATGTTAGAAACCACCTTGTCGTGCTTCATTCGAAAAATGTTCTTGCCGCTAGAAATTTTGATTTCGCCTGCGTTCTCCGGATTCACGGTGATTTGAAGTTTCCCACCGATCGGAATTTCATAGAAATGTAAATTGTTATTGAAGACGTAAAACATCTTGCCCACATCGTCATTCACTTTCGTCCAAATGCTGTTGAGGTGTACAATTAGTAGACCATTGAGTTTAGATAACACAGAAGGTAAGAGGTTATTGGTATTTGGTGGTGCAGTGTCCATATTGATCTCTTTGCGGAAGCCAAAGAGATTCATTGTCCTTGTTAATTATTTAAATTTCTACACACTGTGCCTTTTGTAGATCGAATAAAAAAAAAGAGAAGATTTTATCTGCGGCGATGCAATTCAAAAGGCTCGAACCTGTAATTATGTCATTAAATCACGATGAAGAAGAAAAAAGTAAGAGTTGAATTTAATGAGCCTCGGTTTGGAGCGGGCTTAACGACATAATAACAACTTGCAACTTTTCATCGCCTGAGGGCCCCTCTTTTCCTCCGTATATTTTGAAGAATGGCAAAAGACACAGCGGACTTCATGGCTATGGGGTTACAGTTAACACACGTCACATTTATCGCTTCCATTGCAGTGGCCCCACTCTCTCGTGTGAATTTCACACTCGAGAACGCGTACCTTGTTGTCTCGGCCATCGAGTGCTACTTTAGTTACACGGGTCGTGTACAAATCATGCAATTTATTTGTAATGCGATGATCGGTGCTGAGTTTTTTTTCACCATGAAAAAGGCATTCTTTGTAGTCTTGCATGGTGAATTTGCTGGTACTTATTTTTCCCACCCCCTTCGCTTTCTTGATCTCTTTTTCTTCTGCAATCTTGACGCAGTACATTTTGGCACGAAGCCCCGCAAATTCGCTGATGTACTTCCCGCCAACTTCGTCTTTGAACTTTCCAATCGTCATTTTATTTTCTGTTGAATGCAAGTGATGGCCTGATGGTAAGTTGCTAAAATCAAAAAGATGCTTCATCTTAGTCAGATCATGTTCGAGGCTTGGTGTGTTTTGGATTAGAAAAATAAAGCTATCCGTGTCAATGTAACATATTTGGATGTTATCTCCATAAAAGGGTTGAAACTGATCGTAGTACGATTGGTACATGTGCAATTTTGATAGTTCAAGGACGGTAGCACCTATGGCAATCGGCTTGTTGAGCATCACTTGCTTCTTGTTCTTCTCGACGAATACTAGATTCTCGTCGAAAATGGTGAAGTTTTTGAAGTAGGGGGACGCGACGATCTTCTCAAATTTCTTTTCGTCCGTGACCAACGTTGCGTCGATGTAATTCCGCACGTTCTCCATCGTCTTGCCGTAGATGGCGTTGTTAAACAGTTTGTACAGATCCTTGTCTGCAGGCGATGTCGATTGCGCTCTGCGTCGCGTGTTCTCGGCTATGTAGGGTTCGAGCCACCTACTCTGCCGGAACTTCAATCCTCTATGAACTTTCTTCAGCTGCAAACCGTGACTTATGTAAAATTGGAGGAGTCGGTAGTGCAGAACGTAATTCCGCTTGTTCTCCATGCTTAGTATGAGTTTTGGCTCCGATGATCCTCCAGGTGGCTTCTCTTTGGTGGGGGCCAGGGCCAATCCGTGATGTTTCTCGTGAAGCGTTTCGGGATAATCGAGATCCACTTCCAAGAAACAGCCCCATTCGTTATCTTCGCTCCAGTTGAGAAAAAAATCCTCGCAGGAGAGTTCCTCTTCGGGAAGACACTGGGACATGGAGTGGCCGTACAGGTTGTTGACATCCCAGTAGACGATGTAGGTGGTGGGCTTCGATGCATCGTAACCAGGCGTATGAGGATTGTTTGCCTGAGCATGACGTCGAGGACATTGGACGATGCCACCGCGTATCGCACTCTCCATGAAGGCATACTGTTCCTTCTCTGCGATGAGTCCCAGTTCCACGTTGGTGTATTTCATCATCGATTCCCAAGTCAATCCCGGCGTCGTGAAGAAATACGCAGGATCCAACTTGTAGATAGAGATGCATCTCTTGCGAAACGATTCGAAAATGTCCATGAGAAGTGTCACGTCCAATTTCAAATACAGGTCGTGATAGTCGCGAAAAGTTTGGCAATTGAAGGCCGTCCACACACTACGAGCGTGTTCGTAGTCCTCTTCGGAACAGACGTCCTCCGTAAGATGAGAATAAAATGCCTCCCGGGGTGGAAGTTCCGTCTCGTCAAATTTGTCAAAATCGTTGACGTACTCGTAGGGGTAGACGCCCTTGCGACGCAACAGATTCAAATTCTCATCTCTCCCCGAAAAACATTTTTGCTTGGTGGCCACAAGATCTTCGTCGCCAAGTTGAGCTGCAAGGGTGGCCAGGCTGGAGGACAGGAGATTGTACGAGTCCAGGATTCGCACTTCCACGCTTCCTCCGTGTTCGAGAGGGATCCACACCCTTACAGCAATATACTTTTCGCTCGTTCTCGGAATGATCCTGATTCGAGAAGTTATGTTGTACAGCTCCTTGACAAACAGATGCGTGTCGTACTTCTCCGTGTAGTGCAGAAACACGACAACGAAATGCGACTCCTTAATTTTAAGATTGCACGAATTACAGATGGTGCTCAGGAATAATCCATTCTGATGGTCATGGTGTACGACCTTGTGATTTTCGGCGGTGAAAGACTGGTTACACTCCGCGCATCTTGTCGCCGCGTCATGTCTCCGCTGTTGTTCCGTCGTGAGAGCAGGTGGAGAAACGTAAGAGCCGTTCAGGCTGGGTGCAAGTTCTCTCGCGCATTCCGCTATCTTCTTAACAAAATGTTTTGCCGCATCAGGTCCGCAATACAAGATGACATCATTTAATTTTTCTCCGTAGATGGAGAAACTGCAAGGCTCGTGGTGAAAAATTTGGATCGTGCTTGAGGTAGAGGGATCAGGGTTGCAAGACGTCATGGGAACTTGGAAGCTTTCAAAGTCGGCATAAAGGACTGCGGGATGGTGGAGAAGAGCCTGGTGTTTCTGAAATTTCATCTTGGTTCCGGGTTCCGGCATGACATCTTCGGGTTCTGCATTCACGGAGCCAAAACACTTGTGCTGTTCTTTCATCTTCTTTCCCACGCGAAAAATTCTCAAACATCGATCGCAAATTTCGATCTTATCGTGATCCTTGCTGATCTGTCTTCCTACTAATCGTGAGAAATTCCGTATCAAACTGTAACGGCCATCTACAAGCAAGAGTCGAATTACATTATTCTGGCTTCTCGCAGGTCTTAACACACGAATGTTGTCGCAATCGTCAACCCCAAACACAGAAATATCGATATCTTCTCCTTTTTCCTCTCTATAGTTTTTTTCAAATTGATTGATCTTATTCAGAGGCACAGGATAGGAAATTCCTCTCATGACATTCTCGTATCTTCCCTCATATCCTCTGTAATTGGACAGGCGTTTCGGGTTTTTATCATTATTAGCTGGGTGTAATGCGGCGATGACAGACCACAGGAAACTCTTCGCATCATTACTTTGTATGTTCAACACTGCATTTTGCTTTTTTTTTGTTTTTGTTTTTTTTTTAGCGCTGCGTAAAGGTTTGAAATTGCACACTCGAAGCTCTAACATGTGGCTGCGACCGCAAAGACTCCATCCACTTCCTCTACCTTCAAACGCTTCTTGTTTTTCTCCCAGATGCTCAAACAGCCGTGTCACAATTTCCTCCAGATCGTCGTGATTGCCCTCATGTAAGCCTTCGCACCCTACGTAAAAGCTGAAAGTGCTTGTCTTGGACGAGACAACTTTCTCATACAGCAGGGTCAAGACGAGATGAATTTTAATTGCAACATTGATGAGGCAATCACGTAATTGATCTACTAACATAGATTTGATGTTGTCGAGGAAGGTGCTCGAGTCACATTTTTCGTCACTTCCAGATTTATACGTCATAATGCGTGCACTTTTATTCAAAGCACCGCCTTCATGCGCATCAATGCGAGATTTCTTTGCCGGGGGGACTACGACATCATGTTCCGGTAGAGGACATTTTTTCAAATGCCTAGCAATATGAGGTTTAGAAATTAATTTTCCACAGTTACGACATGCCACTTTCCTGCAAAGACCGGAGGGACCTGGTTGCGATTCCATTTTTTTTCTCTGTTATTTATATATATACAGAGAATTTTTTTGGGGGGGTTGTGGTGGTGGTGGTAGGGGAAAGCGCACTGAAACAGAAGGAAAAAAAAGTTGAAAAATGCTAGACATTTTTTTCCTTCCACAAGTGCATATATATATTAGACGCGAACAGTATGTGCACTGTTGTAGGAGGTAAAACAAATATGCGACATGTAAGTGTGTGTCAATTTTTATGACTCCTCTGAATATATGTGTGTGTCAGACGCAAAACAAAAATAAATATATATATATATCATGAAAAAAAATAAAACTTACCTTTCAAGAGAGATAGAGAGACTTCAAAATAAAAAATTGTAGTTCACTAAAAACTTTCTATGTATGTATACTGCCAGACAAACAAATTAAAAAACACTGAAACAGGCACGATTGACGTTCACTATGATAATGATGTACAAAAGGAGAAACTGGTGTGTTATATAGGAACCCCCACCCACTCGACCCCCTTTGGTTAAAACACAATGAGCGCTATAGTCAATGTCCTAGCAATAAACCCCCGTTTGACCGATTTCACTCATGCTATACTTTTTTTTTCAACAAAAGACTTTTCGATGCGCACAATATCCTGTGGGGGACAAATAACAATGAACGGGCGTTGACAGTTCCACCCATGCATGTATTGTCGATCATTTCCTCGGCCTCGTCAGGGGGTGTGGTGTGTGAAACGGGCGACCCCACACAGCACAAAACTCAACCATGCCTGAAACGAAACATGTGGACGCCTCGTTTCCTGCTTGTGATTCGATTGTTATCGGGGATGTGGCGGATTCTTTATTCATGACCGTGGAGGCGGAAAGAACGTGAATTTTACGATCGTCTGTAAAGGTTCCACGGACGGGGCGGTTGCCGCATTCGCTAATTTGATCAAACTTTTCACGTCGATGCTGCGAGATGAAAAGGCGTCGTCTACCAATTCGGAAATATATTTATATATAGTTGAGGTTGGTAATATGTATGACCAGTAATCGCAACGCCAGATGAATAAATCGACCAAGTTGTTGATGACCGAAAAAATAGATGCGAATAAACGATCTATCTGACAGGCCGGTTCGTGCGTTCTCAGATGTTGCGAGTGGAGGATGGCCCAGATGAAAATTATAAATCGTGTGGAATTTAATATCAAGTGAGGTCTTTCAAATTCTTCCAAGAGAATTATTCTCGCGTTGGTTCTTCGTACTCTCAACGGTAAAAAGGATTGATTGCTATTCTTAAATTATTTTTATCGGACCACACTCTCTCCGCTCGCGTTATATCATTTTTACGAAACAGCGGTGGTAATTTTTCTTGGATCGTTTTTGTGGTCGATATCGGCCAAACGGCCTAATTCGAACAACATAATCAAATGCGGTATCCATTGACGTACAGGAAATTGATACGAACTTAAAACGTCGTACCATCTACGCAACGGACGAACGTGAAATTCTAAAACGATACGGCGACCTAAAACATTAAAATTGGGAAGTAGATGTGGCTGGAAATTGAAAGTTAAATTGTGCAAGCTCGAAAAGAGTGCTGACAAATTTTCGATTCGAGCCAAATCTGTTTTCACGAGCCTTTCCAAAGAAATTCGATATTCTCTTGGAACACTATCATTTATTATTTTTTCGTTTGAAAGTGTCGCTTCCAGATAATCTAAATTGAAATGATCTGAGATTACATTTCTGAGTAGCACAGGTGAATTTTTAAACGGCATAACTTTAGTGAGGAAAAAACGCAGCCGTTAGAGAACCTTTTTTTTTTTACTTTTTTTGGTTGGGCACCACGCACCCCTGGCGAGGTTATATAGGGGCCAGGGAATCCTAAAAAAAAAAAAAACAATTATTATTTGTTTGTTTGTTTGCGTCACACAATACGGAAAATAATGAGAGGCACATCGTTTCCCCGAGAGAGAGAGAGAGAGAGAGGTTTACAAAGGTCACGATATATATAAACATTTTGGTCCCGGACTTGGAAAATTACGATAAGGTGCACTCATTCTTCAAAAGGGTGAGAGGGTGAGAGAGTAAATTTCACTCATCACTGCTTTTCTGCGCCGTGAAACATCGTCAGCGCAATAAATGAGGCGCGGAACGTGGAGAGAAAGTGCGTTTTTCAGGTTTTTGTGGTCGTTTGGTCAAGAAATCAGAAGTGTCATCAAAGGCATATTTGTGACACTACTTTTAATTCATTGGATTTTCGCGATGTCCCATGATTGGTAGTTCTTTCTGGAGGTGTGTGCATAAATCAGGGGTTGAAAATATACAAACAAATAAAAAAAACCCGAAATGAACAAAAATCTAGATCGATGACATCTGGTGGGCGGTAGGAGAACGTCTAAGACATAATTATCGTACTGATGGCCGGTAACAACACTTTTGAAAACTTCACGCCACTGGCAAGTAAAGTAGCGGCCTGGAGAGACAATGAACCACTCTCCATTACATAGCCCCCCTCCCTTTCTTTTTACATATTTAAGCAACTAATGGAAATTATCGCACTTTTGTGCCTACCCTGCTAGGAACTTACGCTTTGCCACTGCAAAAGACTGTCTTGTATCTTTTATAAAGAACACAAATTTGCCAGACCTGATCTTACTTAGAGATTTGCCTTTGCATCTGAATGTAATAATATGTCAATGGCAAAATTATGCCGTAGCAAAATAATATGTAAATACATTTTATCCTCACTGTAAAAACAACTTAGTCAAAATCGAGCAAAATTTAGTCACTTTTGACTAAATCAAATACGGAAACTAGCACCGACTCAATTTGTGTCAAAAGTGACTACATGCATTTAGTCATTTCATTTCAGTGTGTTATATAGTCAAAAGTGAGAAATCAATTTATTCAATTTTTGACTAAAATTTTGTCAAGTTTGAATAATTACTGCTTCTCAAGGCTGAGATAAATTTATTCATTTTTTGACTAAAATTTAGTCAAAATCGAATATTTACTGCTTCTCAAGGCTGAGGTAAATTTATTCATTTTTGACTAAAATTTAGCCAAATTGAATAATTACTGCTTCTCAAGCTTGAGGTCAGTTTATTAATTTTTTATTTAAATTTGGACAAAAGTATTGCTTCTCAAACTTGAGGTTGATTTAGTCAAAATTAAAGAGACACTACTTTCCAAGATTAAAATAAATTTGTCACTTTTCAAGTTACCTATATTTGAGACCAGTTGCTTGAAAAATGACAAGTTTAATTCAAGATTGAGACTAAACAATGGAACATGAAAAAATTATGGATCCCTGAGTATTCCACTAAGGAACAATTTCTTCTTTAGTAAGTCTGTAGTAATAATATTTGTTCAAGCTGGGAAAAAAGGGTTCCTGGACAACTTTGCAGTAATTGAAAAAAATTATCTCACCTCTCATAGAAATACATGTAGAAGAAGCAGAGAATATATAGTAGTTTCTTTAATTTAACACCGAATTAACAAGCATTACACCATCAATTGGAAATATATGCATTTGTGAAAAAAAAGCCAAGTGTCTCAAATTCTTTATACGAACTACATTCTATGACAGTAAAAATTCTACATAAATATTCTGAAAATTTAAAGAATATGGGTTGGCTTCAAATTGGTTAACTGGTCAGTGGTATGTGCCAAAAGAGCTATGAGGTCTCAAGTTTGTTTGAATTCTGTACAAGACATGGATACATGGTACACTTCGCAACATCTTATTTGACCGCCCTGAAAAATTTCAAAGTTCGGAATTCGTAAATTTGGCAGCATAGCGCTTCAGAGCCAACTAAGAGTAGCCAACTTTGCAACATTTCTTCTTCCTGAATGAAAACGCTCTTGTGATTTATTTCATTCCTTCACATTCCATAAAGTAAAGATACCCTAAAGCAGTAATAAAATATATGAGTAGTCAAAAAAATGTTAAGTAGAAATACGAATGTTGAAAATATTTCAAGATTCTTCGTTCTGAATTTGAAAATAGGAAAATTTATGTGCATTATGAAACACTGAACAGGTTCTCATTCAGCTGGAAAGAATTGCGGTCACATTTGAATGCAAGAAGTCAAATTTATGATGATTTTATGCGAAATATTTAGTAAAGATACCTTGCACAACACCAAACGATTCTGCAAAGTGTGTCTTTTCCTTGGTTCTTGGCGAAAAATGGTTCAAAACTCCGGCACAATGTTGCTTCAACTGAGATTAACGTGTTTTACTGAGCTTTCTGTTAGTAATCTCCTGGAGCAGTTGGTTAGATGACAGCAAATTCGTTTTTTTACTGTTTTCGTCAAGATCGAAACATCGTAGGTTCAAATCCCACCCTTTCCTTATTATTTTTCCTTTCTATTTACCGAGTACGAAGTGTTCTAATAACGTAATATAATATGTTATTACTGTAAATATGTATGCGATGCATGCTCAGTGTCTGCGATTGGGTTTCAAAACTGATGGGGCAAGGTGGGAGGAGCGGGGAGGGCAAGGACAGTTCCTTTCCCTTGGTAGATTATGTTTAGCATAGTGCTGGGTCATTCTTCCCTCCACACTCCATAATCGTCGCTACTGTGCATGCCTCAAGTAATGCTTCTACTAATGTTCTTAATCTTTCAGTGATTGGCAGGATTTTAGGAAATACTTTTCCTTTCATTCAGCTGTTATAAGTTAACACATATTAAGAACTTACATGTCAACTTTCTGCATCCGGATATGCTGGACATAAATCGCATAAATATCAACGGAAATATATAAGAAACGTAGTCTTGGAAAATGTCCAATTATAACACCATTAAGCCTTGCTTCCATGATTATGAAAAACTAAGTATGCTGACCAAGGCAGTAATTTATTTTATTAAAAACATAAGTACAAAAGTACTTTTGTACTTGATACAGAGTCTTATGTAGACCTTGCTAAAAGGTTGAAACGTTACGTTTAGTTTATGTTTTTAGGATCAGTTTTTCAATGTCCTGTTAATCTTTCAGTTGACTAACTGCCAGTTGGAGATAACAGCCAGTCTTAACCAGCACCGGGTTTTTCAATGTGAAAGTAACTACCAGTTAACTAAACCATGGTTCGTTCTCCGAAACAGTGTGTTGGCAATTCTGAAGCACGGAAATTACAGGAAATCGACCTGCGCGCCATCTGTTAGTATAGTTTCAAACCGCGTCGACTGACACACAGCCTGGCGTTTAAATGTAGAACTACAAGCACGGCGCGCTCGAAAGCACGTTATTGCATTGTGAAACGATATGAACAATGGCAGCGCATCCATTTTGTATGCTTACGAAATAAATTAACGAAAGACAGCACTACAAATTTGGTTTTCTTCTAATAAAGGCCAATTTCACGTGGGGGAAATGATGTTATGAGGCCCAAGCGCAGATACTTTCTTGTAGAAGAAACGTGAAGAACTCGAAAGTCGAGACATTAATAATAACTGTTTGTTAATATAAACACTATTATTATTATTAATATGTAAATATTGTACATTTGACTGCATACTTTGTACCTCTCTATGCATGTTGTTGAGCGAAAAAACAACATGTTAATAGTAAGCATACTTTCTAAACTTCTAAAAATATGAAGGTACGAGTAAAAATAATTTTAAAATTTACTGAAATATTTATCCGAGAAGATCATTCAACAATAAAGCATGAATTGAATGCAACACACGTAATAAATAATTGACAAGAAAAAAAATACCCGTGACCAGGACTCGAACTCGTATTACAAAACACAACACGCTCCGAAATCTGGTGCCGCTAACAACTACACCAAATTACCAATTGGAGATTATCACGCCTAGTAGACCGGATATCCTGGCCACAAATTCTCTAACACAACCTTGCCCGCGAATTCTAGCAACTACGCTGCTTAATTTCCATATTTGCTTGGACGTTGGTAAGCTCTGCCAAACAAAACAAGTCTTTTTCTGTACAAATTTGAAAGTTTTATGAATCATATCTTGTTTAATCTGACATTGAAGTTGCGAGTGTGGAACTTCGATAGCTGCACGAGGCATCCATGTTGCTTCGCAACTTCCAGTTAGGCTGGTAACTGCAAGAAGAAGTACCAGTAAAGATAATCGCCACCAGAGTTCCAGTTACGAGCTAACTGTACATTGAAAAACCGAAATTTTCACTAACTTCCAGTTACGTGCTAACATGAACCTTAACTGGACATTGAAAAACCGGCCCTTAATAAAATAAATTACTGCCTTGGTCAGCATACTTAGTTTTTCATAAGAAACGTAGATAAGCATTCTCGTGCAAAGCCGTTTACTTCCCGAAAAAGATTTTGCAAAGAAGTAGGTTTGAACCCATGATCTTCCATTACATTAGCAAACGATCCCCCTACACCACACGGTTCACGTTATTTTATGCACTTGGTTCGGATCCTACTTTAAACTGTAGGTCCAGTCCCGATTAGCCTTACTGTGCATAAAGTGAACTTAAAACACCAAATCAACCAATTCATCTCCTTTCAGAGTGGGCCTTCTATGATACTGTAGTCGGCCAGCATCCGAAAATACAGTTCTGCTTCGAGGATACCAGAGTGTAATTGCATTTAATATTGTGACTAATTTTATTTTAAACCTACAGATTAAAGCGATAATAGTGTCCAGAAAAAGAACCTCAAAGTAGATCTTCACACAAAGTATTTTAATCCATTGCCCAATCATTTCAGTTAAGAATAATATTATGCTTTTCCATTGACCGTATTTTCGATTCATGGTGAATTTGCTAAAAGGACCATGTCAAGAAATCTAAATATGTCAGTTTTACTAGTAAATGCATTTAAAATGCACGAAACAACAGGGGAGGAGAACAATAAACCTCAACAATAAATAAAAATGCAACAAAAACTGTTAAAAATACTGACAAATAAACTAAAAGCCAAAAAAGGCCGAAAAATGTAAAAAAAAATGTAAAATAGAAAGTGTTTTCCTGCTTTAACTGGAGGAGAACGAACATGATATCAGGTTTATCATTGTTTTTAAGGGTCAGAAAAAAGTTGATTTTTCATCAACTTCCGGGTCCTAATTAGTAATTATGACCATTGAAAAAGTTGGAGGTAGCTTACTTTAAAATTTATTGCTGAGGGATCGTATTTACAAAATGACTTGAAGTTTTCCACCACGAAAATATGTTTTTCATAGTTTGAAGTTCGTTAGTTTTATCTTTCAAGGTTTCCATTGTTTTAATTTCACACATATTTTATATATCATACGTACCTCTCTCTTTTCATACAGTCTTTGGAATAAAGCTGAAGTTTCTTGTCAAACGGGGTCTGGTTCAAATGACTCCTTTTCGCTCTCCTGTTCCTACTTTAAACAAACAACAAAATACTTCGGAACTAAGCGATTGCTTGTTCGAAACACGGAATTTTTACACAATTTGCAAAATATGACAAAACGCCAATAGACATGTTCATCATTTTTCCCTTTCAGCGTTTCTCGATTTTATCTGTATTCGTTTCCTCATGAAAATTGCCATGAGGGAATTATAGATATGACATTATGTTTGAATTAGTTTCTTCAAACTGGTAACAAATTTTAACATGAGCTACCTGGATAAGAGGTAGCGTGCTTGATTCTTACGACGAACGTCATAGGTTCGATTATTCACCTAGGCAGGATTTTTTTTTTTCAGGAGTATATCGTTGGGTGTAAAGTTTATCCACCATGCTAAGAAGTTAACATTGGTATCTGTGAAAGGAAATAGTAAGAGAAAGTTATTTCGATGATAGGAGGAAGTCACATGCCACGTGGAATGCGCAGAATCAAGTTACATAGAACTAAGTCTGTAATGGTGGTTTCGAATATTGCAAAGTTAGTGCGGAAAGTTTGTTATATCTGATACTCGTACTTTCTGTTCAAAGAAGACAAACGTGTTAGATACAAAGCAGTGAGGAATTAACGATCATTATGAGGTTTTGAATTTTTTGTTTGTCACTCACTATATAAATACTTATTAGTAGTTTCTTATCGAATCGGCCTTCATCGCAATAACAATTTACTTATGTTAATTAGCGATTTACTATTAGTTTTAGACGCATGGTAAGATGGTGGTGAGGGGATTGACAACAGTCATTATGAAGGAACGGACATAAAATTACCAATCTTAGGAATTTGAACTCATTAAACGCTCTCCTTCGTTACAGTACTGAACTACATCACTACTTAACGTAACTGTATATCTTTTTTTAGTCTATCGAAATCAAATAATCAATATTTTAGGTGTCAGTGAAGAACAAACAATACATAACTTAAATAACATTACATTTTGCATTCTGAATACATATACGTGATTTGTGAATTGATCATGATGTGTGTGTTAACACAACATATAAACAATAACTAAAAAGAAAAGTTTTATTATGCGCAGAAGGGACGTCCCTCAAGTGTGCATCGAATTCATTTTTAAATATTCTAATATCAACGGTATCTGTTCAGCAAACAAGAAAAAAAGAAAAAAAGTAAGAGGAGAGGGTGGGATTTGAACCCGCGACCTTTCACGCTTGATGAAAAATAAGGACAGCAGCGCCTAACCAATTGCTCTACGTTAACTTAATGACATTATACTCTTAAAAACATGTTGACGTTTATGAACACTCCCACCTTCCTGTGTTTCAAGCACATTTTCTGGACAAGTCGTGCAAAATATATGTTTTTGAGAACTGTTCGATATTATGCACGGTATTGTAAATAAATTGTCGCATAAACATATCACAAATTTGCTTCTTTCTGCACAAAGCTGGTGGAAATTTCATCCAGGTGGAGAAAAACTCTATTCAGTGCTTCAAACCCCCCAAATTTCAAGTCGAGCAAGCAAAATCGTAAATATCCTTCAAGGTTCTTTTTCCAATTTATTATTTCTGTTTGATTGTGTATTATAATAGCGGTTTATAGTTTCTAAGTTCATGGAAAGTGAAAACCTATCACCCCAGCGTTTTTCATCTAGTGGAAGGACCAACTCAAAGTTGGCTACTCTCATCTGGAGCCGAAGTGCAATGTTGCTAAGTTTACGATTTCGGGACTTAGAATTCTTTCGGGGCGGTCAAATAAGATGTTGCGAAGTGTACATGCCTCATACATTTCATCATCCGACATTCATTCTCATCCAGATTAACCCAAGAGGCAGAAAAATGACATCAAATTATTGTGCTTCATTTGTTAGGTAGAACAAATACATGTTCTTGAAGCATATACCTTAGAAAAATGAAAAAAATCATTCCCAATAAGGGCAAATAAATTATCCACCACACAAACAAAAAACAGAATCACTGCTCATACAGACACCACCATTGTTTATGACTTAAAAATAACAAACTAGGTGTATTTTGGAAATATTCTTGGAATTAAAATTTACATTAAAATCATTAGGTAAATAACGGAAGGATTGGAAGAAAACTGTGAATTAAAACAAATGGACAATTCATTTGAAATTTATTTATTGGAACTCTCACATAACAAACTGCTCAAAAATAACAATAGCAACCCACAAATTCTCAATTCAAACATGAGACTGATCAAAAAATATATGTTATTTTTAATATGCTCTATACCCAGCTACAATATGTTTCATTTTATAGTTGAAAAATGGTTCAAACATTAAAAACAAACGCTGTGACATGAAGGAAGTAGAAAATGACCTTATTTGTATTGTTTTCTTACTAATAGGTAGGCTACATTTAAATAACTCAAGAAGTTGCTTGTGTTTAAATGTCTATGTAGGATAAAGTATAAAGATAAATAACAATAAGGAAAAATAAAACCAAATCATTAAAATGAAAAACCAGACTAAAATAGCATTGTAAAAGTAGGCAAAGAAAATCAAAATGTTAACATTTTTTTTGTGACTTTCACTGGTCCTGCTGTAGTGCTGACCTGGACTTATGAGCCTACGCCATGCTGTGAACATTATTACGACACTTCCCTATACTCAATTTCATTTGTAGCCTTTAGCAGGCCATCGGGCGTTTACTGTATTTAGATGTTTTAAAATGTTCATCATATTTTCTTGACGTACACCTCAGCGGTAGAATCAGAGGTCTACACTTTTTTTTAGCCCTAAACTCCAAGCCATTATATTATTGAATCACTGATTTCTTTGTTGTTTACATAGATGCTGTTATACTATAACAATTAAAGAATTAGTATCATTAATAAAAAAACAAGAACCAATCATTGAAAGAATGTACACATATTTTATCATTCACTAAACTTCAAAAAATCATATTAATGTCTATATAGTTTATACAGTAATTATAATAATTACAAAAATCACCAACCACTTGTACACTGTCACTGCCATGTGCAAGAGGGTGGGGCGTTCACAGGTCCACCAATTGAATTTTTCCTCCTATGCGAGTTACTTTATGACATGAACAAAAGTAATACATAAACATTAGGAACACCCTAGAGAACAGTGTGATTTATTTTCAACTTTCACTGAAAATTCTTGCATTATAAAAATAGAAAAACAAGAAGTGATGGGTCTAGGCTCACACCTACAGGGAGAGCGATTGGGGCATTCACCCCTCCCAATTGCCAGGTTTTTGTATATTATTATTCCTAATATTTTTTGAAGACCAAAATATTCTGTTTCATCACAAAGTTTAAACCTACTATATGCTCATGACAGACTAATCGAAACTGGATCCACAGTTTAAATTTGGATCCAAACCACTGTGGAATGTGCCTTAAAAGGTGACTCCTTGAGAAAATAGGTTTTTGTTTTCATTAGTTATTCACATTACTTCTCATGTCTGATCATTCAGTTCACATTGGCAATGGGAAGAATTATAAAATGGTCCTAGGTTCGATACCTGGTGGAGGAACATTTTGATTTGCATTCTACGGTAGTTTCAACTTTAACTCCAGTCCCTAAAGCATATTTGTGCATAAAGTGGACTTAAAGCAAACAACAATTTCAATAATAATTTTTCCCCGCCCTGGACTCTTATATTTGTAAAACAATATGCTAAACACTAGACCATGGAAGTCTGGTTGGTTCCTGTCCACAGTAGTGTAATTATTTATGTAAAACAGTGCAAGTGTTGTTAGAACTTATTCTCGGTCAGATGAGGTACCCGACTGAAATTTCCCCCTCGAACTGTAACTTCTCCATCACTGGGTGGGCCTGGCAGACATCTCCCCACCCTCAGGTATGTTAGATGCAAGCTGTGTGGAAGGAATTTTATGACTATGTGTAACCATTTATTGATGCTACACACTGGTTTCTATAACAAAGTGAATGCCTATCCAAAGTATATTATTACCTTACCTTGCTACATTTTTCAGATGTTAAAAACTGAAGAAAATATATGTAAGATGGCGATCCACATACACTAATACACTACCTCACCCTAATAAATGTTCCACAGCACAAGAAAATCTAAGCCACACCTGTAATCACTTGTTCAAAGATTCACCTCCACAAAAGATGCAGCAAAGCCTAGCCACTTACGTCATGTCAATATTTCAAACAAAAAAGCAGCTGGCAATCACCTTAAGTCCATTCTTATTATTCATTCAGTTTCATCCCAACACATGTCCTCTTCAGGTGACTGGATAAGACCATTTTATTTAAACCTACGATTTCCCAGGCATCTCCATCCTGAAAAGCAAAAACATACCACATGAAGAAACATTTAGTGAATATTAAAATTCAAAACATGTTTATACAAATATATTGCAAATTATCATGATAAGATATGATATGATAAAATATCCAATAAGAACATGGTCAAGATCACCTGCAAATGAGACATTTTCTCAACTTTGTTGCTATTTACTACAGAAAGAGCAATATCTGAAATACAGTGTACCACATGAAGCTGATTTCTATTGCAAAAAATAATAATTTCATTAACATCTAACATGTATAATAATTGCCACAAAACAAAAATGTGTTTCTCTCTTACTTTTGAAGAATACAGTATCCTAAATAAGAAATCCACAATTCCTGAATATGAGACAGTGTATGAAAAATTATTACAATCCCCGGTTATACACTGCAGTAGATATACTGTATATGGTACTTCAATTCAGCAAAACAAGTTTTTCAAACCCTTTTTACTCACAATGTATAAATATAATGATTTTTGACACTGTCAGTTTTAAAACATGCAAGACTGTTTAGCAGACTTTTGAAACCATGAAACACATCGTTTGAAAATGCTTCCGATGCAATTCAATTTCCAACACACTAATCAGCATAACTTGCATTGCTGGCTCATTTTGAGGAACATACTCAGTTTCGAAGCATAATTCACATCTAAGTGATACACAAATCAATCATATTCAGTATTATTCAATTTACCTATTGAAACTCCCCCATGGAGCCACATAATTGTTCTGCTTCCACGTTATCTCTGGATTTGATTCCCAGCAGGACACAGTCCTGTAAATTGAATTGTAATTTAAACGGCTTGACCAGTCCCAATTAGCCTATCTCTGCATAAAGTGTGCTTAAAAGCATTGTTCATTGAACATTTGTCAACATAGAAAAAGACAAAAATAATGGCATTTGTAGTTTGATATTGAAAGTAAAAATGTTATTGCACACATCTTCATGTTTTAGAGT
Source organism: Lepisma saccharinum (assembly GCF_977018435.1). Taxonomy (NCBI): domain Eukaryota; kingdom Metazoa; phylum Arthropoda; class Insecta; order Zygentoma; family Lepismatidae; genus Lepisma; species Lepisma saccharinum. Next base: position 23,430,730 of record NC_139230.1, on the reverse strand, counting down.
ACTGTCAATAAATGCCATGACTCTAGATTACAATTCCTTCCAAGTCACCTTTTCTCAATTGTCAGTTTCACTAACATATTCCAATTTTGTTTATTAGCAGGCATTTTCTGTAGTATGCATGAAGCATAATAATTGAGACTGGAAGTGAACTTACACATGTAATCTTGACTGCTTAGTTCTATTGCCTCAAAAACACATGCACACACAGATTTTAAGATGTAATTCTACTGGAGGTCTTTAAAAGTTCATAAATGTAACCCATTAATTTTTCATTTCAATGTTTCTCACTTCTAAACCATGAAACATTTCCATCTGATAAAGAAGAAAAATAAACTTATATTAACAGAAAATGAAGAAATACAAAACTAAATAATCTTCGAAATTCAAAAACGTGCACGACATGGTATGTCGGAGCTCTGCAAGAGCCTGTCAGTTGACTTCAATAGCGCGACATGTGGTGTGCACCTAGATTTCCAGTGACATTGTTATGTAGCTTTCCAAATTGGATTCAGCTATATCTTTTCAAGTAGCTCTTAATTGTCCTCACAACAGGCCCGTAGCTAGGCAGAGCCCCCCCTGGCATTGTCGTCAGCCCCCTGGTATTAGGTAAAACTATTGCATAATTTGTTTCCCGTGACAAGTGAAAATGTATAGAGAGTGGATATTATTTGCTCATAACTTGATAGAAAGATAAATTCACAGAACATGAAGAGCAGCTATCACATTTGTTCATCTTGTTTATAAACCGAAGTTTAAGTAACGGGAAGTATTTAGAAGGTTCTCTAAAGTTCTTCCACAGGGGATCTATGCACCTTCGCTCCCCCTCTTTCGGCTTTCCCTTGTAGCAGGTCCTTTCCATCTGCATCAAAGGTCATCGACTCCCAAGTTTTATTGCCCGGTCGGGGGTGGAATATAAGGGCTTGCCCATGACAAAGACACTTTGTTGAGTTCTTCATTCGTGTAAAGAAGGTTTCGCGTTTGCGCGGGTGTTATTGTGTTTCGTATATTCATAAAACTGATTTGTGTGATAGTGAGTGGTTTTAGTGACGAATAATATAACCATGTTTCGTCCTTGGTGTGTAGTATTGTGATATTTTAATGATTCCCCAGCACCATGGATAAATTTATAATTCGTAAAAAAAAATCTGAATCTTTGACCACGGCAACCACCGTACCTGCTCTTTCCCCATCTACGGCTGCCTCCAATCAAGAAGAGAATTTCTTGCCTACAGAAATAAAGGACATTTCCAAACCAGGTGAGGAAATTAAACAGCTAAAACTCAAACATTACCCCCGAAATGCTGATGGACGGTGTTTTCAAAGTGACTGGTTTAAAAGGTTCAAATGGTTAGAGTATTCACAATATTTAGATGCAGCATTCTGCTATACTTGTAGACAATATCGGCCTTTTGGATGCAAAGAAGTGGATCTTTACATCTAAAGGTTTTAAGAACTGGAAGGCAGCTCTTGATAAAACCAAAACAGGGCTAGTGAAACATGATGCGACACTTACACACATAGAAGCAATGTCAAGGTGGGCAGAAAAGCAAAACCGTTCATTGGTGGGAAAATCTATTTCTACACTAGCATTGTTGAAGTTATTTAGTTCCTTGCAATAAACGAATTGCCTCTTAGGGGAACGTACCACTTAGAAGAACATGAGGAACAAAGCCTGTTTCGAAATCTTTTCGAGTTCACGCTTCGAAAAGATGAGAAACTGGCAGACTGTTTTAAGCAGGTGCCTAAAAACGCATCTTACTTGTCCCCTGAAATTCAAAATGACATTATTGAAATAATGGCTGACATCGTACGTGAAAACATTGTTAGTGACACTAATAGTGCAGATGTTCCTTTGTATACTTTGCTTGAAGATGGTACACGAGATATAAACAACAGAGAAAACGTAGCCATAGGAATCCGCTATGTAAAGAATGGGACAGTCATGGAATCAATTCTGTGCATAGAAACACTGTCAGCTTTTGATGCAGAGTCTTTTGCAGATCTAACACTAAATATTTTTCAGAAATATGGTTTGGATAGTGCGAAATTGCTCAGCCAGTGTTTTGACGGGGCTTCAGTTATGAGTGGGAAGAAAGGGGGTGTGCAAGCTTTAATCCAGCAATGGCTTGGGCGTCTAATTCCTTACGTTCATTGTTTTAACCATCAGTTACATCTGGTAATTGTTAAATGTGTGGATGAAATTTCTCCAATTAAACACTTTTTCGAACAGAGTTCCATGTTGCACAATTTTCTAAAAAAGGGAAAAGTTGCCATTTTATACGAGGGGAGAAGTCTTTCGCAACTTTTAGAACAACGTTGGTCAGGACATTTAAAAATGACGAGAACAATATTTGAAAATTACAGAGATATAATTCATGTTTTGCAGTTGGTGAAAAATGGAAATTTTAACGGGGATGACGTAGCATCAAGTGTTAGTTTGCTTGTAGTCATTAGCAAACCTCAGTTTCGGTTTTGCTTAGTGTTCATGAAAAAGATCCTTAAAATATTAAGCCCAGTTGATAAAATGCATCAAGCACGTAATGATCATTTGGATGCTGGTAGAAAGATGATTGAAGCTGCCACAGAAACATTAAGGAGCATTCGTCAGGAAGATGTGTATGAAGGCATTCTGCAAGAAAGTAATGTACTGCTAGAAGAGGATGGAATTCATGACGAGATTGTTGAACACCCCACAAGAAAGAAGAAACGAAATACACAGTTGCAAGACTTCGTTATCACTGTCTTCCTAGGAGAGGAAAAGCTCACATCTCTCACACAAATATTCTACGAATGTTTAGATCTTGTGCTAACAGAAATAAATAGACGTTTTACCAATAACGACGACTTATTGGAGGCTATATCATCGGCTGAGTCCCTTCAATTTAGCAACATTGAATATTTATCAGCCTTTGGAATCACCATTCCGCCTACGAAGACACTTATGCTCTACTTGCTGGCATAAGAACTTTTGCATGCAGTACAGCGTTGTGTGAATCCACTTTCTCTGCGTTAACCTGCATCAATAGCCCTCAGAGACTGTCAATGTGCAGCAAGCGCCTGGCAAATCTTGTTTTTCTGGCATTTGAGAAGAAACGAGCATCGAACATAGATATGTCGAGACTACTTCACAAGTTCAACAACATGAAGAATCGCCGACTCCAACTTTTTTAAGGCAGAGGTATGTACTGTAGTCACTTTTATTGAATATTGTGCATTTTTCATATGCTAACTAACTAACTAACTAACTAACTCTCTAGCCTTCTTAAACCCGAAGGTTCATGGCTGCAGCAACACAGGCCTTCCATCTTTCCCTATCTTGAGCAAGATCTATATACTCTTTTCCATCCCTACTGATTTCCCTCAGGTCCATCTCAATGTTGTCCCTCCATCTTCATCTTGGCCTTCCTACAGGTCTCTTACCATCAGGTTTCCCAACAAGAATCCTGTAAACTCCTCTTTCCTCTCCCATTCGTGCCACATGGCTTGCCCACCTAAGTCTTCTTGATTTAATTATTCTAATAATATCTGGACATGAATACAAATTATGTAGTTCTAAATTATGTAACCTTCTCCACTCACCTGTCTCCTCATCCCTTTTAGGTCCAAATATTCTCCTAAGGATCTTATTTTCAAATACTCTCAATTTATGTTACTCTTTCAATGTAAGGGACCAAGTTTCACATCCATATAATACTACAGGCAAAATTACTGTTTTGTATATTTTAACTTTTAGTTTCTTAGATATTAAACGAGAAGACAAATATTTATGAAGAGAGAAGTAACATGCATTTTTCATATGGGATACAAATATTTGTGTAATCTTTAGTAAGGATTGAGGTCAGTAGCATTCAATTAACACTTCGAGAGATGACCGTGTTTTAGAAGATATTGAAAAAGAGGGTATTATTTGTATTATATTTCAATTTCATTAATGTTTTATATTAACTTAATGACCCCCTTAACACACACAAAATAGCTTACCTTTATTTAATGTGAAACGTTTTTTTTAAAAAGTCACCTGATAAACCGTGAGCCCCCCCTAGAGATCAATTCTAGCTACGGGCCTGCCTTACAATGCTGGCACTAACAAACTATCTTGGGGGGCTCTAATAGAAATTAAACTTAAAACTGTTTGTACTAAAAATCATTTATGAGCCATAACCATTTGGCTATGCAGGAACCCAAAATTAACCATTACTTGGATGATAACAAAAAAAAATCCTAATTACATGTATTTCTTATTTCAAATTGATATAGAATTAAGAAATTGTTAACATTCCATGCCACTAGTTATATTCCAAAGTGAGGTAGGTGCCTTGCCAATGGTGCAGTTGTAGTGTTGCCGCCTTGTAATCAAGGGGTCCCAAGTTCTATACCCGGTGGAGGTACATAGTGGTTCGGATCCCACTTTCAATTGTAGGTCCAGTCCCGATTAGCCTTACTGTGCATAAAGTAGACTTAAACACCAAATCAAATCAAAATATTCCAAAGAGATTGTGTTAAAATGTAGGAACCAAACTGAAGGTATAAATTGAATGTTTCTACAAGAATGTTTCTTCATCATACAATTAAACAAATTTTTAAAGAATATTTATTGCATCTCTTTCTTCATCAATCCATTCAGGGTCATTCCAAAGTGACTAAGGTAGCGAAATAAGGTACCCGACGTGTATATTAGGGCATATGCACAGCATGAACATGAAAAGTACAGACACCTAGATAGCTCATAGTAAGCATTGGACATAGTGCTTGGTGTGATATGTTTAAGTAAAATATAATGCTCAATCATTTTGTAAATGTAGCATATTTGCCACATAGTAAAAAAAAAAAAACAACTTCAATGTGAGAGAAACAATGGTGCATATTCTATAAATCAAATTAATATTCTTTTGCAGTGCACTGAACAACTGAAGAGTGAAATGACAAAATATCAGATTCTACAAATTCAGCAAATTATTGTAGTTAATTTACACACACTGATGTGACTTTTGTAACATGGAGTAAAAGAATTAGAAACACATATTCCATATATTACAAATCTGAATAAGCAAACATACACCACACGTCAACTGTTTAAATATCTTCATTCAATGTAAAATGTCCTCTGCTGTTGACCATGACACAAGATACTCTCCCCCTCCAAAAAAAATCTGGTCCTTCGGCAGAGGCCACTGAATGTGTAAGCCAGCTCTACTCATAATAGAGACTTGTATTTTATTCTGGACTATATCAAAGGTCACCCACCAGCTCCCCTGGATAGCTCTTATTGACACAACATACCAGTCACTGGGATTTAAAACATGCATCATATTCCTGGCAACAGGACATTTACTACTAGCAATATAAACTTAAAATTGTTCTGTGGCAAGTAATATGATCCCACTGATTGGTAGGTATTTGGCCCCCTCTGTTTCGATACGAGGATACTTTCATGCTCTTACACAGCCGGCATGTTGAATGGCACTAAGAGGTGGGATATTTTAAAAAGATACCATATAAAGGCACACAAATGTTACAACTGTGAGTCACATCATTAGTGTTGAGTTTACTATGTACTTATGACAGCAGTTAGCTCACTTTCTAAAACATAGTGCCGGCAAATATGTCCAACATAACTATGTTGAGGAGCCTATCTGGAAATTGTGCAAAATTAGAAGTTTCTCTTTAGTTTTCAGCAGTTTTGTGTGAACATAACATGTAAAATCAATATTCTAATGTAATTTTTGTGTATTTTAAGGCAAATATATTGATCAATTGATGTATATAATTAGAGTGGAATACTTATACACTATTGTTAATAAAATTTCTAAGTAACTTTTAATTATTACAATTTTCAAGTATCGGTGGGAATCGGTGAGAGTATCGGCATCGGTTCAAAGTGGTATCGGCTCAGCTCTAGTTAAGATGCATCAAGATTATGCAAAATTGATGTATACATTTTTATACCTATCATAAATCTAGTTTCTTCCCAGTTGAGTTCTATTTTGAGTTAAAAGTGTAAATATATATTATTTACATTATACATAACTACCATTACATGAGTGTTTGTGATAATGGTTAAATTCTGCGCTTGCTATACACTGTAGTACAGGAAAGAAGAAAATTATACCTGATTATTATATCTGTGAAATTAGCCTGTTTGTGGGAGTAGTTAGCATAATGTGGTAGGAAGCCATGAATTGCAGATTTGAACACTGGTTGAGGCATGTATATACCAACTTCCCATAGCATTTTAAACATTCATAATTTTTAAAGAACATGATTCTGCTTCTTTCCATCAGTGCAGTTTTTTCCCTGAGTGTCTTGCTATGCAAGTGAAAGAAGGGAGATATTATATTCTAAACATGAGCAACATTAACACAGTTCCAACAGTTAAACACGGTGGTGGGTCATTAATGATTTGGGGCTGTATGTTGCCCAAAGTTGTTGGTACCATCAAGTTTATTGAAGGTATCATGGATGCATGTGTCTATTTGGACATATTGAAGAACAGTGTAAAGCAGAGTGCCCAAAAAATGGACATGCCGCCTATCTACAGATTCCAACAAGACAATGCCAGTAAGCATAAGGCGCGAGTTAACATGAATTGGCTAATATGGAATGTGCCCAATCTACCACAAACACCAGCTCAAAGTCCAGACTTAAATCCCATTGAGCATTTATGGGCAATTTTGAAGAGGCGAGTCCATAAAGCAGGCGTCAAGTTCAAACAGGGTTGAAAACTGTTGTGCAAGCCGAGTGGAATAAAATAAGCTCGGAAACATGTCGGAAACTGGTTAATTCTATGAAGAACAGGTGTCAATCAGTAATTAAAACCAAAGGATACGCATCAAAGTATTAGAACTGGCAATCAATTTGCTCTGAATATACTATTTTCTTTTATATTATTAAGTGTACGAATAGAAAAGTTGTACAAAAAATGGCATGTTTCTCTTTCAGTTTCATTTAATTTATTATTGTCATTGGTTATTCAGAATTTGGATAAGATTTTATGTTCCTAATGATATTAGTTATTGAATTGTAAAGACACAATTTCAAAAGAGTGTATTTCCTATCAGATATTAAAGCATTTTCTTTGAAAATCCGTGTGTACGAATAAGAATGTTACATACTGTATATCTTCCAAAATATCTATTGAAGTGTTAAGTGACTGGTACTGACACTATCCATTATACATACTCTATACTATTTTTGATGATACAGGTATTTATATCATACAAGTAGAAATGTACAATATTCACTTCAATCATAGTGGCTGCCGTACCCCGGCCAAAGCAAAAGAATTCCCCTTCGTTCCCAAAACTATGAATCTGTTGGCTTTTGACTTAGCTGTGGAAGGAATGTGGATGATGACATTAAAGTCCCAGATATTTGTCAAACGAGAAGCTGCAACAGCGGCAGGGAAGTTACAGATAAAGAAGACTCCCCTACGAAAGAACTTTCTAAAGTCTAGAGAATTTTCTAAACACTTGCAGGTACTTAGACTTCTGCTCACAAACAAGATGAACAAATCTGAAGGCTGGTTTACATTGGTCGAGTGAGCGGGAGAGTTACTGGGACGAGTTACTGGCCTGTCTGCTCGACTCGACCCTTCTATGGCGAGTAGCTGTTTACACACCTTCTACTCGATTCCAACAAAGTGGGATAGTAGCTGCAGCTGTTTGGTGCTCTTTTGACAGAATGAACCATCGACGTCCTTGGAGATTTTTTTTAAAAAAAAGTTCTGAAAGTGTTTGCACACTTTTTCACGAGAAATCAATAAAATAATGCACGGGGACATGTCTGGAAAGAAAACCAATTTCCTTGATTTTTCTATTTTCGACCGTTCTTTGTTGTGTAGAACGTAAATTACTTATTTTTAATTTTACTTCTCCTACGCCAAATCTCATCTCCTACACTTAAAGCATCATACGCCCGTAGTTTATTTTGTTTGTTCCTATAATCGACACAAATTCCATGGACATTGGACACTCACACAACACAGACTCTATACTGTCCTCAAAAAGCGTTTACATTGATCGAGTGGTCTGTCGAGTTTACGCGCGAGTGAAAAACTCGGTCGAGTCGCTGTCCTTCGTGGACAGCCCCTGGACTGTCCTGACTACTGGAGCGAGTACTGGCTCTAGTACTCTCCCCAGTTATTTACACGGGGAGAGTAGCTCGCTTGACCCTACTCTCTCCAGCTACTCTCCCGTCTTCTCGACCAATGAAAACCAGGCTTAATAGCTGCTGTTCATGTTCTGTGAATTTATCCCTCGCGAACTTGTGAAGAAAATAATATATGCTGTCTACATTTTCACTCTTCACCTCAAAGAAATTAGAATACAAAACAGTTTTACCTAATGTCAAGGGGGCTGGTGGCCTAGCCAGGGGAACTGGCGCCCCTGCCTGGCTGCGGGCCTGGATAATGGGGGAAAATCTGTGCCCGTGGCCTTGAAATGGCAAATAATTGGTATGTATAGATGCAAAAGGTCTCATAGAGAAATTGCAGTCGCATTGAATGTGAGTAAAACCTGCGTGGCGAACACAATAAACAAATTCAAGCAGCAAGGTACAGTGGTTGATAAACCACGCTGCGGCCGCCCCAGGGTAACGTCTGTACGCGAGGACCGGATTATCGCGAGAGTGGCAAAGAAAAGCCGTAAAACCCCTCATCCAGCGATAATGAAGGAATTTGAAGATTCCACTAATAAAAGGATTTCAAATATGAAAACTTCAGGGGGAGCGGTTATAGCCGCCAACACATGGCTATAATAAAGAATAAGCCACCCCTCATTTATGGAAGATAACGAGGTATGTACTAAATTATTAACAATGATCTTCACGCTTTAGATACCGGGTGGCCAGAATTAAAGGTGCCCAACTCAGAGTCCTCTGTAGCCTGTTTGAGGCATCGTAGAAATCTGAAATTTGGTGAATCCACTATGCAGACCATGGGGAAGACGATGGCGATAAAAATAGTTAAATTTTCCGCCACCATGTTGAAATGTGGCGCTGTACTTCCATGATTAGTTTTCCTGAGTTTGAGTTTTAAATAAAATATTTAGCTTCAAAACCACGGAGTTCTTTTATAGATACCCAGCATATATATATATATATATATATATATATATATATATATATATATATGAAATGTGCAGCACATGTTTTACTCCAAAGAATTGTGTTCATGCATTTAACACAAATCTGTCTAGCAGCAAGAATCTGAAGTACTACTTAGTAGTACTAGTTAGTTAAAACTTCTCACTGTGCATTATGGAAAACAAGCAAATTTCCAGCGAAGCGAGCAAGAAAATTTTTGGATCCAAATTTTAGCAAACTGAAAACAATATTAATTTAACTTGGCACAACAAATATCATGGGGCGCCATGGCATTCTCTTTTACAATGTTGATTCATTTAGATCGTTCGGCGCCCCGGGCCAACTCCTGCCGCTCCCTAGCTCTGAACTTGACAAGACTGGAAGAAAGGCAGAGACTGCGGGCGAGCGAGCAAGAATATTTTAAGAAATATATTTTTATATGTATAAAATTTGATATTATCGAGGGGAAAATTATCTCTCTGTTCCCACTTCAGATTCTTTTGGCCGTCTGAAAGGGAAAATGCAGGAAATTCGTGAAAACTAATTCCATCTTGAGTATCCTTTGGTCGTGCTGCTTTCATTTACCTCAAAGTTTGCCCCCTAGAATTGATTTCCGTTCAAGGCTGGGGAGGGGCAATGCCCATTCATTGCCCACTGTCGTTGCACCACTGCATACCCTTACCCCGTAGTTGCTTTGAATTTTCATCGGCATGAAAGTACTTAATTTTCTTTAAGAGTATAGGTACTATTATAGTATGGGGGAGACACCTATAAATCATATATTTTGGACTTCTTTACATTGCTAACGTACTATTTTGGAATTCGGAACATTTCCTAAGGTGAAATAATGCATTTCTAACTAAGATAATGTCTATTTCTTACATTTACGAGTACTTACTGTTACTTGTTATACAGTGCCTTGAATAATGTAGTGTGGAAAACGGACGTTTTGGTCACTCTGGCAGGTTCCACTCGCTAGAGGCGCTGGTGTTGATCCCGGTGCTTGGTATTCGTCTGCTTATAATGGAAGTAAATGGAGTTTTCGCTGCAACGTCGGATTCTTTTACATGAAGCATTTCTATGAATGTGATAATTGCTATGATATTTGGTACACAGATATTATCGAGCATTCTAGACAGTCGACCACGTCCTGTTATCGTCATACTTTCGTTAATAATACGGGAGAAAAAAATACGCGTGGAATGCTCTTGGCAACTAAATTTTTGTGTATGAATTAGGTTCATTATTATTATCATCATCATTTCTTTTAAAGATATACACACTGAAGCATTTGTATTTTTGATATTTACTGTCTCTTTTCTTCCGCTTTAAACTAATTGCGGCGATGATGATAATGATGATTGCATGAAACGACGAGGGGACCCACAAAACTGTCTTAGTGCCATCGACATGAGTGTAAGGAAACTTTCAAACCAATGAGCAGGGACGTAGCTAGGTTGATCAGTTCGGGGGGGGGGGGAATCTAAAATATGTTCCTATGCAAATATTACCAGACAGTAAAGTTAAACAACTCTGTGTGATACACACACACATACCTATACATATATATATATATATATATATATATATATAATGTTTTATATGTACATTATATTACATTATAATATTGCTACATATAAAGTGCATTGGTATATAAAACTACTACGAAGTGTATATAATATATATGTGAATACTGGAGGTCAAATAAACATTAGAGTTCAAGAATTTTCAGGAAGCAAATCAATTTATGAAAGTACTACTATTAAACTATTACTTTACAGTTTTCTTAATGTATTTTACTTTCTGCCTGGCTCAATGACAACTTCTTCTTTTTTATCGAAACTACTGTGGAAGTGCTAAGCTGATTTCTTGCATCTGATAAATTATTCTGTGCAGGATTTTTCCTATTTAGCTATTCTGGAGAATCCTCCTGTGGATTGCATTATTGTCTGTCAAGATATTTGATATTAAGTTTCCGGAAAGACAAAACTACTACATTTATTTTCAACACAGCTACAAATGCAACCATCATGAGGATTCTTCCAAACCTACAGGTGAAAGGGCCTCGCCGATGGTGTAGTGGTAAGGTCGTTGCCTTGTAATCAATGGGTCCCGGGTTCAATATCCGGTGGATATAATGGCACAGTGGTTCGGATCCCACTTTAAACTGTAGGTCCAGTCCTGATTAGCCTTTCTGTGCATAAAGTGAAGACAACAAATCAAACAAACAAACCTACAGATGAAATCTTACACATATTCATTTTTCAGAATTTACGAAATCTGCTTAGCACTTTCAGAGGAGAGATGTTTTTGAAAATTCTTCTCTGCTGAGACATGCAAAAAAAAAAAAACACTTCTGGCTCCAGCAATAATAACACGAAGAAAAGATACAGCTAGGCGTAGAGTGCGGTTTTCAGTGAATTCACACAAACACAAAGTTGCGCTGAATAGCATACTGTTTTTACTATAAAATCACTGAAAAAACTGTTATACCTGTTCTTTAATTGTAATACAATTCCACAACGAAATATTTTCATAATTACCATTATTAATTACAACTGAGAATAATTTCTATGTATCAATAAGCACAACACATTTTCAGATTTTAACTATTTAGTATTTTCAGAGCACTCCCGCATATAGTTTTAGTCATTATTTGGTGTCCTAGAACTCAATAGTTAGGGCGTCTGACTACCATGAGAAAGACCCGGGTTCGATCCCCGGCGGAGGTGAACCGGGATTTTTTCCCATCTGTTCAAGCGAATTTAGGTAAAAATGGCAAAGGAAAAAATGGCAACGGAAAAAATGGCAAAGTGAAAATGGCAAGCGGAAAAAATGGCAAAGGGAAAAAATGGCAAAAGGAAAAAATGGCAACGGTAGAAATGGCAAGAATAGAAATGGGAAATGCAATATATTCTGATTTTATGTGAAAATTGGGAAATTATGTCTAGCGTTGCATCATTTTTATTAAATATAATATAATTTTTATGTCTTAACACTGTCTTTGAAGACGCTGAGAAGCGTCCCTCCACGCTTCCCTCCTCATACTTGGAACACTCACGAGGCAACGCTAACAAACAACCCTCGTACAAATAACATCTTCGAGGGATGGAACAATTAGTTTTCGCATTTGGTGGGCTACAAACATCCTACAGTGTGGAAGTTAATCAGGTGCATCCAACAAGAAAATGCAGCAGTGAAAGCGGTTATTCTGCAGGCTGAGAGAGGACAACTGCCAAAGAAGAAAACCAGGAGAATATATACCGACATGCAACACAGACTGCGAAATTTGTGCATTGATTACAGTGCTAACAAAAGAACATTGGAGGATTTCTTACGAGGAGTTTCACATAACCTAAAGTTGCAATGCATGTAAAGTGACGAAATCAATGGTGATACATATTGTTAGTTAAATAATTGTAAAGTGACGAAACCTATGGTGAATATATACTATCTTTGTTACATACTGCATCAATGTTTTTCTTCCTTCCGAATTACATATGATTTGCTTATAACAATTATTTATATTTCCCTAGTTTTGGAACCCAAACGCAACCACTGGATATGTACAATAAATAAGAATTGTTGCTGTAAACCAAGTGAAAGTTTCAGAATACGTGCCTATGACTTTTGCCTTTGTGGGTACATGCAGTCGTTCGCATTCTAAAAAGGAAGAAGAATAAGTCTGTAGTAATCGTATTCTGATACTTTGTTACTTTCATGCAATCATGTAAGATTGATTTCGAACTGTACCACGAACATTTTATTAGGATTGGTAACCTTATTCGGTAATATAGTGTATAACATTAAATTATCATAAATTAATTTCACACGTATCAGGTATTGCATTCTTAAGAACCTGATGAATACTCTTTACAATTTACATGTGAATTAATTATATCAATTATTTATCATTTGCTTTTTGTTTCTTCTTATCGGCATTTTTACTTTCGCCATTCTCACTTATGCCATTTTTTCCGTTTGCCATTTTTTCCGTTGCAATTTTTTCCTTTTGCCATTTTTACTTGGCCATTTTTTCCGTTGCCATTTTTTCCTTTGCCATTTTTACCGGACACCGTTCAAGTGGCACGGGCGCCCACCCAGCGTCGTATAAAGTGGGTACATGGAGGGAACTCTGGCGGGTAAAGGCGGCCACCTTCGGCCGTGATCATGAAAAAAGTATGGAGACCAAACTCCACACTCTCTATACGTCTACATGGCGTGGTGAAAAGCACAGGGGAGCACTTTACTTTTTACATTATTTGGTATCCAGTATGTCATCATTAACAAAACATATTACATACACGCACACACACATACACAGTTTTTTGGGATAACAATTATAATTTGTTACTTATTAGAAACGCTTATATTGAGAGCGAAGCAAACTAGAAAAATATTACTAATTTCATATCTTTCATTCTTTCAAGCAAGCAATAACAATTTTACTTTGACGAGTCATCATGTAAGTAAACTGCTACATTTTCTTCGTCCTATCTGCCCCGCCTCCCTCCCCCAAAGCCCTCCTGCCACCTCACTCAAGTTATTCCTTGCTCGAGGGCACCGAGGTCATTGGACCGTTCTGGTACTTGGCACCCTGGATAGAAGCAAAATCTAGCACAATGAACAAAATGATTCGGAAACAAAGATTTACCGGGGAAGGAAAAATTTAACCATATTTGCGTATTGCCTTTCAGAAACTGTGCTCTCAAACAGCAGGGGTACAGACGGGATCAAATGAAATGTACTTCTCTTTTCCTACCAACTCAGAAGCGAGTTGGAAACTCTTCATTGCTCCTGTATAGATAAGAAAGTGGGGGAGGGCAGTAGCAGACAAGGCCAGCACGCAAACTTGTTTCCAGCAAGCTTTCTGTTGGAGTCTTGGCAGTTTGTGGAAGGATTTTGTTTTCCTACCCCCCCCCCCCTCCGCCCCTCTCTCTCTTCTTGGATTGAAAAACAGGGTGCGACGATTATGCGATGAAATACGGTAATATATAACGATAAAGCTTTATTTGAAGATTGTAATAATAAAAACAACCCGTGGCGCAACAGTCCGTGAGGACAAGGTCCCACCTACCGTCTGCCGACCTCACTTCCACCTTCCGAGGTTGGAATTATGGGGTGACGTGTGGTCAGCAAGACAAGACTTCAGTCGTTGTAGGTTTCCGTGACCGCGTCAAGCTACTCATTTGTAGCTCCCCAATTTCCTCACGACGGTGGATGGCCACCGGTCCCATACACAAGACCAGGTGTCCCGGGTTTGAATCCCGGCCTGAGCATGGATGTTTCTGAGTGTCCATTCATCAATTTCATTACATCATCACTTCCCCATCTTCGCAAATTAGCCAAAAGTGGCACAAAAAGCGAAGTGAAATTAAAGCAAATCAATCAATCAACTGTTAGGGCAGAACCATATATCACGCAATACAGGTGGAATTGTTGTTGGTTGACGTGAATTTTTAATATGCCTAAACTCTTAAAATACTCTAATATCAGGTTTTCTGTTGCAATTATTATTTCAATTTTGAGGGCCTCCATGACCGAGTGCTTTGTGCTCTATGAAACCGGAGACCCTATGTTCTATTGATTGATTGATTTGCTTTATTTTAATTCGCTTCTGGTGCCACTTTTGGCTAAAAGCGACGATGAGGATGGTAGATGAAATGATGAAATTAATGAAGCGACACTCACAATGAGACACCAAATGAACACAATGCCAAGGCCGGTCATTAAGCAAGCTGTGCTAACCACTCTACCACGGAGGTCGGAATCCTTTTTAATGTATAGGAAAAATCGTTCTTTGACATCGAACTAAGAACAGTTAATATGCGTCACCTCGGAATTATTATATTTTAAATTTCGAACACTCAATTGAGATTTATTCTTAACCATTTTTTTGCCTACATCAAAACTTCCACACAATAAGATCAATTACACTAAGGACAACAGCGTTAGAGTCTATGCTTTAAGGAACGATTAAGCACACGATGATGACGGAAAATAATTCACATGATTATAGTGATGCATTACATCAGCGAAACATTAATTTTCGGTCATGGTGATAAATTGAAAAAACGCAGGGACACAATAACCGATTTATTTATTTATTTTATTTCGCTTTTCTTCCACTTTTGGATAATGAAAGGTGTGTTAAGATGAAAGTTGTGAAAGGACAACTACAAACGTAGATGGATAGGACACAGTCCAAACCCCACAGACCATTATACGGGCCTTATGTCTAGACGACAGATCCTCGTTAGTGTGCAAAATGCACTCCATGGTCACAATGACGTAAGCATTCATAGAATTGATTTGTATATTTTGTTTTTATTATTATTATTATTATTTTCGAAAAACGCGAGCCAAACTATTGCGCATTATGTGATATGCTCATTACTTCTCAGGAATACTCGCGGCCTTCCGCCAGTTTTATCCTTAAACAAAATTGCGGGTTAGGATGTTAGCAGAAACTTCCAAGACAATATCCAAAGAATACTGTCACATACGCGAAATGTAAAACATTTTTATTTTCTCGTTTCAACTACATCTCTGGGGAGTAAAAACGGCTGGAGCGTGATGCTGATCATTGACCTCCAAAATGGCCGAACTCGAGAATATGCGGCGCTCTACTGCCACATCCCATAAATGTGCCTTCATGGCACGGTTCTATACGGACGACGAACTTTACCTTACCTTTACTTCTACTAACTACTCATGCCATGAATTTTTGTATTTTTGATCCTTCATTATGCCTCCATTGCTAACCTGGTTCATACCCAGTCACAACAGCAATTAGTCAATGCAATGAAATACGTCAAACTTAAAATGAAACAGGTGTTGGCGCGAGCACACACACACGCATACGCACACAAACACAAGGAGAGAGAGAGGCGGGGGAGGGGGGTAGGAACACAAAATCCTTCCATAAACTGCCAAGACTCGAACAGAAAGCTTGCTGGAAACAAGTTTGCGTGCTGGCCTTGTCTGCTACTGCCCTCCCCCACTTTCTTATCTATACAGGAGCAATGAAGAGTTTCCAACTCGCTTCTGAGTTGGTAGGAAAAGGGAAGTACATTTCATTTGATCCCGTCTGTATAACCCAGGGATAAGTCTTCTCTACCATTTGATTGTCATTTCCTTCCCTTTATCTTCTCCATCTTTCCCTTGTTCCCTTAAAGCAAGAAAGACCGCTCCTTGCAATTTGTCAGGTTCGACAGGTGACGACTGTCCTCTCGCAGGAATATTTTATGACAGGCAGTTCAGAGAGTATTTGGGACGCAGTGCCGCCTTTGGTTGTCCGCAACCTTCGCGCCAACGTTTGTTGAACAAGCTTGTTGTATTATCTCCATTCAAGCTTTGTGCTGGTCTTAGGACCGCCTTGTGCCTTGTCAAGACGTTGCTTTCCTGAAGATAGAAGATCGCGTTTTATTCGTATTTCTGGGCCTCCTCGATGGCGCAGTGGTAGCGTCGTTGCCTTGTAATTAAGGGGTCCCGGGTTCGATACCCGTTGGAGGCACATAGTGGTTCGGACCCCACTTTAAACTGTAGGTCCAGCCCCCATTAGTCTTACTGTGCATAAAGTGGACTTAAAACAATAACTCAATCAATCAATCGTATTTCTGGCTGCGAATTTAGGCAGGGACGTAATGATAACAATAATAGGACGTTACAAAATCATATTAATAATAGTAATAATGATGACGCCTTTAACATTGAAATTATTTTCAAATTTAAATTCTAGCAGTATTCCATCGCAAGCAGCACTTTACATTACGCGAGTGATTTGTAACTCTCCTCCAGACACAAACGTACGCATGATTTTCTTTCAGAGGGGAGTTGGAGAGAGACAATATAAAATATTTGGTAATTACCACTTTTGGGATTCCTTTTTAAAGTTGTTCAAAGAGAGAAATGGTATCTAGGGTCATTTTAGGGGGTGTGGGGGTTGCACTTACCAATTTGTTTTTTTCCCCGAGTTCTTTACACATTTCATTTCAAAATTTTGTTTTTCTCAAAATTTCGGGAGAGTTGTAGCCTCATCAGCTCCCCCATGTGTACACCAATGCCTCGAGATGTAATAGGAAAAATAGGACGCGTGCCACTTTTCTTTCGAAAATTGTGCACCTCTAAACTTGCACCCTGCATTATCGCAAAACGACGTTGGTGGTTTGTACAAGTGTCATGAAGACAGTGACTTAGGTATTTTCACACTTTGTTTATTTCTGTCTCAGTTCGTGTTATCAGTAGGGAGCGCGTTTATAATAGCCACAAACCATGCTAAATAGACAGGTAAATTGGCTCCAAAAATGACAACTTCAAAAAGCCCAAAAGTAGGTAGTGAATATCAATTTGTTATTACCTTTCTTTTCAGTTCATTTGTGAGTTTTCCTTCATTAATTGCCATTTACTTTTATTCTATGTATATTTTATTTTTCAAATTTTGTACCGCTTTTTTGTTACTTTTAGTTAATCGCAATGTTGACGATTATGAATGGCAATTAATGAAGGGAAACTCACAAACGGCCATCACAATTATATGTAATATGCAGAATATTATTAGCGACTCAAATATTCTGGTTTTTCTTTTTGTTTTTTAACATTCTCAAGAATAAATTCACATTTTTGCCTTATATTGCATACTCCCTCTGTCCCATAATTATTGTCCGGTACACCTTTGTTTGTTGTCCCATAATAATTGTCCGATATTCAAACTGTGACATTGGTGTATACAGAAGAAGAAAATGAAACACGGGAATGAGTCATACAACTGTATAACTCAAGCATCAGTACAAATTGGCCAATCAAGTATCCAAAAGAACCTAAATAAAAAGTAATCAATCCAGGATCAATAAAAAGTGACCAAGAAGTTCGACAAAATAAAACATCAAAACGAAAGATATTGTTGGTCCAGGAAGGTTGTCATCCCCTCAACGAGCTAGATCTAGTGCTGCAGTGCTGCTCTAGCCTCGTCGTAAATGTTTCGAGGACACTCCAAGCGAGGTGGCAGGACGTTTCGACGGTTCAAGTGTGCTTTTTGCATATGGGGAATCCTGTAGTTGTCCCCACCTTTGGAGGCGCATAATTTCAATGAGACAGGACTGCAAAGTGAAAAATATGTTGTTGAGCTTGTCGCGTGTCAGATCATAGAAAGATTTTTCAACTGCGGCGATCAACTCATTGTGGAGCTGCCTGATGCTGGAGAAACTGAATTGCCCGGAAGTACCCCAGATCTAAAACATTCATGTTCGGACTGTTTGGCGGTTGGCATAGGAGATCCAAAGTGATTCCATTGGTCGCTGCAGCATCCATCCAGGCGCGGTCATTGGGAACGATATGCGGACGCGCATTGTCCTGCTGAACGGACACCTGGATTCTCCCTGCGCGCAGTCCACGAGGCCATTGTGCATCTATTGCTGGGATTAACTTGTTGATGAGCATGTCCCGGTAAACATCTTTGGTAACAGTTAATGGTTTGGTGACCATTCTTCACTACCCCAGCCGTACTGTTTTCAAAGAAAAAATCGTACACTGCTTGTCGTTTACTGTCCGTGAGGTTCTTGCTACCCCTGTCGCTTCCTATCATGGGATGTGTTTTCATGGCTGTTCTTCTCACACGTACTCACTGAAGGAGTGCTCTACTAACGATTTGCAGCGTGCCTTGGTAGACCGGTTGCCATACAGTGCCACACCGGTGTGTTGCAACCCAACGCCTCCTTTTGGTAAACGTCTGGGCGGTATTTCTTGCTCGTTGTGATAAGGTCACGTTGTTCCTCTTCACAATCTTGAAGACTGATGTACTGTGCTTCTCCTCATCCATGTGCTTTCCATCTGCCTCTTCGTCTGCAATTCCTGTAGTACCATTTTGGCATACCGGACTATAATTATGGGACAGAGGGAGTATTTCTTATAACGACACGTTCACCACGGCGGGCCTCCCAGGTGTGGTTTACCACGTTCCCTTATAACCAAAGAGTGCCAGGATCAAGTCCCGATGGAGGCACATTACACAATGGGTCGGAGTCCAATTGACATTATAAATCCAGTTCCAATTAATATATTTGAGCATAAAATGGACTTTAAACTATTTTTGATTACGATGACAAGTTATTGTAATAATGAAAGAAAAAAATATCTCCTTCAGGATTCAAACCTAGGACTCAGTTTTACAGAAATTGTAATCTCTAGACCAGTGGTTCCCAAAATGTGCGTAGTGTTAGAGTTCGCCACCTTGTAATTAAGGGGTCCCGGGTTCGTTACCCGGTGGAGTCACATAGTGGTTCGGATCCCACTTTAAACTGTAGGTCCAGTCCCAATTAGCCTTACTATGCATGGACTTAAAACATCAATTCAGTCAATCAAAGCAAGTACTAGATAGGCCTACATTCATGACGTAGGCGCTGTGGAAAAATCTTGAAACACGAAGGGCGCCGTGAAACGAAAATGTTTGGGAACCCCTGCTCTAGACAGTGGAGATTAGCTTTGTTCCTTCGTTCGTCAGTGCTGTACATATTTTTTAAAACAATGCAAATATAGGTAAAAATTATTTCTCCGTTCTGTGAGGTATCGGTAGACCGTTAACATCTGCTAGCAATGCCAACAATGCATTAGTGTACAAGTTATTATCTCGGCTTCCACTCTCTCCGACATTCATTCTAAACCATGGCATTACTTATTTAATTTATTCCAGTGTTCGTGGCGGAGTGGTAAGCGTAAAGGGCTAAGAAATCAGAGATCCCATGTTCAAACCTCCACCAGCCATTGGTGACTCATTCTGTTTGTCTATGCTCCCATCACTTTTCCATCCGTCCATCATTCATCAATCCACATCGACTTGTCGTAAAAATTAACCTACGAGGTAGGAAAAAAGATAAAATAGCCAAAATAGAAACCTATTGAATTTTAGCCGCCTCAGTGGCTGAGCACGTTAGCTCCCGAATTACGATTTTGTCCCCAAATGTTCTATGTCCTCTTCATGCACAAATAGGAGGCCAATCGGGACTGGACGTACAGTTTAAAGTTTGATCCGAACCACTATGTGCGTCCACTAGATATCGAACCAAGGATATATATGGAATTATATGGTGACGACATTACCACTACGCGATGTCCTCTCCTGGATAGGCAGGCGTGTCTTTTGTTACTGTCCATTCATTAATTTCTTGTATCACCGTTGCATATCTTTGACGAAAATCAAAGTACATCCAGTGTTCGGGGGTGTAAGGGGTACCTTCCACGTAGGCACCCAAAAGTCAACCTCACTTCCACGTAGTGCACCCTGGACTAAAGACTAACGACGCTCTGGCGACTGGCACTATGGCCAGTATAATTTTATGTGTGTTGTCCTGTTTTTTGTCCTTGTGTGTGCCGAGTGGCCATTTGCAGCCTCAGCTTTTAACAGAAGTCAGAACATTTTAAGATTTTTAGTAATGCAACGTTAGAGTTGTTATTTGTAATGATAAGGGGCTGGCCCCCGCATAATGTGACGGGAGCAAAATAGCCTAAGTGCTGACGCTCCCAAAATTTTAAATTCAAATTCAAACATCCAGTGTTCGAATTAAAATGGGGGGGGGGGAGTTTTTAATTTAACTCCTGACCATGTAAAGAATTTACCCTCATAAGTATATTCTAGATCATATTTTGCCATTGCTCAGAATTTGACGCAATCATTTCTTTCAATTTCAAGTAAATGTTGCATTAATATCAACATATATATTGTCAGTTTCTGAACTAAATTTTACATTAAAATTAATACTGTTGTACGTTTGCAAATTACAATATATATTTAATGAGAAAATATTTCCTGAATAATTTGCCTTCCTCTAAGAAAAATAATTCTGATATTAAATAAAAGTCCACTGAGACGAGATCAGTGATTACTGAAACCTTGTACACTAATTGGAAAATTTGTGTTATTTACTTTGAACCCAAGAAATTTATATAAATCAGTCCGTATGTTTTAGATACGGGATTCTTGAAACCCCTCCCCTAGAGAAATTTCTGCCCAACGCAGTTGGCTTTCTATCAGGTACAATTCTCAAAATTAGAATAGGGAAGCTGTGAAATTTTTGCCTCAGCATTTTTTCAATTTGAACACTGGATACAGACATACACATATGTTTGGGATAGATTAGTATATAGTTAGCTAGGCTCGCACCATATTTTGTTTACTCTTTCCTCACGTACTATTTCCTACATATCTTGCCCTCTTTCCATCGCGATGGATGAAGAAGAGAAAAGACTGTTGATACGTAAGAGAGCTGGATTTAGGGGCCAGTTAACACGAACACAAGCATTTGTCAGTGCCTTTGAAGATACGGGGGAAGTTCAAGAAGTAAAAGTCCGTTTACAGAATTTAACACCTTTGTGGGAAAAATATGATGAAGTTCAAACACGTTTAGAAGTAGAAGATATAAACGAAAATCATGAACCTCACAGGGAGAATTTTGAAGAAGTTTACTATAAGGTACGGGGTAAAATGGAATCCATTATAGAGAAACATAAACAAGCACAAGTTGCACCTACAGATGGATCGGATGTTGTAAACAATGCTTCATCATTAGGCACCAAGCACATCAAATTACCCACGGTATCTTTACCCACGTTTCACGGTAATTATCAGGATTGGTTAGCATATTCAGATGCATTTCAGGCTATGGTTCACACAAATGACAATATTCCTAAAATACAGAAATTCCACTACTTGCGTTCATCATTAGAATCTGAAGCAAGAACACTTATAGATACTTTGCCCATGACTGATTCAAATTACGATATTGCATGGCAATTGTTGAAAGATAGGTATGAAAATAAACGACTGATAGCAGCAAGTCATGTCAATAACATATTGCATGTGAACGCAATTAACAAGGAAAATCCCACAGAATTACGTCAGTTTATCAATGACGTCACTAGTAACTTAAATGCTCTTCGAGCCCTTGAATTACAAACACCGTTAGAAGATGTTATTTTGATACATCATTTTTTGGCTCAACTTGATTCTCACACAAGAAGGGAATGGGAATTAAGCCATACCGATCAGTCGTTCCCTACACTGAAGGAACTCTTTACCTTTCTAGAACAAAAATGTCAAGCTTTGGAATCAATGAAGTCTGTTCACGTAAACAAAAATGTCAATGAACACAAGGTTAGCCCTAAACAGAAACACATCCGTCAGTCAAATTCTTACCTGACAACTACAAATACACAATGCTATTTTTGTAAATTAGCACATTCCTTATATTCATGTAAGTCTTTTGCAGGCGCAAGTCTGAAGCAGAAACAAGAGTGTGTGCGCAACAACAAACTTTGTTACAATTGCCTCAGATCGAATCATAATTTAAGAAACTGTACTTCAGGTAATTGTAGGCGCTGTGGATTGAAACACAATTCACTGTTGCATCCAGACGAAGGCAGTAAACGAGGAGGTCCTCTAAGGCAAGACCAACCAAGGAATGACTCACCAGACACGAGGAATGAAGCTGCAAGGACAACTTCAGTACAATCTTCATATTGCACATTTAAGAGTAAACCAAGATCACACGTTCTGCTATCAACAGCTTTAGTAGAAGTCATCGATTCTAGGGGACAGCCACATACATGTAGAGCTCTCCTGGACAGTGGGTCTCAGTCAAACTTCATCAAGGAAGATCTTGTTCAGAGACTACAGTTACGAAAGCAGAAAAATCATATTCCAATCAGAGGAATCAATAATGTTTCATCGGAAGCCAAGCACAGTGTAGACATTCAGCTGCGCTCAAGAGTGTCAGACTTCCAGACTTCACTTACTTGTCTGATACTCCCACGCATCACAGGGAACGTACCTTCTCAAGTTATTCATCATGAACATTGGAACCTATCAACCGACATTGAGTTGGCAGATCCAGATTTCTACAAACCAGAAGGGATAGATCTACTAATTGGATCGGAACTTTACTTGAACTTACTTCTTCCTGAAAGACAAACGAGAGATGAAAACTATCCAGTTCTTCAAAATACTGAATTAGGTTGGATTTTAGCTGGTCGGATGGAACAGCCTGTAGAACCTAGTACACCCACAGTAGCATGTTTTGTACGCATGGAGGATAATTTGGATTCTCAATTACGGCGTTTTTTCGAGTTGGAGGAAATGTACTCGGAACCGAAAACAGCTGAAGAAGTAGCTTGTGAAAACCACTTCAATCAACACACCACCAGAGATGAAACAGGGCGTTTCATTGTTCGTCTCCCATTTCGATCAGATCATATAGAGCTAGGACATTCATACAACCAGGCATTATTCAGATTACATCAGTTAGAGAAGAGGTTTCAACAACAACCAGAGTTGGAAGAGGAGTATAGCAGAATACTCGAGGAGTATGAAATGTTGGGACACATGAAGCCAGTACAACAAGATCCAAATGAAGCTGATGACGTGTCATACTATTTACCACATCATCCAGTATTCAAACCTAGCAGCATCAGTACGAAGACCAGAATTGTTTTTGATGCATCAGCAAAAACAACAAATGGAGTCTCATTAAACGATATACTGAAGGTCGGTCCAACCACACATGACGATCTTCAGTCTATAGCTCTTCGCTTCAGAACGCACAAGGTTGTATTTACGGCAGACGCCGAGAAGATGTTCAGACAAATTCTGATTCATCCAGATGACACTACGTTTCAACGCATACTTTGGAGAAAATCTACAGATATGCCAGTACAAACGTTCGAGCTCACAAGAGTCACATTTGGTTTGGCATCATCACCGTTTTTGGCGACCAAAACATTGCAGCAATTAGCTGAAGAGGAAGCAACCAAGTTTCCGAATGTATCCAAAGTTTTACAACGTGATGTTTACGTTGATGACCTCCTCACTGGAACCAACAGTATTGAAGAAGCTAGACAATTGCAAGGAGAACTAATCGATTTACTGAATTCAGCAGGATTCACTTTGAAGAAATGGTGTTCTAATCATCCAGAACTTCTTGAAGCAGTACCAGCTACTCATAGAGAAATGCAACTACCATTTCAGTTCGACAAGGGAGCAAGCGTTACGGCTTTAGGCCTCACGTGGGATCCAGTCACCGATAAATTGCAAGCAAATAACAAGGAGATAGTGTCATGTTTTGAAGACAACATCACTAAACGACAAGTAGCTTCTATTGTCGCATCAATCTTTGATCCTTTGGGACTAGTGAGTCCAATAGTAATTTCTTACAAGATATTTGTACAACAATTATGGTTCCATAACATGGAATGGGACGATAAGTTACCAGATAAACTCAACATGGAGTGGAAACGTTTGTTTCGACAGTTACCAAACATTAATCAGATACAAGTTAACAGATTTGTGCTAGTTCAAGGAAAAGTGGTTGACATTCAACTCCACGGATTTTCAGATGCATCGCAAGTTGCATATGGCTGTTGTTTGTATCTTAGATCAACAAATGGAAATGGTGAAACCACTGTACATTTACTTTGTTCACGTTCACGTGTGGCACCTATAAGAAGGATCACTCTTCCTCATCTTGAATTGTGCGCTGCCTTGTTGCTGGCGAAACTAACACACAAGGTGTTACAACTACTACAATTGGAAGTCAGTAGAATCAATCTATGGACCGATTCGAAGATCGTACTGGCGTGGCTTGCATCACCTGCAAGACGATGGAAAACATTTGTAGCGAATAGAGTTTCACAAATTCAAGAATGTTCTAAGCCTCAGTACTGGAAACATGTAGTGTCAGCACAGAACCCCGCAGATTTAATCAGCAGAGGGACAAATGTAGACTCACTACACACCTCTCAAATGTGGTTTCATGGCCCTGATTGGCTATCACTTCCAGCAACAGCATGGCCTTCGAGTCCAACATCGTCAAGGGATGATGACTTCGAACTCGACGAACTTGAAGAACAAAGAACAACTACAGTAAGTCTAGTCACAAATGCACCAACAATAGAATTTATCAGCAGATTTTCGTCGTTATTGAAACTTCAAAGAGTGATTGCATATTGTTTGAGATTTCTACACAATGCGAGGAACAAACAAGAGAAACACATAGGATCATTGTCAGCAAGTGACTTAAGATCAGCATTGCATACTTGCATTAGAAGCATGCAACACGAAGTTTATGGCAAGAAATTAAGAGAATTGTCTTCTAACAGTCAGGTGTCAAAGGATAGTCAACTTTTAGACTTGCATCCTTTCTTCGATGACAAGCAAGTACTCAGAGTTGGAGGAAGACTTAGACACTCGCAGCTACCATATGATAGCAAATATCAAATCATATTGCCACCGAAACATCATTTAACTGAATTGATCATTCTTTCAGAACACCACAGGCTATTACATGCAGGACCACAACTCCTTATATCTTCATTACGACAGGAATACTGGATACCAAGAGCCAGACAAGTGGTCAGAACTATTCTGCATAAGTGCCTCATTTGTTTCAAATTAAGAGCATCTATTTCCAACCAACTCATGGGACAATTACCACCATCCAGAATACAGTCCACTAGACCATTTCTAAACGCTGGAATTGATTACGCTGGACCAATTATCATCAAGCCGTCAATCACTAGAAGCAAATCAAGGCTGAAAGCATATGTAGCAGTATTTGTATGCTTTGCCACAAAGGCCATACACCTAGAATTGGTCGGAGATCTCAGCACCAAGTCATTCATTGCTGCTTTGCGAAGATTTACGGCACGCAGAGGAAAATGTTTGAACTTGTACAGCGACAACGGAAGAAATTTCGTCGGTGCCAATCGTGAATTACAAGACTTGAAGAATGTATTCCAATCATCAGACTTCAACAAGTCTTTAGAAGACCATGCAGCTCAGGAAGGATTCAAATGGCATTTTCTACCACCCAATAGCCCAAATATGGCTGGACTTTGTGAAGCAGGAGTGAAGTCCATGAAGCATCACCTGAGAAGAATCGTAGGGAACTCTGCTCTCACTTTCGAAGAACTTGAAACACTCTTAGTTCAAATCGAAGCCTGTCTTAACTCAAGGCCCATCACAGTATTGTCACATGACCCTACAGATCCCAGTTTTATAACCCCTGGCCATTTCCTTATTGGTGCACCCCTAACTAGTTTTCCTGAGCCTAGTCTAACTAACATCAAAGAATCCAGTTTATCCAGATGGCAGAAATTGCAGCAGGTGTACCAACAACTATGGGACCGTTGGTCAAAGGACTACTTCCATTCCCTGCAGCAGAGGACGAAGTGGAACACCCAAAAAAAAGAATTTGGAACCAGGAACAGTGGTCTTAGTGAAGGAAGATCACCTACCTCCACTTACATGGAAACTTGCTATAGTTGAACAAGTGCATCCTGGTGCGGATGGACTAGTGCGTGTTGCAACTGTTCGCACTTCGTCTTCAACCTATAAACGTCAGTAGACCCAAATGGAGAATTCAACGCCCGAAAGTGAGGCTCGGTGAGGCTCGGTGAGGCTCGCCAAACCTCAAAAACTCACTTTCTCTCCACGTTCCACGCCTTATTTATTGCGCTGACGATGTTTCACAGCGTAGAAAACAGCACCAAAACATCAAAAACTCACTTTGATTATTTGGAGCTCACCAAAACCTCAAAAACTTATTTTTATTAATTGAGGTTCACCAAACCTTAAAAACTCTCATTTTCTCTCTACGTTCAGCGCCTTATTTATTGCGGTGGCACAACGTGATGAGTAAATAATGCAGTTTCTTATTCTTGAAGGATGAATGCACCTTATCGTAATTTTCCAAGCCCCGGTCAAATGTTTGTATATCGTGACCTTTGTAAACCTCTCTCTCGGGAACGATGTGCCACACACACGCGCGTGCACGCCTATATTGTGACGCAAACAAACAAACAAATAATATTTTTTTTAAGATTCCTGGCCCCTAACCCCACTTCCGGTCGCTATTTTGGATTTCCGAACATAGGTTCTATTCATACTTTTTCTCACATATAGGCGTACGTGATGAATCCGCAAACAGATTTTTCCTAAGTCTTACCGTTTCCAAGATAACCCCACTTCCGGTCGCCATTTTGGATTTCCGATCATAGCTTCTATTCATACTTTTTCTCACGTATAGGTGTACCTGATGAATCACCAAACAGATTTTTCCTAAGTCTTACCGTTTCCAAGATAACCCCACTTCCGGTCGCCATTTTGGATTTCCGAACATAGGTTCTATTCATATTTTACTTACATATAAGCGTACGTGACGAATCCGCAAACAGATTTTTTCTAAGTCTTACCGTTTCAAAGATAACCCCACTTCCGGTCGCCATTTTGGATTTCCAAGCATAGGTTCTATTCATATTTTACTTACATATAGGCGTACATGACGAATCCGCAAACAGATTTTTCCTAAGTCTTACCGTTTCCAAGATAACTAGTAGACCCAAATGGGGAATTCAACGCCCGAAAGTGGAGCTCGGTGGAGCTCGCAGTGTTGCCAGCTCCTCACTCGAAAAAATCACCAAGGTTTTTGTTTTTGGGTCTAACCTAACCTAAAGCAAGGAGGTGGCAACCTTGCTTGAGGTATTTTCTCGCAGTGTTGCCAACTCCTCACTCGAAAAAATCACCAAGGTTTTTTTTTGGGTCTAACCTAGCCTAAAAGCAAGGAGCTGACAACCTTGCTTGAGGCTTGCCTTACAGTGCATAAAGCAAGGTTGCCAACCCACTGGTACTTTTGCTATAGCTTTTTACAAGAAAAAAAGAGAAAGGGAAGAGTTAAACAACCGACAGCTTACCCACAGCCTTTTTTGCTCTAACCTAACCTAAAGCAAGGAGCTGGCAACTTTGCTTGTGCAATCAACCCGGTTGACCGCCCTCAAGTGGAGATCAGCATTGCCAACTCCTCACTCGAAAAAAAATCACCAAGATTTTTTTGTCTAACCTAACCTAAAGCAAGGAGCTGGCAATTTTGATTGTGCAATCAACCCGGTTGACCGCCCTCAAGTGGAGATCAGCATTGCCAACTCCTCACTCGAAAAAAAATCACCAAGATTTTTTTGTCTAACCTAACCTAAAGCAAGGAGCTGGCAATTTTGCTTGAGGCTTGCCTTACAGCGCATAAAGCAATTTTTGCCAACCTGCACACACTGGGCAAGGAGAGCCGGCACTGCCGTAAAAGAGAAAGAGATGGGTGGATGGTAATATAGTATGCGTGTGCGTGTGTGCGTATAATATGTAGCATTATTAACTAGAGTGTGTTGGCAATTTACTTACAACTAAAAAAAAAATAGAAATGCCAACGTTAGTGTAAGATGAAGAGAGAGAGAGAGAGAGAGAGAGATTTATGGCTGGCAACAGTGGTGGGCGATGTCCTCCCTCTTCTGTGCAATATGATATTATGATGTTACTGTAGTTTTTGACGGGGATTACGAGTTAACTAAAAAAAAAAACCTGCAACTAGAGAGAGTTGCCAACACACATACGCTATTGTAAGAGAGATGGATGACTGGGAGGGGCAGCATTTTTGGCTATTCACAGTGGCGGATGTACTTTTTGTTGTTTTAAAAGCTAACAATAATGATGGAATTTCATGCTGACAGAGCGGATTTCTACTAGTCCACGTTGTTAACCTACATATTACTCCTCGACTAATAAAACTAGAAGCTTGAGGGCATTAACATTAAACCGTCACAGACTTTCACATTACCCATCACTGATGCCGCCTGAACCAAGTTTTCTGCTTCTATTCATAAACCAAAAAAAAAAAAAAAAAAAAAGACGAGGAGAAAAGAAACATGTACACACTTCCGTCACTATTTTATAACAACTAGGGGAAGTGGGGCGGGAGGCGGACATGTAACGGAAGATCACACAAGCGAGCTTCCTCTACATATTTGAGGAAAACAACGCCACCCATATATAAATAAACCCCTCAAACTAACACTAATTAGAATTATCCTACAAAATTTTTCTCGTAAGGCATTTTTTTGTAAACACTCTACCACCAACAGATCGCATATAAATAAACATACCCCCCCAAAAAAAAAAAATGCACTCCATGAAAAGTTGTCCTGTGTGCAAGAGAACCAAATCAAGCAAAAATTTTGCAAGACATTGTCGCACCTGCGTGCCAGGCAAGCATTTGGCTGCCACTGAACTATGTTCCGGATGCAATATACAGATCACAATTGCGTATGTCGAGAAGCATAAGCTTAATTGTCTAGGCAAAAATACATCTGGGGCCCAGCCTTCGACCTCCACCAAGAGAAAAGCAGAAGCAGCCTCCATCAATGCACCACCCACGAAACGTGTCAAGCCTGCGACGAAAGCAGACCGGTCTGCTTTTGGAGGAATATTAGAAGATTATGTCCGATTGTCGGACGGCTCTTGCGATGTTCGTAGCTTTTTAGAGGAGAAGCGAGCAGAGATAGTTTCTATTCTTAGTAATGCACTGGCTACGCACTCCTCCACTAAATTCTACGGTACGCTATGTTGCACATACAAGAAACCGACCGATGAAAGATACACTTTCTTTCATGCAACGAAAGCAAAAACGCTGCATCTGGCGGATGGTGACAGCATTGGGGAAATTTACGACAAGTTTACCGAGGAGCTGCTTGTTAAACAGGAGGAGCACGAGGCCACAGGCTCGGGCGGTTCGCTGTGCGGAGAACCCCATAAATTGTGTGTTACTTTTAGTCAGTTTGCACCAATGTCCGGGTCTAGTTACGTCCCTCTACCACCAGATGTTGCAGCAAAGAAGGCTGTTCTGAATATTCAGAACAAGGATAACAAGTGCTTCGTATGGTCGGTGCTGGCAGCAATGCACCCCGTCGACTGGAAAAATCATCCGTATCGTGTTGGCCACTACGAGCAGTACGAGTCGGAGTTGGAGGATGCAATGGTGGGAATCGACTACCCGGTGGCGCTTTCGGATGTTGGCAAGTTTGAGGCACGTGCTCGCAACTTGCAATTAGCCATAAACGTTTACGGTCTCACCGAGAACAAAAATGAGGTCCACCCCATCCGGGTGAGCAACGTGAGCAACAACAACGAGGCACGAGAAATCAACCTCTTGCTCATCAAGAACGAGACGCAACACCACTACACCCTTATTCGCTCGCTCTCCCGGTTGGTGTCGAATCAGAAAAGCAAGCATCATGGTAGCATAGAAGTTTGTCGAAGGTGTCTGATCACTTTTGACAACCGACAACAAAAACACCAGAGCTTACAAGGAGAAAACATCGCTGCCGAGAAGCTCGCTCTTCACATGCGTTACTGCAGTACCAACAAACCTGCACGAACTATTCTACCCAATCCTGATGCGACAGAAAAATTTAGCATGCACAGCGCCATGGCAAAGCATCCTGCCATCATTGTAGCAGACTTCGAAGCCTTCCTCGAACCTCTCTCCACCTGCTATCCCGATCCCGAAGTTTCTTCCACCACCCCTTACCAACTCCACGAGGCCTCAAGTTACGCCTACGTTGTGGTACGGCGAGACCAACGTGTTGCCCCCGAGCCGTATGTCTATCGCGGTCCCGACCCGGTCAAGCACTTCTTGCAGAGGATGGTAGAGGAGGCCCAAAAAATAGGAAAGGTGTTGCTGTCCCCCAAGCGCATGCGACGACTTTCTCCTAAGAATAAGCGTAGGCACGAGGAGGCAACCAACTGCCCTGTTTGCAACTTGGCCTTCACCGACGATAACAGTAAAGTGCACCACCACGACCATTATGGTACTGGTAGCTACATCGGTCCGTGGTGCAACACGTGCAACTTAAAAGCTAGGGACCCGCGCTTTATTCCCATCTTCTTTCACAACGGCTCGGGATACGATTTTCATCACTTGGTACCCCATCTCGGCTACGATGATAGTCGTATCAGGGTCTTAGCACAGAACGAGGAGCGCTATATTAGCGTGAGTAAGTGGGTGTCTATCCCCGAATTGGAAGCAACTATCGAGCTTCGGTTTCTTGACTCGCTGCGTTTCCTCCATGCAAGCCTTGATGCTCTTGCAGGCAAGCTTAGGGACGAGCAGCTGACTATCACTGCAGCTAGTTTTCCAAACTTGGATGTTGGGCTCATCAGACGTAAGGGGGTCTACCCATACGAGTACGTAACGGACCCCGACAAGTTCGAGGAAACATCGCTTCCTCCACAGGATAAATTCTACAGTCGTCTGAGAGGCTCTAACATAACAAATGAGGAATACCAGCACGCCCAGTCCATGTGGCAAGAGTTACGTTGTCGAAATTTTGGGGATTATCACGACGCATATTTAAAGCTTGACGTGACGCTTCTCGCGGACGTTTTGCAGGCGTTTCGCGCGACAGCAATAAACATCTACCACCTAGACCCTGCCTACTTCTACAGCCTCCCCGGACTAGCATGGTCGGCCATGCTGCTCATGACCAGGATTAAACTCCAGCTTCTTAATGATGTGGAAAAGTTACTTTTTTTGGAACGAGGCATCCGAGGCGGTATGGTCCAGGTGACGCAACGCTATGCACGTGCTAACAATCAATACATGGCCACCGGTTACGATCCCTCTACAACAACAAGCTACATCCTCCACACAGATGTAAACAACCTGTATGGATTTTCCATGATGCAGAAACTTCCGTACAAGGGATTCGAGTGGGTTAATCCTTCGGATTTCGACATAAAAAATTTCGAAGATAGCACATACGGATTTTTTGCCGAGGTGGATATTAAATTCCCCGAGAAGCTCCATGATGTATTCAGCGAGTTACCACCTGCTCCAGAATTTAAGCGTTTACCTAACTCGAATCAACCCAAGCTCATCATGGATGTTGAGCCCAAAGAGAGGTATGTGCTACATTACCTGAATCTTGCTTGGTTGATGAGGCAGGGTGTTACAATTGGTAAAATTCATCGCATCCTCAGGTTCGAGCACAGTAACTGGTTAGTACCCTACATCAAAGCCAATACCGAACACCGCATCGCTGCAACCTCGGAGCTTGACAAAAACTTCTTCAAGCTGATGAACAATGCTGTGTTCGGTAAAACGATGGAGAACGTGAGAAATCGCGTGGACGTTAGGCTGGTTACGAATGCGAAGCGATGTCGTAAGCTGATTGCAAGCCCGTTGTTTAAATCAAGGACCATTTATAATAAGCAGTTGGCTCTGGTCCACATGGATAAACCGGTGGTGCGCCTGACAAAGCCAATTTATGTTGGTGCTACTATTCTGGACTTGAGCAAGTTGCATATGTTTGAGACACATTATGGTACAATGTGCAAACATTATGATCGTGGCATTTCTCTTTTATATACAGATACGGACAGCTTGGTCTACCATGTTCGCACAGTTGATGCATATAAGGATATAGCGTCGATTCCACCTTTCATCGAGCTTTTCGACACATCAGGCTATCCCCAGCCGAACCAGTACGGCATCCTGCCCCGAAACAAAAAAGTACCCGGTAAACTCAAGGACGAGAAGGACGGGGATGTTATTTTTGAGTTTGCTGGACTTCGGGCCAAAGCCTATGCAATTCGGGCCGAGGGGTCTGTCACCAAGAAGGCCAAGGGTGTAGGTAGGCAGGTTGTACAAAAGCATCTCGCATTCGAGGATTATGTTGAATGCCTGAAAACTCGCTCACCTGTTCTACGAAAAGAGTATCGAATCCAGAGCGTCAACCATAAATTGACAACCAACATTGTCAGGAAGATTGCTTTGGATGCGCACGATGATAAGAGGTGCATCCTGAAGTGCGGAATTCACACACTGCCGTGGGGGCACTATCGCTTAGCAGAAAGCAAAACCTGCAACATATGTCCATCTTCAACAGAAGATTCATAAAAAACAAAACAAAACAAAAAAAAATCATTTTGTTAGTCATTACAAAAAAAACTTTGTCTGTTATTACAAAAAAAACTTTGACCGTATTCTTAAATAACCAGCATGCCTATGAATTTGTTCGGTTTCAAAAAACAGATCATTATGGAAACCATACCAGATTATGAAGTCTTACCTTCCGTGTTACCTAAACTCAACGGTCTGTTGATCATTCACCTCAACAGCATTTGGACGAAACTGAATGACGATGTGGGCAAGATGTTTTATGTTTTTAATAACAATTTAGATTTCTACGAAATTCCGATCGACGGGAAACTTCAAATCACCGTGAATCCGGAGAACGCAGGCGAAATCAAAATTTCTACCGGCAAGAACATTTTTCGAATCAAGCACGACAAGATGCTTTCTAACATTACGTACGATGTGTCTGCAGGAGATTACCTGTACGTGGAACTCCTCGGAGATTACGACAAACTCATTCCTCTCTTCGTAGAATTACGAATCGTCTATCCTATTATAAATAACCGTTAACCAAAAATGCCTAACGACATTTTCGGCAACACCAAGCGTGTAGACCACGCAGAAGAGATTCTCATGTTGGACATTCGAGTTAAGAAGTTGAGGACCGATTTGATTGCTTTGCAGGAAACCTTAAACAAAAGTTTAGAGTCGGAAATCGCTACGCTCCAAACGCAATGTCTCGACCCCATTCTGAAAATCGATTCCGAACTGAAGACGCTGATAAAAAATTATGTCGACGTACCTTCTTACGACAGCGTTCAAAATATACAGTTGAGCGTGGATTCGCTTCAAAATGATTTGGCCAAATTACAGCAATTTCAATCGAAAAATGAAGATTTGGAAAAATTGAAACTCGAAATCGAAGAACGAACTTCCAGAAATAGAAAAGAATTTCTCCGAACTTCAAACCGTCGTGAACGATATAGATGCAGAACGCTTGCATGTCGCCGTTTCCAAATTACAAGAAGAATTCACCAGCACGTTGGAAGAAATTAAATCCAAGTTGCAGACTTTGGAAGATACCATGACGAACCTACCATCGTCGGACGAACTGCAGGTCATCGGTAAAAGCGTCGCGAACATAAAAATTCAATTGGAGGCCTATCAAGATTTCGAACACATTCAAACCACCATCGCCACGCTTCAGGCGTCCTTGGAATTGATCAACGAAGAAATTAAAAATATTCACGCTGAAGCGAGAGCGTTGACGAGCATTCAAGACACGTTAAGCACGGTTCAGCAGAAGATCGAATATTTAGAAAATTTAAACGTCGAAACGAATCTCGCTCATTTTCATCACGTACTGGACAACATACAGGGTGACTTGGAATCGTTACGGACGAGCGTGCCTTCGAGCGAAGATTTGGAAAAATTGAAAACGGCGGTGACGGCACTATCCGATTCGAACGACATCAAAAATTCATTGAGCGATCTCGAGAGTAGGGTGGCCAATCTCCCCACCTCCAAAGAATTGCACGCTTTGAAAAGAAACATATCACGTATGCTGAAACGACTAGAAACGGAAACGGCGAACGTGGAACAGATTCGAGACGAAATTAGTTCGCTGGTGTCGACGCTGCCCACTTCGCAGAGCGTCGCCGATCTTCACACGCAGTTTACAGAGATGCGAAGCATCGTGAACGATCTTACCGAGAAGAGCTCGAAATTGAATCAAGTCGAGAACCTTCAGAACATCGTCGTCAACATCAGAGATCAAGTTGGAGTGCTGGAATCCACGCAGGAATCGACGCTGGCCTCTTTCGGTGCCAAGTTGCAAGAACTCAACGAAAACTACAAGCAGTTGAACGTGGAAGTGAAAATCAAACCGTCGTTTTCTACCGTAACGGATACCATAGTCGAGCATTTGCTGCCCATCGAAAATAAACTCGGACAAGTTCACAGCAACCTCGTTAGCGTCGATACTAAATTCGCTAAACTGCATTCTCTGCAAGCCATCGAAATCAACAGCGTTCCCAATCAACAGAGAATCTCCACGTTCGTCGAAGGTAACAAACTGTACATGTTGCATCCTTATCATCCGTACTACAAGTTTCTCCTCGATGGCACGATTCAGATAAACGAATTTTCGTACTGGTCTCACGGTAGAAAAGCTAGCGTTCCCACCATGACCTTGATATCGAATCGTGGTGTCCAGAAAGCAGGAAATATTCCTCTGGCACGTTGGAACGAAACGCGCAACATATATGAAATACACGAAGACGAAGATCTCACCGTTTTCGACGTGAGTGCCGGCGATAAGCTGATCATTCAAAACACGAGCGAAGTGCCACCCTCTTTGAATCCCATCACGCTTGTGCTTCTCTTGAAACGTAATCTCTAAGAAAAAATGTCTAGGCAAGCCATCGTCGAAGAATTGCATAAACCTGCACGCCGCAACTACGAACGTTTGGCTGTGGTAACCAAGGGCATCGACGACCTCTGGCAAAGTGACCTCGTGGAGATGAGTAGCGGCAATTTGAAAAACGTGCATAAATTGAACAAGGGCAACAAGTACCTTCTCACTGTCATAGACACGTTTTCGAAATTCGCATGGGCTCTACCTTTGAAGGCGAAAACGGGAACATGCGTCACGGAAGCATTCAAATTAATTTTTCGCGAAAGCGGTGGCAGACGACCACGGTTTCTGCAAACGGACAACGGTAAAGAATTTTACAACGCCGTATTCCAAAAGTTTATTCAAAAACACAAGATTCGACATTATTCGAGCTTCAGTCACATCAAAGCCAGCATCGTGGAAAGATTCAATCGAACCTTGAAAACACACATGTGGAAACGATTCACGCTTCGGGGAAATTACAAATGGGTCGACGTCCTGCCGGAACTCGTCGACACCTATAATGATACGGTACACAGAACGATAGGCATGAAGCCAGCCGACGTTACCAAGTCCGACGAGCAGCGTTTAATTTCTACCGTTTACTGTCCAAAGTACACACCCACGACAAAAAAAGCTAAATACAAAATTGGAGACCAGGTGAGGATCAGCAAATTCAAACGCACCTTCGAGAAGGGATTCACAAAAAATTGGAGCACGGAACTTTTTACGGTGGTTCGAGTTTTACCTGGAAACCGACACACGTATATAATAAAAGATAGTGGCGGCGAGATTTTGAAAGGAAGATTTTACGAAGAGGAACTCTCTAAAACGAAACACCCCGACACGTACCTCATCGAGAAAGTATTGCGTAGGAAAGGTGACAAACTGTTTGTCAAATGGCTGGGACTTCCGGAAAAGAGTTGGATCGACGCGAACGAAGTGATCTTGTGAGTACGTGGAACGTGGTGAAGCGTCTACCGGATCCGGAAAGTCAAACGAAGAAAAAGAACGGCGAGTTGCTTCCCGACAGCATCCGCTGTCTGATTCTAGGTCCATCGGGGTGTGGGAAAACGACACTGCTCGTGGACAATTTTCTCCTCGCACCGAATTGGTTAGATTGGAAGAACAGGCACCTGTACGTGTTCTCGAAAAGTTTGGAGCAATCCAAATACCAGCAACTGATGAAACTGTACGATGGTCTGGACATTGCAACGTTCGCCTCGGAAATAAAACCACTCGACGATTGTCGTGAAAATTCAGTTGTTGTGTTCGACGACGCCATCCTGGAAAATCAAAATGAAATTCGCAATTTTTTCACGCAAGGTCGTCACAAGGGAATGGATTGTTTTTACCTAGCTCAAACGTTTTCCAAAATTCCAAAACAGTTAGTACGCGACAACGCTAATTTCATATGTTTGTTTCGTCAAGATCACACCAACCTCAAGCATGCGTACGATGACTACGTAGGCGGAGACATGAACTACAATCAATTTTCGGAAGGCTGCTGCTCTACTTGCTGGAACGGTGACGATTTCGGATTCGCGACGATCGACATGACGAGGAAACCCAACGACGGAAAATACAGAAACAAAATCAACAACTTTCTAAACGTTGCAACGTTGTGAGAAACGACGTATATAAATAACGTCATGACGAAACGAAAAATCGAAGACGAAAATCTCAAGCTTCGCGATTACCTCGCGAAACGCTTCAAAGGTTGGAAATCCGAGAATCGCGGATTCTACGAAGAGAAGAAACGTCAGGATCAACCTGTGATCGATGCCATCAGCAGTCTAGGTAAAGAAATTAAAAGTGTCACGGAACAAAATAAAAATTTGATCAATGAACTCGTACCGCTCGCAGCTAAAAGTTACGCCGTACCCACGCCTATTTCGAGCATTCCTTCGACGCCGTTCGAACTGAAGGATGCACCGGCACGACGTCGAGCCATTGGTAGCACGTCTTCGGATAAAATCGAGTTGGGGCCTTTGGCACGAGACTACCTGAGCACGGGGAAATTCGACAAGGATGAAGTGTTCGGATTGTATCCCAGCATGGAAACCAGCGAAGGCGGCGGTGTGGTGTGGAAGATTGGGAAATCGAAGGTGACCTTCGAAGGCAACGACATTAAAGTCAATTTAGGCGACAAGGATAGTTGGAACAGGTATCCGGGTACGGTGGGACTGTGGGAACTCGTCGCCAAAAAGCAGCCGAAAGATTACACCGACGAAGATTACCAAAGTTACAAGGAAATTCTGATCATGACGGATGCCTTGTACCAGAACAACGACGCCTCGCAGAATAGGGTGAAATCGAGCAGCGGCGAGAAGTACAGGAATCTCATCAAACCGATTTGGAACCAGGTCAAAACGGGCAGCGGCGTCAAACGCTACAACACGTTACCCAAAGAATTCGTTTGGGTGGACGACGTTAGGAAACTCGTGGACCGATTGTTGGTGATAGCCGGCGAAGAGAATGCAGGTAACCGTAATTTCTACAACGAGAAGGTTGGCATCGTGGACATGATCAGCACGAAACTTTCCAACTTCATCGTGAACGACGACAAGGGCATAGGTTACCTCATCAAAATCATCAACACGCTGCCTCCGAAATTTTGGAACGTGGCCGAAGGAAAGGGACTCGTGAACGACATCATCAACAAGTTACCTTTCGAGATGCATCTACCTGGCTACCAGTACTGCGGACCGGGTACCAAACTCGAGAAAAGATTGGAGAGAGGAGACAAGGGTGTGAATCCGTTGGACGCCGCATGCAAAGATCACGACATTGCTTACAACACCACGCAGACGGATCTGGACGCACGTCACGAAGCAGACAGAAAGTTAGAGCACGCAGCTTTCGAAAGGTTCGTGAGCAGAGACGCATCGTTGGGTGAACGGGTCGCCGCACTGGGTACCACCATCGCCATGAACACAAAACAAAAATTGGGGTGGGGTATATAAATAACATCTAGTAAAAAAAAAAACATGGCTTGCATAACTGATTTGCCGCACGAACTACTATCTAAAATATTCAAAAAGGTAGTTAACGGAGATGTTAATAAACTTGTAATCATGGCAAGAACGACGCCGGAATTTCGCATCCCTTGTGAAATGGTTCTCAAGGACCATCTTCGGGAGATCAGCGGCCTGAGGTGTGGTGATCTCAACATTCTGCTTTCGGCTGCAGGGGAAAAATTAAACGAGAGGTTGGACGAATTGCACGAGGCAAGGCAGGGAAGAAGCTGGTACACAGTAGATTGGTACAAGTCTATGCAGGAGACGGAAGAAATCACCACGCAAATCATCGCGTTCTCCGAAGCACGAACTTTCTTCCTCTGTTAAAAAATAATAATATATATACGCATCAAAAAAACTTGATATATAAATAACGCACATCGTGAAAAATATAATCTTCGGTATATATAAATAACACACATGGTGAAAAAAAACAATTAAATTTCCCTAACACACACACTGAAAATTTCTCTTCTTCGATATGACAACTGAAAAAATAAGTGATCTCCAAGCATTAAAACAAATGCTAAATTTGTCAGTCGAGTATGTAAAAATTCAGGAATTGGAAGTCGACAAACCTTACACGATAACTTCCGGTTCAATCGTTTCTACCCAGTATGGTCCCAAGGTACGCCTGTTGCTCAACGCACAATACAGTCTATTTTTACCAGATCGATACGCTAACATGTTATCCGACGAGAAGCTATCTATTTTAATCGAGAACAAAACTCGAATCGTGTACAAGGGGACAAAGGAACTTCTTGGCAAGAAAACGAAGCACGTAATAGAATTTGTGTAGCGACTGCGAGGCCTTGAAAATATATAAATAACATACCGTAAAAAACTACAGAAGAAAAAATCTCAGAAAATATATAAATAACATACTGCGAAAATAACGCATAGAGCATCAACATGAAGCCCAAGGGTGTCGTGTACCAGATACCATACTCCAATCTGAAAAATCTAGGTGCCCTCGATGGGTTACTCACCAAGAAACAACGCGAGAAGAAACGTTCTTGCTTGTCGAAAGGACATGGAATGAAATTGCTGCTCAGCACACCTCAATTGAAAAGATTGCAGCGTTCGCGGAAACAGCAAAAGATCGGAGGTTTCATATTCAGCATCCCGGCCATCCTAGCAGCATTGGGGGCCGTTGGAAGTTTGGCTGGCGGAAGTGCCGCCATCGCGAAAACCGTCATCGACTCGAAGAAGAACAAGGCCGAGTTGGAAGAACAGAAACGTCACAACCTGGCCATGGAGAAGAAAGGGAAGGGCGTGATGAGAAAGTTTAAAAAAAAGAAACAGAAGCACTCACCAACCGAGACATTGAATCTCTGATCGAACCGTTACAAATCAAACACTTCAGAGGAGTTTTCATGTCCGACTCGTTACCTTCAACCGTGAAAAAAAAAGAATGCGGAGTAGTCAACTTGGACGGTCAAGAAAATCCAGGCACGCATTGGATATGTTACCACAAAAACGACAATGATAAAGCATTCGTTTTCGATTCTTTCGGAGGTGTTCCACCTACAAATTTAATTCATTATCTGAAAACGAACAAAACCTCCATATACTACAACGACGAACGCATTCAAGATTTCGGAGACGTGAACTGCGGCCATCTCTGCCTTTCCGTACTCACGTTTCTCTCTAAAATAAATAACCCTACGATCGAGGATTTCCAGAAAGCATTGTGGAACCTCAAACAGCATCACTAGGATGGGCGTGTTCCATCTCACGAGCGAATCTTCAATCTTAAAACTCACGCTGCACGACGACATCGTCTATCCTAATTCCGTGGCTCTGCGTGCATTCTACAGCATGTACCTCATACCCAACGTTACGCAGCACAACAACAAAATTAGCGTCGGAAGCGAACACATCGTCGTCACGCCAGGACAATACAATCTTTCCACTTTGCAAGCTCAATTACCCAAAGGCACATACCTTTCTCAAAATTCGGTCACGCACAGAGTGGAAATCCTATCCGCTACGGAGACCGTGGACCTGGGCACCATGGGAGAACTTTTAGGTTTCGAGAACGACACCAAACTCGAAGCTGGCATCAAGCACGTGGCAACCAACATTCCTAAATTCTTGGCCATAGAGACTCTGAACGTACACTGTAACGTGGCCGAAGGTATGATCACGAAATCTTCGGACGGATTGTTAGGAAGTCACAAGCAGACGGGAATCATAGCCACTTTCAAACCAAGTTCCGAGTTCATGGAACCGATCATCTACACACCCTCTTCGCCGATCTATTTTCCAGTATG
The DNA here is from genome assembly GCF_977018435.1 of Lepisma saccharinum. Classification (NCBI taxonomy): domain Eukaryota; kingdom Metazoa; phylum Arthropoda; class Insecta; order Zygentoma; family Lepismatidae; genus Lepisma; species Lepisma saccharinum. Next base: position 23,390,235 of record NC_139230.1, on the reverse strand, counting down.
TCGCAACCGCATAGACGACATAGAGTTGGTGGTGACGAACGAGAAAGGAGACGTGGTGGATTTCGCAGGTGCCACTACGACGGCCATCGTGGAGATCAACGTATAATAAATAACCATACATGCAAAATGGAGCAAATCGAAAGTTACGAATTGCAATCTTTCCCTCCCAACCGTCGCACGTTCGCCAATCTGAACGAAGCGAACAGGGAGATCGAATACGACGTGGACGTAGGCGACGGGTTCGTTCATCCTCACAGAGCGGACCTCTACCTTCAATTCGACGTGGTGAAGAAAGAAAGCGGAGACGCGTTTCCCGCAGCAGCAAACTTGATACTCGTGGACAACTTCGTGCCTCACCTGTTCTCGCAGGTGGAGGTGAGGAAACACAACACCGTCATCGACAGAATAGATTATCCAGGCATCACGTCGACGGCAGTGGGAACTTTGAAATTATCCAAAACGGACGCAGCGTACTACCAGGCCGGGGGATTCGAAGCCGGGACCAAAATATCGACGAGAAGTCACACGGTGCTCTTTCCCATGCGTCTGCTGCCTGGTTTCTTCTCGGACTACAAGGAGATCATGTGGAAGGGAGGACTGAGGGTCACGTTTCGAAGAGCGGCCAACGACAACGACGCACTGATGCGATACGCTACTTTGGGTCCGGACGGCACCACGCCGATAGCCAACACTTTACCCGAGGCAGCCAAGTGCGTCATCCAAAGCATGGAATTGAGAATGCCGGTGGTGGAATACGAAACAAACTACGCCCTCAAGTACAAAGCGGAGATCTTGAAAAGTCCGCAGGTGCTGATTCACTTTCACGGTTACCAGTGCGTGCAGAAGATGGCGTCGGGAAGTCACATGGAATTCGACGTGACGACGCAGTTCAACAACATACAGTTCGACATGCCAGATTTCGTCGTGGTGCTTTTTCAGACCGGGAGGGACAAGAATCAGGAAAAAAATTCCAGCAAGTTCGACGACTGCAAGATCAAGAACGTTTATCTGAAGAATGGACGCAACGAAGTGTTCCCGCGCGAGAATTACAACCTCGACGTGACCAAAAACGATTACCTCAAACTTTACGAAGCGTTCTCGGCTTACAAACGCGTGACCGAGGGAAGCGTGGACATGTACTACACGCCCAGCGAGTTCAAAGCACGGAGACCCATGACCGTCATCAACACATCTAAGAGAAAGAAGGTTGTGGTCAACGATCGAACCAACATCAAGGTCGTCTGCGAGTTCCACGATGCCTTGCCCGAGGATACCCTATGCAGTGTCATCCTGATTGCAGAGAAGTCCTTCGCCTACGACGTGAAGAACGAGAGGGTCACAGAGCAGTTTTAACAAGTTTTTTAACATCTTTTCTTGCACAATAAGAAATTTTCTGCACTAGTACAATCAGTTACAATGGCACAATACGAATTTCACTAGTTCAGATCAGTTACAAATGTTAATTTCATTAGTTATCAGTTTTTGCACTATAGCACGAGACAATCAGAATTTGCACAAAAAAATTTGTTGTTGTTTTTACACGTAAAAATTAACAATAAAATTTTTTTTTATTGTTTCAGATGCTGTCGAAACATCAAAAACACATACACACACACTAGAAAAAAAGCATGCAACTTTATTTGTAACACACACGCATACATTCTCCATCTTCATCAAGAAAATATTATAATAAACATAATTATTTTTATCTATATCTCACAATAAAACTCTATATCCAAAAATATCACAACATCAAATAACACTAGAGTCGTTAGTACACGTTGCATGCATTACGGAGGTCCTCTGTAGGGTTTCATGGAAGTTTGAGAAAAAAAAAAACACGTGAAACTCTACAGAGGTGCGGTAATCTATAACCGCAGCCATTAGAAAACTTTTACATTTTTGGTTGGGCACCACGCACCCTGGCGAGGTTATAGGGGCCAGGCATCCTAAAAAACAACAATTATTATTATTTTGTTTGTTTGCTTGCGTCACAATACATATGCGCGCGCGTGCGCGTGCGTGTGTGTGTGGCACGTCGTTCCCCCGAGAGAGGTTTACAAAGGTCACGATATACGGAGTTGGAAAATTACGATATGGCGCATTCGCTCGTTACTGTTGCCAGCCATAAATCTCTCTCTCTCTCTCTCTCTCTCTCTCTTCATCTTACACTAACGTTGGCATTTCTATTTTTTTTTTTAGTTGTAAGTAAATTGCCAACACACTCTAGTTAATAATGCTACATATTATACGCACACACGCACACGCATACTATATTACCATCCACCCATCTCTCTCTCTTTTACGGCAGTGCCGGCTCTCCTTGCCCAGTGTGTGCAGGTTGGCAAAAATTGCTTTATGCGCTGTAAGGCAAGCCTCAAGCAAAATTGCCAGCTCCTTGCTTTAGGTTAGGTTAAACCAAAAAAAATCTTGGTGATTTTTTTTTCGAGTGAGGAGTTGGCAACGCTGATCTCCACTTGAGGGCGGTCAACCGGGTTGATTGCACAATCAAAATTGCCAGCTCCTTGCTTTAGGTTAGGTTAGACAAAAAAAATCTTGGTGATTTTTTTTCGAGTGAGGAGTTGGCAATGCTGATCTCCACTTGAGGGCGGTCAACCGGGTTGATTGCACAAGCAAAGTTGCCAGCTCCTTGCTTTAGGTTAGGTTAGAGCAAAAAAGGCTGTGGGTAAGCTGTCGGTTGTTTAACTCTTCCCTTTCTCTTTTTTTCTTGTAAAAAGCTATAGCAAAAGTACCAGTGGGTTGGCAACCTTGCTTTATGCACTGTAAGGCAAGCCTCAAGCAAGGTTGTCAGCTCCTTGCTTTTAGGCTAGGTTAGACCCAAAAAAAAACCTTGGTGATTTTTTCGAGTGAGGAGTTGGCAACACTGCGAGAAAATACCTCAAGCAAGGTTGCCACCTCCTTGCTTTAGGTTAGGTTAGACCCAAAAACAAAAACCTTGGTGATTTTTTCGAGTGAGGAGCTGGCAACACTGCGAGCTCCACCGAGCTCCACTTTCGGGCGTTGAATTCCCCATTTGGGTCTACTAGTTATCTTGGAAACGGTAAGACTTAGGAAAAATCTGTTTGCGGATTCGTCATGTACGCCTATATGTAAGTAAAATATGAATAGAACCTATGCTTGGAAATCCAAAATGGCGACCGGAAGTGGGGTTATCTTTGAAACGGTAAGACTTAGAAAAAATCTGTTTGCGGATTCGTCACGTACGCTTATATGTAAGTAAAATATGAATAGAACCTATGTTCGGAAATCCAAAATGGCGACCGGAAGTGGGGTTATCTTGGAAACGGTAAGACTTAGGAAAAATCTGTTTGGTGATTCATCAGGTACACCTATACGTGAGAAAAAGTATGAATAGAAGCTATGATCGGAAATCCAAAATGGCGACCGGAAGTGGGGTTATCTTGGAAACGGTAAGACTTAGGAAAAATCTGTTTGCGGATTCATCACGTACGCCTATATGTGAGAAAAAGTATGAATAGAACCTATGTTCGGAAATCCAAAATAGCGACCGGAAGTGGGGTTAGGGGCCAGGAATCTTAAAAAAAATATTATTTGTTTGTTTGTTTGCGTCACAATATAGGCGTGCACGCGCGTGTGTGTGGCACATCGTTCCCGAGAGAGAGGTTTACAAAGGTCACGATATACAAACATTTGACCGGGGCTTGGAAAATTACGATAAGGTGCATTCATCCTTCAAGAATAAGAAACTGCATTATTTACTCATCACGTTGTGCCACCGCAATAAATAAGGCGCTGAACGTAGAGAGAAAATGAGAGTTTTTAAGGTTTGGTGAACCTCAATTAATAAAAATAAGTTTTTGAGGTTTTGGTGAGCTCCAAATAATCAAAGTGAGTTTTTGATGTTTTGGTGCTGTTTTCTACGCTGTGAAACATCGTCAGCGCAATAAATAAGGCGTGGAACGTGGAGAGAAAGTGAGTTTTTGAGGTTTGGCGAGCCTCACCGAGCCTCACCGAGCCTCACTTTCGGGCGTTGAATTCTCCATTTGGGTCTACTAACGTCCAGTTAACAAACTAGTGCCTCTTCCAGTAGATCATTAGTTGTACTTTTGTTGATCGACTCGATCAAGAGGGGGGACTATGTTTGGGATAGATTAGTATATGTATTATTATTTGTGTTATCAATATGTGAAAATTTGTATATCATAAGTATTCATTATACTTGTCGCCACTAGGTGGCAGGACAGTGCAGACTCTGCTTCGGAGACTGTGCAGGGCGTGGTACATATCGTGAAATACCCGCACTGTACGAGAAACAGCGAAGACATTGCTACACGGTGGTCGACTCTATTCCAATGTAGTCCAGTGTCAGTGTACATTAAATAGTGTATATAATCAGTCCAGTGTTTAAATAAGAAACGCAACAACATATTTCATTTTTTAAATTTAATCTATGAACACACACACACACACACACACACACACATACATATATATATATATATATAATTGTTTTACAAAACTAATTGGTACTCACTTTGTAATTCGCCCACAGTTCCATGCATTTTAGATGGTATGACGTTCCTTTGTGTTCCTTGATTTTTTCACATGCTTTCTTCCAGTTGCGCATCCCTATTTTCCTGAAATTTGGTTCTGCATATCCTGAATCTGTGCCAAATTTACGGCATGGAAAACAAAAGCATGCGTCAAGTTCCACACTATATTCTAGCCACGGCGCAGATGCAAACCAGTGTTTTTGAAATGACCGCTTTCGCTTTCCGAACGTAGTATTTGGATAGTTTTGCAAAAGTGGTTGCCTAGGATTATCTACCCCAAGATCAGTAATTGTTTTCACATTAGTACATTCACTTGTTTTGTCTAACTTTGGAACGTCAGAACTTGGACCAACACCCTCTTCATTGCCGTCATCTTCCACATGTTTTAAAATATCCGGTTTTGATAAATTTATCCATTCAAGATGGAAATGCACAACAACGCTAGAACTCTTCCCACACACGAACAAATACACAGTGACCGTAGGAACCCGATAGCAGACCTTCCTCGCAAGCAAGAACACAAAGCTAATCTGTGGCTCTGAAGCTGAAGCATAGAGCAATTTTAAATCTCAGAACAATGCCAGTACTGGAGAACTCACTCCATAGCCTATGTCGCTCGACCACCTACTGTTGACCGCTCGGCCACGTCGGAGTCTTTGATTCCATCTGTATTGGAAGGGTCATTTGCAACAAAAGGGTCGGATCTCTGGTTTCCAGGAACTTAGGGCAAGGGTAATAACCTCTAAGCAGGCAGATTTTATGACCTTGGTTATAATCTGGTAAGCAAGGAAAGCGTGGAATTTTGCTGTCCTACATTTGCTTCCGAAGATTTTCTTCGGAACAGTGTTTCCAACTCTGCTACAAATTTACCAGAAAATAATATGTAGTATTAATTTAGGATAATTTTTAATCGATCAAAATTTTGTTTGCGGGGGCCAGAGATACAACTGCCGGGGCCAAAGCCCCCCCAGGCCCCACCCCTAACGACGTCCCTGCCAATGAGACAAGAGACACGGGATGTTCACACTGTCACGTAGACTTCTCATGGAAGGAAATGTAATTTTTGACATGTAACCTCCCTTGCTAATTGCAATATTTCCCCATCCAAAACCCCCTCGCGGTCAGTAATCTTTTTCTCTAGGTATCTCTCACCTTTTAACGTTTTATTAAGCATTCTGACTGTTTAAACATGAAATTTCCCAGCGGAGGGAGAATTCCCTTTCTTCAAAATAATCAGCGAAACGGGAATTTCCCTCTCGCCGAAATTTTTACTTGGATGGGAAATATGATATAATGCGCCTCTGGATAATTGGGCGAAACGGGATTCGGCAAAAAGGGAAGACATGGAAACTAAAATTGGAGCAAGAAAACACCTGAATTCTGTGGGGAAATGTAATCAATTTGAGGCATAACTTCCCTGGGTGATCGCTCCTGCTTGTCGCGGCGCTTCGGCACGGAATATTGCATTTATTAATGTTGGTTCGTTCGCAAGCGACACTTCTCGCTTTTCGCCTGTCCTGTGTTGTTTGTCGTAAAAGTCAGACCGAAGTAAGAAGTGACCAGACCAAAGTAACAACCTATGTCAATTTCCGAACCTAAGTAGCACTACCAGCTGCACGTGTCGATGGGGAAAGGTATTTTTTATCACTGCCCATATCAACATCTCATTTCTAATTTTGTAATTTCTTGCGTCGGTTAAGCATTCTCTTATTTCTCCGTATTTCTGGATGTTCCAACATTTCTTCGATTCTCTAGCAAGCTCTTATTATGAGTTATTTCTGTAAGATTCCCCCTCGCAAAACGTAATTCGCCACACGATGCCCGTAACGAATTTGCCCAGACTACAGCCTCGTGTTGCAGGCATCTTTACTTGCAAAATCCTGAAATTTCCTCAACAAGTGCTACCCCACGGGCTTCCTTCCATTCATCCTTGAGCCAAACGATGTAGAGATAGCCACTGCCATTGTTTACTGTAGGCCCTCTTCCAACCTTATTGCGGACAATCGTCATAAAATTCTCGCCAGCACAAACAGTTCATTCATAGCGACCCTTCTTCTCAATATCAACAGCTCCATCCTCAGTACTGGTTGCAAACTAAAAAGATTTCGCACAAAAAAACTGGTAGTAGGCCAATATAGTTTGATACTCTGTGTTGACGTAAATAAATTACTCTATATTGCCTGAAGTCGAACGAGTAAAAGCGACTTGCAAGAGGCAAAAAGCGATGCCTGCCACTTGGAAATGAACCCTCAGTAATAAATATAACCTTCAGAACTAGTGTTGCCCACGAGACGAGACGAGACGAGACTTTGGTCTGTCTCGTCCCGTCTCGTGAAAATGCTGTCTCGTCTCGAAATTATTCGTTTGTCCCGTCTCGTGTCCCGTCTCGAAGGGTTCTGTCCCGTCTCGTCTCGTCCCGTCTCGTTTTGTCTCGTCTCGTCTCGTAAAAGTGATCCGGGATATCATGCCAAGAAAAGTCAAAAGTACCAGAAACACAAAATATTTTTCCGGAAAGTGGGATAAACCAAGACAAAACGAGACGGGAAATCATACTCAAACGGACGAGGGGTTACATTTATTGAGTGAGAAAAGAGTTAATTCGATTTCAGTATTTTTACGTGCATCGTTGCGACCACGTTTACCTTTATCAAGTTGGTTCTCAGTAGAGACTGAGGTGACAGTCCAAAATACTGTCATTAGCCTCAACAAAATCCCTGACTATTGTAACTGATTGGTTTGTTTTTTCTTGTTTATCGTGCGAGTAATTGAATTTCCACGGACCTCTACACTTTCCTTCCAAATCTTGACTACTTCGTCACGCACGCAACCATCAGGTTACATAAGGGAGTGACATGTAAAAATAATCGAAAACGACCGATATTAGTGTGGAATCCATATTTTTCGGGATCGATAAGATGAATATGGACACTCCCAATGCCGTTCGACCCCAAGACACCCCTGGGGTGGGGATGGGAAGGGGGTGACATGTAGTAATAATCGAAAACGACCGATATTTATGTAATCCATACATTTCGGGTCGCTAAGATGAATAGTGACACTCCCAATGACGTTCAACTCCAAGACACCCCTGGCACCCCTAGGGGTGGGTGTGCGAAGGAGGTGACATGTAAAATGACCGATATTAGTGTGGAATCCATAGTTTTCGGGGTCGCTAAGATGAATAGTGACAGTCCCAATGCCGTTCAACTCCAAGTTGATTTTACACTATAGTTAGAATTCAATGTTTTCCTGTTTAATAGAAGATTGGGATAAATAAATACCCGAGCATCGACGGGCAATCAGCTAGTATTTAATATAATGTTTGTTAATTACCAATAGGTAGAGAATGAAATCTACTTTGTTGTTTTTCTGCCTTCAATCAACTCTCTTATCCATCGTACACTAAGGGACCTTTCAGACCGAAGCAACAAGCAACAGGCGACAAGCCGCATGGGGAGTTTGCATCGAATTTACGTTCAACACGAGCCCCTTCCGTATACCGCGTGAGGGACCTAAAAGTACCACCTGAAATAGCGAAGAAACCAGAAACAGTAGCGATGTGAGGTTTGCGGGAAACAATAATATCAAATGGGGTTCGTAAATCGGAGGTATGGGGTGGGTCGAAAAATATCGACAAATGGGACATCTGGAGCAAAGTCATATTTTTTAAATGGAACGATATTTATACAATAACATGCATAATATAAAAGAGCACACGCAGAGAAACACAACGCCGTTGGTCTCATACATCTACTGCACATAGGAACGAAGATATGGCCATGTGAAAATATGTAAACAAACTAACAAGTGGCCCACTTGACCGTCAGTACCACGGCATGTAAGACTTCTCAGGTGCCTGACAGAACTGCCTTTACGCAGAGCAAGTTTTGATAGCAGGTCCACGAGATCGTGTTAGTTCATAGCAAGCAGTCGTAGTGGTAAGAGCTAAGATTATGGTGTTCACAAACATAGAAAAAGCGGACATGATCCTGATTTATGGGGAATGCCGAAAGAATGCCTCAGAAGCCTACCGTGTGTACGCAGAGTGATATCCGGACAGACGACAGCCATCTCGACGTCTGTTTGGTAAGTTATTTATTAAATTAAGAGACACCTGAAGTGTAACACCACGAGCACGTGTGCGGAACAAGCCACTACAGGTGAGGCAGGTGCAACAAATGTTCTCGCCGCTGTTGCTGTGAATTCGCACGTTAGCTCCCGTGAAATTGCCAGGGATGCTGGGATGAGTCAGCGAAGTGTATTGCGCATTCTGCACACAGTGGCTTTGTACTGGGGGTGTTAAGTGACTTATTGAGCCATAACTTTGTGGTATTGTTAACTCTGCAACAATTAAAGTTAGGTAGAAACAAATGTCACAGTTGTTTTCCTGGTGCAATTCTAGCCCATTTTGATATGTCGCACGACCCCCTTCCCATTTAAATTTCTGAAGTTGAATTCAAGATGGCGGACATCAAGATGGTTGCCGACCATGCGGGAGACGTCAATGTGGTTCCCCCTTGGCCTGATAACGATTGGTCATCGCCATTTTCACGTTCCATGCCGCAGTGGCGTTGTACTGGGGGTGTTAAGTGACTTATTGAGCCACCCTGTACAATAACATGCATAATATAAAAGAGCACACGCAGAGAAACACAACGCCGTTGGTCTCGTGCATCTACTGCACATAGGAACGAAGATATGGCCATGTGAAAATATGTAAACAAACTAACAAGTGGCCCACTTGACCGTCAGTACCACGGCATGTACAAGTATGAGATGTCGGAAGCCATTGGACAAGATGAAGACAGAACGTGTAAAAGGAAGAAAAAATACAGTAGACATCGTCAGCACCATGTATTTGACAGTGTTACAGCATAATGAAAATGACCATGACAGTATGTCGAAGAACCACTGCGTAAGAAGCGAAAACCTGTCAAAGTGTGTGTTCAAAGTGGTGGCCGTCAGCTGCGATACAGGCAACGAGGCGCCCACGCAAAGATCGTTGCACAGAATGTAGCATCTCGTAGGGAATGTCCCTACAGGCCGCAGTAATGCGGTGTTGCATATCCTCTGGAGTTGTTGGCACATCCCTGTAGACAATGTCCTTCAGCTTTCCCCACAGGAAAAAGTCTAACGGTGCAAATCTGGGGAACGAGCCGGCCATTTAACAGGCCCTCCACGTCCAATCAAACGATTCGGAAATGTATTTTCCACACATGCTGTAGCGCGTCTTGCACTGTGAGCTGGGCACCCGTCATGTTGGTACCACATGTCCCTCCTTGTCTGAAGTGGTATGTCCTCCAATAGTACAGGCAGTTCATGTTGTAAAAACTGTATGCATCGGTCAGCATACAGTGTCCCTTGTATAAAAAAAGGGCCAATGAGATGTTCACCCACTATACCACACCACACGTTCACACTCCATGGGCGCTGGCGTTCCACTTGGCGAAGCCAATGTGGATTTGTCACCGACCAATAGTGCATGTTCCTTAGGTTGACATTTCCATGATTGGTAAAAGTTGCCTCGTCAGTGAAGAGGATAGGTGACAAATCGGGTGTGTCGTGTCGTAACATCCATGTGCAAAACCGAACACAGTCCACAAAATCATTCCCGTGAAGTTCCTGATGGAGGGAGATATGATATGGGTGAAACTTGTGTGTGTGTGCAGAATGCGCAATACACTTCGCTGACTCATCCCAGCATCCCTGGCAATTTCACGGGAGCTAACGTGCGAATTCACAGCAACAGCGGCGAGAACATTTGTTGCACCTGCCTCACCTGTAGTGGCTTGTTCCGCACACGTGCTCGTGGTGTTACACTTCCGGTGTCTCTTAATTTAATAAATAACTTACCAAACAGACGTCGAGATTCAAATTCAAATTCTTTCAAATTCTTTATTTACGTGGGCGAGGTTCAGCCTGAGGCTGTTCTGCCACCTAACCCGTGTCATCGATTACATTTAAATTTACATTTCTTATACATACGTTATTACAGTATTAATACAGTGTGCAATAAACTGTATGATTTAGTTACAAAATCTATTGATAAAATAATTGTAATAAATGTATGAATAAAATGATACAAAAATTGTGAAAAGACAACTACATAAAAATAAAATAAAATGAATGAAAAATAAGTAAAAATAAAAACATGTAGACAAAATACATAACATAAACATACAAGTTACATCATAGTATTTGAACACAATCTCTGCTCTGCCAAAATAAAATTCTTTACTTCATTTCGGAAAGATTCTATTTTAGATATGCTCGACATGGTCTTAGGTAGGGCACTCCATATTTTTGCAGCAAAATATGAAAACGACGACTGATATGCCTGTGTGTTGCAGAGTGGAATGTTAAATTTGAAATTATTTCTTGTATGGTGGCCGTGAATACTGGTGCGAGGGATCAACATGTCTGCCAGATACGACGGCTTGCCAGATGTAATAATTTTATGTATAAGGCAATATGTATGCAGTAGCCGCCTACGGTACATATTGAGGATATTCTTATTATTTATGGAAGGTAAAATATGTTCACGTCTCGGGATGCAAAATATGAACCGCATGCACGCATTTTGGCATTTTTGAATCTTTGCTTGTAAAGTTTTATTTATTCTACCAGAGTACACTACGTCACAATAGTCGAGAAATGGATATATAAGTGTTTCAACTAATCGCTGCTTGATTTCTGAAGATAATAGTTTGTTAAATTTAAACAAGAATCTAAGTGTTCCAAATGATTTATTGATTTGGCGGCTAATATGCTCATTCCATGATAGCCGAGCGTCAAATATCAGTCCAAGACTTTTAACTACTTCAGCTCTAGGTATGACATCATCATTTATTTTAATTGTTGTATTAGTGTGCTCGACCGAACCAACAGCATTCCGAGTTCCAATAAATGTATAACGTGACTTATTAGCATTAATTTTAAGGCCATTTGCATCACACCATGTTTTTATCGCACCCAAATCATTACTTATGTATTCAATACTTATGGCAAATTCTGTTGGATTGAATGATTTGGTTAGTTGAGTGTCATCAGCATATGAATGTACGTTACAGTATTTGACAACTGAGGGTAGGTCTGCAATATAAATCGTAAACAATAAGGGACCTAGTATAGATCCTTGTGGAACACCAGATGAAATATATAAATTATTAGATAATAAAGTAGGCGACAGTTTTACACGTTGGTTTCGGTTACTTAGATATGAAAAATACCAGTTAAGGGTAGATTGTGAAAAACTGTATTATTTCAGTTTACTGAGCAGTAATTTATGTTGTACCGTATCAAATGCTTTGGACAGGTCCAATAATATTAATGCAGTGACGAATTTCTTATCCATAGCCTGGAGGATGTCATTTGTGACTTTCAGCAAAGCCGTAGCAGTGCTGTGTGCCGGCCGAAATCCTGACTGTGAGGGTGGAAGAATATTGTTTTGGGCAATGAAGCTAAATGTCTGTTTATAGATTATTTTTTCTAGTAGTTTTGAACACACAGGCAGAACACTAATAGGTCGAAGGTCGTTTACATTAGTTGGTCGGGTCGTCTTAGGGAGTGGTGTTATCAAAGCTTCTTTCCATTTCCTGGGAAATACGGATTTCTCGAGCGAAAAGTTAATAATATGTGTGATGATAGGCAAAATAAAAGGTAGCGATAACTTCAGCATTGTAGTTGATATTCCATCTGCACCAATAGCAGTAGACTTGATTTCGTACAAACATTTTCTTACAGTATAGCCATCCACTTTTTTAAAAGCAAATTCGGGAAGCATATTATTAACCTTTTGGTTACTAAATTTTAAACATTCTTGAGATATCAGACGTTGGTCGATATTTAGACTATCAATTGAATTAATAAAATGTTCATTTATCTCGTTCGCATTGTCAAACGTGGAGGGGAGATCATTTTTATTTGAGCCAATGCCTACAGATTTCAGCTGCTTCCATAAATGCTTTGGTTGTCTTGGTGTTTTATTGATATTATGCTCAAAATAACACTTTTTTTCTTGCCGAATAACGGATGTCGTGAAATTTCTCAATTCTTTGTATTCTTTCCATGCAGATTCAGTTCCGATTCGCTTGAATTTACGAAACGCATTGTCCCTTAGTTTCATCAACAGCTTCACATTCGATGTAATCCACGGCATACGTTTGTTACGAACTCGTGTTTTACGAACTGGCGCGTGCTTGTCAAAGAGATCAAGTAAGTTGACATTGAAATACTCTACTTTCATATCCAAGTTATCGGGGTTATATATTTTTCCCCAGTTAATTTTTTCTGCATCCTTCACTAATTTATCATAATCAATATCACTGTATTTTCTGTGGTATATAATTCTGTTCACGCTTTCTGGTTTGGTATACGCAAGTACAACGTGGGTCATTCTATGATCGCTATTGCTGACTGGCTCACCGACACCGGATAATGTTGGATTATATTTTGCATGTTGCTGACAAACGTCAGATCAATTAATGACTTAGTCGTGGAGGTTATTCTGGTCGGTTTATTGATTATTTGCGTTAATTGAAATGGATTAAACAAATTTTGAATGTAAACGACGTCAGCACAGTCTGGATGTAAGAAATTAATGTTGAAATCTCCAGCTATAACAAGGTCATTAACTATTGGATACATTTCGGTCAATATATCTTCTAAAATTGACAACTGTGTATATGGAATACGCTTAGGCCTGTATACGGCACAAATACCGAGACGTTCCTTTTTTATTTCAACCGTAGCTGCAAGGTACTCAACGTCAAACTCTCCTTCGATTTCGAAAGACAACGGATGCAGTTTTAGTCCCTCCCGTGCGTATATGCAGACACCCCCACCCATGCTGTAATGGCGATCAGAGCGTATTAAGTCATAACCTGGAATTTTCAATGCATTATCCGTTATATTGCAAGTTAACCACGTTTCTGTTATAACAAGAATGTCAATCTGTTTCTCTGTAATTTCGATACATATTTCCTGAAGTTTGGGGAATAATGACCTGACGTTTACATTTGCTATTTTGAGACCCAGGGAGCAGCCGGTTCTTTTGTCCTCGGCGAGAGGGTGACGGAGGACATGCCCTAGAGCAGTGGAGTTCATTTCAAGGGGGGTGGTAGGTTCTGTTGGAGGCATAACGGTAGAAGTAACTGTGAAGAAGTGAAGATTGCTATGCAGGCACCTGAAATGATGAAAATTATGGTGGACTCGATAGTCGAGGCAGTGACAAAATCAGTGCTTCAAAGTCTGGAGGAAACACTAAACTTTAACGTTGAAGAAATGCACAGCATGAAGGATGAACTGAAGAAGAAGGATGAGGAACTCCGAGGGCTCAGGGACAAATTGGACGACTTAGAGCAGTACCAGAGGAGGAACTCCATCCGGATATTCGGTATTCCCGAAACTTCCAACGAGAATACCGACAACAAAGCAATCGCCTTGTTTGAAGAGCAACTGGGCATCAAAATCCAGCATGGTGATATTTGCAGAAGCCACAGGGTAGGAGGACAGAAGAACGGAGGTAAGCCAAGAGCCATTCTTGTTAAATTTACTAGTTACCGTGCGAGAGCAAGTGTGTTTCGAAATAAACGGAAACTGAAGGGTTCTAATATCACCATCACAGAAGATCTCTGCCGCGCACATCTAGAGCTTCTGAAACTGGCTACGAGCAAATACCATTACAAGAACTGTTGGACCCAAGATGGGAATATCGTGATAAACATTGGAAACGTGAAGCACTTCATCACTTGTAGAAAGCAATTAGATGAACTTTGAACGCTTAGCGGGAAGATATGAGTGATCTGTAAACTTTATCATTTTTTAAAATCTCTTTTACCTTTCATAACATAAAATTTAAATTTCACATTACTCTTATAATTTTTATTTCTCGGGAACACATTTAGTCTTAAGTTGTAGCTTCTAAATGTTTGAGTTCCTCTTTTCTTTGATATATACGTGTTTTGCTTCTTTTATTATTGTTTACTACTTTCAATATTTTAATCGCAACTGCATAATTTTACAGTTTACTTTCGTAAATGTGAGATACGTTCTTGTACATAAGCAAAGTTTAATTGTTAGTAAATCAAAAAAACATATTCATAAATTTCTAATGATCAAAAGTACCGTAAAAAGCAGAAAACTTTTATTTGTATTTGTATTTGTAACCTTTATGCATCTGCGGATAAATGTAGTGAGTTTGCAACCTGGCTGTCGTCTGTACGGATATCACTCTGCGTACACACGGTAGGCTTCTGAGGCATTCTTTCGGCATTCCCCATAAATCAGGATCATGTCCGCTTTTTCTATGTTTGTGAACACCATAATCTTAGCTCTTACCACTACGACTGCTTGCTATGAACTAACACGATCTCGTGGACCTGCTATCAAAACTTGCTCTGCGTAAAGGCAGTTCTGTCAGGCACCTGAGAAGTCTTACATGCCGTGGTACTGACGGTCAAGTGGGCCACTTGTTAGTTTGTTTACATATTTTCACATGGCCATATCTTCGTTCCTATGTGCAGTAGATGTATGAGACCAACGGCGTTGTGTTTCTCTGCGTGTGCTCTTTTATATTATGCATGTTATTGTATAAATATCGTTCCATTTAAAAAATATGACTTTGCTCCAGATGTCCCATTTGTCGATATTTTTCGACCCACCCCATACCTCCGATTTACGAACCCCATTTGATATTATTGTTTCCCGCAAACCTCACATCGCTACTGTTTCTGGTTTCTTCGCTATTTCAGGTGGTACTTTTAGGTCCCTCACGCGGTATACGAAAGGGGCTCGTGTTGAACGTAAATTCGATGCAAACTCCCCATGCGGCTTGTCGCCTGTTGCTTGTTGCTTCGGTCTGAAAGGTCCCTTAGTGTACGATGGATAAGAGAGTTGATTGAAGGCAGAAAAACAACAAAGTAGATTTCATTCTCTACCTATTGGTAATTAACAAACATTATATTAAATACTAGCTGATTGCCCGTCGATGCTCGGGTATTTATTTATCCCAATCTTCTATTAAACAGGAAAACATTGAATTCTAACTATAGTGTAAAATCAACTTGGAGTTGAACGGCATTGGGACTGTCACTATTCATCTTAGCGACCCCGAAAACTATGGATTCCACACTAATATCGGTCATTTTACATGTCACCTCCTTCGCACACCCACCCCTAGGGGTGCCAGGGGTGTCTTGGAGTTGAACGTCATTGGGAGTGTCACTATTCATCTTAGAGACCCGAAATGTATGGATTACATAAATATCGGTCGTTTTCGATTATTACTACATGTCACCCCCTTCCCATCCCCACCCCAGGGGTGTCTTGGGGTCGAACGGCATTGGGAGTGTCCATATTCATCTTATCGATCCCGAAAAATATGGATTCCACACTAATATCGGTCGTTTTCGATTATTTTTACATGTCACTCCGTTATGTAACCTGATGGTTGCGTGCGTGACGAAGTAGTCAAGATTTGGAAGGAAAGTGTAGAGGTCCGTGGAAATTCAATTACTCGCTCGATAAACAAGAAAAAACAATCCAATCAGTTACAATAGTCAGGGATTTTGTTGAGGCTAATGACAGTATTTTGGACTGTCACCTCAGTCTCTACTGAGAACCAACTTGATAAAGGTAAACGTGGTCGCAACGATGCACGTAAAAATACTGAAATCGAATTAACTCTTTTCTCACTCAATAAATGTAACCCCTCGTCCGTGTGAGTATGATTTCCCGTCTCGTTTTGTCAAAATTAAACCAACACTCTAGTTTTGTGTTATAAGGGATAATTACGTACACTTAGTTTAATTTTGCGACTCTAGTCAAAATTTATTACGCCATAACCTCGCAACGGAGAATGGCTGGCGTTCCCAAGAACAACATGTACATAATATTATTCATAACAAATTATTTAATTCAACATATAACTATAAGTGACTTAAAGGTGGATCAACAATTCTTTGTTACCGGCAAATAACAAGATAATAAAACTGGAACACATCCGGCAACTACAAATGTCATAATACAATGCAATCAATTAAAATACGTTAAGGTAAATCTATAATTGCATTTTACTTCAACTCTTTGTTAATTCTCGTTACTCAAAAAAAACGTCCACTTAACATATTAATTGTTTTGGTGCTCTTATTAGACCCATCCGATACGTTTCGCAAAAAGTTATCTCAGCTCAAGGTTTAGTTTGCAGTCATGTTAATCGTATTCCCCGGCTTGTGCTCACGTGATTCTAATTGAGTGGCTTGTCTCTTTTCTCTTTTATACAAAAAGAGGGGGGGGGGGGCAGAGGCCTGCACAAGACCTGGAGCAGACCCGTTCGCGAGACATCGCTCCTGAAATGCCATGCAACCTGCGCAACATCCTCGCTTGAGCAGCTTGTATGCCCACCTGCCCAGATCGTTCCTGGCAGGCAATGTAGACCCGCCGGGTACCCGCAGTCTTACGATACCTAGTAGGTCTCAGTTCGTTCTTTCCATCAACTGCAGACCCCTCCCTCTGCATGACGTAGTTGCTTCGAGTAGAAACTGCACCGGGCCCACACCGTTCTGCAGTGTTGCCAACTGCAATAGATTTTCACTACTTAAAAAAGGGAACTCAAAGCTTCGTAAGCCACATCACCAATGAAATGAGATTTACGAATGTTGCTACCCCCCCCACACACATTGAAATAGGTTTTCCGTGGCACAGGATCCATAAGTATATGTCGTAAATAACCAATATACGTATATATAGTGATATAGGGCAGGACTGAAACATGTCACGTTCGACGCTGAGGTCGCGAGTCAAACAACACACTGTTCTACTGCGAACACCAGAGCCGTAGCCAGCCAGGGGCATTGCCGTTACCCTCGTTTGGGGGGGGGGGGCAAGTACTTGGATAAACGTAACAACAACAACAATCACAATAATAGTAATAAAGTAGCATGAAAAGCATTATTATCCTCATAAATCACGCAAAAAGGGGGTAGAAGTCGGTTCTCACGCATTTGTGTTAAAACAGAGGATTAGAAATATTTTTTCAACACGTCAATTTCACATTAGCTAATAATAGAAAACAAGCACACAAACTATTTTTGAAAGAAAGAAAATGCATGATAAATGCATTCCGAATGTACATACATATGGCATGTAAAATTTCCATCTACAATATTTTCTTTTCACATGGAGCGACGTATTACATAATTAATTCATCCAACTTGTAACAAACCAACATTAATAGCAAATAATATCACGGGCCGCCATAGCATTCTCTGTTTTAAAACTTTTCTCACTTAGATCGTTCGGCGCTCAGGGCCGACTCCCGCTACCCCTTTGCTTGAACTTGATGAGACTTGTACTTTAATGTTTGACCCCCACCCTGACCCCTCCGCTAGACAATTTCCGTCCAAGGTTGTGAGCATTGCACCCTGCCTCTTCTGGTTGCGCCACTGCGTGCCTGGTTAAGGCACCATGCAAAGAAAAACAATTAGTTTTCAGTGAGGAGATTTTTGTTTGCTCGATCATTCATTTAGATAAATGAAACTGTAATATTGCGTGCATTTCCTGGCAATAAGATAAAAACTGCTTACGCTGAACTGAAATCTCTAAGTATATAAATTCTCCTTGGAGAAGAAGCTCCTCCTAGGACTTCGTAGGATTTAGTAGCTGCGTGAGTAGGCAACACTGGCTGCAGCCGTCCACGTGGTGATGAAACACCTGGAGCGACACGCTGCCGGAGGGCTGTTTCCTTCCAGCAGGTTTTGCAGGCGCCCGGGTCTTGTTGAATGCCCAGGTACCTTGTAAGCGCAGAGCGCCTTGAAGACCAAGAACCCGGGTAAAGACGCAAGTCGACTCGTTGCCGTGGGCAGGCGAGCAGGTAAACCTGTTATCGCGTGCAAGCGGGCAGTGGGTAGGTAAAAGGCAAACTATGCTGGCCTCTAGGGGGGGGGGGGTGACCGAGCGTCGCTTTCTTTTTCCACTATGTCAATCGCAAGGTTACAATGTCCAATCATCCAAAACTGAATCGATGGTTGTTTTACGTACAATTCTTTCTTTTGTACGTCGTGCGTTACTTTCTTGATTCAATTATCACGTAATCGCAAAAGATAAGAAAAAACGGGGGTGAGTGACATTCTTGTCCAAAAAAAAAAACACGCATTCACAGTTCACTTATAAAAAGGGAGCCGTAGAGTACATACCTCAGTTCGTTGGATAACTGTTCACCTCAGTTAACTTGGGCAAATCCTCGGCATCTAGACAAACGGGGGAACGTCCTCCAATTGGTCACTTTCAAGCTCGTTGAATGGTATTGTCCTCGTTTCCCTCGTGTCCTTACTTCTCACCAACTGATCCATCCATCCTTCATACTTCGAGTTGCGCCAGGTGAACCAAGGAAAGTTATGTTCGGTCAAAATGGTCAATGGTCAACTAAGTTCCAAATTTCCATCCTTGTATTTTGACGTTTGTTTTCCAAAGATCCCAACACCTCTCAGACGTACTAGCACTATACGTGAACAATGCAACGTTTCCTCGTAATGTTCGAAGAACTTAGTTCGTGCCGTGCTACAAATTGCGATCGACGAGAGAGAGAAGCACTGAGTTCCACGAGCCGCTACTTCTCTCGTAGTCCATGACGTCACACCAAGAAATCCCTCGCGACTCGCGAGCTGAAACGGAACTGCCGTTTTCGTCGATCGAGTTCGTGAAGCAGGGAAAGCCACTAGTGACCTCTATCGGTCAAAAAATTAAGTAGAATTTGAAAACACTGACGCGAAGCGTACCGGAATGTATGAGGAAAGATGTGAGGATATTCGACGCGGAATTTAACATTATACTTGAAAATCATGTTCGCGTAGAAAATCGTCACACTTACTACCCCATCCCTAATGGTGCCAGGGGTGTCTTGGAGTTGAACGGCATTGGGAGTGTCCCTTTTCATCTTATCCACCCCCAGTGGCGTCGCTAGGCCCTTGTTGGGGGGGCTTCAGCCCCCCCAATCCCTCGATAAGCCCCCCAATTTTTAGCTATTATTACATACAGTATTTCGAGAAAATATATTTGAACAATTGTTAATGCAGGAACATACCTCTAGGTACATATTCTGGGAAAGAATCGTTTCGTTGTGACATAGTTTTTTTTTTAAACCACGATCTTACATCTGACACGTCATGTCTTTAACTGGCAACAGTGCAAACGATAGCCGTCATTTGTTCTACAGGGAGGTTATTTCAGTCGTTTACCACCAGAATGTCGGCCGTTCGGCTGCTTCTTCATGCAACGGGTCCCGGCAAATTGCGTTCAGGAAGTCCGTGACAGAAACAGCTTGTTTTGTAATGTTTCCACTTTTCACAATTACAGTTACAATTACAATTGAAATAAGCACGTACCTTTTCGCAAGGATGCTGGAAAAGGTGTCCTCCCAAATACAAATATTTCTGGCACCTTATTTCTGACATCTAATCTTGGATTAGACATCGCTACTTTATCCTCAGTTGACAGAAATGGAAGACAGCATCCCGGCGCATAAAGCAAACCGAAAGCGTAAAATGATATTTAAAAGTAATAATAATGATGATCACTAACCTCCTGTGTTATAAGAGATGTTGAAAATGACCTCCTTCAACAGCAATACAACACGTTTATTAGGTTCAAGAGATCCTGTCTCTCACTTTTCTGCAAGAATTCGTTTTCACGTAATTATCGTACATAAAAACTCTTTGTTCAAGACTATATTTGTTTAGCGGCATAACTAATGAATGAATAACAATTAACACACAATAAAGCACTAGCACTGAATAGCACACACAACACAACACAGTATAAACAACACGCGTACTGATAAACGCAAACAGAAATGAACATGAGCGTAGACTCACAGTCACTACGTCTGGTAGCCGACAGTGTTGCTAACCATTTTCCGGAATTTTCTTTACTTACAACAAATTTTGACTTGTTTTTGAACCCTCAATTCTTGAGTGGTTTTTGTGACTATTAAATTACAAGTGCCGATCTCTGAAATCATGGTTGCAAAAAATTACCTAAAGAACTTGACATACACCATCACATCCATAGTACATTTAATGAACGCCATTCCAAAAGACATGTTTCCGAACTTATGCAGAATGTTGCAAATTGCAGTGACAATTCCTGTGACATCAGCATCGTGTGAGAGGAGTTTTAGCTGTTTGAATCAAGACATGTTTGCGTAATAGTATGGGCCAAGATAGACTTTCCTCACTTGCAATACTGGCCATAGAAAAGGAAGCGTGTCATGAATTGTGTGTGGATTGTGTTATTGATAATTTTGCAAGAAATTCGAACCGCAGAGTATAGCTGATAGATAAAGACATAGTTCACCAGCATTAGAAAAACAGGACAAGAATATCCATCTGTTTTCATAAAAATTAATGCAGTAAGTCTATGTTAGTTTTAATTCCTTATGCTTGTTATATATTATTGTCTTATTAATCACTTTGCTATTTTCAAACATTAAAAATTATTACAATAGTAATAAGTCATGTATCTCGTTGCAGCCCCCCCAAAGAAGATGGCCTAGCGACGCCACTGTCGACCCCGGAAACTATGGATTCCACACTAATATCGGTCATTTTAGATTATTTTTAAATGTCACCCCCTTCCCATCCCCGATTCTAGGGTGCCAGTGGTGTCTTACCCCCACAGTATTTCTTTCCAGAGTGTAGTTCATGTGTGTACTAAGTTTGGTCATCGATAATGTCACCAATTAGCTTAGCGACTCCAAGAACTATGGATTCGACACTAATCTTGGTAATTTTTGACATTTTAATTTTAACCCCCTCTCAACCCCCATCCCGATAGGTGATGAACTTGGAGTCGTACGGCATTAGGAGTGTCGCTATTAATCTTAGAGACCCCGAAAATTATGGATTCCACACTAATGTCTGTCGTTTTCGATTATTTTTACATGTCACCCCTCCCCACCCCCACCTCCAGGGCTGTCTTACCCACAGTATTTCTTTCGAGATTTCAAGAGATACGCGTACCAAGTTTTGTTGAAATCGTTCCAGGCGTTCAAGAGTTATGCCGGAACAAACATACACACACAGACACACACACACACACACAGATTTTCATGTATTAGATTAATGTCCTTATGGTTAACGAACCTCATTTATTCTCACTATACAGTGAACAAAATATTTTAAGGTTTTTCCCACTTTCGGGAATAATATTTTGTGATGTCTTCTAGTTTTAACTTTTCTTGGCATAATATCCTGCATTCCTTTAACAGACGAGACGAGACAAAACGAGACGGGACGAGACGGGATAGAGCCCTTCGAGACAAGACACGGGACTAGACAAACAAATATTTTCGAGACGATACACGAGACGAGACGGCATTTTCACGAGACGGGACGAGACAGACCAAAGTCTCGTCTCGTCTCGTAGGCAACACTAATCCTCAGTGATCAATGAAATTTTTCGAACCGAAGCGACAGGACAAGCTGCACGTGTCGCTCAGATTCCCAATGGCGTGTATTGTGCCGCCTAAGACTTGATTTCCCATAGGCGGTAAATGCTTATTTATAAACTAAATGGGTCTGTGTCGCTTGTCATTTCGGTACGAACCAGTGATGTCGCGTGTCGCTTCGGTTTGAAACATCACCAAGAGGCGTGCTTTTCACCACAACACAATAAGCAGATAAACGATCAACATGCTTGTAACAAAACGCAAGTCGTTAAAATCCTTTTCGGGTACCAATCCTTTCTCGTTCTGCTTCTATCAACAGGTTTTGTCTCTCAACGTCCTTCGGAAACCTATGAAGTGATACTTGACTCAATAAATTTGTTCCCGATCGAACTGTGCAACCATATGCTACACAGCTGACACCTTATATCCTTGTAAAAGAAGCTCCTAGCACAGTAAGCGTAACCGGATGTTCGAGGGGGACCAGACGAGTGCGCATGCTCTGCAGTAGCTCCGCCTTTAACACCGCCTATACTGTAATGTTACCAGAGTATAATATCGTTTAATAACGGCGATAAGATTCCTCTACACTAATTTCTAGTTGAAAGTATAATAATGTAGGAACACGGACGTCTGGAAAGGGGGGGGGGCAAGGATGGCCACAACTCGCCCATAGAAAAAGAATGTCAACGAAAAAGATATATATTTCACACGTATAATTTGATTTCAGTCACAGTGATTTACATTAATGCGATAGTTTCAAATTCAAGTGGTGTTTTTTAGAGTGGGCAACACTATTAAAGTAAAGTAAAGTGTTCCCCTGTGCTTAGCACCACGCCATGAAGGCGTATAGGGGATGTGGTGGTGATCCAGTGGGAGTGATGTGATCAGCACCACGCCCCTGACCGCCTTTACCACCCCCAGGGGTACCCATGTTATTCGATGCTGGTAGGCGCCGGGACCGCTTCCAACTTTAGAAAAGTTCCCGGATTTGAACCGACCGGGGATCGAAGCCGGAACCTTGAGCATGGTAGTCAGACGCGTTACCGACTGAGCCACCGCGGCCACCTATTATCAGGGTAAAATGCCCCCCACCCGTGCGCACGCCTATGGTTTGGAGAGTCGCAGTCAAAACTGACGCCAAAAATTAATTATCTATCTATTCTGCCCATCACGGAAAAGCTTACAAAGGCTATTATATAATTTTGCTACTACTCTTTACGGACAGACGTTCTTACTGTGGTTCATTTTCTCACTTACACACAATAGAATTCACACTTAGAAATACATGCAGTATTAATACGCATATCCAGAGTTGAGAGTAAGTGTCAATTAGGTGTATTTTGTAATCTCAATAATAAGTCTGTGATATTATACCATTAAATAATGGCTTAAGAAAAAAAGAATATTGTATTTTTTTTGGCCTAAAATATTCGTGCCTAAAAGTACTTTTGTGTGTGAAGGAATTGAATACAGTATCTTACATAGTGATTTACCTTTGCGCCTGAATCTAAAATATGTCAATGGCAAAATTATACCGTAGCAAAATAATATGTCAATACATTTTATCCGATATCTGATAGCCCTCCGAGAATTTGGCTCCGGAATCTGTAGCCCACCCCCAAATTATTTCAGGCTGGCACCGTCACCGAGTGCAGGAGCAATTACAGTGGAAATAGTGGATGGCTAACACCGCCCCCCATGCCCCTCCAATTGCCGCCGCTGCTGGTAACCTTGCATCAATGATTATAAAAGTACTCAATATGGGATACTGCTGACTTGTGGAGACTGCCTCTCTAAGCAACAAGCACATTCAATTCATGCAAGAACAAAATTCAAATTTTTACAAGTTTGAAAAATTGTCGATGATATTTTCGTAGCTTTTATAGGTTTACATTTAAAAATTTCATGGCTCGAGGGGAGGGGAA
This sequence comes from Lepisma saccharinum, assembly GCF_977018435.1. Lineage (NCBI taxonomy): Eukaryota > Metazoa > Arthropoda > Insecta > Zygentoma > Lepismatidae > Lepisma > Lepisma saccharinum. The sequence continues at coordinate 23,366,332 of NC_139230.1, read as the reverse complement.
TAGCCCCTGCCCTAGGTACGGGCCTGCGGAGGATGATCGCTTCAAGTACGAAATTGCACCTTTCGGACACGGCCCAAAAATTAATTACCACTATACACTATTTAAATTGGATATTTGTAGCATTTCGGGTGGGGCTTCAACCTCCCGAGCCTCCGGCTACGTGCCTGCCTCCTCTCCTCTCCCGATGACCATGGCTCAACGAAAAATAATATACAGAATTCTAGATTTTCATATTGACGGGAACTTTTGTAAATTTCCTGCCCAGTCGGAAGAAATTTCAACCTGGCAACATTGCATTGTCATTGCATAACGGCTAGGTACGCATGATTCAGTTTGTAGTTAACTCCAACGTGTAATTATCATTACGTTTTGTATGTTAAAGTGATTTTCTGTAGTTGGCGGTAAGTTATTTAAATTACCTTTAATTGTATGTATTGTAGAATGTTGTGTTGTTGTTTTTGTATGGAGAACGTAAATGCTAACCTCAAATTTCTGTTTTATGTAATATAGCATATTTCCTCTTCACTCTCTGCTAGTTCGTCTAGAAATTGTCATTAAATTAAACGACAAAGCTCTTCTCATAAATTTTAATAGTAATCACAGTCTCAGAAGCTGTTGTTAAGTATTTGTTCTCAGTGGGTGTCATCATGTAGCACATGACAATTTCTAAAGCTTAAGCAATACATTGATTCAAGTAGATAATTAGAACGACATTACACACTGTCTTCTCAGTGCAGATGAAAACCGGTTGTGAAGTCAAATTTTAGTTTTTTATGGTTTTCTTACTGAATAGAAAAACTATTTCTTGAACGTACTTATACTCAGTTACACCTATACCTAACCTTTTGGGTTATTGCCCCAGGTTCTGATTGTATAATTTCCATATCATTGCCGCATTCTTATATTTTCAACATGAACAGACTTCTATGCTACAGGCACATACTGAACATGTTTTGTGTTAACATACTGTTTATGTTGTCCACATTATGTACAGTAAGGCTAACCGGGACTGGACTTACAGTCTAAAGTGTGATCTGAACCACTATGTGAATTTATTATGGTGCAAAGGCAATTTTTACATGGCTCGTTTTCTAATACTGTATGTTAACACATATTTCGGAGTCTTAGCATTTACTTACTGCAGCATTACGGTTTTACCCTTCCATATACATCTACATAATTCTTTTTTTGTGAGCAGCCATTTGTTCACTGACATCTTGGATAGGAACTGCTGCTGCCATCTACTTAAAGGGCATGCGATGCAAAGGGGCATTTCGTCACTAAATGCTTCCGTTGTTAGGTAGGTCAGGTTTAGTGCTCCTTGCATTACTATAATATCCCCGAATCATTTTTTTTTACTTAGATCATTTTGTGGTCATGTTTAGAGCTCTTAACATTAAAATAAGGCCCCTAAATGCTTTATACACCTTGTACTATATGATCTCGAGCACAATACCCTCCTTCGAGTCAAGCCTCACATGAAAATACACAAAATCTAGTGTCCGAGTCAAATGGAAACCAACATTTGTGCAAGCTACATTTAAAATCATAATTTCTACAGGAAATAATACTTAGTAAGCTTTTAACTATGCTAATTAGTTTCTTCAAGGTTTGAACTTACTCCCACAGTTTTTCCCAGTATTCTAAAGCACATTCGAGTACTTCTATAATACTTGGAAAAATCATTAAACATTCAGAACCATTACCAACTATTTTATAAGCTTATGTGAGTAGGTTAGGTGAGCTAAGTTTGGTGCACTTAGCATTATAATTACTCTCCTTCCATGATCAGGGGTTTATCCAAAACTTTCCATCTGCTCCGGGTGTAAGCACATATTTAGGGGGATATGTGTAAGAGTGAAAGTGGCCATAAATTGCATCTTTGTGAAAAACTTTAGGGGTTGTTGAGAGGTATTGGGGGTGCATGTAAATGAGTGACCATGCTAACAAGAGTGTTACTTGTATGCTCTAGATAAGATTGTTAGATTTGATTGGCTTAGTACTTCCACGGTTTCTAGCATCCACTGCACACACATACATCCTTTTCCATGTGAAATGAACAGCTGAACAAGCAATGAGTTATAAACATGCTTTTGAACAATATATATTTCATGACATAATTGCACACCGATCTATTTTTTTTAAAACACAGAAATTAATTTCTTGGAACTTCAAACGTACTTACTATAATCATCTCCCATATTCCAAATGCAATGTAAGTAGAATTGTTCATCATCTCAGTGTGTAAGTTGAGCAGGTCCATTTTTAGTTATAAGGTAACTGGGGGAATAATGCCTATTGAGGTAATAACGCCAGGTGGCTATATCTCGAAAAGTTGAAAGTGAATTCGAAAGATGGCATATGCAGTGTGTGCATTACTAGCAAGAAAGTCACGTGATTCCTTTGTTCTGACGTTGCGCCATTCTTCCCAGTGTGAGTTAACTGTTTGTGGTAAAAGTGGCTATTCGGAGACGCTGACGTAAAATTGAGAACGTAAGTTCTTAGTGTCCAGAAGATTTTGCTCACGTTAGAGGTTCGCGCTCTGTATTATTTTTGTACGTGGGTCGTTATGTTTTCCAAACATACTACTAACTAATTCTCTTTGCCAGGAAAAATCGAATAAGGTTAGCATGGCGTTATTCCCCCCAGTTACCTTACAAATTGTTAAGTAAATAAATGTGAATTGCCCATCTTCTTGTACATCTTGCTACACATATAAGACTGTGAATGAATGCATCATACCCATGTAGAAAATATGCAATGGTAGATTGGGTTGTATATAACTTCAGGGCCATCTTGGATAGCATAGTGGTAATATGTAAATTAATACAATCAATCCCAGTATTTTTCCCAGCAATTTTGTAAATAAGTATTTTGTACAAAGAAAGTTATGAACTCTTATTTTCTAGATGTTCTAAGGTAAAAATGTTATAGCCGGGAAGTGGATTTCTTCAAATTTACAGGAGAAAGTACTTATGAAATTGAGTTTCTGTGTAATTTTGGAAGGCCGTATAAGTGTTTTCTCGCATTTTTAAATGTATTTGGCTGCTAAATCATGTATTTTTCTATAATAATGTCTGTCCGATGCACGAAAGCTGTTGCTTGCATTTCCATCCATGTACTTGAACCGGATGTTGCGAGCATCTGATGACATAATCCCCGGTAAGTGTTTCCAAACACACAGTTTTTTTCACTATATTGCCCAACCTAAAGCAACCTAACCTAACCTTACCTTGATGGTTCCTGGGGCTATCGTGAATGGTTATATGATCCAGAATGGTTTTTGGGGCTATTCGTGGATTGTCATACTATCCCAAATGGTTTTTCGGGTTATGCGGGAATGGTATTCGGAGCTATGCAGAAATTTTTCTGTTAAGAAGGTTGAAACACTGCTTTGCTGTTTGAAACACAACGCTAGTCAAGATTTGCCCATCATTTTGCATGTTCAGGAAGCGAGAAAAGAACGAACAATAATTGCTCGATATGTCGACAATAGACACTAATTTCATTAAAAAAAACGAAATACCTTGTTAATCCATTTTTCGCAATGTACGAATGACAACAATTACAGAATAAACGCGTTAGACATTTTCCGGCTTTGATAGTTTTACCTGTTCTTGTTTCATGGACTAGTAGTTTCATCAACATTGTGATGCATAGTTGTTTCATTTGTTTCCAGAGAAGATGTGGTTGATGCTTTGGAGTATTGAAATGTGTCAATGCTTCCATACTTTTTCCCTCATATTTTATTAGATAAAGTGTTACATATGACTATTAGTATGTTTTTTTTTATATTGATATGTGTCTTACAAATTATCAGATTGCAGATAGATTTTTGTTACTTTGTGATTGTTTTTTTTTTCCTGTTTCTTGCACTGGTTGTTAGGTTTGGTGGTTAGGTTCGGTGTCCCTCTCAAATTTCATCCTATGCTAAGTAGGTTAGGTAGCTACTGTATATGGAACCTCTCTATAACATTATTTACTATGCTTCATTTGCAATGGTGGTTATATTACCTATGGTTTTAGAAGCGATATCGGTCTGGGCGGAGCCTGTCCATGGTAACCAGCCTATGGCAGGAGTGCAAGGTTCACCATAATATGGGGCAAGAGTTTTTGAATCTGACTGACCAAGTCAGCTGGTGTTATTGTTTCTAGAATGACATTTTCATTTTTCTTCTATCTGTTTTTTTTCCCCACCATGCTGACACAGCTGAGTAGTTGTGTCTTGGGAAAACAATGAGTGTTAAATTCGTCTCAACATGTACAAAGACCCAGGTTCTGATTGTATAATTTCCATATCATTGCCGCATTCTTATATTTTCAATGTGAACAAACTTCTATGCATGTCAACAGGCACATACTGAACATGTTTTGTGTTAACATACTGTTTTTTTTTGTTTGTTTTTTGTGTAAGTCCACATTATGTACAGTAAGGCTAACTGGGACTGGACTTACAGTCTAAAGTGTGATCTGAACCACTATGTGAATTTATTATGGTGCAAAGGCAATTTTTACACGCCTCGTTTTCTAATTCTATCTGTTAACACATATTTCGGAGTCTCAGCATTTACTTACTGCAGCATAACGGTTTTACCCTTCCATATACATCTACATAATTCCTTTTTGTGAGCAGCCATTCGTTCACTGACATCTTGGATAGGAACTGCTGCTGCCATCTACTTAAAGGGCATGCATGTGATGCAAAGGTGCATTTCGTCACTAAATGCTTCCGTTGTTTGGCAGGTCAGGTTTAGTGCTCCTTGCAATACTATAATATCCCTGAATCATTTTTTTACCTAGATCATTTTGTTGTCATGTTTAGAGCTCTTAGCATTAAAATAAGGCCTTATGTTTGATTCTTGTTCCATGAGTGATATTTAATAATTCTCTGTCTTTCCCCTCCACTAACAGTTAGTTTTGCAAACAGCACAATGGCACTAGCTGTGTATTGTCTGAACTCAACTAGTTCCAAATGCACTGACCTTTATTCACATCTGAAATTTTTATTAATGTATATCTAATTGTTAAACTTCATGTTCTTGACCATGAAGATTGTGTTACAGGATAGCTGAGTGTGAGTGAAATAAACTTCTGTTGCTGTGATTTTTCATGATCACAAGCATGATCGTAATAAAAACAAGTCTTTAATCTTTCCTGGTGATGAATGGTGAACAGATTCTCTCAGGCTATTCACAATTAAAAATACCACCTGAACGCTAGTGTCGCTTCCAATATGGCCACTCTATGTAGGATATATCTTTGTTTACATTGAGCAGTATGTACGAAATAGCAGCATGTTGTCATGGCTGGTATGGTAGAAACGTTTCAATTACGCGATATTTTTAAACATTGCGAATACAATGTGAATTCCAGGTACTCTAATGAGGGTGGAGCTGTGCTGAGAACGAAGCATTTAATTATGATAGGCAAAAATAACACGGAAAACACAGACGAAACTAATGTTACAGTACCTTGAATACTAATGTATACCCACTGGTTCTTCCAAGCATTGCTGTATCATTTGCACCTCATGTTCATTGATTGATTGATTTATTTATTAGCATCCATTCAACTTTACAAAAGTTTGGAATTGTCACATTGTACATGTACATTTAGAATACATCTATAAAATTATAGACATAATATAATATAAAATACAATTGATAGTATGAGATAGAAGAGAATAAAGAGAATAAATGCATGCTCAATGTTATTTTCTTGATATAAATTGGCTAAAAATTTGTTTTCTATATTCAATGTTCGCTTCATCTGCTATGACATTATATGTATATATATATATATATATATATATATTGAGCATTAAATAGTCATCTATACTTACATCTAGATAAATGGAATTGAAGAGCAAAGGAAGAATAAGAAACTAATGATAGGGCAGTTCTACTTTGTTACATTGTTGTTGTTATTCCTGCCACTTACGGTGTCAATGTACTGTTGCACTGTGTAAAAACAATGTTCCTTTAGGAATCGTTTTAGATGTAAGTTGTATACTGGCAATGACTTTATGTTTTTGAATGCATTTGGTAGCATGTTAAATAAGCGTATAGCATTATATGTTACCCCTTTTTGATAGAATGTGGTATTGTGTAATTACATATGTAAGTCATTCATTCCCCTGGTGTTGTAGGTGTGGTAGCCCTTATTTGCTGTGTGTGTATTTTGACAAATTTTCATGACTGTTCGGATTTCATAAAGGTATATGCATGGAACTGGCAATATCTGTAATTCTTGAAATAATGATTTGCATGGTGCATCTGTTGGAGAATTTGCCAGAATTCCAACAGCTCTTTTTTGTAGTCTGAATAATGTAATGGTTTTGTTCATGTTCCCCAGAAAATGATGCCGTACCGTAATACAGAGTGAATGATGCTATAGTATAGTGTTTTTGCTGCTTCTGCATTTACTACATTTCTTACTGTTCTTATCACATAACAAAACCTACTAACCTTGTTTGCTGTAGCTTCAATATGTAGATCCCATTTTAAATTTTCAGATAGTTGTTGTTGTTCTGAAATGATGGAAAATTTGTTGAAAAATGTTATTAATCTATTGTACGTAAGCCTTTCGAGTATTTTTGAGATGATTGGGAGAAGAGAGATTGGTCTGTAAATATTCATTTCATTTTTTGACCCTTTCTTGTGCAGAGGTTTTATTATGGCAGTCTTTATCTGTTCGTGATATTTACCGGTAAGGAGACTTAGGGGCCACATAGGTGTCCGGCACATTTTTTATTACAATGTCAGATATCTCATCTATGCCGGCAGAATAATTGTTTTTCAAGCAACTTATTAAGGTAAATATTTCCTTCTCATCTGCTGGGAGTAAGTGTATACTAGAATCTACTTTAGTTATATCACTAGTTTTATAATTTTGTTTTTGGATGTTTTTTGTTATTTTTTCTACTATCCCAGTAAAGTATTTATTGAAAGTTGATACTACATCTTTGGGATTGACCACGCTTTTGCCTTCGTGTTTTAGTGATATGTTGTCTTTGTATTTTTCTTTCCCTACTATACCTAATTTGGTTTTTGCAATATGCCACAAGGTTTTTTGTTTGTTATTTGAGTCTACGATCATATTGCTATTTTAGTCTTTTTTTTGCTTTCTTGCATGAGTTTTCAATCTCCTTTCTTTTTTCCTTTAGATATGAATTGAATGTTTCACTTTTGAATTGGTGTCTGCATTTATTCATTATGATGAAATCTTTCCAGTTTTCTTTGATGTCGGGTGTTATCCAATTTGATTTTGTTTCAATGTATATATTTTTTTGTTATTTTGGGAAATGACAAGTTAAATGAGTATGAAATGGCAGACTACAATGTCTCGTATGCTTCATTCACATCAGTTTGGTAGTATAGGCCATCCCACGATTCTCTACTTACAGTGGCGTGCTCAGGATTTTTGAAAGGGAGGGGTTATGAACACTTTTATTGGTAGTCTGCCATTATTTTGCCATCTTTTCCTACATTTGATGTTCTTTTTTTAGGAATGCTGGTCCAAAGGGGGGGGGTTATAACCCCCCAACCCCCCTCCCTCTTGGGCACGCCACTGTCTACTTATTAAGTAGTTAAAGTAACTAAAATTAGCTTCATTAAATTCTCTTTTTGTGGTATTTATGTGTCTATATGGTGTATGTGTTTGGTTTGTGTTTTGTGCTGCAGTAATTTTTATGCATTGTACCTCATGGTCTGAAAAGCCAGTACTAATTGTATTGATACTGTATACAAATAAGTTGGTGTTTAAGGAAATCTGATCAATTGCTGTTTTTGAAGTTGATGTGATTCATGTGGGTACTCTCACAACTGCTGTCAGATTGTGAGCTTTCATGAATATTTCTACCTCATGTTCTATTTTTTAACTCAGGAAATCAATGTTAAAATCTCCTATTAGTATGGATTTGATTATTTTTTTTTGGAATAAGCATCTAATATTACATCTAGTTTCCTAGTCAAGTTGTTGATATTACTGTCGGGTGTTCTGTATACACAAATTAATGCTAGCCTAAGTGGTGGAAATTCAACTATGGAACTTTCAAATTCTTTTTCCTCATTCAGGTAGTTGAATTGTTTGCTCTCTTTTGCCTTAATGTAATTTTTTACGAATATGCATGACCCACCCCTGATTTTATTCTCTCTGCAGAAACTGGTTGCTAGGATAAAATTTGGAAAGTTTATGTAGTTAAGATCATCTTTTCGCAGCGAATGTTCTATCAGACAAATTACATAAATGTTACATAATTCATTTTGCATAAATATTTCTAAAGTAAGCTTTCTTGCTGTGGTAAGGCCTTGTACGTTTTGATGAAATATATTTAATGTGTTTTCTTTTGCATTTACTTTTTTATCATGAGTACCTTTCCCTTCTTTTGTTTTTTTATCATCACTCTTGTCACTTGGTTCTACAATACAAAATTTTTAATGAAATTTTTGTGGTACACATTTTTACCTTCTTGACAGTCTTAGAGCTCCATCACTTGTATTCTGAATTTCAGATTTTTCATTTTTTTTCCGGTAGGTTGTCACTCACTTCATCTTCACGGTGGAGCACATTACCCAAAGATTCTTTACTCACCTTTCTGGTAGTATTGTTTGTTACCTTTTCCCTTTCAACTGCATCTTTTTCAGTTATCTTCTCGAGATTATTTTCACTATTCAGCACTTGCACTAGGATTGTTTCCTTCTCCTTTCCAGTAGAGTGAGGTGCAGGGAGGATTATGGTAACATTGCTGTTTTGTGGGGATGTGTTGTTCAACAGTAAACAGAGTTTATTACACAGAACGTCTTTGCCTCTTCTATTCAGATGCTGACCATGCCCTTCTCTACCAATGTCGTTGACACTCAACATTTTTACTGTGGGGAAGAATTTGCACACTTTTGAGATTTTTTAGTTTATCCTTTCAATTTCCATGTTTACACAAGAGGTTGGAATGAGATCATACCTATGTGGGACTTCTGTAACAATGACATTTGTGTTTTGTACACTTTCGAGGCACTTTTTTTGCACTGTCAACACATTTTTTGCCTCGTTTTTGGCTACATCGTTTGATCCACCCATTATGATTACACAGTCTTTGCTTCCGTAGTTCTTGCACATGGAAGCCGCTGATTTCACTACTTCATTCAGTGGAGCCCCTGGTTTAGTGTATCCAGTTATTTCGTAATTATTGCATTTTCTGACATTTTTGATGCAATATCATGAGTATGGCTATCCGCTAAAATTAAGCCCTTGCCTTTGAACTGTTTATTTGGATTAAATTTGTTTTGCTTTTTGAGTTTACCAGATTCATTACCATTTTCTTTTTTGCTTGGTCCAGTTAAGTTGACAGATTTTGTTGTTGAGGGGATGTTCGCAACAAGTATGTAGTATGCCAGACGGACTTTTAGTGTGTATTTCGATGAAGATTTGGATTGCTAACATACTATTCTGCATTGCGGAACATTTGTTTACGTGTAATAATTTATTTCTAATGAAAATAATGTCTATTTTTTACATTTCCGAGTACTTACTGTTCTTCGTTATGTTGATTCTGTAACACACAATATGGCGAGAACTGGTGTTCTCGGAAATTATTTCAAAATAAAGCATTGAAAAGCTGGGGCAGGAGAAAATTGCGAACATATCATTACTTACTCAAAAGAGGAAGGCTAGTTTAATAGTGATTTTCACGATTTCATGACCAGGGTATCCTCACTGAAAAGACATCATACTGAATGAAACAGCAACATTAGCATGTCCATTTTCTTTTTTTGGTTCCATTTGACATTAATTCATTCTCAAACTATTTTCATCTTCTCTCTTAATCGACTTGCACCTGTTCCAGATTTCACACATACATCATACATAATACCAAGTGTGCCTGTTAATAATTATTAATTGATCCAAAAGAAAACAAGTGTCTCTGAGGAGAAAGGTAACAAATGCTTTATTCAAAGTATGCGCCATCACTAGCTATACATTTTGCCCATCTGTCTGTCAAATTGTGGATACCCTACCAGAAAAGTAGTTCACATTTTGAGGTGATCCAGTCAGCAAGCCGTTGTTCAACATCTTCATAATTGTTGAAGTGTTGCTGGGAAAGTGAGTGAATGGTAGTCCGAAAGGGATAAGTCTGGTGCGTATGGTGGGTTGGGCAAGAAATTGCAGCCAAGTGCAGAAATGGTGTCTCTGACACCTTTCGCTGTGTGTGATGAGGCGTTGTCGTGCTGCAAAATCACTTTTCCAGGTCTTGTCGCCCAATCTGGATCTTTCCCATGGCATGAAGATGATCAGATATTTAACGTTTAACTTCACTGCCAGTTGTTGTTGCGTTTGCATATCGTCTTTGTCCAACAGTGCTTGCAATTCGGCGTCTTGGAATTTTTTCTGCCCAGGCGATCTTTGTCTTTCAAGTCGAAATCACCACTTTTGAATCATCAAAACCAATGCACACACGTGTCTTGCATTAGGACATTGTCACTGTATGTTTCCAAAAGGATACGATGGCTTTCACTCACGTTTTTCTTTTGATTGAAGGTTGACGTGTTTACCACACAAACCCAATATCACGATCACTCGCACTCGGTTGGACGTCCATGGTGTTTTGACAGGTACTGTCCTGGCAACACATTGACGTAACAGTTGAGACTGTTCACCAACCCTTGCTTCCAGCACCATCCAGCGACGAAATTAAGAATTATTGACCTGCACATCTAGTACATGCATGCATTAGGTAAGATGCTACATGACTTTTTGAGGGAAAAAAGTTTTATTTATAAAGTACAATTTAAAACTTTATTTTCATGGTAATATATATTTATCTCTCAAAAAATGAAGGGAGCAGACTCTTGAATTCTTCATAATTTCCTTGCTGAATTACAGTGGTATCCCCCATGCCAATCTTCTGTCAATCAATTACATTTTCCCTGATTTATTTACAAATTTCACATATTCCCCATGCTTTAAACTACTTCAACACAATGTATCCTACATAGAGTACTTTCTGAGAATCCCACCAGACGGCATATCTGTTAATTTTATTCACGAATTGGCAAGGCCAGTTCTGGATAGGTTTTCAAGCTTTAGAACGCGTACGTCACTCTTCTCTTCAGGCTAGAAGTGCAGTGCTGAGAGTCAACTCAACATGGATATGAACAAATCAGGAGTCATGTCTGCTGCATCTACACTGCTAGTTGATTATTGCTAGCAAGGCTGGGCCCATTTTGAACCCCATGCTGTGATTGCTATTTCCATTCATGGGGAAAAGTAGAGGGTGGGCAAAAAGTCTGTTGACATCTGTTGTTCAGAAATATTTATTGGCCATAGACACAGCAAATTAGCAATGAACAAATTACATTGCAACATGATGAGTACAAACAATAATAGTAATAATCAGTATAAATTACAAATGTGTATGTCTACACAAATACAAATGAAAATGTGATTGTTATGTATCAAGGACATCCATGTGACTTCCCCCATGATCATGACACAATCAAATATGACACCATGTTCTTTTATGCATGTTGCGGAGCATCATCGATGTCACCCCTTGGAAGGCATCTTGAACAGCCGCTTTTAAGGCAATATGGAAACATATTGGCTCTGCCGCACCTTCTCCTTAATGATGCCCCTCAATGCATTATCTGGTGTGGTGAGATCTGGACTGTGTGGAGTCCAAGACAATGGTGCAGGTAACTGTTCACTGCCATATCCAATCCAGCAGTGTGAAAATGTCGTGTCGAGCCATTGACGGACAACAATGGTGAAGTGTGCGGGTGCACCATTGTGTTGAAACCAGAAAGTGTCCATAATGCAGGCTGCTTGCAGCTGTGGAAGTAACCAGGTCTGCAGCATGTGAAGATATAGCACTTGATTCACTGATCTCTCGAAGAAGTAAGGTCCAAACAGATGATCGGCATTCATACCAGCCCACAGCATCACATGCAGAGGATTTGCCTCAATTTCCTAATAAAAAATGTGAATTTTCCTTAGCCCTGAAGAAGACATTTCTGCTTCAGGAACTCTGATAAATTGCACATTCATCGGTAAACAAGACATCCTCTTGCCTTGCCTGTGATGCAAATGTTTTCAGCAATGCTGCACATGCAGTCTGGTGCCTGTCCATTTCTGTGTGTTAATTCATTCAGAGGCAGAGAGCGAAAAGGTTTCACTTGCAGGTCTTTCTTCACATGGTTGCACATGGCTTTTTGCGGCACTTGTAGCTCGGCAGAACGTTTCCTTGTTGCCTTCATGGGCAATTGAGCAAGTGATTCTGCAACAGCCACACACATTTCTCTCTGAGTGGATGCTCTCCCACTGTGTGGTGAGTCGTTCAAACTTCATGTGCTAAAGGCTTTCATTTCCCACTTACACAAGTTACATCTGCACAGTAGTTCTTTACCAAATTGAGCCACGAAATCCTGCATGATGGTCTTCATGGTTTTACCCGTCTGTGCTCGCTCATGGACCCACACGGCAGCCATAAGTCTCTCCTCCACACAGAACACACTAGTGTTCACCATTCTGATATTTTCACAATGGCTTTCAGGTGATGTTTTCCTCAGCATCTACCAGATGTCTCCCGTTACTTACTTCCAACGTCTCCCAATCTCCGATGAAGGTATCATGAGTACAATTTCCATGCGCACATTTGTTTGCAGACAAAAGTCAGCAAAGAAACAGGTGTCCTGTAACTTTTCAACCACACTGTACAATCTCAGTTGCAGTATTCTCAATACCTTTCTTATCCTCCTCTAGAACTTGTAAGAAATCATTACTCAATTGGAACCAATACCTACAATAATATATCAACATATTAACAACAAGATCCATTGTTTGCCCCTTTAATTCAGTAAATTTTTAAAACTTTTCATGGGAGAAATATAGATTACCTCATGCACAGTAATAAATTAGTGGAGTTATTTTTTCCCTTTGAATTTGCTGTTTGCAATAGTTCAGGCCCAAACAGTTCTAAAACACATGTTATTTAAATTTGTTTCTGCACTTGTGCACATAGAAGGTGGTGGTGGAATATTCTCGACACTGAGCCTAGAGAGCACAAATATTAAAACACTTTTGTGAATGAAATCAAAAGACTTGAAGTTAAAGAAATACTGGGTGCCTGAAAAGTCAGGCAATCGAGGTTTTGAACATATGTGACTTTTGTACAAAAAGAGAGAGACATGAAACTATAGCTGATATTAACATTGTCTACATGGGTATTTTTAAAACATTAAACAAGAAAATCATGCTCTTCTTGAATATATAAAAGGCAGCTGTGGAGTCGTTTGCAAACATTTTTTATGTGTATTGATGGTCTGTGTGGATATTTCTTAAAATGATTAAGGAAGGATGAATATTTGGGCATTTTACCCATTACGGACAATTTTTACGGGGTTCATTATGAAATATTCACAAAAAAAGTAAGTTTTTGAAAATCACGAGGTGCAGTGTCAACATTGAAACCTAACCTACCCATCTTTCTGCATCATCTGGGCATTGATTGAATAGCACTGCACTGCACTCGGACACCACCAATGTTGGTTTCAGGTACCAAATTCTATCACCTATATAGAGTGATAGAGGATTGGTTTCCCCTGATTGTCTTTCAATTTCTCCAAGAAAATTGGGGAAATAATTCCAAATATTTACACCACAAATTTTACACATTTTGTCTATGTACCTTATTATTAGAGACCGGATGTTTAGGCACTAAAAACATATAAAATAGGCAGGCAAATAAGCACTTATAATTTTCAAAATAGGCATTAAAATACAAATAGCCAATAAAAAAGGCAATGAAATTTTACTCAAAATAATGAAGATAGACATACAAAAGGAAATAGTACATTCTTTATAGTTGCTTAAAATAAACCAGGAGCTCATCATTAGAAACAGCAGTCCAATATTGTACTTAATAAATCACTGCAAACAGGAGTCACGTCAGCCCAAAATTTTCCATTGTATAATGGCTACACACAATAGTCTGACAAAATAAATTGTTGGCTACTTCCAACCAGTACGCAAATTATTTAAATATACACTTTATCACTGCACAAAGAGTTATTCCAGATAAAAAATTTACACTATACACACAGCAGTTCAAACTAAAAAACTGTTTAAATGAATTTCAAGTTTGTACTGTACGGTTTGGTAGTCTCTGAATAAGAAGCACTAATTGCAGTTGCACATCACAACAAGGTATTTCTTCAGGCGATCAACCAACAAGTTATGTCTGTGATCGGACAACACATTTTTTAGAATTGAGAGAGATCTTTCAACCTCCACAGATGTTACTGGTGCATACTTAAAGCACGCGAAATCATGTGGATCTAACTCAGTTTGTATATTTTCACCTTTCAGAACTTGTTGAATTGCCCTTAATTTGTCCAAGTCCTTATTAGCTGCAATAACTTGCTGACATTTCTCACGAACAGCCTGACCTTTAGCACCTGGCACAGAACAAATTTGGTCAACTGCAGAATGAAAATGGTCCATAGAATTTATCAGTGTTTCACTTTTCTCTTCCAGTAATGTTATTGTGTCTGGCAAATTTGAATAATGGGTGGTAATGAATCCTAAGTCATTTCACACAACAGAATTTTTCAAAAGACTCTGTGTTACATGAATTGATGTTGCATCATCTTCAGATAGGGAATTAATTACTTCAGCCACCTTCTGATAGTTGGTCGCGTAATGTACTGCAGCTGATATCCAAGTACCCCATCTAGTTAGTATTGGCTGTGGAGGCAAAGCAAGTCCAGGGGCTGTTTCTTTAAACAAAAGAACCCAGGATGGTGCTTTGAGGAATATTTTCTTAGCATTGGAAATTAAAGAGTCAACTTCGGGAAATGAAACACGAATTTTCTCTGCAACTCGATGGAGAGCATGCACGAGACATGTTATGTTCAGCATAGCGGGGAAAATAACTTTAAGGGCCATGTTGCTTTTTTTCATATATGGCGCTGTATCTGTTACAAACAAAAGCACATCTTCATGCTTAACACCATCTGCCCAAAGCAAATTTAGTGCGGAAGTGAACAACTGAGCAATTGCTGTACTATTAGTTTTTTCCAGTTGCTCACATGCAAGAAGAAATATTTTTGGCTCTACATTGTGTTCCATTGTACCAATTACAACATTAGCAAGAAACCTTCCCATAGCATCGGTTGTTTCATCAATAGACACCCAATTTTTTTCCCCCCTAACTTCCTCCCTAATTCTTTTAATGACACCTGTGTAACACCATTCGACGTAATTTTTATGCAGTGTTGACTGATTCGGTACATGTTCACCTGTGTACTTCGATAGGAATCCCCTTAAAGAGGCATTCTGCAATTTCCACAAAGGAATGTCTGCCTGTATGAATGCCTTACACAAATCTGCAGAAAACTGAGACTGCCTAGGAGAAATAGTGTATGATGTAATTGGTGACGGTTTTACCTTGCATGACTTTTGCTTCTCAATAGAAACCGATTTGTGTTTAGCAGTTTCTAAGTGTTGAGTAACGTAATATTTTTTCGTGCAATTCACAGACTTTTCACATAACTTACAATATAACACCGATCGATCAGTTGTAAACACACTGGACCCGAATTATTTCACATAGTTGCTCAATTTGGTTCTCAGGGAAGATGCTTCCTTGGGCATTTCTGCGAGTAAAAAGCACAAATACACACAAAATTTCCACCACAAACCATGAGAGAGAAAACTATAATGATCCTTTGAAGAGCTTTCCCAGACTACGTGCACCTGTGGAATGCAACTCAGATAGCCAGCCCAGGAAAGTGTGAGGGGGAGAGGCCAATCAGCCCCTTGGCGACATTCTTCCAATGAATCTGGGTGGAGCTTGACCTTGAGCAGGCCATTCAGCTTTCTACTGTAAACTGTTACTTTTAAATTTCTTGGAAGCATCGGAAACTAATCCTGCGAACAGGAAATTGTATGCACAGAGTTCAGTCATGTCCCAATTTTAAAGAAAATGCCTAAAAAAGGCAATATCTGGCATTTATGAAATAATATAGGCAATATCGTATAAAATAGGCAAAATTAAATTGCCTTTTAAATGAAGCTAATCCCTCCCCCCTGGCACTCACAACATTTGTTTTCACCATACCTCTAACAGGAAAGAATAGGCATTTTGCCTAACATCCGGTCTCTACTTATTATATATGAAATGAGAAAGTAAGTATTTTGTGTGTGGATGAATTACTGGAAGCAGTGTAATTATAATAACGTTAATTTTTTTTGTTTTAGCGGTATTATCTTAAAATACACCCATTTCTTGCCCACAAGTACAAGACACATTTTGATAAGCCTAACAATCTGAAATATGCATATGGATGGTGTCTGTAGACATAGTACAGCGAAAAATGTGATGGTGAAGACTATTACATTTAACATTACCATAACATTGGATACAAATTGTGCTTAACTTTTGAAGTGAAACTTCATAGAGGATAGATTCTGGTTTTCACACATGGATACAGATAAATAATATTAAGGTTTAATGCAAAATTATCACTTCCATGAAATATGTAAATTATTTCGTCTGTATTGAAACAACACTACAATCTATGCACTTGTTATGGCAAGTGAGGGGGGGGGGTGTTGCAATGCTTCTAAGATTACCCATAATCAGTTGCTAGTACTCGGTACCCCAAGTGCTGAGGTTTCTACATGTTATTGTCTGTAATGGTAGGGTTCAAAATTGTACCTGATAGATGTAGCACTCTCGTTGCAAATATTACGCACTTGTTGATAGTTATGGAGAAAAAAATAATATTTTGCAACGTAAAGCAAAACAATAATAACACAAATTAAATTTTTCTGTTATTTTAACCCTGTTTCACTGGCATATGAGGCCAACATTATCATTGTCATTACTACCTATACTCATTATGATGTCCATGTTGTCTTCATCCCCCTCCCCCTCAACCCAACTGGTTGACAACTCCTTAAGCATAACTTTACTTTCTCACCCTACCTGCATGTAGAATTCAGTATCACATTTTGAGCTGCCTTGGTGGCTATGTTGAGTTATCAACTTAACTCTTACCTACCAAATATTTGGGTTTGAGTCCTGAATTGAGCATGGATGGGTGAGTGATCATTCATGAATTTCATCTGATAGTTACAATAGCCAAAACTTGCAGAAAGGAAAGATGAAAGAAAAAAATCCACACCACAAGGAGAGAAAAAAATGGTCATACATAACTTTATCAAATAAGTAATGTGATTTTTATTCATGCAACAGCATAACTTTATTCACATTTGAGATGAATGGGGTGTACACTTTGCCCATGTCTCATATGAAGGCTGCTGCTTCTTTGATAGCAATAGTCCGAAACCCTATAAGTCAGCAAATACCAAAGTGTGGGTAACGCCCCACACTTTCTTGATCCAGTCATGAGTGGGGGTGATGTGATCAGCATCACGCCCCTGACCACCTTTATCCCCCAGGGTTTCCCCCAGGTACCCATGTCATTCATTTATTTATTTATTTATTTACTGAGAGTTTCAGATACAGTCTTATTTGGCCATTTTACACTGAAACAACATAAAGTAGAAACAAATAATAACAAAAGATAAAAAACAATAACAAGATGGGATAGATTTACATGTTCTTCGTCAGTAATATACAAAAGTTACGTTCTGGAAGGAATATATCT
Organism: Lepisma saccharinum; assembly: GCF_977018435.1. Taxonomy (NCBI): domain Eukaryota; kingdom Metazoa; phylum Arthropoda; class Insecta; order Zygentoma; family Lepismatidae; genus Lepisma; species Lepisma saccharinum. The sequence continues at coordinate 23,348,663 of NC_139230.1, read as the reverse complement.
ACATTCAGGGGAAGTTTGTTGTAGATTTCTGGGAGCCTGTAAAACAAGGAGCGTTGTAGAAGGGATAGCCTAGTGGTTGGGTTGTGGAAGAGTTGCAGGTTGCGCGTTAGCTTTTGGGGTACCCTAAGTGAGAATTCACTGATTAGGAGATCTGTTCTGATTTTGCCATTTATTATTTTGTATAAAAATTTCATGTCAGCTAGATCACGACGAAAGGATGGAGTGTGAATATTCAGAGCAGCCATGGTGTCTGATTTGGATACATGTCGAAAGGAAGGTATTCTATGGCGAACAATTGCAAGAAAGAAACTGAGAACAGAATCTATTCTGGTGAGATTGGTTTTTGAGGCCATTGCCCAAATTGGGGAACAGTATTCAAGGATGGGCGAGATGAAAGATTTAAAGAATAAAGCAAGAGATGATGGGTTTTGAATTTCGCTAAATCTGTATAGAAGACCGAGAAGGCGCATGGCTTTTTTAGTGGTAGCAATAATATGATAATTAAAAGTGAGTTTTTCATCCATGATAATACCTAGGTCCTTTTGGGTGGAAACGTTTTGGATTGGTTTGTTTTCAATAGTATAATAGTATATAGACACCACTTTGTTCTTTTTTAGGGAATAAGTAAGGAAAGAGCATTTCTGAGGGTTTAGTTCTAAATTCCACTGACGACACCACTTAACAAGTTCTGTGAGAGCATTTTGAAGAATCATCATGTCATGATGCGATGAGATCTCCTTAAAGAGTTTACAATCATCCGCAAACAAAAGTATATTGATAGGGAGGGAGGACAGTTTTTCAGGGAGGTCATCCATGTACAGAAGGAATAGGAGCGGCCCTAAGACACTCCCCTGGGGAACTCCAGACAAAACGGGAAGAAAGTTAGAAGAGGTACCTGAAAGAACAACACGTTGTTCACGCTCATGGAGGTAGTCCTGGGCACCAGGGCTGCTTCCAAAGTTTGAAAAGTTCCCAGATTTGGACTGGCCGGGGGATCGAACCCGGGACCTTCAGCATGGTAGTCAGACACGTTTCCGACTGAGCCACCACGCCCACTACAAAACTTATGTATCTTCTGTAAATAGATGTAAAAATAATGGGTCTAAATGGTACTACAGTGGTTGACAATATCATCTTGTAATTAAAGGGTTACTGGTTTGCTTCACAATAGGAGTTCACTTCAGTGCCTCAGATCCAACTTTATAATGTTTGTTATACATTAATTTGAACCTAACAGGAACATGAAGTAATAAATAATAACAGCACTTAACCTATTGTTACATTCATAGATTGATTGATTTGGTGTTAAAAGTTCACTTTATGCAAGGCTAATCAGGACTGCACCTACAGTTTAATCTGGAATCGGAACCACCATGTTGCTCCACCGGGTATCGAACCCAGTCCTTGATTACAAGGTGACGACGCTACCACTGCGCCATCGGTGAGGTCCTTACATTCATAGAAAAATACAAAATAATCATTGGAAGTGTTTTCATATTATGTGGCAAGTACAACGCTTTCTGGAGTCAGGTTCATCCAGGTTCGAACCCTGGTTTCATTGTGTTTATCCTCATCATTCACTTCATAAATTAATGATTCATCTTCATTATCGCAAGAGGTAGAAGATAGAGGTAAAATAACGAAAAAATTATGGAATGAAAATTCAGTTCTTACTGGTTTTTTTTAGTAATTGTATTAATATATTTTAGCAACACTTAACTCGAGTTTTCAAAATCACAAGTTTATGTACATTGTTATTTAGAACAAGAAGTACCTTACAGTTGGAAATACATAATTTTTACAACGCAAATTGGTTTGGCAATAACTATTTTAATGTTGCAGTCAAGCTTCATACTTACACTAACTGTAATTCAAAGCAAACTGTAAGTACAAACTACTATACTTAAATTCAATAGGATATTGAATCAAATGTACATGATCAAAACATAATATGATTTCCAGGATGCTCTATGCCATCCACAATTATGTGATTGCCCTTGTACTTTCACAATATGAGAGCTAATAATCTTTACTAATATACAAGTATACTAATTTGTAAATTTTCCATGAACATGCAAACTATGGATTGGTAGATGGTGAGACTTTAGTTTCTTAGCTGTCATACTTTTACAATTTAAGAACAAACCTTAAAGCATGAAGTTATGATAAACTTTTACTATGAGCTATCCTAAATGTATAAAGGTCAAGAGAACAGAGAATTATACACTTTCCACAACAGGTTTCTGACGTTCTTTTGTAAAATAATATAACAGGACAGTTTCTATAAATTGTAGAACATTCAGAAATCTAATACCAAATCTATTCGAATCCAATCTTACTTAGACTAACATGTACATGAATATTTGCAAGTTGTATAAATTGCCTCCTAGTTTCTAAATAGAAAGAAAAAATGTCGAAAACAGGTCCCAAGGACTTGTTCAACCATGTACGTACAAGGGCAAAATGAAATTGTGAAACAATCGCCTGATTGGTAATTGTAAACGATTCGATGTACGTGTGAATAGAATGGGTAGAATGATGATGGAGCATTTTGTGCAATACTGATTTAATATAATAACATATGTAATCAGTGTAATCCATTTTAGAGGCATATTTCTTGCTCTAATAAGAATCCTAATGCGATAAATATCTGGATCATGCATAACCTAAAATTTTACATCCTCGTGCAGATACGTTCAAGCGATATTCATGCAGAAATTAAGTTACATTATATTTTCTCAACATTAAATAATTATACATTCTGCATCTCTTTCATATTACAAATATTTTGCTTTTAATACATAATATCAAGCAACAAACAATTAAGTATAAGACTAACCTTTCAAATTATTCTATTTTCTCACAAACACGATGAAATATTTGTCCCCTTGTTCTTCTATTTGTAGTAGTTACATTAGTTATTCTCTTTTAGCTTGGTTTGACTTTCTGGCAATCAAGTACTTGTAATGATCATATCGTTAGAAAACATGGAGTGAAATTTTGGCAACAGTGTAAGCTAGAATTAGCACCACGACAATATGGCACTTCAAAAACCATAAATATAACCACTACTTTCTGAAGATACGAAATGTTTACACCTTTTCACATGATATTTCAGGTACTAGCGGCTACACACTGGATTTGTTGTTTCAAAACAAAATCTTGCTTACTGGTCATAAAAAGACAAAAATGCACCGGTCTTGACAAGAACGACCACTTCAATGCCATCTGTACGCAGTAGTTGAACATGACAGAGACCTTATATTTTCTGATATTTACTTAAATACCTTTAATCGTAACAAAATTATATGTATTTCAGGTTCTAGTGAATGAAACAATCTTTCATATTGGAAAATTTCTTTCTTACCGAATCTATTTTAATGCTATGGTAGTGTCTGGGAATTTGGGCCTATTCTTTAACATGGCTTTAGAACTCCCTTAATATTCAAAGAATTACATTTCAACTTTCACTCAGTAGTACACTGTGAAAGATAATCTATTACATGTTTGGTGTTTCTTCATCATTTTTGTGATTGTCAAAAGTGAACCAAAAATAAGAAAAACGTGACGGAATACAAAAGTCAAGTTAATAAGTAGAGGAGAAGGTCCTAAATATGGGTTTTGGAGTTATCAGCGCTGCCGGGTGCTGCAGCCTGGCAGAGGCTATGGGAACTGGTTATCTGTTAAGGACAAAGGTTGTGGCTCCAAGTCGCAAGAAAAAGTGGTTAGTTTCGGCCTTGGACGCTATTATAGAATTGCGACCTCTGAAAACTTTTTGCAGGTATGTTTTAACTCAGCATTTTCTGAATTCTCATCTGCTTTGTATAGGTTATGATATTAGCAGTACATAAAACAAATGTGGGCTTTCATAATGTCATGATTTGTTTGTGAAATATGTACCACATAGAGCAAAAATAAATTGAAGAAGAAAAATTGCATGATGGTCTAAATATGGGCTATGACATGAGGTCTAATGTTGAGATCACATTTTCAACAAATATTTGGATGTTTTTCTTAATTTTGATTTTTCCCATTCTGCGTGATTTTCAAAACAACAGATTATTCATTAATATGAATTTTATAATGTTTTAGCGATAAGTGACTGTTTTTTAAACTTTTAATTTCTTTTTGTGATCTTGCCACTAGTAGCCCATATTTACACCACAATTTTGAAATACATCATTTTACCATTTTTTGGAAATAGCTTTTTTTAAAAAAGTGGAGACCTTCTATACTTTAACATCATATTACATTTAAGTATGTATTTCATAGATATGCATTTTAAAGGCAGGTGCTTCATATATTAATTTTTTCCCTCTGAAAATGACAACATAAAAAGGGGGGCCCATATTTAGACCTTTTCCTCTATGCATCTGGCTAAGACAATTAATATCAGGGTGAGGTTCACTGCCATGTTTTTCTTGTATTGCCTTTTGAACTACCTATTTCATAATTTTCTCCCTATTTGCCTGCCAATTTACAAATTTTTAGAGCTACAAATCTGCACTTAGGATGCAGTGTGTTATTTATAGTCAATACTTCAATTCTACTTTTAATATTAACCTTTAAAGGGAAAATATATGTCTCAAGATACATATAATATACGAGCCTCTATACCGTCAGCTTATTGAGATCTTTCACTTTAGTGGCAATGGGTCTTACAAGATACTTGAATAGTTTCATACTGGTGAGTGGTGCCATCTTTTGAGTTTTTGTAGAACGTACAAGGAAGTATGAAATACTATTTGCTGCAAGATGGAGTACAACAATAAGGCATGCAGCAGCATGCATGTAGGTTTATTTCATTTGTAATTTCCAAATAATATTTTCATGTATTTTTTTTGTTGAAATGTGCTATAAAACATAAGAGATAAAAAATATAGCCGCATCTATTATATTTGGCTAAATTCAGGGAATGAAAATTGCACGTATCCAAAAAGATACATTTCCCATTTTAGCACAATTTTATTTTAGGACGAGATCTTAATGCATATATGTGATATTGTACACATAAAAAATTATGTTTTTACTATCTTTCAATAAGAGTTACTTCAAAACTCTATTTTTTGGTCCGGGACTATATTATATGCATAAATTCAATTATGTTATAAGATTTATAAGCTCTTATGTATTACTAAAAACATTAGAAATTGATGTTATTTCATAATTAATTCTTCTTAATGTTTGGAAAAGGCAAGGAAAATGAAACAATGTTGGCTTATGATGGTGCTGAATGTGATTCATAATTAGATGATATTTATAAAAGGACACTCTTAAAGGATCACATGTGTCTGACTGTGATTCAAATCCAGAACCGTTGATGGTAAGATAGTGAGTTGACTCCTCAATGGACAAGCTTACAGAAATTGCAGATTTTATATTATCATACAGGCGTACAAAAATACTTTCAAATTCGAATTATTCTTTATATTTTTTTAGAAAATTTAACTTTGCATGTTTAATGAGACTCTTAGAAGCCAGGAAAATTTTTGAGTATCATTCCACCTGACATAGTATTTCTGACTTGGGTAGTTCTTCAAGTGAAGGTGAAGATACTGCAAATCACTATGATCCTATATTAGTTGTCCCCATGTTTCATTTTTGGAAGTCGGTTGCCATGATCTGCAAAAGATATTTCGACGTAAATTGAACACAGGAAGAAAAGTGTCCACCCATCCCTTGAAGATGTTCCATCACCACCAACTAGAATATGAACCACAACCACCTTTGTTGTGAGACCACTTGGCCACTGGCTCATATCCAATAGGATGATATCTAGATCATGGGGGGGGGGGGGGATGGGGCACGAAGGATAGATAGAAAAACTTCCACAAAGGACAAAATATGGCACTGAGGGTAGATGTAGAGACTGCCACAAAGGACAAACATACTGGGTGGGCACCAGAGCCACTTGAACAGGTAGAAAAAAACTGGTTCTCCCTGACAGGGGTTCGAACCCGGGCCTCTTGCATGGTAGTTAGACACTATACTGACTGAGGTACCGCAGCTATAATTTTTATTACGATAGCATATAATAATAAAATAATTTCTAAATTTTCATTTTGTGAATAAATATAAACAAATATATGTTCTTTTTTTGTATCCTAAAAGATACATTGAGCTATGCTGTCAAAATTTTCCTCAAAGGAACTTTGTATCTCTCAGGATACAACAAAATTGGCAACGTTGGTACAGGAATTTACAAATTGTATGGAACTTTCTGTCGTATTTGAGTTTCAAGTAGTCTGATTGTAAAGTGTCATTTTTTTTTTTTGAAAATTGGAACATGTAAAATAATTTTTATTTCTAATTTCAGTTTGTTGAGTCAATTGATTATTTTTGAAGAAATTAATCCCAACTATAATGTACAGAATAAGGAGGGCACAAAAAGCCAGAAATATGCAATACCTGACTGAACCAGCGCTTAGGTGAGTTCTTGGATTCCTTAATGGTTAAATGTCAAAATACTTACAAAATTTGCACTTTCTGTGCAGAATAAAATGTACTATCTAGGTTCTCATGTCTGGAGAATTTGCTTTTAGGTGCATAATCATTGACTGGAAACATGAGAGTTTGTTAGTGGAAAACAGGCCACCATATATAACTATGAAACTATGTGCTCACCTTTCCTCATATGCATTGAGTCATTTGTTGCACGGTCCTGGCAGTAGCTCAATGGCAGCCCTGTAGAAGTTCAACAGTTGCTGCAACAACCAATCACTCACTGCATCCTTCAACTCAGCATCTAAGTTAAACTGATGACAATACAGTGCCTGATTCAGCTCACCAAAGATGGCATACTTTCAGGAGGGGATGTCCAGTCTATAAGATGAGTGCTGGAATGTTTCCCACTGAAATCTATGTAACAGGTCATGGACAACATTGACTGTATGCAGACATATATTGTCATCCAACACCACCACCCTGGATGACAGCAAACCTATTATCCTTTATTTGATGGTCTGATGCAGATGCATCAAAGTTTCTGTATACCGCACACCAGTAATGGTTGCACCTTTATCAAAAATTTGATAAGCAGGGGGCCCCTGTGGTTGAAGAACAATGTGAGAAGTATGTGACCACAGAAACTCTGCATAGCCTTCAGTGGTGGTGAGTGAGGGTGCTTTCACTGATGACTTTGCCGCTTGGTTTCCGGTTGATACAGATGGCACACAGATTCACCCCCCTCCCCATGACAATTCAACAGAGGAAATCACTGCTTTCCTGGTTGTATTAAAGGAGCATCTCTTGTGCTATTTCCATACAAAGCAGCTTTTGTTCTGTGGTTAGATTGTGGGAAACCCACTGTGTGTACACCTTACAATACTGGAGGCGGTGTTTCATGATGTTAAACACCATGCCGTGACTTGCCCCTATGGTCTGTGCAACGTGCTTCACTGTACATGATCGATCCAACCTGTTGGATGAGGTCAGTGACAGATTGTCCAGGTCATGGATCATCCTGCAGTGATGTTCTTCCTTTGCTAAACCTCTGACTCCACTCCTTCACCTGCAACAGAGATAAACAATGTTCCATTTACACTGCCATCATTCGACCGTGAATGTCTCACATACTAGTGCCTTTCATCACCAGGAAAATCAGGACTATCATCTGTTGTACATCAATGGAACCGCCTTCCAATGGCAGGAGTTTCATGGAGCCTTGGCATCTACATATAGAGATATATGAGTTTGCTTGTTTTTCACTGACTGACCTTTTATAAATAAAGCTTCATGCAAATAATTTACTTTTTGTAGTGCATGCACTTTGTCCAGCTAATGAGTGATACTTTTGTAACTCTATGAAAAAAAAGAGGGGAAGTTACTCTTTTACATTTTAATTGCCTTTACAAACATTTGGTATGTCACCAGGGACAACTTTGAGTATTGAAACACATATACTAGGTGAGTTTTTTAGCTTGATACAATGAAATATCTCGAAAAATACGCATCTTATCAAAAAAAAGTTCTGAATTAAATTTGTTCTTCTCAAAGTTGCTCATCCAATTATGCCAAACTCCACCCCTCACTCACCTCCTTGGGGGTGGGGGCAAGGGGCACCTTTCAAATCTCAAATGGGAACCCCCATTTTTTAGTGCAGATTCGGATTCTCCAGACAAAAATACGTAGGTTTGTCTGGAACATTTTTTTGGATTTGTGATAGATGGTGCTGTAATTGCAAAAATGAAATATTGCGGAAATGGTTAAAAAAATGCACTTTTAATCACAAAATGACGTGAGGCATGTTGAATTTTTATCGGGGTGCTTGTTTTAGGTGAGTACCCTCGCCTCTCACCATCGGAGTGCTTGTTTTAGGTGAGTTCCCTTGCCTCTCACCATCGGGGTGCTTGTTTGTAATAATCATTTTACAATAAGTGCTCGAAAATGTCACCACCCACTTCGATCCACTGATTTATCTGCACTTGGAATGATTGGACACAACTGAGAAGAGTGCCCGGAGTAATCTTTCGACATGCATTATTGATTCGCTCAATCATGTTCTCACGCATTGTTGGCAGTTGATGATAAACTTCACTTTTCACGTAGCCCCACAAACAAAAGTCAGGCAAAGTAAGATCTGGCGATCTTGCAGGCCAAGACATTGGACCACCTCTTCCGATCCACTGACGGTTGTACACGAAATCTAATACTTCCAGTGCTTCAATGGAATAATGTGCTGGATAACCGTCATGTTGCAACCACATTGTTTATCACACGTCTAAGGGAAGGTCTGCAAGCAATTCTGGAAGTTCGTTCTGCAATAACTTTTGATATTTCTCACCATTTAAGTTCCCATCGATAAAATATGAACCAATAAGTTTATCACCAATTATTCCACACCAAACATTCACATTGATGCTGATGTTCAACTTGGCATAACCAATGCGGGTTTTCGACACTCCAATAATGCATGTTGTGTCGATTAATCGTATGGTGGTTTGTAAAAGTCGACTCGTCAGAGAACTAAACTCGAGTAAAGAAATTGGGGTCTCCTTGTATTTGCTGAAGCTCCCATTGACAGAATGTCATTCGGTTCTGAAAATCATCGCCATGAAGTTTTTGATGCAACGGAACATGAAACGGATGATGTTTCCTACGCTTCAGTATTTTTCACACTGTAGTCTGCGAAATTCCCAATTCGCGACTTATTTGTCAAGTACTAACGTAGGGGTTATGAGCCACTGCAGCCAATACTGCAATTTCATTATTTGCTCTAGCAATTGTTCTTCAGCGATTCCTTTTTTTGGTTGTACAGTTGCCTTGGTGGAGAACTGTTGAACAACTCGGCGAAAAGAAGCGTGCGATCGCACCCGGGCTGGAAAACATTGAGCATAAAGAATCACAGCATCATTGATATTCCTGCCACTTTCTCCATAAATGTACACCATTTCAATTTTCTCTTGCACCATTATAGCCTGCATTATAACCACTAATGGAGTCAAGGAAGAAAAACACTACTTCCGTCCTCTTCTTCAGGCTTCGTGGCAGATTATGCCGTGTCTGTTTGACTAGGAAACAAGGGCAAATGGTCTTTAGGAGAAAACATGCGGTCTTGAAACATGCTCGGCATTCTGTTCAAAACGTTGTTAACCACTTATAAAACTGTAAGATGTTGAAGATTTCAAAACTCCGTAAAACCCTTTTACCATGTAAAAATAAACAATCTCACTTCTGCGTAATGGATCGTTGAGTTAGTCGTCTTCACAGCTAATGTTGTGCTGCTGATGTGCTGCCAATGGCAGGTACTGGCCCCGCCCACTTACTTCCTCCCTCCCCTCTCCTTTTCCCCGCTACTCTTGAATTATTACGTCATCCCTCCACCTTGGAACTCCTCTAGCATGATGAATGCTCATGTCATTTCTTTCGTTACATTAAAGCCTATTTGTTTTTATCTTCTTCCATTTTGTTTAACATCTTTACACATCTTTCCTCTACATTCCCTTTCTTCAACGTTTTATAGTTTTATAATTGGTTAACCTCATTTTTAACAGATTGCTGAGCATGTTTCAGGACCTCATGTTTTATCTTACAAACCATTACACCTTGTTTCCTGGTCAAACAGACACGCTTAATCTGCCATGAAGCCTGACGAAGATGACAGTGTATTTCTCGAGAATTGTGCAAAATCTTACTTTTTGCGATTACAGTGCCATCTATCACAAATCCAAAAAACGTTTCAGACAAAACCTACGCATTCTTGTCTGGAGAATCCGAATCTGCAATAAAAAATGGGGGTTCCCATTTGAGGTGGGGTGGAGGGTGGAGTTTGGCATCATCGGATGAGCCCCTTCGAGATGAACAAATTTCATTCAGAGATCAGATGCATACTTTTCGATATATTTCATTGCATCAAGCTAAAAAAAACTCGCCCGGTATTATGCCACTGATGTGCATTTTCAGCATTTAATTCCAGGATTTTGTGCTGTCACATGGTTTTTCACTGATCTGGAAAAGTTAGGCAAAATCATCTCAAGTGAAAAAAGAAGACACTAAATTTTGTAAATATATTAAAAAAACCTGAAAAATCTGGGAAATTGGATTTTAATTATCATTATTAAAATGGTTTCATTCTTTCCAACTGGAGTGTTTGGAAAAATATATTTCATTACAACTGTTATTATATGTCCACTAAACTTTATGCATATGAGAAGCATGAATAATTGATGCATGATATTTACAATTTCAGGCTGTTAGTGCCACTGGAAATCCAGGGTGCGTTTTCTTGCACCGCCAGCATTGAAGATGATACATGGTAAGATTTTTTTACCCATTTTTATGTACTATGTTTGTAATATTGTTTGTAAATGTTTATATATTTTGTGCGATTGCTTCCTGGTCATTCACTAGTTGAGAACTACAGAAAGGATTTAGAAGTGCATAATTTTAATGTAATGTGACAACAAGCTAATAATCTACACATAAAATTAATGTTTATAATCATTTCAGTTACTGCTCTGATTAAGAGATTGTGGTTTATACAACTTATGGACAGATTTAATATTTTTGCCTGTACTGGTAAAATACAGCTATAAACTTTAGCAATACCAGTAACACATATTTCTATCGATCAGATATAATTTTACACATTTTGCATGAAGAACCTGATTGGAACCTTTTTAATGCACAAAACCAGGTTATTGCAATGGAATATGTGAGAAAAAAGAACTTCATATTTATTCATTTACTTTACAAACTTATGTAAATTGTATCTTCAAATTACACCACATTACAGCATACAGTGGAACCTTGGTTATTTCTGCAGGAAATTATTCTGAAAAACAAGCACTAGGTGTACGCATCACACTGTTAAATTTGTATGTAATTTTGCTGTATTTTGCTTGTATTGGCCTGTATCAGTTAATCTGCTCCAACTTGACCACAAGTATGTTTTGAAGAATGCTTGTTTTTATATATAGCTTTTGATAACATATGCACCCATTTTATTGGTGGTGTAGGATGTTTAATTCAGCACTTGTTGCAAATTACAAGGTTTACTAAAATAGGATAACATGTGAAGGAAGTTCTGAATTATTCCTCTCCCCCTGAAATATCACTTCTATAAATTATAAAACTTAGAACTAGGAGGGAGTATTTGCCACAAGTGAAAAATTATCAAACCATAATAAATTGTATGTTTAATCTCTCCCATTCAACACCGTAATATTCAAATTTTGATAAATCTTTTAGTGTGGTGCAGAGTTATGTGATTATAGCCAAGGTAAAAATGTATGGAACATTTAGTGTGGCATTTTGCTTTTGTACAGTCCATGTGTGGCTCATGCATAATTTTCCTGGGGGTTCACCAAAATTATACAAGGAGGACTTATCTAAACCTTTTCAGATACTACACGCTTTGGTTTCTAGAGAGTAATGGAAAAATTATCACAAATTGGCTGGTGAATTACTGACAAAGTTAATTTGCTTTATGTTAAGATAACAGTGACAGCACCAAGGAGTGTGTGTATAGGAGAGGCGATCCTTTTTCATATGGTATTGTATTTAGGGGTATCTCAGAGTTCAGATAATATTCTCGCCTTAATTTGCTTCTTCCACTAATTTTTCCTGGATCCTGAACCTGCAGTTAAATATACAAATCTACCTGCTAAAATGAGTATGCATCGGCAATCAATCCCAAGACCCCTTGATTACAAGATAATTCTTACAGAATTATTCTAAAGTATATCATTATAAAAGTGATTCTATTCTATGCAATATGTTTCTTTCTTGTGTTTAACAGAATTAAACAAGAATCAAAGCACACAAAAAATATTAAAACGAAATAATTTTTTCACCTACTTGCATTACTGTCCATGTTTGTAGAGAAAGTTCATTCTCCTCTCCTTTCTTCTTGAAAATTTATCAATAACAGCCTCATTGAATGCTTCCAATGAACTCCTTTTCTATCGAAAGCCAGGTACGTCGCCTGATAACGTTCGCATGAGCACGTGAACACTCATGTATATGTTTTAAATTACATACACATTAAAAACACGCATACACACATATATATTTATTCGAAAAGATCCTTCTTTGATGCTCGAGTATATACACACAATTTACTCTTACGTCAGATAACTTTTTTAGATAGTTGGGAACACTGACTCCCATGGTGTTCCACGGATTGTGTTGAACACAATTGCAGTGCGTGTTGCATCAAACTAGCAGCTAAGGGGCTGTTGGCCACTATACCCTGAAAACGTTCACTGTGCTGTGCAAACATGAGCCCTGATGCAAGCGGCAATACTTCTTGCATCCGGCACCAGAGCGCAGCATATACAAGGCATGTGTATGGGGACTCGAGATGGTCTGTGCTTCATAATTGCATATGTAGAATTTAATTTAATTATTTCTCTTTATATCATTATTAAGTGCATTGCATGTTGGTGAGTAGTGTTCAATTACTTGTCACTCAGTGATAATTTTATTTTCTGTGTAATATCTAAAGCTCAATTATAGGCTTCATCCTGGTCATCCTTCAAAGCAAGTTTACAAGGAGATGATGGGTAAACATGTTAATGATGACGATGAACAGATGTTAGTTATTATAGGCTTTAAATCAGTGGTTCCCAAAGTGTGTGCTGTGCCACCCTGGGGCACCGCAATTGACTTCCACAGGCACTGGTTGACTTACAGGGGCGCTGCAAAATGTTCCAATATTTTCACTGAATTGTTTGTCAATGCTATGAATGTTTCAAATATGTGCTTATTTAGTACATTTTTTCAATATGAAATGTTTCTGAATTTGAAATACAGTACATGTTTAATTTTTAACTTAAGGCATGCAATCTTACAAGTAACTGAGCATTGCAAGTGTTAGAGAGGGCTATATTCTAGGTGCCACGAAAAAATCTTGAAACACTAAGGGCACCATGAAGCAAAGAAGTTTGGGAAACCTTGCTTTAAATGGTAGAAAATCAATCTCTCTGAACCATGGCAAAATGATGCTAGGAGGAAAAATACGAAACACGATGGAAGAAGGAATATGAGCAATGTCACATTGACTGACACTTCAATCATAAGCATCACAACCAAGTTATTGCGAGCGGTGGGGGGCATTCTGTATAATACCCAAATATCTTAATACACAAAATACATTTTATTCTGGACTGGATGCACCCTCCTCTCTGTCCCGCTAACGAAAGGGTCATGTGCCCATATTTCAGATACTTAATTTCAAATTAGATTTTCAGTACCTAAATGTAAACAAAATAAGCCATAAATGTGTTGATAAACATTGAACATATATTTATTAATGTTTCTGAAAGTTATATTAACATATATAAGAAATACTTGGTATATTTTATGAAACAAAGAATTGTATGCATATTTTTAGTCTGACAAAAAGGTTGCCTAATGTCGGATAGGTTATTTCCTAATTTCGGATAGGGTTACTAATGAGTATTTGGAAAGGATGCAGAATTTCGGATAGTCGAAATTAGGTACCCGTGTAGCATCCGAAATTAGGAAACCCAGTTGCATATTCAATATGGCGATTCTGTGCGTTCCCCCTCTGAAATAATGTGACTGAAATTACGTAATAATGATTGCTGAATCTCTCAAGATTATATAAAATTTAGACAGAATTGAATAAATACTAATCTTCTAGTTGTATGCCTTAAGTTTGGATGGTGAAATATTATATCAAAACTCCGGAAAAGTAAAAAATATCAGCCACACACTAAAGAAACATTGCTCAAGGTCACGCACAAGGGTGAAACTGGGGGATGAAGTAGTGTGTTAGTTGGCACTATCTGCACTTCAGCGCTGCTGTTCTAAGGTGGAAATTTCTTGGTATCCGAAATTAGGAACCTATCCGAAATATGGGCACTTGACCCTACATGTGCTTTCAATGCTGAATGAATGTCGTTGGTTAACATATGGTCGGTGTAATAGAAAGTAGATTGTGAAGTATGGTAGTCCTGCATTGTACATACTTGAGATTGCTTGTTATACTAATTAGTTTGCATTAGCCATTACTAATTGTAAGTTACATAATTAAAAGGGTGTTAATTGAATAAAAAAATCTAGTGTGATTTTTGGGGGAAATTGTTGAAAATAAGTTGAACTGGTTATTCTTATTTTTTCAATTGAAGATGAAGTTACAAGGGAGAGGAGTAAATCTCCATTGAGTATAAAAAAAAATATTGTGAACACCCATATGTAAACTGCATGCGACGCCACTGTCAAAAGCATAGCCAAAGCTGTTAACCTCTTTTCTGTAATTTAGATCTGGAGAAAAGTCTTCCTATGTTTAACAGTGTAGAAACAGCATTCAGCTTCTGCAGTTGTCATGGAATGATCACTAATATTCTTAATGACCTAATACACTCACTGAAAGTTGTATATAAATTGTTCCTCATCATGAACTGTAGTAGTGCTAAAGCTCCTGACACCTCCTGGAAGTCTTGACGCATGTAAAGGGTTTCCAGTTCTGTTCGAATTCGTAAGTGGCAAATTTATTTGAGACAACGAAAATTGCTGCAAGAAGATGGTTCCTTTTGTGGGGTCAAATATATTTGAATCCCCAGCCATGCACTTCAAAACAAACTAACAAGTTTGGAGACAATGGCATGTAACAAAGTCAATTGCATGCGTCCCCTCGAACACCCTCTCACACTAGAGTACAACTTTTGGGTCATCTTCTGATGTAAGTGCTTAAATGCCTTCATTGTTAGGTTATTATTGTTAGGTTTGTTATGTCTCTTTGCATAAATAGTAAATACTACATTTTTGGTCAAGCACAGTAATGCCCCGAAAATTGCATTGTATATATTCTAAGAGAACTAAACCTAAAAAGCCTAACATGACAATTGACAATGAAAGAATTTAGCCTGATGTCAGAAGACCAAAAGGTTGTTTAAATCTTGTCAGATAAGTGTGATCCCTCGCCCTCGCACTATTATTTTTGACTTTTCAGCTGCTTTCACCTGAAGTGTTTCCATCTTGAAGAAAAACTTTTTGAATGTGTAGGCAAGGTGTTTTCTATCATATTTATCATATTTATCCCATCATCTTTACTACTAGTTTTCATTCAGTGTCACCTCTACATTTATATTACCCCCTCTTCATTAATCTAATAAGTCTTGTAAAATATAAATAATACAAAGTGAATGCCAAATGAACATCTCAGTTATTCGTAGAATTTTAATTAAATTTTAATTAATGAATTAATTAAATTTAATTAAAATCCACGAGTACATCTCCTGTGTGTGCCTAATTTAAAGAAATCTCAAGTATTGATTATTCTGTATATTACTGAGGGTTCACTGCACATTTGCGCTATAGAGCAAACCACGCCTGGTATATTCAGAAAGATATTGCTGTTATGGAATCATTTAACACCCTGAATGCTAGCTAATAATTTATATACCTTTCTTGAAAGACAAGTGATGAAAACAAAGAAGAAATACCTGATGCAATGTTGTTATTCAGTAAGTCCTTAACACTGAAATTATGTCCTCACTACATTTGAACATTCAGTATGTTACCACCATTCCTGATTCTTCTTCTTCATGTGAAGTAAAGTAAAGTGCTCCCCTTCTGATGGAGGCCCACAACCTTCCTCATCTTTGAGACGCATATGGCCGGTATGGAATTTTTTGAACCACTTACACACTGAATGATAAAAAACGCTTCCCCCACCGCATGCTTTAGTGACATTTCGAGTTGCTTCCACACATCTGTGACCAAGTTTGAACTCGTGAAGCAAAATCATGCCCATTTCTTGCTTTGACAGTGTCATGGTAACTAGAATTGAGGTAAATCAAGCATTAGGAAAATTATTTTAAGGCAGATAGATTAAGCAATAAATAAGCTTTAAAATGATATATAACATGCATTATAATGAATGAGATGTATTAGGAAAAAATATTTGCAAAACACACAGCAAAACAATTTGGCCAATATTTTTGCATCAACCTGACACACACAACACAGAAATAGATAATGAAGATGGCGCCGGTAGTGCAGTGTAGCCAGAAAGAAGTAAGAAGTCTTGTCATTACTTTAGTAGGCTGGAAGAGCCATCAACATAAATCTGTGTCCTGCTCATAGATGAAGGTGCAAAGTCCATATGCATCTCGTCTCATTGCTGGTGTAATGGTGCAGAGACAGTGACTCCTTCACAGTTTGAAGGAATGGAGGTCACTGGTAGTAAGATTAGGACTGTAGAGAGTGGATAGTCTCAGAATTTCCAAATAACCTCTCCAGAAGAACTGCTGTTGTTGAACCCACTGCTTTGTGGGATCTTACAGAACACCAAATCTGATGTGTTTTTTAGCAATGGATTTCAATCTTGTCAGTAGTGGAAATTTGCTTGCTTCACCATGTCTGTAACATGCATCTGTTTGGTAACATTCTTGAACATTCCTCTCTTCCACCTTTCACCCTTCATGGACACTCTTGCCCTCCACCTACTCCACATGTACACCATATTGTCTGCAGACCACATGACACTCAATGAGACAGAACTGTAAATGCAATCAGTACAGTGTTCCCACAAGTTCAATATATCTGAAAAGATCATGACATGAAACTTATTTTCAGAATCTCCCTCAAACATTCATAATTCAATTTGTTAAAAATATAAATAACCTGTTGCACAACAGCCTGTGAGCGACATTGGCTACCAGTGAGGTATTCTGATAATTTGACCTGGTTTACCAAAAAAAAGTTGGTTTACTGCTGGTAACTTAAGGCAGCATGGGAGAATACACCCCTGTGGCCTACTGGCCAATGGCCAGCCAATCATCCAACTAGTTATAGGGTAGCATGTGGTCAGCATGATGAACCCATAGTCATTGTTGTAGCTCTCCAAATTCATCACAATGGTGTGTGACCATCGGTCCCACACACAGGCTGAAATCTTAGGATAAGAGTTGTTATGCTTTGCCCAGGAGACTCAAACCTGTGCATGTCCTGTAGCCAGATCACAGAGTAGAGATGCAAAAGAGCTGCCTTTTTTTGAATGGATAGTATTTTTCTGATAAAAAGCTAGTTTTTGTTTCTCTGCAACTTTATCTCATAGCTCTTCAGCCTTTTTCAAATTCAATTACTGGGCTCAAGGTTTTACTAACACAGATTATATATAAGTCATTTGACAAATACACTTTACAGGTTAAACAGTATTTAATGCATGGATACGCAGCCCCTTACATGTGCATATTTAAAACAATATTGGCCACTGTGGGCAAATCTTCTGCTCTACGGCAGGAATTATGCATGCATCATAGGCACATTCTTTATGCTATTTACAGCAGAGGCCTCCTTGGGCAAATCAAAAATAAGTTTCTCTAACTAATGAACAACCTTCTTACAACAATAAAAATCCTTGTTACGTGTTGTTGGCAAGTGTATGTGGTAGATGTATTTATTCTGTGTCCTATACCTTATATAGTAAAAATATGCAACTTGAGCCACTTAAGATGCAAAAATTTAAATATTCTCATTATCAACATAAAAAAAAACGTGAATAATTATTGTGGAGACCTAATCTTGATTTTCTCCTTATCAAAGCTAAATGGTGCATGAAAACTAGTTTATTATCAAAAACATAATTATTCTTTTTACTATACAGACCCAACTTATTTTCTTCATCATCCATCACTGGCCATATCTCACAATCAATCTGTTCAACATTATCTAATTTGTTTACATTTTGCCCTTCATCTTGACAGTCAGGGAGTGCATCTAATTTAGAACTATTTTCAACCCTACACCCATCTATAGTTCGACATAGTTTCTCAAAACTTGAATTTATCGTTTCCTTCAAGTTGTCTATCTTTTCATTAGTAACTTTCAATACTTCTCTTAAGGTAGCCCTAATTGCTTCTATTGTCACTGCCATGATTGCAGTTACAATTTCACTTTATTTAGTTATGTAACAAATCTATATGTGCCCCCAGGCATTATACAAAAATACAAAAGATATAATTAATGCATGTTTGACCTCTTTTACTTTACTTCTTGCACTTCATTTTCATAGTAGTAACTAGGTTATCTCGCCCTCAAAATTGGCTTTTAGCTCCATAGTTCCCCCTATGGTACGTACTTTCACTTTTTAGCATATGTGCATTTCAAAATTAAAAAAAAAAAAATTGTCACTTCGTTTGTTTTCACTTTATTAAATTATGCTACTCGGGGTTAATTCACTTGCGAGGCATGCAACTACTTTAGTGTTCTGGTTTCTTTATGAAATTTATAACATTAGGGCAAATTTAGAATATTTTAGAATTTTAGAAACTGTACATTAAATTACAATTTGGCTTGTAGATAAGTCCCTGATCGGGAAAAGCCATTTATAATAGAAATAGATCAAACAATAATCAATTGATATTAATATTTTCCTGTAAATATTGACAAACAGATTCGAACCAGTACACCCTTATTTCTATTATAAAGTCACATGGCTGAGACTTTGAATGTGCATATCATTTGTACAAAAGTGATAGAGACATAAATCTTCCATTGGGTATTAAGTTTGTGCATGTGGATATTTCTAACACATAAAAAAAAGGTAAAGTGCTCCCCTGTGCATAGCACCACGCCATGAAGGCGTATAGGGGGTGTGGGGGTAACACACCACACTTTCTTGATCCGGTCGTAGTTGGGGGTGATGTGATCAGCATCATGCCCCTGACTGCCTTTACCCCTCAGGATTTCTCCCAGGTACCCATGTTATTCGACGCTGCGTGGGCGCCGGGGCCGCTTTCAACGTTAGAAAAGTTCCCGGATTTGAACCGACCGGGGATCGAACCTGGGGCCTTGAGCATGGTAGTCAGATGCGTTACCGACTGAGCCACCGCTCAGTATGGAGAAAAAGTTACTAAGGCGTAAAGAAGTCTTTGTACAAAGTGAAGAAAAACATGGATAAAAGTCAAATATGAGTCACAAAAATTTTTGATGTGTGTCGCTGGTCTCTGTGGGTAAAAAAAAGATAAAGTGCTCCCCTGTACATAGCACCACGCCATGAAGGCGTATAGGGGGTGTGGGGGTAACGCCCCACACTTTCTTGATCCGGTCGTGAGTGGGGTGATGTGATCAGCATCAAGCCCCTGACTGCCTTTACCCCCCAGGGTTTCCCCCAGGTACCCATGTTATTCGACGCTGGGTGAGCGCCGGGGCCGCTTCCATCGTTAGAAAAGTTCCCAGATTTGAACCAGCTGGGGATCGAACCCGGGATCTTTAGCATGGTAGTCAGATGCGTTACCGACTGAGCCACCGCGGCCACTCTGTGGGTATCTATGGAATTGCATAAAAAATTATCATACTTTTGACATGATTTATGATGTTATTTATGGGGTTATTTATTGCATATTCATAATAAAGCATGTTCCTTCAAAATTACAAAGAGTACTGGCAGCATTGGTCAGAGGACAGTGCTAGGTATACCCAACATCTGTCTATTGTCTATGTTATGCCATCAATTTTCAGATGAAAGAAAATATTTGAAATTTATCGTACAAAAAAACTAACCTACCTATTGTAAAAAATTAGCAAAAAATTATCATTCCTTTGCCAACATGAGAAATACCCTCAGAGACCATCAACACACACAGAAAATTTTGCAAGCAACTCCATGTCTTTCTTTTATCCACGTTGTTCTTTACTTCATGCAAAAACTTTGTACACCTTAGTAACTTTCCTGTACACTGAACACTCTTGCAGAAAATCATTTTCTTCTTTAATGTTTTAATGATATGCACATAGTCAAACTCAATATCCTATGCATGGTTCATGTCTATCACTTTTTGCATGAAACTTATGTACATTCAAAGTCTTGGTTCATCGACTTTTTTGAACACCCTGTAGTTATTAATTTGTTTTTGTTGTTCATGAGTTTGTGTATGCATAATGGTAAGACTGCTTTCTTGCAATCAAGGGGTACCAGGAGACATATGGCATAATGATGTGGATTCCATTTTAAAAATGTAGGACCTTCTGATTAGCCTGTCAGAGTATAACATGAACTGAAAGAGGCATAAAAAATTGAATAAATGTTAATATTAGAAGTTTCAGGACAATTGAAATAATTACTATTCATAATTTGTATGCAGAACTACATGTGCATATACTTCATTAAATAATTAAGATCAGTATGCTACTACAAGGAATATTTAGAGCCCAATGTAACTATTATTACAAATACTGTTGCTGGAAAATGGCCAGAGTTTTGGTTGAATGTTGTACATATATAAGTATCAGCTTCTCTGATGGCATAAAGTAATGTTGCCACCTTGTAATCAAGGGGATCTAAGGGCAATCACCAATGTGGGCAAAGTGGTTCAGGTCCCATTTTAGCTTGTAGATCCAATCACAATGAGCATATTTGAGCATAAAGTGGACTTAAGCAAACAAAATTTTACTGACATAAAGCCAGATCATTTAAAAATAAAAATACAATAATTTTTGTGTCATTTTTGGCCAAAGTATTTGAGTTTCTGCCTCAATTGTAGGGCCACGGTGTACTAAGGCAATGTTTCTGCGACCTGGCACCAGGCTATGAGAATTCATTAGATCTAGTACTTGCCAACTATTTGGAACCCAATTTTATATTTGTCAACAAGTCTAGACATGTTCAACATGGCATAATTTACTTATTAATATTTAATTTGAAGGCTTCATATTAATGTATAAAGTTTAAAAAATTGAGAGGGGTAACATTTTTGTGCAGGGCATCAACTTTATAAAATGATTTACCAACTCTGGCCTTAAAATGGTTCTGGCCTCACCACTAGGCTTGCTCCATGACCGGACTAGGGAGGCCTCTCCCATGGCGCAATGGTAGCATCGTTGCCTTGTAATCAAGGGGTCCCGGGTTCGATACCCGGTGGAGGCACAAGTGGTTCGGATCCCACTTTAAAAACTGTAGGTCCAGTCCCGATTAGCCTTACTGTGCATAAAGTGGACTTAAAACACCATATCAAATCAAATCAAATGACCGGACTAGAAGCTATTACATGATATTATACATTATACACTTGAAAGCCAGGATACACATATTTTATGATAAATAAAATTATGAAGGTGTTTGATACTAAATTTTTGATTTTAGACATAGTTCAAGAAAAAATGGTATCTCTGAGGGTACATTTGATAAGTGTGTTAAAAGATGTAGCAATATTTTCTTTCTCTCCTCTTTTCCTTTTGATTTATGTGCATGTTCGTATGACAAATTCAAACATTAAAAATTGCATTAGTGTACTATTAGATTCTATTTACAAAATATGTACAAAACTACTCTAAATTATGTGGGTGTGAACATACAGTACTATGAAGCCTACTGACATATTAAGATAACACTTGGATAAAATCATCCATTCAAAAAAGGCTGCATTTTTGCAAGTACTGATTATGTCTAGCTATGAATTCCATGTTGAATGTTGTACTTTAAATTTAGATTTGAGGTCTCTTGATAGTAGAATGATAAATGCATGCTGTGGAACAAGAAAAGTGCAATCAGGTAATGTATTTTCATCAAATTGAAACACTTTGAGAGGGAAAAAGCTGAAAAAAGCACAACCAAAAGAGCCATGGGAAAAAACTGTTTTTTTTTACCAGTTCATCCCTACCCCAATGCTTTTATATATCTTTTTATTAATCATTGTATTTGCAGAAAAAGTACTATTAGAATGGATTTGTGTGTGTGCGTGTGCGTTTGTAATATGCAAGTGAAGCTTTCAAATCAAATTTGATTTTAGAGCCTCCCTGATGCTGATGTCATTCCCTTGTAATAAAAGTTTCCTGGGTTTGATCCCTGTTGAAGCACATCATGATTTGTATCGCATTTTAAACTGTAGATTGAGTCCCGATTAGCCTTGTTGTGCATAAAGTTGACTTAAATGCACACTCAAATCTAATTTGACATTCTATTCAACATTATAACACAAAAATGTAACTTTATATACCACTTTTGAATTCAAAATGTGTTCAGTGTTTGTACCAAAATTTCGATTTCTGTAGTTTGTATAGTCTTGTGTATGTCAAGATATGTGCTGCAAGTTGGACATTTATCAAAGAACTCAGTTTTCAGTTTTCCTTGACTTGACACTAGTGATGTGTTAAGGGGAGAAAATTTACAGATTTCGATAGCTATTTTGCAGCTATTCAGATACGCCCTTGGAAAGATACATCACTGCCGTCATTTCCACCACCTCTGACAGCTCATTCTTAAATAACTTTCACAACCAACCTAACCTCAACCCCCCCCCCCAACAGAAAGCTCTCAGAGACCTCCGCAACAACCACAACATCAAAATCCTCCCAGCTGACAAAGGGTCCACCACGGTGGCCTTGAACTCTCAAGACTACCTGGCGGAAGCCAACCGCCAGCTGGCTGACCCCTCCACCTACAAACCCACCACAGTTGACCTATCCGCCGAACACCTCAACAAAATCCAGGACTTCATCCACACCCGCGGCCCCCCTGAAGGCCTAACAGCTCGTACCACCGCCATGTTAATACCCGACAATCCCCGCACCCCCACCTTCTATCTTTTGCCCAAAATCCACAAACCTGGCAACCCCGGTAGACCCATTGTGTCCAGCTATAACTCACCCACTGAAAGAATCTCAGCCTTTGTTGACTCCCTTCTCCAGCCTCTTATGAAAGCTCTTCCCTCCTACCTCCGTGACACCAACCACTTCCTCCAGAAAATCAGCACCCTTCCACCATTGCCCCCAAATACCATCCTTGCCACCATCGATGTTACTTCCCTCTACACCAATATACCTCACTCCCATGGCCTCCACTCCATAGAATTCTATCTCAATAGCAGACCCAAACCTCACAACCCCAGCACCAACTTCCTGACCCACCTAGCCCACCTTGTCCTCACTTGTAACAACTTCACCTTTGAAAACCAAAATTTCCTACAGATCCGAGGTACAGCCATGGGTACCAGAATGGACCCATCCTATGCAAACCTACTCATGGGCAAACTTGAGCAAGAGTTTTTGGCTACCCAACCCCTCCAACCAGAGGCCTGCACAAGACCTGGAGCAGACCCGTTCGCGAGACATCGCTCCTGAAATGCCATGCAACCTGCGCAACATCCTCGCTTGAGCAGCTTGAATGCCCACCTGCCCAGATTGTTCCTGGCAGGCATTGTAGACCCGCCGGGTACCCACAGTCTTACGATACCTAGTAGGTCTCAGTTCGTTCTTTCCATCAACTGCAGACCCCTCCCTCTGCATGACGTAGTTGCTTCGAGTAGAAACTGCACCTGGCCCAACACGTTCTGCAGTGTTATCAACTGCAATAGATTTTCACTACTTAAAAAAAGGGAACTCAAAGCTTCATAAGCCACATCACCAATGAAATGAGATTTACGAATGTTGCTACCCCCCCCCCCCCCCACACACACACACATTGAAATAGGTTTTCCGTGGCACAGGATCCATAAGTATATGTCGTAAATAACCAATATACGTATATATAGTGATATAGGGCAGGACTGAAACATGTCACGTTCGACGCTGAGGTCGCGAGTCAAACAACACACTGTTCTACTGCGAACACCAGGGCCGTAGCCAGCCAGGGGCATTGCCGTTACCCTCGTTTGGGGGGGGGGGGCAAGTACTTGGATAAACGTAACAACAACAACAATCACAATAATAGTAATAAAGTAGCATGAAAAGCATTATTATCCTCATAAATCACACAAAAAGGGGGTAGAAGTCGGTTCTCACGCATTTGTGTTGAAACAGAGGATTAGAAATATTTTTTTTCAACACGTCAATTTCACATTAGCTAATAATGGAAAACAAGCACACAAACTATTTTTGAAAGAAAGAAAGTGCATGATAAATGCATTCCGAATGTACATACATATGGCATGTAAAATTTCCATCTACAATATTTTATTTTCACATGGAGCGACGTATTACATAATTAATTCATCCAACTCGTAACAAACCAACATTAATAGCAAATAATATTACGGGCTGCCATAGCATTCTCTGTTTTAAAACTTTTCTCACTTAGATCGTTCGGCACTCAGGGCCGACTCCCGCTACCCCTTTGCTATGGCATTGAACTTGATGAGACTTGTACTTTAATGTTTGACCCCCACCCTGACCCCTCCGCTAGACAATTTCCGTCCAAGGTTGTGAGCAATGCACCCTGCCCCTCTGGTTGCGCCACTGCGTGCCTGGTTAAGGCACCATGCAATGAAAAACAATTAGTTTTCAGTGAGGAGATTTTTGTTTGCTCGATCATTCATTTAGATAAATGAAACTGTAATATTGCGTGCATTTCCTGGCAATAAGATAAAAACTGCTTACGCTGAACTGAAATCGCTAAGTATATAAATTCTCCTTTGAGAAGAAGCTCCTCCTAGGACTTCGTAGGATTTAGTAGCTACGTAAGTAGGCAACACTGGCTGCAGCCGTCCACGTGGTGATGAGACACCTGGAGCGACACGCTGCCGGAGGGCTGTTTCCTTCCAGCAGGTTTTGCAGACGCCCGGGTCTTGTTGAATGCCCAGGTACCTTGTATGCGCAGAGCGCCTTGAAGACCAAGAACCCGGGTAGAGACGCAAGTCGACTCGTTGCCGTGGGCAGGCGAGCAGGTAAACCTGTTATCGCGTGCAAGCGGGCAGTGTGTAGGTAAAAGGCATACTATGCTGGCCTCTACCACCAACTCCTCCTCTGGCTCCGCTTCATCGACGACATCTTCATGCTCTGGACACATGGAGAACCATCCTTATCAGCTTTCCTGGATGAACTTAACCACTTCCGTTCCCTAAAATTCACCTGGACGCACTCCCTCAACCAGATCACCTTCCTGGATGTGGACGTGCACATCGAGGGAGGACACCTGACTACCTCCATTCACATAAAACCCACCAACCACATGCAGTACCTACACTTCTCCAGCTCCCACCCGTTCCACACCATAAAAGCCATTCCATTCTCTCTGGCCCTCAGGGGACAGCACCTGAACACTTCACCCACCTCCCGCCAGAATTATAAACTCCGCCTACACCATGCCCTGGTTAACCGTGGATATCCCTCCATCCAGGTCACCAAGCAAATATCGCGAGCTGCCTCACACACCACTACCACCAAGAAACCTGCTGCCACAAACCCACCTGCACTCATCACCCAATATCATCCCCACCTCAACAAAATCAGGCACACACTGCACTCTCTTCTCCCAATTCTCCACAGTGATCCTGAAACCAAAAGCATATTTCCCGACAAACCCAGGGTGGTTTTCAAACGCCCCCCCAACCTCCAAAACATCCTGGTCCACAACACTCCTTCACCACACATCCAACACCCTCCTGCCCATAAATGCAACCGCCCCAGGTGCAAGACCTGCCCCATCCTCATCACTTCTCACACCCTCCAGGTGCACACGGCCACTGGCAAATTTACCCTTCATCCCAAAGGGACCTGCCATGCCTCAAACCTTATCTATATCCTCACCTGCAACATCTGTGGTGATTTTTACCTGGGGGAAACATCAACAGCCCTCAACCTCCACATCAATAACCACCGCTCCTCCACCCACAACCTGGACTTCACTGTCGCCGTCCACACCAACCACCACAACATCAGTTTCAACGACTGCTTCCGGGTAGCGATCATCCATCTCCTACCCAAACCAGCCAACACCTCTGTTCGCAAAAGATGGGAAAGGACCTATATATCGGCCATGAGTGCAACCACTCCACCTGGCCTGAACAAGGCCACCCAGTAATGCCCATCCCTCACCCACCTCCCCCCCCCAAACCATCCCGTCCCTCCCGCCCTCCCAACTCTTCCCACACACTCACAGTTTACGATGAGCCTGGTGACGAAACAGTGTTTTTTCGTTCTACGCACCGCTTCTTCTTCGATGGGGACCTGGCAACTCTGCAGTGCCCCAACTTCCGGTTCCGTCTATTTCTTCTCACACCGATGATGCTATGAAATTAGCGAAAATTTTGATTTTTCTACTGTCCGGTGAGTGTTTCCTTTTACCTTCTTTGATTTATATATATATATATATATATATATATATATATATATATCTGAATATATATTATTATTTAACAGGAAAACTATGTGTATTATAAATATCCTTAGATCTTTACTTTGTTGCAGAAACAGCTGTTACACATGTAGGAGAAGGGGAAAAGTTAAGAAATGTGAACACATTACAAGAACACAGTTTAAAAACCACATTATCAACATTTTTGCAAATCCGAATTTACTATTTTTGTCAAATATCCATAAAGTAGAATTCAGGTATGTTGCATAACTGATCCACATGGTGCAGCATCTAACTACAACTTGAGAGACCCGGGCTGGCCCCCGTGGCAGAGTGGTTAGCACATCACGCTATGACACCAGGGGTCCCAGCCTGGGGATGGATATTTGTGAGCATCCATTCATCAATTTCATCATATCATCGCACATTCCCATCTTCGCAATTAGCCTAAAGTGGCCCAAAAGCAAAGTAAAATAAAGCAAATCAATCAAATGAATGTGAGAGACCTGGGTTTGATTTCTGGTGTGGATAATCTCTGGCATGAATTTTTCCAACAATGTAGCTCCATAAGTAACTTCTGGGACTCTCATCAAGCCTACAATCAATGATAACTTGGGGAAGAGGGGTGGGAGGGTAAAGGTAGTTAAAGCATGCCAATGATGACATCACCACAAATGTGACCAAGATTATGAATGTGTGGAGGAGCCTTACCTCCACAGGTACTCGTGCATTTCTTTGCCTATCATCTTTCACCCTGAAGAGGAATATGTCAAAGAGGCAGAAAAGGAAAAATAAATTATTTCCTAGCTGTTAGTATTTACTTGGATTGATTTGATTCTTTTGTTCATTTCAGGCAGTGTGATGAACATGATTATCATTCGACAGTCCTGGAAATCAATGGCACAGAAAGAAGTCGGGCAAAGCAATGTTCCAGAATTGTGGACTTGCTACAAAAACGTGCACAGTATCAAGGTGGAGAGTAAGTGAGCAGATTTTTGTAATTTTATCATAGTTTTCTTCTTTACCTATAGTAAAAAGTAAAAGAACACTTACATTTTTGGTTAGTAGTTGTAGATCCACAGCATACATTCAAAGAATTTTAAAAAATAAACCAAATTGCTTACATGTATAAGATACATCTACATGTACCCACAATTGGCTCTATAATTAATATAAGTATTGTACCTGTGCTGTGTCTAAATTATTTCTTTATCTTATGTTGTAACATCCCTATACCAAGGGCTGTAAATGTCCATTGCAGATAGGTTTTATTAAAAAAAATGTTGTACCATTACTAACTAATTGAGTGACAATCATTCTTTTTAGTTAATAAAAATTAATCTTGGTGCTAATTTTAATACCTGAATAAAGTAAATATTCATACAATAGATATCGAAGATTAGTATTTTACTGTGTATATTCTTTTTTGAGAATGGTTGTATTAAATGTTTATTATATTATTTTTTGCATTTTCAGGGCTCTGGGTTTAGAGGTTATCATTGCTGAAGATCAAGTTGGGCCTCTAATAGGAGCAGGATCCAAAAATTTGGACCTCATGATGAGAATGACGGAAACAGAAATTCAAGTATCAGAGTAAGTACTGTATTTGTTTGAAAATCTTTCTTTTTTTTAACTGTGCATAGGCAAGAGTATATTTGAAGACAGTGGTGGCTAAATTTACTTGTTGCATGCAATAAGGTTGAGAGCTGTTAGAAGTGAACTAACTTTACACAGTATTGTGCATTGGTGAGTAGCGAGTCTAGCATTGATAGAACAATCCATCTCATCTCTTAGAGCAGTGGCGTCTCATCCCTTGGGGCTTCCGGAGCTTAGCCCCTAAAGAAAAATGGACGTATTGACGTAATTTTCAATCACCATAATACATAACTATCACACAATCTTTTAAAAGGCTATTTTTACCCACGTAAGTTCATCGTCTGCTGCAATGGATACGACAGCCCTCCTAGTGGCATTGATGTTGGTTATCGGTCTCGGGTCTCGTCGCATAGGAAGGCGTGGTCTATGCTACATGCTACAGTGAAGGTCATGTGCTAGCAGAGAGAGCGAGGGGGAGTGCAATGGGTTTGGGTGTTGATTCGGGGCTAGTTCCGTCGCATCGCATTCGTTCGATCCCGCATGTTGTACTGTAGCGTTGTGGTGGCTTTTATTTGCTATGAACAACAGCTGAATCTGAACGATGTTTCAGCACATTGAAGCGTATTAAAACCTGCTTAAGAAATGCAATGGGACAAGACAGACTCAATGCCTTGGCAGAGCTTACAATAGAGAAAGAATACTTTGCAAACATAGAGGGCTTCAATGAAAAAAATAATTACAAAATTTGCTGAGCAGAAGAACAGGAGAGCACAGTTCTTGTTTAAATGAGAACCAACGTTCGTAGAAAGGTACATTTCACAGCAATACCTGTTTCTTTTGTAATTCATGTGAATGGTCATTATATTTTAAATTCTTTAAAAAAATAAGTCAAATTTTGTAGTTTAGAGGAAGATAAATGCCTGTTTTCTTGTAATTCATATGAATTGTTATTACCTTTTAAATACTTTTTTTAAAAAAATAAGTCCAGTTTTGTAGCCTAGAAGAATAAAAATACCTATTTTTGTAATTCATGTGAATTGTCATTATATTTTAAATTCTTTAAAAAATAAGCCCCGGCCAAATTTGAGGCCATGAGACGCCACTGTCTTAGAGTATTTTCAAATCAATACATTTGTTGTCTTGTTGAAACCACAGTTTATATGTAACATGTCCTTCTCACACATTGGTGCCATCGACAGACTGACTGGCAGGAACTACTCTAGGAGCTTTTTTTACCACCTGACCAGTTTCAGTTAGAGACTGCCACCAAAGGAAAACGGAAGATTTCCATTTTCTCACCAACCCAGCAGCTAGTTGTAAGGTTAAAAGACTGAAATTTCAGGTACTCCAGTCTATCACCTGTAGGAACCAATAGAAGATTTATTTCCCTCGATCCCCTTTCATTTTGGTGGATTGAGGCAGTAGCAGCTGGTGCTCTGGCTCTATGGGTGCACTTCAGTCTCGCATCCAGAAGTGTTATACCACCCTTGTCGAATACTCGCTCCTGTTTTTGCATACGTAATGCTGCTTAATATATTGGCAACCGAAGTTTTGATCACCTTTCACTGAAAATGAGGCTATGACAGAGTTGTATTCCATGATTTTTTAACACGGATTTTTTTACAAATTAAACATATTTCAGAAGTTATCCAGCCAATCACGAGAAAAGTGATGTTATTGTGCAATATGTAATTCACAATTCGATAACCTGACAAATCACTCAAAAACATAGAAATACAGATCTACAATATCAATAATATTGCCGATTTGCAAAATATTTGTAAAAACTTCCTTTCCTGCTCCACTGCTATTATCATACACCAAAGAAGCCAATCCAACTACCACATGGAGGAATCTATCTAGCTGTTGTTTATTTCTAATGACAGACTGATCAAACCAAGCAAATCAAGCAAAATCAAGAGAATAATAAATCTTAAAGAAAATTACAGTACTCATTCAGTCCACAATGCCCTGCTTCATACTTCAGAATTTTTCCTTCCCTTCTGCCATGTCCATATATTGCTGCAGTTGCTACAGACTTTGTAGCTAACTTCCCTCCAAAAATTCAACAACGTTAAATATTAAGTTTCTTCTTTCGCTATGTACATTTTCCTATTCATCATGAAATCAAACACTTTGCATCGAAACAGGTAGGACCTTTTGACAATGCTACACAATTTGGCAAAGCAGTAACAGACACACAATGCAAAACAGCTGACTGATTGATGCAGTCTCCCTCCACGCAGGTTGATAATTTGCCTACTGTGCCAAAGAGACTGTTTATTTTGTCCAAGATGCACTAAGCAAGGGCAATATCAGGCATCTGTTTCACTTTCCGATGCCCTTCTCCCCTTCCCCCTTTTCTTCCCCTGTCATGCTTGGGACAGAGTGGGAGGGACAATATGCCATTGAAATTTCCCTTTTCTAAAAGAAATCCCTCAATTTGCAATGATGTATGGGTTGCCTCGACTCCGTCACATGATCTCCAATGGAATAGGTTTACAACACTACATTCGCTAACACACCGATCGCTGCATTCATGGCTTTCCTAAATGATGCAACCTCCCCAGGCATGGCGCCCAAGCCAAAGGACCCAATCAGCGTCCTCTGTGCAACTGCTGCAACAGCATCATAGGAAACTATACTGATATTGTGCAAGCCCCTACTGTGCCTCGGTCTATATGGGTTGATATCACTCATCCCATGCTCCACCACCTCTCTTGGGGAAGCGATGTGGGAACACTTGATGTTTCGAAGGAGATAGAGTTCAATAAATAAGTATAATAATAATGATTTGCATTACAGATTTATTTGGGTGTGCACATGCGAATGTGCGAATTGGCAGAAGCTGTTACTGGATTGAGGTACGGGGGAAGAAAATATTCATCGTTTTTGAATGTGTTGAATTCATGGTTGTGGGTGTCTATAATGTTGCATTGTACAAAATGTAAAACTTGAGTTAATGGGAGTGTTGTGAGCACTTGTCTGGATATGTATCCTATGTGTCCTGAGTTTGAATCCTTTGAGGATAAAGTGAGGTAAAATAAACCAAATAAATCCTATGAGGATAGCCTTTATGGGTTTCCTCCTGGAGTCTTGGAGGTCTGGCATATCTTCTCTCCTCTGCCTTCTGCCTCCTGTTCGAAATGATAAAGTATCTCCTTCTTGGTGTTCAACTGCTTCCTCTTGACCTTGTTCCTGGGGGCCGAGGATAAGGTTATGGAATTGTTGTATCCCCTCTGATCAATGTATTTGTGGTTGTTGCTGCAGGATTGGCCTATTTTGAATTGGAACCAGAGTGAACTCATGATATTGAATTTTAATAATTCTTCCTTGGAAATGGTATCTGCAAGTGTGTTGAGGGTAAAAAAATTATCTCATGTAAGAATATTGTAGACTTCAAAATTACGTGATTTATTGAGGGGTTTGTTGTTGTCTGGAAAATGTTGTGTTCTGGGGTATCTAGGATGTGGGGCAAGCATTGCAATGTTGGTTTGGTCTATCTTCTATTCTCTCCAGTTGAAGGCCATGCTGTCTGTGTCCCTTGAGATAATGCATTAGCCCTCTTGTAGGCTGTATGTCGGACATTCTCAATCTTTCTTGGGTGTTTAGGAAAAGTCATGAAGTCTTCTGCCTACTGTTGAATTGTCCCATTCTACTTGCCATTGTTCAATGAGAGTGTTTTTCATGTTTTTGATTGTTGGGGCAAAAATTTCCAGAGATTCTATTAATTTTTCTTCTTGTCCATGTTTAAACCAATATTTCACCGCCAACAGTTTTATCAGTGTGTTGATGGGCCAGAGACCAGTGACTATGAGAAGAGCAAGAGCAGAGGTTGTTTTAACACATTCGGGTCTGGCCTCATAATACAGCATTGTTACCTCTGGTCTGCGGTTTTTGGTTGTTTTTCAAAAAATCATAGAAATAATATTTTTAATTTGTTTTTATTTACCACGTATATCTTAAATCTACAAAACTTTCTCTTTTCAATGAACAAAAATTTGTTAAATTTTATTTTCATTTTCAGTCGTTTTTTAATATTTTTTTCAGCAATGTTTTGTGAAGGAGGAAAAAGTACAACATTGTAACAAATGTTAATATAGAGATATTTTAAGTTCGTAATCTGGAAATTTCAATAATTAACTACATAAACTATCAATACATCTTTTGAATCTTGCATTAGAATACTTCTTATGTGCACATAACAAAAAATAATTACAAATTACAAGTAATTATCTTTTGTATGAAAAAGTGGCTGCAGGACAGGACCAGACGATGTATCAGTTGGTTCTGCGTCATCTGTAAAAATTAAACAAATAAATAAATAAACTAAATAAATTAAATAAATTTTCATTTCACATACGCTATACAAAATAATAAATGGAAAAACTAAAAATACATCAGTGCATGTAGGAGAATCAAGCAAGAGGCAAGATGAATAGACCCAAAAAAATTAACTCTTCTCAATTCATTCATAAAATACTAGAGTTTGCAACACTGTTTATATTGTCGACAATAATTATTACGAATCTAACCTACCTTCCAAATCTTCAAATTCATCTGCATCATCAAAATCGTCGCTAACTTCAAACTCTGAGTCGGAATCCTCTACGCAGTCTGGATCTAACGACGCCATTCTAAACAATGCACAGTACATCAACCCGACAACAAACAGTCACAGGTGCGAGATAAAAATAGGACATGAGTCACCTAGCGGTCGGAATTTCAACAGAGGGGCTTGAATGAATACGTGCATGAGACGAAGTACGTGCATAGCCCGTCATTCAATCGGCAAAGCGAATTCATACCGCAGGACGGGCTATGCCCGTCGTTCGTCCACATTGACTTTAAGTGCACTGCGGGCTATGCCCGTCGTGAGACCCCAATGTGTTAAAAGCTCCTGTCATTCACAGGAAGATTTTCTTCTGAGATGATCCTAACTTTCTTATCATTGTTGTAGTGAGATTGTTGGTGCAGACGGGAGATCCACATGTGATTATGGCTTTGTGTATTACCATGATATACAAAGTCTGACAATAAAGTAATGAGATTTTTTTCAACATACCTTTGTATGTATGTTCAAACTACAAATCAACTTTATCTCCTTCAAAATAGTTCCCTACACACCGCTGAATACATTACTCCCACTCTTCATAGCAGTGATGGAAGTCAATAACTCGAATCACCGTTAGTTGATTGGTTACAGCTTTGTCCACTGTAGCACATACAGCCTATATTGGGACTGGCTCTAGAGTTTAAAGTGAAATCTGAACAACTGTCAAATGTGCATCCTTAGAATTTCTGAGAGTCATGCACTACGTGACCTATGTTAAAGCCATGGTCTGGTCAGTGCTGGCAAATATCCTCAGAAGCTAAAATCATTTGAAGTAAATTTCCTTTAATGTATGAATTTATTTTATTCCTTTACTTGAACTGTGAATTTCTAGATACTATACTGCACTGTATAACAGGAATGGTTATTGATATTTTTGCTGTATTGTACAACAATCGGATATTTTAACATGAAATTTCATAGTTTTTGTTAGTATTTTATAATTTTTTTCCTATTAAATATTTGAACATATACAAATAATGTTACCCTTAATTGCTTCAAAAATGTAAATTTCATTATGATCTTTAAAAAAAAGGGGCAACCTCTGAGATTTCAAAGTATAAGTGTAGACGTGCAAGTTGACGTTGCAGCACCAAGCAATGGCTTGATTTCCACAGCGAGGTGTATTGGTTCAATGCCGTTGTTCCTATCCTCGTGCACAAGCAGGCTCAGCTTTGCAGACATTGTGCAACAAACCAGGGTCACCAGGCAGGGAAGAAGACTTCACTGCGATTCAACGGACCAGCAGCAAATGCTGGGATGCTAATTCTTTTTTATGCTATTAGAGAGCAGCAGCATGTGAACAGCAGTCAAGGTTTTACTGTCCTGTGTCATAGAGTAATATGAAAAGATAAATATTTCCTTTTTGGGACAATCGAAACCTAATTTAGTAATGATACCACCAATATACAAGGCTCATTCAATATATAACTGGAAATATGTTTTAGCAAATATTTATTACAAACACCAAAAGAACTAAAGTACAATGTTTCAACATAGTCCCCCCCCTAGTTCAATATACCTATGCCAACGATTGATAAGGGCACTGATTCCACAAGAAAAAAAATGGATTCATGCATAACCACTCATGCACCTCGGACTGGACTTAGTTGTCATCCTGGAACCTTGATCCACTTAGTGCATCTTTCAATGGGCCATAGGTGTGGAAATCAGAAGATGTGAGATCGGGTGGACCTTAGGTCCTCAATGGTAGATAATATGACATGGAGCACTGGCACACCAGTGGACACCAGACTACGTCGTCTCTGCAGAATGGCTGGTTTCAGTTTTTCATGTCATGTTGAAGTATGTGCTGTTTACATCATGATCTCTGGGCATGTAACATTCAGAAATTGGCCCCTTGTGGTCCCAAAACAAAGTTAACATGACCTTTCCAGCACTCCATTGAGCACGCACCTTCTTCAGTCTGGGAGATGAAGAATGTCACCATTCCAATATCATACGTTCTGGTTCATAGAAATGAACCCAACTTTCATCTCCAGTGACAATATGGTGAAGATATGCTTCAACATCAGCTTAATAATGGCACAAAAGCTCCCTGCACACATCAACACATCTCTCCATCATTTCTGGTGTCAAACATTTCGGAACCCACCTCACACAGACTTTCCTGAACCTCAGTATGTTGAGCTGATCCTACACTTGTTTCCATCTGGGAAGCAATTTCACTGACAGTAATATGCCGGTTCATCCATATCAAGTACTCCACTTGAGAAAAGTTGCTTTCCGTGACTGCAGTGACAGAGCGACCTGGACACGGAGAATCTTCAACACTGGTTATGCCCTATTTGAACTCCTCAGCCCACTCATACACTTGCAATTGACTCATACAGTTGTCACCGTATGGAACTGTCATGCGGTGATGAATTCTATTGGTTTCACACCTTCACTCAACAAAA
Source organism: Lepisma saccharinum (assembly GCF_977018435.1). Taxonomy (NCBI): domain Eukaryota; kingdom Metazoa; phylum Arthropoda; class Insecta; order Zygentoma; family Lepismatidae; genus Lepisma; species Lepisma saccharinum. The sequence goes on along the minus strand of NC_139230.1, from coordinate 23,313,556 downwards.
ATCTCATGACACTTCACTACTCCAGTTTGGAGCACTCCTGTAAGGGTGCCGTCATTTTGTGTAACTGTTTCAATGCATCGCGTGAGTGAGGCTGGCACACAGGCCCCAGCTATGAATAGCTTACAGATGCCTCCACAAAATAACAAACATATAACAATCATGGTCAGATTTTAGATTTTTTTATACTACTTTTCTGGTTATTTATTGAATATTCCTTGTATATCACCAATCCTAATTGACTTTAAAATGTAACTTCTCATACGTAAATCGGGTGCTCATTACTTGTTCCTGGTGTTGTTGCGTGAATGGTGGGACTAATTGTCTATTGTCATAGATGCAATTTTTTGTGTACTGTTGTTAAGTCGTGTTCTCACCGATACCGATACCAATGCTTGAAAATTGTTCAAAATACTGATTAATATTATTGGGTATTCCAGTCCAATTACAAGCATAGATTTATCAGTTTGCCGTCAAAATATTCAACAATTGAATCAGAACATTAAAGTACTTCTTACGTAATCACAAAACACAATTCTGCACATTATTGTTGCTGAATAAATGGGAACTTCAAATTTTGCATGATAATTATATTAATTGTACTTCATGAAAGTGTGATGTGGCATTTTGCAGAGCCTGCGAAAGACCAAAATGCCTGAAAGGTATCAGCTGCCAGCTGGAACCGGTGAACAAAATACAACTGAGGTTTTCCGATACCGATACATCCGCTCAGAGTAAATATAAATATAGATAACATTTTATATACTTATAATATAATATAAAAATTAAAATTAAATATAAATATATTACATATATATTCGCTGAAAACACCAGTATTCCAAACCATGAGCTGCCACTGCTGTATAAGCAATATGCACGAAGAAGAAATTGTCAGGCTTACTATATGAGGTAACTGGGAATTGAATTTAGAAATGCTCATATTTTCGGAAATGAGAGATGCAGTAGTAAAGAAATACAAAGAAACTTATTTACTCACTTTTCTGTGAGTCTGTTTTTTTGTCGTTTTATTTATTTCAGTGCTGCACTATTGTTTGGTGTGCTTCTGATTGCCACTTGGTGTTCTGCTGTTGTTTACTTGGCTGTACCTGTGTTCTCTTCCATTTCTTGGTGTTAACTGATGTAGAAGTGAACCCATGTATGGTGTGCTTGTCTGCTATCAACGTTTAGTTCATGTGGGAAGTGCATTATGCAGCAAGTTCCTTCAAAGATGGTGACAGTGGCCACCGAATTTAATGGAATAATATCAAAATACAGTTTTGTGGAGAAGTGAGTACATAAGTTTCTCTCTATTTAATGTTGGGGTATGTTGAGCATTAGAAAGAAAAACTTAATAATACAGAATATCTTCTTAAAGCAATATCCTAGTAGATTTACACATGAAAGCTTCAATGTAAATATCTCAGTAAGAAGAAATCTGTTCATCCTTCTTTCTTTACAGACCCATGCAAATTGATAGATCTGTCAGTGAACGGGTATTTTCCATTACTGGAAGTACTGAAAATGTGGTTGTGGCACAACAGATGATAAGCGACATGTCTAGCAGGAGGTGGAATCCTTATGTGGAAGCCATGAACGTAAGTATCTTCCCTTTCTAATTTTTAGTAGGTTCAAATAGTAGGTTCAAACAACTTTTCTCTGGTTACCAGCCAAGTTAAGTCAGTGTTAACTTCTAACATTTTGAGTGCAATGTATCCATCTCTCCTCATCAGGAAATGTTCACTGGAGACCAAGTGTAAGGTTGAATGTTTGTGGATGAGGAGTCACTGCTTAGGGTCTCTACAGTGACTGGTTTCTTCTGGAACACAGTGTTTCATTGCAGATGTTAAGGTTTTCTTGAAATGAGGGTAGTGGGTTTCAGCAGTGGTATCTCCTGGCCTCAAATTTGGCCAGGGCTTATTTCTTAAAGAATTTAAAATATAGTGACAATTCACATGATTACAAAAGAAATGGGTATTGTTGTGAAACATACCTTTCTACGAACGTTGACTCCTGTTCTTCTGCTCAGCAAATTTTGTTATTACTTTTTCGTTGAAGCTCTCTATGTTTGAAATGTATTCTTTCTCTATTGTAAGCAAGTGCCAAGGCATTTGGTCTGTCTTGTCCCATTGCATTTCTTAAGCAGGTTTTAATACACTTCAATGTGCTGAAACATCGTTCCGATTCAGCTGTTGCCACTGGAGTTATTAAAACTATGTTTGTCATTTTTACTGTTTCTGAAAAGGTACCCTCTAAATAATTTTAAATAAAAAATGAATGCAATCAACTGATAGAGTTTATGTTTTTCAACTCTTCACTACAATAAAGAACACGAAGTTCCCTCTTTAGTTTTACCTCTTCTATGAAGGGATAATAAATCTGGGAAGATGCCTCTGTTTAAAGATTGTTCTCTTTCATTATGTCCTCGTAGAGCAAGTTCATGTCGACCACAGAATTTTAAGCAATCGATAATTCTATTTAATATATGCCTATTTTTTCGGACAAATTCATTGTGTCTTGTAATTGACAGCCTATGTCCTTCATCAATTTGTGTTCGAACATCAACCCTGCCAAACCCACTCAAACATAGCGAATGAAAGCCACCAAAACACTACAGAACAACACGCGAGATCGAACGCGACGCAATGGAGCTAGCCCCGAATCAGCTCTTAAATCCATTGCGCTCTTCCCTTCTCTCTCTGCTAGCATGTGACCTTCACTGTAGAGTAGGTGGGTGTAGGCCACACCTTCCTTTGCGACGTGCCCCGGAAAGTGATAATTGACATCAATGCCACTAGGAGCGCTGTCGTATCCATTGCAACAGACGGTGAATTTACGTGGGTAAAAATTGCCTTTTAAAAGACTGTGTGATAGTTATGTGTTATGGTGATTGATAATTATGTCAATACATCCGTTTTTCTTTAGGGGCTAAGCCCAAGGGACGAGACGCCACTGGGTTTCAGGAGTGACTGAGTTGGAGTACCACATCCCTGTTGACGTTTGTGCTTTATCCGGCAATGGCTATGTCTTATTTTATTCTTCTCTCTTAGTAACTGCCGCGTTTGGATATTGTTTTGGTGCCTGCAAATAAAATTCTGTAAGCATCGATGATGCTGTGTTCTGTTAGTCCTGTCATTTTGGGTTAGAGCACTTTGATGTTTATTTCGTTGCTGTTCTATGGCTCATCATGTTTGTCCAATATATCGTGTCCCACATGTGCAAATTATGTGGTATACTTCTGGTATTAGAAGATCCATGTCATCTTTGAACAGAGTAGGGTCTTTGTCTTGAGTGGCAGTCTATGGGGAGTCTTTACCCCTTGACTGGTGAGAATTCTCATTAATTTTCCAGAGGTGTGTCCAGTGAATGGTAAAACAATGGTAATGAGACATTCCTCTCCTGAGTTGTCCCAATCAGAGGGCTTATGTGGTGAGGATTCAGTACTTGTATAGGCCACATTCCTATGTGCTGCTAGTCAGAGTTGTGGAGAATTGGCTCCCTTAAGGACCACACTGTTGTCCATGGCTGGTTTCTGATGTGATGTAACTGCATACTCCAGAAAGAATTTTTTACTGCAGGTGCAGTAATAAGTTATACTGGGTGATTTTTTTAACCTGAATCATTTGAATATCTTGAAAAAAATTCATCCTACAAAAAATGTTCCAAATAAAAATTTGATAGTTTGGAGGGGGAAGTTTAGTGGTGCAACAAAAGAACACCCCCTCCCCCTCTTGTAGGTAGGGCGGGGGCAACTTTGAAATTTCAAATAGAAACCCCTATTTTTTATTACAGATTCGAATTTTACGGAAAAAAATACATAAGTTTTGTCTGAAACATTTTTTTTGATTCGTGATAGATGGCGTTATAATCGACAAAATTTCATTTCTTGAATGTTTACACTTTAAAACCAATGTATTTCATTTCGCAATTCATTTAAATTAAAAAAAATAAAACATTCTCGTGCATGAACTTTGTACTAATTCTTGACAAATCTTTTGAGATATCATTAAGCTGGCAATTCGCCTATTTACAACATTTAAAAGTTAGATTCGATATTTGTTTAATTTTTTTATTGTTGTGCCAAAGATGGTTAACAAAGCTACAACAGAAAAAAAATAATAAAACAATGTCAAGAAAGAGTTCCTTTTTAGATTTTCCTGTTAAATCATGGTTTGTTTATCATTGTTTGTTTTTCATTGTTTTTTAAATCACAAGAATGCTCGGAGCGATTAATTTGACTAAGCTGTTGATACTTTTTAATATCAATGGCAGTGGCGATGCTACATAAAGGGCAACTAGGGCACTGCCCCACAACAATTTTAACATAAAAAGTTCATCTGAAGAGACGATCAGTATATACGCGTAAATATTTTTTTTGTTTTTTCCCTCAACCCCTACGTTGCTGCAACCAGACTTACAGGGCATGCACCCTGTGCGAGGTTAATATATTTCTCCGTCCTGTTGGAGAGAGTCCAATTTCGGCTCTGCCCTGGAGACGTGACGTCACTGACTGATCCAAACATTTACAGCATAGGCCAGGGACGGTCCCCTCACAATGGAAAAGCGCAAAATTCGTAGCCGTCTCTGGGCAGTAAACGAGGTGCCCTGCCCATTCATGTTTGCCTCGTTCACCGTTCAGTGTTTCCAACGCTTGGTAGGCAGTTCATTCGTTCTTCCGCCTGCAGCAATAAGATAGAAAAAAATCCCTAGAATGGTTTTCTTCGCGCTTGTTCCGGCGACCTGAAAAGTTGACAACACTTTTTATTGCACAAACTAGTCCCTCGTATTTTCAAAAAGATCCTCCTTTCCTCTTTTCTTCCCATTGTAATACGGATTTGGATTTGAGTTAGTGTGTGAGTTTGCGTTGCGTTCCGTCTGTGCGTATTGGTCGCTTATGAAATAATTAGTTTTTCGCGATTTTATAGTTACTGTAAGTGTTTATTTATTTGTGTAATTGTGTCTGTGTTCCAGCAACTTGACATGCAGAATATCTTCGTAAGTATAAACTAACTTTTTGGGGGTACATGGCCAATGTAAAGTGTTGTAACTGAACTTAACGCTGCATCATCTTCCTACTTAGTCATTGATATTAGTGGATACTTGGAGAATATGACATTGAATCATGTAGAAACTTTAATATCTAAGCCTTTCAATTCATTGACAATGGAAGAGAAACTGCAGTGTAACATTTTCCTAATCATTCCAGTATCTACCCAAAGTTTAGTTACTGCAAGGGACGTCAGTTTTGAGTTGTTTTTTTTATTCATGTATTTTTGTTCCATATGTTGCTGATTTTTCGTATTCCTACGTAGTGAGTATTTAATGCTCTTTGGAGAGATATCTTGATCAGAATGTTAATTTTATTCCAAATTGTTCGAACAATTTACTTACTCCATATCAAGGAACTCCCCTCAAAAACCTTAAAGAGGAATATAGAGGCTAACTGCCCCCTCCCCACCCAAAAGAAAAATGTGCCCTGCCTGACTGAAAAGGCACGCGCCGCCCCTGATCAATGGATGTATTAACTGTAGAAGAGAAAATTGAAATGGTTCTCATGTATGGAGCATCTGGCAGGAATCTCCGTCAAGCTGTTGTTGTTTATGCTCAGCATTTTCCAGACAAGGTGCGTTCTTTCGCTTCGTTTCAACGTACAGTCAATCAATTTACTACTGAAGGAAGTGTTAAACCTAAACAAAGGACCCGTGGAAGAACAGTTACTGGAGAAGAAAATGAATTTGATGTGTTAGCTGCTGTGGCCCATGATCCTCATGTCAGCTCGCGAGAAATAGCTCAAAATTCCGGATTGTCCCAGAGCAGTGTTTTGAAGATTTTACAGCGTCATAAATATCATCCATATCATGTGTCATTGCATCAAGAACGTCAGGGCGATGATTTTCAAAATCGAGTGACGTTTTGTCAGTGGGCACTTGAACAAATACAAATAAACCCAAATTTCTTTCGTCTGGTATTGTTCTCTGATGAGTCATCTTTTACAAACCACGGAACGGTCAATCGGCATAATATGCATTACTGGAGTGTCGAAAATCCGCACTGGCTGCTCCAAGTTGAGCATCAGCCTCCATGGACTGTAAACGTGTGGTGTGGAATTATTGATTGCAAAATCATCGGTCCCTACTTCATTGATGGAAATTTGAATGGTCAACAGTACCGCGACATTCTTCAAAATGAACTGCCAATATTACTTGAAGATCTTAACCTGGAACTGAGACAGAACATGTGGTTTTAGCAGGATGGATGTCCAGCGCACTATTCGAGAGCAGCACGTGAAGTACTCGACCGTGACTTCAATGGCCGATGGATCAGCAGAGCTGGTCCTGTAAATTGGCTTGCCAGATCACCTGAACTTACTTCACCAGATTAATTTTTATGGGGCTACCTAAAGATAAAGTGTATCGAAAATTGCCAACTACTCATGAAAATATGATAGAGTGAATCCAAAACGCTTGTGCAATAATTGAACCAGAGGTACTTTTGATTTGTGTACATTCATTCGAAGCATGGATCAATAAATGTACTGAAGTTGAAGGTCACCATTTTGAACACTTAATGTAATTGAGAAGTGAATGTAGTTTACTAGCCATCGAGATATCTAGAGCTAAGAATTGTCGAGTAATTTTGTATTTTCAAAATAAATTTATTTGTTTTACAACAATTTCAAGTCCTGGAACAAAAATATTTTATTTTTTGAATTTAAATGAATTGCGAAATGAAATACATTGGTTTTAAAGTGTAAACATTCAAGAAATGAAAATTTGTCAATTATAGCGCCATCTATCACGAATTGAAAAAAATTATGTATTTTTTTCCATAAAATCCGAATCTGTAATATAAAATAGGGGTTTCTATTTGAAATTTCAAAGTTGGCCCCCGTTCCACCTACAAGAGGGGGAGGGGGTGTTCTTTTGTTACACCACTAAACTTCCCCCCTCCAAACTATCAAATTTTTATTTGGAACATTTTTTTTGTAGGATGATTTTTTCAAGATATTCAAATGATTCAGGTTAAAAAAATCACCCAGTATACTAGGGTAAATCCAGGCACGTATCCAGAGGGAGGCTTAGGGGGCTCGAGCCCCCCCGAAAGTTTTAGGTTTACACCAAATAAAATGAGGTTTTTTGTTTCTTGTGGTGTGAAATAAAATAATGTGACAATAATTTAAGGAAATAAATAATTATCGAGGAAAGACGGAGAATGTTCCGTAACCCTGTTATTGATAATAGCATGTATCCAAGATGGGGCACAGGGGCCTCGACCCTTTCCCCAGGAAATTCTACAGTTTACGTTAGATAAAATTAGGTTTTTGGCTTCTTGAATAATGTGAAAATAATAAATTTATAAATCTGAGAGAAATAATTATCGAGACAAGACGGAGAGCGTTCTATAACCTTATTATTGTCAATAGCACGTATCCAAGGTGGGAATCAGGAGGCTCGAGCCCCCCCTTCAGGATTTTTTTCTGTTTACACTAGAAAAAATTAGCATCTTGGCTTCTTGAATAATGTGATGATAATTTGGGAGAAATAATTATCGAGACAAGACGGAGAATGTTCTATAACACTGTTATTGTTAATAGCATGTATCCAAGGTAGGGTTGAGGTTGCTCCAGCCCCCTAACCAGGAAATTTTCTATTTTACACTAGATAAAATTAGGTTTTTGGCTTTTTGAATAATGTGACTATGATTTAAGGAGATAGACAATTATCGAGGCAAGACGGAGAATGTTCTATAACCCTGTTGTTGATAATATTGCATGTAAACTTTTCTTACACTTTCGGTGTTGTCGCAGCACACTTGAGCACTATGTAGAGACTTGTCAGCAATTGGAAGCTGCACAACAAAGGTAGCGCCACACGTAGGGCGATTCGTTGTAATTTCTAATCTCTGGAAGGCAGGAAAGGGTATGTTCTTGAATGAGAGAAGGAGTCAACTACTGGCAATATTAACGAATCGTTTTATCTGCGGAACGTTCTAGAATATAATGAGGATATAAATACGTGGATTCAATTTTTCGGTTGATCTGTACAAAGAATCGGTTAATGAAATTTCAGAGGTAAGTGTGACAATTCATACAGTCGATTGGTGATCAGATCAGTCAGCATCCTCTGGTTGCTTTTTAAGATATAGTGATTCGAAAATGAAGACATTGACGACAGCAGAACTTCCGGGGCCTCAGAGTAGTGCTAGCTCGGTTCGAGGGCCGAAGAGATCAAGGCCTCTCTCTCTCTCTAAAGTGAATATTTCAGCAGTACCGGATATTGGAGTGGTTTATTAAAACATAAATAAGCTGCATAGATCAACTGAAAATCAAAGTTTTTGAGTGATGATTTAGTTTTGCCAGAACTAAATTTCGTATATGCGGTCCGAGAATTTCATGGTATAAAAGAATACTTTTGTTTAAGCCTACTGGGTTCGAAACACATTCAAACACTTAACTACCATAAAGAGACAGCCAAAAATTTTATGAATGTCGAGAAGAGAAAGCAAGAGGATGTTGCATATGTAGACATTTTAGGCGGAAATTGCAGGCTCTACCAGGACTCAAATCAGGGCTCTACCAACTGAGCCACCTAGCCATCCTTGACTTCAACCGATTTTTCGTTAAAATGTCTACATAGTACATGTCCTGTGTATATCAAATCGTAAGGTGTTGCCTGTATAGTGAACAAGCACAGAAAATATAGGAGAGAGAAGAAAACTGAGGAGCATTCCCACCGGTTGAGGAGAATTTTTTTCTGTGGTCAACAAGAGCTACTACTTCAAGGTGACAATGACAGTGGCCTAATAAGGGAGATTTCACATTGTGTCGCCTGAGGATTTCACAAGTCGAAATAAGGTTTGTGCGGCCTTTTGTGTCATGACGGTGTGAAATGTTGCTGTTGATTGGCCCATTCCAATCAACATGTATCGCGTGTCCCTTCGGTCTGAAACCTTCCTAAGTCTTGGAAATCCAAGTCACAAAGATGGAAAACTAGGGCCTTGTTAAGGTTAGGTGTGAAAGCAGGCAGACGACAGCACCCTAAAGGATCATATCCAAACCTGCAGGAAGAAAGCATCTTACTTCAATCTCCAATACGGAATGATAAAAACTTCTGGTGAGTTGAATATTAAAAATATGTGTCCGAGATAGAGAGAGGCGTGCCCAGGATTTTCGGAAGGGAGAGGGGTTACGCATACTATTTTTGGTGGTCAGTCCTGATTTTGTCATTTTTTCCCTGTCTGACATTGTTCTTCTTCTTTTTTTAAAAAAAAGGGAATACTGGGTCAAATGGGGTTATGACCTCACCAACCCTCCCTTGGGCACGTCACTGGAGATAAATGAATAAGCATTTGATCATACTGGGAGACGAAACATTAGATTTGTTGGGAAAGGAAGGGTTTTCATTGTGCATTAATTGTTTCGTGATCCACCTGTATTCGAGAAGACTTCCTTTGTTTCGTGCCGATATATGACAAGACAGCGGAAGCTGTGACAAGCATTTTTGAACACTTGTGAGTGCTAAGGCCTGAATCTGAACAATTTGGTGGGTTTTGGCTTTTATACGAGCTGCAAGCATGGGAGGACAAGACAAGTTAGTGGTGTTCAGGCTCAAATCAGAGAGAAATACTCGAGAACTGTCTGCATCCAGTTCACAACCCACAGTTTGAATCTCGCTTTGTCGAGTGGATTGTCCATCCCATGGATGTGTAACAGATTCGTAAAAACACACAAAGACGCCATAGATGTTTTTATGCCAGATGAGAAGAAATGGACAAACACACATACCGAAATGGTTCCGGCACACAATGTTAATGCATAAAAACAGAGGAGTCGAGTGGTAAAAAATGTTCAGATTTCACGTTCTGATTAAAATGACAGCCTTACAGTGGCAACGATTCAAGGGATAGTTGCTCCCCATTTTTTATTTTCTTGCCTCAACATTATGGCCTCTTAATGTTAAGCCTTGTCTACCAAGAGAAAGTAAACTTTCCTTGCACCGCCCTCTGCCCCCCCCCCCCCCCCCGCCTTTTGGAACCCAATTGCCACCACTGGTCTTGAACATACAATTGTGAGGTTCTTACTATACCCCTTAAAAAAATGGTGTTGAGCCCCCCGAAAGGAATTCCTGGATACGTGCCTGGGTAAATCAAAAGTAAGTTACACCCCCCTGTATAAAACAAACAAAACACATTTGAAAGAAAATAATTATTGTACAAAAATGTATGAACATTTAACTTTTTTCGACATAGTCACCAAACTATTCCAAGCACTTTTTGAATCTTGTGACTAGTTTTATTATTTCTTCTGTGTACAAATTCCATCCAATTTCAATTGGGTTGACTTTTGTGCTCATCGGTTAACAATCGCAGCACCCAGTGAGAGCACAGTTTAGGATATACCCAACTGGTGATGAATCGGCATAGACACACTATCGTAGGATATGTTCAGTTCACCTGCATTCTCTTTCAATTTTCACGTGGCAGGTGGCAAGGAAGATTGCATTCACATGCTCTGTTTTGTCGATAGTGTTCACAGTTGCAGGCTGCCCAACACACTGCTCGTCTCTCACGTTTCTTCTTTCCTCTTTGAACATCTGGCACCATTTCCTGTGTGACATTGTATTCGCACCATACACCTCGACAATTTGGCGATGGATTTCAATCTGATTATTCCTTCGTGTCCACAAAAGTCAGACAACAGACCGCACCTTAATTTTGGACACCGCCTCAATACGATGCGCCATACTTGTACGGTGACTACTCTCATATTAAAGCAGCTGCAGCATGGCTGCTTTGGGTATGGGGAGAATACATTCCGGACAGTGTTGCCACCAAACGTGATTATCTTATCTCTTTTAGTAACTTACTTTTTGATTCATCCACATATAATTTGATTATCATGTCATAAGGTTCACTTGACACTTTCTTTGGTGGTAGTGGAGAATTTCATTGCATTGCAAAAGATCACATCATATGTTACCATGAAAGATTGTACTTAGCAAGAAACATCTTTTGTGTTGTATTTGCATATTGTCAACACTGTAGCACTAACCTAAGAAATTTTATAATGTTTACTTATTGCTTGAATTGTGGAATTATTCCTCTTGTAGGTTAAGGTTGTTGTAGACATTTAAACATATTTTCTGATGTAATGTTTCAAGACTGATTGATTTGGTGTTTTAAGTCCACTTTATGCACAGTAAGGCTAATTGGGACTGGACCTACAGTTTAAAGTGGGATCTGAACCACTATGTGTCTTCTCCGCCGGGTATCAAACCCATGACCCCTGATTTACAAGGCGACGATGCTACCACTGTGCCATCGGGGAAGGCCATAATGTTTCAGAAGAAAAACATTTACTTCATCAGACAGTTTATTTGTTGTTTGATCATTGTTACAGCCCGACCCTGTGGCCGAGTGGTTAGCACATCGCGCTGCGGCACCAAGGGTCCCGGGTTCGAATCCCGGTCGGGCTTGGTTGTTTGTGAATGTCCATTCATCAATTTCATCATTTCATCACTCATCCCCATCTTCGCAAATTAGCCTAGAGGCACAAAACGCGAAGTAAAATAAACTAAATCAATCAATCAATCAATCAATCATTGTTACAGTCAACAAAAGCATAAATTTAATAAAAACAAAAATAAGCAGTTATGCAATGAATCTTTCCAGTCATGTTACATACTTGGAAGCTAACAACTCAATTGTCTAACAGTTAAGCAACCTTTTTTTTTTTTCAACTGAAGATCTTATGTAATTCTTAATTATGAATTGCAGATCTCATCAGGTAATTCAATCTTTTCTTCTTTAATACAAGGCTGCTTCATCAGTTCAGTTGGATTAAATGTCAAAGGTGAGCGACTTACTGCACTTGTGAAAAACAAATCTCCTCACTGAGTCTATATTGCCATTCTTCTTATTTAACTGATTCCAATGTTCTTTTGCAATTAATACTTAAATCTATGCCTCCCATTACTCTTTTCAAAAACTTTCTCTTCTTAATCATATGCTTCTCCTCAATAATGTCAGCTGACAAACCCATCATCCTTGGGTATAAATTTGTCATGTCTAAATCATATTCATGTCATCTCATTCCTAGAGGCACTAATTTTTGTTCAATGAAGAAGTAAAATTTCGGGTTCAAACACAGTAAATAAAATAAATTTTTGCTGTTATAAAAAAAGCAGTATATAAAATGACATTTTGGTTTTAAAAATGTGAATATAATCCAAAATTTGATTTAAAAACTGCATTTATTACACAAAATAAACATATCCCTTCTAATAGCACATTTATGTCATTACCAGAATAATAAGTTTATTTATGTATAAAGGGGTCTATTTTTGCTTCTCAAATATCTACAGCAGAATTCATCGATTTTCCATGAATTGCATAACTCACAGGATAATTCTGACTTGAGAAAGTGTTGTGTCGATAAATAAACTCTAAATTTAATTTTTAAGAGTCTACTTCACATTTTGCAGTTCATTTCGCATTATTTTGTGACAAAACAAGGTAGGAAAATGCACCTCACACCTTTCAGAAACATGAAAAATTAACATTACAATGTGTTATTTCACATTTTTTTTGTCAAAAACGAAATATGCATGCCTCTACTAATTCTATTTTTCTTGTTGCTCTTGAACATGAAAAAAATATGTAGCACTTGCAGAGACAATTTCACACAGGCAAAACAGCGCCAGCGAAAATGCAGGGGAACCCAGGCTGGCTCGGTAGCTCAGTGGTAGATCAATGGCAAGGATTGCCAGAGACCTGGGTTCGAGTCCTGGTCGAGCCTGCATTTTTCGCTGAAAATCTACATAGTACATCTCCTGTGTTTGCCTAATTTAACACATTGTCCAATGTTATACACAACAATGTTCTGAATTGACATGGATGTATTTTTCCTAAGCTCATTTATTTTTCTGTGGATGGATATTTGAATTATTTTCAAAGTATATTTCAGTTCCAGATCCAAAAAGAAATTGCACTTTTTTCTAAGTTCACTTTATGCACAGAAATGCTAATTGGGACTGAACCTACAATTTAAAGTAGAATTCAAATCACCAAGTGCCTCCACTGGTATTGAATCTGCTACATCATTATTATAAGGTGACAGTGATACCACCATGCCATCGGAGAGTCACCAAAATTGCAATGTTGCTCATTTGGCCACAAGTGTATTTCATTTGAGGGTGTTCTTCATTAAAAAAAAATTCAAACACATATTATTCTTTTTCAATGAACAAAGTATTTAAACTTTATTTAATATTGATCTATATTACAACAATTTTTTCAAATAACATTATTTATACTCCATTCTCCATTTCTTATGCAGAGGGATGGACCCTGGCACTATGAATCCACGTCCCCTGACAGGAAGTCACAAGGGACAAAGAAGAAAGACATATATCGGGGAAGCGAGAAGTTGCTAAATCCCCAGGACGTTTTCGGAGGAATGCCACCCGGAAAAGTTTTGAGCCCTTCTGATCGTGAGGAAGCTGAAAGTTTTGAGGATGAACCACAGGAATTGGTGGAGAGAAGTAAGTTACCTATATGGCCTTAAGTGGTGTTTCATTTCCTCATCAGGGTCAGCTGACACCACATTGAGCTGATTCCCACTATTTCTGGTAATGATACTTGATTTATTTGATTGATTTTATAGCGCTTTTCTATCACCTTTGGCTAATTGTGAAGATGAGGATGAATATTCTGAAGAACATTGACGAATTGTTATAATGGTAAAACATCAGTGTCAGTATCATTGGAGAATCAGTATTAGTATTGACTGTATCAGCTCAGTCATAATTATAAATTTCTTTTAATCACAAAATCCACTTTTTCAGTTATGGTAATAACGTGAAAGTAAACTGTGCATTTCCCATAATTTCCATGGTATATAGCCTCTACAAAAGTGTTGCATGGCATTTTGTGTACCATGTGAGATACCCAGACTTGAAAAGTTGATATTTATCATTAAATTCTATCTGTGCAATCTGAATCCTGATATCAAATAATCATTGGCAAATAAATAGTTTCCACAAGTGATTTCCAACCCTATGATACTCCCTTAGTTTTATGTAGCATGGATATTTGTGAAGACTACCACCTCCGTGGCATACCACTATTCTCCATTTGCTGCAATAACAAAGTTAATGTAAACATAACCACACAAGCCCTGAGAGTTGAGTTTTTGCTTGAAGTCACAGAAAGCTAATCGACACTGGACCTACAGTTTAATGTGGGCTCTGAACCCTAGGTGGCTGTGGTGGCTCAGTCGGTAAGGCATCTGACTACCATGCTCAAGGTGCTGGGTTCGATCCCCGGCCGGTTGAAATCCGGCAACTTTTCTAACGTTGGAAGCGGCCCTGGAGCACACCCAGCATCGAATAACATGGGTACCTGAGGGAAACCCTGGGGGGTAAAGGCGGTCAGGGGCATGATGCTCATCACATCACCCCCACTCACAACCGGATCAAGAAAGCGTGGGATGTTACCCCCACACCCCCTATACGCTTTCATCGCATGGTGCTACATGGTGCTATGCACAGGGAAGCACTTTACCTTTTTTTTTATCTGAACCACTATTTGCATCCACAGGGTACCAAATCTTAATCCAGTTGATTACAAGGTGACATGGTAACTACTACACCATCAGGAAGGTATGACTTCTGAAAAAGTGTTCTTTTCCTGTGTTGGTTCTGGTGTGACTCGCCCATGAATATATCGGTTGTAGCTGTATCGATCCTTATATAAGGCCCAACAAATTCAATAGAGTGCTACATTGAGTGATATGACTTTGTAACAAGTGCCATTATCATACGTGCAACATTCCTACAGCCACCATTTGAACAATTGGTAGGATTTCTCAGAGGCCACTTGTATTTGTTTACATTGACTTGGTTCTTACAGTGGACAAAGAATAGTATATTTTTCTGTATTCATGCATCTTATATTTCTTTCCATAATTTTCTTTTGGTGTGAACTGTTTGAATCTATTTTCCATTCATTGGAAAAATACTTCACATTAATGTTTTTTTTCATAATTTGCCTTCACTAAAATTACCAAAATTTCTTCTTCTTCATAAGGCACTACAACTTCATACCCTGAAAGTTTTGGCCTACTCAATAATTTATCTCCATTTTTCTCTGTCCTGGATGCACTTCCACCATTTGTTGATCTTCATATCTTTCAGATCCTTAATAACATCATCTAGTCATCTGTTTTTTTGGTCTGTCCTTTGCTTTTGCTCCTACTGGGTTCCATCTGTATATCCCTTTGATTAGCCTTTCTTCTGACATTCTATGAACATGTCCAAGCCATCTTAGTCATTGAGATTTGATAAAGTTTATTATGGTGTAATTTTGACTTATTCTGTTCCATTATTATTTCGGATTCTCCAAGTACTGTCATCTTCTTTAATTGGGCCATAGATTTTTCTTATTACTTTTCTTTGAAATACTGATAATTTAATTTTTGTTTGCACATGCATAGGTCTTATTATGATATAATAAAGTATCAGTTTGCCACTCTTTGATATTTGTTTACTTTTTGAATAGCTTCAAATTGGCATATAAAGCTTTGTTTCCGGATACAATTCTCTCATTGATTTCTTCTTCTATTGTATTATCTCCATTCACTGTTGATCATAGGTATTTGAAGGATTTTATCTGGTCTATATAATATAAGCAATTCTGGCTCATCAACGAGGCTGGGTTTGCCCTCTGTGCATTTCTGCCAGAACTGTTCAAACCCCATTCGCTTTTCTTGAAAGATGTCAGTCAAGTATTTCAGTTTTGATTCCACTTCTGTAGCACCAATCCGTGGAGACTGAATATTAAAGTTTATCTCTTCTATTGGACCCATCACATGGCAGTAGAGGGAGAGGAAGACAAATGTCTTGAAGTGAAGCATTGTCTCCAGGTATCCAACATATTTTGATGCTGCATCAGTAGAATCTTCTTCAGAAAATTTCTCAAAAAAATTGAGAAGGTTTTCATAGTTCTTTAAGATCTTTTGGATACTGCAGACTCTCAATGTCCACCGATGAGGGCAAAGTGGTCGCAGTCCAGTATGGCCAGTCTTCTCGTTCACATCAATAATATTCCTAAATATTTGCATTCTTGTAGGGGATTCCCTAACAGTCTTTAACAAGTCGTTGGCTAAATTCATTAAATTCTCTGATACAGGAAAGGTGACGCAAGCTGTCCTCAACTGCCAAGTTCATGCTATGAGCTGCACAATGTACATAAATAGCCTGTGGCTGCAGCTCTGTAACTAACTTTTTCAGCCCTTTAAATCTTCCCCTCATACAAGAGGCACCATCGTAACACTGTCCCCTCATATTCTGTATGGGCAAGTCCAGATGCACCAGAATGTCTTTTACAACGTCAAAAAGAGTTTTGGCCTCAGCGTTCGGAATCTCGTAAAAACCCATGAATTCCTCAAAAATATCAAAATTTTCATTCACAGTTCAAATGCAGAATGTTAATTGTTCATGGATGGATATGTCACAAGTTTCGTCAACCATAATAGCAAAATATTCCCGTCTTTTAATATCTACTACAACGGAGCACAAAACAGATCTCCCCAATATATCAATTATTTCTTCTTTGTAGCTAATCAGTGGTGATTTATTCATTCTAGTTTTTTGGATCATAACCTTGAAAGTGGAGCCTGGGCCACTCATAATCTTACCTGGTAATTTTTTGTATATACAGGTCCTTGTGACCGACAGACATGGTGGAGCCTAGGTCACCAAGAATAATCCTCCTAGGCAACCATTTATGTGACCTAAGGACTACACACTACCCTGAAGACGGAGGCAGATTCAGCCTCTGAAACGTAGGTAAATCTCTTTCCAAAAATAACAGTGGTTAAAAGTCCAAAAAACTAGAATGAATCAATTATTTCGTTCTGAATGTCATGTGAGAGCCATCTGTAGCCCGAACATCCCATCCACTCCCCTAGTTCATGCACATCGTCTTTTCGTAAGTGCAGCAGCTGCTGAAAATTTGAACTTAGGTCTTCATGTTCGTGGATTGCTAATCCCTGGCGACAAAGGAATCTCAACGTTGTGAAAATAGCCATAAGGGCCGAGCGTGCATTCTTCATGTCACTGTTCAACTGCTCGTTTAACTGTACTGCTACACTTGGTTTGGAGAAAGTTGCCAGCTTCATTTAACCTTATGGGCTTTGGTATTTTCATGCACCCGAAATTTTTCAAGGGCCTTTTTCCAGTTACAAAACCTAACAGAAATAAAAACATCCTCCTTCTTAGTGCTAAATCGTAGTAGTCCATTGGTGTCTGCTTCTTTGCATGTCTTGCAAAACACCTTGTCAATGGAGGCATCCCATTGCATCCAGGTGAATGACGCCATCCATGATTTTTGAGACGTCCTACCCTTACTAGTAAATGTCTTCTTACCTGATTCTGAGCAGCTCGCAGTGGAGGTCAAAGTTGACAATGCGGGAAGAGGCGGGCTTCTGGCTTCTTATCCTCAGGCAATACCAAGCGAGGCTTTTTCACAATATATTTATCCATCACGAAATCAAGAAACATGTCCGAAGACCAATACACCAAAATGCACTGTGCGTTCTAAACTAGAGAACGATGAGTCAGTAGTGCCAGTACGTTCTCGTAGATATCATGCAATGCACAAAAGTCGGTCCTCGGTCGGCATGGGATGAATGGTGGAAGCAATTTTATTATTGAAACACTAGCTTTGCAACCGGCAGCATATTTTTTAGATTGAAACAATAAACCCCACCCCTACTACTAAGTGTTGCGGTTCTCTGCCGATAAGCACAACAAATAGTGGCAAATTGTTTTTCATTCAAATGTGTTCGCCGTGCTTTAGCAATAATGCCTTTGATCATAGCCGTTTCCGCTTTTTCAATACAGACTTTTCATAAGCTTTGATTGCATACTTTACTACAAGCCAGTGTTAAATAAACTCAAAGACTAGAATTATTTTCCCCTTATTCTTTGGACTAGAGGAAGAGATTTTGAGGATAACTAAATATCGTACATATCAATATTGCCTGAAAGTCGTGTTTATGACCTCAAAATGTTCAGAAATCACTAAACAACATACTGATATAATTGTCATATCACCTCGTTACTTTGAAACTCTTTATAGTAAAAATGTTAACAATACTCATAATTATATACTTAGTATATAGTAATATGTTGTGTGTTTTGCTGTCTCTGGTAATAGCCCCCCCAAAGTTGATGGTTTAGCAGTCTCAGCCCTCCAAAGTTGATGGTCTAGAACATTTCAAATGTGTATTTAAAGTTAAGTTCATGTGGCTCATGTCAGAGTAAACTTTAGAAGAAAAGCAAAATAATACATTAGATCTTCTTAAGCAAAATTATTTTGGGGGGCTCTGCCCCCACGTCGTGAACATTGGGGGGGGGGGGTTCAAGCCCCCCAAGCCCTATGTTTTGCATTAAAATTACCTAGTATTAGAATTGTGTCACTTTTTGGTACACTATCTTGTAAATACTGTATGTCTTCATAAAATTGCTCTTTTATTTATTCGGCTTTATCCTCTGTTGGTGCATGTGCAATAATTAAAGTTGTATTATTGTATTTGTTTTTAATTCTTAGTTTACATGTTCTTTCATTATACAGTACAAATCAAATTACAAGTTTCTGCATTCTTTTCAGTACAACAAATCCTAAATTTAAGGTTCCATATTTTTTTTAATTAAATTTTTTTTTAAAAAAAGATTTTGGCATTTTTTTTAAAACATGCTTGTTGGAACATGTAAATGTTCCATGATTGTTCATGATAGGGCAAAAGCATTTTTCTGTGAAAAGAAATTTCTTAGCAAAATCAGTTTGCTTTTATCAAAATACATCATCTACATTGTTTCTCTTTATTTCTATCAGTGATGAAGATTTCGTTGAATGATAAGCCAGCAACCAGCAAAGAGATGAATTCTGGGGAGAAGCATTTAGAGGTAAGTTTGACTTCCTTCATTTTATTTTACTGCCTCAGATTTAAAGTACCTTTTTATTAAACTTGCTGTACAGAAATATTGTTTTTTAACGAGTGCATTGAAAGTATCAGCTTGCAGCATGAAGATCAGAAGTTTTAGATGGTTTCTGATGGGAACTCAGTAAGCTGATGCTTAGAATAGCATGTTGTTTTCTCCCATCACTTTGATCTGATTCCCACACACCTGGAGAACCTGTTGAACCTAGAAATCGTGTGTAATTATAACAAAATAAAAAATTCAGAAAAATATTCTGATGAATGTATACCAATGATGCATATCGGAGGATATTCTGGCTGCTGATAATAATAGGTAATAACAATTAGAACCACATAACTTGCTTTATACAAGGTACTTTGAAGATATGTGTAGGTTTTAGAGTTACATTAATTTTATATTACAAGTTATTTAATATTGTGTCCATTTGTAAGCTTCAGTTTGTCAAAAGTGTGAAAATACTTTAATGCTCCCTGTACAATTTGTTTGGAAATGTTATCTTGTGAACTTTGGACCCATTTGAAAAGATGTTTAAATGTAAATATAAAAGCTGGTCCTTAATTATATACACTAATATGTCATTTTATTCTTGAACTGATACAAAATTTTAGCAAACACCAAAAGAATACTGAGTGTTAACCCTAGAAAGCTAACGCATCATCTGACAGACTACGCATGGGGGGCAGTTTTCTTGCTTCACCCCCTTCCACTAAAATCTTCTGGTCCATGTCCTGTCTACCTTTATTTGGATCTGAGAGACTGACAGGGAAACATCGGTGTCATTTCACAAGCATTCCTTCAGCTTGTTTTAACAGCTTTTAATTTTGCATCGTCTGAGAGACGAAACGTTAGTGTTTACATAAGGTAACTGGGGGGGGGGGGGATAACGCCATGCTAAGCTTCTTTGAGTTTTCCTGGCATTACAAAAAGCATCTGGCAATGTAAAAACTGGATAAGGCAATAGATGCATTTTTTTGCTAGGAACAAAAAAATTATGGCATCTTTGTTTCAAATAGTAAATTTTCTGAGAGCTTTTTTCTAAGAAGGTGCATTATGGCGTTATTTTGCACATAGCTGGGTAATAACGCCACATGTGTAGGGGTAATAATGCCATACTATAAGAATGTCCTAATAAAATAGATAAATGGTAATTACTCACTTTATACACACTTGAAGTATTACACCTATTTAGAAGATGCCATAACAAGCAACATATAATATATTATATTAACATACACATATAGTAAATGGCCCGACCCTGTGGCCGAGTGGTTAGCACATCGCGCTGCGATGCCAAGGGTCCTGGGTTCGAATCCCGGCCAGGCTTGGTTGTTTGTGAATGTCCATTCATCATTTCATCACTCATCCCCATCTTTGCAAATTAGCAAAGAGGCACAAAACGCGAAGTAAAATAAACTAAATCAATCAATCAATCAATCAACATATAGTAAATGGAAATGTATATAATACGCAAAAACAGATTGTATTTTCCACGTTTATTTATTTTCTACAGTACTGATACATTTTTTATCTCTTGAAATCTATAACTTTAACTGTAAGTGTACTTAAGTGGCATCTAAAACACAAACCGAAAGCAAACAATAAGTGCCCGTGTTGAAGATATCTCATATTAACAATAGCAAATTTGGCATTGTTACCCCAAATTGAAGTTGCCGCTATTACCCATAATACGCAAGTTCCTCTTTCGGAATGCATTTTGCTTCTTCCTCAAGACAAAGAGAATTAGTTAGTAGTATATTTGGAAAACATAATGACCCAGGTACAAAAATAATACAGAGCGCGAACCTCTAATATGAGCAAAAAACTTCTACACATCAGCGTCTCCGAATAACCGTTTTCACCACAAACAGCTAACTCACACTGGGAAGAATGGTGCGACGTCAGAACAAAGGAATCATGTGACTTACTTGCTAGTAAAGCACACACTGCATATACAATCTTTCAAATTCACTTTTAACTTTTCAAGATATAGCCACCTGGCGTTATTACCTCAATAGGCATTATTCCCCCCAGTTACCTTACATCAAAACTAACACAACTTCCTAAGATTTTGCTATCATCCTGAATATGCAAATGCTAAAAACTAATGCAGATGCTCAACAACAACAAGGAAGGAAGATTTGTGCATTCTGACCCTCAAACTAGGGTAGACCAGATTCTTCTGATGCTGTTGCTCCAAAGCCATGTGTTTTTTTGAGTGCACATAAGACTTATAAAAATGTAATTTTGCATTCCTGCCATGTTACTCATGTATTTTGGAAGTAAATACTAACTTTCATAGTAAATAAAATAGTTTTTGCATAACTTAGTCTGCCTTTTAATTCTGAAGAAATCAGTAGTCCAGCAGACAAATGGTTAGCTTTAACGTTTGGCACAGGACACATTAGCTTTATAGGGTTATTCGACATTCTACCAATCCAATTTTAAATTGCTAAAGGGGTGGTCCATTCACCTGAGCTAAGTAATTGCAAAAGGTTTAGTCTTTGAATAAGACATGCATAAGTAATAAAGACCAGTTTTGGCATGTACTTACTTTGTTCTCAATCTTTCACCACACCATGTGGATTCCCCAGAAGATAGGACAAGTATAGTAAAGATTTGAGACATGAGAAGTTGCCAGCCAGAGTTAGTGTAGGAAGGTGAGGGGACTGCTTTGTCTTTTACCTTTTATCGTATTTTTATCCTTTAAACCTTTTCAAACTTTCAACTCACATTCTCACATCTTAAATCTTTACTATAATTGTCCTATCTTCTGAGAAATCCACATGCTGTAGTGATAGCTTGAGAACAAATAAGTACATGCCAAAACTGGTCTTCATTACTTATTGAAATGACGGCATGTGTTGTAAATTATGCCTTATCTACTAAGATATGCCTATTTAGATATTTCTTTTTAAAAACTATCAAATATGAATTATGTTGTTATTCATAAAAATAATAATATCAGGCAGAATTTTGCTCTAAAGTATGTGTTATTTATATACACATCTAGTTGTAAAATTTCAGATAATTTTACTGATAAACCAATACACGATACCTGTATTTGTTAGAACAAATCTTTCAAAGAATATTATTGATACTTTATTCTCCATTTCTTATACAGCAGCAAGGAGCCCACTATTCCAAATCTGAAATTCTTAACTATCCTGGGAGTAGCTCTTTGGGCAAACAACAAGTACTTACCTATCCGGAAAACATGAAGTTACTCTTCAACCATGACTTTTTGAGAGAAAGTCCACCCAAGACTGGCCATGGGGAAGTTGCAAACGGCGTTTTAGAAGATAACAATTCCCAGAATGAAGAAGACGGTTTGTATGAAAGATGTATGTTTTAGATAGGTGGTATGTAAGACTTAAGTGCCGTTTCATTTCCCCATGAGGGTCAAGCTGATACCACTTTGATCCAGGGTTGTTAAAGGTCCAGGAATTTTAAATAAATTCAATTCTGGTAAAGGAGAGAAAATCAGCAAGTGTAAATGGGTTCTGGACCGTAAATAACCTTTTTATCTGTAAAGTATTTCAATTTGGTCAGTCCAGAAACCTTTTTTGCAGAAAAATTTAAATTCGGTCCAGAAATATTTTTTTAAGGAACAATTACAGTAGAGTCCAGGAACCTTTTTTCAATTAAACAATATGCAACTTGGACCAAATTTAAATTGTGTGAGATATAAGGTTCCGGTCCTGCAGCTGAACCCAATGGAACCCATTAAAATTTATGAGTTCCTGGACCTTTAACAACCCTGTTTTGAACTGATGCATAATTCCTACTAATTCCCACTATTATTGGTAATGGTACTTGATTTATTTGCTTGATTAAACTTTGAATTTCTTCCACCTTTGGCTATTTGTGAAGATGAGGATGAATGGTGATGAAATGGATGAAAAGACAATCACAAAAACACAAGGCCAGCACATAACATGAGCCCCATACTGGCTTTGAGTTCAGATGCCAGAGCTATTGCCAGTCTGCAAAACACATAATGATACTCAAACATGGTACCAAATTAAATTCAAAACACTTTTGTTAAATTTGAATACAGTGTGCTCGTATATATGCCGTTTTCACCAACAAGGTTATACGTACTTTATTTTGAAAATCACCTTGAACTCCCATCACAAAAGTATGGCAGACAAAATGTACATGTCATGGATGGGAAGGTTTGGTTATATTTGAAGTATTCGCAGGAGTAAAAAATGTCAAGTAAAGAAAATTTTTTCATCTTCTACATTTCGTTTGTTGTATGTGAAGAGTAAAGTATCAGTATTTTTTAAAAAATGAAGTTTTTTTCTGTATTTTTGGGGTTACACAATGGTTTCTTGGTGAAAACCAAACACACGATGAAAGTTGCTGAAGAAAGTCCAGAAACAAATCACAGTGCAATAAGAAAAGGCACTGAGATTACTTCCTAGCTTTCAACTCCTATCACCTGCAATTTCAAAAATTTGTGAGTTCATATAATATGTAGCATTATGTGGCACAGCATTTGCTAGAAGGAGTGGAGATAACAATGGAGGAAGATAATAAGATAAATGCATGCAGAAACAATTTGCATAATTATTGTTTTCAAAGTGGAAGCTGCATATCTTTCCTAGGTTTTGAGGGAAGCTACATTTGTTACCTGTGTTCTTGAGGAACTGTTACTTGCCTAAACTGGGAATATGTTACTTAACCTGCAAAGGTCGTGGGTGAGCCCCGAGCTCACTTTAAATTTTAATGAAGTGCCATTTTAACATTATTTAAAATATTGGTGATTCGAGATTTGTGCTGTATGGGTCCATGTCATACCAGTATTCTCCATTTTTGCAATAACGAAGTTAATGTAATGATAACCACACAACCCCTGAGAGTTTGAGTTTTTGCTTTAAGGCTACTTTTATGCACAAAAAACTAATCGAGACTGGACCTACAGTTTAAAGTGGGATCCAAACCACTATTTGCCTCCACTGGGTATCAAACCTGGGACTCCTTGATTATAAAGGGACAACGTAACAATATACAATTAGGAAAGAATGACTTCTGAGAAATAGTTCCTTTCCTCTGTTGGTTCTCTTGTTACTCATCCATGAATATTTTGATTGTATCTGTTCAAGGTCCCACAGCTTCAATATAGTTATTAATGAGTGATATGGTTTTGTAACATTTACCATATTTCTACGTGCAAAATTCCTGTACCACTGGAATTTGAACAATCAGTAAGATTTCTGAAAAACCACATTTATTTGTTTACATTGACTTGGTTCTTATAGTGGAAAGAGAATAGTTCATTTTTTCTGTATTCATATATCTTACACTTCTATCCATATTTTTTCTGTTCAAAGTGTTTCAATCTATTTTCAGTCCATTTGCAATTCACATTTTAACATATTAACTGTGGTGGAGCTATATATAGACTCTAAAATTGAGTCTTTTTTGCGGAGCATCTATATATATATATAGGTGGTATTTCAAAATTAAAGGTTCTTGTATTGCGGCAAGTCATTTTTATAGACACCACTTTTTTGAGCTATTATTAGTCTATGTGGGCTATTGGCAAACAAAAAATCTATTGTTGATGCTTTTTCAGTTCCTGCAAATTTTTTTTTTTTTCAATATGGAATTAGACACACGGTGGTGTACTTCGATGTGGGAGACCTGGGTTGAGTGTTTGGAGGTCAGAATTTACCTCTGTAGTCCCTGCATAATGTGGCTTTGGAGCTCTCACAACCTCAAATCTATGTGTACCTGAGGCAACCCTGGAGGGTAAAGATGGCCAGATCGTTGTGCTGATCACATCACCTCCAAAATGGCAGAGTTTGAGAATATGTAGTGGGGGTCTTGGACCCTAACCCCACATACCCTAAATGTGACTTCAAGCATGATGTTGTATGCAAAGGGAACCTTACCTAATATGGAATGTTTAATTGCTGCAGAGTCTATATATAGAGATTGCTTTTCTTAGCTTCATTTTGCAGCAAGTCTTTTTATAGTTAGTTTTTGCATTATTTACGATGACTCAAATTTGCCTTTGCATCTATGTGTAGATGAATTTTTTTGGTCACATTTCTCTTCAACGTCGCCGCACGGAAGGCATTAGGTTAATGGCAAAACAAAAAAATATACGACAGTGTGTTGTGTTTTTATAATTTTGCAAGCAATAAAATTATCAAAATTTAAGGTTTCATATTTTTTATATATAATACGTAATTTAAAGAAATTGGCATCTTTTTGAAACATTCTTGTTCAGAACATGTGAATCTGAAATAAAGATCTTTCAAAAATATACACACACAGTGTTCATAATAGAACAAAGGCATTTTCTCTTTGAAAAGAACTTGTTTAGCAAAATAAGTCTATTTTTACCAAACATAATCTACATTTTTCTGATTTCTTTATTCCTCTTAGTGAAAATTGATGAATCTTCAACCAGTGGCAAAGAGCAGACACTTCCTGAGAAGAAGATTTGAGGAAACACAGTATTGTGGACTTTCTGTTCCACTTTGTAATAAGCAAGATGCCTTTTATAAATTTGGATCCTGTAATTGTATGTGCCTTGTAATATTGTTTGGAGACATTCTAGTCATTTAACTGTTCTGTGTTATAATATGAGAGATAACTTCTAAAATGTTGGATCTTGGGACTTGTATGTGCCTTGTAACAAATACTGTATTCATTCCCGTTCATTGGATGATCTTATACATTTCATTCCATTCAATATTGTATTTTCCGTTGCCTTTCTCAGAGATTCAAGCCTATGTTCTCCATTTATGCAGAATATATAAAGTTTTTTCTTGAGTCTCGATATATTGTTTTGTTTGATAAATACACAGATTTCTAAGTACATGTGGAATTTGCACTTGAGCTATTGTGAAGAAAATAGTTTTGTATTTACAGAAATTTTTACATTTTACACACAAATGTGTATAATGCAAAACAGTGTTCTAGACTTTTTAACTGTTCTATTTCATAATATGCGAGATACCTTTTATTATATTTCATTCTATACAATATTGTATTTCGCGTTGCCCTTCTCAGAGATTCAAGCCTATGTTCTCCATTTATGCAGAATATACAAAGTTTTTTCTTGAGTCTTGATATATCGTAACAAACTGTTGCTCGTTGGGATCTTACCAGAATCCTAACCATTATGCTTGGGTGATGTAGCTTCATCATTCATTCATCCTCACTGGTGAGCACTCGCCCTTTGGCAGATAACTTGATGGTAATAGGTGAGAGGTTACTTTTCACACTTGAAATGGCACAACACTAAGAATTTTGGGTTTATATCTTCCAGTTTAGATCAACATGGTTACAGAAGGATATTACCTGTCTATTCGATGATGAAGAAATCCTCGGAGAAAACTCCTACAAGTGCTCTATGCAGACTCGCTCAAGCTCCCCGATCTTTCTCGTTCCTTGTTCCAAAGCAAAAGACCCCACGTCGCCCGTTACACTCTAACTTATCCTTTCTCCCACCACCTGGTTATTGCTCCCTAATACCAGTTGATCAGCAACTTACTTGTAATCAACCAGGAAGATTGATTTGATACTGACCTAGCATTCTTTGAATGCTTGAGAGAGTAACGGCAGATGAAGGAGGTTATTGCTTTTGGCTTGCTACTTTTCTCTAATCAGGGGAACCTGTTACGATACCTCCCTCGGGAATAAATTTCCCAAATTGAAATTTATATTCGAAATACCCATGTTGATCTATCCTTAGAAGTTGGAGTTTTTTTTTATTAAAACGTAGAGAAGGAAATAAAACACAATAAAATAAACCATATTTTCCCCTGCCAAAACCCAAAAATTAACAAAATTAAAATTGTATGATTATATCAAGTGCAGATGCGGTAACAAGCCAGAAGTAATTTGATAAGTCTTAACTGTTTATGTAACTGGCTATAAAAACAATGTAAGCAAAACAAACACACGTGTTTTCCGAAGAGAGAAAAAAAATGTTTTGGTTGGCGTAAGCAATGTTTTCCGCACGTAATCAGTCTGTCGGTGTCATAATCACTGGAGCGCGGAGCCCAACATCTATGTTGTAATGGCCACTGTGGCTATCACTTGACAACACAAAGATGGACATAATTCGAGGGCATGGCTAGGTACACAAAGATGGCCACTAGTCACCTGACTGTCCCTAAGAATTTCGATGTCGCACGTGTTTGGGGATGACGTGCCGGAGGCGAGCGGCCTGTTTACACAATTACGTGTTGTGAAGGAACTGTATTTCATAACATTGAAACAATGTGACAAGTGCAATCTACACTGGAGCTCACACAGTAGTTTTATAAACACACGTATTCACAGAAAGTGTTGTGTCACGATAGTTCGTTGATCACAAAGGTTCCTAGGATCGCTGAGGCACTAACTGGAACTACAGAAGAAAGTATGATTTATTTGTATCCAGGAAACACACACGTACTCTTGTGGGTGAAAATTGCAGTTGCTTCACTGTGGGATTTCCCTTTGGAAATTGATACACTTTACTGCGATGTTTTCTTCAAGAACTGATAAGAAAACGATCGACAAGGGCATGTAAGTTTTTGCACCACATAACTTTGTGTTATTATGGGTGCATGGAGATATATGCCGTGTTAAATGCACTGTTGATTAGCATAGTTCGGTGCACTTAATGATGAATAGATAGTTTCTGAATTTCTTTTCTTTTTTTTTTTTTTGCATGGTATGCTCCCGTGCAAAAGTTACACAACTGGTTGCACACACTGGAAGGTTCTTCTTTGCGGGTGTAAAACTGCTTTACCTGAAGTTGTAGAGTTGAATGTGACTCGTTAAGTGTCACATAAAATGCACTTTTGTAAACACTGCGGCATGACCTTGCGGGAGGGGTCATACACATTTTGTAATGCAAGTGTACAGAGGTGAGAAGTGGAAACACTAGGATACGTCCTTGATGAATTTCTGCTTCTTCATTGGATGAAATCTACAAAGACTGGCAGATTTTTGGGGAAAAGTTTACACATAATGATGACTTGCATTATGTAAGCTGCACTTTTGATGGAAGTAGCGTAATATTTGTGGAAAGTAATGCACTTTCGGAACCGAAGCATATTGTGTGTAGTTTGTGGGGACAAAACTACGGTGTGCATTCTTCTCCCTGATATTCTGTTCTCTTCCCTGCTCCCTCTTCATGTCTTCTGTTCTTCTTTTCTGCATCTCTTCTGTTCTTTTTTTGTGGGAGCATTGATGGGGAAAGGGACTGAAGAATTTTGTCCGGTGTGGAAGTTTCTTCTTATGGAAAGGGTGGAAAGTGTTTGTTCCATGTACTAAAATACTGGCTGGCTGGCTCACATGGCTGTTGCATGCTGTTGTCCTCTGAAGCTAAACTGTCGGGATGCATGCAAATTTGGGTTCGAATCCCGTTCTCCTCGCTGGTGATTGGCCAAATCGCTGCATCTTGATTCCCAAATAGATTCGCAGGGAAAATCCTTCTCCTGTTGATAGCTTTTGACTGGTGTGATGAATAGACAGACTTAGGTAAAGGATAAAATATAATTTCGTAGATGGGAAATGAGGAAAGGAGTGTTGATCTAGACTTATTAACACAAATAACAAAATTCCAATGCTGTGCCATACCTTGTGTGAACATTTATAAATTACTATGAAAATGGAAATTAAAAAAGGACTAATAACTATTAGAATAATAAAATATACAGATAAGCTTATGATAAATCAGTTTTGTCACATTTATGTGAGAATTCATAAAGAAACCAATGAAATATTTGTTAAATTTATCGAAACTATTACATTGTTTCCCTCATGCTATGAGAAATGTCTTGTTAATAGAAAAATGAGTATACCTTAAAAGTGAATTTATTTAGTGACATGCCAAAAGGTGCTAATTTGTGATCTTTAAAACATCATAACAATTAGTCACGGTGCTTCATTGTGACGGGTATCACTGCTGGTCCTAATACATGTAATAATATGTATCAATTAATCTGTCTTGCAAGTTGTTTTTAAAAAATACTTAAAATAAATCTAATTATTGTAATTAACCTAAGTGCATAAATGCGTTTATGGTAAAATTTTACCTATTTAGACTGAAATATCCCTAACGTTGTTAACAATAAATTCTATCGTTAAATAAAATATCTAACGGCTATATCCTTAAATAAAACTTGTCCCTTGAAAATTTAATGAATGAACGCCACTGGCTCAGAAAAATATGCATAGTCTAAATTTTTCGTAGACTTTCCCCATGCTAAGTTCTAAATGTGCTGAAAGTACTCGGGAGAGCTTCAGCGCAGAGAAAGGAATGTGTTGACTACAGGTATTCGAAATTCTTGCAAGGTTGCGTTTCGTATTATGAGCAGAAACTTTCTGCCGCTTCGAAGCTGGTAGCGAAAAAAAAAAAATAGTACTTGAGGAGGGAAAGGAAGAAGGAAATGGAGCACTATGATTCGCTGAAGCGTCGCATGATGCGTAAATGTTGAGGTTACTATAACTTACTACGGACAAGATTTAGTAAACTAGGCTGGGCAGATTGAATGCCAAGGACCTTGAAATGCAAATGTGGCAAGAAGGTGGGAGGGGGTTAACGGGCATACAATGAGCGGTTGCAAGTCTTGAATGCTTTCCCGTGCTTGCGCAAAACAACAACTCGGAAAAATGCAAGCGAAAATACAAGCTAATTAACTTTCCATGGAAATACAATCGGGGTTCAGTAATAAATTCTTACAAGGCACAATTTATCTGCTGAATTTATTTACTTATTTAACTAATATACTTTATTTATCCCTTATTATTTTTAAGCATTATTTATGGACTTATCATATTTTAAAATTACTACAAAATTATCTAATATATATATCTAATAATTGCTTAAAATATCAGTCAAACTGGTGATGAACAATAACACTAATTCACTCTTGACTACCTAAACTAAAATAATAATTATTATTTATGTGATATTTAAATGCATTTGAATACTAACATCACTAAAATTGGAGAATCTATTTTTCTTACAACTCATTCTAAAATATGCTTAGCATATTATTGTAGCAAAGCTTAAAACTAAAACCTTTAGTGGTTTAACCATAAACATTCTGCGATAGCAAAATGGATTTACAAGAATTGGTCCGGATCCAATATCCAAAGGAAAATACTTATTTAGGTGCAATAAAATCTTATCATCTATGTATACATATTCACATAAAAATAAATATTCTCAATAACTTTGCGCTAAATACAAAACTTTGCTAGTATGAAGGTTTGCCTTCTTATATTAATAAAACCATAATTTTAGTGATGTGATGACTATACTAGTATAAATTATACCACTTAAAAAATATTATCGCATATTATAACATTTAAATAAATTAATAAACTAATGCCTTTAAAAAAAACTTTTTTTATGCACACTTGAGTCGTGTAGGACCTGTTTAATATTAGTGAATGCCGTAACTTGAAATATAATTGCGATGTTTATATTTTAAGGTTTAAAATGTAACACATGAAGTTTAAATATTTAAAGCTATAAAAAAAACTAAACAGGGATATTAAGCTATGAATACAATAGCTGAGGAGAAAAAAACATAAATAATCCACAAAAAAATAATTTCTGTTAACATGTGAGAAACGTCCGCGCTGTGTATACTGCTCTCTTAATTTTTCTAGCTATCCTATTAAGTTGGCTTTGCCTAACTGAGGTGCTTTAAGCATAAATATATATATATATGTATTATGTGTATAAACTCTTTGACTTCACTAAGGCCTATTTATGAATGCCACTAAAACACCTATTATTCCTAAACTAGAACTTTTAATTAATTAAGCGGTTTATATTCTATATGATTGGTAGCGCCACTCTTACTACATTACGCTTAGCGCAGTAGCGGACATAATTGCTACACTTTCCTAGAAATATAATTGGCGTTTCATCTCTTCACATGTTAACATGTATTTGATAATAAATAATTTATTACTTAATTTGGGTAACATAAGGCAATGTGATTGACTAGTGAATTCCTCGACTATCTCCTTAATTTAAGCTGCCTTCTTGAGGTGCTAGGAGACTTCAGTCATTTTGAGTGTAAATGAGTCAACCATAGGACCTTGTTCGTTCCCAAAACTATATTTATTAAATTTTAATATCCTTGTTGCAATAATCTTAACAGCTATAGCTCATGCATTCTAAATCATTTACAAGTTATGGTCAGTTTTAAACAAAATTTAAATTGAAACTTTTAAGAACTTTAATAAACAACAACAACAAAATTTGACTTAGCATACTCGCTGCTGGACTCAGTGAATACATAGTGCAAATGAGTTGGAGTCAAGACTAAAATTATTTTCGTCTTTAGCAATAATCTTATTATCCATCTTTTAATTAAAAATTTAATTAATCAAATACATAAAAGTAAAACAGAATCACTGTCCAATTTCTAATGTCATTGTTCAAAATTAAGTTAAATCCTGGAAATGGTGAAAATTTTCCAGATGGTTGATCTTTCATAGGCAGGGTACCGGGTTCGCGAGCAATTCACCACGCTACCAGGAGCGAATTTGTACGGCCACATTTTTGATGAAATGGGCCTTCCTAAAATCCACCATCAAATCTTCCGCCACGTGGAATGATGGACGTCCCTGATTCCACTTTGCCAGCCCGACGCGGATAACCACGATGGAACTAGGGCGCAGGGCTATTCCCTGCTCGCCCGTGGCTACCAAGGACAACATCCTACCTTCTTTTCCTCCGCATTTTTACATTTTGCGGGTGGCTAATTCATCCTCCAATTGGAACTCAACATTTATCATAACAAAAATAATTTTCCTGACCTCTAACATTACCAAAAAAAAAATAAAAAAAAAATGCATGCCGCCTTATGAATTCTCTATTTTAAATGCGTACGTAAACAGTTAATGATTTTAACATTTTCTTCATGAGTTTCATCCTTTCTTATCCTGATTAAGCGTAACTGAGCAAACGTAAATAAATTTAAAAAAAAAAAAATATGGCTGAAATCCTGGTACTAGATTCTTAATTTTCATTTATTTCAAATTGAAACGAATGAAAATTCCAGCACCTCCATCCACGTACTGCACTGTTGATGAACCTATCCTTTCAATTTTCATTTACTTCCTGGTGAAGTAAATGAAAATCCCATCACCTCTACCACATAACGAACTGTTGCTCGTTGGGATCTTACCAGAATCCTAACCATTATGCTTGGGTGATGTAGCTTCGTCATTCGTTCATCCTCACTGGTGAGCACTCGCCCTTTGGCAGATAACTTGATGGTAATAGGTGAGAGGTTACTTTTCACACTTGAAATGGCACAACACTAAGAATTTGGGTTTATATCTTCCAGTTTAGATCAACATGGTTACAGAAGGATATTACCTGTCTATTCTATGATGAAGAAATCCTCGGAGAAAACTCCTAGAAGTGCTCTATGCAGACTCGCTCAAGCTCCCCGATCTTTCTCGTTCCTCGTTCCAAAGCAAAAGACCCCACGTCGCCCGTTACACTCTAACTTATCCTTTCTCCCACCACCTGGTTATTGCTCCCTAATACCAGTTGATCAGCAACTTACTTATAATCAACCAGGAAGATTGATTTGATACTGACCTAGCATTCTTTGAATGCTTGAGAGAGTAACGGCCGACAAAGGAGGTTATTGCTTTTGGCTTGCTACTTTTCTCCAATCAGGGGAACCTGTTACGATATTGTTTTGTTTGATAAATACACAGATTTCTAAGTGCATGTGGAATTTGCACTTGAACTATTGTGAAAAAATAGTTTTGTACTTTAAGGACAGAAAGTTTTACATTTTACACACAAATTGAAACTAGAATCATTAGTCTGCTTTTTAAGGTTATGTAGGCTACATGTAAAGAATGGGCAAATGGTAGACAGAGAGAATATATTTGTTAGCTTTAACTTTTACAGTAAGACATTACATGGAATGTGACATATAGTGTGGTATTCTGCAAAAATAAGGTTAATAAATAATTTGCATCATTTATAAATATTTTGTGTAAACTGAACAATGTTGTGATCTCGAAACTGAAGTTTCCGGATTCGAATCCCTTACTCAGCATGAGGGGGAGGGGCTTTCTTTATCAGCATCGCTTCATCAATTTTATGTAATCATCACTCATTCTCATCTTGACTAGCCAAAACAGAAATCCGATGCTAAATAACAAAAATACAGTGTATAAAGTCACAATTAGCACATTTTGTATTTTAATTTGTTACCTCTTATATTAATCACTTTCTCTCATTTGCCTAATTGCAACCTTGAGGAAGATTTCATCCCATCATTCACTACGGTTCTGTATGTTCAATTGAGTGAGAAAGGATTACAGCCTTTCCGTGGGACGTAATGATTGTGAGAATATTATGTATTTGATGAATGCATTTAATTTCAATGGAGCTGCATTGAATTAATTATTATAACACACACACACACGAACATAGACCAACACAAAACACTGTTATTGTCATGCTGTACTGGACCCCCCCATACAAAGGAAAACAATACGAATCACCATATGCATGTTTTGCATTAACTAACTAACTAACTAACTCTCTAGCCTTCTTAAACCCGAAGGTTCATGGCTGCAGCAACAAAGGCCTTCCATCTGTCCCTATCTTGAGCAAGATCTATATACTCTTTTCCATCCCTACCGATTTCCCTTAGATCCATCTCGACGTTGTCCCTCCATCTTCGTCTTGGCCTTCCTACAGGTCTCTTACCATCAGGTTTCCCAACAAGAATCCTGTAAACTCCTCTTTCCTCTCCCATTCGTGCCACATGGCCTGCCCACCTAAGTCTTCTCGATTTAATTATTCTAATAATATCTGGACATGAATACAAATTGTGTAGTTCTAAATTATGTAACCTTCTCCACTCACCTGTCTCCTCATCCCTTTTAGGTACAAATATTTTCCTAAGGATCCTATTTTCAAATACTCTTAATTTATGTTCCTCTTTCAATGTAAGGGACCAAGTTTCACACCCATATAATACTACAGGCAAAATTACGGTTTTGTATATTTTAACTTTTAGTTTCTTAGATATTAAACGAGAAGACAAAAGTTTATGAAGATAGAAGTAACATGCATTTCCTGAATTAAGCCTACTTTTTATTTCCTCTTTAATATAATTTTCACTTGTTAATATTACTCCTAAGTATTTGAATTTGGAAACTGGTTCAAACGAGCTGTTATCAATAATTAGATTTTGATTATTACCTAACACTTGGTTTCAGCCTGTAAGCATATATTTAGTTTTCTCTTTGTTAACTTCCAAACCTATCTCTTTAGCAGTTTTGAAAAATATTTTAGCATTATTCTTAATTGTATTTATATCATCCCCCAGTAAGTCTACATCATCTGCATATGCTAACAACTGAGTCACACCATTTAATTTTAGTCCTTCTCTAGTTTGTTTTACCTTCCTAACAGCATATTCTAAGGCAAAATTAAAGAGCAATGGAGATAATGCATCTCCTTGTTTTAACCCATCATGAATTGTAAATTTGTCAGACATATTAATACCCACACGAATTTTACTTTCTGTTTCACTGGTGCATATTTTTATCATACTAACAAGCTTCTTAGGTATTCCAAACTCTACTAATATATTATATAATTTATCTCTTTTGACCGAATCATATGCTTTTTTGAAATCAATGAATAGCTGATGGACATTTTGATTATATTCCCACTTTTTTTCAAGTGTCTGTCTGATGTGAAAAATTTGATCTATTACGTTTAAATCCACATTGATAATCACCTATAATTTCATTAGCATATGGGGTTAGTCTTGTTAAAATAATGTTAGATAATATTTTATATGTTGTTGAGAGTAGAGAAATTCCACGGTAATTATTGCAGTTCATTTTATCACCTTTTTTAAACACAGGAACAATTATAGATTCTTTCCACTGTTGAGGGATTTCTTCTTTATTCCATATTAAACAAATTAATTTATGAATTTGACATATTAATGAATTTCCACCATATTTAATTAACTCAGCAGTATTAAATCAATGCCAGGTGCTTTGTTATTCTTTAGCCTTTTAATATCATCTTTAACTTCAGTCAAGTTAGGTTCTGGAACTAAAGGTTCTGCTGTGTGTACTTCATTCACTTCTGATTTATCTCCTACATGGACATTTAAAAAGTCATTAAAGTAGTTCTTCCATCTATTTAGAATATCACTTGGGTCAGCAAGAAAATCACCGTCTTTATCTTTTATCAAGTTTACTTTAGGTTGCCACCCCTTTCTAAACTCATTTACACCTTTATATACATCTCTGATATTTTTATTTTTGCTGTTTGTTTCAATTTCGTTAATTTTGCTTTTCAAGTAATCTCTTTTTTTACTTCTAAACGTGCGGTTAACTTCTCGCTTTATTCTATTATAATTGTTTAGATTTGTATCATCAGAGTTATTTAACCACCTAAGTCTAGCCTGATTTCTTATTTCTATTAGGTTATGACATTCATTATCAAACCATGGCTTACTTTTTCTCGGTTTATGGTATCCTATACTTTCTTTAGCTGCTGATTCTATTGCATTACGTATGTGCTCCCAATTCTTATTTACGTCTGTTTCATTTATATTTTCATCATCATTTAAATCCTGCAAAACATCAAATCTATTTGACAGTTTAATTTGGTAATCTTTCTTAATTCTTTCATCAGTAAACTTTCCTGTATCAAATTTTAGAGCTTTTAGATTTTGTTGCTTATGATTTATCACTGAGAGTCTTTCTCTTAATTTAGCAATTACTAAATAATGGTCACTGGCACAGTCAGCACCTCTATGTGTACGAACGTCAATTATACTAGTATGCCTTCTCTTATCAATGAGAATATGATCTATCTGATTATGAGTTTTACCATCTGGAGAAGACCAGGTATATTTATGGATATATTTATGTTTAAAAGTGGTACTTTTCACAATTAAATTCTTTGAGGTTGCAAAAGTAATCAATCTTATACCATTATCATTACTTAATTCATGAAGACTTTCTTTACCAATCGTGGGTTTAAATGTCTCTTCTTTGCCAATCTGTGCATTACAGTCACCTAACAGAATTTTCATATCATACTGAGAAAATTTATCAAAGACCTGTTCTAACTCTGTATAAAAATCATCTTTAGTATTATCATCTTTATCTTCCGTTGGTGCATGTATGTTTATTAAAATAATTTTACACCACCTACCCCGTAAAACTGCATATGATATCCTATCATTAATAAATTCTACTGTTTTAAGAGCTGAGATAATTCTATTATTTATGAAAAAGCCTGTTCCAAAATTATGATTTTCAGTACCACCATAGAAAAAAGTATAATTTTTAGTTTTACAATTCCCTTCTCCTGGCCACCTGCATTTGATGAGACAATTCACACACTTCTAAACATTACAAGTAAACGTAGACCCTCTGATCAGCCCAGTCAAAGAAGGACAAGAAAAGGCCAATGTCAGGAATAATTTCATAAAAGCTGAGTTCTGGTTAGTTGTCAAAGCACTTCAAATAGTGCAAAATCCCAAAACCCCCCACCCTTTAAACATCAATTTCACAGACTCTCAGTTATTGACCTATTTATCCGTAACCAATCGTTGTAAGCATGTAATCTTTCTTTAGTCTTAATCCTCATAAGATGGGCTACAAAAAAAATCTAATTTTTCGATAATATCCTTTTGGTGCCCAAGGCCATTTTCACATATAACCCCCTTGATGCCCAATCCGATTTTGAGCAAAATGCAGAGTTTCAATTAAGTGAGTGTAGATCGGAGGCTAATTGCCCTAGAGAGATGAGTTATATACCGTTGTACGCGGAATGAACCAGAGATTCAGACTATATAAAATTTAAGCAAACTCGGCGTATATGTGGCGGGGGGAGGGTCTAACTCTCAAAATTCCAAAATTTCGGAAAAAAAATTTGGTTCCCCCACCCTCCCCTCAAGAAAAAAGTATATGACAGTGCCGACATGCACATGGAAATGATCGCTGACATGTAATGAACACAAAAATATTTGCATTATTATCATATGACCATTGTAACTTGAGTTGTATTTGCAAAAGGAATGGTCGGCACGCCACTGATTCAATCTTCAAAATGCAGCGGTACCTTGAAATGACTTTAGCTCAGATACTATTTGCTCTGGAGATATGAACGATATACCGTTGTACGCAGAATGAATCACAGATTCAGACGATATATAATATATGCACATTCGACGTATATATGGAGGGGGAAAGGGGGAAATCCCCTGAAAATACTTTTTTTTAAAAAAGATGGGGGTTTCCCCCCCGCTCGACTGAAAAAAAGGATATGAAAAGTTCAAAATGCACATAGAAATTATCGCTGGTATGTAAGAAACAGAAAAATATTTGCATCATTGCCGTATGACCAATGTAACGTGAGTTGTACCCCTGAAGCGAAAGGCTTGTAGGGCACTGTCTCAAGCTTCGGAATTGAGCGAAATTCAGAGTTACATTGAATTGACTACAGCTCAGAAACTAAATGCCCTAGAGATATGAAAGATATACCATTGTACGCAGAATGAATCACAGATTCAGACGATATATAATTTATGCACATTCGGCGTACATATGGAGGGGTAAAGGGGGGAAATCCCCTCAAAAATACTTTTCTTTAAAAAAATGATGTTTCCCCCCGCCTCCCCCCGAAAAAATGTCAAAATGCAAAATTTATGCAAATTTGGCGTATATATGGAGGGGGAAGGGAGAAAACCCCCAAAAAATTATTTTAAAAAATTGTCACTTCACCCAAAAAATATCCTCGCACTTGGCCACAAAACGAGACATACGCACAACATTCACGGACGAAAAGCTAGAATGCAGTGAAAAATGAGAGCCGATTCTTGCAGCTGGTTGAAATTCTATTTTCAGACAATGCAGGGTAACCCCTGTTGCAACTTGTGGACACTTGTGCTAAAAAAACAAAGGTTTCCTTCAGCGCGCTTCGAAATTCCATATTCACAACGCAGATTCAACAACCAGTCTTCCCCCTCCCCCCACCCCTTGCTTGCGCCCCCACAGAAAACTTTCATTTTGACATCGGATACTGATAAACAAGCTTCCTTCGAATGCACTTAACAGGAGGGAGTGAAAAGCATTGCTTTAGAACAACAAAGCCGGTCTTCCTTTGTCGGCAAAAATTTGACCTTGAAAAGAGAAGCAAAAGAGAAGTCCCTTTTCCCGGGTTTTCCCCTCCATTTTCATGAAGACCAAAAAAAAATGCAAAAAACATTTATGTTAAATACATGTGTTAGGAACAATATAAAAAAAATCGAAATTCTAGCCAAAACAGGAAACGTTATAACGTAAAAACTATGACCTTGTCACAAAGTCTCGATCGAGACGCTTGGTACCGGGAGGGTTACATTTGGGTATCTTGATCGAGACGCTTGGGTCCCAAAAGGATATAGGTAGTTTGTAAAAAAAAAGGTAAAGTGCTCCCCTGTGCATAGCACCACGCCATGAAGGCCTATAGGGAGTGTGAGGGTAACGCCCCACACTTTCTTGATCTGGTCGTGAGGGAGGGTGATGTGATCAGCATCACGCCCCTGACTGCCTTTACTCCCCAGGGTTTCCCCCAGGTACCCATGTTATTCGACACTGGGTGGGTGCCGGAGCCGCTTCCAACGTTACAAAAGTTCCAGGATTTGAACTGGCTGGGGATCGAACCCGGGACCTTTAGCATGGTAGACAGACATGTTACCGACTGAGCCACCACCGTAATTTAAAAAATAGTCTTCAATAAGTGACACTTCTCTAGTACTATTGAAAGTTTTTGCCTTGTAACTTTTGAACAAATTAAATGGCAAGAAATTGTTTCAAATAAATGCCCATTTAATAAGCTTTAAAACGATGTAAGTTTTAATGTATTTTATAGAAGGGCACACCATAAAATGTGTCTCCAAATGCAGGATAGTACCAAAAAAAAGGGTCTCTATCACAGTCCATCATTTACTTTTTAATAAAAACTTTGTAGAGTTATTATTTGTTCCACTCAAAATATGTTCAGGCGAGTAGCAAATCGCCATCTGCATTCTGACTGCAGCCACCTTGAAAATAGTCTGCCGTATTGGATACTTTTTGTTGATATATCTGGGGAACCATGGCACCTATCAACTTCAGTTTTTTTTTCTTTTTTAACAAATGTTCCAAATGGTGCAGACGTCAATAATATATTAATAAATCTATTTTTGAAAAATAAAAAATAGCAGTTTTAACCCGTGGTGTGTGCAAGAAAGGAGTTTACCAGGCTTAAACCCCCCCCTTGAGCTTTTGAAATATTTTTGAAAATATGGGGGGGGAATTTAAATGGCCAATTTATGACAATCAAAAATCTGCGACAATAATAATAATAATAATCTAACTAAAGGAAGTTCTTGGTTTGTTGTAAGTGGCTAATGTAGACAAAGGCTAGGCGAACAGAATTCAGTCACCAGTCCGCTGTCCAATTGTTTACCGCGGCAGGTTTGAATTTCTGAATTCGAACAACAATAAGCCTTACTATTATGAAATGTCTTGTTGGTATAATAAGTATAGTGAGACAATCCAAATGTGAATTATCATACATTTGCATGGCTCTCAGATGCCATACCGACTAGACCATGACTGCACTCCTTCGATGATTAAAACACCATTAAGCCTTGCTTCCATGATTATGAAAAAATATAAATATGCTGACCAAGGCAGTAATTTATTTTATTAAAAACATAAACTAAACGTAACGTTTCAACCTTCTAGCAAGGTCTTCATCAGACTCTGTATCAAGTACAAAAGTAACAAGATACCAAAAACAGGGCATTATATATACACAAAACATTACTCCCTCCAGACTATTAGAAAGTTATTTTGGAACTTTCTAGCAGGTGGCTTTCACTATTGTGAACTGAACTTTCACCTAAAAGGCTAAAAATATATGCTTCCATATAGAATGTGGTTGGGCTTTATATCTCACGCTCTTTTTCCTTCATTTTCTTCCTTCTCCTCTCCTCTTTCTCTCTTGTCCTTTCCACTCTTTCTAACACCTTCTTCCATTCTTTGTTTAACTTCAGTCCCCCATTCCAGTTCATTCTGTCTTCACCTTTCTTCTCTATTTCCTTGGCCTCCTTCCATTTTCTCACTAGGTTTATTTTACTTCGCTTTTCTGACACTTTTTGGCTAATCGTGAAGATGAAGATGAAAATGAGTGATGTGAAATTGATGAGAGGACCATCATAAAGAACACATACGCTCAGTCCGGGATTCGAACCCAGGACCCCTGGCATCGTAATGCACCTGTAACCACTGCACAACAAATAGAAACAGAAAATGCTTGATAAGTCATTTGCTTCTCCATAACTCATGATTATATTATAAGTATTATTTGCTGCATGACTAGAGATTAATTATATGTGTATGTTTAGTCAACCTAGCCACCTAAGCAGCAGCAGCTTCCGCATTTGCAGGTGGAGGCTAAATGAAGGAAAATCACAGAGTCAGAAATATATACAAATTTTGTAACATAATACTTATAGAGCATGCAGATGGCATGCACAATTGCTGCATACCTAGTTTCCTTCCTTAATTGAAACGTTGTTTATTCTTCATTATATATGAGATCAACCACCCAGGGAGTCAAACCCAGGATCTTGTGTGGTAGTCAGACTCTCTTTTAGAATGCCAGTATGTTGGATATTTTTTCGATCAGTCGACCCTGATTCATTGTTTCCAGAGGAAGACAATCTGGGAGCTTATCATTCGACATTTTACTTGCGATGTAGGAAAACGAGATCACAAGCACTTCATAATGCTATCTTCTTGCGTTTACAGAAGTTTACACCGCTCGGACAACAAATCCTACTTGAAACTGACAGATATCAACTGTCCACCAAATCAACAGATGAACCGACCGCTTCGATGTTTCTCCGAATTTTCAGAGAAAACCCTCCTTGCAGGGCAGGTCATTAGCAGGAGGGTTGAGTGCATGTGAGAAGAACCGCTATGTCATTCATTCCCGGGCCGAAAAAGGGACAAGCAATAGAATTCTGTTCTTGGAATTTGAAACGCATGGGCATATCTTTTCTGAACCATAAAATAATTAACCCAGAAAGTTCTAGCCACCCGTAGCTAAATCTTCCTCTTTGTGTGGTCCTTTAGGCGCCCATGGTGCCAGTGCAGAGCCAGATGACGAGAAAGTTCGGGTTTTAGGGGCATCCTGGATCTGGTGTGCAGCAGGGAGGAAAAGTGCACTTTCAATAGGTCTCACACTTCCCTGACCGAGGCAGATCGCAAAACCATTAACTGCATCCCCTCCCAATACATCTGTTTGTGTTCAACAAGCAAGAAACAGGGAAATAAGAAAGAAATTCCTTGCTTGGGTTCGTGCTACTGAAAATTGAAGAAGTGTTTCAAACTGCAAGCAAAATTTACTGAAGAATTATTTTGCAATATTTGTCATCAAAGTAGAATTTCCAGCAAATACAGAATAGTTTCCCGGGGCCAGTGCCCCCGCGTGCCCCCCCTAACGACGTCCCTGGGTGTACCCTTCATTAAAATACATTAAAACGTATATCGTTTTAAAGCTTATTAAATGAGCTACAACTTTTATTCGAAACAATGTCTTGTCATTAAATTTGTTCAAAATTTGTACAAGGC
The DNA here is from genome assembly GCF_977018435.1 of Lepisma saccharinum. Taxonomy (NCBI): domain Eukaryota; kingdom Metazoa; phylum Arthropoda; class Insecta; order Zygentoma; family Lepismatidae; genus Lepisma; species Lepisma saccharinum. Next base: position 23,271,899 of record NC_139230.1, on the reverse strand, counting down.
AAAAACTTTGAAAAGTACTAGAGAAATATCACTTATTGAAGATTATTTTTCTTAAATTATGTCAAAACTACCGACATTATCGAAAAATTAAACAGAATCTTTTTTGAAGATTAGGCACACACATGAGATGTACTACGTAGAAATTTTCAGCGAAAAGTGCAGGTTCGACCAGGACTCGAACCCGGGTCTCTGGCATACCGTGCCATTGCACTGAGCTACCAAGCCAGCCAGTGCTGTATAACGGGATCTGTATTTTCAGCATTTTTCGCTGAAAATTTCTACGTAGTACATCTCCTGCGTGTGCCTAATCTTCAATAATTAACATCTCTACGCTGGGAAGAACCAGGCAACATCGAAGTCTACTGTGTTTCAAAGGCAACAGATCCCGTTGCGGTAGCACTGGCAGAGACGATTCCACGCAGGTAAAACAGCAATAGCTAAAAATGAGGCGAGGACAGGCCGGCTCGGTAGCTCAGTGGTCGAGAAATGACAAGGTATGCCAGAGACCCGGGTTCGAGTTCTGGTCGAGCATGCATTTGTCGCTGAAAATTTCTACGTAGAATCTTTTTTGTAGCCCATCTAATGAGGATTAAGACAAAAGAAAGATTACATGCTTACGACGATTGGTGACGGATTGTAACAGTTAGCTTGCTAGGATAATAATAATAATAATAATAATAATAATAATAATAATAATAATAATAATAATAATATTGCTACCAAATTACAAAATAGTTCGAGGCCGGGATCGAAAAGTATTACTAGCAAGACCGTACAAAATTACTGAAAATGAAAGGGAAGTTTCGTGACGTATTTGCAGTGTTGTTCACAGCGCGTCAATATTAACTCGTTTGGCTGGGCCCAAAACTCGTATTTCCAAATACAGCTGAATACCTAAATTTCAATTTGTACAAAGGAGAGATACCTTATGCTTAAGTTCACGTAAAGGTTTTAAGCACACCTGCAAAATAAGTGTCGCGACAAGAATTTTCAAAATTGCGCATGCGTGAATATATTGTTGTTCCTTACAACTAAATTTCATTCAGCATTGTTTATCAACCAAGTATCTACACATACACAAATATATGCACACTTATAAATTAGGCCAAACTTAGTATTTGTTAAGCAAGGTTAAATTACTGTAGTGGTGACTCTTTTAATATCAATAACAAATTTATTCATAATGCCTTTATCTTTCAACAACAAGATTATAATAGTAACACACACCTTGGGAAACAATTAGACTACTACTTTTTTACCCAAAGCAACAATCCAGGATTTTTACCTCTTGACGATTAACAATGTCAATGTTATGATCAACGATCTTCAAGAACCTTAATAGGATATCGTTTTTGCATTAAACAACGCGTTGTGTGTTCAATTAACAAATGCAAATTTTACAATTGTAAACAAAATTAAGTTAATTCTCTTTGGCGTACTTCAAAAAACGTTTAAAAAACATGGCATTTATACTTTTCTTAAAACCAAAGTATATTCTCGCTCAGCAAGAAAAATTCTATTAAACAGTCCAGTGTTCAACACTCTGCAATCTCAATTATCATTTATAACATTAGTCCCCAAGATGCCTATCTTTCTGATTGCTCAATAATAATAATAATCTCTGTGCTTTATGACACAGCCTTAAAAGTTATTCCATTTTTGTATATTGATAGTACAAAAATCGTTACGCATTAATTAGATGCTCTTTTAGAAAAAGTGGAAGTAAAAAAAAGGGGCACTTACTTTCTTTGGTGTCGTACGTGCGTTAGCAATGCATTATGCACTTATCGTCACACGTCTCGATTAGACCAGTTGCATTTTTGCGACGATTCACTTGTTTTAATCAAATTGTGTCTAACACGACTTGTTCGCAAATTTTAAGAAAAATGCAATTCAATTCCCCAAATTGTACAGTATTCTTTTGGTGCAAACTTTTACTTTTCTCAGCGCAAGAATTGCCAATTACATGTGAAAGGTAGAATTGAAGCACTTTTACATCTTCACCAAAATCACTGGTTATAGCACTGTTGAATTCGTAATATAAACCACTTGGAACACTAAGTATAATGGCCACACTTTTTTGTCAAGAAAATAAATTTCATAACTTAGTACTGCACCTCAAATGATGTTCTCGTAATTGCATCGACGTTTCTCCTTCCTTCCACAGCAGCTTCACGAATACTTATGTAGTCCAGGAAACGTGGGGGTGAATTTCTAACTTTGCCCCTAATCGTAAGCGTAATCGTTCATTCCACGTAATATCGTCAATAATTGCAGTATTATAGTTCGTTGACGATACTTTCAATTACGTGAACGTTTTCCCCAGGCATCGCACTTGCCGAAACGGGCCAAGTATACGCGAGCCCCAATTCGAATTTTGCCGTGGCAACTGTTGCTTCCGCATCAAGGTGACGCGTGGTTAGCACTCGGGTATACTGGTTGATACCAGAGCAAGTGACCTACTGCTGTGTTCACCTGCCCTGCTGTTACGACTTACGACACTCTGGCACTCGCCATCTTGCAACTGCTGTCTTGCACTTGCTGTCTTGTACTGGTCGTGTGATACCATATACTATAAACGGCAGAGAATGGTTGAACAGGTGCTGCCACTCAGCGTGAATTTTTAGAACTACGCAAGTTTTCTTGTAATACGTGAGCATTTTGCGTCAAAAACGCAGAGATGAAACTTGTAGGATTTTCGGTAATTGAGCTTTTGATAAAATAAGGGGCAAAATTTCTGATAATTACAAATTAAAGGTAGCGTTCGTTAAGTTAACTTGTAAAACAGTTGAGGTATGTTTTGTGTATTTAAATTAACATATGTAAGTGTTTAATGGAACTATAGAGAATGGTTCAAAAGGATTTTTGTTACATCTAAAATATTTTGAAATTTGTTCGCACCAGACAAAGAATAAAATTCAGTTTATCTGTATCATTGAAGCAATACTTGTATTAATTTTAGGATCTTAATTTCCAATGAACGTCCTCGGGGCGCATAAGGCACTCTCTGGGACGTTTCCACTGCGTAATCACATCAGCCTCCATCCCGCGCGGGAGTGTTTCCTTCAAGGAATCGAGGGTGCTGACAGAACTGACCGAATTTACGGAATTCCAGGAACACTTCCTATCCACATTTCCATTTATCATTCACTATTTTTAAATTTTGTGGTCACAGTATTTTTGTAGTTTCTCGAACTATAACAGTTCGTATGTATCGATTGCACTAAGGGCAGAGACAGTGCATATCATCACTAAAGAGCTAGTCTATGCTCTTCATTAAACATACGATGATGATGAAAAATAATTCACATGACTATAGTGATGTATTAGCTATATCTGCGGAATTTTGTTTTTCGATCAGAGAAATAAAAGTGAAAAACGCAGACACACTGATTGATTTATTTACTAGATTATTGCCCGGCGTTGTATTTATCCCAATCTTCTATTAGACAGGAAAATATTGAATTCTAACTATGTCACCAATTAGTTTAGCTACTCCGAAAAGTATGGATTCGACACTAATGTAGATTGTTTTTCACCCCCTCTCAACCCTCATGCCGATAGGTGATGAACTTGGAGTTGCATTTACATAGCAATCCGCACCTTCTGTGTAGGCAACCAAATTCGCCGTGATGTGTAGAGGGAAGCATAACTTGAAGGATATGACACGAAACTGCCATGCAACAGAATACTATTTTATGTCCCCTTCCCACCCCAACCCCTAGGGGTGCCAGAGGTGTCTTACCCCCACATTATTTCTTTCCAGGTTGCAAGTGATATGTGTAGCAAGTTTGGTTGAAATTGCTCCAGGCGTTAGAGAGTTATACCGGAACAAACACACACACACACACACACACACACGCACACGCACACACATACATCCATTTATATATATATAAAAAATATATAGATTGATATATTTGACTACGCTTTTCTGCCAATTTAGATAATCACAAAGATAAGATTAAAGGTGATGAAATATGTGAAATGAGAATCAGAAACAAATATAGATAGGACACAGCACAAGCCTCACTGCATGAGTGTCCAGACACCAGAGCCTCGTTAGTCTGCAAAATGCAGTTAAGGGACACAATGATTTAATCATTCGTAGAATAGATTTGCATACCATTCTTTCTTTCTCCGAAAAACGTGAGCGAAACTATTGCGCATTGTGACTGTATTTTCTCTTTACTTCTCAGAAATAATTCGCCATATAGCACCATGAATTAACACGACTTCAACTACTGTAGTTTTATCCTACAAAATAGCGAGGGTTAAAGAATAAACAGATACTCTCAAGACAACATCCAATCTTCCAATGAATACTGACACATAGGCAGAATGTAAAACATTTAATTTTCTCTTTTATTCAACAAGAGTAGAGAAGAGGGAGCTCCCCGATGGCGTAGTGGTAACGTCGTCGTCTTGTAAACAAGGAGTCCCGGGTTCGATACCCGGCGGAGGCACATAGTGGTTCGGATCTTAACTTTAAATTGTATGTCCAGTCCTAAATTAGCCTATTTGTGCATAAAACCCAAACAAAAAAAAACAAAAAACATCAAGAGTAGAGAAGAAATTCATGCCAGGAATTTTGGTAATTTCTTTTATCCTTTCTTTTTTATTCATTGCTAGCATGGTAACAGCAATTAATCAATGCAATAAAAATACGTGAAACTTCACAAGAAAGAGATGTTGGTGCACCCACGCACACTCACAAACAGAGTAAGGAACACACAAAATTCTTTCATAAACTACCCAGTCCTCAGGCACGTATCCAGGAATTCCTTTCGGGGGGGGGGGCCTCAACACCACTTTTTTAAGGGGTATAGTAAGAACCTCACAATTGTATGTTTAAGACCAGTGGTGGCAATCGGGTTCCAAAACAGGGGGGGGGGAAGGTGCAAGGAAAGTTTACTTTCTCTTGGTAGACAAGGCATAAAAATGGGGAGCAACTATCCCTTAAATTGTCGCCACTGTAAGGCTGTCATTTTAACCAGAAAGTGAAATCGGAACATTTTTTACCACTCGACTCCTCTGTTTCCATGCATTAACATTGTGTGCCGGAACCATCTCAGTATGTGTGTTTGCCCATTTCTTCTCATCAGGCATAAAAACATAAAACCCGAAACCCACCAAATTGTTCAGATTCAGGCCTTAGCACTCACAAGTATTCAAAAATGCCTGTCACAGCTTCCGCTGTCTTGTCATATATCGGCACGAAACAAAAGAAGTCTTCTCGAATAAAGGTGGATCACGAAACAATTAATGCACAATGAAAACCCTTCCGTTCCCAACACATCTAATGTTTCGTCTCCCAGTATGATCAAATGCTTATTCATTTATCTCCAGTGACGTGCCCAAGGGAGGGTTGGTGAGGTCATAACCCCATTTGACCCAGTATTCCTTTTTTTTTAAAAAAAAAAGAAGAAGAACGTCAAAGACAGGAAAAAAATGACAAAATCAGGACTGACCACCAAAAATAGTATGCGTAACTCCTCTCCTTTCCGAAAATCCTGGGCACGCCACTCTTTACCTCGGACACATTTTTTAAAATCAACTCACCAGAAGTTTTTATCATTCCGTATTGGAGATTGAAGTAAGATGTGTTCTTCCTGTAGGTTTGGATATGATCCTTTAGGGTGCTGTCGTCTGCCTGCCTTCACACCTAACCTTAAAAAGGCCCTAATTTTCCATCCTTGTGACTTGGATTTTCAAGACTTAGGAAGTTTTCAGACCGAAGGGACACGCGTTACATGTCGATTGGAATGGGCCAATCAACAGCAACGTTTCACACCGTAGCGACACAAAAGGCCGCACAAACCTAATTTCGACTTGTGAAATCCTCAGGCGACACAATGTGAAATCTCCCTTATTAGGCCACTGTCATTGTCACTTCTCACCTCGAAGTAGTAGCTCTTGTTGACCACAGAAGAAAAAAATTCTCCTCAACCGGTGGGAATGTTCCTCAGTTTTCTTCTCTTTCCTATATTTTCTGTGCTTGTTCACTATACAGGCAACACCTTACGATTTGATATACACAGGACATGTACTATGTAGACATTTTAACGAAAAATCAGTTGAAGTCAAGGATGGCTAGGTGACTCAGTTGGTAGAGCCCTGATTCGGGTCCTGGTCTAAAATGTCTACATATGCAACATCTTCTTGCTTTCTCTTCTCGACATTCATAAAATTTTCGGCTGTCTCTTTATGGTAATTATGTGTTTGAATGTATTTTGAACCCAGTAGGCTTAAACAAAAGTATTTTTTTATAGCATGAAATTCTCGGACTGCATATACGAAATTTAGTTCTGGCAAAACTAAATCATCACTCAAAACTTTGATTTTCAGTTGATCTATGCAGCTTATTTCAGCTTATTCATAAACCACTTTAAAATCCAGTACTGCTGAAATGTTCACTTTAGAGAGAGAGAGAGGCCTTGATCTCTTCGGCCCTCGACCCGAACTAGCACTACATTGAGGCCCCGGAAGTTCTACTGTCGTCAATGTCTTCATTTTCGAATCACTATATCTTATAAAGCAACCAGAGGACGCTGACTGATCACTAATTGACTGTATGAATTGTCACACTTACCTCTGAAATCTCATTAACCGATTCTTTGTAGAGATGAACCGAAAAATTGAATCCGCGTATTTATATTTTCATTATATTCTAGAACGTTCCACAGATAAAACGATTCGTTAATATTGCCAGTAGTTGACTCCTCTCAGTCAAGAACGTACCCTCTCCCGCCTTCCAGAGATTAGAAATTACAACGAATCGCCCTACGTGTGGCGCTACCTTTGTTGTGCAGCTTCCAAATGCTGATAAGTGTCTACATAGTGCTCAAGTGCGCTGCGACAACACCGAAAGCGCAAGAAAAGTTTACGTGCAATATTATCAACAACAGGGTTATAGAACATTCTCCGTCTTGCCTCGATAATTGTCTATCTCCTTAAATCATCGTCACATTATTAAAAAAGCCAAAAACCTAATTTTATCTAGTGAAAAATAAAAAAAATCCCTGAGGGGGTGGGGGCTCGAGCCACCTCAACCCCACCTTGTACACCTGCTATTAACAATAACAGGGTTATATAACATTCTCCATCTTGTCTCGATAATTATTTCTCCCAAATTATCATCACATTATTCAAGAAGCCAAAATCCTAATTTTATCTAGTGTAAACAGAAACATATTTTGAAGGGGGGCTCGAGCCTCCTGATTCCCACCTTGGATGCGTGCTATTGACAATAATAGGGTTATAGAACACTCTTCGTCTTGTCTCGATAATTATTTCTCTCAGATTTATAAATTTATTATCTTCACATTATTCAAGATGCCAAAAATCTAATTTTATCTAGTGTAAATTGAAAAATTTCCTAAGTGGGGGCTCGAGCAACCTCATCCCCACCTTGGATACGTGCTATTAACAATAACAGGGGTATAAAATATTCTCAGTCTTGCCTCGATAATTATTTCTCTCCTTAAATTATTTTCACATTATTCAAGAAGCCAAAAACCTAATTTTATCTAACGTAAACTGAAAAATTTCCTGGGGAGAGGGTCGAGCCTCCTGTGCCCCATCTTGGATACGTTCTATTATCAATAACAGGGTTACGGAACATTCGCCGTCTTGCCTCGATAATTATTTATCTCCTTAAATTATTGTCACATTATTTTATTTCACACCACAAGAAACCAAAAACGTCATTTTATCTAGTGTAAACCTAAAACTTTCGGGGGGGGGGGCTCGAGCCCCCTAAGCCCCCCCTCTGGATACGTGCCTGCCAGTCCTGATAAGACTCCTAGAGAAAACTTCGAAGAAAACAAGTTTATGTGAATATAGCCTACCTACACCTCAGGTTCAGCGACTCACGGTACGGGTGGTCTTATCTGCAACGATCTTCCTCCCCTTCACTCTCTTATGAAAATACTGGAGTAATGAAGTGTTTCTAACTACTTCCAACTCCAACTAAGAGGAGGGAAACTTTCTTTTAAGTTCGCATCTATACGTGGAAAGTGGCAACACCTTACCCAGACAACCCGCAGTTTCCACGGTTAATCGGACATGGCTGTGTGCGGTGTTGCCACGCTCCACGTACATTTTTACTCCATTGAATAAAAATCTAAAAAATCGCTTTCGCATCTGAATTGACAACGATAATGGTTCTTGAAAACAGACTCAAAGAGCTTCAAAACAAGACCAGTATTTGTAGAACTATCCAATACAAAGAAAAAGTTGTTCCGAAAAATTGATGATAACTGTTTTTTGACAAATTTAAAAAATCTAAAAATTAATAATGGTGTTTACAACCTTTCTGGCTACACCATACTAAAATTTCATCGGACAAACTGTTTCTTATTTATAGAATTTCAAAGAGAGCGATCGTTTTGCAAAACTAAGAAAAACGACACTTTGTTTTGTTCTCACAACGATAAAAAATAGATGGCATACTTGGTTATCATAGATTAATGCATAATTGAATATGTTAATTTTGATGTAATTCGTTTTCATGTAGGCCTACTGGTTAATTTTTAATTGGAGCCCAAACTCGAGTATATATAAATTTCAATCAGAAAGTATTTCCCCCCAAATTTCTATTACCTCCATTTATAACGGGCCCAATGTATAACTTTCAGCATTATTTCATTTTGCAACAAAAAAATATTTGTGTCTGATGAAAATTTTATAAATTAATCGAGGATTCTGTGTGAGAACATTTTAGGTCCTTATTTCCTCAGATTTCTAATTCTAAATGATTATTACATTTACTATTACGAAACTTTTGCACACAAAGATTAAGCAGCATTATCTTTCGAAATTGGCATCTAACACCCAGTTGAGTCTTTGTTCTGTAGTGTCCATCATGTACGTGCGTTCACTCTAAATCAGTATTTCTTCTTTCGAAAACACATTGAATCTAGAAAAATGGATGGCATAATAAGATTTAAACCTCTTATTGTGGTGGCCCTCCATTCAATAATAAACACTTTCTCCCAACAAGATGCCTCTCTCGTGTGCCACCAATTTAAAGGACAACACAGCAACATGGACAGCTCTTAAACTTAAGAGGAAACAGGGCAACAGAATTGCTAGACTCCCCCCAGTAAACGAAAAGAAATCGGTATTTATGTTTGGCTTAGCTTCCCCCCCCCTGCCTCTCAAATATCGGAAGAAATCGGCGCATATGACCATTTACATTTATACTGATTTTATAATACCGTGGTTCGATACTAAACATATGCAATGCAAATTAAACGTATCTTGCACGATTTTCTCATAAATTTGCTCCAATTCGTGAAAATTCAAGCAACCGATTTCCACATGTACATCCTCACAGAAATATTAATTTTAATTTAGGCCTACCCGATGTCGTAATGGTAACGCCGTCCCATTGTAACCAGGGGTCCCGGGTTCGATACCCGGTGGAGGCACAAGTGATTCGGATCCTACTTTAAACTGTAGGTTCAGTCCCGATTAGCCTTCCTGTGCACAAAGTTGACATAAAACCAAAATTCAAAAATCAATTAATTTTAAATTATGATCAGCGTTCCCCTCACATCCGTGTCGTTTATTATCTGGATTTAGTAGGTTTTACTATTAGAAAAATTTAAACTTTTTATAATTTTATTTTTCTATCAAACTAAAAATTCGTCATTATGACACTTGTTCATCAAACGTGACATTCAACTCAACGTATGGGGATAATTTCCTACAAATTGGCGATCCAGCAGGATTTGTAACTCGTATCTGCAGTATGTTTATAAAGAAACAAAAATCAGGATTACTGCTTACTCTCTTGTCTTTCGAAATTAAATACATCCGTAATGCAACATACAGGGTGCTGGGAAACCCCCTTACAAACTCCTAGGGCAAGTAGAGGGGACTGAGTAGCACGGAAACTGTACGTTTCCGGACATGGGTTCCTATTCCAAATATTGTCTACTCAGTCCTAGGAGTTTATTGGGGAATTTCCGAGCACCCTGTATTTACAGCAGACCACGAACTGCAGCAGAACCACTTGTAACGTCATAACATTTACAATCAGTCTTCAGTTCAGAACTTCCTATGCCGAACAGCTTGGGATGTCAGAACATGCCTCCGCCATTTTGGTGGCAGCCACATTGAATTCAACTCAAAAGTTTTAAATGGGAAGGGAGTGATGTGATACATCAAATCAGGCTAGAATTTCAAGAGAAATCCATCGGTGAACGTTTTTTCAACCTACAGGGTGCCCCATAAAAAACAGGAAATTTAAATTTATTTGTTTATTGAAGGCGACGCTGCTAGGCAAGAAGATCTACCAAGGTACAGATGAAAGAAGAAAACAGTAAACCAGGTTGTGTATACAGATGAAATGTGCACCCAAATGTTCCACGACGTAAACAGAGTAATGGACCGGGGTGAATGGATGTGGCAACGTAAACAAGCAAATTTTATTTTCCTAAACAATATACAAAATATGGTTACATAGAAAGATTATTATTTTATGTATATGGATGGATCAAAAAGTAGTCAAACTACTTTCGGAGGTACGCGCTTAGGCCCTGGTACCTGAAAATTAACCAACGGTCAGTTCCGCGAATTTTTGAGGATTCCCCCAGTTTTCTTTGATTTATCCTTTATTTTCCATTTTTCATTACAATAATTCACTGTGACATTGGTATGAATTCCCCAGTGTGAAGAGCCAAATTTGTTCGGTTTTCCTGAACAAAGTTGGTTTTACATCATTCTGCAAGGTAAGAAGATTAAGATAAAGGTTAGTAATAGGGTAATAGTAGGAAGTAAATATGTGTTAGTGTTTAACATTAATATTATTTATGTACACAGATACGAAATGACATAAGTGTGTAATTGGGTGGGTAATGTTTTGTTAGGATAAGATTTATTGTGTGTCGTGTACATTAGTGTTGATGAATGAGATGAGGGAAGGACATTAAAGCCCGCATCACACGGAACTGGAATTCCAGTAGGTATGCCCTAGTTGGCGCTGGACTGGCTGCCGATTTGCTAGTTTTAGCCTCACACGATACTTATCAGCGTACTTGTCGATAGACTTTTGTTCCCATACGAGGGAAGTTGTAATGGCGGCCGCGTGAGATGTAAACAATGTATCACTTCACATTTTTAAACTATTCAACCGAGAGGACTAACGTTTCGTATAAAACGTTATTAGGTACAAAACAATGGCGCTGCTTAAATACATACTTTACAACGTTTACTGTACACGTATAGAAGAATATTTTAGTTGTTTCAAATGTAAACACCGTGAACTCAGCATAGATGGTGTAACTCGACGCGCCTTTCATGCTGTATACGTTATACATTGCTGGAGTAACACTCGGAAACCACAGAAAAAACGCTCCTTTGCACACTCACAGATTATCTTCACATGGCGAAACTTTGCTCTGATTGACTGTTCCACAGAATCCAGTCGAGGAAAGCAAGTAGCAAATAGAACATGTCCTATTCCTCCAAACCAGTCAAGCAGTCAGCCAGGCGGCCATGTTTGCTACCTAGAAAGTTAGATCAGCGCCAACTAGGGCATTCCTACTAGAATCCAGTTCCCTGTGATTGGGGCTTAACACGATTCTATGAATGTTAAGCAGTATCTAGTATGTTATGTTTGAGATAGTGAGAGTATTATTGGCTTTGAGATGTAAGTATTAATACTAGGAAGGGATATGAAAGAATGAGTAGTGCTTGATGCAGGGATACTTGCGGGAGACCAGCAAGAGTTGGTCGGACTGGGATGAACATCGGTACGACGGTTGGTACCCGGGACATCATCAGGAAGGAAAGAGGTACGGAGGGATTTCCTGGGAATTATCGGGTACTTTAGCATGTTCGGTAGTGGAAATATGGAGAATTGTCAAGAACCAGTGAGAGGAGTTTGCAGAGTGTTTAGTAACGAGAATAAAGAAGGGGGTGTAAGATTACAGTTTAAGAAAGAAACGAAAAAGAAATATCTGGGTTAAATTCGGTTGGTTCCTGGGTCGAATCCTTGCAGTGTTATCCTTTGCCTTTCTCCGGGGAGGTGTAACCTTTTTTCTTTCTGCCGTATCACTGTCTTTTGTATTAGTGTCTCCTTCTTGATGTTCCTGAGGGAGGTTCTGCTTCCATTATCCTCTTGGTGATCTTAGTCCGAAGGAGGGGTGTTGTGTTGTTGTTGTTGAGTTTGTCGAAGGTGGATTCTTTGTGATCTTCTGGGGGTATATTACATTCTGGAGGTAGGGGTTGAATGGGGAGGTGAGTGATGCCGTATTTGAAGAAGGAAAGTTCCTCTTTTGACACCAGGTTTGTTAAGTCGTTTAGTAATGTAAAGTGCTCGGGATTTCTTATTAACTGGTACATGTTGAAGTTTGATAGCTTTTGTCTTAAATCTTCGATTTGTTTGTTAGATGTGTGGCAAAAGAAGGTTTTATGTTCCGGTGTGTCCGTCTCTGTATTACATTTCAGGCATTTATCAGTCTGACTGAGGTTGTGCTTATTTAGGTGTTGACCGTAGGACCGTGTCCCGTTAGGAAATGTATGAGACCTCTCGTGGGGTGGAAATGGTCCATCGATAGTCGCTCTTTTATGTTTGGAAGGAAGCTGTGAAGTCTCCTTCCTTGTGTGGCTTGTGTGGACGTGGCAAAGGCCCAGTGACCTGCGGTGACGTCAACACTTGGGGTAGCAATGAGTGGCGTGCCCAACGGGTCATAATCCCCTCCCCATTTTAGGGCGCAGTATTCCTAAAAGAAGAACGTCAAATACAGGAAAAATTGCAAAGTTTGGAATGACTACAAAAAAATGTAAACATAACTTCCACCCACTTTATAAAATCAAAAACGATTTGATTTGCCTACTGAACCAGAGATGCCGGGTTTGAATCTCGGCTTTGGCAATGGGTGATCTTTGTATGTCCCTTGCCCTTCATCAATTTTATCATATCGTCTTCGCGATTAGCCAAATATGGCGGAAAGCGAAGTAAAATAAACCAAATCAAACAATCAATCAATGAATGATTTGATTTGATTTGATTCGCTTTTTTATACATTTGGTTAATCGCGAAGATGATACGACAAAATTAAGAGTGGCCTGGAGGTTGGCATGAAAGTAGTTTCCTGGCCCGATGCGATACAGAGACACCTAGCGACATATCAGAGGACTAGGAAGAGAACCTTCCTCCCTTCACCACCCCCTCCCCTCCGCGTGACTCCAGCAGTGAGGTTTCCAGGAAAAGGACACCCACCTGTTTCTTTTCATTCTGGTTTCGGAGGCTAAAATTTCTCCACTGGCAAAGCAATTCGCATTTCAATGCTTGCTGGCTGACTCTTGCATGGAGCGAGACGAGTGGCAGGCTCCAGAGACAGAACCTTCATCGCTGAAGTTTTGATTGAATAAATTTGGTTGATTACAGTGGCTTCTATAATTATGTTGAATTTTCTTGTTGAGGTTAGAATTATCAATTGAGAGTAAAGAAGGAAAGAAGGAGGTAGAGAATATCAGTTGAAAGAAAGTATTTTTTTTTAAGGGGGTGTTCTTTTATACAAAATCGATATATAATAATAATGATAATAATAAGGCAAGAATTAGTAACAATTATTATATCAACTATTAACGAATCGAGTTCCTATTAGAGATGGGCAGGAGCAAAACTACCTGGAATTTAAAAGGGGGAAACGTGTACATGCGTAATAACATATGGAAAAACTAAAAAGGAGAAAGACGGACAAAACAATGTAACAAAATGTACAGTAGTAACAAAGATGTCAGGAAACAATAAGATAATATTGAAGATACACTTTGATGAAGTAGTTATGATCTGAATTAAGTCCCTTTGCACAGTTCTCATCGTTGGAGTTCACAGCAGCTTTAATCGGCCAATATTGATTGATTTTGTTTATTTTACTTCGCCTTTCTGCCACTATTGGCTAATGATGATATGATGTAATCGATGAAGAGACGCTCACGAAGGACACATATGCCCAGACCGGATTCGAACCCGGAACCACTGGCGTCGTAGCGAAATGAGATAAATACTCCGCCACGGGGCCGGCTAATCGGCCTAGGGTGGGGACAAACTCTCAGTGGTGATGGGAATCCCCTGTGGAAACATATGACCAGTTCCTGCATCACATTAGTTGCTTTCTCCTATTGTGATTTTTCCCAATGTTAATTGATTGCTTCCCAAGTGAAATTTCAGTCCAACTAATGATAGTATGATCTTCAAGGTCAGCACTATACGTGTTATGAAGAATTCGAAGTAATAATTTGTCAAGTTAGAAAGTCAGCAAAAGTTATGTTTTTATACTAAATTTTACATTAATTGAAGATTTGCAAAGAAACAGTAAACCTTTTTGTTGGTTGATTGATTTAGTGTTTTAAGTCCACTTTATGCACAGTAAGGCTAAGAGGGACTGGACCTACAGTTTAAAGTTGAATCCGAACCACTATGTGCCTCCACCGGGTATCGAACCTTGAACCCCTTGATTACAAGGCGGCGACACCTACACTGCACCATCGGGGAGGCCAGTGTAAACCTTTTCGTAATCGTTCCACTCCAAAAACAGATGTTTCTGTAAGAGCCACATCAAGTTTGTTTGGAAGTAGTGATGTTCTATGACACACACACACACACACACATATATATCTCCTCAACAGGTCCTATAGACCAGCAATGTCAAACTCAATTCGTGAGTAGGGCCGCATAACGATAATGTCAAAACTATCCGGGCCACACATCTAGAACCCCAACACCTTAAAATCCAGAATTAAGTGGTTCGACCCAAGGGGGCCGAAGGGAGGGGGGGATTCCAGTGATTATTATTGCAGCATCGATATGTAAATTATATAGACCTCCCCCATATTTTTTCATGGTTATAGTATTTTACATGTTACTTTCGAGTATAAATTGGTTACAATTGTAACTGTTTGTTTGCAATTATAGTTTCGTTTCGCACAGATTTCACTGTTTTTTTTAACAAGCTTCTCAAAAGTGTGCAATAAGTTTTTTGTTAGCGTGAAACTCTTAATGCAGACAACAAATGTTTTGTCAGTCATTCTTGATCATTCGGCTGTTTCATTAATCTTCATTATGGAAAACAACTTTTCACCAAGGCAAGTGCAACCAAAATTAATAAAATTTCTACAGCAAAATAGCTTATTCGAGGATCCTGCTATGGGAGATATAAGAAAAATCAAGGATAGCCCACCTATAAAGTCCGCGCGTTCATTATATCCCCATCGGCAACCCTTTGATAAAACTTAACACTGGAAACAATAGCCAACAATAGCCAGACCGCTCCCGATAAGCGCGTGCACTCAGACGTTGTTGCCACATTTTCTTTACATTTCTTGTAGTTGCAAGGCGGAGTAGGCGGGTGCGTGAGCCTCTCGTTATTTTTGCGCCATAACCACGTGCGGGGTTGATTTTCTTAACTAGTTGTGTTGTGTTGTGTTATTTCTTTTTTTGTGTTATGGTGCTGTGTTGTTGCTTTGTTATTGTGTTGTGCTTTTAGTTTTTATATTAGATTTTGGTTTTGTTATTAGCATGTGGAGACCGTGGGTTGCAAACCATGTTCCTTTAGCAAACGTTGTTGCACACGAAAGTAACCCCCAGCCAAGTACTAGCAGCGGCAGTTCTAGAGTGCTGAGGAAAAGAAAGAGAATTCTGAACAAACAAGCTCAAGAATTTGTATGCAGTGTGCACGAATATGTCTTCAGGAATAATTCAGGAAGAGGACCAATATCGGAGACAGCAAATATTTTGAAATCAGACAGGAAAACAGTGCGAAAGATCACAGAAAGAGGCCTAGTTACACCAAAGAAGCCTGGTAATAAAGAGAAAAAAATTCATAAAGTGGACGAGTTTGTTTGCGATTTTGTTAGGAGAGAGATTTACAATTTTTTTTCTAAAGGACGCGCACCAAGTGTCTGTGAATTATTAACACAGCTGAAACTAATATCAGACTTCCCTTACAAACAAACGACGCTTCGAGAGCTTCTGAAGAAACCTGTTTTTTCTTTTCGTCGGCTGAAGAAAAGAAATGCAATAATGGAGTCGACAAGAATTGTTGCTTGGCGGTATCGTTACCTTCACAAACTCAACAAGTTGAGATCAGAAGGCTGCCAGATTGTTTATTTAGATGAAACTTGGTTCGACACTCACGACGTCGTCAAAAAAGGGTGAAACGATGGTACTTGCAACTGTATTTTGAAGTCGCCGCCAGCACGAGGAAAACGCATCATGGTGCTCCATGCTGGGAGCAGCTAGGGGTGGGTCCCAACAGTAGCGTACGCAGGATTTCATCAAGGGGGGTGTTATTTCTAAAACTTTTTCCAAATTCACATTGCCATTGTTTTATTATACTTTAATTAAATAATAATAATCACAATTAATTAATAATACTTATAATTAATTAATTAGCTGAATTAATACTAATAATACTACTAATACCACTACTACTACTATTAAGTAGTAGAGATCTACATAAATATAGTATTTATGAAAACAATAGAACGAAATTACTTTCTAGTCATTCGATTTTTATCAAATCCTGGGAGCATTGTTTTGTTTCTTTGTTACGAAATAATTGTCTGGTCAACGAGGTGAGACATTTCAATGGTGAAGAAGATCCATAAATACAAGAAAATATATTAAAATAAATTGAAATAATCAAAGTATGGAACTCATCCAAGGAGCTGCGGTGATCTGGTCGGTAGAGCGTCTGACAAGTAACAATCACGCGGGAGATCCGGATTCGATTCCCGAAATTGGTTGGAATTTTTCCGGCTTTTTCCCCGCATAAATGTCCCCTATAATTCACATCTGGATTATCTCGCTGTTCTTACCAACAAAACATTTTACAATAGTTAAGCTTATTGTCGTTTGAATAATTGTCTAGTCAACAAGGTGAGACATTTTAAAGAGAGACATTCAAACGTGCTGCGGTAAACAATACAATGGGAAGGCGAATTGGTGACTGTTGCAACGGACAGCCTCACGTTATGAGCTCCATTAACTTTTGCAACGGACAGCTCAGTTATGTTAGCACACGTTATGGATATTCACCGGCTGCGCAGAGCCGTTTACATCACTCTAACACTTTCACAAAGTGGGCGGCATTGCAAAGTTTACCCATGATTACTAGCCTAATCAGCCGGAGAACACAAGATTCTAATACCTCAGGGCTTGCGGGGTGTGTGTATAGGACCAACCAGGTGACCAGGATGCAGGTGACCCGTTACAAAGTAAGAAAAGGAAATTACGAGAGATAAGAGATGTTTATTACTTATTTAACACAAATTCTCGAAATTTAACAAAATAAATACAAAAGGGCTTTTCTTCCTTTCTGTGATATCCGGGCTCTTCACTAACCCGGTGACAACAATATACATCTTCCTATAACAATTTTTAATGGGTTAGATCCTAAATAAACCTTTTTATCTCAGTTAGCCACCTAGATGAGCCAATAAAACATGTTTATTTCAGTTAGGTTTCCAGACTTACTTGAAACGTTTGCCGGTTAATAGAATGTCAAAACTTCATGTGCATATGCTTAAAAGCTAAAAAGGGAAAGGAAAGAAACCGACCGGGGACTTCCCGGGGTTTGAACCTGGGAGTCGGTTCCTGAACTAATAAATAAAACTAGGTTAAATTAAAAATAAACCTTTTCCCCCCTCTCCTACCTTCCGAACATATGCTTATTTAAGGAAAGGAAAAACGGAGGGGAAAGGAAACCGACCAGGGGACTTCCCGGGGATTGAACCTGGGAGTCGGTTCCAATACAAAATACAAAGCAAAAAGAGGGGAGGAAAGAAAAGAACCGGCCGGGGACTTCCCGGGGATTGGACCTGAGAACCGGAACTTTACTGGGCCACATCTATTACGGGTCTCTGGTCGGGGACCACCCGGGATTTGAACCTGGGAACCAGAAACCTTGGGGGGACCCAGCCGGGGGCTTCCCGAGGATTGCTCCTGGGAAACGGGGTCATTAAGGGCTTCATCTTTTGAGGAGGGACCTGGCCGGGGGCTTCCCGGGGTTTGAACCTGGGAACCAAGTCCTCCAATGCTGCTACTGGGCTTCTCTGGCAAGTAGGCCGTTTCCTGGATGTCTGCCAGTTGACATCAGGGAGCCATAAAGAGACTGATTTTTCGGGCCGTGTGAGCTACTTATATAGGTAAAGCAGGTGGCGCTGATGTACCTAACTACGTCACAAATTTACACGTAGCAAACCTCATATATTTACATATTGCAAACTGTGATAAACTAGATTACCCAAATCCTTACTGTTAAAAACCCTAAACGCCAGAAAATATACATGTTAATGAAACACAGCTGATATAAAGCATTTACCAAACATTTTAGACAACAATGAGCCTCGGCGGAACGCAGAGCAGATAAGATAACACGACAATGAACGATTATGCAGCATTTCAACAATCAGAAAAAAAGGAGTTATCAAATCTTCGCTGACAAAACCAAAACAGTGCGTTTAATGAAAAAGATACTGTAACCGCGGGCACGTTACACTGTATTCTTGTCCGCCTAGCCTTTGTCTATACATTAGCCTCTTACAACGTACCAATAACTTTATTTAGTTAATTCTCATTGTTCACACAAAAAAAATACATGTTCGTTGAACACTGGCGTACGTAGAGAGATGGCCGATGGTGTTCCAGCCCCTACCGAAATTTTGAGAAAATCAGAATTTTCAAATAAAAATCCATTAAGAACTTTAAAAAATCAAAATGTGTAAATGCGAAACCTCTTTTAAAGTGTGTCCCGATTACCATTTTTGTCTTTGAATACAATTATTTAAGACTGAAAAGCTCCAAAAATACGAAATATTTTATTATGCATCCTGCCCTCCAATACGAAGCCATGTGCTATCCACATTTAATATTCCAGCCCCTCCCGAAAAAAGAAAAATCCTGCGTACGACAGTGTATTGAACATTGTTGCAACTGAGATACAAAACAACTTTTTTCTCTTTTAAATCATAGTCACCCTAACCTAACCTCATAAACTCGTGTTTATTTTCAAGCATCACTCTGAAAGACGCGTGTGTTTGGAATGATGTGCTTTTCTCCATGCTGCATGGAAATAATAATTGAAATTATTATTATTATTATTATTATTAGTAGTAGTAGTAGTAGTAGAAGAAGAAGTAGTAATAGTAATATTATTGTCCCAGATATTTCACTTTGAAAAATTGGCCATTTATTTTTTTTCCACAGCATTTTCCATCATATTTCACAAGCTCAAGGGGGGGTTTAAACCCCATAACCCCCCCTTGCGTACGCCACTGGGTCCCAAATTGTTTGTATCTTTCCGCTAAGAACATTGGAGATTGTAAAGCTGATAGTCACGACGAAATGACCGGACAAGTGTTTGAAAATTGGTTTACCAATAATCTGCTGCCAAATTTGCCAAGTGATAAGAAGTGTATCATAATTTGCGATAATGCAAGTTACCACTCGAGGTTGCTAGTGAAAATCCCAACTATGAAGACAAAACTGCAGGATATTATTTCCTTCATGGAGAGGCACGACATTCCAGTACCGAAACCTGTTCCTATAAAAGCCCTTTTATTAGAAATAATTAAATCGGCAAACATTACTAAAAAGTACCTAGTGGATGAGCTTGCAGCCTCACGTGGACATGAAGTGTTGCGACTCCCTCCCTACCATTGCATGTTTAATCCCATAGAACTGGTGTGGGCCAAGTTAAAATCATATGTGAGGAAAAACAATGTATCTCCTACTCTAAGTGCCAGTGTATGCCAGCTGCTGCGTGATGGAACAGAGACAGTTGATGCTCAGCTTTGGTTGTCCTGCATTTAACACACCATCAAAATTGAGAGAAAATATATTAACCACGACACGGATAGTAACCAGGAGAGATTCGTGATTCACGTGGGAGACAGCGATGACGATGACGATGAGTGAAGGTAAGTTAACTATATATGTATATTCTAAATAATATATTTTTCGAGTAGATGTGTGAAGGTAAGTTAACTATATATGTATATTCTAAATAATATATTTTTCGAGTAGAAACGTTAGGGGTATTCAGTGTAAATATGAGGATTTATAATATGCCTCTTTCCTATCTTTATTAATATTGTCCTTTTTAATCTTTATCTGTATTTCTTTTCTCTTTACATATTCTTTAATTTGTTTGTTTCTCTTTCTTTTTCTTTACCCTTTCCTCCAATTTGGCAACATCGCTTTCCTACTCCAGTTTCTTCAAGAGAAAACCGCCCGTTTGGGTGTTTCTTTTAACAAAGAGCACCGCTCCCTTTGTTAACCGCTGGGGATATAATGAACGCGCGGACTTTACGAGTTGCACTGCAATTAAATAAGTTCCATTCGAAGTCAGGACTTGCACACGCATCATCAAAAGAAAAGGGAGCAGAGCAGAACAAGATTATTGCCCTTCGCACCCTCTGAAGTCTTGAAACCTGTTTCCAACTTCATCACGAAGTATTTTTACTGTGGACAAATATTCCTGTCATTCCTAGTATTCCTGAGAAGTTGGGAAGGACAAATTATAAATTTATTAAAAAGTTTTAATATAACGGAAGACTGTAACTTTGCAAAATGACCTCCACTTCCTTCAAAATATCAGCCCTTGTGTCACGTGGAGGAATCATTCAAGTAGTTTTACTGTCATATCGAGATAAGAATCGCATCCACGAATGAAGGGAGCTAACCGAGCTAGCTCACAGACGTGCGTAATTTCGCATATTGTGAGGGAAAAGGCAACAACAAGAACAAATTTCGCTTTCAATTGTTCATTGACTAAGTCATAAATCCTCTCCTCAACTGTATTTCTGATGTTTTTATTAGCGTTGCTTTTCTGCCACGTTTGCCTAATGGCGACGATGAGGATGAGTAATGATATGATGAAATTGATGAAGGGACACATACAAAGAAAACCCATGCTCAGGCCAGGATTCGAACCCGCAACCTCTGGTGTCGCAACGGGTTGTGCTAACCACTCCGCCACAGATTATGGCAAATTTATTTCGTGATAAAGAAATACTTCTGGATGGATTTATTTTATCAGGGTACAAAAGTTCTACGCTTTTCAGTATTCACTTCACAACAAAAGTGAGCATTTCACTTGAAAAATCTACATTCCTCTTCTATAGTCCTTTTCTTACTCCAACGAAGTTTGGGCAGCGATATGGTTCTCTGAAACTTTTACAGAAACTGGCTTTTCTTCCAGGTAAATCCTTGAAAATCAAGAAACAGACTCATAGGCGACAGAAAGTATGCACGCTGCCCTCCCCCAGCTGGCAAGATATTTTCGTACTTCAGAAGTAACCTGTCAATCACCTTGCTTAGTTGACACAACACCTACTCTATAATGGAATGTATACCTGTGTAGGGAAAATTGGTCAATGTGTTGAAGTTTGGATGAGTCTGGTCTTGTATCACGAGAAAAGAGAAAACGGGATAACTACAAATGTATAGATAATTTCAAGCATGAAGTGTTAAGTGGGGCCAAGGCGGGCCGCATTAACGTATGATGGGGCCTACATGCGGCCCGCGGGCCGCGAGTTTGACTGGCCGAAATATCAGGAGAAAAGTTGTTACGCTTCTCCCAGGAGACTCGAACCTGCGCGCGTCCCGTAGCTGGAGCCACAGGTACCAAACTCGGGACCTTTTGACATTATGAGGTTCATCTTTGCCATTACGCTATAGGGGAGGCAAAATATATCCGAAACTAAGAAGACATTTTGAATGGACATGTAGAATGTAGGAGGCAGGGTTCGCGCTGAAGAGGAAGAAGACAGGGAATTCTCCTTCCCCTTTCCTAACCTGTACATCTCTAATGTAATTCTCAACCAAGCCAAGAATCTTGTCCTTCTACATTTTATGTCGCTTTTGTTATTGTTAATGAAGAATTCAAATTAATAATTTCTTTAAATCTCAAGTTAGCAAGTCAGCCAAAATTATGTTTTTATACTAAATTTTACATTAATTGAAGATTTGCAAAGAAACAGTAGACCTTTTCATGATCTTTCCACTCCAAAAACAAATATTTTGTAAGAGTCACATCAAGTTTATGATTGGAAGTAGTGAAGTTCTAGGAACCACAGACACACACACATATATGTAAGCAACAACAATAGTAGGCTATTGTAATTTGGAGAGGATGTGATTTGTGAGCGGAACAAGCATGGGAATTTAACGAAGTTCCTTTGCGAATCATCAATTGTGTATGTGTGTGTGTGTGTGTACACGTATTTCCTATCTGCACAAAGTACTACATGTGAGGTAAAACTATCGAAATGTAAAAAGAGGAAGCGCTACCACCCTCCCCGCCTTTTCTACATTTTATTCAAATCGAACACGAGGCACGTATCTATATATATATTTCGGAGGGGTGTCCTAACGTAATGTCTCAAAATAATAATATTAATAATGTTAAATTAAAATAAGTATAATTATATTAAATTAATTAATATATTTTTATTACATGAATAGGTAAGAAGGCGGTATAACAACAGTGCAGTATAACATCACGTATTCATTATCTAGCTTACGTGTAGTTAAGGTCGGCAAAATTTGTAAATAAATAGAAACTGCCCTGGCAAGGAAATTAATGTCAAATAGATAAAGAATATAATATTTATTGAGTATGAAAAAATGATGTTAGATCCAGTTGACGAAAGTAAAATTCCTGGTAATATTTTGTTTGCATATTATTATAAGTAGTAATAATTCTTGCATAAATCTTCTTTGGTACTGTCATTCAAAATCGTATTGCTTTCCAATATTCTTGCGGAAATAAACAATTTGCGATTAAACAACAACATTATTTTCATTACTTAATTGAAGTTATTTTATAATCTCATTATTTAATTTTTGTACTTGGTAAGTCTTTCGGGGGGAGGTTGGGACACCTGGACCCCCTAAATACGTCCTTCGCGGTAGGGGTCGAGATAAAGTTACTGTGTCACTGGTTGCAATTCACGGTAAGTATGCTCTGCTTCTCTACACTCAAACATACACAAACTCATGGCCTTCCTGCTTTCTTGGTTTCTTGCCTGGGAAAGAGGCAATAAATCAAGCTGTGACAGCTACGGGACCTTCTGACGAGGGGACGGAACCCAGCTGTGCAGAGAATTAAAACACCCGCGCGAACTAGCCCTCCCGTCAGCCTGGGGCAATTTTCGAACAGAGACATCTAGTGGCCAAGTGGCGAACTATCATGAATGAAATTCGGCTGAAGCGGCCGTATCTTTCGCCGTCGATAATACATGACATTTTTAAACAATCATTTTGGGCTGTGCAAGTGACTTTTGAAAGAAAAGCCCTCCCTAGCTTAGTCATAGAAGGATTGAGCATTACGTTAGTATGCATCATAATGGCCATTTTCGTTGGTGCTACCCACAAATCCTATAACCATTCTGTGCTTATTTACGTATTTCCTTATGGGAAATTGAAAAAAAATAATGGAATTTGTGCACATTTATCGAACTGAAATTGCATAAATGTGTCATGTACTCAAAGTTTCATAAAGTAAGTTCACATCTACTGCGTGTTTTCCTGCAAATTTTTGTCCTAAAACGTTATATTCAACAAAATGCAAAAAAGCCCATGTTAAATTTAAGCACTTTTCACGGCGATCTTCGCCAAACTCCACCTCCCTCTTAATGAAGGGACAAACACAAAGAACACCCATGTCCAGGTAGGGGCTCTAACCAGGAACTCCTGGTGATGTAGAGCGCTGTGGTAACCACTCCCCCACGGTTGGTTGATTTGACGGTTGATTTGACATTTTAAGTTCACTTTATACACAGAAAGGCTAATCGGGACTAGACCTATAGTTTAATGTGGGATCCGAACTACTATATGCCTCCATCGGGTACAGATCCGGGACCACTTCCACTCCCCAACGGAGGTCGGCCGACAACAAACATGTGAGGAAGGCGCTAACCATTCGGATACGTGTGTATCGGTAAAGCAAACTGCATTTTTCCTGAGTAGTAATTTTCAATTGAATTTTTGAAATACCATCTTTATATATGATTAACGTTTTTTCAAAAATTTTGCATTGCTTGATTTCCATAATTTCCCCATCTCACGATCTCGTTACTGAAGGATCCGGGCTCGAGCCCTGGCCTTTGCATGAGTGTTTATTTGCAACCACTCTTCACCCGTTTAATTTAATGAACGTTCATCGTCATGGCAGAAATTAGGTAAAGCGATGGAAGAGAGAAGAAAATACCAATAATTTCCTCCCAGTGCATCTGCAGGGCACTGTGAAATCAGGAGCCTTGAATTCTCTGTTTATGATTGTCCCTCACGACTTTCCAAGATCTTAGCTACTTATTCCGATTAAATCTATACAGCTAGAAAAAGCGATGGGTAACAAAACACAACTTTAAACACACCTTTCTCTTCAATGATATTCATTTGGCTTTTTAAGTTCTGGGATACATTTTTCATTTCTAATTTTCTCATTATTCACTGCAGGCAGAGTACAACACATAAGAACAAGGATGCACGCTCGTCACGAATCCCGGCCTGAATTGTTCTTTGCGAGGTCCCTTCATCAATGTCATTATATCATCACTCATCCTCATTTTCGAGATAACCAAATGTGGCAGAGAAGCGAAGTAAAATAAGCTAAACCAACAACAAGAACTAGAACGCGCGTTAACTTGCCCAAATAAATACATCCGTATTTATGAGTGTTTAGCTTATCCATTTTTTTATTGGAGGCCAAGAGATTAGTATATTTAAATAAGACACTACTAAAACGAGAGCAAGAGAGAGCGTGAGCAAATATTTGTTATTTAATCATTATATATTCCATATTTTTTAAAAAAAAAAAACATAAAATTTTTGTCTGTACATAAGACTTTCCAATTGCATAAATAATAAAAGTACATCCCATATTATACATACATATTGTACAACGTGTAAAAAGTAGTGTAAATACAGAAGACAGAAGTACTGCAGAAAAATTTCCCCTTAGTTCTTTAGAGGATTTACAAAGGAACCGAAGGGAATCCAATCCCCTATCTGTCCTATAGGAGATAGAATGGAGGACCTGAAAGCACGGGCTTCCAACCATGGGAGCGGGGGCGAGGGGGCAAGGGAGGTAGAGGCAGAAATCTTCCCTTTCTATTCGAAAACCCGTTTCTACCCGGAACTGTGAGGCGGAGAAAGAGCGAGCTAGGCCGCTGAACGCACCGAGGGACGAGAAGCGCGTGAAAAAAAGTGTTGCATATGAACTGTGCCTTCAACAAAACAATAAATATTGTGATTTGAAAATAATTAGAGATTTGAGATTGATTGATCTATCTGTGCTAGACTAGCTACTCCTCAGTGCACGTCTGTTATGAGTAGTTTAATGTATCTTCATGTTTGCAAGAGTGCACTATACGAATTAGTATTTCTAAACATGCATAGATGTCAGTTTTGTTGGTAGTATCCTTTTGTAGATAGTGAGTGATTCATCTGTACTTTAATCTGTGTTCTCGAAAATAGTATAAAAGCGAGGATATCGCGTAAGAAATCAAAAGGCCGTTCCCACAACATCCGAGACGACCCGCAGGCCCCCCTGCATCTCCATATACAACGCGACAAGCCTGATGATAGCAAACCAAATGACGCAACTCGTCGGCACCAAGGTGGATATCAAATTCACCAAAGGTTGTTGCAGAGTATACGCATCCGACCAGAAGGAATTCATGGTTATACGTGAATTCCTACAGACCCACA
Organism: Lepisma saccharinum; assembly: GCF_977018435.1. NCBI lineage: Eukaryota > Metazoa > Arthropoda > Insecta > Zygentoma > Lepismatidae > Lepisma > Lepisma saccharinum. The sequence continues at coordinate 23,246,164 of NC_139230.1, read as the reverse complement.
ACATTGGACATGCATACGGCTCTTCAGCAGCGGCAAAGATAAAAGTGGTAATACGACACTTCCCGGTGGATGTTTCCCCCGCGAAAGTCCAGGAGCATTTGATAAACGACCTTGGGTATACTATTCATAGTGTCAGCCAACTCAGTGCTCCCATTCGACGTCAGGAACAGCCCAACCCAGTGGTCCAGGATTCCAGTGGCCACATTCAGACCAGGCGACCATTACCCCTTTTAATGGTCGTCCTACCTAAAACACCGCAGTCTCAACGAATTTATTCGCTTGAGTCCATCGGTCAGTTTAGAATCCGAGTGGAAAAATACCACTCGCAGCAAATACTCCAGTGCCACGCGTGCCAGAGGGTCGGGCACGGCCAGCGGCATTGCTTCGCCCCGCCCCGCTGTGTTAAGTGCGCGGGGGCTCACCGCTTTGCTGACTTCCCGGAAAAGAACCGGGCCACACCACCAAGATGCGTGAACTGCAACCAACAGCACTACGCAAGCTACAGAGGCTGTCCCCTCTTCAAAAAGATAAAAGCAGAGAGGAAAACCCAATCTGACCACAGACGCCGAGCTCCAACCCGGCCAATTCGACAGGAAGCCCCGGTGACGTCAAGCCCAGCACCACTGCAGAGACCGGCCAATCGGCGGCCGCCACCAAGCAGGAGAGGCCCCAGCACTCCGGCACCTCGACCAGCTACCAGCCCCGCTACTACAAAAACTCCGACACGTCCTCAAGCGACCCTCCTGGACCTACTTCAGCAATTAGCTCAACCGGACATCCTGACAGGGCTGATTACCCTACTTCAAGGATTGCAGCAGATTCGGCAGGCGCCGGACCGTTCGTCTCGACATCGGGTTATCACCCATTTAGTCGACACTCTGGTGCCGTAAGGTACCACGTAATGTCCTGTGCCGTCCTTTTATATGTATGTTTTGGAAAATTTGGGAACATTAGCAAATCACACCTCTTGCGACAGTTGCAGAGGGTAAAATGATATTATGACTGTAACCCCCCTTTATTGTTGTAAATAAAATATTAGCGACACCTGTCAATGAGTCACACGAACAAGATGCAGGTTACTTTAACTGCAGACTTCTGGACCCACTTAGGGCCCCATAAAAAAAAAAAAATCATCACACCTTTTCGCCACGGATCGACGAAGCTTTTAAAATTAAAAAGAACTCCTCGGTGTTGTGCATACATCTTGGTATGGTAGTTCGGGGCGCAAGCTAGACCTATGTGATCATAGGTACGCCGATAGCCATGCATTGATGATATGCACAATACTGCAACCATTCTATGTTAAATAATAAAGCTAACCTAAGGATTAATTTGGAAATATAAGGCTTAAAGAGCAAATATTGGCTCAGTTATCATTGCATATCTCTTGGTGTGGTAGTTCGGGGCGCAAGCTAGGTCGATGTGATCATAGGCTTGCCGATAGCCACGCATTGAGTTTATGCGTTTTAATTGAGTCAATTCATCGACAAAGCGAAATCCTCGCCTTCGTCTCAAGTATATTTGCATTATAATCGCAATAAATAAAGAATAAAACCTTTCAGTTTATACATACTGCAGTAATGTGGTTTTATTTCTCTGTGCTGTGAATATTGTCTTTGCCTAACACTATCCCTGTACCTGAGAAGAGTCTGTGTACTTCACCGAGTCTCATCGTTCACCGCTGAGTATTATTAAGTTAATATTAATAGTATAATAATACGACGCGTAAATAAATAAATACTAGAACGTATCAAGTGGCAGCTCAACGTGTTGGCTCGATTTTGTAGTGTACAAGGGCAAGACAATTGTTTAAAGTTGAGATTAATTGTGCAAGAACACTGAACTTTCATATTTATAGAAAAGCACAGAGTTATTTCGTTTCGAAATGGAAAAGAAGCATTTGCGTAGCGCAAATAAAAATCTTACTTCTAGTTCAGGACTTAATGTTCCCGATTGTTGTCGGGACATTGATAAAGATAAAACCACATTTGTGTGCAAGAAATGTACAAAGCTTCTACATTATGAATGTTGTGGCTTAGATGTTCGATCTGAAAGCCACGAAGTTACCGATTTCGTTTGTAAAGAATGTGAATCATTGTCTACAACTATTACATCTGATCCATTAAATATGTTTGAAGCTTTAAAAGCCATGATTGAAGGAATGAGCAAGCAGCAAGTTGAAAGTATGGATACATTACAGGCCGATATGTGTAAACAGTCTGAAGCACTGAAGGCTGATATTAGCAATGATATAAGCAAACCGTCTGAAGCATTGAAAGCTGATATTAAACAGCAAGCTGATTCCATTAATAACTTGAAGACTGATATTAGCAAACAGTCTGAAACATTACAGGCTGATATTTGCATACAGTCTGAAACATTACAGGCTGACATTAAACAGCAAGCTTTCCATTAATAACTTGAAGACTGATATTTGCGAACAGTCTGAAACATTACAGGCTGACATTAAACAGCAAGCTGATTCCATTAACGACTTGAAGGCTGATATCTGTAGATAATGTGCGCTATTAAAGGATGATATCGGTAAGCAGCACGATGAATCTATGAAAGCTTTAAGAGCTGAAATAGGCGAGATGGCCTGTGAAATACAACAACTAAAGTCTGAGAATGAGGAAACTAGGGCCCGATTCTCTGAAGAAATTCGGCAGGCTAGAGAGATGGACTTTGATGAGTTCCGGCGTAGCCTGGCAGCCGATGTTAATAAAGCCACGGAAAGTGTTCGCATCGATGTAGAGGATATTAATTCGAGATTCACTGAGGAGTGCAATAAGATTATTGAAAAACAGCTGACGATGGAACAAATATTGGCCGAGGCCGAGACTGACAAAATACAGTTCCGGGCTGAGGTCCAAGAAAATATTAGTCAGATTTCCGTAGTTGTGTTTCAAAGAAGCAAGGGTGTTGAGGAAATAAAGACTCAAGTAGAACAACTTACGAATCAGTTAGAGACTATGCACGTTTCCCGGCAAACGGAAACAGAAACTGGATCTCGAACAGCTGGTTATCCGTCTGCAGTTGCTGAGAATGCAGTGTTGCCAACCATTAACATTGAACTAAATGAAGCGATGGACAGAACAGGTGGAGAGAGAACTAGAAAAGGCAAACAAGTATGTCGCCCACGAGTTACTGCTGATTCAAGAGCTAATGAAGTGGCCTCAGCAGTTCCACCTACCTTTAGTCTTTCGGGCGATGATAGACGTTACAGAGAGCGTGAATCTCCCAGGGTACGGCATCGTCGTTATGAAGAAGGGGCAAAGAGGAAACGTCTAGCAAGGAAGAAAGATCGCAGATCCTCCTCTTCCAGCACCAGCTCGGACTCTCAGTATCAAGCGAATATCAGGAAGCGAACACGAAGGCATGGAAATGTGAGAAGCGGGTCAGATGAGTCACCACCGCGAACTCAGCGATCAACGACGACAGGAACCCCAAGGATGGCAGACCTTAATTCCTTGTCCAAGTTCAAGGGAGACCTGGAAGGCCAGAATGCTGAACAGTATTTAAAAGAACTCAATATCAACTTTGATTTAATGCAAGTTCCATACGAATACCGATTGGAAATTATTCCTCGGTTATTCAAAGGCCAGGCTGAGCATTGGTTTCGAGCAAATCAGTTGGAGTTCAGGTCCTATTCTGATTTCTGCCGCCGTTTTCGCAAACAATATGCTTCTGAAGAGGCCAAAGAGAGGCAGCTGACGGCAGTGAGATCTCGCCGATATTCAAAGCAGTCTGATATGAGTATGGAAGAATACGCATGGTCCATTTACTCAGCCTACCGCAATCTGTCTGCCCGTTATGTAGAACCATAGATAGTGAACTTAATAATCTCTCAGCTTCCATATAAAGCCCGCAGCCTGAGTTTGGCTAATTCTCCTCGAACTGTACGACAGCTTGCTGATTTTTTGAAAAGATTCGAGGTGCTTGAGGAGCAGGACAGTTGGAAGCCTGTGTGGAAAAGGGAAGGTGCAGGCCAGGGAAATGCTCCCAGACAAAATAGAATTGGAAACCAACAACCCAGAGCCAGACAAGTTATGCAGAACCAGAGGAATGGATATTCCAATTACAACAGACGACGTAATCCTCAGAGAAGGAATGGCAGGAACAACTACGCACGTGGGCCGCGTCGTTCCAGATCTGATCCAGAAGACCATTCCCGTGACTCCTCACGTAACGCCTCTGAAGCCAGTAACTTCAGAGCTACGGCGCCTCCGTTTGAACCTTCTGCTTCACGTTTGACGAACGAGCAACGACAAAGCGTCGACATGACAAGAGATTTTTGTTGGGCACCATCGACTAGTGCTAATCCGAGTGGTATGCAATCGGATTTAGCCAGTCGCCCAACGTGAATTCTTCGTTCCCGATCACGGTTGGGCTAAAATCTTGGACTTCTCTGGGAACCGATGACAGCGTTATAAATAGTGAAGATAATCATCTTTTTGTTGTGCTGACTCTCAATGAAGGAGAACAAAGTTTAGATAGAGCACTACAACAGGCAGTTAGAAAGGAAAATTTACCCAGGGCTCCGTTAATTAAAGCAACTGTAACAGGCGTCGATTTTATTTGTGTTCTGGACACTGGCAGCGAATGTAATCTCATGAGCTACGCCATTTGGAAGAAGATTAAAGAGAAGCTGCCGTCATTGCAGTTACAAACATGTCCAGATGTTAGGCTGACTGATTTCACTGGGAGAAACAAAACTAGAATTGTGGGATGTAGACGCGTATATCTAGAGATCATGGCCGTAGGCAGGAAACATTTTCGGGGGGGGGTTCATTCATAATTGTTCCCATGGGCGTCGCCAGAAATTTGAATAATAGAAATAATAACAATAAATATACAATAATAATTAAAATGTCATAATAATACAACTATTTTATCCCATAATAATGCTAATTATTATTATTATTATTATTATTAACATTGTTATATCCTTGAGGGGGTTTACTCAATCCAGCAGATGAGTGAATATCCAGCACAAAGTCTCTCTTTTGTTTTCTTCCTTTACGTTTCATATAGTGTGTACTGAAATGCACAATTATTATACTTTGTAATTAAATTTTAGATACTTTCAAGAAAAAGCTGTAAAAGTTAGATGGAAATTTTAGTCATAAAGTTTTTGTTGTTTGACCTTAAAACTCAATTTTTGGAATTTTGAAAAGTGTGGAACCAGTTACATTTTTTTAAACTTTGCCGTAACGAGCTAAGAAACTGGAGATTCTAGGTTTGAACTCCTATCAAGGAGGATTTTCGACTTTTACGGATAGGGAATTTTGGGACAATCATAAGGGAATTTTCAGTCTATATTCATTGTGACGGTATAGTACCGCAGGAACAACACTGGAAAGAGGACAGGAGAAGTGAAAATGGAGAGGTTGCAGGTGGGCTGCGATTCTGAGAATAGATTCCGTTTCATTCAAGTTTCAGAATTCCAATTGTATGAAAATTCTAGCTCGATCGTTTCAACATTGTCTCCTTGTATTTTTGTGATGCTTCGAACAAAAAATTGAAAATTAGTTACAGATTTTGGTGTCTGAACTTCCACTAATCCAACATCTCAGAAGTTTCGGGGGGGTTGAACCCTAGAAACCCCGCCTCTAAATACGGCCATGCTAGAGATTGCTGGATGAAATTTATTGGAGGACATGTTTATCTTGAAAGGTCTCGAAGCTGACTTTATTTTGGGCTACCCATTCCTCAGGAAATATGAAGCAGGAATTGACCTACAGCGCGAGAAGTTATCCCTCACCGTAGACGAAGTTCCGGTAGAGCAGGACCTCGTGAATAATGGATCTTCGAAAGGGACGTATGTAAGAAATGTCCGTGAAGATTCCCATGTCGATCAGTGGACGGCTAGTCCTGACGACATTCTTCAGAAGGTCAATGCGAATGGGGTAGATGCCAATTGAAGGAAGTCTTACTGAAGCATAAAGATGTATTTTCCGAGAGACCAGGTACTATTAAAAACTTCCAGTCTGAGATTGAACTCACCACCACAGAACCTGTGTATCGATCTCCATATCCCATACCTATAGCAAAAAGGAAACAATGGGGTGTTATAATGCCTTGTAATTCCCCTTACTTGAACCCTTTAATTGTAGTCGACAAGCCTGACGGTACAGTACGCCCATGCATTGACTTCAGAAATTTGAATAAAATTGTACGTGTTCCACGAAATTCAGTTGAGCCCATTTCGGATGCCTTACAAAAATTTAAAGGTGCTCGTTATTTTACAAATCTGGATCTGGCTTCTGGATATTTACAGATCCCTGTAAAAACTGACTGCCAACCATGTACTGCCTTCTCCTATAAAGGACGTCAGTGGATGTTTGCTCGAATGCCTTTTGCTATCTCTAGTGCTGTGTCAATTTTTAAAGCTGCCATGCATGCTGTATTTGGTCCTGAAACCGAAGAGTATCTAACTCAATATATGGATGACTTGCTGATTTTCGACAAAGAACTCTCCAAGCATCTCGAACATCTGGACGAAGTGTTGCAGCGACTCCAAGAAGTGGGGATGACTGTAAAGCTGCGAAAGTGTGAATTTGTCAAAAAGGAAATTACCTACTTGGGTCACATTGTTTCTGGAGATGCGATCAAAATCCAACCAGACAAAAATTCAGCCGTTAAGTTATTTCCTAAACCTAAAACTAGAAAGGTTGTTCGGAAATTTCTTGGCCTCGCCAACTGGAGGCGGAAGTTCATTGAAAATTTTGCAGATAAATCTGAACCGCTCACCAAGCTGTTAGGTAAAAATCAACGTTCGATTTGGGGAGACGAGGAAGAACAAAGTTTCCAGCTACTGAAGAATGAACTTGTAAGAGATGCTGAATTAGCACAGCCTGATTTTGAAGAGGAATTCTGTATCCAATGGGAAAGGATTGAGTAGTATTCTTTTCCAACTGGATGGTGAAGAGAGAAAGGTCATTCAGTATGCAAGCCGAAAACTGAAGAAGAACGAACGCCATTACTCCATCCATGAGTTAGAATGTTTGGCCATAATTTTTGGAGTTGAGAAGTATGCTGTTTATTTGAAAGGTAGGCCCTTCACTATCTACAGTGATCATAAAGAGTTGGTATGGTTACAAGACGCCCGTAACTGGAACAGTCGTTTGACTCGCTGGTCTTTAAAACTCCAACAGTACCAGTATAAAATAGTATACGTCTCTGGTCGCCAAAACGATCTGGCAGATATTTTGTCTCGATATCCTGCTAATGATATACCCCAGATTCATCCTGAAAATAGCCAGCAGACATTCAGAATAAACTACCTGTGGGCAGAAAGAGGAGTAATAGATGACATCGACAAGTGGAGAGAGGCACAATCTGAAGATGAGTTCGGCAAAAATTTACTCCAATCTCTAAATTCTCAGGAACCTAACCTCAGGTTGCATCGTTCCTATCGGATTCAGGAAGGGATTTTATTTAAGAAAGGATCGGATAATCAGTTCCTTTGGAAATTGTGTGTTCCGGTGGTAATGAAGCAACCTCTCTTGAAAGTAATTCATGATGAAGCTGGACATTTTGGAGTATCCAAGACATTGAAGCGACTTGCAGTACGATACTTCTGGAAAGGCATGAAGGATGACGTGATACAGTACATCCGAGATTGTGAAATTTGTGCCCAGAGTAAACCAGACAAATTGGGGATACTCAAAGAGACCCTTCATATCAGTCCCAAGCAACCTCATGAGATGCTTTCTCTGGACTTGATTGGGAAGCTTCCTCGGTCTAATGGATACCAGTACATCTTGAGCCTTATTGATGTGGGTACACGTTTTGTCTCCGCATATGCTTTACGGACTGCCAGCACCACAGAATTATAAACACGCTTCAGAGAGGATATTTTGCTCACTATCCAAACGTTACGTTTACCGTGAGCGACAGAGGAGCTCAGTTTACCTCTAAGCAGTGGCACGAATTTACCAAAAAGCTTGGTATCCATCACGTTTGCACAACAGCTTACAATCCAAAGGGGAACATGGTAGAAAGAGCAAATCAAGAGATAGTAAGATTACTTCTTTTATTTTGTTATCGAGAACATCAGACTTGGTCTCGATACGTATCAAAAGTTGTTTGGTTAATTAATTATTCCATTTCTGAGACTACTGGATATTCACCTGCTGAACTATTCTTCAACCATCCCATACCCAGAGAGATCCTAACACATTTCAATTGGCCCGAACGGGAAGAAGCCCAACCGGATTGGAAGTCCAAATTATTCTTAGCCCAAGTCAGGGAGAAGAAGAAACTGTCGAAGAATATAAAACAGAAGGGAAACGCCAAGACATTGACAGTTGGAAACTTCGTGATGGTTAAAAACCATTCCTTAAGCTCCTCACTAGATAGGACCATTCAGAAATTATTTATGTTGTGGATAGGACCTTATCTAGTGGACGAAGTGGAAAATAATGTTGTGACATTAATAATTCCAAGCACTAAGGAATTATATCATAAGGTTAACTTGGATAACCTAAAACTGGTGCGTTTTTCGGAGGATAAAAAGAAAGAGTTTATACTTTAAAACTAAGTTTCCTCCAGGTAGATAACTTCCTTCCTGAAACTTAGTTTCCGAAAGGAAGGGGCAGATGATATGATCCATATTTTTATGTAGCGTCACCAGTAGAAGATATGTCACTAATGTATTTATTTTTGTAAAAGAAAGCGTAATTTCTTTGTTATTATATGTTATTATATGCACTTTGTTTGTAATGTATATCTTTTGTTTAATGTTTATTGTATTTTATGATCTGTTATGAGTAGTTTAATGTATCTTCATGTTTGCAAGAGTGCACTATACGAATTTGTATTTCTAAAGATGTATAGATGTCAGTTTTGTTGATAGTATCCTTTTGTAGATAGTGAGTGATTCATCTGTACTTTAATCTGTGTTCTCGAAAAAAGCATAAAAGCGAGGATATCGCGTAAGAAATCATCACACCTTTTCGCCACGGATCGACGAAGCTTTTAAAATTAAAAAGAACTCCTCGGTGTTGTGCATACATCTTGGTATGGTAGTTCGGGGCGCAAGCTAGACCTATGTGATCATAGGTACGCCGATAGCCATGCATTGATGATATGCACAATACTGCAACCATTCTATGTTAAATAATAAAGCTAACCTAAGGATTAATTTGGAAATATAAGGCTTAAAGAGCAAATATTGGCTCAGTTATCATTGCATATCTCTTGGTGTGGTAGTTCGGGGCGCAAGCTAGGTCGATGTGATCATAGGCTTGCCGATAGCCACGCATTGAGTTTATGCGTTTTAATTGAGTCAATTCATCGACAAAGCGAAATCCTCGCCTTCATCTCAAGTATATTTGCATTATAATCGCAATAAATAAAGAATAAAACCTTTCAGTTTATACATACTGCAGTAACGTGGTTTTATTTTTCTGTGCTGTGAATAGTGTCTTTGCCTAACACTATCCCTATACCTGAGAAGAGTCTGTGTACTTCACCAAGTCTCATCGTTCACCGCTGAGTATTATTAAGTTAATATTAATAGTATAATAATACGACGCGTAAATAAATAAATACTAGAACGTATCAAAGTTCAAATACAGAGGAGAGGAATCACAGACATTGACTGTTTAAAAACTGTGTTTGACAGAAACTTGGAACAATATTCCGCTTAAAACTATCCAGAATGCCACTGCAAGTTGGTTACACCGTCTACGGCGTTGTGTAACAACCCATGGGAAGCATTTTTAACATTTGAATTGAATATGGCAAAATGTAACAAAGATACAGTCATATTAAATGAGCTCAAACACATTTCCTGGTTCTTAATCAGGAAGAGGTTATATGACTGCATCATTGTAACAAATATGCCTCATATTCCAGGTGTGAGAAAACAGTGTCAGAACGTTCCTAATGCGCGAGAAAGGTATCGAGATCGTACTGTTGTTTCAGGTAGAGGCCAGCATAGTCTGCCTTTTACCTACCCACTGCCCGCTTGGACGCGATAACAGGTTTACCTGCTCGCCTGCCCACGGCAACGAGTCGACTTGCGTCTTTACCCGGGTTCTTGGTCTTCAAGGCGCTCTGCGCTTACAAGGTACCTGGGCATTCAACAAGACCCGGGAGCCTGCAAAACCTGCTGGAAGGAAACAGCCCTCCGGCAGCGTCTCGCTCCAGGTGTTTCATCACCACGTGGACGGCTGCAGCCAGTGTTGCCTACTTACGTAGCTACTAAATCCTACGAAGTCCTAGGAGGAGCTTCTTCTCCAAGGAGAATTTATATACTTAGAGATTTCAGTTCAGCGTAAGCAGTTTTTATTTTATTGCCAGGAAATGCACGCAATATTACAGTTTCATTTATCTAAATGAATGATCGAGCAAACAAAAATCTCCTCACTGAAAACTAATTGTTTTTCATTGCATGGTGCCTTAACCAGGCATGCAGTGGCGCAACCAGAGGAGGCAGGGTGCATTGCTCACACCCTTGGACGGAAATTGTCTAGCGGAGGGGTCAGGGTGGGGGTCAAACATTAAAGTACAAGTCTCATCAAGTTCAATGCCGTAGCAAAGGGGTAGCGGGAGTCGGCCCTGAGCGCCGAATTATCTAAGTGAGAAAAGTTTTAAAACAGAGAATGCTATGGCGGCCCGTGATATTATTTGCTATTAATGTTGGTTTGTTACGAGTTGGATGAATTAATTATGTAATACGTCGCTCCATGTGAAAATAAAATATTGTAGATGGAAATTTTACATGCCATATGTATGTACATTAGGAATGCATTTATCATGCACTTTCTTTCTTTCAAAAACAGTTTGTGTGCTTGTTTTCCATTATTAGTTAATGTGAAATTGACGTGTTGAAAAAAAATATTTCTAATTCTCTGTTTCAACACAAATGCGTGAGAACCGACTTCTACCCCCTTTTTGCGTGATTTATGAGGATAATAATGCTTTTCATGCTACTTTATTATTATTATTGTGATTGTTGTTGTTGTTACGTTTATCCAAGTACTTGCCCCCCCCCCAAACGAGGGTAACGGCAATGCCCCTGGCTGGCTACGGCCCTGGTGTTCGCAGTAGAACAGTGTGTTGTTTGACTCGCGACCTCAGCGTCGAACGTGACATGTTTCAGTCCTGCCCTATATCACTATATATACGTATATTGGTTATTTACAACATATACTTATGGATCCTGTGCCACGGAAAACCTATTTCTATGTGTGTGTGGGGGGGGGGGTAGCAACATTCGTAAATCTCATTTCATTGGTGATGTGGCTTACGAAGCTTTGAGTTCCTTTTTTTAAGTAGTGAAAATCTATTGCAGTTGGCAACACTGCAGAACGGTGTGGGCCCGGTGCAGTTTCTACTCGAAGCAACTACGTCATGCAGAGGGAGGGGTCTGCAGTTGATGGAAAGAACGAACTGAGACCTACTAGGTATCGTAAGACTGCGGGTACCCGGCCGGTCTACAATGCCTGCCAGGAACGATCTGGGCAGGTGGCCAGACAAGCTGCTCAAGCGAGGATGTTGCGCAGGTTGCATGGCATTTCAGGAGCGATGTCTCGCGAACGGGTCTGCTCCAGGTCTTGTGCAGGCCTCTGGTTTTAGGAGAGAAGTTTACGTGCCATTTAAAATGATTTTAGTCACTGACCAACAGACATCCCCAGCATTCATTTGCAAATTCCCCAAACCGTAGTTCGTCACTGTGAAGGATTTTCTTTCCAAAGGACAGGTCACGCTGTAATTGGTACAATATTCAACTCGACGATGGCAGACTGGTTAGCATACTGCGCTCCGGCGCCAAGGGTCCCGGGTTCAAATCTCGGTATGGGGATGGCTGTTCTTTGTGAGTATTCATTCATCAATTTTATCATATCATCATTCATCCTCATCTTAGCGATAGCCAAAAGTGGCGGAAAAGCGAAGTAAAATAAACAAAATCAATGAAGCAATTTTAAATGAAAAATGCAACTACAAACTTTAAATAAAAATTATTTTTAAATGAGTTTTTGTTTCCTCATTTCGTTACACGCTAAACTTTTAAAAATCAGAAATGTGCCGACGCCGGATCATTCTCACTGACATGACTTTAAAGCTGAACTATACCGCGTGAGGCACCTAAAAGTACCACCTGAAATAGCGAAGAAACAGTAGCGATGTGAGGTTTGCGGGAAACAATAATATCAAATGTAGCTCGTAAATCGAAAAATATCGACAAATGGGGCATCTGGAGCAAAGTCATATTTTTTTAAATGGGACGATATACGAGGCGCATCCAGAAAGTAAGTTACCCTATTTTTTTGAAAAAAACAACAACACAGTTTCAGGAAACCATTTATTGGCAACAGGTACAGCAAAGGTTCAGCTATTTTTCAACATAGCAACCACCAGAATTGAGACACTTGTCGTATCGTGGTATCAACTTTTGGATCCCACTGTCGTAGAACTCTGCCGCCTGTGAATGGAACCAGCGTGTGACAGACGTCTTCAGCTCTTCGTCGTTGCCAAAACGCTCACCGGAGGACAGGAATTTCTTGAGGTGCAAGAAAACGTGAAAATCGCTGGGAGCCAGATCAGGACTGTAAGGTGGATGATCAAACAACTCCTAGCCAAATTCCGTCAAAACAGCTGTTGTGCGCCTAGCCGTATGTGGACGAGCATTGTCATGGAGGAACACAACACCTGCAGTAAGCATGCCACGCCTCTTGTTTTGAATGGCACGTCGCAATTTCCTTAGTGTTTCACAGTAATGGTCAGCGTTCACCGTTTCACCTCTGGGGAGGAAGTCAATGAGCAAAATGCCCTTCCTGTCCCAAAACACGGTGCACATCACTTTCTGTACCGACAGCGTTTGTTTGAATTTCTTTTTGACCGGAGATCCACTATGCCGCCAATGCATTTACTCCTGCTTGGTTTCCGGGGTGAAGTGCGAAATCCACGTCTCATCGCCCGTGACGATCCTGTCGAGGAAATCATCGCCGTCATCATGGTACCGTTGCAGGAATGTCAGTGCTGCTCCTGAACGTTTCATTTTGTGTTCGGGTGTCAGGTTTTTCGGCACCCACCTGGCACACAATTTTTTGAACAGCAGGCGTTGCGTGACAATCTCATGCAACTCGGATCGCGATATTTGCGGAAAAAGGCTACTCAACTCCGTAATCGTGAAGCGACGGTTCTCTACGATGCGCTGCCGCACCAGCTCAACCAGATCATCAGTGATGAGGGACGGACGCCCACTGCGCTCTTCATCATGGACACTTTGACGACCTTCCGAAAACTGCCGACACCAGCGACGCACCATCTGCTTACTCATAATGTTCAGCCCATAGACCTCACAGAGCTGACGATGAATGTCAATTGGCGCAATGCTTTGTGCATTCAGGAACTTTATCACCGACCGAACCTCGCATGCGGCTGGAGAAGGAATACGAGCTTCCATTTCGGACCACTGCTGCCTCGCTACTGGCATGCGGCGGGAGAAGGAATACGAGCTTCCACTTCGGACCACTGCTGCCTCGCTACTGGCGCCGGGCGGGATCTGTCCGCCTGGCATATGATTGATACGTCTTAGCTCTGCTGCGCATGCGCAATTTACACGGCTCATTATGTTTACTTTCACGGGAAAAAAATAGGGAAACTTACTTTCTGGATGCGCCTCGTACAATAACATGCATAATATAAAAGAGCACACGCAGAGAAACACAACGCCGTTGGTCTCATGCATCTACTGCACATAGGAACGAAGATATGGCCATGTGAAAATATGTAAACAAACTAACAAGTGGCCCACTTGACCGTCAGTACCACGGCATGTAAGACTTCTCAGGTGACTGATAGAACTGCCTTTACGCAGAGCAAGTTTAGATAGCAGGTCCACGAGATCGTGTTAGTTCATAGCAAGCAGTCGTAGTGGTAAGAGCGAAGATTATGGTGTTCACAAACATAGAAAAAGCGGACATGATCCTGATTTATGAGGAATGCCGAAAGAATGCCTCAGAAGCCTACCGTGTGTACGCAGAGAGATTTATATTTATATAATATTTATAATATACCTGGAAGGATAGGACATTGGACAAGTTTTGCTATTTTAAGAGACGAAAATGATCAAGTAGTATCCGGACACACGACAGCCATCTCGACGTCTGTTTGGTAAGTTATTTATTAAATTAAGAGACACCGGAAGTGTAACACCACGAGCACGTGTGCGGAACAAGCCAACTACAGGTGAGGCAGGTGCAACAAATGTTCTCGCCGCTGTTGCTGTGAATCTGCACGTTAGCTCCCGTGAAATTGCCAGGGATGCTGGGATGAGTCAGCGAAGTGTATTGCGCATTCTGCACACACACAAGTTTCACCCATATCATATGTCCCTCCATCAGGAACTTCACGGGAATGATTTTGTGGACCGTGTTCGGTTTTGCACATGGATGTTACGACACGACACACCCGATTTATCACGTATCCTCTTCACTGACGAGGCAACTTTTACCAATCATGGAAATGTCAACCTAAGGAACATGCACTATTGGTCGGTGACAAATCCACATTGGCTTCGCCAAGTGGAACGCCAGCGCCCATGGAGTGTGAACGTGTGGTGTGGTATAGTGGGTGAACATCTCATTGGCCCTTTTTTTTATACAAAGGACACTGAATGCTGACCGATACATACAGTTTTTACAACATGAACTGCCTGTACTATTTGAGGACATACCACTTCAGACAAGGAGGGAAATGTGGTACCAACATGACGGGTGCCCAGCTCACAGTACAAGACGCGCTACAGCATGTGTGGAAAATACATTTCCAAATCGTTGGATTGGACGTGGAGGGCCTGTCAAATCAGGGAGGTGCAGTCTGGCGTTCGGAAAAGTTCTGAACCATTCGTAAACCTCCACGGATGACGTCAGACACAGGACATGTCAAAGACGAGCACAAGCAACGGCATAGGAATTCATATATACTTCTTCCGTGTTTTCGGAAATAAATTTGTTTTAAAAATCTATTGAACGTTCTAGCGTGTGTGTGTAAGTAAATGTATATGTATAGAGCAGACTATTTCTAGTAAACTGTGTCGCCGAAGGATAACTATCAATATAATTAACATGTAATGAAAAGCTGGAAAGCCGGCTCGGGGGTGGAGCAGAGGTCTATTCAGAATTTTCTCTTTTAGGGGTGTAATTTCGTGTTTATGGGGGTGAAAAGGTATACTTAGAGCCAAAATAACCACAAAGTTGTCCTTTTTTAAAAACTGTGTGGAGTGTTAGGGCGAAGTTAGTGAATAAATCACTGGGGCCGAGACATTACAATATCAAAATACCAAAATGTAAATACAAATGAAAGAAAATATACTACAGTAGTGTAATTGGAGCGTTTCTACGCAGTACTTGGTACGAGCTCTTTTTTATCCTCTTTTTTTATCAATTGAATATCAGTTTTTGACATATTTTGACAATTTTTTGTCTGTGTTTTAGCTTTTAGCGATGTTTTAGTAAAATTTCCCTTTTTTTCCCACTCATACATGGTACGAATGCCACGATCTTACGTGATATAACTTAACCTATTCATTTTTTTTGTGCTAAACTACACGAGAGCCTCTACGTGCTTTGACCTACTAGTAGTGGTATCAACCCGGTTCACCAACATTAAGTGAGGATAAAAAAAAAACTCAAAAACTCACTTTCTCTCCACGTTCCGTGCCTCATTTATTGCGCTGGCGATGTTTCACAGCGTAGAAAACAGCACCAAAACCTCAAAAACTCACTGAAGTGAGCCACAGTGTTGCCAACCTACGAAAATTTCATCAAAACCTCAAAAACTCACTTTCTCCCCACGTTCCGTGCCTGACGAGTAGTAGGTGGAACCCAACGTTCTGGACCCATCCTTTGACCTACTTTTTATTTTACGACGTTTTACGGACTAAACTATCCTACAATGAGAGAAAAATGAACAGAAAAAGCTCTGGCATCACTTTTTAAGCTATTTTTTACCTCCTGCAAATCTTGCTCTTATGCTACCTCGTCCTTTGACCTATTTTTGAAATGACTTACGACATTTTCCTATAAGTCTGTCTCCTCTTACTGTAAGGTCCCTCAGTGTAATCTACTACGACCTGCTCTCAGCGTAATCTGCTACGATGTTTTTTTTTTTAAAAAAAAATACTCATGTGTGATCTTCTGCGGTGTGTGTGTGTGTGTGTGTGTGTGTGTGTGTGTGTGTGTGTGATAATCAAAATTATTTTTGTTAAGGCCCTCAAAATAGAAAAAAATATCCCGCCAGAGAGGGGTGCGTGGTGCCCAACACCAGTTCTAATGGTCATGGCTATCAAAGCCATGCCTCTGTAGAGTTTCATGAGTTATTATTTTTTTATTTGCGCACCGAACTAACTTACATTGTATTTTATATAACCTAAAAAATGTGTTGATTTTTTTAGTATGTGGCAATTATTTTTTTTTACGAATTATTTTTTAAAACTGCTCCGTCACCCTCTCGTTCTTCACGTCGTGGACGAAGGACTTCTCTGCGACCAGGATGACGCTGCATACAGTATCGGCAGGCAGCGCGTCTTGGAACTCGCAGACGACCTTGATGTTTGTTCGATCGTTGACCACCACCTGCTTCCGTTTCGTGGTATTGATGACGAACATCGGCCTGCGGATTTTGAATTCGCTGGACGTGTAGTACATGTCCACGTTTCCCTAGGTCACGCGCTTGTAAGAGGTATAAGCTTCGTAAAGTTTGAGGTAATCATCTTTGGTCATGTCGAGGTTGTAATTCTCGCGCGGGAACACTTCGTTCCTACCGTTCTTGAGATAAACGTTCTTGATCTTGCAGTCGTCAAACTTGCTGGAATCTTTTTCCTGATTCTTGTCCCTCCCGGTCTGAAAGAGCACTACGACGAAGTCTGGCATGTCGAACTGTATGTTGTTGAACTGCGTCGTCACGTCGAATTCCATGTGACTTCCGGACGCTATCTTCTGCACGCACTGGTAACCGTGAAAGTGATTCGGCACCTGTGGACTCTTCAAGATCTCCGCTTTGTACTTGAGGGCGTAGTTCGTCTCGTATTCCACCACCGGCATTCTCAATTCCATGCTCCGGATGATGCACTTGGCTGCTTCGCGTAAAGTGTTGGCTATCGGCGTGCCGTCGGCGTTCAAGTTGGTGTATCGCATCAGTGCGTCGTTGTCGTTGGCCGCTCTTCGAAACGTGATCCTCAGTCCTCCCTTCCACATGATCTTCTTGTAGTCCGAGAAGAATCCCGGAAGCAGACGCATGGGAAAGAGCACCGTGTGACTTCTCGTCGATATTTTGGTCCCCGCTTCGAACCCCCCCGCTTGATAGTACGCTGCGTCCGTTTTGGATAATTTCAATGTTCCCACTGCCGTCGACGTGATGCCTGGATAATCGATTCTGTCGATGACGGTGTTGTGTTTCCTCACCTCCACCTGCGAGAACAGGTGAGGCACGAATTTGTCCACGAGTTTCAAATTGGCATTGGGCGGAAACGCTTCTCCGTTTGCCTTTTTCACCACGTCGAATTGAAGGTAGAGGTCCGCTCTGTGAGGATGAACGAACCCGTCGCCTACGTCCACTTCGTTGAGATTGGCGAACGTGCGACGGTTCGGAGGGAAAGATTGCAATTCGTAACTTTCGATTTGCTCCATTTTCACTATGTGTGTTATTTATTATACGTCGATCTCCACGACTGCCGTCGTCGTGACACCTGCGAAATCCACCACCTCGCCTTTCTCGTTCGTCACCACCAACTCTATGTTGTCTATGCGGTTGCGACATACTGGAAAATAGATCGGCGAAGATGGCGTGTAGATGATCGGTTCCATGAATTCGGAACTGGGTTTGAACGTGTCTATGATTCCCGTCTGCTTGTGACTTCCCAACAATCCTTCCGAAGATTTCGTGATCATGCCTTCCGCTACGTTGCAGTGAACGTTCAGAGTTTCGATGGCCAAGAATTTAGGAATGTTTGCTGCCGTGTGCTTGATGCCAGCTTCGAGTTTTGTGTTGTTCTCGAAACCTAAAAGTTCTCCCATGGTGCCCAGGTCCACGGTTTCCGTCGCCGACACGATTTCGACTCTGTGCGTGACCGAATTTTGAGAAAGGTACGTGCCTTTGGGTAATTGAGCTTGCAAAGTGGAAAGATTGTATTGGCCTGGCGTGACGACGATATGTTCGCTTCCGACGCTAATTTTGTTGTTGTGCTGCGTGACGTTAGGTATGAGGTACATGCTGTAGAATGCACGCAGAGCTACGGATTTAGGATAGACGATGTCGTCGTGCAGCGTGAGTTTCAAGATCGAAGATTCGCTCGTGAGATGGAACACGCCCATCGTGATGCTGTTTCAGGTTCCACAATGCTTTCTGGAAATCTTCCACCTGCGGCGGCTTATTTATTTGAGAGAGAAACGCGAGCACGGAGAGACAGAGATGACCGCAGTTCACGTCTCCGAAATTTTGAATGCGTTCGCCGTTGTAGTATATAGGATTGTTCGTTTTCAGATAATAAACTAAATTTGTAGGTGGAACACCTCCGAAAGAATCGAAAACGAATGCTTTATCATTTTTGTGGTAACATATCCAATGCGTGCCTGGATTTTCTTGACTGTCCAAGTTTACTACTCCACATTCTCTATTTTTAACGGTTGAAGGTAACGAGTCGGACATGAAAACGCCTCTGAAGTGTTTGATTTGTAATGGTTTGATCAAAGATTCAATGTCTCGGTTGGTGAGTGCTGTTTCTTTTTTTTAAACTTCCTCATGACACCCTTCCCCTTCTTCTCCATGGCCAGGTTGTGACGTTTCTGTTCTTCCAATTCCGCCTTGTTCTTCTTCGAGTCGATGACGGTTTTCGCGATGGTGGCACTTCCGCCGGCCAAACTTCCAACGGCCCCCAATGCTGCAAGAATGGCCGGGATGCTGAATATGAAACCTCCGATCTTTTGCTGTTTCCGCGAACGCTGCAATCTTTTCAATTGTGGAGTGCTGAGAAGTAATTTCATTCCGTGTCCTTTGGTCAAGCAAGAACGTTTCTTCTCGCGTTGTTTCTTGGTGAGTAACCCATCGAGGGCACCTAGATTTTTAAGATTCGAATATGGTATCTGGTACACGACACCCTTGGGCTTCATGTTGATGCTCTATATGTTATTTTTCACGGTATGTTATTTATATATATAAATGTTCTGAGATTTTTTTGTTTCGTGTAATTTTTTTTTCAAGGTATGTTATTTATATATATATGTTCTGAGGATTTTTTTTGTTTCCCTCTCTCGTGTAATTTTTTTTTCAAGGGATGTTATTTTATATACTCCGCGCAGCCCCGTTACACAAATTCTATTACGTGCTTTGTTTTCTTACCAAGAAGTTCCTTTGTCCCCTTGTACACGATTCGAGTTTTGTTCTCGATTAAAATAGATAGCTTCTCGTCGGATAACATGTTAGCGTATCGATCTGGTAAAAATAGACTGTATTGTCCGTTGAGCAACAGACGCACCTTGGGACCATACTGGGTAGAAACAATTGAACCGGAAGTTATCGTGTAAGGTTTGTCGACTTCCAATTCCTGAATTTTTACATATTCGACTAACAAATTTAGCATTTGTTTTAATGCTTGGAGGTCACTCAATTTTTTTTCACTCATATCGAAGAGAAATTTCAGAGTGTTAGAGAAATTTAATTTTTTTTTCACGATGTGTGTTATTTATATATACTTTTTTTCACGAGATTTGTATCGAAGATTTTTTGTGTGTGTTAGAGGAAGAAAGTCCGTGCTTCGGAAAACGCGATGATGTGCGTGATGATTTCTTCGGTCTCCTGTTTAGACTTGCGCCAATCATCCGTGTATCGTCTTCTCCCCTGCCTCACCTCGTGCAATTCATCCAACCTATCGTTTAATTTTTCCCCTGCGGCCGAAAGAAGAGTGTCGAGATCACCGCACCTCATTCCACTGATCTCCCGAAGATGGTCCTTGACAACCATTTCACAAGGGATATGAAATTCCGGCGTCGTTTTTGCTATGATTACAAGTTTCCCTACATCCTCACAATCTCCGTTTACTGCGTGTTTGAATATTTTACATAGCAGTTCGTGCGGCAAATCAGTTATACAAGACATGTTGTTTTTTTACTGTATGTTATTTATTTATACACCCCACCTAAATTTTTGTTTCGTGTTCATGGCGATGGTGGTGCCCAGTGCTGCAACTCGTTCACCCAACGATGCGTCTCTGCTGACGAATCTTTCGAAAGCTGCGTGCTCTAACTTTCTGTCTGCTTCGTGACGTGCATCCAGATCCGTCTGCGTGTTGTTGTAAGCGATGTCGTGATCTTTGCATGCGGCTTCCAACGGATTCACACCCTTGTCTCCTCTCTCCAATCTTTTCTCGAGTTTGGTACCCGGTCCGCAGTACTGGTAGCGAGGTAAATGCATCTCGAAAGGTAACTTGTTGATGAAGTCGTTCACGAGTCCCTTTCCTTCGGCCACGTTTCAGAATCTCGGAGGCAGCGTGTTGATAATTTTAATGAGGTAACCTATGCCCTTGTCGTCGTTCACGATGAAGTTGGAAAGTTTCGTGCTGATCATGTCCACGATGCCAACCTTCTCGTTGTAAAAATTACGATTGCCTTCATTCTCTTCGCCGGCTATCTCCAACAATCGGTCCACGAGCTTCCTCACGTCGTCCACCCAAAACGAATTCTTTGGGTAACGTGTTGTAGCGTTTGACACCGCTTCCACTCTTCACCTCGTTCCAAATCGGTTTGATGAGATTTCTGTACTTCTCACCGCTACTCAATTTCACCCTATTCTGCGAGGCGTCGTTGTTCTGGTACATGGCATCCGTCATGATCAGAATTTCCCTGTAACTCTGGTAATCTTCGTCGGTGTAATCTTTCGGCTGCTTTTTGGCAACGAGTTCCCACAGTCCCACCGTACCCGGATACCTGGTCCAACTATTCTTATCGCCTAAATTAACTTTAATGTCGTTGCCTTCGAAGGTCACCTTCGATTTCCCAATCTTCCACACCACACCGCCTTCGTTGGTTTCCATGCTCGGATACAATCCGATCACTTCATCCTTGTCGAATTTCCCCGTGCTCAGGTAGTCTCGTGCCAAAGGTCCCAACTCGATCTTATCCGAAGACGTGCTGCTTATGGCTTGACGTCGTGGTACGTCCTTCAGTTCGAACGGCGTCGAAGGAATGATCGAAATGGGCGTGGGTACAGCGTAACTTTTAGCCGCGAGTGGTACGAGTTCGTTGATCAAATTTTTAATTTGTTCCGTGACACTTTTAATTTCTTTACCTAGACTGCTGATGGCGTCGATCACAGGTTGATCCTGACGTTTCTTCTCTTCGTAGGATCCGCGATTCTCGGATTTCCAACCTTTGAAGCGTTTCACTAGATATTCCCGCAACTTGAGATTGTCCTCTTCTTGAAATTGACGTTTTGACATTTCTCTATATACGTTGAAACGTTTCTGAAACGTCGAATTCTCAGCCTATACGTTCGGTTCTCGTAGTTTTCTTGCTGTCACCCGCTTGAGACTATCCACTTTTTCTAACACTCACTTTTTGTTGTAATGGTTATTTTATATATGCTTGTCAGACGTTTGAAAAAAAACGTTTTTTTTTCAAATTATATTTTTTAGATTCTCGACCTTTGATTTTTTTGGATTTTTTTCTTCTTGTTGCAAATCTGAAATTGTCCTCTTGTTAGCCTTTGAGACGTCTAGATAAACGTTTATTTTATTCCTATATTTTCCATGGTTTGCTTTTCGAGTCATGTCAATGGTCACGAATCCGAAATCGTCACTGTTCCAACAGTGGGAGCAGAATTTAGAAAATAGATTGTAATTTATGTCAGCCCCTACGTAATCATCATGTGCGTGTTTTAAATTGGTGTGGTCTTGTCGAAACAAACATATGAAATTAGCGTTGTCGCGTAGCAGTTGTTTCGGAACCTTGGAAAAAGTTTGTGCCAGGTAGAAACAATCCAATCCTTTGTGACGTCCTCGAGTGAAAAAATTACGAATCTCGTTTTGATTTTCCAAGATCATGTCGTCGAACACCACAACGGAATTCTCGAGACAATCGTCCAGTGGAATGATTTCAGATGCGAAAGTTGCAATGCCCAGTCCCTCGTACAGTTTCATAAGTTGCTGGTATTTCGGTTGTTCGAGACTTTTCGAAAATACGTAGAGGTGTCTGTTTTCCCAGTCTAACCAATTGGGTGCGAGGATAAAATTATCAATGAGCAGTGTCGTCTTTCCGCACCCCGAAGGTCCTACGATCAGACATCGTATGCTATCGGGGAGCAATTCGCCGTTTCTTTTCTTCGTTCGATTTTCCGAATCAGGTAAACGTTTCACGACGTTCCACGTACTCATAGAATCACTTCGTTTGAATCGATCCAACTCGTTCCCGGAAGTCCCAGCCATTTCACCAAAAGTTTGTCACCTCTCTTACGCAAAACTTTTTCGATAAGGTACGTGTCGGGGTATTTAGTTTTAGAGAGTTCCTCCTCGTAGAAGCGCCCCAATAAAATTTCACCGCCACTGTCCTTTATTATATACGTGTGACGGTTCCCGGGTAAAACTCGAACCACGGTAAAAAGTTCCGTTCTCCAATTTCGTGTGAAACCCCTGTCGAACGTTCGCTTCAATTTACTGATCCTCACCTGGTCTCCAATTTTGTATTTAGCTTTTTTTGTCGTGGGTGTGTACTTTGGACAGTAAACGCTAGAAATTAAACGTTGCTCGTCAGACTTGGTAACGTCAGCTGGCTTCATGCCTATCTTTCTGTGCACCGTGTGATTATAGTCGCTAACGAGTTCCGGAAGAATGGTGACCCACTTGTAGCTTCCCTGAAGCGTAAAGCGTGACCACATGCGCGATTTCAGAGTGCGATTAAATCTTTCCACGATGCTGGCCTTGACGTCACTGAAGGTCGAGTAATGTCGAACGTCGTGTTTCCGAATAAACTTTTGGAATACGGCATTGTAAAATTCCTTCCCCTTGTCCGTGTGCAGAAACCGAGGTCGTCTGCCGCCGCTTTCGCGAAAAATGAATTTGAATGCTTCCGTGACGCACGTTCCTGTTTTCGCCTTCAAAGGCAGAGCCCATGCGAATTTCGAAAATGTGTCTATGACGGTGAGGAGGTACTTGTTGCCCTTGTTCAATTTATGTACGTTTTTTAACTTGCCGCTGCTCATCTCCACGAGGTCACTTTCCCAGAGGTCATCGATGCCCTTGGTTACCACCGCCAAACGTTCGTAGTTGCGGCGTGCAGGTTTATGCAATTCTTCGACGATGGCTTGCCTAGACATTTTGAAGATTACGTTTGAAGAGAAGCACCAGCGTGATGGGATTCAAAGAGGGTGGTACCTCACCTGTGTTTTGAATGATTAGCTTATCGCCGGCACTCACGTCGAAAACGGTAAGATCTTCGTCTTCGTGTATTTCATATATGTTGCGCGTTTCGTTCCAACGTGCCAGAGGAATGTTTCCTGCTTTCTGGACACCACGATTCGATATCAAAGTCATGGTGGGGACGCTAGCTTTTCTGCCGTGAGACCAGTACGAAAATTCGTTTATCTGAATCGTGCCATCGAGGAGAAACTTGTAGTACGGATGATAAGGATGTAACATGTACAGTTTGTTACCTTCGACGAAAGTGGAGATTCTCTGTTGATTGGGTACGCTGTTGATTTCGATGGCTTGCAAGGTGAACAATTTGGCGAATTTAGTGTCGACGCCGAGCAGATTACTGTGAACGTGTCCAAGTTTATTTTCAATGGGCAACAAATGCTCGACTATGGTATCCGTTACGGCAGAAAATGACGGTTTGATTTTCACTTCCACGTTCAACTGCTTGTAGTTTTCGTTCAGTTCTTGCAACTTGGCACCGAAAGAGGCCAGCGTCGATTCCTGCGTGGATTCCAGCACTCCAACTTGATCTCTGATGTTGACGACAATGTTCTGAAGGTTCTCGACTTGATTCAATTTCGAGCTTTTCTCGGTAAGATCGTTCACGATGCTTCGCATCTCGGTAAACTGCGTGTGAAGGTCGGCGACGCTCTGCGAAGTGGGCAGCGTCGACACCAGCGAAGCAAGTTCGTCTCGAATCTGTTCCACGTTTGCCGTTTCCGTTTCTAGTCGTTTCAGCATTCGAGATATGTTCCTTTTCAAAGCGTGTAATTCTTTGGAGGTGGGGAGATTGGTCACCGTACTTTCGAGATCGCTCAATGAACTTTTGATGTCGCTCGAATCGGATAATGCCGTCACCTCAGTTTTCAATTTTTCCAAATCTTCGCTCGAAGGCACGCTCGTCCGTAACGATTCCAAGTCACCCTGTATGTTGTCGAGTACGTGATGAAAATGAGCAAGATTGGATTCGACGTTCAAATTTTCTAAATACTCGATCTTCTGCTGAACCGTGCTCAACGTGTCTTGAATGCTCGTCAACGCGCTCGCTTGAACGTGAATATTTTTAATTTCTTCGTTGATCAACTCCAGAGACGCCTGAAGCGTAGCGATGGTGGTTTGAATGTGTTCGAAATCTTGATAAGCCTCCAATTGAATTTTTATGTTCGCGACGCTTTTACCGATGACCTGCAGTTCGTCTGACGATGGTAGGTTCGTCATTGTATCTTCCAAAGTCTGTAACTTGGATTTAATTTCTTCCAACGTGCCGGTGAATTCTTCTTGTAATTTGGAAACGACGACATGCAAGCGTTCTACATCGATATCATCCACGACGGTTTGAAGTTCAGAGAAATTCTTTTCGATTGCGGAAGTTCGTTCTTCGATTTCGAGTTTCAATTTTTCCAAATCTTCATTTTTCGATTGAAATTGCTGTAATTTGGCGAAATCATTTTGAAGCGAATCCACGCTCAACTGTATATTTTGAACGTTGTCGTAAGAAGGTACGTCGACATAATTTTTTATGAGCGTCTTTAGTTCGGAATCGATTTTCAGAATGGGGTCGAGACATTGTGTTTGGAGCGTTACTATTTCCGACTCTAAACTTTTGTTTAAGGTCTCCTGCAAAGCGATCAAATCGCTCCTCAACTTTTTAATTCGAATATCCAACATGAGAATCTCTTCTGCGTGGTCTACACGCTTGGTGTGGCCGAAAATGTCGTTAGGCATTTTTGTTAACGGTTATTTATAATAGGATAGACGATTCGTAATTCTACGAATAGAGGAACGAGTTTGTCGTAATCTCCGAGGAGTTCCACGTATAGACAATCTCCTGCAGAAACATCGTACGACATGTTAGAAAGCATCTTGTCGTGCTTCATTCGAAAAATGTTCTTGCCGCTAGAAATTTTAATATTTCGCCCTTCGTTCTCCGGATTCACGGTGATCCGAAGTTTCCCGTCGATCGGAATTTCGTAAAAATGTAAATTGTTGTTGAAGATGTAAAAAGTTTTGCGGACGTTTTCATCCAATTTCGTCCAAATGCTGTTGAGGTGAATGATCAACAGACCGTTGAGTTTAGGTAACACGGAAGGTAAGACTTCATGATCTGGTATGGTATCCATGATGATCTGTTTTTTGAAACCGAACAAGTTCATAGGCATGCTGGTTATTTAAGAATACGGTCAAAGTTTTATTTTGTAATGACAGTCAAAGTGTTTTCTTTTACTGAGTAACAAAATGGTTTTTTTTTGAGTTAGTGAAAATTGTTGTGTGTGGTGGTGAGTGCTAATTATTTACACTGTCCGCAATTCTTATTTATTTCTAAACGACGATGTCCCCAAGGCAATGTGTGAATACCACACTTAAGGACGCACCTCTTATCGTCATCGGGATCCAGCGCAATTTTTCTAACTTTGTTTGTGGTGATGATATGGTCGACGCTCTGGATTCTTTGTTCTATACTTAGTATCGTCGATTGTGAGTAAAGACAATCGATGTAATCGTGGAAGGTGAGTTTGTTCTCCACCGTATTTTTGCCCACACCTTTTGCTTTCTTCGTGACGCTACTCTCTGTTCTCATGGCATACACCTTCGAACGCAAACCCGCGAACTCGACAATAATATCACCGTTACATTCATCTTTCAGTTTACCTAGGACTTTTTTGTTACGAGATGGAATTCCAAATCTGTTGGGTTGAGGATACGCAGAAGTATCGAAATACTCAAGCATGGAAGGATTTTTTATGTCTTCGTATAGGTTAGGTGTTTGTATGCTGTAAATAAAGCTGTCGGTGTCCGTGTACAAAAGTGATATTTTATCATTGTAGAAGGGTTTCATCACGTCATAATGAAATTCGAACATGTTAAGTTTCGACAAGTCGAGAACCGTTGCGCCAACGTAAATTGGTTTTCTGAATTTCATCAATTTTATATCTAGATTGAAAAGTGCCAAATTCTCGTTGTAAATTTTTCTCGACTTGAATCTAGGATCGGCTATCCACTTCCGACATTTATTCTTATCGGAAATTAATTTCACGTCTACGTGCTTTCTAACATTCTCCATGGTCTTTCCGTACACCGCATTGTTCATTAATTTAAAGAAGTCCTTGTCTAAATCGGAAGTGGCAGCTGTTCTATGTTGTGTGTTAGTTTCTATGTAAGGTCTTAACCACGTGGAATGTTTAAACTTTAGTATTCTTCTAACATTTACTATCTGAACACCCTTCCCAATCAAAAACCGGAGATTCTTGTAGTGGACGACGTATCTCTGTTTAGGGTCCAATGTTAACAAAAGCTTGTCTTGAACCGAGTCGGGTGGACATTTGATTTCGGGAGTCGGAGGCAAATCCGAAAACGTGTCGTGCAGGTGGTCGGAGAATTGGAGATCTACCTCTGCGAAGAAACCACACTCGCTATCGTCGAAATGAATAATGTCTATCGAAGTGGGATCTAACCATTCGAATCCCCCGTAAGGAAGTTTCTGAACCATGGCATGTCCGTAGAGATTATTAACGTCGGCGTAGAAGATGTAATTCGATGCTCGATATGAATCGTAATCTTCTTTCATGTGTACGTTATTAGCTTTTGCATGTCTCTGTACGCATTGCACCATTCCACCTCGTATCCCTCTTTCGATAAATAGCAACATGTCAACGTCCGATATCAGTTCCAGCTTGACCTTTGTCTGGAATAACATTGCCGACCACGCTAATCCCGGTAGACTGTAGAAATACGCTGGATCTAATTTATAAATATTCGTTGCCGTTTTCCTGAACGCTTGAAAAACATCCGCGAGTATCGTTACGTCTAATTTTAAGTATGCGTCGTGGTATTCTCCGAGTGTCCTACATTCTAATTTCTCCCACATGAGTTGCGCGTGTTGGTATTCTTCGTCCGTGATTCCTTTCTCTCTGAGTCTGCTGTAAAATTCTCTTGGAAGTGGGAGAGCGTCGTCGTTAAATTTAGAACCATCACTAACATATTCGTAAGGATAAACCCCTTTACGTCTAACAAGTTCTATGTCTACGTTGGGAAAACTAGCTCTAGTTATTTTAAATTGATCGTCGGTGAGTTTGTTCGCTAAAGCATCCAGACTTGCAGAGAGAAATCTCTACGAATCCAGGAAGCGCATCTCGATTGTATTTTTCGTTCCCGGAATCGACACTTGCTTGCTGAGACTAATGTAGCGTTCTTCATTCTCGGCCAAGACACCTATACGTTTCGGATCGTTGCCAAGATGTCTCACCAGGTGGTGAAAATCATATCCGCTTCCGTTGTGAAAGAATATGGGGATGAATTTAGGTTTCTGGATTTTAAGATTGCACGTGTTGCAAAATCCACCTATGTAGTTTCCGCTGAAATGATCGTGGTGGAATATTTTTTTGTTCTCATCAGTGAAACTTTGATCACATACCGGACACACCTCAGTGGAATTGTAATTTTGAAGTTCATTTTCAGTTAAAGATGCCATCGGTTTTGATGTAAGCAGTACGCTACCAATTACCTCAACCTCCTCCACCATTTTTTCCAGGAAGTGTTCGATTACATTTGGCCCACGGTATATATATAATTCAGTTATTTTATCACGTCGCACAACAACATAGCCGAAACTATTAGGTTGATGAAGCTGGTACGGCGTTGTGGAGGATATTTCAGGATCCGGTTCGCAGTAGGAGAGTGGTTTCAGGAAAGACTCGAAATCTGCGACGATGATTGCGGGATGTTCTAACAATGCCTTGTGCATTTTGAATTCTTCGACTTCGTTCGTTTCGGGCATCAACATTCTAGCCGGTCTGTTGTTGCCGCAATAAATTTTATGTTCGGCAAGTTTCTCGATAGCAATTTGACGACTATGAAGATTTTGATGATCACGTCGGTCACGATCGTCGAACGTGGTTAGGCATCTCGGGCAAACTTCGATGTAATGTTCATACTTGGTTGTTTGACTTCTGACCAAACGTGATAGAGAACGAATTAGCGTGTAGTGATGAACATCCTCGTTTGAAATTAGAAGAAGATTAATCACACGAGCATCGTCATCGTCGATATCGCTTATCCTGACGGGATGCACGAGATATTTATCTGACGTGAAGGAATATACATTAATAGCGATGCGTTTTCCGGCACGATTTTCAAACTTTGTTATATCCGACAATGTCACCGGGTATTCAATATCAGACATTACACTTTGAAAGTCGGTCTCGTATTGTTTGTAATTAGAAACCTGTTCTGGATGATTTGACCAATGAACAGGATGCAGTGCAGCCAATATACACCAAAGGAAACATTTTTTATCGCTGTTCTGTATATTTAACACAGCCCTCTTGTGTTGAATGTTCGGTGGAAGAGGAACGTAGCTGGATGCACGAAGAGGCGAGAATTGGTTCACGTTAACGATTAACGTGTGAGGACTTCCACACAGAGACCATCCCGACCCTTTAGCCTCGAAATCGTCGTGTTTCTTAACCAGTTCATTTGAAAGATCAGAATAAAATTCGTCCAAATTATCGACGTCCGCCAAATGAAGAGCCTGGTTTTTTGTACGATGATAAAAAATACTTGTTTTACCATCGACTTTTTCGTATTCGGAAAATAGATCAACGTATACTTTTATGGAATTATTTTCCAATTTATTTTTTAGAATATTTATCACGGATGTTTTCGTTTCACGCAAGAAACTAAGAATGTCCCGGCCTGGTTCCGAAGTAAAAGAGAAATCCTGAATATGACGGTTAAATGCAGATCTAATTGGTTTTCGTTCATTACATAATTTAATTTGCTTGGAAGTGGAAGCTTCGGTTCCTGGATCATCGATTTTTCTTTTCACTGTTCCTTGTTCGGTCGATGGTTTGCAAATTTTCAGGTGTTTACTTAAATTTGCAATGCTGATCATCTTTCCGCATCGAGCACAAGGCTTAGAAGGTAACGAACGATTAATTCTCGAACCTGTTTCGCTACATCTTGCCCTGTGCTTGCTAATATTAGTTTTAGATATTAATTTTTCGAAAGTAACACATTCGATCAAACTGGTGGATTCCATTATGCTTTCTCAGATCACACAAACCAAAAAAATAATTTCCAGGTATGTTATTTTATATGGAATTTCTCGGGGTGATTACAAAACTCAAAAATTCAATCTACTGTGAATACAATTTTCAAGTATGTTATTTTATATAGAATTTCTTGGGGTGATTACAAAACTCAAAAAAAATTCAATCTATACTGTGAATAGAATTTCAGGTATGTTATTTTATATAGAATTTCTCGGGGGAATACAAAGATCAGATCGTCACGAGCATCGTGTGGCCCACGGCGAAGGCTTACTTGGAGTTCGTGGAAAGGCACGCGACTCAATTCGATTTGGGGAGGAAGCTCGATCTGTCCGCCCCAGCTGGCCAGTTTCAAGAGCGACTGCATCAACGCTCTGGCTTGGCGTCACGTTTTCGAGAAGGTTTTCGGAAAGGATCCGGCCATGTACTTGCGAACGATTTTTCCGAACACCGTTTGCGACAGCCACATTCTGAACGAATTCACGTGGACGACCCAGCATCGTTTCCACACGCATTACTTTCTCGGCTGGGGTCTGATCTATCGATTCTGCTGCATCATCCCAACGTTCTTCATCATACACTGCAACATCAATTACTTGGTGTTGCATTATACGGTTCTGGAAAACAAGTTGAACGTCCTGAAAGATTTGTACCAGGACGTAACCGAAACTGACGCGTTCAAAACTCAATTTCTGCGCCTCCTGAGGACGGAAAAAAGAATATCGACTCACTAGAAAACCTTCGAACGGACGATCCTGCCCGATAATTTTCGTTTCCACCAGGTTGTAGAGGGTAGCGAGCAGCAGCAGCAGCACCACGTGTGGTCTTGGGCCACGTACATCGATTCTCTCAACTTGGACGCAAGCAAAGAACGCTATTTCCCCAAAAAGGATTCTGCGTTCGTTCGGGAGCGTATCGAACGCGTAAACTGGGTAAAGATCCCCTCGCCGTGGGTCGACGTCGTGCGAACGCTTTTTTCTTATTTTCACATGAAAGATCGCAATTTCAGAACCAGGCAATTTGGAACCGAGGCAAACACCGTGAAAGCGGTCGTTTCTCCAAAGTTGGGATTCAGCTTGATCCTCGACCAGATCGACCAGCAGGAGAACGAAGCGTGCTTGCTCCATTTCATCCCGGGCATTCGCATTGAATTCTCCTGCTGCGACGTACCGGACTCGTTCTGCTGCCACACGATGTGTTTCCTGCAAACGCTGAACAACACAAGCCCGACGCTCATTTCCTCGGATTTGAAAGTTATACTCGTAGGCGCCGAAACTTCCTCGTTGCAACCCATCACGAACTACAGAGTGTGTAAAAAATGCCGTGCCTGGTTTAGATCGTCGTCCGATGTCGATGCTGCAAATTTACAATTAATTCATCACCCTAGTGGATTAGTTTTGGATTTGCGCCAGCCCGACAGAATTGTTTTAAATCCGTTTTTGATCGAAGCCTTAGTGTCCCGACCAACGAATTAAAAGAAAACAACGACCACTGCGATGACGAGCATCGCCAGCACGACGGACGAATCTTCGACCACAAGCCCCTCGCACACTTCGAGTACGAAGACTCCCGCAAACCTCGGTGCGAAAAATAAATTTCCCCACTGGTCCGAGCATACCCTTCCGCGCATACGAAAGCATTTCGCAAGCGCGTGTACGATTTGGACTTCACCTCGACGGTGCTGCAGAATGACGATCCAGTCGATAAGGCACCTCCGATCAAATTAACGCTGCGCATCACGATCGGGATCCAATGTAAGTTAGTTCGGTGCGCAAATAAAAAAAATAATAACTCATGAAACTCTACAGAGGCATGGCTTTGATAGCCATGACCATTAGAACTGGTGTTGGGCACCACGAACCCCTCTCTGGCGGGATATTTTTTTCTATTTTGAGGGCCTTAACAAAAATAATTTTGATTATCACACACACACACATACACACACACACACCGCAGAAGATCACACATGAGTATTTTTTTTAAAAAAAAAACATCGTAGCAGATTACGCTGAGAGCAGGTCGTAGTAGATTACACTTATAGGAAAATGTCGTAAGTCATTTCAAAAATAGGTCAAAGGACGAGGTAGCATAAGAGCAAGATTTGCAGGAGGTAAAAAATAGCTTAAAAAGTGATGCCAGAGCTTTTTCTGTTCATTTTTCTCTCATTGTAGGTTAGTTTAGTCCGTAAAACGTCGTAAAATAAAAAGTAGGTCAAAGGATGGGTCCAGAACGTTGGGTTCCACCTACTACTCGTCAGGCACGGAACGTGGAGAGAAAGTGAGTTTTTGAGGTTTTGATGAAATTTTCGTAGGTTGGCAACACTGTGGCTCACTTCAGTGAGTTTTTGAGGTTTTGGTGCTGTTTTCTACGCTGTGAAACATCGCCAGCGCAATAAATGAGGCACGGAACGTTAAGAGAAAGTGAGTTTTTGAGGTTTTTTTTTATCCTCACTTAATGTTGGTGAACCGGGTTGATACCACTACTAGTAGGTCAAAGCACGTAGAGGCTCTCGTGTAGTTTAGCACAAAAAAATGAATAGGTTAAGTTATATCACGTAAGATCGTGGCATTCGTACCATGTATGAGTGGGAAAAAAAGGGAAATTTTACTAAAACATCGCTAAAAGCTAAAACACAGACAAAAAATTGTCAAAATATGTCAAAAACTGATATTCAATTGATAAAAAAAGAGGATAAAAAAGAGCTCGTACCAAGTACTGCGTAGAAACGCTCCAATTACACTACTTACTACCATGCACAAGTTAAAATTAATTAATAAATGTGACTTACCATGTCCAGGAAAGAAGCATTAACAAAACGCCAGGAAATACACAAAAAGCACACACACTGCACTGCGCACATGTAGCAAACATAAATAATCCAAACACTATTGTTATTTCACTTCACACTCTGTTCACGCTTCATTTCAGAGTCTGGATAGATGGCTTTTTATATCCCGTGAAACGTCAACACACACAAAATATTGAGTACTTGTTTCTCATTTGTTCTCAAAGTCAAATATACATTAATGTAAATTAGATCACAAGTTCCCGCTCCAAAGTTAGTCATGCCTGACTACAGGTTGGCATTAATTAGATAACAACCATTTTTTACCTTTCTTGAGCAGACTTTGATTGTGTTTAATTTTCTAATTTAAAGGCCTGATACGAATGTATGTCCGAGTTTTGACAAATAAATCTATAATTTTCTTCTTTATCATAGCAAACCTGAAAAGTAATAATTTCCTCATTGCTTTCATTACTCCACATTCCCTGCTTAAATCACCAGGAGAATTGTATAAACAAAATGCATTTTCCATTTGTTCAATGATTTGGAAAAATTCTTCAGTAGGTTTATACAGTCCACCACGCGACACTATGTCAACCCATTTTTTCTCTTTTTGACGAACGGGAGGAAGACTGTCCGTACGAGAACCCAAATCTTTATCTAAATGCCGACACTTTTGCGCAATGAAACCTGCGATATAATATAAACCTTCCTTGGAGCAGTCGTGGGCTTCGTTGTCACTGCACTCTGTTGGAAACTGGAGTTCGCTGCCATCGGTGTTATCCTTCGTCTTTGATTCGCCTTCCTCTTTGTCAAGCAAAAGGTCAGACACCATCGTACTAAAAACACTATTGTATGTCCTACTGTGTAATTCATCATTCTCGCACTGATCCCTGGTTGGCATTTTTAGGAGAAGTTGTCCTATATTCACTCCTAACAACAGCAGCCTAAGTCGGTTTTTAAATTCTGTAGGGAGAGGGTGATCATAGAAACCTCCCATGCCACGAAGACGCGAGAAAAGATTTTCAATTAAATCCTGATTCAACCTTGCAGTCAGTAAAAAATTCATATTGTGTTTCTGTTTCATATCCTGATAGAGCCCAAATAATGGGTTGATAGATTGTATCATTCCTTGCTGAAAGGGCAACAATTTTCCATGTCCTTTCACGCGAACACTTTCGATGACCTGCTTCATTTCATTTAACACCTTGGTTTGATATCCAAGATGCACTCCAAAAGCACTTTTTAATTTAACATCAAAATTCTCTTTAACATATGAATTCATTATGTCAAACCAGTTGTTAATTAATGCGAAAAAGTCTGCACTTTCAACTTCATTTGGGAATAAATAACATATAGCACTGCTTGTCCTTCTAGAAAATAACTGAGCGGCATAGAATACTCTTTGTTTCTCGCGACCTGATACGCAAATGTGTGCATCCGTTATCGATAAAGGCAAATGAAGTTCACTTTCATTTTTATCTAACACTGACTGTATGACTTTTTTTGTTACGACATTCTGCGATGGCAAGACTAAACCTTTATCAATAAAATGGTTTCTTAGCAATTTAAGCATGTGTGGAGTATCTGCAAATACCCAAATGTTCCGTTGCTTATCATTCGGATTCACAAACGAAGGATGACTCGAAGCGAAGTAGGGTAAACGCTTCGTTTTGGGCCACCCCCAAAATTTTGGTTTACTTTTATTGTGTACACCTATACAGTAATATACTCAAAATCGAACTTTGACTGTTACAAAAGTGATACAATACAAGCGCAAAAAAAAAGTCAAAGCTCAAATTCCAATTTTCATAGTGCAAAATTGCTAATTTTCGAAAATCCCTCTATAACGTTTGCTCAAATTTTATTTTTCAATAATTAAAGCGAAGTGCTAAGTTAAAAATATTATAAATTATTACAAATTTTAGCAAAATACCCCAGCATCTATTCGGTTCAGATCTAAACACCCACACCCACCCACCCACACATACTTACCCACACATATTTACTTCAGGTCCAATTCCGGTCCACTTCCGGTCTACTTCCGGTCTACTTCCGGTCCACTTCCGGTCTACTTCCGGTCTACTTCCGGTTTACTTCCTGTCTACTTCCGGTCCATTTCCGGTCTACTTCCGGTCCACTTCCGGTTTACTTCCTGTCTACTTCCGGTTTACTTCCGGTCTACTTCCGGTTTACTTCCGGTCTACTTCCGGTCCACTTGCGGTCTACTTCCGGTCTATTTCCGGTCTAGGCTACCCCCGAAATCGAAAAAAAACAAAAATTAAAAAAAAAAAATTAAAAAATTAAAAAATTAAAAATTAAAAATTAAAAAAAATTAAAAATTAAAAATTATATATAAAATAATTAATTACCTAAAGTTTTATTGTTTTGAGAAGAATCCTAAAAAAAATTTTTGTATATATAAAACCTAAATTAT
The DNA here is from genome assembly GCF_977018435.1 of Lepisma saccharinum. Classification (NCBI taxonomy): domain Eukaryota; kingdom Metazoa; phylum Arthropoda; class Insecta; order Zygentoma; family Lepismatidae; genus Lepisma; species Lepisma saccharinum. The sequence goes on along the minus strand of NC_139230.1, from coordinate 23,211,476 downwards.
AAAAATATAGATATAAATCAAAATTTTTCCCGATTAAATATAAAATGGAGAGTTTACTGATTATAAATACAAATATTTTGCTATTTTCAATTATTATTTGAGAATTAGAAGTTGAGAGAAAAGATTTTTTAAATAATTAATTTACCTAAAATTTTATTGTTTGAAGAAGAATCCTAAAAAAATATTTTATGTATATAAAACCTAAATTATAAAAATATAGATATAAACCAAAAGTTTACTGATTAATAAATTGAGATTATAAATACAAATATTTTGCTATTTTCAATTATTATTTGAGAATTAGAAGTTGAGAGAAGAGATTTATTAAATAATTGATTTACCTAAAATTTTATTGTTTTGACAAGAATCCTAAAAAAATATTTTGTATATATAAAACCCAAATTATAAAAATATAGATATAAAACCCAATTATAAAATATAGATATAAAACCCAATTATAACAAAATGAATAATCAAATTAAAAATCCAAACCAAGATATTTTATATCAACCTAAATTTAAAAAATTAATTTGTGATAAACTTAGACAATATTCTCTCAAATTATATTGTATTTTATCATCAAATTATATAAATCCTGGTAATAAAATAGAAAAATTTTATCATCAGACTCATGTGTTAAAATTATACTATAATGATACTAATAATTTAGATGATATTTATGATAGAATTTGTGAAGAACTTAAGTTACAACAACAACAGTTCGAAAAACAAGATTCAGCTTGGTCTCTTTGTGATACAAACCATGAACTTGAATTGAAAATAGCAAAAAATGCCCCTCTTGGAGGATCTGGTTATATTAAATTACCTAAAGAGATCAGAAACAAATTAGCTGTATTAAATATTCAAAATAATGATAAAAAATGTTTCCTCTGGTGCATCATAGCATATTTTCATCCAGTTAAAAATCATACTGATCACAAATATCGTGTCTCCCATTATGAAAAATTTGAAACAGAATTTAAAAAATCCATGTCAGGAATAAAATATTCAGTACAAATCTCAGATATTGAGAAATTTGAAAAGCAATATCAACAATACAATAAAAAATCAATAAATGTTCATGTTTAAGATTATGATATAAATAATAATATTTATCCACTCAGACACCATCCACCATCTGCTGGTGCACATATCATAAGATTATTATATGTTACAGAGAGAAATAAGATACACTATTGACTCATACAAAATCTAACAAAATTGGTGCATAATCAAATAACATCAGATCATCATAAAATTACTATATGTGATAGATGCTTGTCAAAATTTTATGGAAGAGGTGACAAATCATGTGAACAGCAATTAGAGGAACATATTGAAAAATGTTATTATTATCCTCATGTAACTTACAAATTTCCATCCAAAAGTATAAAATTTTCTAATTATGAATCGCTGGTACAACATCCATTTGTAATCTATGCTGATTTTGAAACAATACAGATACCGATGCAAACATGTCTTCCCGATCCAAATGAATCATATACAACAAATATAGCTAACCATGAATCTTGTGGTTTTGTACTAAAATTAGTAAAAACTTATGAAGAAAATAATCCACAACAATTATTTATTTATAGAGGTAAAAATGCATCTCGAATATTTATTGAAAAACTTAGAGAGTGGGTAAAAGATTTTGCTCCAATTTTATATAATACAAAATTGATGAATAAACTTACACCAGAACAACATCAGAAACATTATGATACCAAACAATGCAAATATTGTAAAAATAATTTTAATTTATTTAATCCAAAAGTTAAACACCATAACCATTTTAATGGAGAATATATTGAAACAATTTGCAATTCATGTAACTTGAAAATAAAGAAACCAATTTTTATTCCAGTATTTATTCATAATTTACAAAATTTTGATGCACATTTATTTATCAAAGAATTAGGATATGAAACAGAAAATATTAATATTATACCACGCAGTAAAGATAAATATATTACCATAGAAAAACTATCAGATTAGAAAATACACAAATAATTAAACTTAGGTTTCTAGATTCATATCAGTTTCTATCTAGTAGTTTGGCAAATCTGGTGAAACAATTATCCAATGATGAATTTATTCACACAAGAAAATATTTTAATAATGTTAATATGGAATTGCTAAAAAGAAAAGGAGTTTACCCCTATCAATACATGGATAGTTTTGATAAATTTAATGAGACACAGTTACCACCGAAAAATAAATTTTATAACCATCTTCAGGATGAAGAATGTAGTGAAATAGATTATCAATATGCACAGACAATTTGGAATATATTAAATTGTAAAACAATGGGAGATTATCATGATATCTATTTAAAACTGGATGGTCTTTTGTTAGCTGATGTGTTCGAGATTTTTCGAAATCGTTGTTTCAAGAAATACAATTTGGATCCTGTTTTTATGTATACAACTCCTGGTTTATCCTGGCAAGCTATGCTTTTAAATACAGAGGTTGAAATTGGTCTTGTTACCGATATCGAACAGTTCATGTTTGTTGAATCTGGTAAGCGTGGTGGTATAGTCCAGTGTCCTTTAAGATATGCAAAAGCAAATAATAAATATTTATCTAGAAATTATAATGCTAATAAAAAATTTAAATATATTTTATATATTGACATGAACAATTTATATGGTTATGTCATGAATCAATCACTACCAATTGGCAATTACGAATGGATGACAGATACAGAACTTGAAGACAAAGATTTCTTAAACTGGTCTGAAGATCATGCGAAAGGTTGTCTTCTGGAAGTTGATTTGGAATATCCATCACATCTACATGACCGACACCATGGTTTTGCTATGGCACCAGTTTCTCAAAAAGTACCAGGTACAGAGGAAACAAAATTGATATTATCATTTGAAAATAAAAATAATTATGTACTTCATTATCGACTGTTACAGTATTATTTGAAACATGGTATGAAATTAACAAAAATCCATAAAGGGTTAAAATTTGATCAAGAAAGATGGTTAGCTCAATATATTGAGAAAAATACAAATAATCGAATACAAACAAATTCTAAAGTTGAAAAAAATCTTTATAAATTAATGAGTAATTCCATATATGGAAAATGTTTAGAGAACAAAAGAAATCGAGTGAGGTGTAATTTGGTGTCAGACCGAAAAAAACTTCTGAAACTTATTGCCGACCCCACATATAAAAGTTTTACAAAAATTACTAATAATCTAACTCTTATTGAAAGATCCAACACCAATATAATGTGTGATGCACCGATAGCTGTCGGTGTTACAGTTTTAGAATTATCAAAATTGGAAATGTATAAATTTCATTATGATGTTATGAAACCTAAATACAAAAATAGAATTAAAGTAGCTTATATGGATACTGATAGTTTTGTATATGAGATAGAAACAAATAATTTATACAATGACTTGTTCTCTATAAATAAATATTTTGATTTTAGCAATTATCCAGAAAATCATCCATTATACAATATTGAAAACCAGATGATCCCTGGGAAAATGAAAGATGAGGCAGCAGGGTCCATAATATCAGAATTTGCCGGACTCAGATCGAAAATGTATTGCATGAAAATGGATGGGGAAGAAAAAGAAATTAAAAAGCTAAGGGTGTAAAACAGGCATGTGCAAGAAAACTTGCAATAGATGATTTCAAACAATGTTTAAAAAATAAAAATAAAAAATATACATGCCTGCCTACCATCTTACTAGTAAATTAGATGGTGTTTATACTACAATAGAAAATAAAATAGCTCTTGATGGGAATGATAATAAATTGCAAGTATTAAATTGCAATATCCATACTAGAGAATATGGACACTATAATACATTAAAAATTTGTTTTAAATGTTATAAATTCAAAAATTAACATAAATATTACAACAATTTAAAATTATTTTATTCTATTATATTTTTATTAAAATTATTCTATAAATTCAAAAAAATTAATGCAAATATTACATAATTTAATTTATATAATTAATAATTTTTTAATTTTTTTTAAATTTTTTTAATTTTTTTAAATTTTTTTTAAATTTTTTAATATTTTTTTAATAATACAGCAACCTAACACTGTTCTATTATTTTTTGTTCTATTTTATTCTATTCTGTTAAAATTGTTCTATCACTCTTTCATTTTTTACATCATATATGTATGATTTCTCCACAATTAAAATTGTACTACATATGGTATTTTCAGGTAAAGTTTCATGAAACTCACACATTAACTTAATATTTGTTCGATCATTGATAACCACCAATTTTCTTTTTGATGCATTTATTAAAAACATAGGTCTGTGTACTATGAACTCGTCTGGGTTATAATACATATCGATATTTCCTTCAGTTACTCTTTTAAATGCAGAATATGCTTCATATAATTTTAAATAATCTTGTTCTGTAATATTTAAATTGTAATTTTCACGTGGGAATACCTCATTCCTACCATTCTTAAGATATATATTTTTAATTTTACAGTTATCAAATTTGCTGCTATCTTTTTCCTGATTGTCATCTCTCCCTGTCTGAAACAATACGGCTACAAATTCTGGCATGTCATATTGTAGAGATTGGAACTGATTAGAAATGTCGTACTCGAAAAATTTACCCTCTACAGGTTTCTGTATGCATTGATATATATAAAATTGTATTGGAATTTGAGGATATTTCAAAATGTTGGATTTGTACTTCAGAGCATAATTCGATTCATATTCAACTATAGGCATGCGTAACTCCATAGACTGGATCACACATTTTGCAACTTCGGGTAAACTAGCGTCGTTGGCTGTTCCATCTGCATTTAAAGTTTTATATCTCATTATAGCATTATAATCATTGGGTGATCTGCGAAATATGATGCTTAAACCACCTTTCCACATAATTTCTTTATAATCGGAGAAAAAACCAAATAGCAATCTCATGGGGAACAGTACTGTGTGACTTTTTGTCATAATTTTTGTTCCAGCTTCGAATACACCTATTTTATAATATACACTTTCTGATTTTGATAATTTTAATGTTGCCACAGTAGTGGATGTAATTCCAGGATAATCAATTCTGTCAATAACTGTACCATGTTTCCTGACTTCAATTTGTGAGAACAAGAATGGAACAAAATTATCTATAAGTTTTATATTAGCCCCGGGGAGGGGATATTCTTCACCATTACTTTGTTTTACAATATCAAATTTTATATACAGATCGGATCTATGAGGATGAATAAATCCGTCCCCGACAGAAATATCAAACTGTACTTCCTTATTCGGTTGATTAAGATTAGCAAATGTCCTCCTGTTTGGAGGGAATGACTGTAACTCATAACTTTCGATATTTTCCATTGGTATTTATATATATAATTTTTTATATATTAATTTCTATTATTGCAGTGGTATTAGCACCGGCAAAATCGACTATCTCGTTTTTCTCATTTGTAATTCTTATCTCTATGTAATTAACTTTATCATAGTAAACAGGAAAATAGATTGGTGAGATTGGGGAATAGAAAATAGGTTCCATAAATTCAGAATTCGGTTTAAATGTAGCAATAATACCTGTTTCCTTGTGAGTACCAATTGAATTTTTTTCGGCTTTGATAATCATTCCTTTAGCAATATTACAGTGAACATTCAACGTCTGGATAGCTAGGAATTTCGGTATAAATTTACCTATGTGTCTAGTACCAGGTTCTAATTTTGAATTGTTCTCAAATCCTAAAAGTTCACCCATGTTAGATAGATCTACTGTTTCATTGGTGGATACAATCTCTACTCTGTGTGTTACAGAATTTTGAGAGAGTAGTACAGTATTAGGAAATTCTAATTGTAGAGTAGATAAATTATATTGTCCAGGAGGAATAATAATTTTCTCGTTACCTACAAATATACTGTTGTTGTATGAAGTTATATTCGGAATCAGATACATGCTGTAGAATGCTCTCAGAGCTATAGATTTTGGATATATAATATCATCGTGGAGATGCAGTTCCAAGATCGAAGTTTCACTAGAAAGATGAAAAATTCCCATACTTTATGTATAATACTGCTTTCTGAAAATCTTGTAATTTTATGTGTGGTATTTTATTTAATATTCTGAGCATCGTAATACAAATATGACCACATATAATTTGATCAAAATCTTGTATGCGCTGGTCGTTGTAATAAATATTACAATATTTTAAATAATTAACTAATTCTCTAGGTGGTCTCCCTCCAAAAGAATCAAAAATAAAAACATTGTTGCTTTGTTTATAATAACAGATCCAGTGGGTACCAATATTTTCGGACTTATCCAAATTGACCACACCACATTCTCGAGAGTGACTATTTTTAGGGAGAGAATCCGACATGAAAACTCCTCTGAAATGTTGAATTTTAAATATTTTAACTAAAGATTCAATGTCTTGGTTCGTGAGCGGCTTTTCTTTTTTTTTAATTTTCTGGGTACTCTGGATTTCACACCACTGCCTAATTTTTTCTCCATAGCCAGATTATGGCGTTTTTGTTCCTCTAATTCGGCTTTATTTTTTTTTGAATCGAGTACAGTTTTTGCAATAGCAGCACTGCCACCAGCTAAACTTCCCACGGCACCCAAAGCAGCTAGGATAGCAGGAATGCTGAATATGAATACACCACTATGTGCTTTTTTCTTATATTTTGCAATCGTTTTAATTGTGGTGTACTAAGTAATAACTTCATCCCATTTCCTTTGGATATACATTGTTTTTTTTTCTCCTGTTGTTTTTTAGTTAAAATTGAATTTACAATTTTTAAATTTTTGAGATCCCGATATGGAATTTGATATACTACTCCTTTCGGTTTCATATTTTTTTAAATTATTTTTTAAGGGTATTTATTTATATATTAACAAACTAAATTACTAACTAAAATTAACTAATTTTCTACAAACCCCACCCTAATTTTTGTTTTGTGTTCATAGCAATTGTTGTACCCAATGCTGCTATTTTCTCACCCAAAGAAGCATCTCTGCTGGTTAATCTTCCAAATGCTGCATGCTCCAATTTTTGATCGGCTGCATGACGATTGTCGAGGTCTGTGTGTGTATTGTATGCAATATCATGATCTTTACAAGCGGCATCAAGTTGATTAATTCCCCTATCTCCTCTTTTTAATCGTTTATCAAGTTTGGTGCCCGGACCACAGTACTGGTAACCAGGTACATGTAATTCGAATGGAAGTTTATTTATAATATCCTTAACCAAACCTCGACCTTCTGATACATTCCAGAATTTAGGAGGTAGAGTATTGATAATTTTAATTAAGTATCCTATACCTTTTGGATCATTTACAATAAAATTGACTAATTTATCACTGATCATGTTTACAATACCTATTTTTTCATTATAGAAATTATTGTTCCCAGCATTTTCTTCTCCGGCTATAACCAGCAATCTATCTATGAGATTTCTCACATCATCCACCCAGACAAACTCTTATATTGTTTGATACCACTACCGGTTTTAAGTTGGTTCCAGATCGGTTTAATTAGATTTTTGTATTTGTCGCCACTGCTCGATTTAACTCTATTCTGACTGGCATCATTATTTTGGTATAGAGCATCGGACAATATCAAAATTTCGGAGTAACTCTGGTAATCTTCATCTGTGTAATCTTTAGGGTGTTTCTTGGTAATCAGTTCCCACAACCCTATAGTTCCCGGGTATCTCGACCAAGTATTTCTTTCACCCAAATTTATTTTCACATCATCGCCTTGAAATGTTACTCTTGATTTCCCAATTTTCCATACTACACCTTCATTTGGTTCCATGGTCGGATACAATCCAAACACTTCATCTTTTTAAAATTTTGCAGTACTTAGGTAATCTCTTGCCAGAGGACCCAACTCAATTTTCTCAGGTTCACCTATAGTTTTAATAGGCGGCTGTTGGAGTTTTAGGGGAGTATGGATACTAGATAATGGTGTAGGAGGAAAATCTGCATAATTTTTAGCAGTAAGAGGTACCAATTCATTTATGAGATTTTTATTTTGTTCTGTGACACCTTTAATTTCTTTACCAAGACCACTGATTGCATCTATAATTGGTTGATCTTGACGTTTGTGTTGTTCATAGAATCCTCGATTTTTGATTTCCAACCTTTGAATCGTTTGGTGAAGTACTCACGTAATTTAGAATTGTCTTCTATTTTGTGTTTTGTCATTTTTTTGATTAGAGGTTATTTTTATAACGTTTTAAAGTTTTTTATATCGATTTAACGTTCATGAAATCGTTGATTTTGTTTCTATATTTTCCATTGTTAGGTTTTCTAGTCATGTCGATTGTAACAAATCCAAAATCATAATCGTTCCAACAGGATGAACAAAATTTGGAAAATTGGTCGTAATTTAAATCTCCCCCCACATAATCATCATGAACATGTTTAAGGTTAGTGTGATCTTGACGAAACAAACATATTACATTTGAATTATCCCTCAGTAACTGTTTGGGAATCTTAGAATATGTTTGAGCCAAATAAAAACAATCTATTCCTCTGTGTCGACCTTGAGTGAAGAAATTTCGAATTAAATTTTGATTTTCCAGAATCACATCATCGAATACCACAACAGAATTTTCTAAACAGTGGTCGAGAGGTTTAATTTCTGATTCAAATGTGGCTATACCCAGTCGCTTATACAATTTCATGAGTTGCTGGTATTTTGGTTGTTCTAAACTTTTTGAGAATACATACAGGTGCCTATTTTTCCAGTCTAACCAATTAGGCGCAAGCAAGAAATTATCTACCAGCAGTGTAGTTTTACCACAACCGGATGGGCCTACAATAAGACACCTAATATTGTCTGGTAACAACTCACCATTTTTTTTACTAGTTTCTACTAACTCTGGCAAACGTTGCACAACGTTCCAAGTTGGTATCATAGAATCACCTGGTTTGCCTCTATCCAATTTTTTTCTGGCAATCCTGGCCATTTTACATACAATTTGTTATTCTTTTTCTTTAATATTTTTTCAATAAGATATGTATCTGGATATTTTGTTTTACTGAGTTCCTCTTCATAAAATCTTCCTTTCAGTATTTTATTATAATTATCTTTTAATATATAAGTATACCTGTTGCCTGGTAAAACTCGAACCACTGTAAACAATTCGGTGCTCCAATTTTTTGTGTAACTTTTCTCAAATAAATGCTTAAATTTACTAACTCGCACCTTATCTCCTATTTTAAATCTGGGTTTCTCTGTTGTGTATTTATACTTATGACAGTAAACAGTAGAAATCAATCGTTGTTCATCAGATTTAGTTACCTCGGCAGGTTTCATATGTATGGTTCTATGCATGGAATTATTGTAATTATGTACTAGGTCAGGTAAAATTTCTACCCATTTATAGTTACCCTGTAGAGTAAATTGTTTCCACATGAGATTTTTTAATGTTCTGTTGAATCGTTCTACTATACTTGCTTTAAGATCACTGTATGTAGAATAATGTTTAATATTATGTTGATTCATTAATTTGGTAAATGTGGAATTGTAAAATTCTTTTATTCTATCTGTGTGCAAATAATTCGGGATCCTACCTTGCTCGAAAATAAATTTGAAAGCTTCAGCGACACAAGTTGCTGTTTTAGATTTTATAGGAATTGCCCATGCATATTTGCTAAATGTATCTATTACGGTAAGTAAATATTTGTAACCATGATTTATCTTATGGAAATTTTTTAAAACCCCCGTAGACATTTCTATCAGATCACCCTCCCACAGATCATCATGCTTTTTGTTACCACAGATAATCGTTTGTAATTACGACGGGCTGGTCTGTGTAATTCATTAACTATACCTTGTCTAGACATCTAGTGCGAAGAGAAAATATTACATAAAATGGATTAACCTCAGGGTATAATTGTTTTATGTCAAAAATTAATTTATCACCAGTTTCAATATGAAAAAGCGATAATTGTTCATCCTCATGTATTTTATATTTGTTGGCAGATTCATCCCAGTATGCTATAGGTATTTGAACTGCTTTGTGTATACCATCTTTTCTTATTATAGTAAATTTGGGAACTTCGACATGTTTAATATTATTTAGAAATCTAAACTTCAAAAATCTAAGTTGGCCATCAACAAAAAATTCGTGTGCCTGTGCGTACGGGTATAATTTGTAAACATTACCTGCATTAACATATGTCCAGTGCCCTCGAGTGTTTGGAATACTTTGTAACCTAACAATTTCCATAGAATAAAACTGACGAGAATCTGCATCGTCTAATCTGCTTAATACCGGTTCCAGGTGTTCGCTGATAGTACGAACCAACTCATCGTAACCCGGTTTAATTTTCACATCCTCATATACCTGTTTGAATTGTTCTTTCAAATCATGCAATTGATTGGCGAAATTCGATAAGTTCGATTCTTGTGCTGCTTCAATGGTGCTAATTTGCACCTTAATGTTCGAGATAATCTGCTGTAAACTTTCTACTAGTTTCAGTTTTGAACTCTGGCTAGCGAGATCGTGTACTTGATTTCTGATGTCCATAAATAATAACTTTAGTTCATTGATTATTTGGTTGGTGGGAAGATTAGCAACAGTTTCTTTGATTTGTGCAATTTCCCCCTGAATATTTTTAATATCTTCAGATTTGAGTATTCGATTTACTGCTCTCTTCATGGCTCTTATTTCCTGTGAAGTAGGCAACCCTGCTACAGTATTCTGAAGTGTGGTCAGAGTTAATTTTACAGCATCCAGTTCGGTTGCATCTGCAACAGTTTTCAAAATTTCTTGCAGTTGGGTTATGTCATCTTGAGTAGGCGTAGATTGCTGCAGTGTTTCTAACTTATTCTGTATGTCATCTATGAGATGGTGGAAATGAGATAATTCTGATTCGGTATTGAGATTTTCTAATTTAGCAACTTGTTGTTTTACTAGGGCTAAAGTTTCGGTGATACCTGGCAATTTTGATTCCAGAGTTTCCTGTACAATAATTAATTCATTTTTCATAGTTTTAAGAGTATCTTCGATGTGAGCTATGGTTGCTTGTATCTTACCAAAATCCTCAAAAGTTTCCAGCTGCAATTTAATGTTTGTTACACTACGAGCAATGGCATTGAGTTCAGTAGATGAAGGCAAATTATGAATAAAATCTTCCAATGTTTGAAGTTTGGTTTGAACTTCGGTTATGGCTGAATGCAGTTCATCTGTCTGAAGTTCTATTTTAATATTTTCCAGTGTAGGAATCTCAAATTCTCACTTCCACGAGAGAGAGAGAGAGAGAGAGAGAGAGAGAGAGAGAGAGAGAGAGAGAGAGTGTTTTTGTTTGTTTGTTTTTTATATTGTGTAGTAGTTGTGGTGTGTGTGTGTTTATATTGTGTTATAGTTGTGATGTGTTTGTGTGCGTCTTGTGTAGTAGTTGTGGTGTGTTTGTGTGCGTCTTGTGTAGTAGTTGTGGTGTGTTTGTGTGCGTCTTGTGTAGTAGTTGTGATGTGTTTGTGTGCGTCTTGTGTAGTAGTTGTGATGTGTTTGTGTGCGTCTTGTGTAGTAGTTGTGATGTGTTTGTGTGCGTCTTGTGTAGTAGTGGTGATGTGTTTGTGTGCGTCTTGTGTAGTAGTTATGCTGTCTAATGTGTTTGTGTTCGTCTTGTGTAGTAGTTCCTCCATTCATATCGGGGGTTAGGCGTAGAGCTGACAACTCTGCACTGTAAAAAGACATGTCAAGAAACAGAAATATAAGGCCATGGATGTTCCCAAGGTAAAATATTCCGGAGGTAAAATAGTCCCCCGTTCGGATCTCCGGGTGGGGACTACTTTGGGAGGTCCCTGGACTAAGGATAAGATCTACGTTAGGAATAAGGATATTAAATTAGGCACCTGGAATGTTCTGAGCCTTTACCGGCCTGGGGCATTTCAGTGTACAGTTAATGAGATAGTCAAGTATAAATTAGATGTAGTAGCTGTCCAGGAAGTTAGGTGGCCAGGAGAAGGGAATTGTAAAACTAAAAATTATACTTTTTTCTATGGTGGTACTGAAAATCATAATTTTGGAACAGGCTTTTTCATAAATAATAGAATTATCGCGGCTCTTAAAACAGTAGAATTTATTAATGATAGGATATCATATGCAGTTTTACAGGGTAGGTGGTGTAAAATTATTTTAATAAACATACATGCACCAACGGAAGATAAAGATGATAATACTAAAGATGATTTTTATACAGAGTTAGAACAGGTCTTTGATAAATTTTCTCAGTATGATATGAAAATTCTGTTAGGTGACTGTAATGCACAGATTGGCAAAGAAGATACATTTAAACCCACGATTGGTAAAGAAAGTCTTCATGAATTAAGTAATGATAATGGTATAAGATTGATTACTTTTGCAACCTCAAAGAATTTAATTGTGAAAAGTACCACTTTTAAACATAAAGATATCCATAAATATACCTGGTCTTCTCCAGATGGTAAAACTCATAATCAGATAGATCATATTCTCATTGATAAGAGAAGGCATACTAGTATAATTGACGTTCGTACACATAGAGGTGCTGACTGTGCCAGTGACCATTATTTAGTAATTGCTAAATTAAGAGAAAGACTCTCAGTGATAAATCATAAGCAACAAAATCTAAAAGTTATAAAATTTGATACAGGAAAGTTTGCTGATGAAAGAATTAAGAAAGATTACCAAATTAAACTGTCAAATAGATTTGAGGTTTTGCAGGATTTAAATGATGATGAAAATATAAATGAAACAGACGTAAATAAGAATTGGGAGCACATACGTAATGCAATAGAATCAGCAGCTAAAGAAAGTATAGGATACCATAAACCAAGAAAAAGTAAGCCATGGTTTGATAATGAATGTCATAATCTAATAGAAATAAGAAATCAGGCTAGACTTAGGTGGTTAAATAACTCGGATGATACAAATCTAAGCAATTATAATAGAATAAAGCGAGAAGTTAACCGCACGTTTAGAAGTAAAAAAAGAGATTACTTGAAAAGCAAAATTAAGGAAATTGAAACAAACAGCAAAAATAAAAATATCAGAGATTTATATAAAGGTGTAAATGAATTTAGAAAGGGGTGGCAACCTAAAGTAAACTTGATAAAAGATAAAGACGGTGATTTTCTAGCTGACCCAAGCGATATTCTAAATAGATGGAAGAACTACTTTAATGACCTTTTAAATGTCCATGTAGGAGATAAATCAGAAGTAAATGAAGTACACACAGCAGAACCTTTAGTTCCAGAACCAAACTTGACTGAAGTTAAAGATGCTATTAAAAGGCTAAAGAATAACAAAGCACCTGGCATTGATTTAATACCAGCTGAGTTAATTAAATATGGTGGAAATTCATTAATATGTCAAATTCATAAATTAATTTGTTTAATATGGAATAAAGAAGAAATCCCTCAACAGTGGAAAGAATCCATAATTGTTCCTGTGTTTAAAAAAGGTGATAAAATGAACTGCAATAATTACCGTGGAATTTCTCTACTCTCAACAACATACAAAATATTGTCTAACATTCTTTTAACAAGACTAACCCCATATGCTAATGAAATTATAGGTGATTATCAATGTGGATTTAAACGTAACAGATCAACTACAGATCAAATTTTTCACATCAGACAGACACTTGAAAAAAAGTGGGAATATAATCAAAATGTCCATCAGCTATTCATTGATTTCAAAAAAGCATATGATTCGGTCAAAAGAGATAAATTATATAATATATTAGTAGAGTTTGGAATACCTAAGAAGCTTGTTAGTATGATAAAAATATGCACCAGTGAAACAGAAAGTAAAATTCGTGTGGGTAATAATATGTCTGACAAATTTATAATTCATGATGGGTTAAAACAAGGAGATGCATTATCTCCATTGCTCTTTAATTTTGCCTTAGAATATGCTGTAAGGAAGGTAAAAGAAACTAAAGAAGGACTAAAATTAAATGGTGTGACTCAGTTGTTAGCATATGCAGATGATGTAGACTTACTGGGGGATGATATAAATACGATTAAGAATAATGCTAAAATATTTTTCAAAACTGCTAAAGAGATAGGTTTGGAAGTTAACAAAGAGAAAACTAAATATATGCTTACAGGCCGAAACCAAGTGTTAGGTAATAATCAAAATCTAATTATTGATAACAACTCGTTTGAACCAGTTTCCAAATTCAAATACTTAGGAGTAATATTAACAAATGAAAATTATATTAAAGAGGAAATAAAAAGTAGGCTTAATTCAGGAAATGCATGTTACTTCTCTCTTCATAAACTTTTGTCTTCTCGTTTAATATCTAAGAAACTAAAAGTTAAAATATACAAAACAGTAATTTTGCCTGTAGTATTATATGGGTGTGAAACTTGGTCCCTTACATTGAAAGAGGAACATAAATTGAGAGTATTTGAAAATAAGATCCTTAGGAAAATATTTGGACCTAAAAGGGATGAGGAGACAGGTGAGTGGAGAAGGTTACATAATTCAGAACTACATAATTTGTATTCATGTCCAGATATTATTAGAATAATTAAATCAAGAAGACTTAGGTGGGCAGGCCATGTGGCACGAATGGGAGAGGAAAGAGGAGCTTACAGGATTCTTGTTGGGAAACCAGATGGTAAGAGACCTGTAGGAAGGCCAAGACGAAGATGGAGGGACAACGTTGAGATGGACCTAAAGGAAATCGGTAGGGATGGAAGAGAGTATATAGATCTTGCTCAAGATAGGGACAGATGGAAGGCCTGTGTTGCTGCAGCCATGAACCTTCGGGTTTAAGAAGGCTAGAGAGTTAGTTAGTTAGTTAGTAGGAATCTCAAAAGATTGAAACTGTTCTCGTAATTTGGTAATACTCGCATTTACTTGTTCAAATTCCTCTTGAGTTTTGATACCCTGAACAATGGTTTGCAGTTCGGTGCGAATACTATTCGCTTGCTTGTTTAATTGCTGTTTCAATTGTTCGGTATTGGTTATCTGCATTTGTCGAAATTTATCGAGTTCATTTTTTAATTTGGCTACATTTTCCTCCAAGTTTTGAAGATTGTCTATTGAGGCTAAATTGGTATATTTTTCCAGTAGAGATTTGAGTTCTCCATCAATTTTTACTATGGGGTCAATCAGTTGAGTTTGAAGATTTGTGATTTCTGCTTGTATATTCACATTTAATGAATTTTGTAAAATTAATAAATCTGATTTAAGTTTTTTTAGACGTTCATCTAATCTAGCAATATCATTGGAATTATCCGGTATTTCCTGTCTTCTCCTGTTCCCAAATATGTCCATAATATATTTGTTATTTTATTTATTATTTTGTTTTCGGTATTTTATATATTTCATAAATTCATAGATTCATAGATTATTCTTATTTCGATGAAAAGAGGAATTAATTTATTATACTCCCCAATTGTTTCAGCATACAGGAATTCACCTGCTTGCACTTCGTATGTTGTGTCGGGACTAATTGCATTATGCTTAATTCTATACAAATTCCGACCTATGTGTACAAGTGCTGCATTGGATGGAGAGATACTTATTTGCATTTTCCCACTGACAGGAATTTTATATGATGGTTTGTTATTATTGAATACATGTAATTGTTTCCCTGTGTCTTCATCAATTTGGTACCAGATACTATTTAGATGAATGATGACCAAACTTCTCAATTTACTAAGAATATTTTTTATAATATCCATGTTGACTGGAATTTTCTCTATTTGTTGAATATGTTGTTTCTTAAACCCAAACACATTCATTGGCATAATTAGAAATATTTATATGGTTATTTTATTAATATATTTGCATGAAATATGTTGAGGTTTAGGATTCTTCTCAAAACTATAAAATTTTAGATAATTAATTATTTTAACAAACCTCTTCTCTCAACTTTCTAACAGTATAAGAAATAAAAAAATTAGTACACATATGGTGATATAGAGATATACAAATACAGGATCTTCGGTTCAGATCTGAACCGAATAGATGCTGGGGTATTTTGCTAAAATGTGTAATAATTTATAATATTTTTAACTTAGCACTTCGCTTTAATTATTGAAAAATAAAATTTGAGCAAAAGTTATAGAGGGATTTTCGAAAATTAGCAATTTTGCACTATGAAAATTGGAATTTGAGCTTTGACTTTTTTTTTTGCGCTTGTATTGTATCACTTTTGTAACAGTCAAAGTTCGATTTTGAGTATATTACTGTATAGGTGTACACAATAAAAGTAAACCAAAATTTTGGGGGTGGCTCAAAACGAAGCGTTTACCCTACTAAGCGACACCTAATTCTCGCCAAACCCTTATATTTCCACCTCCCAAGTCGGAAACACACGCAACAACTTCATAGCCCGCACTTTGCACTGCTGATATTACTAAATATAAGATCTCCTTAGTCATTTGTGTGTCGAAGTTGTAGTATACAGTTTGTTTCCATGGGGCGTACAACCCGCGAACCAGAATGACCTGTAAAAAAAAAAAAACTTTCTAAAATCTTGTCATTAAAATGTTGAGTTTCGAGCAATAATTACGGTATTAATACTTGATAATAATCTCATTATGAACTACTAATAAATTTAGTACTTCATCCTGATAACACAGTCTATCGAGATGTGTCTTTCCAAATTTTAATATGTATTTTTCATTCTTAATTATGCTATGTAACACTTTTTTAAGGACTTCAAAGTAGTTTACTTCTATTAGAAAAACTTCAGTCAAAAAATTAACGCTGAGTTTTGGTGAACACACCCTACCAATTTTATTCATATTTTACCTTATATCTTTTCACATTTCCAACACAGTAAGAATACACACGCGCGCACACGCTAATGCAAGATAGAAAAAGATGAAGGTTGCAGCGGAGAAACTCCGCAGTCAATGATGAATGGTTTGGATTGATTTGGTGTTTTAAGTCCACTTTATGCACAGTAAGGCTAATCGGGACTGGACCTACAGTTTAAAGTGGGATCCTAACCACTATGTGCCTCCACCGGGAATCAAACTAGGGACCACTTGATTGAAAGGTGACGACTCCAGAACTGCGCCAACGGAAAGGCTCTCAATGATGAATGAATGAAAATGATTACTTGCTCATTCGTTATGCTAGAATTTGACTTCTGTTACGTTCTAACATTATATAAATAACATGTTAATTCTACTTGTAAGTAAAGTAATAAATTATTTACCTGTGCATTCTTGAACGGTCCCATGACAGTGTCACTCTCAGCATCGTACGCAACTTTGGAGTATATATTCATTTCGTCGAAGCATGATACGCAGCACTTTTGGTGTGGTTGAAGTGATTCTCCATAACTCTTCATAACATCAATAACACTTTTCAGAAGGCCTGGTCTACACTTGAAACTTTTTGTCCAGTGACGCAAAGTGGAAATGCTTGGAAGAGGGATTTTCATATTTTTCCTCATGTAGGTGTAAGCTTTTCTTGACACATGCCTAAGTGCTAATGCACTTACAATATCACTTCTCGACCACAGTTTCGGTCTGCTTTTGTGGCTAAGAAGACATTCGATTTGGTTGGAGGAAAACACTGGTCGAAGAATTTCCCTTACTTTCTTAGACACATTGAAAGCAGATTGCTTCGATTTGTGAAGTTTTACTAACTGTTGCCTCAAACTTTTATTGCTAATTTGTAAATTCTTCACTTTATGTAATAAACGATTGCATTGTTTCTTTACTTTGTTTACTTTCTTAGCAGTTTCATCATGTAGTGTCTGCAGTTTCTTTATTTGTTCTTCAGCACATTTTAATTTCTTTGTCAGCGTTTCGAACTCACTATCTTGTTGCAGATTGGATATATTTCCAGTACTCAAAGTCTCTGAATTATGTGCCATGCAAATTCTTTTGCGAGGAGACAACTCTTCAAGTTTTTCCAATGCTCGCTTTCTAATCTGACGTTTATTGGCACGTCCACTTCGATCAATTATGTCATTTGGCTGTTGCACACTACTACAATTCACCACACAACCAGGCAAATTTACAGCGTTTTTATTAAGTTGCGGTCTACAGGCAATGCTCAGCAGTTCTGCTTTTAAGTTCCGTTCGTAATCAGCATCCAGAAAATGCGATGAGCACACTGTCGCTGTTTTGGCGTTAACAGGATCTAACCTCTTACACTTTGAAACCCATATCTTGCACGTAATCGGATCCTTTGGGAACGAAAAGTAGCTTACACCTACAGTATTTCTTGCGTTGTTCGGGCACAAAGCAACAGCACAATTGCACGGCATCTTCCTTAAATGTTATTGTTGTTGCAAAAAAAAATTCTCCACTATCACACAAGCTACAGAAAAAGGAAAAACAAGGCACTTTCACACTCTCTCGCACAAATGCAGATCCTATAACAAGCGGAAAGGTCAGTGACAGAGTCACCCCTGTCCTGTGAGTAACGTCAGGGTTGGGACCGCCCACGACCCTCTTTTTTCAGCTTCGGGAGGGAAGACTGCGCTACTTTCTCAACTATATATATATACTTACTTTGTGTCAAATGGCCGGCTCGTTCCCCAGATTTGTCACCGTTAGACTTTTTCCTGTGGGGAAAGCTGAAGGACATTGTCTACCTGGATGTGCCAACAACTCCAGAGGATATGCAACACCGCATTACTGCGGCCTGTAGGGACATTCCCTACGAGATGCTACATTCTGTGCAACGATCTTTGCGTGGGCGCCTCGTTGCCTGTATCGCAGCTGACGGCCACCACTTTGAACACACACTTTGACAGGTTCTCGCTTCTTACGCAGTGGTTCTTCGACATACTGCCATGGTCATTTTCATTATGCTGTAACACTGTCAAATACATGGTGCTGACGATGTCTACTGTATTTTTTCTTCCTTTAACACGTTCTGTCTTCATCTTGTTCAATGGCTTCCGACATCTCATACTTGTACATGCCGTGGTACTGACGGTCAAGTGGGCCACTTGTTAGTTTGTTTACATATTTTCACATGGCCATATCTTCGTTCCTATGTGCAGTAGATGCATGAGACCAACGGAGTTTTGTTTCTCTGCGTGTGCTCTTTTATATTATGCATGTTATTGTATATCGTTCTATTTAAAATAATATGACTTTGCTCCAGATGCCCCATTTGTCGATATTTTTCGACCCACCCCATACCTCCGATTTACGAGCCCCATTTGATATTATTGTTTCCCGCAAACCTCACATCGCTACTGTTTCTTCGCTATTTAGGTGCCTCACGCGGTATAGGTGTGCCATTTGTGCGCTTGCAAGATCCGAACGATTTGTTGTTAAACAACACCACATTCTTGTGATAATCGGCGTGTGCCCTGATAAAAAATTAACTTATCGCTGATCTCTTACTCAGAGGCGTGCCCAAGGGTGGGGGGTTGGTGGGGGTAATACCCCCTCTTTGGCCCAGTAATCCTAAAGGAAAGAACGTCAAACGCAGGTAAAGCTGGCAAAATGAGGGCTGACTACCAGCAAAAGTGTACGTAACCCCTGCCTTTTGAAAATCCTGGGCACGTCACTGCTCTTACTATACAGCGTGTTTGAAAAAGAACTCCCTAGTTTTAATGTGTCCTAGAATCTGTACAAAGTGTACAGTATTCTAGTTTGTGGTGTTTGATTCATCAACTCTCCAAGTTTGGCACCCTTGCAGTTGGTAGGCCTGCTTGACCTTGAGACGGCACCAGTGCTGTGTTTTTTCCTTTGTTCCCTCAGTTCAGTTCCGTTGTTCGTGTAGTGCAGAGCAACTCAGCAACAATGTGTACTCCGCAACAGAAAGCGCAGTGTGTTATTTGGTTTGTGAAAACTGAGTCAGTTATAACAGTGCAAAATAATTTTAGACGTCAGTATGGTGGTGAACCACCTACAGCGAAAACTATCCGTCATTGGCTAAAGTATTTCAAGGAAACCGGCAGTGTTTTAAAAGGTAAATCACCAGGTAGACCGAGAACTTCCGAAGATGTTGTTGAACAGATCCGTGTTTCGTGTGTTCGGAGCCCGAAGAAGTCATTGGCCAGACGTAGTCTACAATTAGGAGTGCCTAAAGGTACAGTGTATGATGTTCGTAAAAGACTAAAGTTGCGCGCCTATAAATTGCAACTGTTACATGAAGTGAAACCTACTGATAAAATCCAAAGGTATGAGTTTGGTGTTGACTTTCTACACAGAATTGATGATGATGACAATCTTTTACCAAACATTCTCTTTTCTGACGAGGCTACATTTCATGTCAGTGGAACAGTTAATCGTCATAATTGTAGGATTTGGGGGGCAGAGCATCCACATGAAGTTATTCAGCATCAACGTGACTCTCCCAAACTTAATGTCGGGTGCTGTTTGATGGAAGATCGTGTGGTTGGTCCTTTCATTTTTGTAGAAAAACAATAAACGGGGACGTTTACCATGACATGTTGACAGAGTACGTCTTTCCTCAAATGGACGATATTGAGGCGGAAAAGGGGCTTGTGTTTTTCCAACAAGATAGCGCCCCACCTCATTACAGTAAACAGGTGCGTGCGGTTCTTAACACTCGCTTTCCAGGAAGGTGGATAGGCAGGGCTGGCCCAATACCTTGGCCACCACGACTTTTTCTTTTGGGGCCACATAAAAAATGTTGTGTACAGTGCTAGGTGTAACAAGTGAGCCAATAAAGCTTTCTTCGTTTTCAGCTGTCCAGGTTCCCACTCTCTCACCATCAACGCCCAAATGTTTATGATTGGATTAATATCGGGAGACTTCGCTGGCCAATCTACTCTTGAAATTCCTGGTGATTTGTGTGTTTGTCTTGTGTAGTAGTTGTTGTGTGTTTGTGTTTGTCTTGTGTAGTAGTTGTGGTGTCTAGTGTGTTTGTTTGTCTTGTGTAATAGTTGTGGTGTGTTTGTCTTGTGTAGTAGCTGTGGTGTCTAGTGTGTTTGTTTGTCTTGTGTAGTAGTTGTGGTGTGTTTGTCTTGTGTAGTAGTTGGGGTGTGTTTGTCTTAAGTAGTTGTGGTGTGTTTGTCTTTTGTAGTAGTTGTGGTGTGTTTCTCTTGTGTAGTAGTCAGTGGCGTATGTTGAGTCCAAGTTCAGGGCTATCTCCAAATATAGTAGTGTTTGAATTTTAAATAAAAATGTGTCCGGCAAAAAAAGGGGGGGGCTCTTCCTCAATCATTTTGGATTTTTTGTTTACATCGAAATCTTGCCATTAAAAACAAAAATAGTAGGCAATGGACATAAACTATTTCATGGTTATTTATAAAGAGGAGCGGTCTATAACATGCAATATGTAGGACCTACATGCGAGAATGAAATAATAATTAATTTCTTACATTACTTGAAGGTAAACTCCATTCTTCTCTCCTTTTCCGTGAATTTTTTTTGTCACTTTATCCAAGAATGTGTCCTCACATGAATTTCTGATGTTGATTAGAACCCCTTTCTCAATAGACATTATAGTTAAAATACTAAGCAGCGCTTGTCCCTGTGTTGATCTGAGATAAGTTTTAATTCTCCTTAGAGAAGAAAAACTCCTTTCGACGGTTGCAGTTGTCGATGGAAATGTCAATATTAGTTCTGCTAGTTTGTACACTTCACTAAACACTATGTCCAAATTATTGAGCTTCATGTAATTTGTAATTTCATTCACTGATTTATTCTTGTACTCATCCAGAGAATAAATCACACTTAGTTGATTTTTGACGTGGACTCTATCAAAATTTGAGACATACTGTTCACTCAGTTCTGCCAAAAGAGTTTGAGGAAACATTTCACGAAATTGTATGAAATTTGTCTGAATCCAACAAAGACACAAATTTTAGACCGTTTTGAGATTCAAATCTGAATTTTATCTAATACATCATTGTATCCAGAATTTCGTTGAAAATGCGGTGATATTTGGAACGGTCATCATTGCCCTGTCTTCTTTACCTTCGTTCATATTCACTATCTTCATCGTCAGCATTACTTGCGGCCTCCGTCCATGCATGATCAAACCCTTCGTCCCTAATGTTCTGCAACGTGTCATAGAATTCATTGACTTTGTTCGTGAACATTGGAAAATTCAAATATTTTTCTGAATACAATGAGAAGAAATCTAGTGTCAAACTTGCACAGAAAACAAACAAAGCCTAGTGCAATATTCACCTCGTCAGTTGTCCAGTCACCATCTTCATCTACCACTGCTGAAAAGAACTTGATAAGGTGCCCTCTATATTCCTTTACAGTATTTACAAGCCTTGATGAGAAATTCCACCTTGTTGGAATTCCCGGCAGTTTCTTTTCCATGAAGTTTTTTAGAGCAGTTGTGCGGACCGTAGAGTGTGAAAAAAAGGTAGGAATTCCTGACAAAGAGGTCTACATTGTGATATATTGCTTGTAGACTTTGACAAGACCACATTTAGCCTGTGACTGTAGCAATGAATGAACATTGCTGAGGGATATTTATTCTTTACCAAGGCCTGAAGTCCAGACACATGACCGGCCATAACAGCTGCTCCATCGAAAAATCAAATCATCTGCAACCTTGGTGACATGTTGGAACAATCCTTGTGCTGTTCGGTCTGAACTGACGTCAGTGAAATGCAGGGACGTAGCTAGGTTGATCAGTTCGGGGGGGGCCAAATCTGAAATTTGTTCCTATGTAAATATTTCCAGACAGTAAAGGTAAATAACTCTGTGTGTGTAATGTACACACACACACACACACACACACACATACACACACACATATATATATATATATATATATAATATTATATTACATTATAATATTGCTACATATATAGTGCATTGGTATATTAAACTACTAAGAAGTGTATATAATATACGTATATGTGAATACTGGAGGTCAAATAAAAATTAGAGTTAAACAATTTTCAGGAAGCAAATTAATTTATGTAATTACTATTAAACTATTACTTTACAGTTTTCCGTAATGTATTTTACTTTCCGCTTGTCTCAATGACAACCTCTTCTTTTTTTATCGAAACTATATCCCCTGTGGAAGTGCTAAACTGATAAATTATTCTGTGTAGGATCTTTCCTATTCATTCTGGAGGATACCGGGATTTTTTTTTCACCTGTTCGAGCGGCTCCGGTGCCCACCCAGCGTCGTACGTATAAAGTGGGTACATGGAGGAAACTCTGGCAGGTAAACGAGGCCAGGGACGTGGTGCTGATTGATCACATCACCTCCACCTTCGGCCGTGATCAAGAAAGTGTGGAGCCCTAACTACACACCCCTATACGCTTTCATGGCATAGCGAAAAGCACAGGGGAGCACATTACTTTACTTTTTTCATTATTTGGTATCCAGTACGTCATCATTAACAAATCATATTACATCCACGCACACATATACACAGTTTTTTGGGGTAACCATTATAACTTGTTACTTATTAGAAACGCTTATATTGAAAGCGAAGCGAACAAGAAAAATATTACTAATTTCATACCTTTCATTCTTTCAAACAGGCAATAACAAATACTTTCACGAGTCATCGTGTAAGTAAACTGCTACATTTTCTTCGTCCTCTTGCATCTGCCCCTCCTCCCTCCCCAAGCCCTCCTACCTCCTCACTAGTTATTGCTTGCCCGAAGGCAGCGAGGTCATTGGACTGTTCTGGTACTTGGCACCCTGGATAGAAGCAAGATCTAGCAGAATGAACAAAATGAATCGAAAACAAAGGTTTACTGGGGAAGGGAAAATTTAACCGTATTTGCGTATTCCTTACAGAAACGGTGCACTGAAACAGCAGGGGTACAATAACTCAACCCAGGGATAAGTCTTCCCTGCCATTTGAATGCCATTTCCTTCCCTTAATCCCTTAAAGCAAGAAAGACCGCTCCCTGCAATTTGTCAGGTTCGACACAAAGGGGTCTAGTCATACAGTGACGACCACAGATTAGAAATACGTCTCGCAGGAACATTTTATGACGGGCAGTTCAGAGAGTATTTGGGACGCAGTGCCGCCTTTGGTTGTCCGCAACCATCTCGCCAACATATGTTGAACAAGCTTGTTGTATTGTCTCCATTCAAGCTTTATGCTGGTCTTAGGGCCGCCTGTCAAGATGTTGCTTTCCTGAAGAAAGAAGATCGCGTTTTATTCTAATTTCTGGGCCTTCCCGATGGCGCAGTGGTACCGTCGTTCCCTTGTAATTAAGGGGTCCCGGGTTCGATACCCGGTGGAGGCACATAGTGGTTCGGATCCCACTTGAAACTGTAGGTCCAGTCCCGATTAACCTTAGTGTGCACAAAGTGGTCTTAAAACAACTCAATCAATCAATCTTATTTCTGGCTGTGAATTTAGGCAGGGACGTAATTATAACAATAATAGGACGTTATAAAAACATTAATAATAATAATAATAATAATAATAATGACGCTTTTAACATTGAAATTATTGTCAAATTTAAATTCTAGCACATTTAGTAGTATTCCAGCGCAAACAGCACTTTAAATTATGCGATTGATTTGTAACTCTCCTCTAGACACTAACGTGTGCAGGTTTTTTTTCAGAGGGGAGGGGGAGAGACAAAATTTCATAATAAACCACTTTTAAGCTTCCTTTTGAAAGTTGTTCAAAGACATAAATTTCGGGAGAGTTATAGCCGCATCAGCTCCCCCATGTGTACACCAGTGCCTCGAGATGTAGCAGGAAAAATAGATGCGTGCCACTTTTTTTGCGGCAATTTCGAAAATTGTGCACCTCTTAACTTGCACCCTGCATTCTCGCAAAACGACGTTGATGGTTTGTGCAAGTGTCATGCACAAAGACACTGAAGTAGGTGTTTTCACACTTTGTTTATTTCTGTCTTGAGTTCGTGTTATCAGTAGGGAGCGGGTTTATAATAGCCACAAAGCATGCTAAATAGACAGGTAAATTGGCGCCAAAAATGTCAAAAAATTTGACTTCAAAAAGCACAAAAAATAGGTAGTAAATATCAACTTGTTATTACCTTTCTTTTTCAGTTTCACACCTATTTTTTTTATTCTACGTATATTATATTTTTTTAAATATTGTGCCGATTTTCTGTTACTTTTAGTTAATCGCAATGTTGACGATCATGAATGGCAATTAATGAAGGAAAACTCACAAATCGCCATCACAATTATGATATGTAATATGCAGAATATTATTGGCGACTCAAATGTTCGGTTTCTTGTTGTTGTTTTTTTTTTAACATTCTCAAGAATAAATTCATGTTTTTGCTTTATATTGCATATTTATTATAACGTCACGTTTACCACGGCGGACCTCCTCGGTGTGGTTTACCACGTTGCCTTGTAACCAAAGAGTGCCAGGTTCAAGTCCCGATGGAGACACATTGCACAATGGGTCGGAGTCAAATTTAAATTATAAATCCAGTTCCAATTAAGCTATTTGAGCATAAAATGGACTTTAAACTATTTTTGATTACGACGACAATGGGATCAGTTATTGTAATAGTGAAAGAAAATAATATCTCCTTCAGGATTCAAACCTCGGACTCAGTTTTACAGAAATTGTAATCTCTAGACCAGTGGTTCCCAAAGTGTGCGTCGCGGCGCCCTGGGGCGCCCTGGTAGGCGTACGGGGCCGCCGCGAGATGTTCCAATATTTTCACTAAAATTCAGTCATTGATATGATTGTTCCAAATACATGTTCTTATTTAGAACATTTTACATAAAAAATGTTTCTGAATTTGAAATATATGTTTATTTTTTAACTTAAGGAAAGCAACCTATACACACTAACAGAGCGTTACAAGTGTTAGATAGGGCCTCCCCGGTGGCGTACTGTTAGAGTTGCCACCTTGTAATAAAGGGGTCACGGGTTCGTTACCCGGTGCAGGCACATAGTGGTTCGGATCCCACTTTAAACTGTAGGTCCAGTTCCGATTAGCCTTATTGTGCATGAAATGGAACATCAATTCAATCAATCAATCAATCAAAGCAAGTATTAGATATGCCTACATTCTGATTTGGACGCCGTGGAAAAATCTTGAAACACTAATGGCGCGGCGAAACGAAAAAGTTTGGAAATTCCTGCTCTAGACCATAGAGATTAGCTTTGTTCCTTCGTTCGTCAGTGCTATATATATTTTTTAAAACAATGCAAATATAGGTAAAGATTATTCTCCGTTGTGTGAGGTATCGGTAGACCGTTAACATCTGCTGGCAATGCCAACAATGCATTAGTGTACATTGTTATTAGCTAGGCTTCCACTCTCCCCGACATCCATTCTAAACAATGGCATTACTTATTTCATTTATTCCAGTGTTCGTGGCGGAGTGGTAAGCGTAAAGGGCTACGGAATCAGAGATCCCATGTTCAAACCTCCACCAGCCATTGGTGATTCATTCTGTTTGTCTATGCTCCCATCACCTTTCCATCCGTCCATCATTCATCCATCCACATCGACTTGTAAAAATTAACCTACGAGGTAGGAAAAAAGGTAAAATAGCCAAAATGAAAACCTATTGAATTCTAGCCGCCTCAGTGGCTGAGCACGTTAGCTACCGAATTACGATTTTGTCCCAAATTGATCTAAACGGGACTGGACGTACAGTTTAAAGTTGGATTCAAACCACTATGTGCGTCCACTAGATATCGAACCCAGGCCAGGACCTCTTAATTATATGGTGACGACATTACCGCTACGCGATGTCCTCGCCTGGAGAGGCAGGCGCTTTTTTTGTTACTGTCCATGCATTAATTTCTTGTATCACCGTTGCATATCTTTGACATTAGCCAGAAGTGTCAGTAAAGTAATGTAAAATCAGGAAACGAAAATCAAAGTACATCCAGTGTTCAAATTGAAATTTTTAATTTAACTCCTGACCAGGTAAAGAATTTTCCTCTTAAATATTCTCGATCATATTTTGCTATTGCTAACAATTTGACGTAATCATTTCTTTCAACTTCAAGTAAATATTACACTAATATCAGCATATAAATTGTCAGTTTCTGTACTGAATTTTACATTAAAATTAATACTGTTGTTGGTTTGCAAATTACAATATGTATTTGATGAGAAAATATTTCCTGATTAATTTGTCTTCTTCTAAGAAAAATAATTCTGATATGAATTAAAAGTCCACTGAGACGAGATCAGTGATTACTGAACTCTTGTACATTAATTGGAACATTTGTGTTATTTACTTTGCTACGTTCCCCGGAATATACTCAAAGGATCAACTTACGTTTATTCCTCCACGGCGATCATGAGACTTATCAGCCTACTTTGAAGCTTTCAGGTAGTGGGAAATCAGATAAGGATATGTTAATGTTAATATATTACACTAGAACTCACAATTAAACTTCTTATTACAAGCAAAAGTGTATTTAGATCATAATACTTCTTCACTACACAAATTAAAACAGTCACATTTCCAAAATCACTTGCATTATTCCAGAAACATCCATAATATCTCTCACCTCTCCACTCACAATCCAATGTTTTCAGGTTAGTCCATAACCATAAAAGACTACCCAATTGAACAAAACAAATTACGTCATAATAGACAATTAACATTTTAAACACCTAAAATTATACAATAAGTGGGTGCGTATCAACTTTGAACCATCAGTCCGTATGTTTTAGGTACAAATCTCAAAATTTGAAAAGGGAAGCTGATATGACTTTTCTCCTCAGCATTTTTTCAATTTGAACACTCGATATACAGACATATACATATTTCATTATTTAAGTTAAACTACGAACACACACACACACAGACACACATAAATTGTTTTACAAAACTGATTGGTACTCACTTTGTAATTCGCCCACAGTTCCATGCATTTTAGATGATAGGACGTTCCTCCGTTTTCCTTAATTTTTTCACATGGTTTCTTCCAGTTGCGAATCCCTATTTTCCTGAAACTTGATTCTGCATATCCTGAATCTGTGCCAAATTTACGGCATGGAAAACAAAAGCATGCGTCAAGTTTCACACTATATTCTAGCCACGGCGCAGATGCAAACCAGTATTTTTGAAATAATCGCTTTCGCTTTCCGAACGTAGTATTTGGATAGTTTTGCAAAAGTGGTTGCCTAGGATTATCTACCCCAAGATCAGTAATTATTTTCACATTAGCACATTCACTTGTTTTGCATAACTTTGGAACGTCAGAACTTGGATCAACATCATCTTCATTGTCGTCATGTCCCACATGTTTTGAGATAGTTTTAAAATATCCAGTTTTGATAAATTTATCCATTCAAAATGGAAATGCACAACAACGCTAGAACTCTTCCCACACACGAATAAAAACACAGTGACCGTAGCAACCCGATAGCAGACCTTGCTCGCAAGCAAGAACACAAAGCTAATCTGTGGCTCTGAAGCTGAAGCAAGGAGCAATTGTAAATCTCAGAACAATGTCAGTACTGGAGAACTCTCTCCATATGTCGCTCGACCCCCTACTGTTGACCGCTCGGCCTCGGCGGAGTCTTTGATTCCATCTGTAACGGAAGGGTCATTTGCAACAAAAGGCAAAAGGTTTTCACAAACTTAGGGTAGGGCAAGGGTAATAACCTCAAAGCATTTTATGCCTTTGGTTATAAACTGGTAAGCAACGAAAGGGTGGAATTTTGCTGTCCTACATTTGCTTCCGAAGATTTTCTTCGGAACAGTGTTTCCAACTCTGCTACAAATTTACCAGAAAATAATATGTAGTATTAATTTAGGATAATTTTTAATCGATCAAAATTTTGTTTGCGGGGGCCAGAGTTACAACTGCCGGGGCCAAAGCCCCCCCAGGCCCCCCCTAACGACGTCCCTGGTGAAATGCAAAAATCGTTCCTGACAGTTTCCCTCATTAGCCACAAATCGTATGACTGTTGATAACTGACCTTTATTAGTTACGTCAGTTGTCTCATCAAGTAATATTGCAACGAATGTTGCATTTGATATTTCTGATTTGAAATGATCTGTAATTACACTAGCTACTGCATCAATTAAATCATTTTGTATTATTGGTGACGTTCCTCTAAACACGGTTGCGGTCTTTAAATGGTTAGCTATTGTCGGATCATATGTTGCTAAAAATTCCAATAGTTCTTTGTACATGCCTTTATTTGTTGAATCCCGAGACTCATTGTGGCCCCTAAATGCACATTCTTGCTTCCCCAGAAATGCTATTGCATCAATTAATCTTCTTATAATAATTCTGTTTTCGTTCACTTTTTCATTATGCAAACTGTTGGCAATCTTCTTTGCAAATTCAAGGAATGATCAATTCTTTGAGAACCGAATGTCTGTAAGTTACTGAACGCACGTATATGACTAAGTGATTTTTGGAGTTTATCACAAGCAGTTACCAAATACTTTAAATTACTAAATCCTGTTGTATTCCAAGGACTTTTGTCGGTAGAAAAAAAGAAAACATGCCCAGCGATACAACTTATTAAGTGCACTCGACCCAGCCAACCAAAGATATTTTTCGTTGCTGGTCTCGTGAAAACGTCTAATATATACCTTATTTTTGTCTTTCTGCACGACTGTAAGGTCCGGAAGAGGTGGAAGAGGTCTACCGGTCTCTATTATTTGCATCCTATCCTCGTAAGGAAGCCGTGAGAATGGCGCCTTGGAGACAAGTTTGGTGATTAAATCCATTTTCACACGCACACGGAACAAAAACACAGAACAACACAACACATGTCAAAAACAGAGCACAACAAAAGGGCCTCGGTCACTGAAAAATTTTAAAAAAGGATTCCCATCCATGAACACGCTACGCGGGCGACACAAAGAACTCGGATCTCGGACACAATAAGTTTGACCATATATCCATTCCTTTTGCGGAAACTACCACCGACCCGCGTGTTTGAAAACACGTGCGGTGAATGGTTGCTATGAAAACATGGATTGTTTATGTTGCCAAACGTGTTCCTGTGGGATGACTCGGACCGAAACCTCCACCGCCAGGGCGAAGGTTTTGACATTTTGACATTTTGACAGCGGCTGCGACCACAGTCGAATTTCAAGGAGAATCAGAGTGCCAACTTCAAGGAAAAATTATTAAATTTGGCGGATTTATAATGCTTGTATGTGACGAAATTCATGGAACTGGAAGACAGACGGGCAATGCTCGAAGGGATGGAGGGGGGGAGGTGATGTAATTTTCATGAGGCATCCCCCTTGCTTGAATAATTTGCATTGGCACCCCCGCCTATAATGTTATCCAGCGATTTAGCGAATTACTTATTTCCATTGTTGGCAACACTACAACATCGCCAGGATGCAGAGAAGTCTTCACTCTCCAGCACTTGGGGTTGGAAGCCAGCACCAGGGACCACCAAGGTCGTCCCAGTCAGCACAAATACGTCATGGGTTGAAAGCACTGCCTGCTGGTTCAATGACTTTTCCCTCAGACGAAGAAGCCTGGCGATAAATAAAGACGACCATACACTAGCGCTTTCTTCCATGGTCGATACGTGAGAGTGAAGCATCGGTTAAATTTGCTAGTCGATTATTTCCTGTATTTTATTATATGGACTTCGGCGACAGACTAGGTAGCCTAGAATATACGCGCCTGGTAGTAGTTGTGCTGTCTAGGGTGTAGGTGTTTGTCTTGTGTAGTAGTTGTGCTGTCTAGTGTGTTTGTGTTTGTCTTGTGTAGTAGTTGTGTTGTCTAGTGTGTTTGTGCATGTCCAGTGTAGTAGTTGTGCTGTCTACATTGTTTCTCTTTGTCTTACGTAGTTGTTGTGCTGTCTAGTGTCTTTGTCTTTTGTAGTAGTTGTGGTGTGTTTGTGTTTGCGTCTGTCTTGTGTAGTAGTTGCGGTGTCTAGTGTGTTTGTTTGTCTTGTGTAGTAGTTGTGGTCTGTTTGTCTTGTGTAGTAGTTGTGGTGTGCTTGTGTGTGTCTTGTGTAGTACTTGTGCTGTCTGTGTTCGTCTTGTGGTTTGGTTTGAGTTGGTGTTTTAAGTCCACTTTATGCACAGTAAGGCTAATCGGGACTGGACCTACAGTTTAAAGTGGGATCCGAACCACTTGTGCCTCTACCGGGTATCGAACCCGGGACCCCTTGATTACAAGGCAATGACGCTACCACTGCGCCATGGGGGAGGCCCTGTTCGTCTTGTGTAGTAGTTGTGCTGTCTAGTGTGCTTGTGTTTGTTTTGTGTAGTAGTTGTGGTGTTTTTGTGTTTGTCTTGAGTAGTAGTTGTGCTGTCTAGTGTTTTTGTCTTTTTCTTGTGTAGTAGTTGTTGTGTGTTTCTGTTTGTGTCTGTCTTGGGTAGTAGTCGTGATCTCTAGTGTGTTTGGTTCATCTTGTGTGGTAGTAGTGGGGTCTAGTGTGTTTGTTTGTCTTGTGTAGTAGTTGAGGTGTGTTTGTCTTGTGTAGTAGTTGTGGTCTGTTTGTCTTGTGTAGTAGTTGTGCTGTCTAGTGTGTCTGTCTTTGTCTTGTGTAGTAGTCGTAGTGAGTTTGTGTTTGTCTTCTGTAGTAGTTGTACTGTCTAGTGTTTGTCTTGTCTTGTAATTGTTTTGTCTAGTGTGTGTGTGTGTGTGTGTGTGTGTGTGTGTGTGTTTGTGTTTGTCTTGTTTAGTGTGTTTGTCATGTGCAGCAGTTGTGGTGTTTGTGATTGTCTTGTGAAGTTGTTATGGTGTGTTTGTCTTGTATACTAGTTGTAGTTTGTATGTGTGCATCTTGTGTAGTAGTTGTGGTGTGTTTATGTTTGTCTTGTGTAGTAGTTGTGGTGTGTTTGTGTTTGTCTTGTGTAGTAGTTGTGTTATGTTTGTGTTTGTCTTGTGTAGTAGTGTGCTGTCTAGTGTGTTTGTGATTGTTTTGTGTAGTAGTTGTGGTGTCTAGTGTATATGTGTCTGTCTTGTGTAGTTGTTGTGCTGTGTAGTGTGTTTGTGTCTTTTTTGTCTCTAGTCCTTAGAAATAATGATTTCTTTTATTTCTATTTGCACGTCAACTTCCAAATCCAGCTCTACAAGCTTTAGAAATCACAATAATTGAACTATTAACTACCACCGACCCACTAATTTTGGTAGCAGGATATAACGTTCCAGAACAGTTTATTCCTATACAAGAACTAGAGACTGTTTTTTGCTTGGGCCGCAAAGTGATTTTAGCTGGTGATCTAAATTGTAAAAACCCTGTGTGGAATTCGCGTGTAGTGAACCGGGGAGGTTCTCTACTCCAAAGTGTCCAACAATTGAACTTACCCATTCTTGCCCCAAGAGAACCCACTCATTATCCACAAGGACGTGGACTTCCAGATGTGTTGGATATCTTGATATATCAAGGTGTAAATATTATGACTTTTCCCTATATTATTCATGATCTAGACTCAGACCATCAAAAAATACTCTTTGAAATTGTTCATCATAATTTATTGAAGCCTCCTCCTCCAAAATATCACGTTACAACAGACTGGGATGCTTCCACTCGACAATTAGTGCCTATCATTGACTTGCATTTAGCTTTAAGAACCCCAGCCGAAATTGATTTGACTTTACAAAGCCTTACAGCCGGCATACAAACTTCTTATCTTCACTCCACTATCAGACCCCCTTAGTTATACAATAACCATGGTTGTTTATCCCGTGAGGGTGTGATCCTCCTGCTGTAAAAAATATTTCCGACGGAAATGGCAACAAACTTATAACCATCGCTACAAACAGTTGTATAATCAATTTCATGATCGATTTCGCCGATATCTCATTCGACAGCGACAGGCAGATTGGGACACCGAATTCTCCAGGATATCAATGCAGATTCTGGCAATTATTGAGAAATTATTTGCAAAAGAATCCACAATCTGCTGCCTACCCTCTCCAGGGTCCAAATGGCATGGTGTACACACCAGAGGAGAAGGCTGAAGTGTTCTCCACACATCTGGAGGACCAATTCCACACACCAGATCAACCGCATAATGGCAATTATATCCAGAAGATTCAACATCGACTGGCGTAATTACATCATGAACCACTCACAGCTTATCCACTTCTCACAACCCCTCAGGAGGTCAAAGGTGTTATAAATCTTCGACCTGGTAAGGCACCTTGCTTTGATACTATTACTACATTACAAATGAAGAATGGCCCCAGAAAATTGTTAGTTTTTTAAGTCTTCAATGCTATATTCCTTACCGGCTATTATCCATCAAGTTGGAAACTTGCAAAAATAATCTTCTTGCCAAAACCAGGAATGAACATTCTTCTATCACAGAATTATAGACCTATAAGTCTTCTGAGCCATGTTAGCAAAATCTTTGAACATATACTACTCAGATGATTACAAGCTGTAGTGGATGAAAAAGGCTTGCTACCATATCATCAATTAGGTTTTTGTAAACAGCTCAGTACTACTACGCAACTGGTCCAAGTAGTGTAGTATGTTACAGGAAACTTTAATCTCAGTCAACATACTCTAGGAGTATTTCTCGACTCCGACAAAGCCTTTGATTGAATTTGGCATTCTGGATTAATTGTGAAACTATCGGAATTAGGACTTCCTATTTATTTGGTGCAATTATTGGATCAGTATTTACAAAAGAGACAATTTCAGGTGTAATTTTTAAGTGCTCGATCTACCGTTAAGATCATACATGCTGGTGTCCCTCAGGGAGCTGTTTTATCTTCACTTCTGTTTGCTTTATATACCAGTGATATCCCTGCTATTCATAAATGCATGTTAGCTACCTATGCAGATGATGTTGCCATCTTTACAAATAGCCAGTGGCGTAGCATGGACATTTCGGGTGGGAACGCCAAGTTCGAAGGAAGGGTCGGCCCTTTCTTGCTTAATAATTTACTTATGGTATTAGTCGCCACAGGTATTGTTTATTTGCCTGAAGTCAGCTTGGTTTTCAATAAAACATCATCAATGCATGTTTTAGACAGAAAATGAGATGCCTCACTATGCCACAAATGTTTTGAACTCTGGTATTTTATACTTTTTGGTATGACGCAAGTCATTAGAATACCTACCTGAATCACAAGCGCCTCTGAACAACGGTAGATGTTATTGTTGTGGATGATCCAACTACTGATTGATTTGGTTTATTTTACTTCGCTTTTCTACCATTTTTGGTTAATCGCGAATATGAATATGAGTGATGATATTGATGAAGGGACACTCACAATGAACACCCGTGCTCACGCCGGGATTCGAATCAGGGGCCTCTGTCGTCTTGGTGCGCTGTGCAAAACACTCTGACACGGAGGTGGGCGGATGATCCAACTATTGTACACTCTACTGACGTAACAGTGACGATTAGTAATTCAGACCACTGTTTATTGCATCTTGGAATGGTGATAAAATATTTTAAAATAATTTTGTCCATACACCATTCAATGTAAAGAGTTTTCAGATGAATGCTAAACATTTCCATTGACACAATATTAAGCAGTTACATAATAAGGAAATAATAATAATAAAAAATAATAATAGATTTGCGGGTTAAGTGGTAAAGCAGCCACAGGCTGAACTTCTACCGCGAGGACTTTTTTGACAAAAACTGTGTTGATCTTTTAGTTTTTGATGCACATCGCTGTTCGTGCGATAAATTATACAATGCAGTGGCCATTAAGAAGTGGTATATTTGAGTTTGGTAAAGTTACGTCAGTCAATATTGCGTATTGTAACATCACATAGCATGAGTGGCATGAGCGCAAAGAACCGGGTAGGAATTCTACCGCTGTCGTCTGCTTCAGAAGGCAGGAAGGGCCACATGAACCAATCACGGTAGACCTCTGCTCCGTACGCTGGCGTAAGAGAGAGCATTTACGTGCATGCTGTAGAGATCCAAGCCTGTCCAAGCTTTCCTTCCAGAAAGACAGGAAGGCATATAGGGTTCTTTACGCCAAACCTGCTAGGCATCCGGCCAGGAAAGGCATTGAAAAAAAATATGCTAGAATGAGTGTTATTAGTGGAGTGTTGCAAGCGGATCGCGAAAAATAGCTTTTATAATGCCATGAAGGTCAGACATATATGAAATTAGTCAAGATTTACTTTATAATCACAGCATTTACGCATTTTTGAAATTTTAAATCTGGGAACGCCGGGCGTACGGGCATACTATAACGCTATGCCACTGCAAATAGCCCTTTACAAGAACTATGCTACAGCAGGATGAGACAACAACTATTAGAGTTGGGAGATTGGTCTACTTGCTGGTGCATGAAGTATAATTCACTGAAGAGTGATACGGTTTTATTTACACGTCGACATAGACAACTACCAAAGATTCTACGACTCCAGGGATCTTCTATACCGGACAAACCTTTTACCACATATCTAGGAGTGGTTTTGGACCGAAGACTAAATTTCCATAAACACATGTCAACTCTCACAGCAAAAGCACAAACTCGAGTTAGACAATTCTTCTTCTTCTTCTTCTTCTTCTTCTTTTGCTCTACAGCCGTTGGTGGGCTCTAGCATCCCAAACAATCTTCCTCCACCTCGTTCTATCTTGAGCTACATTTTTCCAAATGCGTATATTCATCCTTCTCAAATCTTCCTCAACCGCATCGATCCATCTTCCCCTCGGTCTTCCTTTTGGCCTTGTTCCCCACGATTTCTGATTGAATACCAGGCGTGGTAGCCTATCCTCTTCCATTCTCATCAGATGTCCTGCCCATCTTAAGCGTTGAGATTTTATATATCTTACCACATGTTCATATTGAATCAATCCTTCTAACTCCATATTATTCATAATTCTATAGGACCCATCTTCATTCCTAACGGGGCCAAAGATCTTACGTAATATCTTCCTTTCAAAACACATTACCTTGCTTTCTGCTTTAGATGTAAGTTTCCAAGATTCTGCACCATATGCTATAACTGGTCTAATAAGTGTCCTATACAGTCTTAATTTTGTGTTCCTAGAGAGGTTTTTTGACTTAAATGATTCTATATGTGCATAATACTGTCTATTTCCAGCCTGTATCCTTTGGTTAACAATCTCTTCTTCTTCTATGTTGTTATGTAGAAGAGCTCCAAGGTAAGTAAAAGTGGGTACTCCCTCAAAGTGATATGTACCTACATTCACAGCCAGAGAGTTTCGTCTGGCTGGCGATCTGGACATTCTCATATATCTTGTTTTAGTTTCATTAATTAATAGTCCTATTTCTCTGGATTTACTATCCATCTTTAAAAAAGTGCTTTTAAGATCTGCAAGTGTCCTTGATATTATCACAATATCGTCAGCATAAGCAAGTATCTGTGTTGTTTTGTAGAATATACGCCCCCTTTTTTGCAGTGGACTGATAATATCATGTAGTACAATAATGAAAATTAGGGTGGACAGAGCATCCCCTTGTCTCACTCCTGTTTCTATGTTAATGGTTGGTGAGACTTCTCCCTGCAGCATGACTCCCGCTGTTGTATTTTCCAAGGTTACCTTTATCAATCTTATTAATTTATCTGGAAATCCCACTTTCTTGAATACTTTCATGATCCCAGCTCTGTGTAAGCTATCAAATGCTCGTTGATAGTCTATAAATAAAAAATGTAGGTCTATATTTTGCTCATACAATTTTTCCATAATTTAAGAAATGGTGAAGATGTGATCTATGGTAGATCTATTTGGACGGAATCCACATTGATATTCCCCTAGGATTTCTTCTGCCTGCTTAGATGCTCTCATATATAGGATATTGGAAAATATTTTGTATCCAATATTTAATAGTGTTACTCCCCTGTAGTTGCCACAATTCCTTTTATCACCCTTTTTATGGATGGGGAAGATAACTCCATATTTCCAACTACATGGTAGTATCTCTTGATCCCTTATCATGCCAACTAGCTCATGAACTTTCTTCCAAAGTGTTTCTCCACCCTTTTTAAATATCTCCGCAGGGAGCAAATCTTCTTCAGGTGCTTTATTATTATTTAATTTTAATATTGCACACTTTACTTCTTCAAACGATGGTCTTTGTAACTCACATTCTGTAACTTGGGTTTGGTCTTCATCTGCATTATCTGTTATATTAAATTTAGATTTATAGAGCTCCTGAAAATATTCTGACCATCTTTCCAGACATTTGGCTTGATCCGTAATAAGCTTCCCATTTTTGTCTTTACATAGGTTTAACCTTGGTTGATATCCAGTACTAAGATTTCTAACAGCTTTGTACATTTGTCTTGTATTACCCTCTGTCTGATGTTCCTCTATTTTCCTTACTCGCTCCTCCATCCAATATGTCTTTTTCCTCCTACAGATTTTAGTCGCTTCCTTCCTAGCATCTTTATATGCATTCATCGATGCTCTTGTTTCTCTTTGAATCATTTTTTTCCGTAACTCATTTTTCTTCCCTATTAGTACTCTACACTCTTCATCATACCAATCTTTTCTGTTAGATCTCTTCCTTTGCCCTAATATCTCTTCTGATGTTTCAGTCAGAGTTTTCTTCAAATCATTCCATATTTCCTCAATGCTATTATTTTCATTCCCATCACTTAATTGTTGGTGTATTTGTTCCTGAAAAGCTCTCTTATCGCTGTCTTTCTTTAACTTTTCTATATCCCAACCAGTTCTCCTTTTTCCCTTGATTTTACCTATATTAGACAATCGTTGCCGCAATATAGATTTGACTAGGAAGTGATCACTGTCACAATTGGCCCCTCTGCGTGTTTTAACGTCTATAACAGATGTGGCATATCTGCTGTTCACCAGAACATGATCTATCTGGTTTATGTATGTTCAGCCGGGAGCTCTCCAGGTGCCTTTATGAATATCTTTCCTGGAGAATTGGGTACTTTTTGCAAGCATTTTATTTTGTATACAGTATTGTATTAATCTCCAACCATTATCACTGGTGACTGAATGTAAAGAATGCTTTCCTGCCACTTCTTTGACTTCAGATTCTCTTCCAATTTTTGCATTGAAGTCACCCATGACAAGTAGTATATCATGTCTACTTGTACTTTCATTTAACAAGTCCAACTCGTCATAGAATTTTTCCTTGTCCAGTTCTTCTGCATCCTCGTTAGGTGCATAAGCAGAGATGATGGAGATGTTATAGAACTTGCCTTTAAGTCTAATTTTACACAGTCTGTCATTTACTGGTATAAATTCCATTAGTGATTTCCTAGCTTCTCTACTTATTATAAAGCCTGTACCCCTGTGTCCTCTGGTTTCAGCACCACTGTACAAAACTGTACAGTTTCCCTTGTCTATCTGACCACTCCCAGGCCATCTTATTTCTTGCAGTGCCAGAACATGCAACTTATATTTTATAAATTCATCAACCATTTCTGGCAGCTTACCAGCTTGTAGCATTGTTTGCACATTCCATGTCCCAATCCTGAGATCATTTACCTTAACTCGTAGCCGTGTTCGTCTTCTGGTTTCCTTCCATATCCAAGGCTCATTATTGGGTCTCTGAACACCGGATATTTTCCGAGGATTGGGTCGTCAGCCCAATGCCTCAACCCCCAGCCTGGAGGACCAGGATTTGTATTGGGTTTACTCCCTTAGAGAGATTGGCTTCACCACGCCTTACAGAGCTCTCTCTACCCATGGT
This sequence comes from Lepisma saccharinum, assembly GCF_977018435.1. Lineage (NCBI taxonomy): Eukaryota > Metazoa > Arthropoda > Insecta > Zygentoma > Lepismatidae > Lepisma > Lepisma saccharinum. Next base: position 23,173,084 of record NC_139230.1, on the reverse strand, counting down.
TTTCTTTCAGGGTTTTCCTTCCCTTAGCCTTTGAGTTAATCCCTACCTGCAAGGCAGCGGGGGCAGCACCTATTTAATGGCGGTGCTTACTCGCCATGTCACCAGGCCGTTATCAAGCATTGTGGTATTTAATGAGTGTAGTCTTGCCAAGAACTACACTCCCACACTCTGATAACCTGGTCGCCTCGGTTCGGGGGGACTCCGGTCTAACCGTCATGGTACCTAATCTGCACATCTGCAGACTGTTCCGCTATCCACCACCCTGCGGACTCGCCCAGTAGCTGAGGCTCGCCCTGGGAGTTAGACAATTGTTTTCCGAAATCCTACCTTGGGACTGACGACTCACTTGCATGTGTATAAATAAGATGATGGTACGTCCCACACTCCTGTATGCAGCACCAGCTTGGGGTCATCTCCAACCTTCAGTCATAAGGAAATTGCAGATTGTACAGAATAATGTTGCTCCACTTATTACTGGTCATAGCCGAGATACTCGTATCTCACAAATCCATGAGGACCTTGAACTAGATTATGTTCAATCTGCTATATATGCTATGTGTTACAACTTCTGGAGCCAGATCCAATAGCATCCAAATCTAGCGGTTCGGGGCATTGGAACTTGACTACAGGTCTGGATGTTCCACTCCATGCCCCGAAATTTCAAACAAATCTAAATTCAAAAAATGCTATTGTATTATTATGTTATGTGTTACATATATTCCATGTTTATGAGCACTTCAAAGTACTGTTTTCAGTGAATCAGATTAGTGTTCCTTGATAGTGCAGCTATAAAAGCACAGATTGTGATTTTGTTGTTTCCTTGTTACTTATATATTGTTATCATTATTATTATTCTATGTGGCTATTTTATGTTTTGTGTCTTTAAAGTGATGTGCAAAATGTAGTTTGTGATTAGAACTTTTCATCAGTTCACTGAACTATTGTATGGTTTGAAAAATAATAGTGATTATTTCCTTCCCCTGTCAATGCAAAATTATAATAAGGAACTCAACATTTCAAATTAGTGAAATAATACAGATGAACTATTGTCCAAATCCCAGCCGACAGTCAACGCGGGTTATAGGAAGAGAAATGTTGTACATACAGTACTTTGTAAGAACATGATAGTAAGTCAAGGGCACAATGGTCCCACTATTTACAAAAAAAAACTGCCAATAAAGCATTGGCATTGTAGTAATTGTGGTGTCTAGTGTGTATGTGTCTATCTTGTGTAGTAGTTGTGCTGTCCATGGGCATCCGCAGGATTTTATGCAGGAAGGGGCAAGAGCTGGGAAATTTGATATTTTTAAATCCAAGACACGCAGCCAATTATGTGCTCAGAAAATGTTTAACAATTGAAGGGGGGTTGTTGCCCAATTTTTCCCCCTTGTACGCTAATTTCTGTTTCTCCATTTATTGAATGTTATCTTTAGTGCATATTGACAATAAAGATTCCATTTATTGCAAACAGACAGTGCAATAATATCAATTATTATATAACATTGAAAGTAGAATTTATTTCTATTTTAATGAATACTTTAAAATCAATATTCTTACCTTAGTCTTGAAAAAAAACTGGAATCTCCTTGGTGATTCCTTAGCAAATGCTGTTATTACATTTGCAACAAATGCTTTCTTATCCTTTTGTATCTTGCTACGATGGACACTTATCATACACAGGCCGTCGAGCCTGTCATTGCACATCGTTGCACGTAATCAAGTTTTCACATGCCTCAATTTACTGAATGACCTTTCCACTGTATAAGTTGTGGCTGGCAGTGACATAGGAATATTTACGTTCTTTGAAACAGCAGGGTAAAAAAGCTTCGTTTGTTCCAAAATGTCAATATATTCAATTTTGTCTTTGGCATTCCCTTGTTCATACTTGTTTTGCCAATAATCATACCAGCATTTTGCTTCATTCACAAAATTGTCCAAATGATAAAATTCCTGAATTTCTGCAATAATTCTATTAAATTCACTGGCAGATAAAGTTTTCATATTTTGAGGATGTAGCTGCAAGAGATTGTAGCTTACATCATTTCTGTCTGAAAACCATGTGCGTAATGATGAAATGAGTGAGTTCAAATATGGAATATAAATTGCTGCCCGGTAATAAACTTCTGGCGATGTGGCTACATGGTTTGCTGTGTGTGACTGTCGAACTGCTTGTCATGGAACAGTTATCTCAACATTAACGCTAGCTGCTATTTCCTGTGTTTGTTGCAGAATGTTTTCAAAGTGCTGTTCTGCTTCACATCTGTGCTTATCGAAAACTTCCACAAGCTCCTTCAGATGATTCTGAACTGCATTGATATCAATGGACACACTCTGGAGAATATTTGTGGTTGGTTCTAAAGCACCACTGTACATTGCTACAATCTTCAAAGTAACAATGAAAACAGGAGTTGTTGCAGCACACAATAGATGGTGAGCCCTGTGTTTTGTTTTTGAATTTCCATTGTTACTAAGCTGCTCTAGTGCCTCAATAATTACAGTCAAGTTTTCTGCAAAGAGATGAATGCTTTTGTATTTTGATGACCACATAGTATCCTACAGCATCGGAATGTTGGGGACCAGCTTCCGTCTCAAAGTGCTTTCACGGAAAAAGTTAATTACTTCTTTTACAGTTCCGCATGTATTCCGTATTTCACTGACATCATTGAGATCATTAATTACAAGATTAAGTCTATGAGAAGCACAATGGAAATATAAAGCATGAGCATATTTGTCCTGAATAATTTTCCTCACACAATTTATCCTCCCTGACATTACGGAACACCCATCAAATCCTAAACCTACACACTTGGACATGTCAACACCCCACTTGGATAGATAAGACAGAATTGTTCCTGCTACTGCTTTAGCATGTAGTTCGTCAAGCGGCACAAATCCAATAAATTCTTCATGCACTTTTAGTTCGTTCTCATCCACAAACCGAAATCCAAGTGCTTTGTGCCAGATATGTCTGCTGTTTTGTCGGCTAACACAGAAAAGGCTCAAAACTTGACCACCAATCTGTATTATCTTTTTCTGTGTGCGAACTGAAGTGTACTTTGCATTCATATTTGCCGTTTTTAAATGTTCATTTAAATCGACATCACCACATTAGACTAAATTCAAGCAAATCGTGTAGAACACCAGCGTAAGAAGAATTTCCTCGCAGTGGTAATTCATGTGTGACACAGAAGATGATTGAAGATACAATTGAAGACAGTTTCTCCCTGTTTGATTTAATTTGATCAGCAACAGCCGAATCAGTCTGTTCTATAATGGTGCTCTGCTTACTGTTCATTGTTTCTGCAAAATTATGGAAGCTTTCTACAGCTTCCTTATGCCACTCAGATGCCATGTGATTTTTACACGCTTCATGAATATCTTCAAATTTTGCAAATGCCCTCACAATAAAGGCACCTTGAACTCCTCAAAGGAGTCTTGGTCTGAATACAACACAGTGTCGACACAAGGCGCCTCGCTCTTTTGCAGAGTACAGAAGCCAAGAACTGTACTGTTCAAACCACTTGAACAAAAACGGATGCTTTCGTCCCTCAGCCAAATCACCGCGAAAGTCGTACGAAGAACTTGGTGCCCATGGTTCAGCTATTAACTTCATTTTATCGCTGTCAATTCACTCTGAGAAGATATTATCAAATATTGCCCTACATCATACTTACAGCTTATGCTATCAACAGAAGATATTGCACTGTTTAGTAGTAATTCACTCCCTTCTGTTGAGGTCACACACTTTTCACTCTCCCCTCCACACACACAATTTCCTCGGCACAGCCAACGTTAGCTGTTACATTTTCGCTCGAAGAATCCAATGAACCAACAATGTTATTTGTTGACTCTGTTCTTGGACGTTTGAAAAATTTCCTAATGTCCATTTCTATTGTCTTACAAAAAGCACTGACACTGCCTTCCAAAACTGCACCAAATCAAGCACAACTACATGCACTTGTCATGAACTCAAACCACTCTGAAGTGACACGACAAAGGAAAGAACAAAACTCAACTTTCACCTCGGTGCCAAATTTAGAAGTAGGAAAAGACAAGCAACCCTCTTCAGGCCAGTCCAGTTGTTGAGGAATGTGGGGGAGGTGGGTGCATGATGAACCATACAAAGATTAGAAATTTTGCTGTTACATTTTATGTTCTCACATGTTGAATATTCTATCATTTTGTTATACTTATTATAATGAGTTCACATTTCATTTTTTATATTCCTTTATATATTTTTGATTATCAGTTATTTGTTATGTAAGGAAGTATGTTAAAGTTAATATTTTGACTGTTTCTGTATGTCTTATGTAGTAGTTGTGCTGTCTAGTGTGTTTGTCTTATGTAGTAGTTTTTGTGTGTTTGTCTTGTGTAGTAAGTGTGGTGTGTTTGTGTTTGTCTTGCAGTGTCGCAGGAACGTTTTTCATTTGGGGGGGTACAAACTATATATATATGTGTATATATACACATATATGTATACCTAGCTAAAATGTGGGGCATGAGAGAATTCCATTTTAGACGCGGATATTGAGATTTTAATGCAAGATTTGCCTAAATAATTTTTATTTATTTATTTATTTATTATTATTTTTATTATTTTTACAATTTATGACTATTTAAAAACAGGTTTCAAGACCAGATAACAATTCCAAGACATATAAAGTTCTGGAGCTTATTCTGAGCTCATCTTGAATTTAATGGGATGGAAAATCAGGAGTTTGTAATATGAAAATTGCGAGCAAAGCTACATGTATTAATTTTAATGCAGGTTGCTATTTAAAGGGGATGAGGAGGATTCCACCTCTTCTAACTTGATTCATTCTAAATCAGGAATAATCATATCCCACCCACTGAATATGAAAATCATATTTTTCAATATATCGTACATACAGAATTCCACTTCAGTGGATATATATATAAAATATCATTAAACTAATTTATGACAGATATGTACCGTATACCATGTCCTTTAGAAGCCATGTATTCGGTATTTTCTCAGACTTCTAGAAGGTAGCTATTTTACAAGTTCTATTCTATCAAATTTCGAAAATTGTGCCCTGTCTTTGACGTATGTTACTTTTTCTTTTCTTGTTTTCTTGTTAACAGGACTTTTTGAACGCCTGATGACAGCTATAGCGTTGTGTTGCCTTTTTTAAAAAATACTGAATCGAGATGATTCCCGTTCAATTCGCAAGAGATCTAACTGAAATATTTGTAAAACTTTTTTCATAGTAATTATTTGTAATGTAAGTAGCTGTACCTTATGATGCTCTTCAAACACTGAAAGTACTATCATTACATGTGCTAAATCCTTCATATCTCAGAGCAAGCAAAGTTAGAGGGAAACCATACGCTCGAAATATTTTTTTTCAATCCTTGGTGGACAATATGAAGAGCCGGTTTGAAGAGTTAGGTTTCTTTTCGGGTGTAGTCTCGTATTAAATGCAGATACATATGTGTGTTTGATGGTGACATGTTAATTCCTCGTTTATATATAAAAAAAAGTGAACTTTAATGTAAGCGAAAGCATGTATGCGTCACCCGTCGAAGATTTTCGCATCTTCAAAGAAAATTCAATACACATTCTGTGACGAGCACAATAGTTACAATGTTGTGTTATGTTGAGTTTTGATGAGTTTGTAATGTGAATTTATGAACGTACGTGTTGTGTTATGTTGAGTTATGATGAGTTTGTAATGTGAACTTATGAACGTACGTGTTCAAAATGAAACAAATGACTATTGAATATAGTAAACAGTTTGTAAAAGTTATGTACCATATCTAAGTTATGAATACAAGAAATATTAATATTGGAATCTAGTTTTATGTTGATACAAATGTGTAGGTTTCAATAATTTGGCGACCCAGTTTCCAGGATTCGAATTAGTAAGTGTTTAGCTGTTGCAGACTGGCAACTATGCTCACTTTACGCGGGATTGAAGAGTCTGTGGGTACCGGGTAGAATGGCGGTCTCGAGGTGAAGACGTCATAGAAATGTGTACAATTTTGTATCTTACCGTTTTGGCAGTAATAAATAGTTGTTATTGTTAATATATGCGTCGTCGTATCTGTAAGATCCTAGAAACGGAACTACAGTGGTAGCAGAGCGTGGTTAGCAGAATGGCAGACGTGAGTAAGATAGAATTACTGAACAATGGCAACTATCATGTCTGGGCACTAAAGGTAAGTGCAGTGCTGCGAAGTAAGGGATTGTACAAGGACGCAATATTGAATGATGAACCAACAGAAGAAAAAGCTAGAATTGTTTGGGAAAAGAAAAATGACGAAGCTTTTGGTGTCATAGTCGTTACTTTATCGCCCGACCAGGCTGGACTGTTCATTAACGAGACATGTGCAAAAACAGTGTGGGATGAACTTAAACGCATTCACACGGGAAACACACAGGACAAAATAATAGATATAGGTGTGGAAATGAAGAATATAAAAATGGGTGAGAAGGAAAGTGTTGACCAATATGTTTTGAGAGCACGAAACATAATGTCAAAAAGTGCTGCATTGGGTCAACCAATTACGACACGAGAAGTAGTGTATCATATTGTACGGGGTGTTCATCAAAAGTATGAAAACGTCGCAGCAGTATTACGAGCATTAAGGGGTGCGACCATTGAAGAAGTGCAAGATACCTTAAAAGAAGAAGAGGTTAGGTTGCATAAAATGGACTACAATGAAAAATTCGAACAGGCATACAAGGCACGGGATAAGAAGTATTGGAAGAACAAAGAAGCTGTGCGAAGATGCTGGACGTGTGGAAAAGTAGGACATTTTTCGAAAGAATGTTGGCACAATAAAGAAGGTGGGAAAGCTCAAGCTAGGAGACCTTCTACGTCTACCTCTGCATCTACATCTCCTAAAACACCGAAGGGAAAAATGAAACAGACGGGATTCACATGCGAAGACAACATGGAAGCTGCTTACAGTGTATACGACATGTAGGAAGACAGAAGAGAAGTGCAGGTATGGTGTATAGATTCTGGTTGTACATCTCACATGACAAATAAAGAAGACTGGCTGATAAATAGAAGAGAAGTACAAAGTGAAGTGCAACTTGCGGAGGAAGGAAAATCGATGGAGGCCAAAGTGCAAGGTGACATTAAGGTATCAACAGTCACAAATGATGGCCAACTTCACGATGTGTGTATTTATGATGTATTATATGTACCTGATTTGCGTTTGAATTTATTGTCAGTTAGAGGTTTGGTGAATCATGATAATGAAGTGTTGTTTTCCAAAAATGGCATGTTAGTGGCAGAAGCACAGGAAAGGAATCGTATGTACACGTTACAAACTTATGTAAGATCAGATGTAAGTCATTGTAAGGATGCATGCTTAAGTATGGAAACTAATGTAAACAATGAAAAATACATGTGGCACAGAAGATTAGGTCACTTGAATGAAAAATATTTAAATAAAATGAAGGACAGTGATATGGTAAGAGATTTAGATTTTAAGCAAACTTCAGAAAAATTAGAATTGTGTGATGCATGTACAAAAGGAAAAATTGTACAACTTCCTTTTAAACAAAGCAATGATGTATGTGAGAAACCACTAGATTTGATACACATGGATTTATGTGGACCTGTAGAAAAAGAGTCATTGGGGGGTGCTAAATACATGTATGTTATTGTAGATACTTACAGTAGAAGGGTGTTTGTATATTTTCTCAAAACTAAAGATGAAGCTTTTGATTACTTTGTAAAATTTAAAAGCCAATATGAAAAGGAAGCTAACAATTGTATAAAAAGTGTAAAGTCAGACAATGGTACTGAGTTTGTTAACAGTAAATTTCAAGAGTTGTTTAACAAAGAAGGTATTGATCACCAGTTAACTGTTCCATACAGTCCACAAAGTAATGGTATTGCTGAGAGAGCAAACTAGATATGGGAAGAACAATGTTAATTGATGCAAGGTTACCCATAGAATTTTGGGCTGAAGCGGTTGCAACGGCAGCGTACATCAAAAATTGTATACCTACCAAGGATGGTGGCACAAAAACTGCAATGGAAAAATGGACGGGAAGGAAGCCTACAGTAAAACATATGAAAGTATATGGATGTGTGGCATACAGATACATTCCGAAGAAGTGTAGAAGCAAATTTCAACCAAAGGGAGAAAAGGAAATATTTGTTGGGTATTCCAGAAAAAGGAAATCATACAGGCTGTACAACCCCAAAACGAAACAAATACATGAAGCTAGAAGTGTTGTGTTTGATGAAAGAAACTGTGGAGGCTTACTGATGAATTGTAATTTGGAAGAGCAACTAGAATTCAACAACTTGAAGTATAAACATGATGAAGACAGGGAAAGTAAGCAATATGACAACAGCAATGTCCATTTGCATGAATCGAAGGTAGAAGAAAGAGGACCGGACATATTTCTTGACTTAACACCTGAAGATCTACCAGAAGAAATACAAACAGATGAGTTAACCATAGAAGACAGTGGAGCCAAAAGAAGTGGATGGAAGAAAGGAGAAACAAACGAAGTGTTAAAAACAAGACACAAAGAAAATTTGAAAAGAAATGAAGATCAACTCAAAAGTCTAGGTGTGAAAAGATCTGAGAGGATAAAAGCAAGAGAACAAACAAATTTTGCACAAGATATCGTACCACAAACCTTCGATGAAGCTATGAGTTCAGCGTACAGTGAAAATTGGAAGATTGCAATGAACGAAGAGATGCAAGCATTGGAATCACATAATGTTTGGACATTAGTTCCCACAGAGGAGAACATGAAGGTTGTAAGAAGCAAATGGGTATTTAGTACAAAGGAGAACATGGATGGGACAATATACAAAAGAAAAGCAAGATTGGTGGCAGTTGGTTGCGGACAGAGAGAAGGGCTTGATTATGAGAGTTCGTTTTCACCAGTAATAAGAATGGAATCAGTACGTGTATTGTTAACTGTGGGAGCACATTACAAAATGAAAGTAAAACTCTATGATGTAAAAACTGCATATTTATATGGTAATTTAAGGGAAGAAATATGCATGGAACAACCAGAAGGTTTCATGGAAGAAAGGCATAGAAACAAAGTATGTAAATTACAAAGAAGGTTGTATGGGTTACCACAATCAGGTCTTTGTAGGAATGAGAAACTGAACGAAGTTCTCACCAAAATAGGTTTCAAAAGACTGGAAAGTGATCCTTGTATCTATAAACTGACAGGACAAGAACTTTTGTACATAGGAGTATATGTTGATGACTTTTTGGTAGTAGGTCCAAATAATGAAAGCATAGATAAGATAATGCAAATAATTCAGAAATATTTTGTAATTCAAGAGAATAATAGCTTAAGTTCCTTTTTGGGTATGGATATAATTGTAACTGAAGAAGGTTATCAGTTGTCACAAAAGGGTTATATTTCAAAAATATTAAAGAAGTATGAACTTCATGATTGTAATCCAGTGAAAACACCAGGTGATTTGAACCAAGATTTGCATAATTTTGAAGAGTCAAAACCAGTTGATAAAACAAAGTACTTACAAATGTTAGGTTCTCTTATGTATTTATCTGTAGGGTCAAGACCAGATATAGCTTTTTGTGTGAGTCAATTGTCAAGGTATAGTAAAGATCCAAGGGAAATACATCTAGCAGCAGTAAAAAGAGTATATAGATATTTGAAAGGTACGTGCAATTATGCATTAAATTTTTCAAGTGAAGTCGGTAAGCTTGAATTATGCAAAACCAGGAAAGAACATTCTTCTACCACAGAATTATAGACCTATAAGTCTTCTGAGCCATGTTAGCAAAATCTTTGAACATATACTACTCAGACGATTACAAGCTGTGGTGGATGAAAAAGGCTTGCTACCGTATCATCAATTCGGATTTCGTCAACATCACAGTACTACTACACAACTGGTCCGAGTAGTGGAGTATGTTACAGGAAACTTTAATCTCAGTCGACATACTCTAGGGGTATTTCTTGACTCTGACAAAGCCTTTGATCGAATTTGGCATTCTGGATTAATTGTGAAACTATCGGAATTGGGAGTTCCTATTTATTTGGTGCAATTATTGGATCAGTATTTACAAAAGAGACAATTTCAGGTGCAATTTTCAAGTGCTCGATCTACCGTTAAGATCATACATGCTGGTGTCCCTCAGGGAGCTGTTTTATCTCCACTTCTGTTTGCTTTATATACCAGTGATATCCCTGCTACTCATAGATGCATGTTAGCTACCTATGCAGATGATGTTGCCATCTTTACAAATAGCCCTTTACAAGATCTATGCTATAGCAGGATGAGACAACATCTATTAGAGTTGGAAGATTGGTCTACTCGCTGGTGCATGAAGTATAATTCACTGAAGAGTGCTGCGGTTTTATTTACACATCGACATAGACAACTACCAAAGATTCTACGACTCCAGGGATCTTCTATACCGGACAAACCTTTTACCACATATCTAGGAGTGGTTTTGGACCGAAGACTAAATTTCCATAAACACATCTCAACTGTGACAGCAAAAGCACAAAATCGAGTTGGACAATTGTACCCAGTTTTCCGAAATCCTACCTTGGGACTGACGACTCGCTTCCATGTGTATAAGATGATGGTACGTCCCACGCTGCTGTATGCAGCACCAGCTTGGGGTCATCTCCGACCTTCAGTCATAAGGACATTGCAGATTATACAGAATAATGTTGCTCGACTTATTACTGGTCATAGCCGAGATACTCGTATCTTACAAATCCATGAGGACCTTGAACTAGATTTTGTTCAATCTGCTATATATGCCATGTGTTACAACTTCTGGAGCCAGATCCAACAGCATCCAAATCCAGCGGTTCGGGGCATTGGAACTCGGCCACAGGTCCGGATGACCCACTCCATGCCCCGAAATTTTGAACAAATCTAAATTCAAAAATGCTATTGTATTATTATGTTATGTGTTACATATACTCCTGTTTATGAGTATTTCAAAGTACTGTTTTCAATGGAGCAGATTAGTGTTCCTTGATAGTGCAGCTATAAAAGCACAGATTGTGATTTTGTTGTTCCTTTGTTACTTATTGTTACTTATATATTGTTATCATTATTATTATTCTATGTGGTTATTTTATGTTTTGTGTCTTAAAGTGATGTGCAAAATGTAGTTTGTGATTAGAACTTTTCATCAGTGCACCGAACTATGTATGGTTTGAAAAATAATAGTGATTATTTCCTTCCTCTGTCAATGCAAAATTATAACAAGGAACTCAACAATTTCAAATTAGTGATATAATACAGATGAACTATTGTCCAAATCCCGGCCGACAGTCGACCCGGGTTATAGCAAGAAAAATGTTGTATATACACTTTTTTGTAAGAACATGATAGTAAGTCAAGGGCACAATGGTCCCGATACTTACAAAAAACCTGTTAATAAAGCATTGGCATTGGCATTGAATTATGCACGGATGCAAGTTGGAGTACAGCAGTAGAAGCAAAATCTCGTACTGGCTATCTTGTCAAGGTTGGAAACTCAGTCATCAGCTGGAAAAGCAAATTACAGAATTTGGTTGCTTTGTCTACTTGTGAGGCAGAATTGATTGCATTATGTGAAGGTTTGTGTGATATAAAATGGGTCATAAGTTTAATATCAGAATTAGATGTTGGAAATTTTGTAAATAGACCAGTGATTGTTAAAACTGATAGTAAATCAGCAATTGATTGGATCTCAAGTAACAATGTAAAGGCAAGAACTAAACATATAAATAGAAAATATAATTTTGTAAAACTGGATGTAGCAAATGGGAATGTAACATGTAAATTCAGAAAATCTAGAAGCTGATATACTAACTAAAAATGTGACTAAATCAAAAATGGAGAAAATATGTAAGGGCATATACATGTAAAATAATTTAGTATTAGCTAGTGTATGTGTAAAAGTAGAAATACTATAGTTAGCGCGTAATGTTCGCAAAGGGGGGAATGTTGCAGACTGGCAACTATGCTCACTTTACGCGGGATTGAAGAGTCTGTGAGTACCGGGTAGAATGGCGGTCTCGAGGTGAAGACGTCATAGAAATTTGTACAATTTTGTATCTTACCGTTTTGGCAGTAATAAATAGTTGTTATTGTTAATATATGCGTCGTCGTATCTGTAAGATCCTAGAAACGGAACTACATTAGCTATGCGTTTTTCTTAATAATATAGTTAAATAATGACAGATAAAGGGAAAAGATCAACACGAAAAGGACAAACTATTGATGAAAGCTTCATTTCTGACAATGCGGAAATCAATGTTGAAAATTTCGGTTGTTGTAAGGATCCAGATAAGAATGCTAAGTGTATAACTTGTCGCAAATGTGGAAATTTATATCACCATAAATGTCTACAGTTAGCAGCGTTACGTTCCAGTAATTCTGATACATTTGATCAGTACTTGTGCAAAGTATGCGATTTCAATGCATTATTGGAGACAATAATTCATAAAATGGATGACGTTCAGTTGCAGTTTACAAACAGCCAAGCACAGATGAAACAGCAACTTACAGACAGCCAAGCGCAGATGAAACAGCTTACAGACAGCCAAGCCCAGATGAAACAGCAGCTTACAGACAGCCAAGCGCAGATGAAACAGCAGCTTACAGACAGCCAAGCGCAGATGAAACAGCAGCTTACAGACAGCCAAGATCAGATGAAACAGCAACTCACTGATCAAATGAAAAAGTTTTCTGAAAGTCAGGAGTTAATAACAGCGACTCTTTCAGAAAGTTTCAATCAGTCTCTTGTTACTTTTCACGCTGAACTCCGAGAAGAAATAAAACATGTGGCTGATGCTTGCAAAATAAATACTAACGTCCTTAAAAATGATGTTAAAGAGGAATTAAGTGGTGTGCAGTCCAATATAGAATCACTTATTGCAAAGACGTCCTCTCATCAGGAACATCTCGTCGAACTAACGACACAAGCGGAAGAACAAGTTTGCAATATAAGTGCTGTTAAAATTACACTAAATAAACAACAAGTATGTATTTCTCGCTTAGAAGACGAGATTGGTGATATTAAAACTAAAATAGGGCACATTAGTAGTACAAAAGTGTTAGCTTCTGAGAATGATAAAGCACCAACCGTTGATAAAATATCTGACGTGTCTGAAGCCAATCAAGTCGATGTAAATTCTCAAACTGCACAAACTACTCCAATAACAGCTTTAACTAGAAACCATGTTAAGAGAAAGAAGAAATTTGTTTCTTTTAAAGGCAAAAATATAAACACAACTTCATCCGATACAGATGTAACAGATTTTGGGAGTGAAGATTCGAATACTACGCATGTAAAGCAAATGTACAAGGGCAAGAGAACGAAGAGAAGCAGATTAGTTAGGGAGCGTTATCAGGCCATCAATAATGTTAATTCTAAACACTGTACAAATGCTTCTTTCACTAATTCATATGTCACACGAGATATATGCGGTTGTAATAATTCATTACAAGGGCAATTTAACACCGGTTCTGTTCACAACTCGCCTGACAATTGTATTAGCAATGTCCATGCTTGTTTCTCGGGCTGTTCAACAAATGCTATGACTACGGATTCTATTAACTGTAGCATTCATACCAATTCCTGCCCATTAACAGTTTGCAGAAATAGTTGTGTGTTAGACAATAATTCTGAACGAATTAATGCTACATATAATCGCGGCACAGGTTTTGGTACTGCCAGAAGTAATGTACACTTCATAAGTCCGAATAATCAGGATAGCACAGTAGTAACTACAGTACCGTTTGACCCAATGACACCTCGTCTTCAGAATTTGATGACTTCGTTGAGTAACCGTCCTTCACAAGCAATAGTAACTGGCTGTAATGAGACTATGCAACGCATATTAAAAGTGAGTGACTTGAACCTACTCCCAAAGTTCGGGGGAAATTTAGAGAAACAAAGTCCTAGAGACTATATTGATCAGTTAGTTTCAACATTCAATCTAATGGGAGTTCCGGAGGAATACAGGCTGAATAGTATATATAAGTGTTTTTACGGCAAGGCTTTGTTATGGTATAATTCTCATAAGAAGAGATTTTCATGTTTTCAGGATTTCGTAGGAAAGTTTTTGCATCACTATGCTTCTGAACAAGTAGTACAAGCACAATTGGCAGCTCTACGAACAAGAAAATATGATCCTAATGTTGATGAAAACTTAGCTACATTTGCATTGAAACTCTATTCTGCCTATTCAAATTTGGAAGAAGACCCATCTGAATCTGATATGATTCAGTTAGTGTTGCGACAAATACCGAGAAATGTGTCAGAATATGTGTCATGTCATGACATACCAAGTATGGACAGACTGATATCTATTTTAGACAGAATTGATTTGGTTCATTCGGGAAAAAACAAATCTTTTAGAGTTCCAGAGGACCAGGAAGAATTTATGAGAAGAAATAAGACAACCAAATTTCTGAACAACAAATCCAAACGATCATTCAATGTTGGACAAGTTTCTGTCAAAACGCAAGATTTTCGTAAGACCAGAAAGTTTACATCTTCCCAAAATACCGAACCTACAACAATTGGTGGTGCAAGTAGATTTTCGAGCAACGTTCAGCAATCAAATCCATGCCCAAATCAACAGATCCAAAATACTTTACGAACGGATGAAGGCTTTTCATCTCCGAATAGTGTTCAACCAAATACACAAAGTGGTTATAACAAACGTCCAGTAAGGAACCAATGGGTAGATGTAATTGGAACACAGTACGAAGCAACACTGAACAATCTAAACAACAATCTCAACCTTCTTTAGCTGAACCGGGGTTAAGGCCTTCGCAGACTATGCAGGTGAATCCATCTGTACCTTTACCTCAGTGGAATGCAAATAATTTAAATTACATGGTGCAATATCCTACTCAACCGTGGATATTCTCTCCCTGGACTACACCATTTACTTCTTGCAATACTACAGTAACTCAGCCAAGTATATATCCAGCGAATAACTCTTTATGGTATGGTAATAATTCCAATTTGTTACCACAACCTGGGACTAGCAGTAACGTGACCCAAAGTCAAGTACCTTCGAGTAGTAGAGTGTGCAATTTAACAGGAACTACTGCTAATACAAGTGAACACTCATCCTTAAACATGTAAGGCAGAGTAATGAGCTCCGGTTCCTCTGTCCAGTTAATTACAAGGAGCATATTCATCACTATACTCCAACATCAATTGAAGATAATCTCAATTTTCAGAGCAACACATCTATTGTTCCCAACCATTCGGAAAAGGAAGTTCTTACTATAAACTTTGTACTCGATTGGTATGAAGCTGAACCAGAATGGGCAATGGACGATGACGGTGTTCTTATTTCAAACAGAAGAGTTATTGTGTTGCCAGGTCAAATTTGTGATTTAACCATTAACTGTATTATTGATTGTGGGAGTCAAGCAAATTTAATGGATTATGCAACTTGGTTAAAATTGAAAACTATTATTCCTACTGCTAGATTAGATTCAGTGGATAATGTTAAATTATTTTCTTTTGCTGGTGACAAAAGATTTAGAGTTATCGGTTCTAAGAATATTAGTTTAATAATAGCTTCAGAGAACTTTCATATAGAGTTATATGTTATTAAGCAGTTACATGCCGAAGTAATATTAGGATTGCCATTTCTTTGGCGCTTCAGAGCAATAATTGATTTCAAGAAGCAAAATATCACATTATCAAGTGATAAGGGAGTTCAATCTAATTATGTTTTAGAAACGACTGACACATTCCCTTCATGTTCTCTTCAAAGTAACTTTGTAATATTTTATAAGAATTCTGAGGAAGAAGAGGATGAAAAATACTTAGCATCAGAAACCGATCTTAAAGCTACTTTAGCTGATAATAGTTTGTTGATTGCTACTGATGAAATGTATGATATATTTGTGAAGTTATTGTTAAAGCCCCTATCACACGGAACTAGATTTCTAGTAGGAATGCTCTAGTTGACGCTGGACTGACTACCCATTTGCTAGTTTTCGTCTCACACGGTACTTGTTACACCGTACTTGTCGATAGTCTTTCGTTCCCATAATGGCGGCCGCGCGAGATGTAAACAACGTATCACTTCACACTTTTAAAATACGATAACTATTCAACCGAGAGGAATATCGCGTCGTATTAAATAGTTTTAGGTAGAGAAGAATGGCGCTGATAAAATACATACTTTACAACGTTCATTATACACGTATGGAAGAATATTTTAGCTTTTTCAATTGTAAACACCGTGCACTCAGTCACCATAGATGATACTCGACATGCCTTTCGTGCTGTATGCACTCGGAAACCACAGACAAAAAACGCTACTTTGCAAACTCACAGATTATCTTCACATGGCGAAACTTTGCTCTGATTGGCTGTTCCACAGAATCTAGTCGAAGAATTAGTAGCAATTAGAACATGTCCTATTCCTCCAAACCAGTCAAGCAGTGAGACAGGCAGCCATGATTGCTACCTGAAAAGTTAGTTCAGCGCCAACCTACTAGAAATCCAGTTCCGTGTGATAGGGGCTTAAGTTTCAGAATATTGTTTTCTGCCAAACCTAGGCAAACTAAGGTAAAGCCTCAAAACTTTTCAATTGTACAGAAGAAAAGAGAAGAGAGCTATTGAAAGAAAAAAATGTGTAACCCAAATCATTGTTGTGTATAATGTGTTTATTTTCTGTGTTCTCAATTAAGTATTTGTGTATATTTATGAAAGTCATAAATTTTGCTTCTTTGTATAAAGAGAATATGACAAAGAAAATTGCCTAAATTATGTATGAATGGCATGCTCGAACGCAAATATTGTATTGCTTTAGTGTTTGTAGAAAGCACTGTGTAATCGTGCCCCTTTTATTGAAAATTTTCTTATTGTTCAACAATTTAATGTATATTGATAAAATTTTTCCTAAGAGAGGGGATTATATTGTGACGAGCACAATAGTTACAATGTTGTGTTATGTTGAGTTTTGATGAGTTTGTAATGTGAATTTATGAATGTACGTGTTGTGTTATGTTGAGTTATGATGAGTTTGTAATGTGAATTTATGAACGTACGTGTTCAAAATGAAACAAATGACTATCGAATATAGTAAACAGTTTGTAAAAGTTATGTACCATATCTAAGTTATGAATACAAGAAATATTAATATTGGAATCTAGTTTTATGTTGATACAAATGTGTAGGTTTCAATTCCCACCTCACTCAAAGACCTTGTGAATCCAGTGACGTGCGGTGACATCGACACTTGGGGTAGCAATCAGTGGAGTGCCAAAGGAGGGTTGGTGGTGTCATACCCCCCCCCTTTTAGGACAAGTATAGCTAAATATAAAGAGCTTGACTTGCAACAATATGTAGTATTGAAGATTGATCATAATCGTCACAACCTCATCATCAAAATTATGGATAAAGCGAGATATGAGAATACACAAACTTTAGGTATATGCTTAGGTATCCTGAAAATCTCACATTGTAGTCGAACAATTTGGTTAGTCGATATGTGTATAGCACGAAGACGATAATACAAGCGACAAATCAAATTATATTGTGAGACTACATCGATCTGTACCTTCTAGTATGTTCATGGACGTACCCAGAGATTTTTCCAGGGAAACAAACTTTCTCCCGCGGGGGAAAACAACATTAAGATATTTTTTAATATTTACAAATTTGAAAATGTATATTTTATTCAGGCAGATGAACAACTACAATTTTAGTGTTTGAGCAATATCGCTGAACCAATATTAAAACGTTTGCCATCACAAAATTTAGGACAATTTTTGGGGAGAGGGTGCTAACGCTCCTCGTTGTCCTCTCTGGATGCGCCCGTAATTATGTTTTTCGTCTCAAATAAACAAAGAAAAATAAAATAGATATAACAACATCAAATCCATTCAAAACATACAGTCACGGACACTTCTGGAATGTAACGATTACATTGAGAGTTAATGGGGTTCTTACAGCCCAGAAGTGTCTGTGACTGTACAATATAGAATGCAAGACAAATCCAAAGACTTACCTATTTGTATGTGAAGTCCATTCGACGCTCTGCTGTAGCGAAGTGGTCAATTACAGACTCAAAAAATGTATCTTGTTCCTTTAGTTCACTCAGCAGTCTTGATTCAATTGATATAAGCGCAAGATTAGAAAGACGAATTTGTCCGCATCTGTTTCTCGCTGAAAACGATCGTTCCACGGTGGCTGTCGTTACCGGTATTGTAGAGATCAAGGAGGCTAGTATGAGAAGCTGTGGCATTGCCTTCCCAACAGGCGTTGCGCTCAGATAAAGTAGCAGCTGGTGAGGAGATTTGTCTGCAAATTCAGCAGAAGAATAGGCTACGACCAACTCATTTTTCAACAGAACTTCATCAAAGAAACGACCGTAACTTGCAATTAGGTTCTTGAAGTGTTCCGAAGGAAATTGATGTTTATATGTCTGAAATTTGGATGTGTCCAAAAGACTCAAAAATGAAATGCTATTGTAGTCCTGAAATCTGGTCTGAATCTGTTGCTATATATTATCTAATATTTCAATGAACAAACGCTTGAAATTTAACTTCGGATCTAACGAAGCATCGGAACTACGTGGTCTTCTACGTGGTGGCCCCACATCAGTGACAATTTCATCATGAATTTCATCAAAAGAATTTCTTAGAGAATGAATCGCCATTAATGTTTCCGACACCTTATGTCTGCAGTACACAATGTCCAAAGCTTGCTTCTGAAGATAGGAAAAGAGAACATCTGTGTGCATGAATATTCGGTGGAAAACAGCAAGAAGGAAACAAAATTGAAAATTTTCCATGTTTGCTAAGTGACCCTCTTCAGATTCCAAAACATCTCTTTCAAGTTCATTGTTGTGGTCGATCATGACACAAAACACTTCGCGTAGGCTTTCTTTCTTTTCGTGCACAGTGTTTACCAGACGCGATGAATAGTTCCACCTGCTTGGACAGACACTTGGGAGACGGCGTTTCAGGAACTCTTCTAAATATTTTGCACGTTTTGACGACCGAGAAAAAAATGCTGCCAATCCACCTAAGGTGGCAAAAAAAATACGACATTCTGAAATATTTGACGCACTTTGTGACAGTACTAGATTTAAAACGTGTGCGTAGCAATGAACAAAAACCGCTCCAGGAAAGGATTCCTTGACGATTGCTTGTACTCCATTCAGGCCCGAAGCCATTACAGCAGCTCCATCGTAAGTTTGTGCTATAACTTTGTCGCAACAGCCCATATTTACTACATTTGCGACAATGACTTCAGCAACAGCTTGGGCTCTTTTGTTAGCACTATCGTCACAAAAACCAACAAATCTCTCAACCACGTGGCCATCTTTAATGTACCGATATACCATTGACAACTGAGATTTATTCGTGACATCAGTTGTCTCATCAGCCATGATTGCAACAAATTTCGATGATGTAATTTCATTCTGAATTTTGCTGTAAAGAGCACATCCAATAGATTCAATCAAGTCGTTTTGGATTCTGTTCGAAACACCCTTGAAAACTGTTGCACTTTGAAGATGATTTTTTAGTAAAGTGTCATATTGGGCGGTGTAATTAAGAAGTTCTACATAGTTGCCCCGATTCACTGAATTTTCTGTTTCATCGTCACCACGAAATGCGAGTTCTTGTTGGCCTAAAAAGCAAGCTGCGTTTATCAGGCGTTTCAAAAGTTCCCTGTTTGTTTTTACGGTTTCATTATGCAGCAACCTCTCCTTTCTAACCTGCTCACTAAGTTGAGTCTCGATTCTCACATTGCCAAACGTAGATAAGGCAAGAGACGCTTTAATATGTGTTAGGGATGTTTCGTGAACTTTTACAGCCTTGGTAAACCCCCCTAAATTACAGAAACCTAATTTCGTCCAAGACGAATTTCTGTCCGTGCTGAAAAGTAGGCAATTCCAGCAATACAGTTTCTTATTTGTTGTACTACCTGTCAACCAGTAAGTCTTATCGTAATTAGACGGTAAGAAATGGCGCGTGTAATTCTTCTTCTGTTGCGATATTTGAAGAGGTGGAGTTGGTCGACCTTTCTTGATCAGTGCCGCCTTTTCTTCAAATGTCCTGCAAGCAAATGGTCTCTGAAGAATGTTGGCCACAAGATCTTGATTTTCTTCGGACATTTGATTTGTTACACACAAACGCACACGCAGGCACACACACTACACACGCACAACCACACAACGAACTTTTCTTTGCTTAAAACGCACTATGAAAACCTTCGCGAATCGCAATAGCACTCACGTCTACACTCACAGCTCGGAACGGAAGCAACTATTTTAACTAACCCCCGTACCCTATTTTCACCAAGGGTCACGAGACATCGTTGCCAATATTTGTCTGATTTCAGTTCTTCTATCCCACTGAAACACGAGAGAAATATGAATATTTTTAAAATCCAATTCAAGTATTGGCGCAACAAAATTTTCGAATAACATACGTTTATTTTACTGGATTGCTAGATGCATTGCGCAGAATTGTATTATGCAAGTTTATACACTATCCGGAGGGTGATTCCATAAATTCTGTAGTTTTGCAAAAAGTCTAATAGTTGGCAACCTTTTTTTTATGATACTTGTAAACTGCGGCATCTCTCGCCTCTCTTGGCCAGTGATATCTCCGAGGGACACTTGTTTCTTGGCAGGAAACGAGGAGAAGGGGAGGGGAGTGGTTGCTACTGCTTCGGTGTCTATGCAGCTATATAGGAAAACAAGGGTCCTTTGAGACCTAATGCCAACCAAGGGCCTTTTTTAAAAAAATAAAGAAAAAAGTGAGAGGAGAGAGGGGGGTATCGCGTAGACAACGCATCGAATCCCATCGCGCATTTTTCTGAAACCGGATCCAATACGTATTCTTAAGTAGCTCTCACACACTTTGGGGTCCCCATTAGGAACCGAACCTATTACAGATGACAACAAAGACGATTTGATTTGACTACGAAGATAGACATACGGGTTCGAATCCCGGCCTGGGCATTGTTGTTCTTTGTGTGTGTCCCTTCATCAATTTTATCGTATCATCTTCGCGATTACCCAAAAGTGGCAGACAAGTGAAATAGAATAAAGCATATCAAGCAATCAATCAACGATTTGACTTTTGTTGTTTGGCGTAGCCTTTTTGCCACATTTGGTTAATCTCGGGGTAGAGGATGGGCGATGGTATGATGACATTGATGAAGGGATACTCACAAAGAACACGCATACCCAGGTCGTTGTTTGAAACCAGGACCCCTGGTGTCGTAGTGCGCTATGATAACCACTTCCCCAGGGAGGTTGGCCAAACAAAAGAAACGGGAGGAAAGCTCTAACTAATCGGATACGGTTGTATCGGAAAAGCAAACTGCACTTTTCTGCTGTTGTATTTTTCAAATGGATTTTTTTAAACACAATCTTTGCATATGATTCGTGTTTTTTGAAATAATGTTTATTTCTTGATTTTCCTAATTTCACAATCGCAAGATCTCGTTACTGAAAGATCCAGGCTCGAAGCCTGGCCTGTGCATCAGTGTTTCTTGTAACCACTATTCACCCGTTTAATTTAATCAACGTTCATCGTCATAGCAAAGATTAGGTGATGAAAGAGCAACGCTAAATAACAAAAATACAAATTATTTCCTTCCAGTGCATTTGCAAGGCACTACGAAATCAGGAGTCAAGAGCTCTCTATTTATGAATGTCCCTCATCACTTCCAAAAGCTCATTAGCTACTTATTATGGCAATTTAATCTATACAGCTAGAAAAAGTGATGGAAGGTGGCAAACATTCAACATAGTAAAAGGCGGATGAACTGGTAATAATAGACACTTTGTGTACTTTCTTCAATAATATTCAGGGCCTCCCCGATGGCGCAGTGGTAGCGTCGTCGCCTTGTAATGAGATGTCTCGGGTTCGATACCTAGTGGAGGCATATAGCAGTTCGGATCCGTACTTTAAACTGTAGGTCCAGTCCGGATTAGCCTTACTGTGCATAAAGCGGAATTAAAACACCAAATCAATCAATCAATACTATTTATTTGGCTCCTTGAGCTCTGGGACACATAATTCATTCCAAATTATTTCATTTTTCACTGCAGGACTGCAGAGTACAGCACATCGAACAGGAATGCGCGTTCTTCACGGATTCGAATCCTGGCCTGGCCATGGGTGTTCTTTGTGAAGTTCCTTCATCAATTTGATCACATCATCTTCATCTTCGCGATAACCAAATGTGGCAAAAAATCGAAGTAAAATAAACCAAACCAACAACAATAAGAACGCGCGTTCTTTGGCCCAAATAAATACATTCGTATTTATGACCGTTTAGCTTACCCGTTTTTTTATTTATTTAAATAAAACACTACTTAGACGAGAGAGAGAGAGCGAGTGAGCAAATATTTGTTATTTAATCATTTTATCTTCCATATTTGAAAAAATAAAATAAAGCATAACATTTCCAAGTATTTTTGTCTGCACATAATACGTTCCCATTTCATAAACAATAAAACTATATTTTTACATCCCACATTATACATTCATATTATACAACGTGCATAAATACAGAGAACGTATTAAGTACTGCAGACATTTCCCCCCGAGTTCTTTAGAGGATTTACAAAGGAATCGAAGGGAAACCAGTCCCCTATCTGTCCTATAGGAGATAGACTGGGGGACCTGAAACCACGGGCTTTCAACCATTGCAGCGGGGAGCGAGGGGCCAAGGGAGGTAGAGGCAGAAATATTTCCTTTCCCTTCGAAAACCCGTTTCTACCTGAAAGTGCTGCGGCGGAGGAAGAGCGAGCTAGGCCAGTCCTGCCGGCTGATGTCACAGAGGTACGAGAAGCGCGTGAAAAAAAGTATTGTATATGAACTGCGGCTTCAACAAGACAATAAATATTTTGATTTGAAAATAATTAGAGACGTGAGATTGATTGATCTATCTCTGCTAGACTAGCTACTCCTCAGTGCACGTCACTGTGTGAATCCAATCCAAATTGTGCCATTATCTACAGCTGAGTGTGAAAGCGGGTTCCGTGCTATGAACTTTACCTTAACTGATTAGAGAAATCATTTAGAAGTTTTAAACCTGATTTTTCTTTCAATAGACTCCTAGTGCAGAAAAATTTGCAACAAAATGGACCAAGTCATCAGCATTACAGTGTCCTTTACAAGCCAACTGGCAAATCATCGAACCTGCAGAGTTTCATTAATTTCATGCATTCAACTGAATAACAGTGACGTGAACTGAGGAGTAGCTAGTCTAGCAGAGATAGATCAATCAATCTCACATCTCTAATTATTTTCAAATCACAATATTTATTATCTTGAATTGAAGCCCCAGTTCATATGCAACATTTCTTTCCACGCGCTTCTCGACCCTCGATGTGATCAGCTGGCAAGGCTGAATACCCTAGCTGACTCTTCTTCCGCCTTACCAGATCCAGATATAGACAACTGCCCAAAGGGAAAGGGAAGATTTCTGCCTGTACCCCCCTTGCTGCCTCGCCCCCCGCTCCCATGGTTGAAAGCCCGTGGTTTCAAGTCCTCCAGTCTATCTCCTATAAGACAGATAGGGGATAAGTTTCCCTTCGATTCCTTTGTAAATCATCTAAAGAACTCAGGGGAAAATTTTCTGCAGTACTTATTTATGTTCTCTGTATTTACACAACCTTTTAAACGTTGTACAATATGTATGTATAATATGGGATGTAGTTTTATTTGTAGGATATGAATGTGAATGTACTTGTATTATGTGCAGATAAAAATGATATGGTTTCCTTTCTTTTCTTCACGTTTAGAAGTAAAAAAAGAGATTACTTGAAAAACAAAATTAACGAAATTGAAACAAACAGCAAAAACAAAAATATCAGAGATTTATATAAAGGTGTAAATGAGTTTAGAAAGGGGTGGCAATCTAAAGTAAACTTGATAAAAGATAAAGACGGTGATTTTCTAGCTGACCCAAGCGATATTCTAAATAGATGGAAGAACTACTTTAATGACCATTTAAATGTCCATGTAGGAGATAAATCAGAAGTAAATGAAGTCCACACAGCAGAACCTTTAGTTCCAGAACCTAACTTGACTGAAGTTAAAGATGCTATTAAAAGGCTAAAGAATAACAAAGCACCTGGCATTGATTTAATACCAGCTGAGTTAATTAAATATGGTGGAAATTCATTAATATGTCAAATTCATAAATTAATTTGTTTAATATGGAATAAAGAAGAAATCCCTCAACAGTGGAAAGAATCCATAATTGTTCCTGTGTTTAAAAAAGGTGATAAAATGAACTGCAATAATTACCGTGGAATTTCTCTACTCTCAACAATAAAAAACTAAATATGCTGACCAAGGCAGTAATTTATTTTATTAAAAACATAAACTAACGTAACGTTTCAACCTTCTAGCAAGGTCTTCTTCAGACTCTGTATCAAGTACAAAAGTACAAGTACAAGACTTTTGTACTTGATACAGAGTCTGAAGAAGACCTTGCTAGAAGGTTGAAACGTTACGTTAGTTTATGTTTTTAATAAAATAAATTACTGCCTTGGTCAGCATATTTAGTTTTTCATAATCATGGAAACAAGGCTTAATGGAGTTATAATCTCAACAATATATAAAATATTATCTAACATTCTTTTAACAAGACTAACCCCATATGCTAATGAAATTATAGGGGATTATCAATGTGGATTTAAACGTAACAGATCAACTACAGATCAAATTTTTCACATCAGACAGACACTTGAAAAAAAGTGGGAATATAATCAAAATGTAAATCACCTATTCATTGATTTCAAAAAAGCATATG
Source organism: Lepisma saccharinum (assembly GCF_977018435.1). Lineage (NCBI taxonomy): Eukaryota > Metazoa > Arthropoda > Insecta > Zygentoma > Lepismatidae > Lepisma > Lepisma saccharinum. The sequence goes on along the minus strand of NC_139230.1, from coordinate 23,148,313 downwards.
ATTCGGTCAAAAGAGATAAATTATATAATATATTAGTAGAGTTTGGAATACCTAAGAAGCTTGTTAGTATGATAAAAATATGCACCAGTGAAACAGAAAGTAAAATTCGTGTGGGTATTAATATGTCTGACAAATTTACAATTCATGATGGGTTAAAACAAGGAAATGCATTATCTCCATTGCTCTTTAATTTTGCCTTAGAATATGCTGTCAGGAAGGTAAAAGAAACTAAAGAAGGACTAAAATTAAATGGTGTGACTCAGTTGTTAGCATATGCAGATGATGTAGACTTATTGGGGGATGATGTGAATGCAATTAAGAATAATGCTAAAATATTTTTCAAAACTGCTAAAGAGATAGCTTTGGAAGTCAACAAAGAGAAAACTAAATATATGCTTACAGGCCGAAACAAAGTGTTATGTAATAATCAAAATCTAATTATTGATAACAACTCATTTGAACCAGTTTCCAAATTCAAATACTTAGGAGTAATATTAACAAATGAAAATTAAATTAAAGAGGAAATAAATAGTAGGCTTAATTCAGGAAATGCATGTTACTTCTCTCTTCATAAACTTTTGTCTTCTCGTTTAATATCTAAGAAACTAAAAGTTAAAATATACAGAACAGTAATTTTGCCTGTAGTATTATATGGATGTGAAACTTGGTCCCTTACATTGAAAGAGGAACATAAATTGAGAGTATTTGAAAATAAGATCCTTAGGAAAATCTTTGGACCTAAAAGGGATGAGGAGACAGGTGAGTGGAGAAGGTTACATAATTTAGAACTACATAATTTGTATTCATGTCCAGATATTATTAGAATAATTAAATCAAGAAGACTTAGGTGGGCAAGCCATGTGGCACGAATGGGAGAGGAAAGAGGAGTTTACAGGATTCTTGTTGGTAAACCTGATGGTAAGAGACCTGTAGGAAGGCCAAGGCGAAGATGGAGGGACAACGTTGAGATGGACCTAAGGGAAATCGGTAGGGATGGAAAAGAGTATATAGAACTTGCTCAAGATAGGGAAAGATGGAAGGCCTGTGTTGCTGCAGCCATGAACCTTCGGGTTTAAGAAGGCTAGGGAGTTAGTTAGTTCTTTTTTTCAAATATGGAATATATAATGATAAAAAAAAAATATTTGCTCACGCTCTCTCTTGCTCTCGTTTTAGTAGTGTTTTATTTAAATATACTAATAATTTGGCCTCCAATAAAAAAATGGGTAAGCTAAACAGTCATAAATATGGATGCATTAATTTGGGCAAGAAAACGTGCGTTCTAATTGTTGTTGGTGTTGGTTTGGTTTATTTTACTTCACCTTTCTGCCACATTTGGTTATCGCGAAAATGAGGATGAGTGATGATATAATGAAATTGATGAAGGGACCTCACAAAGAACAATTCAGGCCGGGATACAAACCCGTGACGAGCACGCATTCTTGTTCCTATGTGTTGTAATCTGCAGTGAATAATGAAATAATTTGGAATGTAAAATGTATCCCAGAACTAAAAAAGCCAAATGAATATTTTTGAAGAAACTACAAAAAAGTGTGTTTTGTTACCTGTTCATCCCCTCTAATATGTTTAATTTTTGCCACCTTCCATCACTTTTTCTAGCTGTATAGATTTAATCGCGATAAGTAGCTCATGAGCTTATGGAAGTCACTAGGGACAATCATAAACACAGAACTCTGGGCTCCTGATTTCACAGTGCCCTGCAGATGCACTGGGAGGAAATTATTTGTATTTTCTTTTTCCTTTCTTTAGCGTTGCTTTTCCATCACTTTATCTTACTTCTGCCATGACGATGAATGTTGATTAAATTAAACGGATGAAAAGTGGTTACAAAGGAACACTCATGCACAGGCCAGGGCTCGAGCCCGGATCCTTCAGTAACGAGATCCTGAGATGAAGAAATTAGGGAAATCAAGCAATGCAAATTTTTTGGAAAAACGTTAATCATATGCAAATATGGTGTTTCAAAAATCCAATTGAAATTTACGTACCACTGAGTAAATACGAAGTTTGCTTTATCGATACCCAAGTATCCGAATAGTTAGAGCTTTCCACTCATCTTTGTTGTACGCCGACTTCCATGGGGGAGTGCAAGTGGCCCCAGATCGGTACCAGGTGGACGCACATAGTGGTTTGGATCCCACTTTAAACTGTGGGTCCAGTCCCAATTAGCTTTTATGTACATAAAGTGGACTTAAGAACCAAATCAACCAACCGCAGGTTACTGGTTATCACTGCACGCTATGACACCAGGAGTTCTGGGTTCAAACCCCAACCTCGGCATGCGTGTTTTTTGTGTTTGTCTCTTCATTAATTGTATTGTACCATCTTCGCGATTAACCTAATGTGACAGCGACGATAATTAGCATAAATCAAATCATTGATTGATTGTTTCATTTGGTTTGTTTTGCTTCGCTTTTCCTACACTTTTGGCTAATCGCCAAGATGGTACGATAAAATTGATGAAGGGACAAACACAAATAACACCCATGCCCAGGTCGGGGTTCGAACCTGGGATCTCTGGTTTAATAGTTAAATCAACATGTTTTGTATTTTCGAAAGTGGGTGGGATTGACACGTGCCTCTTTTCAGTAGTCCTTCCTCATTATGCAATCCTTTCCTTTCTTTGACGTTCTATTTTTAGGAATATTGGGCCCTAAAAGGGAGGGGGGAGATAATGACCCACACCAACCTGCCTTGGGCACGCCACTGATTGCTACCCCAAGTGTCGACATCACCGCACGTCACTGCTGAATAATGTAATTTTCATACAGTTTGACTTTAGAATTTAACTTGAAATGGCATTGTGTTTGTGTTGCATTCAATCAAAATTAGATTTAAGCAATTTATGTCCAATTCTAAGCATATCTAATTCATAGGTAAATCCTCACCCTTCTGATAAAATCACAAATCGCACCCTGTTTTAATGTCTAGGAAACATCGTTGATCCATTTCAACTAGGAATGTTATCGAGATGAGACAAATGTGTCACCACTCAAACTTTCACAACGTATAGGGTCATTAAAGCAAAAATTTTCCTTAATAACGTTTTTCTGCTTTACATTTTTGTTGGGTGCTGCAACAAAATTTATCCTGAATTGATGAAACCAGGCAGCACAGGCTCGCAATTGTCACTAATGGATTAACTTTTCAATTACAATAAACAAAATAAACTACTTTTTTGAAATATGAACAAGATATACACTTGGTATGTCTGAATAAGACACAGTAATTTAAATTTATTTTAAGTATATTCTTCAAATGCGATACCAAAGATTCAAACAAGATCATCTTAGACGTCAAGTATCATCTCGTTTTGATTTTGCAGAAATTTTTTTCAGTCTCGTCTCCAAATTTGAGACTTTTCTTGCCTCTTACCATCTCTATTTTCAAAAAATCTCTTAATATAGGTTTAACTACAGATTTCGGAACACCCTCTGACAAAGTTATAAAAATAATCGGTGAGATTCATTGTACCCCCCAAAATTGGTCTATTGTGTCGTGTCTCGAAAACAAGATGAGGCAGGAATTGTGGAAGGATTTCGTTTCGGATAGTTCCATTTGAAAAATTCAAAATGAAAGAAGGACAGTCATATACTCCTCTGATGCAGACTTATATCTTCGAATCGACGCGATCACTTGTTTACAAAACATGTACCCCCCTTATACGAAGAGGCATTTGTCTTCAGTGTGATTTTCTGAAAGTAAACTTTAGCTCATTCCATCATTCCACACACATTTTAAATAATTTTCATCTCCTTAAAAAGATTCCAAACACACAGATCAATGAACTAACTAGTAGCACGCGCAATGTGGTACATGTAGAATAAGTTTACAATGGTTTGAATTCCTGTGCTAAGGAAAATAATGCTTACAATTTACACTTTTTGAGCGATTACAAAATACTAGTTTCTTTTAACAGCAGCATCTTGTACCTGAGGAGCGATACAAGGGGTACAACTAGAATCTTCAATTTAGAGGGTACAGTACCCCCTTCAAAAATTTAGGGTGGTACAATGTACCCCTGTACCCTACCATTCCTGCGCCACTGTTGTCTTGTGTAGTTGTGGTGTCTAGTGTGTATTTGTTTGTCTTGTGTAGTAGTTTTTCTGCCTCATGTGTTTGTTTCTGTTTTGTCTCTTGTCCTTAGAAATAATGATTTCTTTAATTTCTGTTCATTTTGTTTGTGATCTGGTGTGTTATTTATCCTTGTCTATAATAATGTGATTGTGTGTCAAATGTTACATTTTATGTTGTTCTGGCATGTTGAATGTTCTATCATTTTGTTATGTTCGTTTCCATTATATAATTATTCTTTTGAGTTCATATTTCATTTTTAACATTTTTTTATATTTTTTTTGTTTATCAGTTATTTGTTATGTAAAGAAGTATGTTAAAGTTAATATATTGAATGTTTCTTACCCTGAAGTTAAGATATGAATATTATCTAGTTGTTTTTACAATCTTTTTATTTTTTGATAATTTGATGGTTGAAAATTTCTCTTCTCTTTTTGCAGAATGACAGGATTTAAATAGTTGTTGCAAGCCCCTTATGGATATGTGCCTACCATGGATATGGTGAAAGCAAGTTTTGAACATTAAAGTTTGCAGACATTGTGACCAGACTGATAATATATTCAACTCTCAACAGCTGCATGCAGGAGTAAAATGTAAGAAATTATGTGAATGGCTGTATTTGTATTTTCCAGTGTATTTGAAATATGTATTAGTTTATGATTTTTAACATAGTGTGCAATATACATACAAATGTAATATACATCCTTCATGATAGTGTAGTGGAAAATGCTGTCTGGCAGTTGACTTCCAATTTTTGTCCTGCACTATAGCCTCTTAATGAGCCGAGGTAGCTCAGTCGTTAGGGCATCTGACTACCATGTGAGAGACCCGTGTTCCATCCCCATTGGGGAGAACTGGAATTTTTTCCACCCTTTCAAGCAGCTCCAGCACCCACCCAGTGTTCTTTAAAGTGGTACTTGGGGGAAACTGTGGGGCAGGCAGGCAGGAGCGAGGTGTTGATCATATCACCACCACCTGTGGCTGTGATCAAGAAAGTGTAGTGCCTTAACTGCAGATCCCAAATATGCCTTCATGGCATACTGTTAAGCACAGAGGAGAACTTTACTTTACTGTAGCCAGGGTTGTTAAAGGTTCAGGAATTTGAAATAAAATCAATTCCAGTTCAGGAGAGAAAATCAATAATCGTAAATGGGTTCTGGACCAGAAATAACCTTTTTATCTGTAGAGTATTTCAATTAGGTCCAGGAACCTTTTTTCCAGATGAATTTAAATATGGTGGGAATAAGTGTTATGCAAGAAAAAAATAGTTCATTGTAAAATCAACAACTTGACAAAGTATGAAGAACAATAAATATTTCTGTTAGAAAGAATAACTTTTAAGTTTTTTGTTGAACACATACAGACATTGATAGAAAGAGTCTCTGGTACAAATAATATATTATTATTCAATCAATATACATTGAGCTGAGTGCTAATTGGTCGTTTTTCATTGCCTAGTGCCTTTCTAACACTAGACTTCAGGTGAATTTGTACTTGCCAGTGATTGGGATCAGATCTGCGATTCTACTACAAACCCAGTAGATTAATTGATGCTTTGGCCACCAACAGGGCAAACGTTTTCAAATGTTCCTCTCCTTTCGAAAAACGTTTGTGATATTCTCAAATCTAGGTATTATCAAGAGTTTAATAGACTTATGCAGCCACGAAACTATTGAGAATATCTAAGCAGTGAAAGCAAGCCACATGAAAATTCATCTGAATGCTCTTGAAGGAATTTTAGACTGATGTAATTTTTTAGATTTTAGAATATCGTGGAGGTTTTTCGAAGGAGAGGAAATGTTGGAAACACTGCCTTGGCGGTGGCCGAAGGTCCAGCCAATCCTTAATCCATAGAGTTTGCAGTAAATTCACAGGTTTGTTATAAGTTCAATCCTCACGATTGGCAAAAAGAAATGTGTTCAGCTGATGTTGAGACAAGAGGTGTTCTCTTGAAGCATAGTGTTAGAATCATCAATATTTGGTGCATTAATAAACATATGCTCAGTTACAAATGCAGGCAGTTGACAATTTCACCACCCATGCAGACACTGTTGTAGCTTGGAGAACTTGATGCACGTACCTACAAGAAGAAAATTTCACATTACTTCATGCATTAGAAGTCATGGACACTTCTGGTTGTTACAACCTATGATTAAACAATTAAATTGCAACAAGGAAGTTTCACAAAGATGCGTGAATGTGTAAGAAATGGTTATAAGAAGTTACTGTATGTGAGCACCCAGAAATAGTTAATGTGGCAATATAGCTTCACAATCACTATCTCATTTCAATAGACTTGCTTTCAGTGATATTGTTGGAAGCTCTACACGGATCATAATTATTGTCAGAATCTGAGTATTTGATGAAACAGCACTTTCGAGCACCTCTTGTGTGCTCTCAATGTGACTTTTCACCACATTTTGTGGTCTTGTTCTTTATGTCTTTAAAAATGTCAGCATGTAGTATTGGAGGAATGGAAACGAAAGAGCGCATTTACTTATTTTAAAAGTTTGGAACAACACTGTATGTACATGCGCTAATAATGTACAATTGCTCAAAATGTTTTTTTTTGTTTTCTTAATAATAAACTGAGTAAGTACTGTCCCTCTTGGAAGTAGTTAGTTACCATAAAATATTCACTGGCAGCGTCCGCTTCTATGGTCAACCACAAACATTGCAAACGTGAGTTTTACATCTAAACATTTCATTAAAACAACTATGATGTAGCTATTTTCGAATTTGAGTACCAAGTTGTTTATGTAATCTCTGGACTGAATCTTCTTATGTAGATGTCACTCTTGTTTGATGTATGTTTTCTAACATGGAATTGAATCATCTGCATTATTGTTGATCTCAAGGATAAAGTATGAGCAAAGAAAATGTCAGATTTTTAGCCCCTGGAAACGGCATTGCTATGGATGTAAGAAAAAGGGCATTTTCACCCTTAAAAAGGTGATGGATTCTTTAAATTTTCTATCTCTTGGCCTCCCCGATGGCGCAGTGGTAGTGTCGTCGCCTTGTAATCAAGGGGTCCTGGGTTTGATTCCCGATGGAGGAACATAGTGGTTCGGATCCCACTTTAAACTGTAGGTCCAGTCCCGATTAGCCTTACTGTGCATAAAGTGAACTTAAAACAACAATTCAATCCAATTCAATTTAAATTTTCTCAACGTTTTGAGACAAATTCGTGGATGGTTGTAATAGAGCATTTTTAGCCTCCGGGACTTCCTTGAGTGGGATTCAGTCTTTATATATTTTGGATGGATATACAGATAAATTCAACAGTAAAATGAATGTGTCTGACCCCTCTGAATGAAGAAAAATAAAATGTTTGTTTCCTAATTCTTGACCCCTCTACCCTAGAAGCTTGATATTCATTGTATGTATCAGACTTCATGTTTTTTGTATAGTAAAGAGACTTTTCGAGTTATGTTGGTACATCAAATAATTCTGGATTTTGAAATATTTCAGGGTGGTCACATAACTAAATAATTCCTCATTGACCATTCATGCCAACCTGGTCAAAGTACTGAGGCCATTGCACAAATGTTATTGGTCAAGAATGTCTCAAATTGGACAAGGAGAATTGCACTGACTGTACAAAAACTAAGTCTTATTTATTATGTACAATCAGTTATACTAGTATAAGCAACACATCTCTCCTCTAAATACAAATTATTTTTGTCTAATGCAACAAAACAAACTCAACATAAAAGCTGCTTGTTAATATGAATTTTTCGGCTGACTGTCATTGACCCTGTTGACATGCTGCTATGGAGTGTTAGCTAGAAGCAAGACATTAAGGAGGAACTAAAGGCAATTTTGCAGTAACGTTTTGATAACAGATCGCAGCACCATTTGTCATGGCAACTGAGTGCCATGTTGCCAGATCTACGCATGAATCAAGGGTAGGTACTATTTGTCTAGGTCCTCCTCCGTGGATGTGTGGTCTGAGGTGCTGTGCTTTGGGCTCCGACTGCGGGACGGCATGGGTTAGAGTCCACTTGTGTTCAGTCTCTGGGTTCTCAGCCTGTGTATAGGGCTGGTGGCAACCCACCATCATGAGGAAATTTAGGAGCTACAAGTGAGTAGCTTCACCAAGTCACGGATATCTCCTATAAAGGCTGGGTGTTCGACGTGCTGACCATACGTCACCCCATTATCTGTTGAAGAACTCCACACCTCTAGGTAGGATTGTGGGAGGGAGACTGACAGTCGGAAAATAGGCCAAGGCCGTTTCAGGGCTGTCGAGCCACGAATTATTATTATCATCATATTACTATTTGTCTAGAATGTTTGTGCTTGGTTGATTGTGGTGTTGCAAGCAAAACTTCAAATATTAAATATTTTAAGGTCGTATGTGTGACTGAACACACCAGTACCACCTCACGTTTTTTTAAACGAAGATATTCTCTTTCTCGGAGTTGTGCCCCAGTAATGTATTGCAGAAAGATTTACATGTGTAGCGGGAGGTTATAAATTATAACGGTCTGAAGAAAACAACTGCATCTGAAAGAAAATGAGGGAGAAGAGATACAAGTTGCCCGTGATGATGCAATCGAAACAACTTTCATTGTAAGTAAATACTCACGGAGCTACCAGTAGGAGCTGTGGGTGAGTGGTCAATGTTATGGCTTCACATTCTGAAGGATGCATGTTTGAGCCTGGTCAAAGAACTTTTTTCTTTATTTTGTAGTTACCAATGAAGGTCCAACATGTTGTGAACAAATCCATGCTTTTATTTTCTTTCTCAATAGCATTGTAGACTGCACTCATTCTCCAAATAGGTGACCTTTTCATGATATTTGTTCGTGCTTTGCTCACATAGAAGTTTCCATGCTTGGGTTGTGTTTTAATGTTCGGAATGCGTATTTTGAATTGAGAAAGCCACAGATTGGTGGCCACGGTGGCTCAGTCGGTAACGCGTCTGACTACCATGCTCAAGGTCCCGGGTTCGATCCCCGGCCGGTTCAAATCCGGGAACTTTTCTAACGGTGGAAGCGGCCCCGGCGCCTACCCAGCGTCAAATAACATGGGTACCTGGGGGAAACCCTGGGGGGTAAAGGCGGTCAGGGGCGTGATGCTGATCACATCACCCCCACTCACGACCGGATCAAGAAAGTGTGGGGCGTTACCCCCACACCCCCTATACGCCTTCATGGCTTGGTGCTATGCACAGGGGAACACTTTACCTTGAAACCGATAGAAATTCATTACCGCATGACAGTTCAGAATGGTGACAACTGCATGACTTGATCACAAGTGTACAAGTGGGCTGAGAAGTTCAAACAGGGCATAACCAGTGTTGAAGATTCTCCGCATCCAGTTCACTCTGTCACTGAAGTCACGGATAGCAACATTACTCAAGTGGAGGGCTTGATACGGGAGAACCGGCATATTACTGTCAGTGAAATTGCTTCCCAGATGGAAATAAGTGTAAGATCAGCCCACCATATCAGTCATGACATACTGAGGTTCAGGAAAGTGTGTGCGAGGTGGGTTCCAAAACGTTTGACACCAGAAATAAAGGAGAGATGTGTTGCTGTGTGTAGGGAGATTTTGTGCCATTATGAAGCTGATGATGAGGCATTTCTTCATCGTATTTTCACTGGAGATGAAAGTTGGGTTCATTTCCATGAACCAGAATGTAAGAGGACAACAATGGAATGGCAACATCCTTCGTCTCCCAGACCGAAGAAAGTGTGTGCACAACAGAGTGCCGAAAAGGTTATGTTAACTTTGTTTTTGGACCACAAGAGGCCGATTCTTGAACATTACATGCCCAGAGGTCATAGTGTAAACAGTACCACCTACTCAAAATTTTTGCATGAAAAACTGAAACCAGCCATTCTGCAGAGATAACGTGGTCTGGTGTCCACTGGTGTACTATTGCTCCATGACAATGCGAGATGACACACCGCCAGTGTCACATTGTCTACCATCGAAGAGCTAAAGTTTGAGTGCTTCCCACACCCTCCATATTCACCCAATCTCGCACCTTCCGATTTCCACACCTTTGGCCCACTGAAAGATGCATTAAGTGGATCGATGTTCCAGAATGATGATGAAGTCCAGTCAGTGGTGCATGAGTGGTTACACATGCGTCCAAAAGAATTATTTTCCTGTGGAATCAGTGCCCTTATCATTCAACTGGGGGGAACTATGTTGAAACATAGTACTGTAGTTCTTTTGGTGCTTGTAATAAATACAGTTTGTAAAGAAAAAAAATAGCGACACTAGCTCACACACGGTTTACAAAAGATATATTAACCAGAATGAAGGCTGACAGGAATTTTTGATCACAGTACAATCTATATTGTCAATGACCATTACAATCTCCTCATTTACACCACAATTTGAAACAAACAAGCACATTATATTGAATTTATATGCATATATATGTAATATATGTGTTCAGTAGTATTTGGTAACTCCCCCTTGGCTTTCTTCATGCAGCCAATCGTCAAGGCTGCTTCAAACAAGATTACAGCAAAGTTAAAGCTCGATTGATGAATCCACACCCTGACAATCTGGGCTATGAGTTTCAGCCTACTCGAAAATGTCTTGTTGCACAATGGAATGGCAACATCCTTCGTCTCCCAGAAGGGGAGTTAGGTAGCCAATGAAGTCTCAAGAATATCCATGTCCGTGAACTACTGATTACCCATTCGAGATGAATGCCATGATGCATTGTCATCCTGGTAAATGAAGTAGTCCATATTTGACCCAGAAAAGTGATCTCTGGCTGTTACCAGTACTTTGTGATGTAGAATGTGCAGATATTTTTGAGAATCAACTTATTCTTAACGTATCTCGATCCTTCCAACACCTTTAGCTGCAAAGCAAAGTAAGCACATACCATTACTCCCCCAGAGAATTTCTGTGTCTCAGAAATACAATCATTTTGAAGTTCCTTGTCCTTTCGTAACCACAAACTTCAGTCCTGCATCATTTCCTAGAATTCTAAATTTCCTTTCATCTGAGAAAATCATGTGTTTCCAATCATCCTCAGTCCAGCTTGGATATGGGCTCACAAATTCGCATCTTGCTGTCCTGTGAGCATGTGTCAGCTGCGGCTTCTTACGCAGTTTTTTCTTGGTAATACACACATCTTGCAATCGAGACACTATACTAGTATGACTGAGATCAATTAAAAGGACTGTTCGCAGAACAAACGCACTTTGGCGGGAACTCAGTCCTTGATTTGTCAATGCTGTTGTTTTTATTTTGCGATCTGCCCTAGATAATGTTTCTTCCTTCTGCCACAATGTTGTCAGAGAGACGATTTATGATGTTCATTCTGTTCTTTAATAACTCTGCCTGCTTTTGAATGATGAATTATCAGTATTCCAGCAATCTGTCTCAGGGATTTGCTTTCACTATGCAAAGCAAGGATTTTCCCTTTCTTACAAGGTGAAATGTCACATTTTTTACCCATTTTGGCTCATTCACACTTTCCAGATAGCAGCAATAATATCACGTGACACTGTTGAAACAATACTGCACAAAATAATAAAAAGTCACCACAGGGTCAGTTAACGCAGATTAAAAAAACTCCTCACACAGACTTCTTACACCTTCACAGCAACTTCTTTCTCAGAAAATTAATGGATGTACGATTTCAGCATCATCTGGAGGTTGTATTAACAATACAGAAACAAGTGACTAGCACCATAAAACCCATTAGCATTTGGCTTTCATTTGCTTATTATATGCCTGTGTTACAAACTGATATTCATGAAAATTGTTGTGAGCATGATGTGTCGCTATTATTTTTTTTACAAACTGTATTTGTTACAACTTTTTTCCGGTTATATATTGAATGAACCTTGTATCATATGATCATAAGTAGAGCCCAGATTTGTAAGCGAAATGCATATTCTTTTCCAGGAGAAAAGTTATACTTCGTATTACATACCTTGATGAGCTATTTAACTAAGGTGGAAAGTGCATATAAATGCTTGTTTCTGCAGGAAACTGTTATGCTTGCTTATTTTACGATTTTGGTTTAAAATTGCATATTTACCCAAATCTCTCATATTTCAATCCTATTTCAATCACACGACGGCATTGGGATGACGAGATCAATGCTTCTAAATAGCCGCATGGGAGAAACGGCATCCAAGAAAAGATACAGTACATCCAAAATCATTTTTCCAAATTACCTGATATTATAACACAGTTGAAAGCTCGAAATAATCCATTGCAACATTCACTTTCTCTCATTGCTGAAATTTCAGTAACGTTGTCTTCAGAAACTCACGATGTTGCTAAAATTGTGTCCAACAAGCTCAGTCAGGTATTATTGAAAAATCCAGTTTACAAAACACTGTCAAATTTATAAAAATATTTCTGGTGAAGAAACAGACATTGAAGAGGAATTCACGGAAGAAGAACTGTGGTGTTTTTCACATGCGCCTGTGATGTGACGGTTAATATATTTATATAAATATCATTCCGCCACAGCTTCATTCTTCTCTTGATATACGAGAGTAAAGTATTCCACTTGCCCAAATAAGTCACTGATTATTACGTAACTTTATCAAGTTGCGCAATCTTCTCGATAAACGGCGTTTTGCTTCCTTGAGAGGTAACTCTGCGCATGCAAAAATTTTCTTGTCGATCGGGCAGTACTGGGAACTCAGTGAGTGAAAGAGACACAGTACAGTTCCAACAGAGTAGAGACCCAGTACAGACCAGGATTAGATGCCAGCCGGAGCAGAGAGTCTTCAGGTATATCAACTAGTTCGCGCATCAAGCGCACGACCTTTTACCTCCCCTTCGTTGGCATGGCATTTTAGCTGACATACTACGTTTGAGTTGCCATATCTTCCAAGTCGATTTGGATTCTGCCATGTTATGTAACGGGGAAGGAAGGAGGTCAATATGGGGCTTTTGTATAATTCAGTTTTTGTAACTCGCTAACACAAGATGTTTAGTGACAAGAGATTTAATAGCTGTTCTAGATTCATGAGTAACGTTAATTGACTTCCATACTACAAAAAATATCAAGCAGTGATAAATAATTATTTTTTTTGTCTCTACGCCGAACCGGCTGGATTATTATGTAACATTTTTATAAAAATTCTATCTGTGACTTCTTTTGGCACTACCACAATAGTGTATGTATAATTGTTAGGATGTATTTCAAATGAGTGTATACATACATATATTGGGTTTTAATACTTATGTCTTCCTTGAATGAAGAATTGGGAGGGGGAGTGAGTGTGTGAATGCATAGAAGTTAAATTTGGGAGGAATACATTTCTATTTATTATAGGAAGTATAGAAAAGAATAGAAATAAGAAATCTTCAAAAAATAAGGGAACGGGAGAGTAAATTGTAATTGAGGTCCACTTACAGGTAAATTGTGAACATTATTGACTCCGTTAAAATGTGTTCGTTGAATTATTCTATTCAGGGTATTTAAGAATTTGAACCTTGTTTGTACTGGTCAGGTAACTGTTCTTGTTCCACGTAGTTCAGGGTACAATATTGGGCTGGGCGAAATAATACTAAGATAGCAGCTTCCTAAAAAATCATACGTTTCAAATATTTATTTAGAAAATTTCGTGTATCGGGTAGCAGTTTGTTTGGATAATTTGAAGCGCAATGACAAATATGATAGTATTCGCCTCGCCACACTGGAAAGAACATTTTCACTGTACAAATCATTCTTCACTGGCAGACACAGGAGCATCACACAAGAAAATCTCAGGATGACCTTCCTTACATACTGTAACAGCTTTGAATAAGATAAGAGATCTAATAAACAAATGTTTTTTCAGATTTACCTGTATTTGTGTGCTTATTTTGGTGCTTATTAACTTGCTTATTTTACTGTCTGATTGTACTTATAAATCTGGGCCCTAATCATAAGCTTAATGGTGAAATAGAATAATTTTCACCTGCTTGCCTAAACCCAAATGTCACCACATGCTCCTCTTTCCCATGGTGTTTGAAGATTACATTGTAAGAAGTATTTTTAAAATTATATTTAATTCTTTTTTATGATACTTTGTGTAAATGTATGCACTGTTATGGCACTGAACGTACTGTCATTCATGCCATTTACCTACTTAATGTCATTACAATTTTCCTTGCCTATGATAAACCAAGTGATTTCACATTTAAAAGTCCACTTTTAGAAATCCCCATTCCATCACCACAATAATCAGAAGCAATTTAAAGGGTGATGGCAGCTGAACATAGAAACTTCTGTTTCATAGATCATTACCCCATTGAGCCCTACAACAAATGTATTATGTAGCAATGTAATGGAACAACTGTGTGTGGATTGAACAAGAATGAAACAGCTGAAAATTTATCGAAATAATAAATTTTAATAACATTCATCTGAACAGCATTTTTGCTTCAACACAAAACCATATTAATTATTATCACATGTTAATAACATGTCTTACATTTTCTTTGACACACATGAAACTTTTATGATTTAACATGAAGAGTTTGGATAAGAAAAACTTCTTAACTATTAACAAATACACTTTCAACTTTCTACATTAATTTTCTGCAGGTACTTAAAATGCCGATAGAAAGGCTTTAAGAAAAATATGGTAAGTACCACTCAATAACTTTTCTGAACATGGAATGAGATATGGCAGTACCAGCCAAATAATGTGTGTGTGTATGTAACAGACTAGATATATTTGAACAGTTTTTCACTTTTAAATCTTATATCACTAGTATCACAATGTTTCTTTGGTTTCATTCATAAATATCACTCTTGAAATCTCCCATGATACTTAATATCATTCAGGAAATATGAATTTTATTTAATATACATGAGTCAAATAAATTCAAAAAAGAAATTGTATCACCTGACAAAAATTTCTGTTGATATCTGTATCTAATAAAAAATTTTCATCCATCTAACACTTACAGATCAATAATTAAAATAAACATGTGATAGTTAAAGAGTCATTGTTTCAAAATATTTAGAAAAACTCTCGGAACTGCCCTTTAATATTTTGGGAACAAGAAATCTGAACTAACTACATATAGACAACGCCAATTTAAAATCTTAGTTGACCACATGAACACTTTAAAAAAAATTAAGAATCTTGAACAACATTAAACACTGAACAAATCTTAGTATTGATAACATAATTCTTCGTAACTGCAACTTTCCAGAATTTTTTTTCTTTATTGAGGCTCTGGCAGGGCGCACAATATGTTATGAACTGGGATAGAAAGCACTCCTGCCAAGGTAATTCCAATAGCATCTGCAACACATGTTATTCCCATGGAGAATTCCCTCTGGTCTTCTGGAATCTAGAAAAGAGAAAAAAACATCAATTTTGCTCACACTATATCTTCAGGACACTACCATTATGAAGTAGTGTGTGTTCTATATTTGATTGAGGGTTTATGAGCATATATGTTACTTGTTCTACAGTTATGTATCCCTAGAGAGGGGTAACTTAGGCACTCACCCAAGACCTTGCACTTCAGTGGACCATTAACCAGATATAAATTACTTGGGTCACAAGTTTGTAGGGCACTGGCACTTCAAACTGAGAAACTAAGATCTTCACTTTTTTCCATGCTGAAGGAATTCATATGAACCATTTTGTTGCATAATTTCTGTGCATGCCTGGCCTTGCAACAACCTTGAGTCAATTTTGCTCAGTGATTCTTCCATGGTGCACGTATTAAAGGGAGCTTTCAGACCAAAGCAGCAGGTGATAGGTGACACAACCAGTGACTCTGGGATTAATTACACACCTTCATTGTGTAACTGAAGTGAGAAAGGCTTCTTTAGTCTAAAGCAAAACATTTATCATGCATGTGTGAACAACAGACCGAGATGACAATGCCCAGACGCATGCAAGTGACATGTGCAGCTTGTCGTATTTCTTGTCACCCATCAATCCGCTTAAGGTTACCACATTTTGTGAAGTAAAAAGAAGAACATTTCTACATCAAGATGTTTGTTCATACTTTATTACATCTTTTTTATAACAACTTTCTACTGTAACAATAAAATGCAATAACAAAGAACACTAAATCAACAGGATGTAACATGATACCATGTTTACATCAATGTAGTAGACACAAGTTTGAATCTGAAACAAAGCAACATGAGAGATGGTTTGTGTAGGTTTCTGATATTGACTTGTTTGTCACTATCAACGATATCTGAGAATTAAATTCAGTGATGATTGTATTCAAGTTTGAAATACAGTACCGTGACATCCAGTGAGCATGTTGTGACTTGCTATGCTCATTTTTAACATTTTAAATTTTTGTTAAGGGTTTGTAAGAAAACCCAGGTCTTTTTGCTCTGAAAAGAAAATCCACCTGCTTGACCCTTTTATTATCTAAGAGGAATAATGTGGGGAAGAGAATATATGTTAACCTTGGTGTATTCTGTAAATGAAGACCAAAATAGTTTAGTCAAAGTTTGTTTGATTAAAGTCCAAATGCCCAGAAAGGCTCAACACGGCTGGATCCAAAGTTTAAAGTGGGGTCCAAACCACTATGCAATGTGCCTCCAATGGGGATCAAACCCAGGACCCCTTGATTAAAAGGCTTCAGCATTACCACTACATCATAATTCCAATTGACTTGATATTTTTTTTTTCCACATTTATGTATTTATAGAGACATGCATATTTCGTTTTTGATTAAAACACAAAATATGAAATAACACATTGAAATGATAATTTTTCATGTTTCAAGAAGGTGTAACGTGCATTTTCTTGCCTTGTTTTGTCACGAAATGACCCGCAAAATGCGAAATGGACTCTTAAAATGAAATTTAGTGTTTATTTACCGATGCAACACTTTCTGAAGTTTGAATTATCCTGCAAGTTATGCAAAACATGGAAAATTATTAATTTTACTGTAAATATTTGAGAAGCAAAAATGACCCCTTTAAACACGAATAAACTTAATACTCTGTTAACTACATAAATGTACTATTAGAAGGGATATGTGTTATAAGTGCAGTGCAAATTTAGGATTATATTCACAATTTTCAAACCAAAATCTCATTTTTGCATACTGCTTTTGATCCACCACTAAAACACCAGAACATTATTTTTTACCGCTTTTGACCCTGAAATTGACTTTTTGTACCGAAATTTTGCTTTTTTATCTTACAAAATTATATGCCTCTATGTATTTATAATTATTGTAATTTTATTTATTCCAATGAATCTCTAAAGTTCATAAGTACTGAATTGGTATTGATGGCAAGCCAACACAGGAACAAATGCTTACAATTTACAACATAAATTGATTGTAAATTAAATTTCATACTATAAATTATTACATTTCCATTACATAAGATATTGCTGTGTTAAAGACTGGTTGGTCTCTTGAATTCACAGGAATATATTTGGCAAACGTTCCCTTGCACATTTCTGCTCCTGCAAAAAAACCTACTATTTTTTTTAAAAAAAATACCTTTGGGGACAAGTAGAAAATATATCCCTCTTCCCTCTCTCTTCAGTAATTGTGAAAGGAAAAATGAACAATAAAAGACATAGTGAGAACGAAGGCATGCTATTTGGCATTTTCAATGGTTCAAATATGATTTTAAAATAATTCAGATCTTCAGTTAAAATTTCCAGTTTCCTTGCAGTTTCATAGTTCAGCACAATACATCAGTCATAACAGGAGGATTTCCATTTATCAAAAGCAGTTATGCTAATTCAACAATATTTAAAAAAGATGCAGTAAACGTTATGTTATGAGTTAAATAAGAATCAAATGCAGAATTTAAGATGTATTTTGTTCCCACTTGGAAAATGTGTGGTATGTTCCAAGTATTTAGAAAATCCCAATTTGTTTAATTTACAATTCTTCTCTGTTTGCTTGTTATGTTTTGTTAATTTAGAACTTGTAAAGTTTCCTGCTTCCTGTACATAACTAATGAAACTAAAATCTTAATTTCAATTATACGTGACTACCATAACTACAAAGGTTTCAATTTATTATTTATTCAAGTTCAAAGTAGCTGGTGTTATATACTTACACTATATAAAATTTTGTTGTATGTGTTAACATACGCAGCTCCTCCGAGCAGGCCTTCCCACAGGACTAAACCAAAAACAATCCATATATCACTGGGATGTATTTGTAAATCACTTGCAACGTAAACATTCCTACATTTATTGCCTGAAAAAATATATATATTATTTAGAAACTTACAGATATAGTGCATTCTACAAATTGCTTAAAGCTAACCTTCCACCAAATTATTATTATTGACATTAATGATACAATTGATCTCACTTGAATGATTTAGTTTATTTTACTTTGTTTTTCTGCCACTTTGAGCTAATTGTGAGGATGAGAATGAGTGATGATATGATGAAATTGAATAAGAGATACTCACAAATAACATCCACCCCAGGCCAGGATTTGACCCTACGACCTCTGGCAACATAGTACTGTCTGACTGCCTTAGCCGAGACCATGGATGAAATTGCTCATGTCCCAACCAGACGCATTCAGTGGCTAAATAGGGGTGACAGAGTTTTGGACAGGAAGCGGGTTCCTTGAAAATCGTCTGCTGTAGAAACAGCAATGAAGTTTCAACGTAGTAACATCGCCGCCAAAATACATACAGAGATGATTACGAATTATGTAAGCCAGTCATATACTATATCAGCAAACAGAACATATCAGGAAAGTATTCATATCGTCACATTAGTAGATAAACTTGTTTGTAAAGCAGTAGCTTTATTTTAGATCATTCAATTAAATTGATCTTCTCAGTAAATATTATAATTAGCACAAATGTACACAACATTAATCAGGATAGTATTCAATAATAATAATATTGTTGTATATAGTATTATAAATATAAATGTAGTAACTGAATGGCTTGTGACATTTTCTAGCATAACGAGGTTTTTTTTGTAGAATGTGCAACAGGGGCCAAAACGTCCCAATTCTCCTCATTCCACTTCAAAACGATTTGTTGCGAATTGTAAGAGCCATCACAAACAACACAGAAAGTAATAAACACAACAAGCGAACCCATGCAAGCGAAATACCACAGGGTAGTTTGGTGAGTGCTTCTCCATGCTTACCCTCTCGTGTTTGGAATTGTCCTTTTCAGGTAGTTTTGTCTTCCATGGCCGGACTGTACTGTTCTAACCACTCTGCCATGGAGGTCAGCAATCTCACTTGAGGATGAACTTGTGGCAAGCTTTATAATGCTACATATTAAGCATTTCATTATATTAACCTTTCACATGCAAAGAATAGTCTCTTTTTTTATTGATTTAGTGTTTTAAGTACAGCTCAAAGTGGGATCCGAACCACTATGTGCCTCTACCGGCTATCGAACCCAGAATCCCTTCATTACAAGGTGACGACACTACCACTGCGCCATCAGGATGCCCTGAATAGTCTTTTTCTTTTACTGTGGAGCTAACAGCCTCCACAATCAAACAGAGGGTATTCAAGATTGGTGTGCAAAGCTAACAAGGAAATGTGTACAATATGTTGAGGCACATATAAGATTCTTCTCTGCCTCTCTAGGCTTTCATGATAATGAATCATGATTAGACAAAATTGATGAAAGGATGCTCACAAGGGAATTCCCATGCCAGACCTGAACATTGAATGTTAGGTGGCAAGATTTTGAGTCAAGTAGAGGAGAAAGTCTAAATATGGGCGAAGGTTTAAATATGGGTTTTGGCGTTATCAGTGCTCCAGTGTGCTACAGCCTGGTGGATGCTATGGGAACTGGTTATCTGTCAAGGACAAAGTTTGCGGTGCCATTTCACAAGTAAAAGTGGTGGTTCGTTTTGGCTTTGGACGCTGTTATAGATTTGCGACCTCCGAAAACTTTTTTCAGGTAAACTCAACGTTTTCTGAATTCTCATCTGCTTTGTATAGGTTATGATATTAGCGGTACATAAAACAAATGTGGGCTTTTATAATGCCATGATTTGTTTGTGAAATATGTACCACAGAGTGTGAAAATAAATTGAAGAAGAAAATGGCATGATGGTCTAAATTTTGGCTATGGCGTAAGGTCTAAATATGGGCTCTATATTAGTAATACTTAAACAAAGAACTAATAAATTGTTATTTTTGTTTTAGAATGCCCAGGACAAAGCCATGCTACGAAAGGAAGGGAAAACGAAAGATATGGAATCAAGATGATATGGCGAGTGCCATAGCAGACGTAAGATCAAAGAAAATGAGTTGTGATAAAGCGGCCGTTGATCATAAAGTTCCTCGTTCTACGTTGCAAAGACTTAGCAAGAATAATTCATTGATGCCAGCTGAAGCATCAAAAGTAAAGTTAGGAAGAAAGACAATCTTAGGGGATGAACTGGAGAAGTTGCTTGTGTCATATTTGCTTTTCACGGAACAAAGATTTTTTTTTGTTTTACAATTGGCGATCTGAAGAGAATTGCCTATCAAGTTGCAGAAAAGAACAACATACCCCATCCTTTTCGGTCAGCTGAGGCAGGAAGAACATGGTCAGATCTCTTTCTTCGTTGTCACAGCGATGTCTTGTCTATGTGAAAACAGAGTGGTACCTCATTTTCCAGAGCTCTAGTATTTAACAAAGAAAACGTCCAGAAATATTTTCAACTTCTTGATGAAGCTTACGAAAGGTTCAAATTCCTTCCCGACAGAATTTTTAATGTCGACAAGACAGGTATCATGATAGTGCAAAGTAAAGTACCTTACATCATCGGAAGGAGAGGAAAGAGGCAAATTGCTGCACTCACATCAGCAGAAAGGGTGGCTACAGTCACAATCATTGTTTGCATGATGGTAGTGGAGTTTTCGTTCCCCCAACAATCGTGTTTCCAAGGAAGAACATGTCCGAACAGCTCATGCGAGGTGCTCCACTGGGATCTATTGGTTTCGCACATCCATCTGGGTGGATTCAAGACAACATTTTTATGAAATGGCTTAACCATTTCATTGAAAAAGTGGTCCCTACAGCAAAGTCCCCTGTGCTCCTTATCTTGGATGGACACTACACCCATGTTAGGAATATGGAAGTCAATGACATTGCCAGAGCTAACCACATACCCATAATTTCTCTGCCTCCGCACTCAACACACAAGCTTCAACTGCTAGATAAAACTTTAATGGAACCCTTGAAGGTGTTTTATAGCGAGGAAGTGCGGATGTTGATACGTCACAATCAGAAACCTGTCACTCCCTACGACATGATGGAGCTTTTTGGAAAAGCTTATTTGAAGGTCCAAACCAGTGAAGTTGCAGTAAATGGATTTAGAACAACAGGAATCTACCCTATGAATAAAAATATCTTCTCCGAGGTGGACTTCATTGAAGCTCAAAGGGAATCTGACAAGACATGCTCCTCAGCTGAGATGTCACCCGACACAATCCCTGGACCAAGTGGATCAATCCAGCAAGGTTGAACACCGCCAGCAGGCTTGCTAGATTCTGTGCCACATTGCATGCAGGATGAGACCAATCATCAAGGAATGTCAAGAGATCTCATTAGCCCATTTGATATCTCGCCTGTTCCATCAATCACAAAGAAAGCAAGTAATTGAGGTCCGAAGGTTGCGATGGCTTCTGTTGTTATGGGATCTCCCTACAAGGCTGCTCTTTCTGCATCAATGAAGAGGTCGACAAGTAAACCACGAAAGGGAAAGAGGGAATTGGATTTTGGAGAAGGGAAACGAAAGTCATTGGTAGAAGACCAAGAAAAAAAGAAAGCAAAAGAAATCCTCTGCAAACAGGGTTCATCAAACCTTGCAGCACGAAAGACAAAACTCAAGAAAGGTGCGGACAGCAGTGATTCAGATGAATATGAAGAAGAGGCCGTCACTAGGATGCAGTTCATTGAAAGTGACGAAAGTGGTATTGAAGTTCCTTTTGGAGAAATGCAGCCACAAGATAATGATGCTGAGTGCATGTTTTGTAGTGAAAAATTTCTGAAGACTGTCCTAATGAATTTTGGGTGATGTGTCAATCCTGTTCTTTGTGGGCACACAACGAATGTGCACGGGCAGACAAAGATCTGTATATTTGAGATTTCTGCAAATTATAGACTGACACTCATCTACGTAAAACATTTTCCATCTTGCTACATGAAAAATGAATATATTTCATTGTTTACTTTTGATATTTTATGTTATTTCAATTGTTCATCCATGTTGAGATCACATTTTCAAAATATTTGGATATTTTTCTTCATTTCAATTTTTTCCCATTCTGCTTGATTTTCAAAACAAATTATTCATAAATGTGAATTTTATAATGTTTTAGTCATAAATTACTGTTTCTTTAAATTTTAATTGCTTTTTTGTGATATTGCCAATGGTAGCCCATATTTAGACCACCATTTTGAAATACATCATTTTACCATTTTCTGGAAATTCATTTTTTTTAAATGGAGATCATCTAATCTTTTACATTTAAGTATATATTTCATAGATATGTATTTTAAAGGCAGGTGCTTGATATATTAACATTTTTCCTCCGAAAATGACAATAAAAAGGGGGCCCATATTTAGACCTTTTCCTATACTCAATGTGCCATCAAGGTGGCAAAATAAACATTTGATTTGATTTTTGTTATTTAGTGCCACTTTTGACTAATCACGATGATGTAGCTGAGTCATCATATGATGAAATTGATGAACAGACACTAACAAAGAATGCCCAGGCCAGGATTCGAAATCAGGATCTTTGGCAATGTAACTCCCTGTGCTAACCACTCTGCCTCACAGGAAGGTGGCAAAATATACTATCCATAAAATATATCACTGCTATGGGCTATAACTACAGGAGATGCTGGCTTTCAAATGTTAAATGGAAACATGAATGAAACAGTCTAACGCATATATAAAGAATGAAATTATTTTTTCCAATTGTCAAAGATGATAACAACAATTATCATGTAACATTTTAGAGTAAGCACATGACATAATTACCTGCAATACTGATAATACCCACAGACGGTCAATAGTGAAACAATTAACCGATGATCGAGACAAAAAGATGCCAATCTGGTATACAACTTGAAACCATCTGTACTGTTCATGGTGGCTTATTGAAATGTTATCAAAGTAGATCAGTTCAAACTAAATGAAGGAAGAAATAAAGAAAATAAAAATATAAAACATAAAAAATACATCGTCACAGATAACAGGTTTATAAAGTAAATTTAACAAGTGTAGAGGAATCAACATAAAATAAATTAGAGAAGGAAACATAGAAAAATTTTAAAGAAAGCTATAATTAGAATTTTAGTCAAATAAGTGTCTCCTCATCATACCTTGAATTTGCAAGGATGGTGATATCTTGAGAATTTTCATAATGTCATTTGCATCATTACATTTTTGATTGATTGATTGATTTGGTGTTTTAATTCCACTTTAGGCACAGAAAGGCTAATTGGGACTGGACCTACAGTTTAAAGTGGGATCCGAACCACTATGTGTCTCCACCGGGTATAGAACCTGGGACCCCTTGATTACAAGGCGACCATGCTACCACTGCACCATCGGGGAGGCCTGCATCATTACATTTTTAATCACACACATTCCTACCAATCAATCTTCACCTTTCTTTCCTCTCTGAATGATTTAAAAATTACTATGCTGTCTCAATGACAGTGGAGTTTGAGGCCAGCAAAAGAGAAAGTTGCCTGATCCTCTATTGCCTTCATCTGTTATGCTCTTACAAAAACTCCCACTGATGTTCAGCAAAATACACTTACAGAAAAATATGATCATGAGATGCAGTCACAATAAGAGAACCTCTAATTTTCTATTTGTCATATTCCAAGCAGAAATAGGAAAGGACTCATCGGGTCCCTGATTTAACATTATTTTTTCAAGATTTTCCAGGTGATTGTAATAGATTTTGCCTTAGTTTGAATTTTTGTTTTAAGTCCACTTTATGCACATATAGGCTAATTGGGACTAGACCTACAGTTTAAAGTGGGATCTGAACCACTATGTGCCTCCACTGCATATCAAACCTAGGACCCCTTGATTACAAAATGATGGCATTACCACTAAACCATTTGGTACGAAAAGAAACCATGTATCAAAACAAAAGCAGAGTACATAAATTACATGAAAAATAATTACGATAATTTATATTAATCTATAATATAAACACATTTTGCATGCAACTTACCAATCCCTGGTTGATGAAATATTCAAACAACAAGACTGTTCCCAGAGCAAGCATGTAGCTAAACAGTGCTGGCACAGACTTAAGCTTGTCCACAAACTCAGAAAATATATTTCTTCTCAAATCAGCACTTTCGGATGGAGGAGTGCCTGGTGGACTGTCTGGTGGTGTGGGTACGGTTGATGTCTCCACATCGCTGGGCATTTCAGTTTTAATTTCAACACTCGCTCCAATGGGAATTTCAAGATAAATTTCCTTGCTGGAAGATTCGGTTTCAATGGTCAGGTGAGTAGCAGCACTAGCGACAGTGCTGGCGGCAGCACTGACGGCAGATTCAGGGCGCACTGCAGATGTACTTTTACTGGCAGCCTTTGGACAGCATACTCCTACACCTTGTCCTTCTGGATGCTTAAGTAAGCACCAAAATCTATGGACAGAAAGAAAATAAAAGATGAAGTTAGGTTGCAGAGTAAAAAAAAATGTTGAAATACTGAATAAAGTCTAGCACCAAAAAAAATTCACTTGTAGGGAAAATATTAACAAAATAATATATTTTTCCTGTAAGGCCTTTTAATGTGCTTTTCAGTACATATCCATTAAGGTAAGGATTGACCTCTGTGGACTGAGCACATTTTTCCGATGGGGATTTTTTAGAAAACACCATCTAAAAAAAACACCAAAAATGCAGGTTTTCCAGGAAACTTTTGCATCATCATGATAGAAGTCATGAACAGTGAACAGATTGGTGTAGAATAATGAAAACAATGCTTAATAGAGTTCTAATACCTCCACTGAAGTAATGGCTCTTTTTTATACAGATAATTTTCAGCATTTAGTGTTGATTATACTTCACGAAGGTTAGTGTTTTAAAAAGTTTGTTTCAAGTTGAGTTAATGCTCAAATAGGTTAATTGGGGATGAACCTACAGTTAAAGTAGGAACTAAACCTCTATGTTTCTCTATGGATATGAAACCTGGTTTAATGGGTGATATTTAGTGGTTAATGTTGTGGCCTCAGGATAACCACTGCTATGCTATTGAGGAGATGAATGCACTCAGCATTGATAAAAATAATTACTTGCTTGTTAGAATGATTGGCTGAAATTTTTACGAAGTGCATCCCCTATGTTTGCCATATTATGAGGTAATATACAGCTCCATGCTGGGAGAAACTAGGCACTGTCAACATATCAGTGTTTCAAGGGCAACACATCCTGTAGTGATAGCACAGAAAGACAATTCCACACATGTAAAATAGCAGCAGCAAAACCAAGCAGACTCTCTAGCTCAGTTTGTAGAGAAATGGCACTGTATGCAATAGATCCAGGTTCAAGTCCTGGTTCAGCCTGCCTTTATCACTGAAGTTTCTACATACTTAGGGATGGATGATATAGTTTTTCTTTAAAAATACATTTCACACTGATAAGGTAAAAAAAAAGGTACAGTTCCCTGTGCATATAGCACCATATCATGAAGGCACATTTCACATATTTGTATAAAAAAGTCACAATACTATGTTGTTCAGGATTGTCAAATCTTTTTAAACTAACATTCATAAGATAACAGTTAATGCTGTACAAACACCCGATTGTTTCAGATTAAGGGATCGTAGATAGGCTATGTGAAGCCTGATATTCGAAGTTAATTGGCTGCGAGAGGTGTATCCTAAGAGGGGGTATTGCTCTGAAGAGCTACATCTACACTTAACACATTGGGGTCTCACGACAGGCACTTAAAGCCAATGTGGACGAACGACGGGCATAGCCCGTCCTGTGGTATGCAATCGCTTTGCCGATTGAAGGACGGGCTATGCTCGTATTTAGTCTCATGCGCGTGTTCATTCAAGCCCCTCTGTTGAAATTCCGACCGCTAGATGACTCATGTGCTAGTTTTATCTCGCACCTGTGACTGTTTGTTGTCGGGTTAATGTACTGTGCATTGTTTAGAATGGCATCGTTAGATCCAGACTGCATAGAGGATTCCCGCTCAGAGTTTTAAGTTAGCGACGATTTTGATGATGCAGATGAATTTGAAGATTTGGAAGGTAGGTTAGATTCGTAATAATTATTGTCGACAATATAAACAGTGTTGCAAACTCTAGTATTTTATGAATGAAGTGAGAAGAGGTAATTTTATTGGGTCTATTCATCTTGCCTCTTGCTTGATTCTCCTACATGCACTGATGTACTTTTAGTTTATCCATTTATTATTTTGGATAGTGTATGTAAAATGAAAATTTATTTTATTTATTTAGTTTATTTATTTATTTGTTTAATTTTTACAGATGACGCAGAACCAACTGATACATTGTCTACATGTCCTGCAGCCACTTTTTCATACAAAAGATAATTACTTGTAATTTGTAATTATTTTTTGTTATGTGCACATAAGAAGTATTCATATGCAAGATTCAAAAGATGTATTGATAGTTTATGTAGTTAATTATTGAAATTTCCAGATTACGAACTTAAAATATCCCTATATTAACATTTGTTACAATGTTGTATTTTTTCTTCTTCACAAAACATTGCTGAAAAAAAAATATAAAAAAACGTCTGAAAATGAAAATAAAATTTAACAAATTTTTGTTCATTGAAAAGAGGACGTTTTGTAGATTTAAGAAATATGTGGTAAATAAAAACAAATTAAAAATATTTTTTCTATGATTTTTTGAAAAACAACCAAAAACCGCAGATCAGAGGTAACAATGCTGTATTATGAGGCCAGACCCGAATGTGTTAACCAAACAAGGGGGCTAGCCCCGTGAAATAAGAACTACACTCAACGATTAACTTTAAACACTACAATTGACTGGTCTGGCAGGGGTGTGAGAGAATGAAAGACAAGGATAGAGGAACGTTCATTACCTGTAGATCTCGAAGTGACGATCGACTCACTGGTTCGTTGATGAAACTGATGAACTCTCCTGAAATAAAACTCCTTTCCGATAGCGTACTACTCCTCGCTGTAACTCCTTTTGTAATGTTCGGTAATCCAACTTTAAGTCGGAGGCAACAACTGTTCACGCCATTAAATTTCTTAGTTCAATTGTTTGTATAATTCAGAGGCACCGACTGTGCACGCAATAGATTTCAGATACCGACTGTGTTAAGAAATATTCTCCCAAGCTATTTAAACGAAATTCGAACTTCGGCCGTTGAGAGAACGCATCTATCAATAACTGTGCTTTCAGCATAAAGCTGTGTTTGCAGTACCTTTCCTACAATTCTGGAAGAATTCGTATCAGCGGATTTTTACATCCTCTGGAGATTGCAGGTGCATTTGCTTGAAAGAAGCTCTTTCCAGCTTCTTTCATACTCGGGCCCTTTTTATGAAATGATTAGGCTATCGGACTATGGCACCCGGGGTCCCGGATTCGAGTCATGCCTTCGGGACTGGACCTACAGTTTAAAGTGGAATCCGAACCACTATGTGCCTCCAACAGGTAACGAACCCAGGACCCCTTGATTACAAGGTGACGATGCTACCACTGCACCATCGGGGAGGCCCAGAACTTGCTTCATAATGGTGCAAATTTGGATCAGGTTAATAATAAAATAAATACATGAGGCAAGTGAAATATTATTTCTGGAATTTGATATTGATATCTTACTTCAAAAATATATGTTACTATGTTTATGTATACACAAAAATTCTACATGAACAGCAGTTGCAGCAAGTTAATCAAAGAGATTTCTGTAGACCTAGAACGTTGTACAGTTCTGTTAGAAAAATTCCATGTGACAAATTTTTCTAAGTCTAACGTCTTACCAAATTATGTTGGTAGCTCTGCAACAAGGAAGTGTTGTTAAATATACCATCCTCCAATCAGAGTGAAATTCGCTTCGGAGGAGCAGGAGGCATGACTCACGGTCTTCTTCACAGAAATTTCATGAGATAACGTCCCCATTGGTTAAATATTGTTCCAATAATGTGAAAAAACAGAAAGATTGCGCAAAAGTTTACTTTGTCACTTGAATTGCGTTTAAGAATTTTAAATTAGTATTAAATTGTATTATGTAGTATTATTTCATGCTCAATCCCCCCTCTAACTAAAATACCTGACATAATCTAAGACCTAGATTTGGATACTGCTCCCCCCGAACCAATGTTGAATTGGTTCAGGGGGAGCAGTAAGAGCTGGATACCCCTGTCCCTTTTTGATAATACCCTTAAACACTTTCTTTTTTCATCTAATGGATTAAATATGGTGCATTTAAGGGGTAAAATATTTACATATATTTTAGAAAAATATATAAATGTTGAATTTTATATTATTTGAAGGGAAAAAATCCCCCCAAAAATCTCGATGGCACAGCCTGCACCATCACATGTAATATTGCATGTAGTGCGTTTAGCTCAGCATGTTGGCTGTAAATATAACTTTTTATTCCTCCTGATTAACAATTTGTTTTTATATCTATTTAAAATCTAAACCAACCTCAGTTCCACGTAGTACACCCTGGACTGAATTTAGCAGACTAATAAGGCTCTGTCGTCTGGACCTACTGCCAGTATAATCTTCGTAGGACTGTGTGTGTTTTGTCCTTCTTTGTGCCGAGTGTCCCTTTACAGCCTCAGCTTTTAACCCAGGTAAGGATATTTTAGTCTTCAGACACGCTTTTATCTTTGTAATGATAAAGGGCTGGGCCCCTTATAGTGTGACGGGTGAAAAATACCCTAAGTTTTGACGCACCCAAATTTTAATTCAAATTAAAAAATTCTTAATATAGATGTTTCAAAACACGTATTTATCTACTGAAAACAGTAGACAAAAGTTTCAGAGGAGTAAGTAGAAAAGTGACATGAAATAATACCCAAACAAGCCAAACATTATGAATTTATCTTACATACGTTTTTTTTTATTTCACTTTCCAAAACCTAGGAGCTCCAAATAATACATGGCATGCGATTTACAAGACAGTCTGCTTTTCTGAGCTTGTTTCAAAGTGCCTAGTCAGAGATTACTACCGTTCAAGGTAAAAGAGGAAGGGGAAGAAATCCACCAGGGCATCATGAAATATGAAGTAATATTTTCAAAGGCATCCAATACAAGTGATAAGGGTTCACCTGACCTTGCAAAATGTGGGAAACATGTTTCATGCTGGTGTTCAGAAGGCTGTGGCTAAATCTGGAACTAACAGTGGAATGAGAAAGCATTTGTAACATGTAACAATGACATTTCGCATTTACAAAATATGAGATATGTAGACCTTGATTTATTTATTATAGTAGATGGTCTAGAATTACATACCCCAAAAGTGTAGTTCTAAATTTCAGACCTCAAAATCTATTCCAGGTTGTAAAATAAATTTGTGATAGAAGCAGATAGGTTAATAAGGTTTGCAAGATTGCTAATGACTCTTAAGACAAACGTTCAACGAAGATTTTTGAGTAAGAAAGTGGGAAATTGTTAAAAATAGCGGCCTTGTTGAGTGAAGATCGATGGTTCGAATCTCATAGAATCGGCTATTTTTTCCACTAACTTTTGGTGTGTAATAGAATTAATGTATTGTTGGCATTTACAGGTATAAGAAACAAGATATGAAAAGACTCCTCCTCCGTGGTGGTGCGGTGTAAGGCACTGTGCTTTGGACACTGACTGCGGGATGGCATGAATTCGAGTCAGCCTGGGTTCTCGGCCTGTGTATAGGACCGGTGGCAACCCACCATTGTGAGGAAATTGGGGAGCTACGAGCAACTGGTGTAACCTGGTTTTAGATATCTTCTATAACGGCTGAGGGTTCGATGTGCTGAGTCATGTCACCTTGTTACCAGTTGAAGATCTCCACACCTCTAGGTAGGATTGTGGGAGGGAGACTGGTAGTCGGAAGATAGGTCAAAGCCCTTCGAGGGCTGTTGCACCTTGGGTTACAAAATATGAAAACTATTCCTTCGGTAAATCTAATATCTCGTCATTGTCAGTGATTTTTTTTTAAGTATGACTATTGCAATACTAATTACTTCCTAAGTGAGACAATGAGATGGACAGAGAGAGATATTGATTAAATTCGTTACCCTTCGTAACCCAGCTGATATAAAAATATGAGTTCACTGTTTAAGAAATGAAGAAGCACTAACACACTTTTATATTCACACACCTCTTTACAAATTCCTGAGCACGTCACTACAAATGCAACAATCTAGTGCACACTAGAGCCTTGACTTCCCTGTGGGGTATCCTACAATTACAATCACAACCACAACCTTTGAAGCTGTAGCCTCTCCATGTAAAATGACTTGGACGTAAACAGTAGTAGATTTTGCTTAAATGTTTTGTGACATTCATACCACCTTTCATTAATTTGATACAAAAGAATGTTTGGGTGTGGTGTTTATATGGAGGAATTTCTAATTCACATTGAACAAATTCATCTTTAGTTATAATCATGCCGTATGAAGGAATGAACTTGTGGGTAGTGGTTATCGCACTGAGTTGTCACTCTAATGGTCGTAGGTTCAAATCCCCACAGTGGCAAAAACTTTTCGCAAGCTTTATTCATTCCTCATTGTTAGTATTTGAATTAGTCTTTTTTTAAATTAACAACGAAAGATTATACAATTAACTCCTCTCTTTCAAAATGAAAAGTTGAGGACAGGTTTCTTATTATAAGAATTAGTAATTTTAGTGGTCTCAACGCATCTAAAATCCGAAATACTAGATCGACGTCATTTCCCTACTGAATTCTAAGTCGACCTTATGCACAGATAGACTAATCGGGCCTGGACCTACAGTTTAAAGTGAGATACAAACCACTATTTGTCTCCACCGGGTATACGACCCGGAACCCCTTTTTATCCTGCACTGAAGTTAAACAGCTCCCCGCCCCCATTTCTAAAATAAATGGTATTTATAAGATAATCATTATTGATTGTTTTTATTACTGAACGTCAAAAAAACATATTCTACATCTAAAATAATCACCTCTTACTCCTATCTCACCTAATATCTTTCTGTTCCTCTCTTTCCCCCTCCCTCCCCCACACGCACATGCACCACAATAAATCTTTTCGTTGGCTTGTATGTGTATAAATATAAAATTCAAAACTCAAAAAAATACTATTTATGTTCAACTTTCTGTCACCCCTCGCCCTCTCATACAAAGCTCATTATTATAAGTGTTCGCCAGAGGACAGTGGTAATGTATCGACGTCTTGTAATCAGTGTGTCTTTTCCGAGTTCCAGTCAGGTCGCATAATGTTTCAGATTCCAATTTAAATGTATTCCAAGTCGTGATTAGCTTATGTGTGCAAAAAGTGATGTTAAAACTAACTCTTGATCTCAATAATGCAATTTCTGTATTTTCTTTCAGCTGTGGTTCCTTCTTTTCCCGAAAAATAACGAATTAACTTAATCATTAACTCAACAAATAAAAATGCATCTCTAAATTAATTAATGAAAACTGTTATTACATCCAAACCACTATTTTATTGTAAATGTAAATGAAATATCATCTCAAATAGTGAAAACAAAATGTGAAAACTTTTCTAATGAGTGATATAATATTGTCAAACACATAAGTGAATACATATATTAAGTTCTTGAACTATAAATGGGACAATTTAATACTAATTTGAAATGATTAAACACAATTAAAGCGACAAAGTAAACTTTTGCACAATCTTTCCGCTGTTTCGCGTTATTGAAACAATATTTAATCAATGGGGATGTTAGCTCATGTTTGAAAATGCTGCATTGGTTAAACTTCCTGTGAAGAAGACCGTGAGTCAGTCACACCTCCTGCTTATCCGAAATGAACTTCACTCTGATTGGAGGATCCTATACTTCACAACACTTCCTTTTTTCATAGCTACCAACATAATTTGGTAAGACGTTGGACTTAAATTCAATGCAACCAATTTTTCTAACATGACTGTACCATCAAAAGGGTTTTGCACAAAACATGCATGTGCAATCAGAGCCGTATTAATCAAATTATACTACCTACGCAAAAAAGTTTAAAGATGGCAGCATCAAAATTAGTAAGTGCACCTAGTCTTCATTGTGAGGGAATAATACGAGGGTCACTATTTATATTTTGAGCCTAACAATGAAAAAACAGGAATTTGGCATTGAAAACTCCTTTATTGTTTTTCGAAGTATTCTCCTTTATGGTCAATACACTTTTGCATTCGTTCAAACCATTTGTCAAAGCAGTTTTTCCAATCTTCTTGAGACACCTCCATAATATGGTTTTTGAACACATCAACGGCGTCTTCTGCCGACGAAAATCGTTCTCCACGCAATTTATTCTTGACATTCGGGAACAAGAAGAAGTCATTGGGTGCCAAATCAGGACTGTACGGCGGATGACCCATCAATTCGATTTTTTGACTGTTCATAAAGTCGGTTGAGAGACGAGATGTGTGACAGCTGGCATTGTCTTGATGAAGAATGATCCGACGGCGTTTGTTTGTTTTCCGTATTTGACCGAAGACCTCTGGCAAACAAAGTGTTGTGTACCATTCAGAGTTGACCGTTCTACGTTCCTCTACAGTTGCCACATGACCAGTTTTCCCGAAAAAACAGGCGACCATTTGTTTCAATGTGCTTCGAGTGTGAACAACTTTTGTTGGATTGGGTTAATCTTGAAACACCCACACAGTCGACTGCTGTTTACGTTCCGGCTCATATGCATATATTTTGAAGCACCATGATTGTATTTATTGAGCATTTGTTTGCACCAATTGACGCGAGCGTCTTTTTGAGTTTTTGTCAAATTGTGTGGGATCCAATGAGAACATACCTTTCTCACAGCTAAATGATCATGTAATATTTTATATATGCTGGTGGAACTAATGCCTATGGTTGCCTCAATCTCACAGTATGTCACATGACAATCTTGCAGTATTAGGTTTTGCACAGCATCAATGTTTTCTTGAACAACAACTGATTTTGGACGACCTTCGCGAATCTCGTCGGTGAGCGAATGGCGGCCACGATTAAATTCGTTATACCAGCATTTCACAGTGGCAAAGGATGAGGCTTCATCGCCAAATGTGGAAGTAAGTTGATCGATGCACTCTTGTCTTGATAATCCACGTCGAAAATCGTAAAAAATCATCGCACGAAAATGTTCACAAGTTAATTAGATTTTATTGTTGTCGCGCAATGTCCAAGGCAACACAAATCAAGCTATTGACAAAACATTTGAAGTACGTTATGGTCAATAATGCCAGACGATTCTGTGCAAACGTCAAATCGCGCCTAACTTCAATCAGTGTTGCCAAGGCTCAAAATATAAATAGTGGCCCTCGTATGTTTAAGTTGAGACCTGTGCAAATTTTCATTCCATAGTGAGTGGGTGGGATTGTGGATGAAGGAAGTAAGATGCAAATTACATAACAAACCATATAAGCATACCAAATGGAAATGTTTTTAAAAAACGTATCCACTTACGTGAACACCATCAGAACTTGAACAGATAGCATGAGCAGCAATGAATTCCTTGGTGAAATTCCTCCAGTCGTAAGCCATGCATAGGACACAGCGCCTGCTATGCCTGCACCACCAGTGCCAGATGACCACGTGGAAATGACATTTCTAATTTCAGGAAAAAATCAATTATGTCTTAATAAATTAAATCAATGTGAAAGTAGCATGATTTGATCACAATATAAGTACTTCCAGAACATGATGAAATGGAAGTTATAAAGCAATAATGTATGATATTAAGGTCCTTATTTTGCATGGAAAATAATCTGAATTAGATCTATTCTAATTAGGACTGAACAATAGCCACACAAAGAAATCAAACATAAGCCTTAACGCATAATGTATCGTGAATTTCCACATAGTTAAAAAAAACTGGCATTTGGAATATTAATTGAATATAGGATACTTCAAAAGCTGATAAAATATTACACAAACAATGACATTGTTTCATCTTCTACTAAACTGTAAAGATGTTTTGTCTGTTATATGGAAACTTAATTCATCTGGGATAAGGGCAATTCGGAAAAAAACCTCCGTTTGGTTATCAATGACAAACACTGATAGATACAGAACTTTTATTATACACATTAGAAAAGTACATCATTACATTACTTTTCGACATAATCACCATTCAAATTGAGGCACTTGTCGTAACGTTTTACAAGGTTTGAAATTCCTTCTGCAAAAAAAATTCTCGCCTGGGAATGAAGCCACCCTCTAACAGCACTGTGCTGCACCTTGTCCTTGTCGAAGTGGTGCAACGCAAGCCACTGTTTCACGTGCCTGAAGAGCAATTGTATGACTCTGTTAGTGTTGTGGGCACGGGTGTCATTAGCTGGAACAATGTTGAACGTATTTGTTTGGTGCCAAATCTGGGCTATAGGGAGGATGATCATGAACATCCCAGTGGAACTGCTCCAATGCGGGCAAGCATTATCATGAACCAACACCACACCGTAAGTCAGCATCCCCCGACCCTTGTCAATTTCATTGCTGACTACAACTTCTTGCTGCATCATGCACGTCAGTTCGTCCATCTTTAAACATACGACCATTCACGTATGACACCTTCACTCATCACGTTTGGTCTGTAAACATTGCACAGTTCGCGATGAATCGCAGCTGCCGAAAGCTTTTTCGCACACAGAAATCATATTACTGCACGAACTTCACATTTGGCGGGATTTTCTATGTAGCATTCATTTTCAATTGTTGTAGCGGACGAGTGAACTGAAACACAACCTTTTCCTTTCACTTCTCACTGCCTGCTGAACTACTGTGCTCAGCGCCAAGAGGCTGATGTTGCTATCCCGAGCTATTTCACGGATAAGCGGAAACGGATGTTTTTTTTTCCGAAATGACCTCATACAATTAACTGATTTGTATAGCAAAGGAGACTGAATCAGTAGCTTAGAAATGAATAACTTATTTTCAGATAGCGAAACAAATTATATTGTACATAAATATCATTTGAAATATATAAATTATTAAAAAATAATCACCTTTCAAAAAAGGCTGAGTAAGATAAAAAGGTGCCTTCTCCCAAACCAGAACCCAAAGATGTGCAAACTACGCCAAAAATAGCAACCCATGGAGCAGATGACATCGCAACAAGCAAAAATCCAGCAGCTCCTAGGATGATGACCATGAGCACCCTTATGCTAGAAGAAAGAACAATATTTTAAGTAAAAAATTCTCAACCAATTTTTTGCAAACACTAGAACATAGAAGTTATGTTTCTTGACATATATACATATATAATAAACAAGAAGAAAACAATTATGATACAAATGACTTGCAACGATTGTGTTGTTTAGTGTTATTTGATTTTGGTGCTTTTTCCATCATGAAGAAACCATCTGCACAAATTAAAAATATGACAAAAAGCCCCACATATTGTTATATAAATTTGATCCTGGCAAAATATGTGCTTATAAAAAAAAATACATATTCTCCCCCTTCTTTTGCAGTAGACATTTGTGAAGAAAATTCACTCAAACAAACGTTCTCACAAAACTCCTGAATTTTACTAATTATAGAATACTCTCAATTCACAGACTTTCCAAATTTCATCTCACATTCTACTGAAATACGCAATCTGCCTATATGCCCCATATACTGAGAAAGAGATTTTTTATCTCTCTGAAATAGAAACCTCTACTATACTGTTAAGTCCCGGACCATGGCCATGAGTTCTAAGGTTCAAGCTTTGGGCTATGGGAAAGCGCAAGTTCAAATCTTTTGGAGGCAGGGTAACAAATTTTCTGAGATTTCAGCCAGTGAATGACCATGAGGAAATGTACCATAACCTAGTAAGAAAAAACCTAGGATAACGACTTGGGGTCGACTGACCACATCTAACATGTCTGATGGGAGTGAGGCTGGCAGTCTGTAGGTTAGCACTGGCCCTCACAGGCTATTATACCATGGGCTGTCATTATATGAGGGGCAGTCAAATGAAAACCGAACACCAACCATAAAACACATTCCTCGCAAAAGTTGGCAACACTTGTTATGCATCGATACTGCCATCTGTAGGGTAGGAGAAATGCATAGTGAAAATACACAGGTCCACACAGTTGCTTGGTCATTGCTCAGGAGGTGAGCGTAGTGAAAAGTGTGTTCGTCCAGCATTGGAAATGGAGGCAAGCAAAGAAGAGCAGAGAGGTGTGATTCGTTTCTTGGTGGCTGAGGGTGCTGGAACACGCAAAATTCATCGTCGCATTTCTGCAGTGTATGGCGAACACTGCATGTCCCTGACAAGTGTGCACGAGTGGCAGAAGAGATTAAGGGAAGGATGCACATCACTGCAAGATGATCTGCGCCTGGGACAGGCTCATCGAGAAATTACGCCTGATGTGATTGCGAGGATAGATGGTCTGATCCAGGAAGACAGATGAATCACAGAGGAAGAAATTCGTGTTCAGGTTGGCATTAGTCATGGCTCTGTGCATGCCATTATCAAAGATCACCTGAAGTTCCGAAAAATATGCACGCAGTGGGTTCCGCATCAACTGACAGAGGGACAAAAGATTAACAGAATGACTGCATGTTTGAGTCATTTGCAGCATTAGCACAAGGAAGAGTATGCGTTTCTATCACGTATCGTCACAGGGGATGAAACGTGATGCCACCATTTTGAGCCCGAGAGCAAACGGCAAAGCCAACAATTGAAACACATCGATTCTCCCCCGCCAAAGAAATCCAAAGCTGTCCATACGAGTTCCGGTAAGGTCATGCTGAGCTGCTTCTTTGACTGCAAGGGCCCTCTGCTTGTCAACTTCCTAGAGCGTGGAGCCACAATCAATACGCAGCACTATGCAGACACGTTGCAGAAACTGTGACGTGCCATAGAGTCAAAATGCCCTGGAATGCTGTCGACGAAATCATCTTTTTGCATGATAACGCCTGTCCCCATACTGCCAATCTGGTGGGGGATAAGCTTCAGACATTTCGCTGGGAAACACTTGAACATCCTCCGTACAGCCCCGATATTTCCCCTTGCGACTTCCACATTTTTGGTGACCTGAAGAAAGACATTCGTGGACGTCTGTTTCATTCGGACAAGGAAGTGCAACAGTGGGTGAGGTTGTGGATCCGTTAGCGACCTACCTCTTTCAACAAGACTGGAATTGATCGTCTCGTCTCCCAGTGGGATAAATGTCTTAACACTTGTGGCTATTACTTTTGAATAAAACAAACTCCATTGTCACTTTGTAGCGGGTGTTTGGTTTTCATTTGACTGCCCCTCATATATTATTATTATACTGTTAAACCTAAATCAGTTCTTCAGACATGTTATCTTTTTCTATGGCCTTTCCACCCATCTGCATCTTCCCTCAATTTTAATCTTCTGAGTAGCTACAGCTTGCCATTTCAAATGTAGTTATTGTTTTTTACATGGTTGATTTAATATTTTTAAGGATCTGCCTTACACATGTATGTCATATTTTCAGTCAGATACTTACTGCACTAGAAATGGGAGAAAAGGAGCTATCATCTTAATAGTAAGAGATGGAATCACATCAGCCAGCAGAATGGCACCAGTTGAGATAGTGTTGCAGTCTCTTGAACCGTTGGTAACATTTTTAACAGTCTCCCCCTGCAACAAAAAAAGAAATCTGCTAATAAATTTGGTATCCTCTTTTTCCAGTATATCCTGGAATTTTTCAGTTATTTATTAATTATCCTTTTCTATCTCATATCTACCACAGCCAATCAGTTTTGATAAGGTTATCACCCACCCGGAACCTCTGAATGGAAAATTACATGTGCCTTTCCAAGGGCAGTCATTCCATACACTGTGCCATCATGTTGCAATGTGGAACATTTTCAATGCTCATCTGTAGCGGGGCCGAGCATGACACTTCCTGGAGCTAAACGAAGACATGCGGAATTACAAAAGAGAGCTTTTGGAGATGCGACAAATGGAAAATTTCCACCCTAGAAACATGCAGACATCTGGCACAGAAATTCTGCACTTCGGTTCCGTGTGTTTCACTGTAGTAGGTTTTACACTGTTTGATTACAATAGAAGCAGACAGCAGAAGTTCTGTTGCTGCATTTCTCCTTGTCTTAGTGGGCATTAAATTTTAAACAGGAGCTGAGAACTACCTGTAGTAAATCTTACATTCCTGTCTTGCAAACATGACTACCACATACATGGAATTTGAAGCACGATACTATGGCAGAGGGTCTACCAATCCAACAGAAAATGCTTTCTTGGAATCTCTTAGAATTTGCACTAAAGCAACAAGCAACATGTGTCACTTAGGATTTCACCAATGGAATGCAGGCTTGTCTAGCCTGTCATGCCATTATGGTGTGAAATGTTGCGGTTGTTTGGTTCGTTCCCAAGCTGCATGCACCATATGTTACTTGTTCCTTCGGTATGAAATCTCCATAAGTGTCATGAGCATATTCCCTGAAACAGGTTTCTTGCACCTGGACCATATAATTAGATGTGAATAATTTAAATTTTTGAGATGCAGTTTTAGGTCCTGAAGTGTGCCTCTATCTTTTAGCATTTGAGCAAAATGGCTCTCCATTCCGTTCTGTGGAGACATTCAGTGTCAGTTCATACATATCCCATTCCTCTTGGAATTTCATGCATGTATGGGGCCAAAATTATTCACTTTGGGAAGAATTACTCAATACCAAGATTTAGAAAATCATAAATACTTTGTAGAATAAAATATTACATAAAATAAATCAGTATTGACAGCCATTTTCTCACATGTCTCACGAAATAAATTGGATTCTCTAATGAATCAAAGAGGAAATTGTGTATTCAGTGGTACTGATGTTAATCAAGGAAGATATATGTCCTTTGCAAGATGGTCGATGATTTTTTTTAATGGTACAATTAAAAGGATCATCTACTTGCCAATGTACACTACAATATAGATAACTTTCAGGTGATATAAGTTCTGTTTGTCACATGAAAATGTCTTCTTCTGTTCAATAATACACAGGGTAATTCAAAAGTCCAGTTACATAGGACAACTCCATTATTAGTGTACATAGCAAAACATGGGAACAGGGGAAAGTTGTTAACACTATGTGGGTTTCAATTTAAAGCATTGGGATTATTAACATATGCACCCCTGAGGCTGTACCCTGATATGAGACTCAATGGTAGCTGAAAATGCCATGTGAATCATGAACTGATTATGATAATCATAGGCAAAGTAAAAAGTGTGAACACATGACATGTGCAGTCTCCTCCACCTGTCCACATCAACCCACACAAAAGGAAAAACACGTACAAATGAAAATCTGGCTATATTACACTTGATGCTGTTGGATGGTAAACTCTGTTGATTTTTGCACTGAAGGAGAGACTGATGGATGTCTGACTGGCAGCACAGTCATATCTTCATAAGTGTAGGATGGGGAGGGGTCCTGCATTTGTCACATGTTCACATCTTATTTTGCCTCAAATTATGGTTAAGGTATTTTGGATAAAGATAGCAACATGGTATTTTCAGTTCCCATCAAGGCTCATACCAGTGTACAACCTTAAAGGTTCATGCTAGATTAAAAATCCTCAACACTGGATTGAAACCCACATAATTCCAACAACATTCCCTCTTTTGCATTTTTTTTTTCTATGTGCAACAATAATGGAGTTGAGTTGTTCTACAGGATGGGGTTCTTGAATCAGCCTGTACACTGGGAGAAGAAGGATGAATAAAAACATCACAATCCACAAATATATACATACGCCAGCGTGAAAATCAGCACTCAATATTGTAACGTACAGAAACCTGGTAGTTACATAATACTGGCATTGTTTCGAACTAAGGAAAGACAAGAAAAAGACACACACATGCACACACACACATACGTACAATTATCTCATCCTCAGTTCTTGGAACTTGGTCAAGGATCTACTACTTCCTATGGTCGGTGCAAGTGAACTAGGAAAACCACCAAACAGGATATCATTGTGGCTTTTGCGATGCCAGGAGTGCTATATGGCCCTGGCGATTCTGGGAATGAACTTTGAACACAACAGGATGTCATAGGTGCATCTGTTCTGGGAAGGATGCACCAGATGGGTACGAAAGTACCCATCACTTCCTTCGTAGGTGCAGAGGCACCTGCACATCCTTAATTCCTAGAAAGGACTAACTAAGTACACAAGCCACTCAGTGCAAGTGTCCCTAAGGGAGAACTGAGGGTGAGACAAAGGACATACACAAATATAAAAAGGGCAGGATATAGAATGGAAGGGGGTCAGTTGATTCTGAGAGTCCAGAGAGTCGAGAGTGCAGTCCTGATAATCCAGTCAGCCGAGGGGGAGTTCACCTACATCGATACCGAGACGCTGCCAGTCTACCTCGCTCCTCTCTACCTTAAGTGGGTAAGACGACGTTCCTTTCTTTCTCTAATATAACTGGTCATTTATTTAGCTAGAGTCAGGCCTTAGATTGTTGTACGACGCAACATGACCAATGTTTAATGCAGTATACAATAAACCATATTTAATCTACCTCTGTTGTGTTATGTTCTAGCGAGTAAGATTCCTTTTAAGTAACGTTTGTATCCCCAGAGCGTTACAGTTTGGTGGAGGTGCGTTACTTTGCTAACGGCAAAGGCTCGACCCCTGTCCACTTCATTATGTACTTGTTAAAAATGTTACAGGCATAGGCAAATCTCGTTTTGTCCTTAGTTCGATGTTGTCGGTTGTTCATTGTTCGTTTTGTGGTAACTCTGCTTCGTATGATGTTCATGTTGTGGATTCAAACTGATTGGTTGAAAGTTCCATTTTATGCTGATTGTGACATTACACTATGTTTTCTTAATGGTTCTTACACGTCAGCAAACCACTGGTGAACGTAAACCCCTCCTTACTGACGTTGTTACTTGTCCATTACCTGGTTGCTTAAGAGAAGCAATAAACATGCCATTACCCGCTGATAGCGAAGCATTAGAAATGCCAGACTCCGCGTCAAATCCTAGTACTTCAGGCGCTACGATGTGTACTTCCTCCAGAACACCGTCAATTCAACCCGATACATTTACCGCTGACACGGGTGAAAATATCACAGATTTTTTTGATACGTATAGAAGAGTTTCTTCCATATTGGGATGGACGGGATCGCAAAAAGTAAAATTTTTGCCTGCTTACTTAAAGAAAAGCGCATTAGCATACTGGGATTTGAACCGAACTACCTTAGAAAATCTAGAAGATTTCTCGCAGGTCGAAGAAGCTTTGACCAAGGCCTTTCAACCCGTTTTACCAGTTGGCCAAGCCTACCTTGACCTCGCAGCGCGGAAGAAATTGCAAGACGAATCGATAGAAAATTATTTCTACGACGTATTGAAACTGTGTAAGAAAGCCGACCCTAATATGAACGACGAAGGGAAAATTAACTTCATGTGTAACGGTTTACCGGCAAAAGACGCCGAAAAATTGGTAACTATGAACGCACAAACGCTGGACGAATTGTTAGCCAATTTACGTCTTTTAGAACGGGCGAAACGTCAATCCGACAT
The DNA here is from genome assembly GCF_977018435.1 of Lepisma saccharinum. NCBI lineage: Eukaryota > Metazoa > Arthropoda > Insecta > Zygentoma > Lepismatidae > Lepisma > Lepisma saccharinum. The sequence goes on along the minus strand of NC_139230.1, from coordinate 23,106,652 downwards.
TTCTTCACGTACTTACGCACAAGTAGTGAGAGGAAATAATGACAGACAACGAGAATCTTATTCCAACACGAGCAATCACACCCGTTATGTCCATACAATGGATCAATCACGGCATACTGACCGTCAGGATCAAAATAGGCAGACGGAGGATAATCATGGGAAAAGTAATCAAAGAAATACTGGTTATAATCAAGGTTCGTCAGCATTTCGTGGGTCTTACAGGGGCAAGTCAAACAATGCACAAAACAGTGGGAATACGTCGCGACAATGCTTTACGTGCGGATCTACCGGTCACTTTGCAAGAAACTGTCCTAGGCGTGTTTCATTTACACAGAGGGGAGGATATTCAACTGATCGTGGTCGTGGATCATTTTCTATTCAAGGCAGAAATTCACAGAATAATCGGCGAGGAAATTTCAGCAGGAATTACAGTAGAGAAACACGAAGTCCTTCTCCCTTCTCTGGAAATGCAAAACCCCCAAACATTTAAAGGGCCAGCGAAACAGGGGTCGTTTTAGCCCAAGGGAAGGAAAACCCCTGAGGAAACGAGCGTATCACGCCGAAACTTGTTCGTCATTCTTGTCAAATAATGATCACTCTTCTCAAAGACCTATGATTAATGTTAATATTTTCGGGAAAAATATACCCGCTCTTATAGACACAGGTAGTACTTGCAGTCTATTACATTTTGGAATGTTACCTCCACATTTTAGGATTTATGCACGAAAAACTGGATCTGTAACCCTATCCACTTTATCAGGAGTTGCATCAAGAAACACTCCAGTTTGTAATTTCCATTTCAGAATCGGGCAACATAAATTTACAATGCCATTGGCTATCTGTGGTAATTCTTCATTGCGTAATCGTATTATTTTGGGGGCTGATTTCTTTAACTGTTTTGTTAAGTATTTGACTCCAACCGGCGTAATGTTACGCAGATCACGAGATTCATTCATACCAAACGTAATCGAAACTCAGTTACCAATGAGTACAAACAAGATTCAAAACCGGGACAAAAACGACGATCAATTTAGTCTAGAGACGACAGTATTAGCTGCAGACAGTCAATATCCCAGACAAAGTAAAGATACTATAATGATTCCACGTATTTTTAATCATCCGCGTAAATTTATCTCTTTTGCTTTACCAGCTAATCGCGACGAAGTTCCACAGCAGGAAACAACATTTCGGCAAAAGGAAAATAATCCAGACGAAGACGCGGAAACACTCACGGACAATCTTCCTTCCGGAAGAAAGAGTTTTACACTGCCGCATTCTAATGATGTAACAGATAAGACTCTTTTTCGAGAGCTTCCGTTCTGCGACAAGAAGGAAAACGAGAATAATGGAAGAGCAGCGTCTAAACTAAAGGTTTTTTCAGCGCATTCAGTAATTTTAAAACCGTATGAATATATGGAACTGATAGTGACTTTTTCTCCAGCTGTTCCATCTAATCAAGATTTTGTTTTAGAGGTAAATAATGGTCTTTATGACCAATATCGCTGTTTAGTGCCAAGATTGCTTATAAATTCATCAACCACACTGCAAGTTCCTATTATAAATATGAACCATTTTCAAGTCTCCTTTCCACAAAACTATGTTCTAGGTGTTTTGTTTAAACCGGAAGTTATTTCTTCTCCTCCGGAAGAAACGTCACTTGAATTTATCAACGCAATTCGTGACGATAAATTAAAGAGCGCATTCACGTTTTCAAACAAAGAGTTCAACGTGAAGACAGATTTGGATATTTCAAAAGATATAACTGATGAGCAGAAAAACGAATTGTTACAATTATTGGAACAATTCAAGGATTCTTTTGCGTCATCTCCCGAACAATTAGGTGTCACGAATGCATACGAGGTTACTATTCCACTTGTAGATGATATCCCAGTCCGACGTACTCCCTACAGGGTGTCCCCAAAGCAACGTGACTTTATTAAGTCGGAATTAGACAAAATGCTTAGTCTCGGGATTATCAAGGAATCCGAATCTGAATATGGAGCCCCAATTATTTTAGTAGCAAAAAAAGATGGCAATTGTAGATTGTGTGTGGATTTTCGAGGATTGAATGCGAAGATGAAGGTCCCAAATTACCCTCTTCCATTAATTTCGGATATAATACACTATTTGAGTGGTGTAAAATATCTTTCTACGTTGGATTTGTATTCCGCGTACCATCAATTGAAAATTGCCGAGGAAGATCAATATAAAACCGCTTTAGTTAGTCCGGTAGGAACGTATGAGTTCACTAGACTCCCTTTTGGCCTTGCAAATGCACCAGCTGCATTTCAGCGATGTATTGACAAAGTTTTTGCTGGACTAAAATGGAACAGTTTATGCGTATTCTTAGATGACATTATAGTCTTCAGTGATACATGGGAACAACACATGGAAAGGTTAAAAAAGACGTTCCTTGCTCTAAGGAAGTCTAATCTCAAGGCAAAGCCATCAAAATGTCACTTCGCCTTTGCAGAAACAGAGATTCTGGGTCATATTATCAGTAGAGATGGGATAGCCACCGATCCGCGTAAGGTTTCAGCAATTCACGATATAGCAATCCCAACTAATTTAAAACAAGTTCGTTCCTTTTTGGGATGCGCGAATTTTTTTCGCCGTTTCATCCACAACTTTTCTCTGATAGCTAAACCGTTAACAGACCTAACAAAGAAAGGTGTACCATTTAACATGGGAGAAAAACAAATTGCTGCATTTAATGAGCTTAAGCACCGTCTATCAAGTGCACCCATTTTACGACATTTCGATCCTAAATTAGCGATTGAATTACATTGCGATGCATCTCAGCTTGCCTTTGGAGCAATGCTCTGTCACGTCACAATTGACCAAAATAATCCAAAACGACATATCACACAACCAATTGCTTTTGTGTCAAGATTGTTCACAGGAGCGCAGATAAACTATAGCATCTGTGAGAAAGAGGCCTACTGTTTAGTATTTAGCGTTCTACACTTTAGGCAATATCTAACGGATACGCCGTTCACGGCTGTCGTCGATAGCGCCGGTGCGTGCTGGCTACGCACAGCGAAAGATTTGACAAATCGTTTGGCTCGATGGAGTATTCGGCTTAGTACGTTTAACTTTACTATCCGACATCGTCCAGGAAAAGTACATTGCGTACCGGACTGTCTCTCCCGCTCAGCTAAAGAACCACTCACAGACCAAGAGCGCGATTTTATTGATCATGGAGACGCAATCTGTATTATCGATCAGCAGATCGGTACAACATCAAGTATGCGCTCTCAAGAAATTTGTGAACGCCAATTGCAAGATTCAGAGGTAAAAACACTAATTGAATTAAAAGAAAGGGACCCAACACATCTGTCTGTCCGTTATTACGACTTAATCAATGGTGTCCTATATAAACGTCATAATGACAGAAATCTACTTGTCATTCCAAACAATATGATACAGGACGTGCTGTCCGAAGTGCATGACTCGCCATATACCGGAGCGCATACAGGCCAAAGTAAAACTTTGCAAAAAGTAAATGAACGATTTTATTGGAAGACAGCTCGACGGGATGTTCACAATTACGTCCGTACGTGTCAATTATGCCAGGAGAAGAACTCTCCTACGGGTGTCAAACAGGGTTTACTACATCCCATACCTACGGGTAATATTTGTGAAAATTGGTCATCAGACATATTTGGACCAGTTACTTCTTCACATGGGTATAAATATATCCTATTTGCAATAGATGCACTATCCTCGTGGGTCGTTGCACAACCGTTAAAAAGCATATCAGCGAAAAATGTCGCTAACTTTTTGGTAAATAAGGTTTACACGGTGCACGGACCCATTAACACTTTGCTCACCGATAGAGGTTCAGTTTATAAGGCTGCTTTGGTAGAGAACATATTGGATGAACTTAAAATAAAGCATCTAAACACCTCAGGGTACCATCCGCAATGTAATGGGAAAGCAGAACGCATTAACAGAAGTTTCGCCAATATTTTAAGTAAATATACGGCACGTAACCAAAAGGATTGGTCCACATTTTTGAATCTAGTCGTATATGCATATAACGTAAGTCCACTAGAAGGCATAAATATTTCTCCATACGAGATAATGTACGGTAGGAAGCCAACATTTCCTTTGGAGGTAGGATTAAATTTTAATCCGACGGACCCTTTTTCCATGAAATTTAGAGAAAAGGCAAAAGATATCCAAGAATTGGTAAGAAAACTACACGACAAAAGACATCTAGCCTCTAAGCGACGTTACGATAGCAACAGAATAGAACCTACGTATCAGGTAGATGATTTAGTAATGGTTTACATGCCTGCAAAGAAAAAAGGACTTTCGGATAAACTGCGCAGAAAATACGACGGTCCTTATCGCATTACAGATGTCAGAGGAAATAATGTTTATGATTTACAGAAAGTCAGAGGACAGAAAACACTACGGGTTAATATTTCTCGGTTGAAAAAGTATTGGCCTCGACCAGGTCAATCGATAGATTAGATACGATTAACTTATCCTTCCATTATACGAACTCAACAAAGAGAAACGTATTTTTAACAGACGGGCTTAACATAGCGAAATTCGACAGAAGAGATATCAAGGGAATTTCATTTTAATCATCTAAATTAACGAACGAGGAAATTCTTTCATATAGGCAGGTCAGTAGACAGAATAAATGAAAAGAGGTGATTAATTAAGCAGTGTGATTAATCGGGACGCCGATTACATTACATACACTATTCAAAATAACGTAAGCACGCAAAGTACTGTGAGAGAATTTAATTCAGGTTGTCCGGATAACAAACCCGTCTCTCTCTTGATTACCAGTCAATTGTTTCCGTCAGGATATCACGGATGTACAGCTCGAGTAAAGGCAATGCACAACTCGTTTTAAATATTCACGTGATTCTTCGTCGGGATAACTCTTTTCTTCATTTACTTTAGACTCTTCGGTGGTTTTGTTACGCGAAAATAGGAAAGATGGAATAGACGAAACTATTTTATTGTCATGACACTAACACCTATCCTGCAGAATTCGTTTTCCGTCAACACTATTAAGAAGCGAAAACAAAATCCCTCTTCCTTATGAGTTATCTGAATACTGCGGTTGACGCTTTATCTGATTTCCGGTCGACAGCCTGAGTAGCTCCGAAAGAACACACAATTGTTATCAATCTTTCGGATATTCTCTATTAACGTGAATATGAAAATAAATTACTTCTTTTCTGAATATACAATACAAAAGGAGTGCGAATTTTTACCATTCTTATTAATTTTTTTTTTCTCTTTTCCTTATTTCAGGCGTTTATACCACGATTCTCAATAGACTTCAGGTATAACATTATATTACAAATTTACGCGCAGTTGGAACGCTTTATTTTGCTCGAGCTATTAGCATATCTTTTAACAAACTGTATATGGGATTCTTATCCTTATTAATTTTTTTTTACTACAGTAATTTTTAAAGCTTTCGCTCTATGTCGCCTAAAGTGATAGGGAAAATCACAGTGGAAGGATTAGATCTGGCAATTACGCAAGACGGCCCTCAATTTCAATCTATTGTAGACGGTTTAGCCTCTCGCCTACATGTTTGCACACCGCGAGTCCTAGAACAGTCTAAGGTTGAATCAATAAATAAGCATTTGCTCATTCTTTATAAAACACAGACGGCAGATAAATTCTTTGCCGATTGTGCAGAAATTGTCAACAATTTCGTAAGGCTCCACATTAAAGCAGGTATATACAAGAATTTTCCAAGTACCATAGATACTAGAAAGGACGACAGGGACGCCGTTGATTTGTATACCCAATTCGACGAGCTCTTACCTTACAAGGCGCCGTAAGAAATATAGTTGCAGAACTCTATTCCATGGTTAATATATCATTGACCAAGATTTACACCTAAATATATGATTATTTCAAGGCAGATTAAGTTTTCTTCACTAGTACATTATGTTTAGGAAGAAATAATATGCAGTCATGAGTATCAACGTTGATCATTGGTTCCATAGGTTAAGTACTGAACCATTTTTTATTCCTCCTATAGGAGATATTCGTGACCACGTATGTGAGTTAGTCATATTTTCCGAGTTGTTTTTATTTGTCAAGTTTGTTAATGGATGTGAAGTAGAGGCTCACATTAAAGACAACTTTTTGCAAGATTCGTTGCAGAGAATCAAACATTTTGTAGCTAGGTGCTATCGCAACTACGATTTAAATTTCATGTTCGACTGTGAATTTCAGGCTAGAACAGGCACGCTTGAATTAATTGCTTATTAAAAGGCTTATTAGTGAATATTTTTTCCTTAAGATGGGCGATGAAAGTCAAGATTCTTTTTCAAGTATCACTACGTTACCCTATGTATCATCAGACGATAATATGTCTATTGCAGACGATAGTCCTTTTGAAGCATATGGACGTATACTATCAACGCATGATTTTGAGTCGGATATTCTTCCAGAATACCCTTCTCTCCCTTTTCAGTGGAATTATCCCAACGCCATGGATATTCAGGCCTGTTTTCTTCTTCCAATGCCTAATGAAGAAATTGAGCTACTTATTTTTGTTTTTATGAATGTCGATTTTATCCAGGCATTCATTTCAGGTGAAAATCCTTTCATTGACGAGGGAGTCAATATTTTACCTATGGTCCTAAATCGTAGTTCAATCGCATATGTGTATGTAACTCATGACTTTGTGAAATTTTTACGTAATGGGCTTGATATGTTATCTTCCCCACAAGAACGTGTTTCGTGGCTTAATGAACGTTCCTCAGAATTGAGGACGTTTGTAACTTCCGTCATCAATTTGGCGGGAGATCTATGGACGCTACATTCGCATTATGACCCAAGCACGGGTTATTTGCATTACTGGCCCTGCTTTCTGGAAGCATTTATTGGTCTCTATGAAGACTAATACCTTCATGTCTTCTTCATGATGTACATAGCTTCGGGTATTATAAATATATATATATATATATTTTTTTTTTAGTAGGATTAAGGATATATTGTATTTACAATTCCACTAACCTTGGAATTTTAACTAAAAGATTAACTTACCTCTGTTTTTGTACAGTTCATGTTTCATATCGCGAGCATTACTAGTTTTTGATCGATATCATTAATAGTATTAGTTTAGTATTAGGGATTACTCTTATTAGGTTCATAAGTACACTTTGTTAGTACTATTGGGCTCACACAATTCATATTTTTAATTGTACATAGTTTAATAGACCGTTCGGCATCCCACCACCTCGCTGATAACTGGGATGGGAAATTTTCTTTTCCTGTGTGATGTCGTATGTTCACCCAGCATCTGCATACAGTGTACTCAAATTAGCGATTATTTCGTTTTACTTTATATTCGTACATTTTCTTATTCGCCACGCTTCGGGACGAAGCGCCTTTTCTAGAGGGGAAAATAAAATGTGAGATTGCAGTTGCTTATACGTTCTCTAGTTTCAGAACCATGAACTTCCTAATAGTACTATTATGCGTAAATGTTGGTTGGGCTATTCCAACAATTAGACTCATGCCGGGGGCCTATTGGAGACAGCTTCCCAAAGTGATCCTCTACGAAGGAAGTGTTCCGCTCACCTACAAGGAGAATCTTCCCCATAAGGATGTGGTCGATCAATCTCTTCTCGATTTGGCAAAAAGGGAAAAGGTAAATATTCTACTGACGAATCCTGAGGACGAAATCTTCAACTCATTGGATCAAATGGTAGGTAATTTTCAGCAACTTTTTGTGTTACATTTAAATAATACTGATATAGAATTTCCATCACCACCTGATGAGTTTCCAAGAGCTAAGCGGGGATTAGGTTTAAATTTTATTGGTAATTTTGCAAATTGGTGCTGTGGGATATTAAGTGAAAACCAATTCCATGATATCCTCGTGAACGAACGTACACTGAATTCAGAAATACACAAGGTCACTTCTAGCTTGAAAAATGAACATCAGGAAGTGCATTTATTAAAGTCACAAATACGCGATTTAATTCAGCAAACAAATAGTTCTTTATATACTATTGAAACACAAGTTAATATTTTAAAAGCAAACTTCGGAGAACATCTTAAGACGCTAACTGCGAAAGCAAATAACACAAATCACAAGGTAAATTTAATGGCTTTAAAATCAGTTGTTTTGCATCAATTATTAATGAGTTCTACAATTAATTCCGAAATGAGAGAATTACGAACCGCATGTTTCGCAAACAAGATTCCATTGTATTTAATTACGCCTCAAACACTGAGGCGAGACCTTAAACAATTAAAATTTACACTAGCAAAAAATGGATATCAGTTGGCCATACCAACTTCTAATTTAATGAAATATTATACTGTACCATTGGCTCACTGCTTGTTTTCTCCTAAGCAAATAGTTGTTACGTTAAAAATCCCAATCACGAAAATGGGAGATAATCCTATTCTTGAAGAATTTCTCACTGTACCTTTCCGCTGGCAAAATAACACTTGCAACATAATTCACCCACCGTTATTTTCAGCCACTAGTACAAATTCCGTTCGACTTTTATCAGGTACATTTCTCGCCACTTGTGACCCACACAATTCACCAATGTGTTATTTACCTCGTTTTGGTCACGACGCTACACTTGGCAGTTCTTGCGCCCAGAAGATACGATTAGGCGCTACGATTAAGGAACTAGCAGGACATTGCATGTTTCAATGTTATGAAGGAAATAATGTTATCATTACGGAAGTTGCTCAAGACCATTATGTCGTCACAAATCCACCACCTCAGATTCACGGCGAATGTAGCGATAAGGCAGTCACTTTAGAAACTTACGATACAGAGCCAGGAGCTCTGGAAATCACTCTTCCATGCAGTTGTTCACTAACAATAACCGATACTACGGCTATTCCAAGAACATTCCCTTGTGCTAGTCAGACTAGTGATAATCTACACAGCTATCATATTCTACCCGCCTCCTGGGGTAAAATACCAACAATGAAAATAGACGTATTATTCGCAGGGAGTAAAGCGGCAGAATTTAATCACTTTAACGATTGTTTAGACGCTGATTGGCCTAAGAAAATACCATTTCTAAAGATAACAACACAAACCGAATCAGTTAAAGATAATGAGGATTATACTGACAGCTTACAGGATATCGATACCGATATCTCAGACGGAAATTTAATTAAAATATCTTTTGGTCTCGTGTGGAATGTTATCCTTACTCTCACTGTAGTATGGATAGTTTATAAATATCGTATGATAACAGCTCAATTAATGGCACTTAAGCAAGTACAACCCGCAGATGCATTGGAAACATCACCAGAATTAATTCAGGATATTATAAGTTACTCAACTATTACGTTAATGATGCTCTTGGTAATTATTTTTATGTATTGGATATTTAAGAAATATGTGAGACAGTGTTGCAGACATATAACCATAATAAGATCAAGACAGACTGTTCCGTCTACTCAAGTGTTATTTCAGAACGACACTTCCTCTAATGTACAGATAAACCCTGGAATCAAAACAAGACCTAAACCTCTACCACGTAAACTCAATACGGCACATAAACCTGTGCACCTCTCAATGACCGCATGACTAGTCGTGTTGATTCCTATCTTTCAGTCTTCTATTGTAAAAGTTGAAAGCTTAACCATGAGAACATTCGTTACACCTGGAATATATATGACCGAAATTGAACCCCCTATCTTGTATGAAACTTCAGTACCTCTACTATACCAACTTCATTATAGTGAGGCATCTTCTGAAATTATAGACTGGGAAAATCTACCTTCATCTATAGGAAACACTCCTATTACCACCGACCCTTCACTTCAAGGATGGAGCTATTTCCTTATTACGAAAACCCATATCCGAACTCTATTTTTAAAAGAACAAGATATCACTAAAATTCGATATCGAATCCTACAATTCCCAGCAACAGACTGGATTAATATCCAACGTCTTGATCTTGCTAATGCACCCCACGTAATGCATATCCTAATTACTGCTTGTCAAAAACGAAAGATACATCCAGCGATAATATCCTTCCACACGCTAGCACAACATATTCAGACGCTGGAAAGTAAGGTAACCAAGTATAATTACACTCTGGCTATATCGTCCAATAACTTAGGACAGTATTATAACGTACCGATTTTAGAATGTACTATTGGACCCAACTACACCTTACTCGCACTAAAAATACCTCTTATCAGGAAACACTCTACTATACAAGCATATAACTTGAGACCTTTACCTTATCAATTTGACCAGCGTGTTTGTCAAATACAATTGACAACAGACGTAATATTATTCGACGAACACGAACATACTTATTACGAACACTTTTGTTCCATATCAACTGATATTTTATGCTTTATCACGCCTGTCAGAAACATTTTTACATCGGAATATCGATGTATTGACTCTATAGTTAAACAAGAAGTTCAATCAGTAGTGCAACACTGCCCACTACAATGTCATGATGAACCGATATTAAACTTACCTGTATTATTAAATGTTTCAACTTATTTAGTATTACCATCTTCAGATGTTGAGATCACAGTAAAATGTGAAAGTATACTCTTTAGTTTTAAACGTAATTCCCCTCATGGCACCTTAGTAGTACAACTAGGATGCCAGTGTGTTATGTGTATTGCTTCGCAATGCTATCGAGCACAATTTCCATGTATTTTACCAAATCCTACAAAAGCGCAGATCTCGCAGTTTCTGCCCATACATTGGATAGATCAGAACAACACCAATGATACCGAATACGAATGTACTGCCAATATTATTGAAAAGCCTATATGCAAAGTAGTGAATCAACCTACCGAAACGTCTATACAAAATGTGACGTCCTTGGTACATATTCATGTATGGCTTAGTCTAGTGACATGCCTGTATATCTTTCTCACGGCATGGATCTCTTATAGGATCAATTGCAGAAAGCATAGGGCACAAAGAACCACTTCTGTTCCTGTGGCCATAAGAACTAAATTAGATCAGGCACCTAATTATGAAGCTCCACGATGCCCAATCTACGAAAGTATTTTAGAATAACGTATGTATCAATTGCTAAAGATATGTTAGTTTCAGAGCCTGGGACAACTATAAAAATCGAAGCCAGCCTCTCCGGGGATCCGGCAGTAAACCAGCCGCAGTACCATTCCAATGGACATCAGGAAGAGGAAGTGGACTCCAGGTCAAGATGAACAAGGAAGTGGAAGTTCAAGTGCAAAATAATGGAAAATAATAGACGCTCAAATACATAAAGACTATTCCGATAGAGCAATGTAACTCACCATATATATATATATATATAATTGTATTCAAGTATAATACTTCTAGTATACTAGATTCCGGATAAATAAGTGACCAGAGTAAGATAAGAATAATGAACTGCAATATAGCACAGTCAATAGTTCCTTACGCAAGGATACTCCAATACTTAATATGATTAGATGGAGACCATCTAAGCTAGGGTGGGGCGTAATGTAACGTACAGAAACCTGGTAGTTACATAATACTGGCATTGTTTCGAACTAAGGAAAGACAAGAAAAAGACACACACATGCACACACACACATACGTACAATTATCTCATCCTCAGTTCTTGGAACTTGGTCAAGGATCTACTACTTCCTATGGTCGGTGCAAGTGAACTAGGAAAACCACCAAACAGGATATCATTGTGGCTTTTGCGATGCCAGGAGTGCTATATGGCCCTGGCGATTCTGGGAATGAACTTTGAACACAACAGGATGTCATAGGTGCATCTGTTCTGGGAAGGATGCACCAGATGGGTACGAAAGTACCCATCACTTCCTTCGTAGGTGCGGAGGCACCTGCACATCCTTAATTCCTAGAAAGGACTAACTAAGTACACAAGCCACTCAGTGCAAGTGTCCCTAAGGGAGAACTGAGGGTGAGACAAAGGACATACACAAATATAAAAAGGGCAGGATATAGAATGGAAGGGGGTCAGTTGATTCTGAGAGTCCAGAGAGTCGAGAGTGCAGTCCTGATAATCCAGTCAGCCGAGGGGGAGTTCACCTACATCGATACCGAGACGCTGCCAGTCTACCTCGCTCCTCTCTACCTTAAGTGGGTAAGACGACGTTCCTTTCTTTCTCTAATATAACTGGTCATTTATTTAGCTAGAGTCAGGCCTTAGATTGTTGTACGACGCAACATGACCAATGTTTAATGCAGTATACAATAAACCATATTTAATCTACCTCTGTTGTGTTATGTTCTAGCGAGTAAGATTCCTTTTAAGTAACGTTTGTATCCCCAGAGCGTTACAATATGTCATGAGCAGCACTCAGCATAACAACATATCCATAGTTGTTGCAAAGGCCCAGCAGCCAGTACCCCAGCAGATTCCGTTCGTTACGGGGACCTTCTCCAGATGCAGCTGTCATGGTTCTGCTGTCTGTAAGGAAAAACAAGTGATATAAAATATAGCAATGCCAATAGTTCAAGTACTTAGTCAAAACCCGAATTCAATAATAATAGCTTATGTGTGAAATGTGAAGTCAGCCGGTCACGAGCAGATTTACCTTAGAAAGCGAAATTAGACATTAAAAATGTTGCTTGTTTATGTGCAGGTAGGCTAATAATGATTCTTAAACATCTAAAAAACACTTCTTTAGCACTACATATGAAATTTAATGTCACCTTACAAACATTCATATATATCACTCTGTTGTTCATCGTAATCATTATTACATTCCAGTTCAGTCTCCAAATCACCTTCTCTATCCTCTACATTATCACAATTGCCAACAGACCCTTATCACTGATCTCATCATATTACCTGCATTCACCACAGTGATGCAGAGAATGGAATGAATGAGTTCAGTGTTTTTCCAGATCCTGACAGTCCTTTCTGCGAACAAACTGTGCTACCATTAACCAGACTGGAATCGGTTACTATGTATCTCCGGGATATAAAAAGCTAGCCCAGACATGAAAGTTGCCAGGCAGAGACCGTGGTCATCTGTATTCAGACAAAGAGGAAAGAAGCTCAGAACAGCATGCCTAATCATTTCCAAGAAAATAAGCAATTTTATTTGCATGTGCCTCCGTGATACAGCATGACCAATGGAGGAATAAGAATATCGAGGAATCTGCTGCATGTTTAAAGCAGTCTGTAATCTGTTTCTTGAATGCAAGGAACATGAAACCAACTTAAATTGGTTAACTTTGTGAGATGTATGGAGAACATACCATAACTAATGCAGTGGTATGGAGATGGGTGTGACTTCAATGAAGGATGTGGAAATGTGCATGATGATCCATGGAGTAGCTAACTGTCTGTGGCACATACAATTGAAGAAAAAATTAGAGAAAACAGACATTATATCACTTTCCTGTGTGATTAGCCATGGCTTTCATGTGCAGAACAATTTTTTTCATCCCATTTCTATATGTTTCTTTGAGTAGGTTAAGCAGATCAGATTTTTGTGTTCATAGCACAATAATTAAGTTTCTACAGGCTCATCACTATTTATACTTTTTAAGTAAGGGTTGTTTATATTGAACCTACATTTCCTTCATTTCCTGCATGTGTATACAATATTTCTCTTGCAAGGAGAGTGGCACTTTGTAATCATGATGTCCCAGGTTTGATACCAATTGGAGGCACATAGTGGTTCAGATTCCACTTTAAACTGTAGGCCTGGTCCCAATTAGTGTAGCTATGCATAAAGTGGACATTAAACAAAAACTCAAGCACATATGAGAGGAACTTTTTGGCAGTGGTGATCTACAAGCATGGTCACTTGCACAATCTACGGCCCAAGATCCTTTTGTTTTATCGAGATATCATCATGCTATGTATACAATTTTTACAAGGCTCGATTTCGATTTACGACTGTTAACACATATTGCTGAGTTTTAGCGATTACTTACTGTATTTTTTTTCTTTCGTAATTAGGTTAGGAAGGTCAGGTTTAGTTCCATTAGGATTTTCATAATAACCCTAAATGCTTTTGGGGTTAGGTTAGGCAGGTCAGGTTTAGTTCACTTAGCATTGAAATAATATTCCTTTTGCTTCTATCAACGGAGAATACCTTGTCCATGAGGAGCATGCATGCTTGCGTAAGCTAATTTTAAAGTTTTTCTTTAACATAAGCATCCCTTTTTTCAAATCTAAATAGTGCTCATTACTTTAAGAAAGGTTCAAATTTTGTGTGACAATGATTGCCAAAATCATAAGTTTATTAGTATTTCTGCTTCGCAAATCTTTTTTAAAAAAACATAAAACAATTGAAACGGCAACTGTTCCGATTGTTTTATGATTTCTTCAAATTCTCCTAGCAGACACATTAATTATCGTAGAAGTTTGGCTAGCATTGTAACACGAAACTTGAACCTTCCTTAAAGTAATGAGCACTGTTTGGATTTCGAAAAGAAAGTATTTATGTTGAAAAAAAAAACAATTTAAGGTAACAGTATGGTATAGTAAAAACACATTTCACTCTTTTATTTCCTAATTATTATATTTGTACTTACCTGTAATGCATAGCGGAACATTTTTGAATGTGAGATTTTGCTTTTTACACTGAAAAAAGTGTAATTTTTCACATTACAAGTATTTATTGCTCGTTGCTAATTCGCTTTCATTACACACAATATGGCGGGCAAATCTTGACTCACGTTGTCTATCGTCAGCTGATATGCAGTGTTTCCAAACTTATTAACCAAAAAATGCCGCACAAACTATTCACAGAAGGTTTTTAAGCAAAAATTGATCCACAAACCATTCACGGAAGGTTAGGTAAGGTTCAGTTATGTTAGACAAACATAGAAAATTAAATTGGACAAAAAAAATTCACAATGCAACCTTCACACGTTATCTTGTAAAACTACCACATGGTTGCTACACTAACAGGGGGTTACATAATCGAACGCACGGAACATTTGATTTACGTAGTCGATGGTAATGATGGCAAGAGCTATCGTGAATCAGAGATACATTCATGTCTAAAAATACAAGGTATACCAGCCGAATAAGTTTTACAAAGGGAGACAACACTTCCACAAGCTTCCAAATGTCTACAGAAACTCAGTTCCGTCAATAGTCTCTCCTGTAAATTTGAAGAAATGTGTTTTCACTATACAATACTGTAACCCAATTTCAAAATTTCCTTACGCAAGCATGCTAGCTTCCCATGGACAATGTATTTTGCATTGACAAGCGACTGCACTCACTGATTTTATTTTAATGCTAAGAGAACCAAACCTGGCTTCCCTAACCTAACTACGAAAGCATATATTGAACAAAATCTTAGTAATCGCTAAAACTCAGCAGTATGTGTTAACAGAAGTAAATCAAAATATAACCATGTTAAAATTGCATACGCAAATAAACCAAATGAACTTGGGCCATACAATTTAGTGTCCCCAAACTTCAAACTTCCATCCACAATCATTTCCAGTATTATAAATATTTAAGTATTTTCTCTATCCTAGATATTTAAGTATCTGAATATTTTCCTTTACAACTTGCAAAAATCATTATACAATTGGAAAGTAGTATTTTACTAGAGCATCAAAATAGCTGTCCCCTCAGAAAAAAATATGCACATTTCATGCTTCGAAATGTTCTAAACATGTCAGAAACACCACTGCTCCCAAAAGTACAGGTGTGGTGGTGGATCAGTAGACAAAGTAGTTTCAATAAATATATTTAGTGACAGGTACATCATAACATGTTATTTCAGTACTATTATCTTGCTTTAATTTGAAATATGTTGCATCCTTTACAAACGGTTCGGCATTACTCAGAAAAACTCTTGCATACACACCCATGACTACAAAATTTTAGATGATTTTGCACACTGTACAGAAAAGAAAAAAGCATTCACAAGATTAGAAAGTAGTATGAAAATATCATAAAAGCTTTGATGATTTCGAGGTAGTCCTTTTTATTCTTTATTTATGAGTGAAGTTCAGTCCTCGAATACAGGTTTTTAGTTTGTTTTTGCATGCTTTTTGTGTTCAATACCCTACAGGAAAAATAAAGTACAAAAAATTCAAGCAACCAAATCTAACTGACCTAACCCGCTCAAAACATTATAAAAAATTCCTACTCTATTTAGTTTAACCAACTACAATACCATATAACATTCAGTAGTTGAACCCATCTTAACCAAGTCCCCAAAGATAAATTCGGGTAATTTAAACCATGTACAGTCGAATTCAAGGATATGTTGATGCAAATTGCCGAAACTAGTTTCATTCACCTATCTTTTACATCCTATGTACTTTCACAGGATGATTTTTATTACAATAGGTTAACATTAGTTTGTGCTAGCATTATATTTTGTTTTACCCCAGGAATTGTATGTAATTGTTTTTGCTATTGGGTTGAAATATTTGTATTTTCAAGAATTACTAATACAATACATGAGAAACCACAACGGCTTAGTTTCATATGCAATGGCCTTTTCCATTTGTGAATTCATACTCAGTTTTCATTTTGAAAATTGTAATTACGGGCAAAAAACAGTGTTTAAAGTTACCATTACTCAACTAACTCACCATAATGGAAGAACTCAAGCATTGTCACTTATATTTGTTTATGTTAGTCTTCTTAGTAAGTATTCTCTTTAAAGTTCTTTCCTACATTCACAGACTACCACCTTTCAGTTACTTATAAGCGGTATTAAAAATATTGCTTAGTTCAGGTTGGAACTTAAGCACTTCACGTCTTTTAAAAGCGGCCGCGTTCTAGCCAATGTCAGAGAGCAGCCAATGTTGTCGTCACAATTTCCCTTTTAAAGGTGAAATATTTCCCTTTTTCTTCCAATGTATACCGTTTCATCTAAAATTTCCCTACATTTTATAAAAACCACTGGAAAAGCTGATATCGCCATCACAACTTCATAAATTTTTATTATTGTCGCTAACATTACGTAATAATAATAATAATAATAGAACTATTACTATTATTTCCACTTGTTCACAGAGAACAATTCGCATAAATATTGAAATTGAATTTTTAATATATTAAAACAAGGAAGGAAAAATGAGTGATACCAATATCAATATGTTTATTATTCATTAAGCATTATTTATAAGTATTTTGTAAGGCAAAGTTCTCCGTGCATGTTGCAGCGAGCCATAAATGCAGGCATATTTAGGAGATGTGGTCAGTGGCGCAACCACAGAGGGGGGGATTGCCCCCAAACTTGGACGGAATATTATTAATGCATTGTAAATTACCAGAGAGAGAAGTAAGACCAAATATGTACTTCCGATTGTTGCTGCTGAACAGTTTTGTCTTAAATGCATTAACAACTTTTTTGGAGCAATAGGAGCACGCACTTGCGAAAGGCAATTTATAACATTATTATTGTTTGTTTGTTATGAGATGGACGAAATGATTATGTAATGTATTTAAGTAATATGTTTTATACACACACACACTCACACACAGAGACAGAGCCGTATTTAGGATCTGTAAATCCCTAGGCTGAACCTGTGGTTCGGGCCCTACCGGGAGGAAATTATTTGAAAATAATATTTTAATTTTAAAAATAACATACTGTAATTTTAAGTAAACATGTTACACAAATTTTTTGAAAATAATATTTCAATTGAAAATAATATTTTAATTCTAAAAATAACATAGGAGAGAGTCGTTGTAATGTAAACTTTTGTGGTGCCATATTAAGCCACAATCTTCAACATACGGACACGACACAACACAACTTCCGAGGGAGGATTATACTGGCGTCAATCTGCAATGTCAACAGAATGGGAAAGAGAGCGAAGGCAGGGAGAGTGAAAAAAACAGACTGTAGCGTGCGACTGTCGCGGACCTGTTCACCAGGAAAGACAAGCGCTGACGCAGGGCCGCTTGCCGCCGAGTCTCGTAGCGAATGTCAGGGAATGCTCTGTATATACGTCAGATTGTTGCTGCTTAAATACATGAAAAATCGTTTACCACATTATAAAGCATGGCACATTTCACAGTTTAACGTGGAAAACTGTTTGAATTATTGTGGCACTTACAGCGTTTACCAATTTTAGTCTTTAATTCTTTTGAGGAAAAGGAGCGCGCACATTTGAGAGACAATTTGGCGGATGAATTGATCATACAGCGTGTTTATAAATGAATGGTGCGGTTATAAAAATTAATAATAAATCTATTTATTACCTTACACTGGTAAACCCTACACCGTAAGCAGTGGCAACTGTCCAAGTTTTTGATGCGCTACCTGCTGTTTGCTTGTCATGCTTGCTGCGGGGCCGCATCTTCAATTCCGAGTCAGTCAGTTTCCGCAGCGAGCGTTAGTTCCGAGATGGCGTCGCAACAGGAAAAGGCTTTCTGTGTGCTCCGTTTTGAGGTGTCCATATCTGTGGTATCAGTGCAACGTGAGTTCCGTGCACGGTTTAGGAAAGACCCACCACACAAGAATAACATAAATCTGTGGTACCGACAGTTCGTGGAAACTGCATACTTGTGTAAAGGGAAGAGTTCTGGTCGATTACGACGATAATAACGTCTTTTAATGCTACTATTATTACTACCACCACTATATTACTATTATTATTGGACGTTTGTCCTGGTACTTGACCCCGCCCCTTCTCCATATAAAAAAATTGTGGTTTCGCCTCTGCTCACAAAGAACACCCGTACACAGGCTCGAACTTGGAACTATTGGCTTCGTAGTGTATTATGTAACCATCCCATCATGGAGGTCACCTAGTGAAAGATGTTGGACAGCTAGAAACATGACTAGCAGAATCTAAGAATAACAGGACAAATAGATACTCAAGATGGAATAAGTTTTCAAGTGTTTCTTGCATTTTTCTTCCAAACGGCTAAGGGCATTTACAGGGGGCACAGAGTGGCAATTGCCCCCCCCCCGCCGATTTCAAATTTTATACAAATAAAAGTACATTTCGTAAAATTTCGCATGATATCTACTATTCTTATAGTCCGTAGTGCAGAGCCGCAGCTAGGGGTCAGCGGGAGTCAACCCTGGGCCAAAACGATCTAAATGAGAAAAAAAAATGTTAAAGAGATTCCCATGGCGCCCAGTGAAATTATTTGCGCCCAATTAAATCAATATTGTTTTCACTTTGCAAATATTTGGATCTAAAGATTTTCCTGCTTGCTTGGATCCCAAAATGATTATTTTCTGTAATACATTGTAAATTACCTGAGAGAGAAGTAAGGCCAGATATATACTTCAGATTGTTGTCGCACATTTGAGAGACAATTTGGTGGATGAATTGATCATGTAATGTATTTAAATAATATATATATATATATATTAAAGAAATTTTGAATACGTACACAATTTAGAGTTAACATGTTGCATAAGTATTTTCTTATTTTATGTCGCTCCATGTTGCATATGTGTAAAAAATATGTTGTACATGAAAGTTATACATGTCATATGTGCAAAAAGAATAATGTTCGTCATGCATATTCTGTCTTTCAAAAATACAGTTTGTGTGCTTGTTTTCCATTATTAGTTAATATTTCAAATTATTTGTTCAAACACAAATGCTTTATCATCGACTTGTACCCCCTTTTGCATGATTTACGACAATAATAACGTCCTTTTAATGTTACTATTGTTACTACCACTACCACCACTATATTACTATTATTATAATTGGCATGTTTGTCCTGGTACTTGACCCCTCTCCATATAAAGATTTGTGGTTTCGCCTCTGCTCACAAAGAACATTCATGCCCAGGCTCTAACCTGGAACCCCTGGCTTCGTAGTGTGTTATAAACCATCCCACCATGGAGGTCGGCTAGTGGAAGATGTAGGACAGCTTACTGGCTCAAATTATTATCAAACACGATGAAAATGTGATAGTGTTTCATATTTATTATTTCAGTTAGAAAGCGATAAAATTTGTAGTGTGAGACGGGTTACACTAAGCATCTTATGAAATATAAATGTGAATTTCAAATCTCATGAATCATTTCTCTATGCAAATGCATTAAATATGATAAGCAACATAGGTGTGTGTCATGATATCCATTTTATAAAGGGAAAGTTAAGTTTTAACCCTGACTGTTTGCATGATATCGTTTCCATAGCATGTTATATATACTGCTCTCAAGAATTTTAAACGGCAGTAAAAATAAATTACATTTGCAACTGCGAAGCTTACAATGGGATTACATACATTAAGGTCATAAGATGCCATATTTCGATTGCTTGTAACATCGAAAGAAGAATTAGACGAGTAAATAGTCATTGATAAAAGTTGCCTTCCTTGATGTCCTGTACACACTGTGAAAATTTTCGATGTTATCAGGCGGCACCCTATGAATATAGGTTCAAGAAAATGACAAGTAGAAAAAAGCTGCAGTGAAATAAATACAATTGAAAATCTCTCAAATTATTTTCTATTTATTTTCTTATATTTATAATATTACATTGTGTCTGTAGCAGACGTTGTCTGTTAAAATACCTCATGCACAACCTAATTTTTTGACAAATAATTATGTCAACTCTTCTGCTATGGAGTGGATTCTCCTAATTTTGTTCATATATATTAAGCCATTCTGTGACTGGCAGAAATCAGTATCAGCATAAAAAACCCTGATATTTTGGGTTTGTACGCTTCTGCTCAAAAAGTGGTGGCGATAAGTGGCCCAGAGACCTCGCTTTTTCGGAAATGGGGGAAGGCGAAGGAGGCCCCTTAGATTATTTGGTTTCGTACCATAGTCATTAAGGAAGGTATTTTTTTATAACGTAAAGAGGATACAACATTTCCCTCTATAAAACTTGATATGAAATATGAATGATGACACTGTAATCCAAGAAGTCATTGATCAATCAAAGGATTCTTATTTGTTTGTCGGGTGTCAAACACATGTATTTCAATGACACAATATTTTGCAAAATGGTTAACGTAACAAGTAGGCAAACATTGTCTGTAGTGATGCAAGTCTCTCCCCTTTGAAGCAAATAGGAGCCATGTTTTAGCAATTAGGCCTACAAAAAATTATACAAATTTTTACACAATTCATCAAAGTGTAGATAACATGTAACCATTATTATTTAATTAATTCGATTTTTCTTGCATAACACAACATAATGGTGGTGTTGGATTCTCGTTAGATTCCTTTGTGTGTAAAAATATTGCATACTGGAAATTAGAGTACATTATGAAGCACAATTTATAAAGGACTTCCTTAATCAGTTCTGCAGAGAAGCCCAAAGTTACATATTAATCGTCTATTAACATTATTGACATGTAAATATAAAGTAGATAAAATCCCAATTAGCCTATATATGTTAAACTTCATCTTTTTATTCTTTGTTAGTCCGAAAGGTCATTATCGAAATATTGGTATTTGATGTTGCTTGAACTTTTTTTGTTCGTTGGATTTTCAAGATATCATCCCTTTCCTGTTACCATAGAATAGTTAGAACCTAACCTAACCTAACCTAACCTAACTAGTCTATGCTGTTACTTATCACTTTCGGAGGAGGGGGGCAAGCGCCCCTCTGTACCCTGCTATATCTGCCAATGCAACACAATATATTAGAAATTTGCCCCCTCTAGGATTGACTTTGCCCCCCCTAGTAAGAAATACTGGCTACGGGCCTGCCTCGATATCACTTTCCGCTCTTTTTGAATTCAAAAACAACTGCCTGCAGTCGAAGCGTCAGTATCGTGAACCAGGATCGGCCACCAAAACGGTGGCGAATGGCCGATCAGAAGATAAACTCGTTTTGATGTTCCTAGATCGCGATCAAGTGTTAAACCGTCTTCGTGCAATGGAATTTTCCAGTGATCCTTTCCCGATCCGAGTTTAAAATTTGATCTTCGTTCGTGCACACGGCCATGAGAGATATAAAAAGACCAAATATAAGATTTCGCTTTTTTTTTGCTTCTGAGGCTAATCGCGACGCTAAGGGTAAATGGCGAGGAAATGTAATGGAGGAGAAACAGTCCCAAAAGTTATGGGCTGCATGTAAGTTAATACCACAGAGATATTACAGTAGGTGTAGGTTCTACCACCAGAACTTTTCTATCATAATAATACTGGTTATGGTGTACTGTTAGCTAAAGATGCTGATATTTGAGAAACTTAAAAGCTTATTTGCAAAATTTTAGATAAATAATTATATGTTAGACTGTAAACATATTATTTATCTAAAATTTTGCAAATAAGCTTTTAAGTTTCTGTTAGACTGTAAACATATTTTATATCCATTCTGCAAAATATCTGATGACAAAATTTAAAAATTGTAATCGCCCAGACAGGGACTCGAACCCTGGACAGATAGGCTAAAAGCCTAACGCTATACCAACTAAGCTATCTGGGCACAAGGTATTTTTTTCTTGAAAAGTTATGTTAAGAAATATATTGAAACACTTGAGAACACTCTTGGTCTGGTTCGACAGAGAAGGAGACAAGATTTCCAAATTTGTACAGACTGGGTGTATTTTTCCACTATAGAGGTCTTCACTATATGTAATTCGAAATGCTAAAGTTCAACTAGCTTCCAAAATTGAGGTAAAAATTGTGTTTGGCAAGATTAACAAGTTACAATTATATCCAGTTATGGACAAATAAAGCTAAAACTCTCAGATTTACTGTACTAGCCAAATTTTAGTAACATTTTCTTCACTTTAGTACAAATACCAAAGAAATAGGTATATTTTATTTATAATTTGACAAAATGTACTAGTATTTAATTCACAAAGTTAGGTAAAAAACAGTATTTTTTAAAAATATTGTTTACACTGTTTGGCATCCTTTAAATAGGAAAAGAAGGAATTATTTGTTTAGTATTTTTACTACTTTATATTTATTTAAGAAAACAATTCTACAGTTTAACTTAATTTTAACAAATTGTTACTAATTTATATATCAAAGTTATGTTATTTAGAGTATATGAAGGCATATAAAAGTAGTGTAATTGATACTACTACTGGCGCGAGAAAGTATGAACCCCCCTCAGGCAGATTTGACTACACTTAAAACTTGCTCAACATGCCCATATGAGCTTTTTGCTCAAGTGTGGAACCCCGTCTAATCCAAGATTTTTGTAAAAATGCTCTCGGGAATTTCCTGAGAAAGTATGACCCCCTCAGATTGATTTGCCTACACTTATAAAAGGCACTTCTGTCAGATTGTTGTCCATAAATTTGTTAAAAATATGCCCCTCTTGATATTTTTTTTGCCCACACTTGAAACTAAGCCAAGATGCTCATAAAACCCACATACACCCACACCCACACATATTTACTTCCGGTTCACTTCCGGTTCACCTACGGTCCACT
The DNA here is from genome assembly GCF_977018435.1 of Lepisma saccharinum. Lineage (NCBI taxonomy): Eukaryota > Metazoa > Arthropoda > Insecta > Zygentoma > Lepismatidae > Lepisma > Lepisma saccharinum. Next base: position 23,083,394 of record NC_139230.1, on the reverse strand, counting down.
TCCGGTTTGCCTACTTCCGGTCCACTTGTGACCTATTTCTGGTTTATTTCTATTGCATCATGTTGTGCAACAAATTATTAGACATGTGTTGTTTTCTGATTGGTTGGTTATGACATAATGTGATGATGTGTTATATTCTGATTGGCTTATTGTTTCAGATGTTTTCAATGCGGTCTGTGCTTAGGCTATATAAAGAGATTTTGCATTGCATATCAGCCAGTATTGTGAGAGTTGTTGAAGAGTAAGGGTGTGTTGTTGCAGTGCTGCTCATATTTTTTAAACACAAAAATATTGCAGATTTGTATAAATTGAATTACAAATTTATTTGATTTAATATACAGAATTTTTGACAACCTGTCATAGGTTTATTAAGTATAGAGTTTTGATTTGAACCCCAAGAAATTTTATATAAATACCAAAGCCAAAAATATTCACACACATACACACACACACACACTAAATATACAAAACACACTACTGAACCCAACTGATATTTTTTTATTAAGCATAGAATTTTGATTTGAACCCCAAGAAATTTTATATAATAAACCAACAATAAAAAATGCCAAATCAAAAATATTGTAATCAATGCAATAAAAATATATCCAGCCCCAATTGGGCTAAGCATCAAAAGAATTGTAATCCAGACAAATGCAGAACTCCCACAAAAATATGCCCAAAATGCTATAGAAAATATAACATGAAATATTTCACTTATACTTGTTCTGCACAGTCATCAACATTTCCAAACAAAATTGAATGGAAATATTTGTGTGATTGCCCTCTATAATTTAGATTGCAAGGCCATATTTTGTAATTATCTAGACCAGGAGCTAGACCCTATGCACCAGAAACAGGCCACAATACACTTTACAATTTTGAGAATCTCAATTTAAATTCAGGAACAAGAGATTTGGATTTGATGTATCTAGAAATATCCCTTTTTTCAAAAAATGTTTGCATCTTGAATCAACCTGCAAACAATATTACATGTTAGGCTGGGCTATCTCAACAGCAGAGGCATGCAGCTTAGTGGTTTCCCGCACTCACACTCTGTAAATACATTCCATGATTTTATTATTCTATTAAAGCACCCAATGCTGCAATTTTTAAATTTTTGCTGAAGAAGATACATGATTATCTCAGTCATGTTCAACATCTGAGAATTGTATGCATCAAAATATTGCAGGTGATGATTAAAATCTGCACCACTACACAACATTCCACTATCTGTTGTAACAAATTCTGCCTTTTGGAACCTATCCAGATCCATCAGCAAAAATCTGAAATGTTTCCAGTTTGAGCTCTGATTGGGAAGAATCTCAAAATCATAGAATCTCCCCACACTTGCATGATTTGAAAACCATCCTCCATAATAGGAAAAATCAATATAATAATAAAAAAAACAACAAACTGTCCCACAATTCTTCTTCAAGAATTATACTTGTGGCACTCAAAATCAGTGATGTATCTCAAGTTTAGATATTTGAAGCTTTGTGTGCTGTGCAGTGCCCAGTGGAACTCTGTTTCATTATTGATTGAAAATAAATCATACTCTGAGAGTGTTGAGAATCTAATTTTGAAATCAGGAAGAAGAGATTCAGATCTAATATATTTTGCAACATCTCTTCTGTCAAAAAATGACTTGAGCGTTGATCCAATTGTGCACCTACACAATTGTGGAGAGCAATCATGTAGATATAAACAGAAATTGTACATGACTCTGTGTACCTCCCGATCAGAATTTGAGGTTGAGATTTGAAGAATCTTGCAGTTTAAAGGTTCAAAATATCTCAAATCATGAAATTTTATCTTCAAACTCAGCAAATACAGAATAATCTCATTTGCATTTATGACCCCTGAGATATATTTTCCCCTTCTAACAAAATCCGCACCAGAAAACACCAAGCCTGTATCTGTGGTTACAAATTCAAAATCATCATAGGATTTCAAATAAGTATCATAATTTAAATGTTTCCAGTTCTCAGATATGTCAAATGGGATATGAAAACAATACATTGATTCAAAATATTTTGTTGTGAACCAATAATTTTTTCTGTAACAATCATAAAAACCTACAAACAGCCCAACAATTCTCCTGTGCAACAGATATATGTATTTTTCCTTCTTGCTCAACAATCCCAGATGTATGCATCCAAATTCATGGTCACTTTCAAGCACCCACCTAAATTCTGTCTCATTTCTAACTGCAAACACATCATATTCACATAAATCGGAAAATGCAAGCTTGAACCTTTCCAACAGTGATTCCGATTGTGTATATTGTGACAAATTCCTTCTCTCAAAAAACATTGCAACAAGTGCTGTGTGTTATTCTTCTAAAACAATGCACATTCAAAAATGCAATGCTGTAATTTTTTAAGAGCATGCCCAACACTATGCTTAATAATATTGTTTTTTTGTTGCTGATAATCCCGATTTATTTCCAAATCACACTGCCCGGGATACATGTTTGCTGAACAATATTGCAAAATTGGAATTGTAGCAATTATGTATGTATTATTGGGAGCTTAGATAATTGTTCCCCACACCTGCATGTTTCATTCCAAGAGGTTTTGTCTAGGCACAGTGCAAGGCACTTACTGCTGCAATTTCTGAATTTTTGCCTCAGAAAATACAGAACAAGCTCATTCAGGCATTTGTGCTTTAAATACCCAACAAGATCCGGGTGGAAATCATCTGCACTGAACAAGTGCCCATCATCTGTGGTCACAAATTCAATATTCCTATTAAACAGATTGGGATTGGAAATTATTCTGTTCAAAAATTTAAAATGCACCCAATTTAAGCTCTGATCAGCCATGAGCTCTAAATCATAATCTTCATACCCATCACAACAATTGCTGTACCAACATTCATCAAACAATTTCGACCTGCAGAAATAATAATAGCTCCCAGTGTGGTGATGCACAAACAATCCACAAATTCTCTTAAACTTGTTGTACATAAATTTTTCAAACTTGCTTACATCCTTCAGTGACAAGTATTGAAAATTCTTGTCACTGTTAAGAACCCAGTGCATTTCAGTCTCATTCTGAACTGCAAACAAATTATACTCGGACAGGTTCAGGAACCTAAGCCTAAAATCTTGAACAAGTGATTCGGATTTTATGTATTTTGAAATTCCCCTTCTGTCAAAAAAATTCTGCATTATGACAAGGTTAGTGGCAATGTGAACAATTCCCTGTCACATTGGCATGTATTTTGTATGTTGTGCGCTTCAAGTGACAGGCATATGCATTCATGCTCACAATTTTTAAATTTTTGCCTAAACATATACATTAGAATCTCACTGAAATGTGTTTATTTTGAAAATTTGTTCATGCCTGGCTTAAAATCTTCAAGTCGATACAAATTTCCCTCATCTGTGGTGACATATTCAATATGATTCAGGGGTAGAGGTACAGAAATTCTGTTGGTGATATTATAGTGGATCCAGTTTAGACTCTGTGGCATAATTATGTCCATTCTGTACACAAAACAATTCTCATTGCAATTGTTGTACCATCATACATTGCAAATCCACAATGCCAATAATAATACTCTACAGAATAATGCACAAAAAATCCAACAATTCTTTTTCATGTATTTAACATGGATATTTCAAATCTTATTAGGGATTTCAGGGACAGGTAGTGAAAGGCAAAATCACTTGAAAGCACCTATTGCATTTCAGTTTCATTCCCAACAGAGAACAGGTCATGCTCGGACAGATTCAAGAACCTAAGCCTGAAATCCCCAATAAGTGATTGTGATTTGATGTATTTTGAAATTGCTCTTCTGTCAAAAAATTCTGCATATTTAATAATTACACACTGGCATGAATATGCAAGGAACAGAATCATGAAAACCCTTTACTCAATGCATTCCGATACAGCCTCATTGTTTATGATTGTTGCAAATTTTGAGATGAAACTGTTTTTATGTGATTCAAGGCCCATCAAAGATATTACACAGTGAACAATTACAGTGTCACTTGTTTCATCCAAAACAATATTGTATATGAGATGGGGTAATTTTTTCAATTTAATATATTCCAATCTGTCAAGTTGCATGAAGCACTCAACTGCAAGAACCCTCTCGGTGTTATTTTTTGCTGTTCTGAAAAGGAGGTAGCATGAAACAATGGCATTTACAGATTCTGAATTGTATATAATTTTTGTAGAGAAACAATCAACATAGTTGATAGAGCTCATATAATTAGATTTTTCTGCTGAGGTCTTGGAATTTTTGATGAATGCATATCCTATATTCTCTATGTATTCATATGTGATGATATTATCAGGTGCTTTGTCCTGAAATTCTACAAAATATATTTTTGTTGTTCCTACAAGGGTCATAACATAAAAATCATCATAGTACCCAACCTCAGAGTATACATACCTGAGCAACTGATTGTATTTGTGGGTATTGAGCTTGAACAGATTGATCTTATTTTCAGGGGGGCTCACAATGTTGTCACAGAACCTGAGGATCCCATCACTGCTCAGGGATGTGCTTAGCTCAGGTCTGAAAATCTTGTTGACATAACATTTTGTGCCTTTATTTGAAATTTTAACAACAATTTTGAAATCTACAAGGCTTATCTCTGTGACATAATTCCCCAGGATGCTGACAAGTTGTTGATTTGTATTCAATGCATCTATGATGCTCACTTGCATAATTTGTGTGGGGACATATGGGTTCTCTTCAAAACAAACAGTTCTGTGATTAAAATTATCTGAAAAATCTCTTGCATTTGTTTCATATATACTGTAGACAAGATACTGATTGTTTATATATTTTACAATATAATCTTCAGACATCTTGCAAGTGGGGGCAACAGAATATCTATGGGTTATATTTATATCTAGGCTTTCACTATTCTGTACAGTCAATATGTTGGGAACAAAAAATTCATTCTATACCTTGAATCCTGTTTCTGCTCTATTTCTGCACTCCCTGCTGTCCCTGCTGTGTCTGTTGTTTCTGCTGTCCCTGCTGTGTCTGTTGTTTCTGCTGTGTCTGAAAATATTTTTAATTTAAATAATTGTTTCCCACAATTGTTTCCCACAATTGCATCTTCTGCTAAGATTATTTCCACCTAGAATTTTTGCAATACAATCAGAATCACAATCTTTGAATTTTTGTCTTATAAAATACATTATAATCTCATTCAGGTATATATGTTTAGAGTACCACACACAATCAGGATCAAAATCATCCAGCAATTCAAAATTCACAAAATATCCAGCAATTCTGCCATAATTATTGTACACAATGTTTTCAAACTTGCTTATATATTTAAGGCATAGGTAGTGAAAAGGCAATTCACTGTTAAGCACCCACTGCATCTCTGTTTCATTGCAAACTGCAAACAGGTCATACTCAGAGAATCCAGATAATCTGATTCTGATATTTTCCACCATTGTTCCTATATAAACGTTTCAACGTATGTTCAGAATGAGACTGAAATGCACTGGGTTCTTAACAGTGACAAGAATTTTCAATACTTGTCACTGAAGGATGTAAGCAAGTTTGAAAAATTTATGTACAACAAGTTTAAGAGAATTTGTGGATTGTTTGTGCATCACCACACTGGGAGCTATTATTATTTCTGCAGGTTGAAATTGTTTGATGAATGTTGGTACAGCAATTGTTGTGATGGGTATGAAGATTATGATTTAGAGCTCATGGCTGATCAGAGCTTAAATTGGGTGCATTTTAAATTTTTGAACAGAATAATTTCCAATCCCAATCTGTTTAATAGGAATATTGAATTTGTGACCACAGATGATGGGCACTTGTTCAGTGCAGATGATTTCCACCCGGATCTTGTTGGGTATATAAAACACAAATGCCTGAATGAGCTTGTTCTGTATTTTCTGAGGCAAAAATTCAGAAATTGCAGCAGTAAGTGCCTTGCACTGTGCCTAGACAAAACCTCTTGGAATGAAACATGCAGGTGCGGGAAACAATTATCTAAGCTCCCAATAATACATACATAGTTGCTACAGTTCCAATTTTGCAATATTGTTCAGCAAACATGTATCCCGGGCAGTGTGATTTGGAAATAAATCGGGATTATCAGCAACAAAAAAACAATATTATTAAGCATAGTGTTGGGCATGCTCTTAAAAAATTACAGCATTGCATTTTTGAATGTGTCATTGTTTTAGAAGGATAACACACAGCACTTGTTGCAATGTTTTTTGAGAGAAGGAATTTGTCACAATATATACAATCGGAATCACTGTTGGAAAGGTTCAAGCTTGCATTTTCCGATTTATGTGAATATGATGTGTTTGCAGTTAGAAATGAGACAGAATTTAGGTGGGTGCTTGACAGTGACCATGAATTTGGATGCATACATCTGGGATTGTTGGGCAAGAAGGAAAAATACATATATCTGTTGCACAGGAGAATTGTTGGGCTGTTTGTAGGTTTTTATGATTGTTACAGAAAAAATTATTGGTTCACAACAAAATATTTTGAATCAATGTATTGTTTTCATATCCCATTTGACATATCTGAGAACTGGAAACATTTAAATTATGATACTTATTTGAGATCCTATGATGATTTTGAACTTGTAACCACAGATACAGGCTTGGTGTTTTCTGGTGCGGATTTTGTTAGAAGGGGAAAATATATCTCAGGGGTCATAAATGCAAATGAGATTATTCTGTATTTGCTGAGTTTGAAGATAAAATTTCATGATTTGAGATATTTTGAACCTTTAAACTGCAATTTTTTGCAATCTTCAAATCTCAACCTCAAATTCTGATCGGGAGGTACACAGAGCCATGTACAATTTCTGTTTATATCTACATGATTGCTCTCCACAATTGTGTAGGTGCACAATAGGATCAATGCTCATGTCATTTTTTGACAGAAGAGATGTTGCAAAATATATTAGATCTGAATCTCTTCTTCCTGATTTCAAAATTAGATTCTCAACACTCTCAGAGTATGATTTATTTTCAATCAATAATGAAACAGAGTTCCGCTGGGCCCTGAACAGCACACAAAGCTTCAAATATCTAAACTTGAGATACAACACTGATTTTGAGTGCCACAAGTATAATTCTTGAAGGAGAATTGTGGGACTGTTTTTTTTATTATTATTATATTGATTTTTCCTATTATAGAGGATGGTTTTCAAATCATGCAAGTGTGGGGAGATTCTATGATTTTGAGATTCTTCCCAATCAGAGCTCAAACTGGAAACATTTTAGACTTTTGATGATGCATCTGGATAGGTTCCAAAAGGCAGAATTTGTTACCACAGATAGTGGAATGTTGTATAGTGGTGCAGATTTTAATCATCACCTGCAATATTTTGATGCATACAATTCTCAGATGTTGAACATGACTGAGATAATCATGTATCTTCTTCAGCAAAAATTTAAAAATTGCAGCATTGGATGCTTTAATAGAATAATAAAATCATGGAATGTATTTACAGAGTGTGAGTGCAGGAAACCACTAAGCTGCATGCCTCTGCTGTTGAGATAGCCCAGCCTAACATGTAATATTGTTTGCAGGTTGATTCAAGATGCAAACATTTTTTGAAAGAAGGGATATTTCCAGATACAACAAATCCAAATCTCTTGTTCCGGAATTTAAATTGAGATTCTCAAAATTGTAAAGTGTATTGTGTGCTCCAAGATGCTCACATAATTTGTGGAGAGGCACTTTATGGCCTGTTTCTGGTGCACAGGGTCTAGCTCCTGGTCTAGAAAATTACAAAATATGGCCTTGCAATCTAAGTTATACAGGGCAATCACATAAATATTTCCAATCAATTTTGTTTGGAAATGTTGATGACTGTGCAGAACAAGTATAAGAGAAATATTTCATGTTATATTTTCTATAGCATTTTGGGCATATTTTTGTGAGAATTCTGCTTTTATCTGGATTACAATTCTTTTGGTGCTTAACCCAATTGGGGCTGGATATATTCTCATTGCATTGATTACAATATTTTTGATTCGGCATTTTTGTTGTTGTTTATTATATAAAATTTCCTGGCCTCAATTCAAAATTCTATGCTTAATAGAAAATATCAGTTGGGTTCAGCAGTGTGTTTTGTATATTCAGTGTGTGTGTGTGTGTGTATGTGTGTGAATATTTTTGGCTTTGGTATTTATATAAAATTTCTTGGGGTTCAAATCAAAACTCTATACTTAATAAAAAATATCAGTTGGGTTCAACAATGTGCTTTGTGTGTGTGTGTGGGGGGGGGGTGTGGGTGTGTAGGTGTGTGTGTGGCATTTTGCCTTAGTTTTAAGTGTAGCCAAAAAATTATCAAGAGGGGCATATTTTTGACAAGTTTATGGACAACAAACTGAGAGATGTAGCTTTTACACACATGGGCAAATCTGTCTGAGAGGAGTTCTACACAAGAATTCAAAATTCTTTAGATTTAAATATGTACACACATGGCCGATTGGGCTATATGCCCCCTCTTGACATAATTTTAAGTGTGGGCAAATCGGGGCATATGAACTCTTCTTTTCTACACTAGGATTCAAAATTCTTGGAGATTAAGAGCATATCACACTTGAAGAAATGGGGAATAAGGGGATCTTGGCTTAGTTTTAAGTGTAGGCAAATCGGGCTGTTTAATCATATGAGCTCTTCTTTTCTACACTTATAAGTGGGGTTTATTATAGCATCAATTACACTACTTGTGTTGGTGTGTGTGTGTGTGTGTGTGTGTGTGTGTGTGTGTTAATACGTTTGCTCTAGTTTTAAGTCTAGCCAAAAACAATATCAAGAGGTGCTTATTTTTAACAAGCTTATGGACAACAATCTCACAGAAGTGCCTTTTGTAAGTGTAGTCAAATCATTCTGAGGGGGGTCATACTTTCCCGGGAAATTCCCGAGGGCATTTTTACAAAAATCTTGGATTAGACAGGGTTCCACACTTGAGCAAAAAGCTCATATGGGCATGTTGAGCTAGTTTTAAGTGTAGGCAAATCTGCCTGAGGGGGGTTCATACTTTCTCGCGCCAGTAGTATAGCCAATTACACTACTTATAAAGTTAATATTTGTACTTATCAGTTCAACTAACAATTATATTTTACACACAAAAGATAATGTTTACAGTTAAATTACTTGAATCAGAGAATAATATTTTACTGTAATTGATTCATTCAGCACTAGTCAGTACTTTTATGCATCAGAAAGTTTTCTTAATTTTCTATTACGCATGCTATTTTGGGCTGTTCTTAAAATGTATTTCTAGGGCAAACTGGTTTAATTTTCTGCTTATAATGCTAAGTTGACAGTTTTCGCACAATGCATTGTACATTTGTTATATTCTCTACTTACAATCCAATTTTATACTTATTTAATGTATAACTAACTAACTCTCTAGCCTTCTTAAACCCGAATGTTCATGGCTGCAGCAACACATGCCTTTCATCTGTCCCTGTCCTGAGCAAGATCTATATACTCCTTTCCTTCCCTACCAATTTCCTTTAGGTAAATCTCTACATTATCCCTCCATCTTTGTTTTGGTCTTCCTATTGGTCTTTTACCATCAGGTTTCCCAACAAGAATCCTGTATACTCTTCTTTCCTCTCCTATTCGTACCACTTGATCTACACACCTAAGTCTTCTTGATTTAATCATTCTAATAATATCTGGACATGAATACAAATTATGTAGTTCTAAATTATGTAACCTTCTTCACTCATCTGTCTCCTCATCTGTTTTAGGCCCAAATATTTTCCTAAGGATCTTATTTTCAAATACTCTCAATTTATGTTCCTTTTTCAATGTAAGGGACCAGGTTTATTTACTGTATTTAACTTTTATTTTTTGTAATTAACAAAAAGTAAAAGCTTATACTGTAGTTATTATATTTTTTTCTATCAGCTTATTTTGAAATTAATATTATTAGGTATAGTCTTTGATTTATAACTATATTGCTGTTTTTATCAATTTATCTAAGAGTACACGCAGACAAACATATGTGTACACACTTTTATGTAAGTAGATATGCCTTTTTTCAATATTTTAGTATGAAGATTGCACTTTAGCTATTTAAGCAAGGGTAGGAAAGGTAGGATTTCTGAGAATTTGTTGCAGGATTTTGTTGTCCAAGTATAGATGAGAACTGAGCTGGGAGACTGTTTTGAACCTTTTCATGAGAGTTTGCATGTGAACTGTATGCAAATTGAGCACTATTGACTGTGCATGCTTCTAAGTTTTGCTGTTATTTCACATCAACTCTGTGAGACTGTAGACAGTTTTCCCATTTCAAGTAGTTTTTATTGATTGTATTTGTATATGTTTTGGGGACTTAGCAGTTTTATGTTATGAGGCAGTTTGTTGTAGAATATTTTTACCGGATTGTTTTGAGATATTGAGTGTCTGCTGTTTTACTTGTAATTATTTTCCTTCTTGTGTTGTGTATTTGACTATATTTTGTCCAAGTTCGTAGTATTTAGAATAATTGTTATTGACTTGTAGATGTAGGGAGTAATAATCCTTTGCAAGATGCCCTATACTTTAGTCTGAACATTATTCTTAGTGTTCACTTTTGAAGCCTTAGTATTCTGGTAGTATTATTAATGTAGAGGTAAATTAGGCTGAAATGTAGGCATTTTTCTGATAAATTATACTCACTTAGTTGTTTCAGCAGGTAGAAGTTGCATGATGGTTTACTGCTGATGATGTTAATTTGCTCTTCTTATGTACTACGTATGATGTAGGTTACTTGAGTAATTGGAATTTTCTACTGAAAAAAGGATTGCTTGTCTATTTTATTCCTATGTTGTTGAGTTTGTCCATAAGCAAGCCATGTTTTTACTCTATCCTATGCCTTGGAAGAATCTAGATATATTGTGTTTGCAGTTTTATGTTTCTCTAAGGTTTCAGTTATGTAGTTTTTTAAACTGTGCTATGGGTGTGACTATTGATTTCTCTTTCTGGATGCCATGTTGGTTTCTGTGTATTCCTCTTGCTGCTTGAATTTGACTTAGGTTGTTTGCTTTTTTTCTTAGATCTTTATTAGTCCCTTTCTGGGCGATTACAATTTTTAAATTTTGTCATCGGATATTTTGCAGAATGGATATAAAATATGTTTACAGTCTAACAGAAACTTAAAAGCTTATTTGCAAAATTTTAGATGAATAATATGTTTACAGTCTAACATATTATTATTTATCTAAAATTTTGCAAATAAGCTTTTAAGTTTCTCAAATATCAGCATCTTTAGCTAACAGTACACCACAACCAGTATTATTATGATAGAAAAGTTCTGGTGGTAGAACCTACACCTACTGTAATATCTCTGTGGTATTAACTTACATGCAGCCCATAACTTTTGGGACTGTTTCTCCTCCATTACATTTCCTCGCCATTTACCCTTAGCGTCGCGATTAGCCTCAGAAGCAAAAAAAAAAAAAAAGCGAAATCTTATATTTGTTCTTTTATATCTCTGAAACCACCTATACTATAGAACTACATTTAATGAATTTTGCAGTCTTCCTGTTTGATCTGTTAAATAATCCAGTCAATAAAAATATACTTGCATAGAAAAATCTGTTTTTCAGATACTATAATCGAGTAATCTGCTTTTGCGTACTTCCTCAGAAATATACACAATCATAGTTCTTTATAAATTTAGCACCTGATATAGAATAAGTCGAAGTCTAGTTAGAGTTGGCCTGTAAATGCTTCTGGTACAAATAGTTACTTGAAAATGCAAAAATTGGGTGTATAAAAAAATAGCATTCTTGTGAAACAGTAAGAATCAACCTCATTTCCTCGTAATATTAGCTGTAAGTGCTTCTTGCAGATTAACAAAGCTCTGGCGTGTGGTCCTACGTCACCTATAATCCTTTGTAAGGTTCGTGTTGTCCTATAACTTGTCGATATACATACTAAATCCCTAGTTACAGCCTAAGCTTTTAGTTTCAATCAGAGGATTTCAGTGTTCAGATAGTGATTGTAGCCTCGTATAATAAACCAAATGGAAATAACCCAAGTGTTGATGCACCCAAAAAACCAGTAATACTTCAAAAATACCTTGAAAAAGGCTATAATGCTAAGTTATTCTTCTAGCATAGAAAAAAGTTTAGCAAATGGAGCTATGGTCCATATAGTCAGTCGTCTGTGAACTTCGTCTTGTTATTTGAGTAACATTAAGCCTAAATTTGTAAAATAAAAGGGTAAAACTTGACTAAACACACACTTGTGTGTCGAAAATATAACTAAAAGTATTTCCTGAATAGTATAAATAGTGTTATTTTGGTAAAAATAGGTATAAATTTGTGAAATAAACAGATAAAAGTTGAGAACACACACTTTGTGTGTCGAAAATATAACTAAAACTCTTTCCTGAACAGATTAAATTGTGTTATTTGAGTAATAATAAGCCTTAACTTGTGAAATAAACAGATAGAAGTTGAGAACACACACTTTGTGTGTCGAAAATGTAACTAAAAGTATTTCCTGAACAGATTGAATTGTGTTATTTTGATAAAAATAAGGATAAGCTGGGAAAATGATTGACATAAAGTCAAAGTTTGGTAAAAATAAACTCAATAGTATGTTAAATAGCACACAGCAACAAAAATTTACTACCTAAATCAATAATCAAAGGGTCCTAAGTTCGTTACTAAGTGATAAAAGCAAGTAGTGAAAACTGTAGGCCCAGTCCCTGATAGCTCTCCCTTCTTCCTAGTACAGATTAAAACCCTTACGCTTCGTTCTCCTTGTGCAAATTAAAGTTCTCGCTCCAATCTAATTGGGTATCCAAAAATCCTTTTTTCTTGTGTTCTCGGTAACCTTGGCTTACTTAGACAGAAACCTGTTCTAACATGCAAGCGTTCTAGCCTAAAATCCGCGCTAAAGCGTCCTGTGCCTTAGGGCAACCCTGAGCGGAATATTAATTGGCGGCGGAAACTGGTTCTACAAGCGACACATAGCTTCAGAGATTTGACCTAGATCGCGCAGTCCCTGACATCCTTTGTTCTAGTGTTCTAGAAAACCTTGACCTACTTAGACAGAAACATGTTCTAGCATGCAAGCGACGCACAGTTTCAAAAAATTGAATATTGCTGCGCATTCCCAGACATCCTTTGTTGTCTGGATCAATCCCTCCCCTGCCCTATGGCGTTGCATACCTTTCTCCTGTTCTTGCGTTCTAATTAACCTTGGGAAAACCGGCTCTGATTGGTCAATCGGGTTCTTTCTTTGTTCTGGCGTTCTGACGTCATTTGACCTTGACCGCACATCCCCCAAATTCCTTTCTCCTCTCCGCGAGAACCTGATTCGTCAATCAGAACCGGTTTTTCCAAGGTTAATCAAAAGGCAAGAACAGGGGAAAGGTATGCAACGCCGTAGGGCAGGGGAGGGATTGAACCAGACAACAAAGGATGTCTGGAAATGCGAAGCAAGGGTCAAATTTTTTGAAACTGTGCGTCGCTTCCATGCTAGAACATGTTTCTGTCAAAGTAGGCCAAAGTTTTCTAGAACACTAGAACAAAGGAATGTCTGAGAATGCGCGCTCAATGCCAAACTCTGAAGCTATGCGTCGCTTGTAGAACCGGTTTCCGCCGCCAATTAATATTCCGCTCAGGGTTGCCTCCAAGGCACAGGACGCTTTAGCGCGGGTTTTAGGCTAGAGCGCTTGCATGTCAGCAGTGGCGTACGCAAGGGGGGGTTACGGGGTTTAAACCCCCCCCTTGAGCTTGTGAAATATTGCGAAAATGCTGTGGAAAAAAAACCAATGGTCAATTTATCACAGTCAAAGATCTGGGACAATAATATTACTATCACTACTTCTACTACTACTATTACTACTACTACTAATAATAATAATAATAATAATTTGAATTATTATTTCCATGCAGCATGGAGAAAAGCACAGCATTCCAAACACACGCATCTTTCAGAGTGATGCCTTGAAAATAAACACCAGTTTATGAGGTTAGGTTAGGTTAGGGTAACTATGATTTTAAAGATAAAAAAGTTTGTTTTGTATCTCAGTTGCAACAATGTTCAGTATTTTTTTTCGGGAGGGGCGGGAATAATAAATGTGGATAGTACATCGCTTCGTTTTCGTATTTCATATTTTTGGAGCTTTTCAGTCTATTAAAATTGTATTCAAAGACAAAAATGGTAATCGGGATTCACTTTAAAAGAGGTTTCGCATTTAAACATTTTGATTTTTTAAAGTTCTTAACGGATTTTTATTTGAAAATTCTGATTTTTTTCAATATGTAGGTAGGGGCTGGAACACCATCGGCCACCCCTCTACGTATGCCAGTGTTCAACGAACATGTATTTTTTTTGTGTGTGTGAACAATGAGAACTAAGTAAAGAAAGTTCTTGGTTCGTTGTAAGCGGCTAATGTATAGACAAAGCCTAGGCAGACAAGAACAGTCACCAGTCCGCCTTCCCATCATTTACCGCAGCACGTTTGAATGTGTCTTTAAAATGTCTCACCTTGTTGATTAGACAATTCAAACGATAATAAGCTTAACTATTGTAAAATGTTTTGTTGGTTAGAACCGCGAGACAATCCAGATGTGTATTATCGGAGAAATTTATACGGGGAAGAAGCCTGAAAAATTTCAACCAATTTTGGGAATCGAATCCAGATCTCCCGCGTCATTGTCAGACGCTCTAACAACCAGACCACCGCAGCTCCTTGGATGAGTTCCATACTTTGGGGTGTAAGGGGTGATTTTCCACGTAGTACACCCAACTGTCAACCTCACTTCCACGTTAGTACACCCTGGACTGCGTTATGCAGACGAACGAGGCTCTGGCGACTGGCACTCTGGCCAGTATAATTTTGTGTGTGTTGTCCTGTTTTATGTCCTTGTGTGTGCTGAGTGCCCCTTTACAGCCTCAGCTTTTAACGAAAGTCAGAACATTTTAAGCTTTTAAGATTTTACTTATGCAACGTTAGAGTTGTTCTTTGTAAAGATAAGGGGCTGGACCCCGGATAATGTGACGGGTGCAAAATAGCCTAAGTGCTGACGCACCCAGAATTTTAAAATCAAATCAAATCAAATCAAATCAAGTTCCATACTTTGATTATTTGAATTTATTTTGATATATTTTCTTGTTTTTATGGATATTCTTCACACCTCGTTGACCAGACAATTATTTCGTAACAAAGAAACAAAAAAATGCTCCCAGAGTTTGATAGAAAACGAATGACTAGAAAGTAATTTCGTTCTATTGTTTTCATAAATACTATAGTTATGTAGATCTCTACTACTTAATAGTAGTAGTAGTGGTATTAGTAGTATTATTAGTATTAATTCAGCTAATTAATTAATTATAAGTATTATTAATTAATTGTGATTATTATTATTTAATTAAAGTATAATAAGACAATGGTAATGTGAATTTGGAAAAACGTTTTAGAAATAACACCCCCCCCCCTTGATGAAATCCTGCATAATCTACTGCATGTCAGAACAGGTTTCTGTCTAAGTAGGCCAAGGTTACCGAGAACACAAGAAAAACGATTTTTGGATACCCAATTAGATTGGAGCGAGAACTTTACTTTGAACAAGGAGAACAAAGCGTAAGGGTTTTTTACCTGTACTATGAAGAAGGGAGAGCTATCTTGGAAGGGGTCTAAAGTTTTCACTATTTGCTTTTATCACGGGGTATCCTTTGATTATTGATTTAGTTAGTAAATGTATGTTACTGTGTGCTATTTACGGCTCGGCTGGACCTTTGACACCCGAATGGGTGAATTTTTTAAAAAAATCTTCTCCATTCAAAAAACTGCTGTGATATTCCAAAATATGAAAAATTACATGAGCTTAGAATTGCTTCTAGAGCATTGACGTGAATTTTCGTGTAGTTTTCTTTGACTGTAGTCTAGATATTATCACTAGTGAGATTTAAACTTTTATTATCCATATTTCATTACTTTATATGTTATGCAATATCTAGAAATGTTAATGAGCAAATCGTCAACTATTGAATATGTATAATGCTATCCCCCATCCATAATATATATATTTTTAAAAAAATGTGTACAGTCAGAGAAAGTACTTCTTGGGCCACGAGACCTACGATATCGTAACATCTTAAAGCCTGTTGTCTATGCAACCCAAATAACAATATTGTCGTTTAGTTTTGCCTGGCGGACCTGGATTCTCGGAAACAATTGAGTATTGACAGCACCGTGAGTCACACCCCCAGGCCCAGCCACAACCAACAATAGCTGACTGCCGTGAGACCACCAGAAAAAGTTTTAGGAATTGGTTTCTTAACAACAGCTACTCGTAAGGAAATTTTCTCTTAACTGATATTAGAGTCATTGTCAAGAAAGTTCACTGAATGGTGGTTTTCATCGAATCATCATCGCGCAACACACATGCTGTCAACGCAGAAGTCCTTGAAAAAGATTGGAGTTAAAAACAATTGACAAATGATAAGACGAATCGATATTCATTAGTTCCAACTTAGAATTTTGTGTAAGGCATGGATCATCATGTCCTATCATTCATTTCATAACTTCATTAATCATCCTCATCGCCTTTGTTGACGCAAGTGCTAGAGTAGCAATATAAAATAAACAAAATTAAGATATTAATAAATAACATTCCCAGCGATTTCACGCAGCGATTCAGTTGCATGTAGACAAAGTTTCATAAATCGGGAACCAAGGCCCCTCTCGTTCTGCTTCACTGTCATTTTCCCTCCACTTTGCCTGCCGCGATTAACCTGATGTTGATTAATGCAACATTAATTTAAAAAAAACAACCACAAAGTGTAACAAAGCAGCGCATATTATGAATACGTAAATTATGTGATATTATGCTAATTTAGAATTTAGTAATAAAATGGGAATTTTGGGGCTTCAGTTAACTGGATGCACATCCATTAGGTAATCGCGATATCATTAAATTGTACGAAGCGTGTCTACACCTACGTAAAGTGTCAGCCCCGTCAGAGGCGTGCGCAGACCCTCTGATTAGGGGGGGCAAGAGCATTGATGATAGTTCAGGCGGGAAAGATAAACGTAATTTCATCTCACTTGTTTGAATTTTATTGCATTGATGGGTGTGTTTATATATACAGCCCTCCCCCCGCCCGCCACACATATACATATATACCAACAGTAAAAATCATATAAATTGTCTCTCAATTCTGCGCGTTCCTTTTAGCAGCAGTACTTCTCTCCTCGGTAATTTAAAATGCATTCGCTCGCAATAAATTTTCAGATCCAAATTTTTGCAAAATGAAAACAATATCGATTTAATCGCCATATTATTATCTTTACCTTTTCTTTCATTTAGATCATTTGGCGTCCAGGGTTAACGGTAACAGTAGTATAAGCCGGAGACGGATTTCTTAAAATTTACAGGAGAAAAGACGAGAAAGTACTTACGGAATTGCGTTCTTGAGGATTTTCTGAAGCCGGGGAAATTGTTTTTTAGAATTGTGCAACGTATTTTGCCTGTAAATAAGGTATTTTTCGTCAATCATGCATCTCCGTTGTACGATAGTTCGTGCCGCCATTACCGTCGACTACGTGATTCAAATGTTTCGTGCGTTCGGTTATGTAACCCCCTCACAGTGTAGCAACCACGCGGAAGTTTGACAAGATGACGTGTGAGCGGTTTTTTTTTCCAATGTAAGGTAAGACTCTAGTTTACGTCCTTTTCGTAAGGAATACGTGTCATATATCGTTGGAAAGCTTATTTTATAAGGAATTCAACAACGTAAATCTCAAAGCGAGCAAAAATTTCCTGAAGGAGTAAATCGAGAAAAAACGATGTTGTCCAGATATGCGCAATTGAACGCACTGAGGATTTTTTTAGATGATGAAGCACATATTTAGGGGTGAAATGAGTGCTAATGGAACCTAACCTAACAGGCCTAACCTAACCTCGTAGGCATACCTCGACCCCGTGAATGGATAGTGGGGCTATCGTGAACAGAAAGTGTTAAAAGAAAAAGGTACTCACCCGAAGAGATGCCGGGTGCCGCACCACGATCACGCACCGCGAACGCAAAGAAGCAATCACCATGCAGATAAGGACGTAAAGTAGAGTCTAGCCTCAATTTTCGCTTAAAAACCTTTTGTGAATAGTTTGTGCGGCATTTATCGGTTCGTAAGTTTTGAAACACTGCACATCAGCTGACGATACTGCATATCAGCTGACGATAGACAACGTGAGTCAAAATTTGCCTGCCGAATTAGCAACGACCAATAAATGATTATAATGTTAAAAATAACGCTTTTTTCATGGAAAAAAAGTGATTTCCAGCTTGAAAAATCTTCCGCTATGCATATGAGGTAAGTAGCAATGATTTTTATTTGAAAACAAACGAGTTTAATGTGTCTCCGGCTTATACTACTGTTACCGGGTTGACTCCCGCCGACCCCTAGCTACGGCTCTGAACTTGACAAGACTGCAAGAAAAGCAGACATTGCGAGCGAAGCGAACAAGAACATTTTACAAAATGTATTTATATTTGTATAAAATTTGAAATCAAGGGGGCTATTGCAGCTCTGTCCTCGCCCCTTCCCCCCGCAGGTGTTCTTGGCGTTCTGGAAGAAATAATGCAAGAAAGACGTAAAAACTAATTCCATCTTTAATATCCTTTTGTCCTTCTACTCTTAGATTCTGCTAGTTTTGCTTTCCTTTACTTCCATGTTTGCCCCCTCAAAAATGATTTCCGTTCAAGGTTGAGGGAGGGGGCTGTGGTTGCGCCACTGCACCCCGTTCCCCCGTAGTTGTTTTGAACTTTCATCGCCTTGAAAATACTGAATTTTGTTTAAGAGTATAATATCGTTTAATAACGGCGATAAGATTCACCTATCCTAAATTTCTAGGTGAAAATATAATAATATAGGAGCATAGTTGTCTGGAAGGGGGGCAAGGATTGCCACATCTTCCCCTTAGAAAACGAATGTCAACCAAAGAGTACGTTTTCACATGTATAATTTGATTTCAGTCATAATAATTTACATTAATTATGGTAATGAGGATGCAGGAATGCGAGAATTTCAAATTCAAGAGGTGTCTTTTGAGGGGGCAACACTATTATCGGGGTAATATGCCACATGGAAAAATACCTTGCTTGTTTCTTCGTGGAAAAAAATCTGCGGACGTCCATGATTAGGGGGCATTTGCCCCCCCCTGCCTCCCTGTGCGCACGCCTATGGTCCCCGTGATGGAATATGTAGTCCAAAGCCAGCGCTTTAAGATCAAATTTGTTTTGTTTTTGTTATTATTAGTAATGACCTCAGTTTTCTTCCTCTGAAGTTAAATTATCCATCACGATCATTTATGATTACATTAAAGACATGAATGAACATACACAATGAACCCATTTTGGTCGAAACTCGAACTCGGAACCTTGTTCGGCAAAAAATACAAATATCCATAAGGCATGAGTGTTTCATTGGAGATGTTCCTCTACTTCCGTCATTTTATCACTAATATACTTCTTTAATATACAATAATAAATCACAACTACCTAAAAATAAATATTATTTTGCATTTTCACATGCATATATTTTTTTTACGGTTAGTGTGAACTGGCACCTGTTTATTTAGATTGTTCTTTATGTTTCGTGTGTAGTTAAAGATAGGAAAAATGGTTGTGGAACGATTAGGGACATAAGAATTCCATCCGTGACGGAGTGTTAGCACAGTGTGCTACGATGTCTGATGTGCTGTGTTCGAATCCCGTCGTGGGTATGGGTGTTCTTTGTGAGTGGCCCTTCATCAATCGTCGTCGCGATTAGCAAAAGGTGAAAGAAAAATAAGAAAATAAAAAGAGGTTAAAAGAATCATTCTTATTTCCGGACGTGTCCTAGATTTTATAGTTGTGTCTGGCCTCCGGAAGGAATTTGAAAGAAATCTCAAATGTCTTATACGTATTTTGGGCATCACGTAACTTCAAATTAGATGGAGAAACAGAAAATCTGAGGGGAGTCTACGATAATGTGGTTCCTTGGAGAAGTATGTTTAAATCAAAGAGTGTACAAGGTTGCTACTGGATGTTCAGAAAAAATAATTACAATCCCAGCTCCGAAATTACTTCCCGATTTTCTAGATCCGGAAAAGTCCGGTTATATGTATAAAAATGCTTACTTTGTGAAGGTTTATCGAGACTACAAGTGTTGGTAATTTGTCCGAAGTAACAAGTTTCATTCCAGAAATTACATAAGCAGTCCTTATTGGAGAAATAAGGCACACGATTCTGTTTTTTCCCAGTGTATATTAGTTTTTTACATTTCAATAAACAAGAACTTCCAGACTTTGTTTATGAAATTGTGAACTTTTTCCTTCCCGAATTCATGAATTGTTTTCTCTTCCTGGTCCCGCCTCGACGAAAAACGTTCTGTCTTCCATACACAAGTTGAAAGCACATAAGGCCGTGCTATTAATTAGCAGTTGAGGAATTTTGAACTCAACCGTTCACTTCAACATTAATTTTTGAGCTGAAGATGTGTCACATTCTCGTTATATGCTACAATGTCCTAGTAACCTATTATATTCACTGCAAATGCGTTTGTGTCCAACGTTTTGAGACAATTTGTCCTACTTTCCGCTGAAGAGTGACCTGATAGCCCTATGTGTGATGAA
The DNA here is from genome assembly GCF_977018435.1 of Lepisma saccharinum. Classification (NCBI taxonomy): domain Eukaryota; kingdom Metazoa; phylum Arthropoda; class Insecta; order Zygentoma; family Lepismatidae; genus Lepisma; species Lepisma saccharinum. Next base: position 23,062,794 of record NC_139230.1, on the reverse strand, counting down.
AACTGTTTTTACTCCAATTTCTGATATAATTTATTTCAGCATTCCTTCAACTTCTATTACCTTGTTATTACCTCCAATGCTTACACAACATTATATTCGTGCTCGACCTTTGGGTTCAGAAATGTTTACAACAACCCCCATCTCCCGCGTGTAAATAGCAGGCAACAACACTCTGGATGACCATAATGTATACAACTTGTTTACTACATATTTTACGAAAATATTAGAACGTTAGCTTCATATAACTGTGGATTGGAAAGAACGAAATAAAATACCTGTTTTATACGCACACTGGAACGAGCGGAGGCCTGCTGTGAGTCACTCTGGCAGTGAAGGTCACTGATCGAAGGAGTTGGTTCTTGCTTGTTACAAGCAGGCGCCTTATCTCTGCTCAAGGAAACACGGAAATCTTCGTTACTTTTTTTTCGCCAGACTAATGGTGAACATTTACAGGAACGTAAGGAGTAGTATTGTATTCTATTGGAATTAGATTTCGTGACGTTTAATAGATATCATAACAATATGTAAATCTCTTTTGTGACCTACACTGAATTTATGTTAAAGTTTCATTGACATGTGAAAGCAGAAATTTAGAGTTCCTTCTTCCTTACGATTTCTAAACAATCGAAGAGTGTGGTGAACGTGAAACTACTTCGCAACAACGATATGTATTATACAAATGGTCTCTAATCAAAAACCCTATTACATCACAAGAAGTAATTTTTAAGACAATTCTACCACGTATCCAACGTAACCAATATTCAGATTGATTCCAAGCTTCTGTTTGGGTTCTTTTGTGTCGCATTTTTACCTCTTGCGATAATCACGACAATGAAGATGATGGGTACTAATACGAATGCAATGCTACATCTAAGCCTCAACAGGTTTCGAACCTTGATTCTCTGGCTTTGTAGAGAGTTACGGTGATTTTTATTTTTAATTTCATTTGGTATTTTAAGTCCAGCTTTATGCACAGTAAGGCTAATCGAGACTGTATCTATAGTTTAAAGTGGGATCCGAACCACTATGTTTGTCCACCGGGTATCGAACCGGGGACTCTTTGATTACAAGGCGACGCCGGAACCACTGCGCCATCGGAAAGGCTAAGAGAGAGAGAGAGAGTTACGGTGACTACGGTAATGAAGAATTGAAAGTAGCAGAACGACTAAGCTATTATTTTGTCAATATTGGGATTGTTAATGAATATTATGAATGTCAATACAAATTGAAAAAAAAATACGAAATTTCCATTGTGGCGTTCCAAATCGTTAATTTTTCTCTTTCCACACATTACTTTGCTACTAGATATTTGCATGCTAAGATGTAGAAAGTGCTACATTTTCAGTCTGTGGAATTGAGATTTGTTTCTGAGTGGGAGAAGGATCACCTCACATGTTTGGATTATACCCCCCCCCCTCCACACACACACACACGCACACAAAAGATATCGGCTGTTGTTTTTATAACGAAATATAACATGTATGAATTGTGTCAAGAAAAATTGGAGCCTATTCACATCCCTACGGAACTTGGAAGAAACCCCACGTGGAGATTGGGAAGTTCTGTTCCGACAAAATCGGGGTGTATAGTAAATTAAAAAGCAAAGTTCTACCTTGTCCCTGTCGGTGATCGAACCCAGATCTCTCGCATGGTAATAAAACGCCCTAATGACTGAGCTACTGCGGCACATATAGTATAGTAGCCTATGTAATTAAGGCAATAATTGTTTTAACGTTTCGTTCAACGTTTTTAGGCTCAGGACCGAATCAAGAAAGTGTGGGGCGTTACCCCCACACCCCCTATACGCCTTCATGGCGTGGTGCTAAGCACAGGGGAACACTTTACTTTTTTTTACTTTTTTACTTTACTACCTTGTGGTTTACACCAAGCCATGAAGGCGTATAGGGAGTGTGGAAATAAGGCCCCAAGCTTTCTTCATCAGACGTAAGGTGGGGATGATGTAATCAGCACCACGCCCCTGGCCGCCTTAACCCCCTCCCTTCCCCACAGTTTTCTACAGGCACCCACTTTATACTACGCTGGGTGGGCACCGGAGCAGCTTGAACAGGTGGACAAAATCCAGATTCTCCCCTGTCGGTGATCGAACCCAGATCTCTCGCATGGTAATAAAACGCCCTAATGACTGAGCTACTGCGGCACATATAGTATAGTAGCCTATGTAATTAAGGCAATAATTGTTTTAACGTTTCGTTCAACGTTTTTAGGCGAATCATTTTCGGACATATAATGTGTAGCTCTTGTCGGTTCTGCGACCTGGCTTGAGAAAAGGCGATTATCTGACTAACAACATTCCACCTGACAAGTCACGTGACTTTCTTACATTTCCTGTGCCTGTTGGCTTTTGCATGAAAGACGAGTTGCTCTTGAGACAGACAGAATCACCCGATCACCTAATGGTGCAATGTGTGTTGCCTACCCTTCCGGCATTATTTACTGCCATTAAAGTCTTATGGGGAAGAACTTTTTTCCACCACTGTACAGTATGCTCTTTATGAAAATCCAGGATATGCCAGTGGTGTGTGGATTGCACAAGAATGAAACAGCTGACAAATTTATCGAAATAATAAATTTTAATAACATTCATCTGAACAGCATTTTTGCTTCAACACAAAACCATATTAATTATTATCACGTGTTAATAATATGTCTTACATTTTCTTTGACACACATGAAACTTTTATGACTTAACATGAAGAATTTGGATAAGAAAAACTTCTTAACTATTAACAAATACACTTTCAACTTTCTACATTAATTTTCTGCAGGTACTTAAAATGCTGATAGAAAGGCTTTAAGAAAAGTATGTTAAGTACCACTCAATAACTTTTCTGAACATGGAATGAGATATGGCAGTACCAGCCAAATAATGTGTGTGTGTATGTAACAGACTAGATATATTCGAACAGTTTTTCACATCTAAAATCTTATATCACTAGTATCACAATGTTTCTTTGGTTTGATTCATAAACATCACACTTGAAATCTCCCATAATACTTAATATCATTCAGGAAACATGAATTTTATTTAATATACATGAGTCAAACAAATCCAAAAAAGTAATTGTATCAATTTCTGTTGATATCTTTATCTAATAAAAAATTTTCAACTATCTAGCACTTACAGATCAATAATTAAAATAAACATGTGATAGTTAAAGAGTCACTGTTTCAAAACATTTAGAAAAACTCCCGGAACTGTCCTTTAATATTTTGGAAACAAGAAATCTGAACTAACTACATATAGACAACACCAATTTAAAATCTTAGGTGGTTGACCACATGAACACTTTAAAAAAAATTAAGAATCTTGAACAACATTAAACACTGAACAAATCTTAGTATTGATAACATAATTCTTCGTAACTGCAACTTTCCAGAATTTTTTTTCTTTATTGAGGCTCTGGCAGGGCGCACAATATGTTATGAACTGGGATAGAAAGCACTCCTGCCAAGGTAATTCCAATAGCATCTGCAACACATGTTATTCCCATCGAGAATTCCCTCTGTTCTTCTGGAATCTAGAAAAGAGAAAAAAACATCAATTTTACTCACACTATATCTTCACGACACTACCATTATGAAGTGGTGTGTGTTCTATATTTGATTGAGGGTTTATGAGCATATATGTTACTTGTTCTACAGTTATGTATCCCTAGAGAGGCACTCACCCAAAGCCTTGCACTTCAGTGGACCATTAACCAGATATAAATTACTTTGGTCACAAGTTTGTAGGGCACTGGCACTTCAAACTGAGAAACTAAGATCTTCACTTTTTTCCATGCTGAAGGAATTCATATGAACCATTTTGTTGCATAATTTCTGTGCATGCCTGGCCTTGCAACAACCTTGAGTCAATTTAAGGTTTGTAAGAAAACCCAGGTATCTGAAAAGAAAATCCACCTGGTTGACCCTTTATTATCTAAGAAGAATTATTTGGGGAAAAGAGAACATATGTTAACCTTGGTGTAGTCTGTAAATGAAAACCAAAAGAGTTTAGTCAAAGTTTGTTTGTTTAAAGTCCACATGCTCAGAAAGGCTCAACACGGCTGGATCCACTTAATTGGGGTCCGAACCACTATGCAATGTGCCTCCAATGGGGATCAAACCCAGGACCCCTTGATTACAAGGCTTCAGCATTACCACTACATCATAATTCCAATTGACTTAATATTTTTTTTTCACATTTATATATTTATAGAGGCATGCATATTTCGTTTTTCATGAAAACACGAAATATGAAATAACACATTGAAATGATAATTTTTCATGTTTCAGGATGGTGTGAGGTGCATTTTTCTGCCCTGGTTGGTCACGAAATGAACTGCAAAATGCGAAATAGACTCTTAAAACGAAATTTAGTGTTTACTTACCAATGCAACACTTTCTGAAGTTGAATTATCCTGCAAGTTATGCAATTTACGGAAAATTTATTAATTTTGCTGTAAATATTTGAGAAGCAAAAATGACCCCCTTTATACATGAATAAACTTAATTCTCTGTTAACTACATAAATGTACTATTAGAAGGGATATGTTTATTTTGTGTAATAAGTGTAGTGCAAATTTAGGATTATATTCACAATTTTCAAACCAAAATCTCAACTTTGCATACCGCTTTTGATCCGATTTTTCACCACTAAAACACCAAAACTTTATTTTATTTACCACTTTTGTACCGAAATTTTGCTTTCTATTTTCCAAAAATATGTATTTATAATTATTTGCAGTGTTAAAGACTGGTTGGTCTCTTGAATTCACAGGAATATATTTGGATAAAGTTCCCTTGCATATTTCTGCTCCTGCAAAATAAACTACTATTTTTAAAAATTACCTTTGGAGACAAGTAGAAAATGTATCCCCGTTCCTTTTCTCTTCAGTAATTGTGAAAGGAAAAATGAACAATAAAAGCCAGTGAGAACAAAGGCATGCTATTTGGCATTTTCAATGGGTCAAATATGATCTTAAAATAATTCAGATCTTCAGTTAAAATTTCCAGTTTACTTGCAGTATCATAGTCTAGCACAATACATCAGTCATAACAGGAGGATTCCCATTTATCAAAAGCAGTTATGCTAATTCAACAATGCTTTAAAGAAGATGCAGTAAACCTTATGTTATGAGTTAAATAAGAATCAAATGCAGAATTTAAGATGTATTTTGTTCCCACTTGGAAAATGTGTGATATGTTCCAAGTTTTTAGAAAATTCCAATTTGTTTAATTTACAATTATTTTTTGTTTGCTTATTTTGTTTTGTAAACTGTGAACTTGCAATGTTTCCTGGTTCCTGTACATAACTAATGAAACTAAAATCTTACTTTCAATTATACGTGACTACCAGAACTACAATGGTTTCAATTTATTACCTATTCAAGTTCAAAGTAGCTGGTGTTATATACTTACACTGTACAAAATTTTGTTGTATGTGTTAACATAAGCAGCTCCTCCAAGCAGGCCTTCCCACAGGACCAAACCAAAAACAATCCATATCACTGGGATGTACATGTAAATCACTTGCAACGTAAACACACCTACATTTATAGCCTGAAAAATATATATTATTTAGAAACTTACAGATATACAGGGTGGTCCAAAAGTGCGGAAAGGGCCGAATAAAACCGAAATGCATGTGGTTATTGAAATTTTATATGTGTACATGTAGTTTGGGGATGGGGGAAAACCTACCGAACCACTTTTGAAATATGGTCGCCATCTTGAAAGCCGCCATCTTGGAACAAAATCACTTTTTTCAAATGGGAAACTAGGCATGTGACACATGAAATTACACTGGAAAAAAGCTCACAAACACGATGGTAGCATTCTTTTTTGCAAAACTTTATTCATGTTCATGCTACATCTTCATGCTTCATTAAAGAAGTGCTTTCAGCAGTTTCTCTCATTGTTGCAGGTGCACTAAGAAATGGAGCTCACACAAGCAGAACACGTGGAAATCATCCTGATGTGTGGGGAAAGAAGCTTGAAAGTCATCGCCGATGAGTTCAATCAGCACCATCCAGAACAAGCTCCCATTGTTGACAGCACTGTGCGGAAACTGATTGCTAAGTTCAGAGAGACTGGATCTGTTGCAAACAGACCCAATCAGGTAGGCCTAAGGTAGGCACAGATGAAGCGACCTCAACAGCTGTATTGGCATCAGTTACGTTGAGTCCGCACAGCAGTACTCATAGTCATGCTTTTGTTACTGGTGTGAGTCGTGCTTCCATTATGAAGATTCTGAAAAGGCACAAATGACATCCATACAAGATCCAGTTACTTCAACAAATGAGTGAGGACAATCCAGACCGAATGGTTGAATTTGCAGAAGAAATGTCCTGTAAGGTGTTACAATCATTGATTGATTGATTTAGTTTATTTTACTTCGCGTTTTGTGCCTCTTGGCTAATTTGCGAAGATGGAGATGAGTGATGAAATGATGAAATTGATGAATGGACATTCACAAACAACCAAACCCGACTGGGATTCGAACCCGGGACCCTTGGCGTCGCACGCAATGTGCTAACCACTCGGCCACAGGGTCGGGCGTAAGGTGTTACAAGACCCTACCTTCCCTCACATGGTGTTGTTCAGTGATGGAGCAAACTTTTATCTCAATGGGGAGGTGAACAGACAAAACATGAGATACTGGTCTGAATCAAATCCTCATTGGGTGGATACATCTGGGACAGTCCTCCATTCGAAACTGATGGTATGGAGTGGCATATGGAAAACCCGTGTGGTAGGACCTTTCTTCATTGACGGTACCTTCAATGCCAAGGATTATTTGAACTTACTGGATACGCAAGTGTTTCCATCTCTCATGATCGAGGATGGCAGTATCTCTGAGTTCTTTCAACATGAAGGCGCTTCCCGCATTTTGGTCACAATGTTAGGGACTATCTGAACATCCAGTTCCCCAATCGGTGGATAGATCGCAGGGGGTCTGTGGAATGGGCACCATGCTCGCCGGACCTGACCCCTCGATTTTCATCTGTGGTGCAACGTGAAATCACTGGTCTATTCCATAAAAATTCATGATATGGAACATTTCAAAGACAGAATTGTCGAGTATTGTGCAAACAGCACACCCGACATCTTATCGAAAATATATAAAATTTCAATAACCGCATGTATTTTGGTTTTATTCAGCCCACTTTTGGACCACTCTGTAGTATATTCTACAAATTGCTTAAGGCTGACCTGCCACCAAATTATTATTATTGACATAATGATACAATTGTTCTCACTAGATTGATTTAGTTTATTTTACTTTGCTCTTTTTCTGTCACTTTGAGCTAATTGTGAAGTGATGATATGATGAAATTGAATAAGACACACTCACAAAGAACATCCACACCCAGGTCAGGATTCGATCCTACAACCCCTGGCAACATAGTATACTGTTCTAACCACTCTGCCATAGCTATCACACTTGAGGATGAACTTGTGGCAAGCTTTACAATACTACATATTAAGCATTTCATTATATTAACCTATCACATGCAAAGAATAGTCCTTTTCTTTTACTCTGGAGCTAAGAGCCTCCACAATCAAACAGAAGGCATTCAAGATTGGTGCATAAAGCTAACAAGGAAATGGCTACAATATGTTGCTGCAAAGATAATATTCCTGACCTGAACATTGAATGTTAGGTGGCAAGATTTTGAGTCAAGTACTCAATGTGCCATCAAGGTGGCAAAATATACATTTCATTTGATTTACGTTATTTAGTGCCACTTTTGACTAATCACGATGATGTAGATGAGTGATATGATGAAACTGATGAACAGACACTAACAAAGAATGCCCAGACCAGGATTCGAACTCAGGACCTCTGGCAACATTGCTCCCTGTGCTAACCACTCTGCCTCACAGGAAGGTGGCAAAATATACTATCCATAAAATATATGACTGCTATGGGCTATAACTACAGGAGATGCTGGCTTTCAAATGTTAAATGGAAACATGAATGAAACAAGTCTAACGCATATATAATGAATTAAATTATTATTTGAATTTGTTAAATATGATAACAACAATTATCATGTAACATTTTAGAGTAGGCACATGACATAATTACCTGCAATACTGATAATACCCACAGACGGTCAATAGTGAAACAATTAACCGATGACCGAGACAAAAAGACGCCAATCTGGTATACAACTTGAAACCATCTGTACTGTTCTTGGTGGTTTATCGAAGTGTTATCAAAGTAGATCAGTTCAAACTAAAAAAAAGAAGAAATAAAGAAAATAAAAATATAAAACATAAAAAATACATCGTCACAGATAACAGGTTTATAAAGTAAATTTAACAAGTGTAGAGGAATCAACATAAAATAAATTAGAGAAGGAAACAGAAAAATTTTAAAGAAAGCTATAATTAGAATTTTAGTCAAATAAGTGTCTCCTCATCATACCTTGAATTTGCAAGGATGGTGATATCTTGAGAATTTTCATAATGTCATTTGCATCATTACATTTTTGATTGATTGATTGGTTGATTTGGTGTTTTAAGTCCACTTTAGGCACAGAAAGGCTAATTGGGACTGGACCTACAGTTTAAAGTGGGATCCGAACCACTATGTGCCTCCACCAGGTATAGAACCTGGGACCCCTTGATTACAAGGTGACCACACTACCACTGCACCATCGGGGATGCCTGCATCATTACATTTTTAATCACACACATTCCTACCAATCAATCTTCACCTTTCCTCTCTGAATGATTTAAAAATTACTATGCTGTCTCAATGACAGTGGAGTTTGCAGCCAGCAGAAGAGGCAGTTGCCTGATCCTCTTTTGCCTTCATCTGTTATGGTTTTACAAAAACTCCCACTGATCTTCAGCAAAATACTCACTTACAGAAAAATGTGATCATGAAATGCAGTCTTAATAAGAGAACCTCTAATCTTCTATTTGTCATATTCCAAGCATAAATGGGAAAGGACTCATCGAGTCTCTGATTCAAAATAATTTTCTCAAGATTTTCCAGCTGGCTGTAATAGATTTTTCCTTAGTTTGAATTTTTGTTTTAAGCCTACTTTATGCACATATAGGCTAATTGGAACTGAATCTACAGTTTAAAGTGGGATCTCAGCCACTATGTGCCTCCACTGGTTATCAAACCTAGGACTCCTTGATTACAAGACGATTATGTTATCACTAAACCATTGGGGAGGACCCTGATTTTGCCATACAAAAAGAAACCATGTATCAAAACAAAAGTAGAGTATATGAATTACATGAAAAATAATTATGATAATTTATATTAATCTATAATATAAACAAACACATTTTGCATGCAACTTACCAACCCCTGGTTGATGAAATATTCAAACAAAAAGACTGTTCCCAGAGCAAGCATGTAGCTAAACAGTGCTGGTACAGACTTAAGCTTGTCCACAAACTCAGAAAATATATTTCTTCTCAAATCAGCACTTTCGGATGGAGGAGTGCCTGGTGGACTGTCTGGTCGTGTGGGTACAGTTGATGTCTCCACATCGCTGGGCATTTCAGTTTTAATTTCAACGCTCGCTCCAATGGGAATTTCAAGATAAATTTCCTTGCTGGAAGATTCGGTTTCAATGGTCAGGTGAGTAGCAGCACTAGCGACAGTGCTGGCAGCAGCACTGACGGCAGATTCAGGGCGCACTGCAGATGTACTTTTACTGGCAGCCTTTGGACAGCATACTCCTTGTCCTTCTGGATGCTTAAGTAAGCACCAAAATCTATGGACAGAAAGAATATTAAAGATGAAGTTAAGTTGCAGTGTAACAAAATGTTGAAATACTGAATAAATCTAGCACAAAAAAAAATTCACTTGTAAGGAAAATATTAACAAAATAATATATTTATCCTGTAAGGCCTTTTAATGTGCTTTTCAGCACATATCCATTAAGGTAAGGATTGACCTTGATGGACTGAGCACCATGCCGATTTTTTTTTAGAAAACCCCACCTAAAGAAAACACCAAACATGCAGGTTTCTTTCTAGGAAATTCTTGCATCATCATGGTAGAAGTTGTAAGACACAATGAATTGTGAACAGTTTGGGGTAGAACTCTGAAAACAATGCTTAATAGAGCTCTGAAGTAACTTCTTTTTTTTCCACAAATAATTTTCTTTATTTGGTGTTGATTATACTTCATGAAGGTGAATGTTTTAAAACGTTTGTTTCAAGTTAACTTCATGCTCAAATAGGCTAATTAGGACCAACCCTACAGTTAAAGTGGGAACTGAACCTCTAGGATATGAAACCTGGTTTGATGGGTGATATTTATTGGATAATGTCTTGACCTCAGGTTAACCACCACTATGCTATTGAGGAACTTTATGCACTCAGCAATGATTACATTAATTAATTGTTTCTTAGAATGATTGGCTGAAATTTCTACGAAGCACATCCACCATTTGTACCAAATTATGAGGTAATACACAGCTCGATACTAGAAAAAAGTAGGCACTATTGACATATCAGTGTTTCAAGGGCAACAGATCCTGTAGTAATAGCGCTGACCAAGACAATTCACACATGTCAAACAGCAGAAGCAAAATATCAGGCAAAACCAGGCTGACTCGGTAGCTCAGTTGGTAGAGAAATGGCACAGTATGCCAGAGTCAGCCAGCCCGTTTAATTGAAATTTCTTTATACTTAGGGATGGATGATATAGTTTCTCCTTAAAAATAAATTTCCCATACTCGTATAAAAAAGTCACAATACCGTATTGTTAAAGACTGTCAAAACTTTTTAAACTAACATTCGTAAGATAACAGTTAATATGTGAGTTGGAGATTTAATAGTTGCAACACTGCTGTATATACGCCATGAAACGGAACCAGTGCTTCTCTCTTATACCACACGTAAGTTTGATACCTAACTACCTCCAAGCAAATGGACTATTCCTTCCAACACTAGGCATACGCGCAGTGACGAGAGGAATATAGTATCATTGGAGTTGGCAGCCTAAAGTTGTACAGTCACAGCGCATCCTCCAACTCAACATGAAGCATGTATACAGTTTTGAAATCTTATTCTTCCAATACTAACTTTCACCTGTTGATTCTGCTGATGGGTAGAGCAGGCAGGTTAATTCTAGGATCTAGCAGATGAGATAATGGCTTCGAGTCAGTGAATGCAACAAAATGACAACCAATAAGGTACTTGTGAAAATATTTTTAACTCCATGGACCAATGCAAGTGATTCCCTTTCTAACTGAGTGTAGTTTCTGTCCACAGCTTACAAACACAAGATAGGTCTGAGGACTCCAATTATCTTTTGCATTATGGCCGTTCCTGTAGCAGTTGACGATGCATCTGACGTCAGGTATAAGTCTTTGTTAGGATCATACACCATACATACTAAGTCCTTTGATAGTAGATCCTTGACATCCTGAAATTCCTTCTGATGAACATCTGTCCATGACCATTGCACCCCATTCTTCAACAAATCATATAAATTGGCAACACAGTCAGCTAGTTTTAGCAGGTACGAAGCATAATAGGTGACCATACCGAGAAATGACTTCAATTTGCTGACATTAGCAGGTGGCTTACAACATTCCTAAAGAGTAACTCCTAGTAAAATGTCATCTTGAAATATGGAAACCTTGTCTATGCCCATCAATATCTGCTCCATCATGGCTTGGAAAATGGCGCTGGCAGAGTTTACTTCGATGGGAAGCTTCAATTGTCTGAATAACCTGAATTCCGTGTTTAAGACAAGAACCTTCTGAACCTGTTCAGATAGGCGAAACTAAAGGTAAGCCCTTCAAAAGTAGAAAGAAACAAACCAACTGCAACCAACCATCTTGTTAAAGAGATCCTCTATTTTTGGTTACGAATGGCCCATCTTCCTAAGTTGCAGATTTACAGTGTTTTTGTAGGACACACATAGCCTTCATTCACTGTTTTTCTTACGAACAACCACACGAAGTGAAGCCCACGATGCCGATTTGATCGGTTCAATGACTCCATCACTTACTAACTTCTGCAATTCTCTCTTTGACTTGTTCCTTCAGTGAGTACGGGACATCATAATATCTTTTGAACACTGGTGTAGCACCGTCATCCAATGGCAAGTCTATCTCGAAGTGCTTGATCGACTTGGACATATCACCATCAAAAGGTATAGTAAAACCTTTCTTTAGATTTTCAATCATTTCTTTTATAGCCGAAAACTGAACTGTAGTGGCAACCATCTGAGGAACATGATAAACAAACATGAGGTATGAAAATGACAATTTAAGACAAGCCCATAATAGCACAGCTCAATTTTGTCTTTACAACAATCACATCTAAGCTATGCTTCAATCCTCTAAATACAACTTCAACATTGACTTTTCCTAAAACTCCAATAATATTACAGTATTCTGCTTTCAGAATGATAGGATAATTGTGTATAGTGTAACCTCGCAATGAAGACTCAAATTATCTACTGTCAATTAAAGTATAAACAGAACCTACATGCACTAGGAATGGAATCTTAGAATTGTTGATTTCTAAGTCGATAAACAATGATCCCTCTGTATGATAAACAGACTCACTTTCTTTAGCACTGAAAGTCATGAAACAGGATGTCTACCAAAATAACAAACTGAAAATTCTTGACTTTTCATGACTTTTTCTTGACATTTTTTCCATTTTCTTGACTATTTTTCCTCTTTCTTAACATTTTATTGCCCCCCCCCCCACTTAGTTAGAGTTTGAAATTAAGAGAATATATTTTATATTTAATTAAAAAACCCTACTACAGGGTCGGTTAAGATGAAAACTGAAGCTGTATTTTAACAAGCTTTTTTTTATTATTTTTTTTAACTTGCTTTAATTATTAATGCATGTAAGAATTAATGCTTCAGGCTTCATTCTGGATGGGGAATGGCCACATTACTTTATTTAATATTTTTACACATGCAAGAATGAAATTCTTAAGGAACGAAGTACACAAATCATAACCACAACTCAATGCAATTTTAGATTTCCAAATATTAAATTTAACAAATCCCAGTACAAGTATATAACAATGTAAATTCAGTATACTGTAAAAAAAAATGCAAAAATTCTTGACCACAAGCGTAATCTCTTGACTTTCTTGACCTACCTGTTGATTTCTTGACTATTTGTTGGCATTCTTGACTTTCTGGACTGAAAGTTCCAGGATATTGAGCATTACAGTGGATACCAGAAGTGCTGCAATCAACGAATTTGCTTTCTGATATTTATTCGTCATCATCTGTAAATTTGTGTCGGAATGCAAGGCACATCGAAATCTGAATAATTAATGAATGATTCTCTGGAGATATTGTTGAAATCAATGTGATGATTAGATTTAGAATAAACTTGAAAATTCACAGATCTTTCATTAACATGTGTGTTATGCACAATGTTTGTGCCAGAAATCAATTTGTTTCTCTTTGAATTGTTATAGTCTCTCTTTCTGCAGGCGGTTAAGAAATTATTTTTCTTTTTGCAATATCTCCAAATTGCCCTGAAAGCCAAACATTTTTCGTTAGGATGAAAGGAATTACAACTACCACATGGTTTACTAGCATCAGTGTTTGATTTGGTGTCAACATTCCTTGAATTATATTTATTCTGTCTAAAGTTCGAAGATTGCCCTTGCACCTATTTTGAACTAGTGAAGTGAATTCGGTCGGGGTTTCATAATGTTCTACAGTATTCTTCGAGTAACTATCGTTAGGAATACCTTCATTCAACTCCAACTCATTAAGGTATATGACCATATCTATTGCCTTCTTCAAGGTCATTTCCGGATGTGACAATAATATATTTCTAACATGTACACTTCTTATACCAAGAATACATGGAATCAATAAGATCACCAAAATCACTAAGGCTTGCTTTTTGATTTGTACAATGAAATCAGGAATACTTTGATTACGTTTCTGCTTTGCAAGGATAAACTTATGCCCTTCAAGCACGAGATTCTTCTTAGGCTCATAGTGCTGGATCAATAATTGTTTAATCTCAGCGAGACTGAGCTCCGATATGGATTTTGGTTGTACTACATTATGCAAATCAGCATACGTTCTGTACCCGATTGTTGCTAATAATACATGTTTAGCCTTATCATCGGGAATGTGCGAAGCTTCACAGAAATGTTCGAATCTATCAAAATATTTGTTAATGCTTCCCTGTTCTCTGCACAATTCAGAAAATTGTGACCACTTTTGCATGATGTACACAAATTCTTACCTCCAACAGACAGCATGAATAGAAATCACAGGAAATATGTAGAAATTACGAGATATAAGTAGAAAATGACATTCCCAACATTTTCATCACCAATGTTGAGTGCAGGTTCTTCAGTATGCCGAAGTGTGGAGAAAAGAATACAACCAGATTGAAGTCACAAGCAAAAGTGTGTATTTCACAAACTCATCAACATATGCATAAACAACTTACATCATAATACAGACACTACAGATACTTTCTTTATCATGAATGATGATGCAGATTTGCAGCATACATGATTAAAACAATACAACAGGACTGTGTTAGATAACATACATTAATAAGGTCTGGTGCACACTGGGGTACATCTTTAGTCGTTATACAACATTTATATTCCATATTTTTACATATATTAGGTTTTGGCTCATATTTTACATATTTTAGTTATTTTGACACATTATTTCAATATTAACAAACATATTACAATGGTGCGTTTTACTCACTATCAAATCAAATAAAAATATATAAATTACTTATGTGAGTGAGTAGGAATGTTTCAGAACGACGTTTCGGAGGTCTGTACTACTTCCTTCATCAGGCAATTAAAAAAATGGGTAGAAGACAGTCCATGTGTTCTACCCAACCCCAACCCTGATGGATGTAAACAGGGGACTGTAATAGGTCTTTGATTTTTATTTGTTTCAGTTGTTGTTTTTAACATAGGGATTTTTTAACCAGCGAAGACATCAATCGGAGTGTTTATGCTGTCACCGTAAGTTTTTACCTTTTCTATCCTCAACCTGAATCCTCAACTTACAATTTAACAATGTGGTACCATGTTTGGCACCTAAAGTTTTTTAAGTTTTTTAATTACCTGATGAAGGAAGTAGTACAGACTTACGAAACGTTGTTCTGAAACATTCCTACTCACTCACGTAAATTATTTATATATTTTTATTTGTATTTCAATATTTCAGAATATTCCTAAATTTGCATATTTCCATATTTGGCAATAACTACATGTCCCAGTGTCATCAAAAGAGTTCGGTAAATTTCTTGCAAATAGCTGACAAATTTCAAATACACTTCCATCACTTCTTGCGATGCTGAATGCAGTTTTAATCAATAAATATCAATTTTAAGAGAGAACAGAAGAAAATTCAAGTTCGAACACTTACAACAAAATTTTGTTATTCATTGTTTTGGAAACAGAAAATGAAAACACATTTTGTGTGTTTTACAATTAATGTCAATGTAAGTGTACTGTATTTTATGAAGCTTGTGTAGCATCTTGTATTATTAAAAAGGTACATTTTTACAATTTTATATCCATATTTAACTTCATATTTTGGTGAAAATAACAAAATATGTATTTACATATTTAGTACATTTATACTACATACGTATAAATCCGTTTCTTGCTGATATCTTTTACAAAAATATATATTACAAAAATCTACATGAACAACACATATGTGAAATCAGAGCCATATTAATCAAATCATACTACAAGGTGGTTATAATTAAAGTGACGGTGTTCAGAGTGGTACAGCACGGGCTGTAATGAGAGTAGCAGTCTGAAACTTCGTAGATATGCTAATGAAGCAATGCGCTCGCGAATTATGCAAAAAAAAAATAGTTCCAATTCTCGCCACCAGGGTAAAAAATGGCGCTGTAAGCAGTCAAAACGTGGTATAGTTACAGGAAAAAGGCAGGAAAGATCAAACACATGAGAATAATGGCTCTGGCATGTTTATTAGGAACTATGGTTACAAGAACTGTTCAATATGGCCTCCCAATTCAGCAACATGCTGCATTCGTAACACGGCATGGTCGACGGTTGCTCGCAGCATGTCTGGTGAAATCTGAGCGACATGTCGTTGTATGCTAGCCTTCAGATCAGGCAGAGACCGGACATGTCCCTGATAGACACGATCTTTTAAATATCCCCACAGCCAGAAGTCACATGGATTAAGGTCGGGGGATCTGGAAGGCCAATCATCTGGAAACTGCCTAGAGATGATGCGGTCATTAGTGAAGGTTTCTCGCAGCAAATCTTTCACGTGGCGAGCGACATGTGGTGTTGCCCCATCTTGCATGAAAATGGTGGTGTGTTCACAGTTCTGTTCTTGCAAAGCTGGAATCACGTGTTGCACAAGGAGGTCCCTATAACGTGCAGATGTCACTGTACACCTAACAGGCCCTTGAGGTGTCATCTCCTCAAAGAAAAATGGACCAAGAATGAAGGAGCTAGTGAACCCACACCATGCAGTCACGTAAACTGAGTGCAATGGTTGTTCCTGCACAACATGTGGACGAGTGGAACCCCATATGCGACAGTTCTGAGTATTCACTGTACCGACCAGAGTAAAATGCGCCTCGTCAGTCCACAGAATATTCCCCGGCCACATGTCATCCACTTCCATGCGTGCCAAAAACCGATGGGCAAACTCACGGCGTTGTGGAATATCTTGGGGTTTCAATTGGTGCACAATTTGAATCTTGTAGGGATACCAGTGTAAAATGCACCGCAATACCTTGCGAACTGTTGACCAGGGGAGTGACAATTCACGTGCCACAGCTCTAGCACTGGTTGCAGAAGTTGAGGCATGTGCTGCACGGTCAGCTACAGCTACAGCAACTTCGTCCACAACTTCCACGGGGATGGGCCGCCTTCCTCTCCCTGGTGCAACACCCAATTCACCTGTTTCCTCGAATTTCTTCATCATCTTCTTCAGCCCATTAATTGACATGGGCCCTCTTCTCAGCCCTTTCTGTTGGCGATATTTCCGCAGTGCAGCGTTACTATTGCTCCCATTCTGGTAAAACAACTTCACTAGCAGTGCACGGTCTTTCTTCGCAATAGCCATTGCTTTTTACACGGGAAAAATCAAACTTTTAATGTTCGGCGAACATCCACATCACTAAAGGAAAAAAAAGCAACAAGCGTCACCAACAACAACCAGGGAGCTCACACAATGGTTAGGCAATGTCACCGACTTTGACGTCAGAGTTACGGAAAATTCCACGTTTTGACTGCTTACAGTGCCATTTTTTACCCTGGTGGCGAGAATTGGAACTTTTTTTTTTTTTTTTTTTTTTGCATAATTCGCGAGCGCATTGCTTCATTATCATATCTACGAAGTTTCAGACTACTACTCTCATTACAGCCCGTGCTGTACCACTCTGAACACCGTCACTTTAATTATAACCACCTGGTACATATGCAAATAAGTTTAAAGGTGACAGCACTGAAACAAGTGACTACACCTAGTCTTCATTGAAAGGGAATAATATATTTTAAATTGAGACTTGTGCAAAAAAATCATCAATCAAACTTTCATTGCAGAGTGAGTGGGAGGGATTGTGGATAAGGGAAGTGCTGTGTTACCAACCACGGTAATATAATAACTCATGTGGGTTCGTTTTATACAAAATAATAATTTAATCCATAACTCAGAATATTACATGGCTAACTCCATGCTTGACAACCCAAACAACAAAACAACTGAACATCTATATTCAAAGATATAATAACATTGCACATGTTTCACAATCTAGCTACTGCAACTTTCCCCTTCTTCCGAATGACAGCTGCAGCCTGTCAGGTGGTTTTTCCTTCTAGAAGATAGTCGTGGACTGTTCACAGCTGGGGCAGCTTCCTCTTGCGACATCTATGGTCTCTCTTTACAATCCCTTTCTTGTGCCAACATGGAACCATCGAAGATCCAAAAGTTATCTTCTTCACTGTCCATATCCGACATGTTAGATTTGAACTTTATTTGATTCAGGTATACCCTTCTCTCAATCCCTGTCCTGTGTCGACACGGAACCATCCAAGTTCCAAAAGTTATCTTCTTCACTGTCCGTATCCGACATGTTAGATTTGAACTTTACTTGATGCAGGTGTACCCTTCTCGTTGTTCCACCGGAATTGACCAATAACATGTGTCTTCCTAAATGACCCGTAACTGTGGCTCATACGTATTTTGGAAATCTGGATGTATAATTTCTTGTCCACACTGTAACTCCGATTGATGATTATTCTTCGTTCTCATTGGTCTCGATTCGCACCACTTCCTTCACCATTATTTGCAACCAGGACCAATTATAGATATTACGAGGTTGATATGACAACAAGAACTCTGCAGGAGTCTTCGCTGTAGCATGGCAAGGTGTAAATCTGGCTACTCTTAACGCACCTTCCACTGCTTCTCTGAAGGTGAAAGTTCTTCCCGAATGGCAATCTTCCAACCATCTCTTCTTCAGAGTACTTTTCACGTTTTGGGACCACTTCTCGGCTAAGCCATTGCTAGGTGGATGATATGGTGGTGAATGAATAATTCGTATTCCCAACTTAGTGCAAAATTCTTTAAGCTTCCTTCCCGAAAACGGAGGTCCATTATCACATGTGATTACACTAGGATATCTATACCACTCAAAACAGTCTTTAAGACATTTTAGTGTTTCTTCGCTAGATGTAGACTTAATTTCACAAACTTCTATCCATCGTGTGCATGAATCAGCTAACAATAAACATGTGCAACCAGCAAAATGTAAGAAATTCAAATGAACTCTTTGAAATGGCTTATCTGTTTGCTCCCAAGGTACATATTTATTTTGCGGAGCATTGTTCTGAAGTGCTTGACACTGTGGACAGTTAATAACTTCTCTTTCCAAGTCAATATCAATTTGCGGCCACCAATACATAGATCTTGCTAATTGTTGTAATTTCCACAAACCTAGATGATTTGCATGCAGTTTTTCAAGACTGAGACTGTATCATACGATGATCTTGGAATATTTAACCTGTTGCCCCATATCAAACATTCTTTTTCAATAACTATTTCATGTCTTCTCCGGAAAAAAATGTGCAAATGGTGAAGCTTGTTGATCTTTATTTAGCTTTACTGGCCATCCTTCAGTAACATATAGCCTTATCTGCTGTACTAATAAGTCTTTTGCAGTTGCTCCCTTTATATAGGGTGTTCCGTATAGGATGCCAAATTAGAAAATTAAGTAAAAATAGGGAAACTATCATGAAAATAGTTATATTTCACATATGTAAGAGTAACATCTCCCATTTATGTATGAAAGACAATGTCAGGCATATGTCCACCCCTACTGAGTCTGCATGCATTTATAGGCTCCACAAAATTATTGATAACCCTCTCACAGATGTCTGTCCCAAACCTCCAATCACCCATATGATTTCCGCATTCAGTTCAAAAGGGTTTGTGGTTTGTTGGCATACACCTGTGATTTCACAAACCCCCATAAGAAGAAATCACAGGGTGTAAGATCACATGACCTTGCCAGCCATTCCTGGTAAGAACAGGTCTGTCAACCTCGAAACAAAACAATAGCACTCGATTCAAATTTGGCATCCTATACGGAACACCCTTTACTTTGTAACAAGACTGGTTCACATTCTAAGTGAAATACGTACTCATCGCTAGATACATCATCTTCAGGTGCTTCCTTTAATCTTGATAACAGATCTGCCACTTCCACATGCCTAATGTACTCAATTTTAAAATCATAGGTTGATAAAAGCAAAGCCCATCTTTGAAGTCTACTGTTACCCATAGAAGGAATTCTAGCTTTCTCCCCGAAAATATACTTCACAGGAACAGAATCGCTATGCACAGTAAGTAAAAGTTTTTCCATACAAATATTTATGAAATTTCTTCACGCCATGTATAAGAGCTAAAGCTTCCTGTTCAAATTGACAATAGTTCTTCTGAGTGTCCATTAATGTTGGTGATGAACAAGCTACTATGTGTAAATTACCTTTGTACACATTACACAATTGGCAATCTATTCCTACAGGACTTGTATCTGTAATTAGTACAACTTCTAAATTCTGATCAAAAGTAAAAATGACATCTGCTTTCTGCACCATTTCCTTTACTAACACATATTCCTGATGATGAATATCAGTCCAGTCCCACTTATGTACTTTCTTCAGCAATTCACGCAAATGAGGTATACATATTAACAAGTTGGGTATATGTCTATGGTAAAATGAAATACCTCCCAAGAATGACTTTAGTTGACTGACATTACAAGGTACAGCACATTTGGATATTGCATCTAAGTTCTTCACAGAAGGTCTAATTTCTTCACCAGAAATGTAAAATCCTAAATACTCAACTTCTGTAGCAAAAAATTGACAGTTCTTAGTGTTTACCTTCACATTATACTTCTTCTGTAGATGATCTAGTACATTAATCACATTTTTATAACACTGTTCTAAACCTTTACCACAGATAATTATGTCGTCTAAGTAACATTTAGCAAATGGAATTCCTGTCAATATCTGATCCATTACATGTTGAAATATCAAAGGACTACACTGCAAACCAAAAGGAAATCTGTTGTAGCTAAATAAACCAAAATTAATGTGTATTAACAAATATTTCTTTGAATCTTCATCTACTTCCTACTGTAGAAATGCATTTTTCATGTCAAGTACTACATATGTATCAGAATCACCTAATGTGTTCACAGTGGCGGTGATTGGGTTCCAAAACTAGGGGGGCAAGGTGCCAAAACTGGGGAAGAAAGGACAGTTTATTGACTTGACTTGACTTAGTGTTTTAAGTCCACTTTATGCACAATAAGGCTAATCAGGACTGGACCTACAGTTTAAAGTGGGATCTGAACCACTGTACCAACTGCCTCCACTGGGTATTGAACCTGGGACACCTTGATTAAAAGGCGACGATGCTACCACTGCGCCATCAGGGAGGCCACAAGTTAAATAATTTGTAGCATAGGGCAGGGACAAAATTGGCAAAAGTGGGGAGCAGTTGCCCCTCTCCCTAATTGCTGCCACTGCCTTCATCTATTTCATCAATGAATCGTACATTCTCATCTTCGCGATTAACAGAGGACAAAAAGCAACATAACATGAAACAGAAGAAGACATACGTGTTTACAGACCTCCCCGATGATGTAGTGTTAGTGTCGTCGCTTTATAATCACGGGGTATCGATTTCAATACCTGGTGGAGGCTCATAGTGGTTATGATCCCGCTTTAAACTCCAGTTCCAATTAACCTTACTGTGCATAAAGTGGACTTAAAACACCAACTCAATCAATTAATCAACATAGGTGATTACAGTGTTTTTGTTAGTAAATAGGTATTTACAAAGTGAGGCTAAATCGTAAACTTGATCTAAATCGAGGTGTATCATCAAAATTATGAAATGCATCTACGACATATCCATGGATTGAGAAAAAACATTATCTTCCAGTGCTAAGAAACTGGAGATGAAAGGAACGAGTATGCAAATGTAAGATTGATGATAATGAAAATGCAGATATAGAGAGCAAAGGACCCAGGGATAGAGAGAGTGCAAATAAGGGATCTTGACAAAGATAACTAAAAAGATATAGAGGGAGGTAAAATTTAATAAAAATGAATTTACCAAAGGGCTAGAATTTTAAACAGTAACCAATAAAATAAACAAACATTACACGAGAGTTTAAAAAAAAGAACAGACTGGTCTAATTTAAATGGAAAAGAGATTTTACAAAGTTCCTGGTTTTACAGAGGCTCCTCTTTTTCGTTCAAATTCGACTGCAGATGGTTTCAATCTGTTTCGTTTCAAACTGCCGTGTAAATTTTGTTATTTTTGTTGGTTACTGTTAGGATTTCATGTTTTGGTAAATTTCCTTGTCAAGATACTACCTATGTACAGTCACCGGCAATAAAAATGGGACACCTAGATCCTGAAATACTTGCTTCGATGCAAAGCGTTATGTGTGCTGCCAAACTCTGTGGTGGGGTAGAAGTTGCCATTGAAAAATTGATATTGAATTCCACTCATCGTAGAGTTAGGCAACACAGAAAATGCATTACAGGGAAGCGAATATTTAAAAATCTAGGTGTCCTATTTTCATTACCGCTTACTGTAAAAAGTAGAAAGTCCTATCATATAGCACAGTGCGTAATCAAGAGAGCCTTGTAGGAACACAATCAATCCTTGGTATCCAATGTGAACACACTGAACTTTGAATCCTAATAGAATTGAAGCTGCTGCAAGATTCAGATAGGCAGAAAACGTGGAGAAGAGGAGAAGAAAGATTATGGTGTACAAACTCAATTCTATTTTCCATTCAGTAGGGGCAGATGGAATGCTTCAGCAATGAGCCTCTCAGTGGCGGTGATTTCGTTCCAAACCCAGGGGGGGGGGGGGGCAAAGACCGTATATTTCCCTTTGTAGATAAGGTTTAGCATAGTTCGGGGGCAACTGGCCCCCCTCGCCCTCCCTAATCACTGCCACTGTGTGTTCAAAATATCATCGATTTTTGGTAATGGATAAGTTACTTTCTCAAGTAAAGTATTCAGTCCTGTCTTAAAATCACCATACAACCCAAGATCATTTGACTTCTTGACAACTACTACCAGTGGTGATGCCCAGTTAGAATAAGTTACTTCTGACAGTATACCATCGGAAATCAATTTACTTATATCCTTTTTAACCTGTTCACTTAAACTATAAGGTACTTCATAAGCTTTCCTAAAAATAGGGGTACTGTTAGCTTTAACCGGAATCACAGCTTTAAAACATTTAATAGGCTCCCTAAGATAATCTGAAAATACTGTCTTGTACTCAGACAACAAATTATTTATCAGTACTTCCTTATTAGCACAACCCTGAACTCCTATCTGCTGTAATATAAAACTTTTCCTAAAATTAGGTCATGAAATGTCCAGCCAAGTTCTTCCTACAATCGGTTGTGGCAGATTTTGCTTACAAACAAAAACATTTATACTATATTTCTTTTCTTTCCACAATACATCCAACATAACCTGGCCTTCTAATGCTAATGGTCTTCCATCAGTATTTTTCAAATTGATATTTGCAGGTTGAATCTTTAAATACGGAAAAGATTGATTGAGAAATATTCTATCAAAAACACTCACAGAAGCTCTGGTATCAATCTCAAAATTAACTAATTTATCATTACAATTTAAATCAATTGGACATTTGTCAGCATTATGCAAAGCTCCAGCTGCAGAGTTAAATTCAAATTGCCTTTTTTAAGCAGAATCATACTTGTAGGGCGGTAACTGAAAAGTGTGCAAGGGCTCATGTGAAACTAACAATTCTTGAGTTTCCTTTTCTGCATTATACTCAATAGAATCTTTACATTCTTTCGAAATTACATCAAGAGACACATTACTTAAGTAACTGTTAGATTCAGCAGATTTAAATTAAAAACTTGATAAGTCGGTTTATTACAAAACCTACAAAATTTCTTAATATGTCCAAGGGATTCACAACAATTACATCTGATTTGCTTTAAATAACATTTACCTTTCTCATGCATCTTTCCACACTTATAACAAATCCATTGACTTGAAGTTCCCGGTTATTCATTAACTGTGTGTGGTGGCCTCTCCGATGGCGCAGTGGCAGCGTCGTCGCCTTGTAATCAAGGGGTCCCGGGTTCGATACCCGGTGGAGGCACATAGTGGTTCGGATCCCACTTTAAACTGTAGGTCCAGTCTCGATTAGCCTTACTGTGCATAAAGTGGACTTAAAACACCAAATCAATCAATCAATCAATCAATCATTAACTGTGCTCTTTTCACCCGGATTAAAGTAAGTTTTCCTATTGGAAAAAGCTCGGAAATTTTTGGCCTTACTTTCCTGAAGCTTGTCTACATTGAAATCACCAACAAAACCTTCTTTTTGATGGAATAGCCACACAACCATTTCCATATTCACGGCTATGTCGCAGCAAGCTTTAGGAAAGAAAATGTCACCCTCTGATAACAATTTCTTCCTTGTAACTTCACTACTAACTCCAAACACCAGCTGATCTCTTAGTATATCGTTTAAGAATGCTCCAAAGTTACACTTGGTAGCTTCATGTTTAAGAGAAACAATATATTCTGATACATTGACCTAACTCTTGCTTCAGAAGATGAAAGTGGTATCTTTCTGCAACCACACTATGCTTAGCTTGAAAATGATTCAACAATACATCTTTTATTGCTTCATATGTTTTACTAGCAACAGAATCTGGAGTAACTAAATCTCTTAAAACATCATATAAATTGCTTCCACAAAATGCAATAAAATGACTGATTTGCTTTTCCTTTGTAATGCTTTTAGCAACACAAATCTGTTCAAACCGTTCCAAATTCTAATCAATATTACCATTATCCACATAGAAAGGTTCCAAAATCTGTCCTTGAATCCCGTACATTGTCGCCAAATTGCTGCGTTACCAACCATGGTAATATAATAACTCATGTGTGTAAGTTTTATACAAAATAATAATTTAATCCATAACTCAGAATATTAAAACATGGCTAACTCCATGCTTGACAACCCGAACAACAAAACAATTGAACATCTATATTCAAAGATATAATAACATCGTAGATGTTTCACAATGTAGGTACTGCAGGAAGTAAGATGCAAATTACATAACAAACCATATAAGCATACCAAATGGAAATGTTTTTAAAAAACGTATCTACTTACGTGAATGCCATCAGAACTTGAACAGACAGCATGAGCAGCAATGAATTCCTTGGTGAAATTCCTCCAGCAGTAAGCCATGCATAAGACACAGCGCCTGCTATGCCTGCACCACCAGTGCCAGACGACCACGTGGAAATGACATTTCTAATTTCAAGAAAAAAGCAATTACGTCTCAATAAATTAAATCAATGTGAAAGTAGCATGATTTGATCACAATGAAAGTACTTCCAGAACATGATGAAATGAAAGTTATAAAGCTATAAAATATGGTATTAAGGTATTTCTTTTGCACAGAGAATAATCTGAATTAGATCTGTTCTAAATAGGACTGAACAATAGCCACACAAAGAAATCGAACATAAGACTTGTTATAATTTAACAGAATTAACCCATAATGTATCGTGAATTTCCACATAGTTAAAAAAGACTGGCATATGGAATATTAATTGAATATAGGATACTTCAAAAGCTGATCAAATATTACACAAACAATGACACTGTTTCATCTTCTACTGCCCTGTAAAAAAGTTTTGTCTGTTATAGGGAAACTTAATTCATCTGAAATACAATTAACTGATTTGTATAGCAAAGGAGACTGAACCAGTAGCTTAAAAATTAGGGATGGGACCGATTAATCGGTACTCTATCAGTATCGGCAGATATAGGCATATCGGTGTATCGGTAAAATTACCGATTATTTTAACGATCTGATATATCAATAAATATCTGATAGTTTAGTGCAAAATTCTGCCATTTTTGTTGTAATTTT
This sequence comes from Lepisma saccharinum, assembly GCF_977018435.1. Classification (NCBI taxonomy): domain Eukaryota; kingdom Metazoa; phylum Arthropoda; class Insecta; order Zygentoma; family Lepismatidae; genus Lepisma; species Lepisma saccharinum. The sequence goes on along the minus strand of NC_139230.1, from coordinate 23,037,303 downwards.
TATGAATAATCTCGATGCCCTACTTTTTTAAAAAGTAAATGTCTAAGTATGCAATTTCTCTTGCACTGCAGTCACTTTGAAACACACATTTTTTAAGGAGGTCAATGAACCTTTCAGGTTCTTCCAGGACCATTTCTAATTTTATATCGGATCGGTAGAATATCGGTTATCGGTATCGGTAAATTTTATATCGGTACTTTATCGGTATCGGCCAAAATTTCATATCGTCCCATCCATAAAAATGAATAAGTTCTTTTCAGATAGTGAAACAAATTATATTGTACATCAATATCATGTGAAATATATGAATTATTAAAAAATAATCACCTTTCAAAGAAGGCTGAGTAAGACAAAAAGGTGCCTTCTCCCAAACCAGAACCCAAAGATGTGCAAACTACGCCAAAAATAGCAACCCATCGAGCAGATGACAACGCAACAAGCAAAAATCCAGCAGCTCCTAGGATGATGACCATGAGCACCCTTATGCTAGAAGAAAGAACAATATTTTAAGTAAAAAATCCTCAATCACTTGCAAACATTTACAAATAGAAGATATGTTGTACAGGGTGGAGCATTTTCGACTTCACAGTTTGAAGTTTGCAACACTGCAAAACAAATGCATTGGAAGCGTGGTTTCCTCCTGCCTCATGTACACTGTAATTTTGGATTTCAGTAGCAATGGAGCGTTGGCCTCTACAGCAACGTATGTTTTGTGTGGAGCAGTTCGTGTTGATGAAGTCAATTGTAGTGGTGCAGCGTGCGTTCCGAGTTCATAACAGGAAAACAATCAATGAATGGTGGAAGCAATGGCGTGAAATTGGAAGTGTTCAAAATAAACTGCATGGGAGAAAAAGAACAGTCAAAACACCAGAGAACATTGAACGTGTGCACGTTGCTGTGGTTCCCAGTCCTTGGCGTTTGGCAAAGCGTCATTATCAGAAACTACAAATAACACGCCGAAGCCTGCAAAGGATCTTGCATATGGACCTGCAGTTCCATCCGTACGAGATTCAAATGGTGCAGCAATTGTGATAGGGACACAGGACTTCAGGTATGTAACATATTGTTAACTTAAATTTGTGGTCACCGTAACTTCATTCCTTCTCCTTTGATGAAGGATGAGGTAAACTTTCACTTATCGGGTTATGTAAATAAACAGAATTATCGGTATTGGGCACCTGAAAACCCGAAAGAAACTTTCGAGAAACCAGTGTATTCTGAAAAGGTCATTGTGTGGTGCAGTGTAGGCATGATGAGGATCATCGGTCAATACTTTTTTGAAACAGAAAATGGAAGGCCAACCACTGTGAATTCGGAACGGTACATCCAAATGGTTAACCAGTTTCTTATTCCTGAGCTACACAACCTCGGTGTTCCAGTTTATAGTATATGGTTTCAACAGGATGGGGCAACAGCCCACACTTCCTGTCTCAGAATGGGTACACTACCTCAGTATTTTCAGGGTTGCATTATTTCAAAATTTGGTGACATTCCATGGCCTCCGCAATCACCAGATTTAACTGCCCCAGATTTTTTTCCTTTGGGGCTATCTGAAAGAGAAAGTTTTTGCAAACAGACCGGAGACAACTGATGATCTGAAGGCACAAATCAGAGAAGGGATTGCACCTATTAATCCAGATGTTATTGCACGGGTCATGCGTAGCTTTCAAGACCGTCTTGCACAATGTGTTGCCTGCCAGGGACGTCATTTGAAAGATGTTATTTTCAAGAAATAATTGTGTGTACATTGTTCATGTATGCATTTTCTGTAATCCAAAGGTGCAATGTTTGTTCTAGAAATGAAAAATAAAAGTAAATGTAATCAGCAAATCATCTGTATTCATTATAAAATAGGTAGTCGAAAATGCTCCACCCTATAATAAACAAGAGAAAAACTATTTTGATACAAATGCCTTACGATGATTGTGTTGATTAGTATTACCTGCTTTTGGTGCATTTATCATAATCAAGAAATCAACTGCACAAAATAAGTTTTAAAAAATGATAAAAGCTAAATGTATTTTGTATAAATGTTATGTTGGTCAAATATATGCAAAATAAAATACATATTCTCCTCTGTCCTTTGCAGTGGACTTTACCACATTTGTGAAGAAAAATTCACTCAAGCAAACATTCTCACATAATTCCTGAATTTTACTAATTATAGAATCCTCTCAATTCACAAACTTTCCAAATTTCATCTAACATCCTACTGAAATGTGCAATCTGCCTGTAAGCCCCATGTACTGAGAAGGAGATTTTTTATCTCTCTGTAATAGAAAACCTCTACTATACTGTTAAGTCTCGCACCATGGCCATGCAGTATAAGGTGCAAGCTTTGGGCGCCTGGAAATGAGCAGCTTCAAATCTTTTGGAGGTAGCATAACAACTTTTTTCTGAGATTCCAGCTTGTGTATGACTGGTGGTCATTCACCATCATGAGGAAATGTACCATAACACAGTCAGAGAAAACCTACAATGATGACTTGGGGTTCACCATGTTGACCACACATCACCCCATAACTGGATCTCTGGTGGGAGTGACACTGGCAGTCAGTGTGTAGGCACTGGCCCTCACAGGCTGTTTCACCATGGGTTGTTATATATTACGAGGTGCATCCAGAAAGTAAGTTTCCCTATTTTTTTCCCGAGAAAGTAAACATAATGAGCTGTGTAAATTGCACATGCGCAGCAGAGCTAAGACGTATCAATCATATGAGAGGTGGACAGATCCCGCCCTGCGCCAGTAGCGAGGCAGCAGTGGTCCGAAGTGGAAGCTCGTATTCCTTCTCCCGCCGCATGCCAGTAGCGAGGCAGCAGTGGTCTGAAATGGAAGCTTGTATTCCTTCTCCCGCCGCATGTGAGGTTCGGTCGGTGATAAAGTTCCCGAATGCACAAAGCATTGCGCCAATTGACATTCATCGTCAGCTCTGTGAGGTCTATGGGCCAAACATTATGAGTAAGCAGATGGTGCGTCGCTGGTGTCGGCAGTTTTCGGAAGGTCGTCAAAGTGTCCATGATGAAGAGCGCAGTGGGCGTCCGTCCCTCATCACTGATGATCTGGTTGAACTGGTGCGGCAGCGCATCGTAGAGAACCGTCGCTTCACGATTATGGAGTTGAGTAGCCTTTTTCCGCAGATATCGCGATCCGTGTTGCATGAGATTGTCACGCAGCACCTGTTGTTCAAAAAATTGTGTGCCAGGTGGGTGCCGAAAAACCTGACACCCGAACACAAAATGAAACGTTCAGGAGCAGCACTGACATTCCTGCAACGGTACCATGATGATGGCGATGATTTCCTAGACAGGATCGTCACGGGCGATGAGATGTGGATTTTGCACTTCACCCCGGAAACCATGAAGCAGTCAATGCATTGGCGGCATAGTGGATCTCCGGTCAAGAAGAAATTCAAACAGACGCTGTCGGTACAGAAAGTGATGTGCACCGTGTTTTGGGACAGGAAGGGCATTTTGCTCATTGACTTCCTCCCCAGAGGTGAAACGGTGAACGCTGACCATTACTGTGAAACACTAAGGAAATTGCGACGTGCCATTCAAAACAAGAGGCGTGGCATGCTTACTGCAGGTGTTGTGCTCCTCCATGACAATGCTCGTCCACATACGGCTCGGCGCACAGCAGCTGTTTTGACGGAATTTGGCTGGAGTTGTTTGATCATCCACCTTACAGTCCTGATCTGGCTCCCAGCGATTTTCACGTTTTCTTGCACCTCAAGAAGTTCCTGTCCTCTGGTGAGCATTTTGGCAACGACGAAGAGCTGAAGACGTCTGTCACATGCTGGTTCCATTCACAGGCGGCAGAGTTCTACGACAGTGGGATCCAAAAGTTGATACCACGATATGACAAGTGTCTCAATTCTGGTGGTTGCTATGTTGAAAAATAGCTGAACCTTTGCTGTACCTGTTGCCAATAAATGGTTTCCTGAAACTGTGTTGGTTTTTTTTTTTAAAAATAGGGAAACTTACTTTCTGGATGCACCTCGTATTAAACCTAAATCAGTACTTCAAACATGTTATCTTCTTCTATCGCCTTTCCACCCATCTCCATCTTCAATCAATTTTTATCTTCTGAGTAGCTACAGCTTGCCATTTCAAATGTAGTTATTGTTTTTTACATGGTTGTTTTAATATTTTTTAAAGATCAGCCTTACACATGTATGTCATATTTTCAGTCAGATACTTACTTCACTAGAAATGGGAAAAAAGGAGCTATCATCTTAATTGTAAGAGATGGAATCACATCAGCCAGCAGAATGGCACCCGTTGAGGTAGGGTTGCAGTCTCTTGAACCATTGGTAACATTTTTAACAGTCTCCCCCTGCAACAAAAAAGGAAATCTGCTAAAAAAAATTGGTATTCTCTTTTTCCAGCATATCCAGAATTTTTTCAGATACTTGTTAATTATCCTTTCCTATCTCATTTTTTCCACAGCTAATGAGTTTTGATTAGTTGCCAGATGCCAGAAGTGTGCTTGTCCATGTACCGCGCCGCCACGGTTCAAATCACAGTGCCACACAAAACATTTTTTATGCTCAGCTAAAGCGGGGTTGAGCATGAAACTTGCCAGAGATAAACAAAGAGATGCGGAATTATACAAGAGGGCATTTGGAGATGCGGCGAATGGAAATTTTCCACCCTAGACACTTGCAGACATCTGGCACAGAAATTTTGCACTTTGGTTCCGTGCATCTCGCTGTAGTGGGTGTCACATAATTTGATTTCAATAGAAGCATACAATATAAGTTCTGTTGTTGTGTTTATCCACATCTTAGTGGGCATTAAGTTTTAAACAGGAGCTGAGAACTACCTCTTGTAAATGTAACATTCTTGTCTTGCAAATATGACTTGTACACTCATGGAACTTGAATTGTAGAACGATACTATGGCAGAGGGTCTATCAATCCAACAGTCAATGCTTTCTTAGAATCTCTTAGAATTTGCACTGAAGCAACAAGCAAACATGTGTCACTTAGGATTTCACCAATTGAATGCAGGCTTGTGTAGTGTAGCCTGTCATGCCATTATGGTGTAAAATGTCGCTGTTGATTGGCTTGTTCCCAAGCTACATGCATCATATGTTATTTGTTGCTTCAGTCTGAAATCTCCCTAAGTGTCATGTGCATATTCCCTGAAACAGGTTTCTTGCACCTGGACCATATAATTAGATGTGAATAATTTAAATTTTTGAGATGCAGTTTTAGGTCCTGAAATGTGCCTCTATCCTTCAGCATTTGAGCAAAATGGCTCCCCATACTGTTTCGTGGACACACTCAGTGTCAGTTCATACATATCCCATTTCACTTGGAATTCCATGCATGTATGGGGCCAAAATTATTCACTTTGGGAAGAAATACTCAATGCCACGGACTTAGAAAATCATAAATACTTGGTAGAATAAATTATTGCATAGAAGAAATCAGAATTCACAGCAATTTTCTCACATGTGTCGTGAAATAAAATTGATTCTCTAATGAATCAAAACGATAACTGTGTATTCAGTGACACTGATGTTAATCAAGGAAAATCTATGCCCTTTTTCAAGATGCAGATGATTTTTTATAGTACGATTAAAAGGGTCATCTACTTTCCAATGCACACTACAATATAGATATATTTCAGGTGATACAAGTTCTGTTTGTCAAAAACATTTCTTCTGCTGTTCAATAATACACAAGGCAATTCAAAAGTCCAGTTACATAGGACAACTCCATTATTAGTGTACATAGCAAAAAATGGGAAAGCTGTTGATCCTACGTGGGTTTCAGTCTAAAGTGTTTGGATTTTCAATATAGCATAAACAACTGAGGCTGTAAACTGATATGAGAAAATAGCCATATCTTGATATGTAAGTGTTTTTCTTTTTGGATAGGAAAGGAGCTTATTGTGTTAAATTTTCACGTTTTATTTTGCCTCAAATTATGGTTATCAATTCTTAATTCTTAAGTGTGGTATTGTGACATAAGTTATTTCGGATGAAGATTGTAACATGGCATTTTTGGCTATCATTGAGGCTCATACCAGCATACAGCCTCACAGGTGCATGCTAGATTGAAAATCCTCAGCACTTTGGACTGAAACGCACATAATTCTAACAACTTTCCCTCTTCTGATTTTTTTTTATGTGCAATAATAATGGAGTTGAGTTGTTCTACAGGATGGGGCTCTTGAATCAGCCTGTACACTGGGAGAAGGATGAATGAAAACATCACAATTCACAAATATATACATACACCAGCGTGAAAATCAGAACTCAATATGTCATGAGCAGCACTCAGCATAACAACATATCCATAGTTGTTGCAAAGGCCCAGCAGCCAGTACCCCAGCAGATTCCGTTTGTTACGCGGACCTTCTCCAGATGCAGCTGTCATGGTGCTGCTGTCTATAAGGAAAGACAAGTGATATAAAATATACCAATGCCAATAGTTCAAGTATTTAGTCAAAACCCGAATTCAGTAATAATAACTTATGTGTGAAATGTACACAATTAAAAAAGGAGCTTGTTTATGCTCAGATAGGCTAATTGGGACTGAGCCTATAATTTAAAGTGGGATCTGCACCACGTCACAATATGTCTCCACCAGAGATCGAATGTGGGACTCCTTGATTATGGCAAAGGCCCAAATTATAGATTTAATGAGCGTACCAGGGTTATCTACAAAATAAGTTCTACTTTTAAATATTGCTACTGTTCTGATGTGGTCACAATGTTGTGCATGCTTGCCAAGTTTCTTGATTCTTTGCAAGGCACAAATGCCATTTGCAGACATTCGACCAGCATTCAAACATTGTGATGTGCATTTGTATTGTTCAACCCTTCATCGATCACACCTGAAAAAGTAACACGATCAGTTGTGCTGTATCTTTTATTAACATATTCATGATTACTTTTTAATTTTCACTTTATTTTACTTTGGTCCTGCATATAATGATTCTTAAACACCTAAAAAAAAAACATCTTTTTAGCACTACATATGACGCTTAATTGGGATTACGTACTGCATATTTCCTTGACACTGGTTTTTCACTTCCATATACTCCTATATAATTCTGTACTTGCCAACAACCATTTGTTTTCTATCATAATGCACAAAGGTTTTTTTTTTAATACAAGCTTTCATAGATAGGTTAGGCAAGTCAGGTTTAGTTCCCTTATCATTAAAATAAGATCCCGAAATGCTTTCTACTACTGATCACAGCCCACAAGGTACATCTTATTTTACAAATTAATTGAACTTTTTGAAATGAAAATTGTGCTGATTAGTTTCAGGAGGGTCAAAAATTATTTCCACATTCATTCCAACTAGTGTACGACACTCAATGTGGCTTCTACCAATGGAGAATACATTGTTCATGGAGAGTGCACATGCTTGCATAAGGAAATTTTTAAGTTTTTCTTTCCAACATAAATAACGTTTTATTTTTCAAAATCCAAACAGTACTCATTACTTTAAGAAAGGTTCAAATTTTGTGTGATAATGATTGCCAAAATTCCATGATAATTAGTCTTTCTGCTTGAAGAATTTGAAAAAAGCATGAAACAATCGGAACCATTACCAACAATTTTTCCATCCCATTTCTAGGTTTCTACAGGCTTGTCATTTCATGATGTATACTTTTCAAGTAAGCAAGGATTGTATGTAATGCTTTCCTTCATCTCCTGCACATGCATACAACATTTCTCTTGTAAGGAGAGTGAGTGCCACCCCAATGGCATAGTCCTAACACCATCCCTTTGTAACCATGATGTACCAAAACTGGAGGCACATAGTGATTCAGATTCAACTTCAAACTATAAGCCTGGTCCCAATTTGCATAGTTCAGCATAAAGTGGACATGAAACAAAAACTCAAGCACATGTGACAGAGCAACGCTTATGCAGTGATAACCTACAAGTATGGTTACTTGTGCAATCTACTTCTCATGACATAATTGCTAATAAATTAATACTTTCAGTGTCTTTAAAATGTACAATTTAGTTTCTCCAAACTTACTTCCACAATCATTTCTAGTATTCTAAATATTCTCCTTTATAACTTGCAAAAATCATTACACAATTCGAACCATTACCATGGTAAGTTTGAATGTAGTATTTTACTAGAGCATCACAATAGCTGTCCTCAGAAAAAATATGCACATTTCATGCTTCCAAATGTTCTAAACATGAGACAAACACCACTGCTCCCAAAAGTACAGGTGTGTACAGAGATACAGTAGTCCAAATAAATATATTTAGTGACAGGTACATCATAACTTGTTATTTCATTACGTTACGTTTAGTTTATGTTTTATAATAAAATAAATTTCTGCCTTGGTCAGCATATTTAGTTTTTATTGTTATTTCAGTACTATTATCTTACTTTAATTTCAAACATGTTGCATCTTTTATAAAAGGTACAGCCCCGTTCAGAAAAAAAATCTTGTCTACACACCTATAACTACAATACATTAGATGATTTTGCACTGTACAGAAAAGAAAAGCATTCACAATATTAGAAAGTAATATGAAAATATCATAGAAGCTTTGTTGATTGTGAGGTCTTCTTTTTTATTCTTTATTCATGAGTGAAGTTCAGTCTTTAAGTACAGGTGTTTTGCATGTTTGTTTTTTTTTGTTCAATAACCTGCAGGAAAAGACAGTACAACAAATTCAAGCAACCAAATCTAACTAACCTAACCCACTCAAAACATTATCAAAAATTCCTACTCTATTTAGCTTAACCTACTACATCATCATATAACATTCAGTAGTTGAACCTGTCTTAACCCCGACTTCCCAAAGATACATTCGGGTAATTTAAAACCACGTACAGTCGAATTCAAGGATATATTGATGCAAATTGCACTTTCACAGGATGATTTTTATTGCAACTCTCGAACCTCACACTGCATTAAACGAAGTCACTGAAAATGGTGGATAATTTGGCCCAAGTTCCTTTTGTTTTATTGCGATTTCATTATGCTACGAATGCAATTTTTGCATTGTTCGACTTCCATGTATGTCTGTTAACACATACTGCGGAGTTTTAGCGATTACTTAAGGTTTTGTTCAATATATGCTATCGTGGTTAGGTTAGGCAGGTTAGGTTTGGTTCTCTTAGCATTAAAATAAAGTCCCTAAATACATTCTACTAAGGTTCCCATTTACTTCTACATTCATTCCCACGCTTCTACGATATTTACTATCGCTTGTCAATGGAGAATATCTTGTCCATGAGAAGTGCGTAAGGTAATGTTCAAGTTTATTTTTTTCAACATAAAAAATTTTTTTGAGTACAAACAGTGCTCATTACTTTAAGGAAGGTTCAAATTTGTGCCAATGATTTCTAAAATTCTATGATAATTAGTATTTGTGCTAGGAGAAATCATAAAACAATCGGAACCGTTACCGATAATTTTAGTACACGCTCATTTTTAATCGACTATACCTCAATTTCAACCCATTGAGCATTGTATGCTCATAAATTTTATGTTTAAGGTATAACCATAAAGCATCAAAGTATGGATACGAATGCAACATACAACTGCCGGGTTTCAATCAAAGAATAGCTGAACATTTGTTCGTGCTAGCGTTATATTTTGCTTTACCCCACGAATTGTATGTATTTTTTATTTATTTTATTATTATTATTGCTGTTGCATTGAAATATTTGTATTTTCAAGTCATTACTAATAAAATATCTGAGAAACCACAATGGCTTAGTTTCATACGCAATGACCTTTTCCATTTGTGAATTCATACTCAGCTTTCATTTTCAAAATAGTATTGCAAGGCAAAAAACAGTTTGTTTCAAGTTACCATTACTTAACTAACTCACCATAATGCAAGAACTCAAGCATTGTCACTTATATTTGTTTATGCGGGCATTAATTATGTTAGTCTTCTCTTTAAAGCTCTTTCCTACGTTCACAGACTACCACCATTCAGTTACATAAAATCGGTATTAAAAAGATTGATTTGTTCAGGTTGGAACATAAGCTCACTTCATGTCTTTTGAAAGCGGCCGCGTTGTAGCCAATGTCAGAGAGCAGCCAATGTTGTCGTCACAATTTCCCTTTTAAAGGTGAAATATTTCCCTTTTTCTTCAAATGTATCCCGTTTCATCAAATTTTCCCTTCATCTTACAAGAACTGATATCGCCGATCACAACTTCATCAATTTTTATTATTGTTGCTAACACTACGATTAAGTAGTAGTAATAATAGAACTATTACTATTATTTTCACTGACTACAGAAAACGGGAACAGTGCGATCTCCGCCGAACGGATTTCTTCATTTTTACAGAAGAAACTACTTACGGAAATGAGTTTCTGTAGCATTCTGAAAGTTCGTGGAGGTATTTTCTTCCATCGTGGAATCATAGGAATCTATTCGAACGGGAATTCATGTATTTTTGAAGAAAAATATCTCTTAGACGTACAATGACCGTTGCTTCCTCTACGTGTGCTGGATGTTCCGTACGTTTCATGACGCAGGCCCGTAGCTAGAGGGGTCAGGGGGGGAACTGCCCCCCTGAGAGCCTGCTTTGCCCCCTGTGAAAAATACAAAACACATTCCTGCCTGGAATTCTCACTAATCTTTACAATTATATCATGTGTTACTCTAGCAACATAACAAATACACTTATTGATTTTGTGATTTATTAGGGTTGATTCATGTGGTAGAGAGAGGCATGGGCGTCCGGAAGGGGGGGGGCAAGGGGGGCCACGGGCCTCCCCTGGAAAATGAATGTGTACCTAAAAATTATATAATACACACTTAATTTCATTTCAATCACAGTAATTTATGTTAATTATTATAAATTCGTTGAAGAAACATGATAATTTCAGACTGAAACAGTGTTTTTTGAGGGGGCATCACTATTTTGGAGGGAAATATGTGTCCTTTGCCCCCCCTGGAAAAAAATTGCCTTGCTTGCCCCTCCCTGGAAAAAATCCTGCGGACGTCCATGGAGAGAGGGAGTGGATATTTGATTTCTGTTACTTAGCATTGCTTTCTGCCACTTCTAGCTAATCACAACAATGAGTGATGACGTGAAATTGATGAAGAGACACTCATAAACGGTGCCGCAACCACAGAGAGACAGGTGGCATTGCCCCCCCCCCCCCGACCTTGGACGGAAGTCCATTCTAGGCGAAGCAAACATTGAAGTAAAAAAAACAAGACTAAGAGAATCTAAGAATAGCAGGACAATTAGATACTCATGATGGAATTAGTTTTTACGTTTTCCTTGCATTTTTCTTCCAGACTGCCAAGGGCACTTGCAAGGAGCACAGAGGGAACAATTTCGATTTCAAATTTTATACAAATAAAAATACATTTCGTAAAATTTTCTTACTCGATTCGCTCGTAATACCTGCTATTCATAGTTCAAGTTCAGAGCCAGAGCTATGGGGTGGCGGGAGACGGCCCTGGGAGTCAAACGATCTAAATGTAAAAAAAAATGTTAAAGAGGATGCCATGGCACCCCGTAAAATTATTTCGCCCTTTTAAAACAATTTCATTCTATGAAACTTAATATGGAATATTGCTGATGACACTAATCCAAGAAGACATTGATCAATCAAGAGATTGCTATTTGTTTTGTCAGGTGTCAAAACATGTATTTCAACTATAATATAATACAATTCATACAATATTTTGCAAAATGTTTAACAAAACCAGTAGGCAAACATTGTCTGTAGTGATGCAAGAGTCACCCCTTTGAAAGAAAATGAGTCCGTGGTGAACTAAGGCACCCATGGTTTAATGTTTTAGCAAGTACAAAAATGTATTACGAATTTTTACACAATTCATCAAAGTGTAGATAATATGTAACCATTATTATTTAATTAGTAATTCGATTTTTCTTGCATAAGACAACACAATGGTGTTGGATTCTCGTTGGATTCATTTGTGCGTAAAAATCTTGCATACAGGAAACTAGAGGGAATCATTATGAAGCATGATTTATAAAAGGCTCCCTTAATCAGTTCTGCAGAGAGGCCCAAAGCTGTTGGTACATATTAATCGTCTATTAACATTATCGACCTGTAAATATCAAGTAGATGCAGTCCCCTATTAGCTTATTTATGTTAAACTTTATATTCTTTGGCAATCTGGAAAACTCATTATCGAAATATTGCTATTTGATGTTGCTCGAAGTTTTTCTTGTTCGTTTCAAGATATCATCCCTTTTCTGTTACTTACTTATCTCTTTTGGGGGAGGGAAGTGCAGGCCCGTAGCTAGAGGGGGGCAGGGGGGCAACTGCCCCCCCTGTGAAAAATACAGAACACATTTCTACCTGGAATTCTCACTAATCTTTACAATTATATCCTGTATTACTCTAGCAACATAACAAAGACATTTATTGATTTAGTGATTTATGAAGGTGTGGGGGATTCCATATAACGTCGTATCAGGATTGGGGGGAAAATTCCCTTCAAGATTCAGACTTCGTGAAATGATTTCACAATTTTCAAAGTTCAATTTTCTAGAACAGTTGTGACATTTTGAGTGGTCTTGTATTAAAGGTACCTAATGAATTTGGATGTTTTTCTTGGATGTGTTGCTATGAAGGTTCAACAGCATAATTTTTTGTTTCCCAAGTCTACCTTTTGGTAATAGCGAATCATGTGATAGAGAGAGGAAGTGGATATTTGATTTTTTTACGTAGCGTTGATTTTCTGCCACATCTAGCTAATCGTGACAATGAGTGATGACGTGAAATTTATGATGAGGCACTCACAAACAGTGCTGCAACCACAGGGGGCAGGGGCATTGTCCCCCCCAATCTTGGAAGAAAGTCCAATCGGGGGGGGGCGGCAAACATTGAAGTAAAGAAACCTGACTAGCAGACTCTAAGAATAGCAGGACAAATGGATACTCAAGATGGAATTAGTTTTGAAGTGTTTCTTGCATTTTTCTTCCAGACGGCTAAGGGCACTTGCAGGGGGCACAGCGATTTCAAATGTTATACAAATAAAAGTACATTTCGTAAAATTTTCTTGCTCGCTTCGCTCGCATACACAAATAAGATAAGCAATATAGGCGTGTGTTATGTATCCATTTTATAAAAGAAAATTTGAGTCTTAATCCTGACTGTTTCCATGACATCGTTTCCATAGCATCTTATATATTGCTCTCAGAATTTTAAACGGCAGTAAAAATAAATGACATTTGCAACTGCGAAGCTATCAATGGGATTGCATACATTAAGGACACAAGATGCAATATTTCGATTGCTTGTAACATCGAAAGAAGAATTAGACGAGCAAATAGTGACTTGAGAAAATTTGCTTGCCTTGATGTCCTGTACAGACTGTGAAAGTTGTCGGTGCTATCAGGCGGCACCCTATGAATATAGGTTCAAGAAAATGACAATCCATTGTGCCTGTAGCAGACGTTGTCTGTTAAAGTACCTTAGGCACAACCTAATTTTTTTACAAATAATTATGTCAACTCTTCTTCTATGGAGTGGACTCTCCTAATTTTATTCATATATCTTAAGCCATTCTGTGACTGGCAGAAATCAGTATCGGCATAAAAAAAACAACTGATATTTGGGGTAAATAATGTAAAGAGGATACAACATTTCCTTCTATAAAACTTGATATAAAATATTAAAGATGACACTGCAATCCAAGAAGTCATTGATCAATCAAGGGATTCCTATTTATTTTTCGGGTGTCAAACATATGTATTTCAACAACACAATATTTTGCAAAATGATTAACGTAACCAGTAGGCAAAAATTGTCTGTAATGATGCAAGAGTCTTTCATTTGAAGCAAATAGAATCTGTGGTGGAGTAAGGGACCCATGTTTTAATGTTTTAGCAAGTAGGCCTACAAAAAATGTATTACAAATTGTTACACAATTCATCAAAGTGTAGATAATATGTAACCATTATTATTTAATTAATTTGATTTTTCTTGCATAACACAACACAATGGTGTTGTTGGATTCTCGTTAGATTCCTTTGTGCATAAAAATCTTGCATACTGAAAACTAGAGGAAATCATTATGAAGTATGATTTATAAAGGGCTCCCTTAATCAGTTCTTCAGAGAGGCCCAAAGCTGTTGGTACATGTTAATCATCTATTAACATTATCGACCTGTAAATATCAAGTAGATACAGTCCCTATTAGCCTATTTATGTTAAACTTTATATTCTTTGGCAATCTGGAAAAGTGATTTGTCATTGCTTTTTGATGTTGCTCGAAGTTTTTTTTGTTCGTTGGAGTTTCAAGATATCATTCCTTTTCTGTTCTTTATCTCTTTTGGGGGTGGGGCAACTGCCTCTGTGTAACGTGCTATATCTGCCAATGCGACACAATATATTAAAATTTTGCCCCCTCTAGGATTGACTTCGCCCCCCCTACAAAGAATTCCTGGCTACGGGCCTGGGGAAGTGCCTCTGTGTACCCTGCTATATCTGCCAATGCGACACAATATATTAAAAATTTGGCCCCTCTAGGATCTCCCCCCCTACAAAGAATTCCTGGCTACGGGCCTGTCATGACGTAACCCCCTGTCAGTGTTTCCAACCACGCCGTTGTTTTGCAAGAAGTGAAGGTCTTTTTTCTCTTAAAGCTGTATCGCATTGTTTTACGAACAAAATTTTAACTATGCTTGCCTAACCTAACCTAACCTTGCCTGAAATGGTTCGTGGGGCTATCCGTAAATGTTTTTTTTTGTGGCTATCTGTCAATGGTTTTCGGGGCTATCCGTCAATAGTTTTTGAGGCTATCCGTGAATGGTTTGTGGGGCTATGCGTCAATGGTTTGTGAGGCTATTCAGGTATTTTTTGTTACGAAGGTTGGAAACACTGCATACTCACATGATCTACGACGCGACTCAAGCTGTACCCGCTATATTGTTTGTAACGGAAGCGAAAAAAAAACGAAGATCAATAATTACTGTTAATGTGAAAAATTGAAATTATTTTCGTGTTCGGAATGCAGAATAGGTAAGTACGAATGTTAAAAATGATGAAATAAACGAATGAGAGGTGTTCGGTGGAGATCGCACTGGTGCCCAGAAAACAATTCGAAGAAATATTGAAATTGATTTATTAGTGGATTAAAATGAATCAAAAATGAGGAAATGAGTGATACCAATATCAATATGTTTATTATTCATCATTAAGCATTGACTCAAGCGTTGCTAACCAATCATACCAATAATTATCTATATTTTGTAAGGTAAAGTTCCCCGTGCATATAGCCCGGTGGTGCCATGAAGGCACATTTAGGATGGGATTAGCCAAAAGTTGCAGAAAAGTAGGGTGACCGCGCCAATAATATTTTGACCCAAAAACGGGACATCCCAAGGAGATCATTTTACCCCCGCCCCTTTCCTGAAAAATCGGTTAGACCCAATTGTAAAATTATTGTTATTATTAAACATATTCTTATTAAATATTAAACGATGGATCACATAAATTATACATCATAAACAATAGCCACGACCAGAAACACTATGTAATTTCGGTGTTTGTGTTACATAGTAATTCTGGTCCGTTGTGATCAGCATTTGTTGTTAGTCCTACAAGCATTAACTTATTAAGGGCATGCGAGACAGTCTCCACGGGGCTCTTCCCAAGCTCTTCCCCCGCGGCAGTTTTGACAACTTAGCTCTCTTGGAGCCAGATCTGGCTTTTTCTTGCACTCGTTTGGCTGTGAACTGGGGCGCCTGCCCCCGTACCCCCACTATGGTGCCATCACTGGTTCCGGCCCACATAGACCAACTTTTGCCATGATTATACATTATGCACGTGACGTGATATTCCTTTTTTATATATATAGCGCTGTGTTGACGTGAAATTGGCATAATATTGTTATCAGGGGATCCTTTATTTTCGATTTCAAACGACCATGAGATGGGTGATGCCGCCGGATCTAGATGGTGAAAACTAAGAATAAATTGTCATCAATTTAGTTAGAGTTAACGATAATAGCAGGGCCCCACCCCCTTGACAACTAACATTACTCTAGGAAGCACTTCCTAAATCTAGCTCCTTGAAAGTCAGTTTTAAGGGGAGGAGGTACAGTTACGCACCAGTTGTGCATTTATTTCAATATCGTCCGAATGGGTACCGCTACTAAAAAAAATACCTGGGTGTATCAATTCAAGAGTATGAATTTCTTTCCATGTTGTAAGTGTAAGCGTTTCTGTATGTTGATTATAAAGCTGGACACGATGTTTCAAAAATATGATGTGTAAGAATTTTCGGAATACCATTTATATAATATAGCATTTATTCTTCATCAATCGCTTAAAAATCTCCCCGAAAACCTTACACTAATATCAAACACACAACTCTAGATTTTTCTTTTGAGGTTGTGTCAAGACGCAGAATTTTTAAATTCTTGTTGCAATTACGTAAAGAAACTGCATGCTTATTCAATGCTCTACACATAACGGAAGGGCCTCCCGATGCCTCAGTGGTCAGTCTCGCGCCTAGCGCGGAACAGGTAGGTCGTGCTGTACGAGCTCTGTGCTTTGAGGAAAAGTGAAAGTTCAGCGCGATATAGGTACGTACGTGTGGGAGAGGGTGTGCTGTTGAACTGTGCTAGTGAAGAATTGGACAAAAGTATAGAATGGATCGCGAAAATACGATACAAATCAGTTTTGAAACCTAGTCCTTTGGAAGTACATGAATTTATTCATGATAAATTCAAACTGAGTGTGGATGAAATTGCAGCCATACAAATTCCCACGACGATTAAATGTGTATTTTTGGAATTAGTGCGTCCTGGAAAAATGAGAAAAATATTAGAAGAAAATACTGGTGAAGTGAATTTTTATTATAGTAGTGGAACTGTGACGCAAGTGAAACTGAGTGACGCGAATCGAATTGTGAAGCCGGTTTGAGTGTTTAATCTTCCTTTGGAAGTGCCAGAACGACACATTCGTGAAAACTGAGTGAATATGGGACAATCGATGAATTGAAAGCAGAAACTTGGAGTGACAAATTTAGGTACAAAGTGTATAATGGGGTGCGTCAGGTTTTGATGGCAATTAAGAAGCCAATTCCCTCCTTTGTGAAAATAGGCCAATATACGGCACATGTAGTATATAATGGTCAAATCCCGACTTGTGAATGGTGTGGTAGTAGTGATCACATGCGGTTTAATTGTAACTTACGGAAACCAACAGTGTTCAAAGTCATGGGTCGTGCAGTTCGGTCCTATAGCTAAGCAATTTCACCGTATACAGCTGCACACGAAGATATAAATGTGAGTCAAGAATCAGCACAACTGACGGTGATAGAAGGGCTTTAACAGGGAATACGTATACAGGAAGAGAAAAATATTCACAAGAATGATCAACAAACTTTGACCAAGGAAGGAACTGAAGAAAATATGCAAGAGCAACCAAAAGAACCTGTGTTAAATGTTCAACTTACGTGACAAAGTGAAGAAATGTCCCTGGATACTATGGAGCAGAAGAAGGGTGGACCACTAAGACGACAAGAAGACATAACTAAAGTGCAAGAGGAATCGAGTGATGAAGTGCTACAGAGCAACAAGGAGAGGAAGCAGAATCAGACCAAGCAAAAGGACTTCAGACAAGAAGCTGAACAGGAAAAAGATTCGGAAACGGATAGTGAAAGTGGAAGTGTCCAAAGTAGTACGGGTCGTTCGGTTTCCGGCTCACAAAAACGACCAAAGAGCATAAGGAAAGGCGTCAGGCAGCAATCGGACGAAAGACGATCATTGCGACATGTAAAAACAAATGTACAAGACATGGTTATTGATCCGAGTCCGATAGGCCATGAAAGTTTGTGAATACTGGGTACAGGTAATCACTTTAAGATTAGAAAATAGTATTATTTGGAATGAATATTTTTATATGGACTGTCAGTAAGTTAATGATGTTGAATTGCGTGGTGGTAGTTATTTATGGATTAAGGTATACAAAGGGAAGGGGTATTTCCTCCCCCTTACTAAAATAATATTGTTAGTGTTTGTTAATTTTTTGTGTATAACATTAGGGATATATAAAAATAGTGTAAGAACTATTACTCTTAGATGGGGCAAAGGTGGGAGTATAAGTATTGGGAATACCCAATCCCAAAAATTTTGTTCATAGTATTTATGATGACGACCCTTCGTTTTGCGACGATAAATATAAACAAAATGAAATCCCTTACAAAACAGGCGGCGTTAGAGGACTTTATTATACAAGCATCATTAGATATTGTATTTCTCCAAGAATGTGGACAACTGAATTTCAATTTTTCCCCAACGATAAGAGTTCATAATAATGCAAATTTCCAATCGACAGGAACAGCTTTGTTAACACGTAATACGGTTCCCCTCACAAATGTGGTATGTCATCCTAATAATAGAATCATATCAGCAAAAGTTGCAATGTATGGATATATAACATATATGCTCCATCGGGGTCACAGTGTAGAAAACAAAGGGATGAGTTTTTTGCGCAGGAAGTTGCGGTTGAAATGCAGGGTAGGAGAGAACACATAATATGTGGGGGAGATTTCAATTGTGTATTGTATCCGCAGGATCAAAGACCTGGATTTAACACGTCGAATTCATTGCAAAAATTAGTAACTGGCTTTAACTTCACAGATGTCTGGAGTGACAAATGTTTTGGGCAGAGGGGTTTCACGTATGGTATACGTGACAATTGTGCATCCCGATTGGATAGATTTTATGTAACACTCATATTACGTCAGTACGTAAAGTCCATCAATATAACACCTACATGTTTTTCAGATCACAGTGCTGTCATTATGATGATAAATGTGGACATTCCAATAGTCCCTATAGGGTACGGTAGTTGGAAATTAAATGCTTCAATTCTTAATGAGAAAAATTTCCAACAAGCATTTAATGACCAATGGTCGAGATGGATAACACAGCGTTTGAGGAGGATAGATATAATCCGCTGGTGGGAGGAGATTCTCATACCGGGTATAAAAAGATTTTGTATCAGTTACTGTAAGGAACGGTCGAGAGATTGGACAAATAAATATAAATTTTACTACAGGGTGTTGCGTGAACAAATTCAGCAAGCAACAGACGGGAAAAAAGTGCAAACTGAAGTCAAACGTATACAAGCTGTACTGTTAAAAATGACTGCAGAAAGGGGTCAAAATTCGTAGTAGACTTCCTCATTTTGACAACGATGAGGTCGCCTCTATCAGCCATGTAATTCATGAAAGAAAAAAATGCTAAAAGACGATGTATTAGTGAAATATTTGATAATGGGGGAACAAAGATCAATTCAGCCCCTGAAATACATAATTGCATTTATAATTATTTTGAGCAACAATATTCCCAACCAGCGTCACATAATGGAGCTTTAATGGATGCATTGGCATCCGAATCAGAGGGTTTTACAGATGAAGAAAGTGAAAACTTAAACAAAGAATGTACAAGTGAGGAAGTGTTTCGAGCGGTTAAGGCAGGGCAACCATTTTCAGCTCCTGGTTGGGATGGGATACCCAATAAGTTTTATCAAACCTTTTGGAAATTGATGGGTCAAACAATAACGGATTGGATAAATGCAGTGTTTAGCAAGTATCAAATGGGTAAATCTTCCAATACGGGTATTATAATTCTAATCCCAAAATGTCCAAAACCAAGCGAAGCTGGTCATTATAGACCAATCACCCTCCTTTGTATGGATTACAAAATATTGGCGCGACGTATGCTTGGCAGACTTATGCCTTATGTCGACAAATTAGTAGGAGAGGATCAATATGTTTTTGGTTTAAATAAGAAAATCACAAATGTTTTACAAACGATGCGTGAAGTAATTACATGTTATAGACTACAGAACAAAAATTCTGAAAATGCTATATTAGCATTAGACTTTGAACGTGCTTTTGACTCGATAAATCATGAATATCTATTTAACGTTTTGCAGGGCTACGGTATACGTGGACATTTTCTTTCAGTATTTAAAAGTCTTTATAGTCATGCAACAGCAAAAATTCAAATAAATGGTTTTCTGACAAAAGAACTCTATATTTATAAAGGTGTAAGTCAAGGAGATCCTTTGTCGATGTTAGCGTTTTGTATTGCACTGAGACCCATTCTTTCTGAATTAGGCCGAAAAGTTCAAGGAATTAACATACACTCTACTACCATTAAGGTGTTAGCGTATGCTGACCATATTACTGTATTAATAAATGAACAGTCTGATATTGATGAAACATGTCAAGTATTACAGAAATTTGGAAAATGGCTGGATTAAAAATAAACCAAGAAAAATCGTCAATTTTGAATTTAAATTTGGTTCATTCTCACTCGCAGCGAGGTAATTTTAAGGTTGTACAAACTATACGTATACTAGGTATAATATATACACACTCTATTCAAAGTATGATCCAATTAAATTATGATAGAGTATTAACTGGGGTTAAAGCGATATTACAAACAAATAAATTTCGCAGCCTTAGTTTACAGTAAAGGGTGACCTTTGTACAGGTGTATGCACTCTCAAAGGTATGGTACATGGCAAAAATCCTCCCACTACGGAAGTTAGATATAAATAAACTTAAGAGTGCAGTAAATTGGTTTATCTGATGGTCAGATATTGAGGGTGTAACATGTGTTACTTTGTTTGCCTTTTGCCGAGGGAGGAATGAATCTTGTGAATATAGAACTCAAATGCCAGGCCTTACGTATTCAAGCTGACACGCAGACATTGATCCACTCAGCCTCACAAATAAAGTTTTGAGAAGCGCTAAGGACTATATTTCACTAGAGGCTCCTATTGATATTACTAAACTGGTAGACACTTTATGGTATTTTAAGTCAACAATAATGGATATTAGTTATGCCCTATTACAATCTCCGATATTAACAATACCAGTGACATCGGAAATATATCGCAGACTATGTAAATTAGAACAACCAACATGTAAAATTATTGAGAAAAATCCCAGAATGAAGTGGAGAGAAATATGGAATAATATTCAGGCTCACCATCTTACATCACGAATCCGATCAGCATGGTATATAATTGTCCACCAAAAATTAATCACTGGAGAGCAGTGACGTGCACTGAGGAGTAGCTAGTCTAGCAGAGATAGATCAATCAATCTCACATCTCGAATTATATTCAAATCACAATATTTATTGTTTTGTTGAAGCCACAGTTCATATGCAACACTTTTTTCACGCCCTTCTCGTCCCTCGGTGCGTTCAGCGGCCTAGCTCGCTCTTTCTCCGCCTTACAGTTCCAGGTAGAAACGGGTTTTTGAAGGGAAGGGGAAGATTTCTGCTTCTACTTCCCTTGCCCCCTCGCCCCCGCTGCAATGGTTGAAAGCCCGTGCTTTCAGGTCCCCCAGTCTATCTCCTATAGGATAGATAGGGGATTGGTTTCCATTCGATTCCTTTGTAAATCCTCTAAAGAACTCAAGCGAAAATTTTCTGCAGTACTTATGTTCTCTGTATTTACACAACATTTTACACGTTGTACAGTATGTATGTATAATATGGGATGTACTTTTATTATTTATGCAATTGGAACGTCTTATGTGCAGACAAAAAAATTATGCTTTTTTTAAAATATGGAATAGACTATATAATTATTAAATAACAAATATTTGCTCACGCTCTCTCTCACTCTCGTTTTAGTAGTGTTTTATTTTAATATACTAATCTCTTGGCCTCCAATAAAAAAAATGGATAAGCTAAACAATCATAAATACGGATGTATTTATTTGGGCAAGAGAACGCGCATTCTAATTATTGTTGTTGGTTTGGTTTATTTTACTTCGCTTTTCTGCCACATTTGGTTATCGCGAAAATGAGGATGAGTGATGATATGATGAAACTGATGAACGGACCTCACAAAGAACAATTCAGGCCGGAATTCGTGACGAGCGTGCATTCTTGTTCCTATGTGTTGTACTCTGCCTGCAATGAATAATGAAAAAAATAGAAATGAAACATGTATCCCAGAACTCAAAAAGCCAAATGAATATCATTGAAGAAAGTAGAAAAAAGGTTTGTTTAAAGGTGTGTTTTGTTACCCATCGCTTTTTGTAGCTGTATAGATTTAATCGGAATAAGTAGCTAAGAGCTTGGAAAGTCACGAGGGATAATCATAAACAGAGAATTCTAGGCTCCTGATTTCACAGATGCACTGGGATGAAATTATTTGTATTTTCTTCTCTCTTCCATCGCTTTACCTAATTTCTGCCATGACGATGAACGTTGATTAAATTAAACGGGTGAAGAGTGGTTGCAAAGAAACACTCATGCAAAGGCCAGGGCTCGAGCCCGGATCCTTCCGTAACTATATCGTGAGATGGGGAAATTATGGAAATCAAGCAATGCAATTTTTTTTTGGAAAAACGTTAATCATATATAAAGATGGTATTTCAAAAATTCAATTGAAAATTACTACTCACGAAAAATGCAGTTTGCTTTACCGATACCCACGTATCCGAATGGTTAGCGCCTTCCTCTCATGTTTGTTGTCGGCCGACCTCCGTGGGGAGTGCAAGTGGTCCCGGATCTGTACCCGATTGAGGTATATAGTGGTTCGGATCCCACATTAAACTATAGGTCTAGGCCCGATTAGCCTTTCTGTGTATAAAATGGACTTAAAACGTCAAATCAACCAACCATGGGGGAGCGGTTACCACAGCGCGCTACGACACCAGGAGTTCCGGGTTCGAACCCCTACCTGGACATGGGTGTTCTTTGTGTTTGTCCCTTCATTAATTTTGTCGTATCATCTTCGCGATTAACCAAATGTATCAAAGAAGCGAATCAAATCAAATCATTCATTGATTGATTGTTTGATTTGGTTTATTTTACTTCGTTTTCCGCCATATTTGGCTAATAGCGAAGACGATACGATAAAATTGATGAAGGGACACACAAAGAGCACCCATTGCCAAACCGAGATTCAAACCCGGCATCTTTGGCTCAGTAGCCAAATCAAATCGTTTTTTGATTTTCGAAAGTGGGTGGAAGTTATGTGTACAATTTTTTGTAGTCATTCCTAACTTTGCAATTTTTCCTGTATTTGACGTTCTTCTTTTAGGAATACTGGGCCCTAAAAGGGGGAGGGGGTATTATGACCCGTTGGGCACTGGGTTGGGAATTGGAAATACTGGTAATAGTGAACTGCATATTGCTCAGTTATTTTACTAATATCATAGAAGTTGGATCTTAACCTTCGTGTTATATTTCAAAATATTTATGAACTAATTCTAATCTTGCAAGATTATTAACCTGTGATCGTCTCAACTTTACACTGTAGGTCCAGTCCAAATTAATCTTACTGTGCATAAAGTGGACTTACAACTCTAACCCAATCAATCAATCAATCAATCATTTTCGCTGCAGACGCCACAGGGCAAACGCAATGCGATTTTCAATTGTTTTCAGCTGTAAACGTCTCTACCTACGGCCAGCTCCATTACAGACCGTAATCATGAAATGTGGCAACGCTGTCTCGCCGGCCTAAACATCAAGCTACGTAACATGGGTGCGAATAGCAAAATTGATGTTGACTCTTAAAGAAACAAGGAAATCTGTGTCAAATGTTTTTCTTTTTCCAAATCTGGACAGCAGATTGACATTACGATGTAAGTGGAAAACATACATTAACAATAGAAATAGAAATTGGCCGTTAAATAACTGGAAATAAGCAGAAAACACAAGGCCAACTGTGCATTTCATACGCAGCATGGAACTCTCCAATAATGTAGGGTGACCAGACATACTCTTTTTAAGAGTATTATACTCTTTTAGAGGTTCATGTACTCTATACTCTTTTCAATTTGCAAAAATCCCCAAATATACTCTTTTCCTTGCTATTTAATTTCATTCATTATTTTACGCGTAAAAATGCCTTAAAATCCGCAGAAAGAAAAGAAACAATGATGGGTAAGTGGAGGTCAGTACAGGCTGGGTGAAATTTAAAAGTGATTGTACCTCTTATAAAATTCTTGTTTACACTGCCTGGTACAAATGTTGCTTGTGAAAGACTCCTCAGTGTTATTAAAACTTATTGGCGAGAGGATAAAGTACACTCTTGGTGTCAACACTCGAACTAGTAATGAAAATGAAATTCAATGTGGATATGACCTGTGAAGAGTTTGGAGTGGCAATAAAGGACGACTTAACCATACTCTAACTAACTAACTCTCTAGTCTTCTCAAACCCGAAGGTTCATGGCTGCAGCAACACAGGCCTTCCATCTGTCCCTATCTTGAGCAAGATCTATATACTCTTTTCCATCCCTACCGATTTCCTTTAGGTCCATCTCAACATTGTCCCTCCATCTTCGTCTAGGCCTTCCTACAGGCCCCTTACCATTAGGTTTCCCAACAAGAATCCTGTAAATTCCTCTTTCCTCTCCTATTCGTGCCACATGGCCTGCCCACCTAAGTCTTCTTGATTTAATTATTCTAATAATATCTGGACATGAATACAAATTATGTAGTTCTAAATTATGTAACCTTCTCCACTCACCTGTCTCCTCATCCCTTTTAGGTCCAAAGATTTTCCTAAAGATTTTATTTTCAAATACTCTCAATTTATGTTCCTCTTTCAATGTAAGGGACCACGTTTCACACCCATATAATATTACAGGCAAAATTACCGTTTTGTATATTTTAACTTTTAGTTTCTTAGATATTAAACTAGAAGACAAAAGTTTATGAAGAGAAAAGTAACATGCATTTCCTGAATTAAGCCTACTTTTTATTTCCTCTTTAATATGATTTTCATTTGTTAATATTACTCCTAAGTATTTGAATTTGGAAACTGGTTCAAACGAGTTGTTATCAATAATTAGATTTTGATAATTACCTAAAACTTGGTTTCGGCCTGTAAGCATATATTTAGTTTTCTCTTTGTTAACTTCCAAACCTATCTCTTTAGCAGTTTTGAAAAATATTTTAGCATTATTCTTAATTGTATTTATATCATCCCCTAATAAGTCTGCATCATCTGCACATGCTAACAACTAAGTTATACCATTTAATTTTAGTCCTTCTTTAGTTTCTTTTACCTTCCTAAGAGCATATTCTAAGGCAAAATTAAAGAGCAATGGAGATAATGCATCTCCTTGTTTTAACCCCATCATGAATTGTAAATTTGTCAGATACATTAATGCCCACACGAATTTTCCTTTGTTTCACTGGTGCATACTTTTATCATACTAACAAGCTTCTTAGGTATTCCAAACTCGACTAATATATTATATAATTTATCTCTTTTGACTGAATCATATGCTTTTTTGAAATCAGTGAATAGCTGATGGACATTTTGATTATATTCCCACTTTTTCCCGCGGGTGGCTCAGTCGGTAACGCGTCTGACTACCATGCTCAAGGTCCCGGGTTCGATCCCCGGCCGGTTCAAATCCGGGAACTTTTCTAACGGTGGAAGCGGCCCCGGCGCCTACCCAGCGTCGAATAACATTGGTACCTGGGGGAAACCCTGGGGGGTAAAGGCGGTCAGGGGCGTGATGCTGATCACATCACCCCCACTCACGACCGGATCAAGAAAGTGTGGGGCGTTACCCCCACACCCCCTATACGCCTTCATGGCGTGGTGCTATGCACAGGGGAACACTTTACCTTTTTTCCCACTTTTTCCCAAGTGTCTGTCTGATGTGAAAAATGTGATCTGTAGTTGATCTGTTACGTTTAAATCCACATTGATAATCACCTATAATTTCATTAGCATATGGGGTTAGTCTTGTTAAAATAATGTTAGATAATATTTTATATGTTGTTGAGAGTAGAGAAATTCCACGATAATTATTGTAATTCATTTTATCGCCTTTTTTAAACACAGGAACAATTATGGATTCTTTCCACTGTTTAGGGATTTCTTCTTTATTCCATATTAAACAAATTAATTTATGAATTTGACATATTAATGAATTTCCACCATATTTAATTAACTCAGCTGGTATTAAATCAATGCCAGGTGCTTTGTTATTCTTTAGCCTTTTAATAGCATCTTTAACTTCAGTCAAGTTAGGTTCTGCTGTGTGTACTTCATTTACTTCTGATTTATCTCCTACATGAACATTTAAAAGGTCATTAAAGTAGTTCTTCCATCTATTTAGAATATCACTTGGGTCAGTTAGAAAATCACCGTCATTATCTTTTATCAAGTTTACTTTAGGTTGCCACCCCTTTCTAAATTCATTTACACCTTTATATAAATCTCTGATATTTTTGTTTTTGCTGTTTGTTTCAATTTCGTTAATTTTGCTTTTCAAGTAATCTCTTTTTTACTTCTAAACGTACGGTTAACTTCTAGCTTTATTCTATAATAATTGCTTAGATTTGTATCAGAGTTATTTAACCACCTAAGTCTAGCCTGATTTCTTATTTCTATTAGATTATGACATTCATTATCAAACCATGGCTTACTTTTTCTTGGTTTATGGTATGCTATACTTTCTTTAGCTACTGATTCTATTGCATTACGTATGTGCTCCCAATTCTTATTTACGTCTGTTTCATTTATATTTTCATCATCATTTAAATCCTGCAAAACATCAAATCTATTTGACAGTTTAATTTGGTAATCTTTCTTAATTCTTTCATCAGCAAATTTTTCTGTATTAAATTTTAGAACTTTTAGATTTTGTTGCTTATGATTTATCACTGAGAGTCTTTCTCTTAATTTAGCAATTACTAAATAATGGTCACTGGCACAGTCAGCACCTCTATGTGTACGAACGTCAATTATACTAGTATGCCGTCTCTTATCAATGAGAATATGATCTATCTGATTATGAGTTTTACCATCTGGAGAAGACCAGGTATGTTTATGGATATCTTTATGTTTAAAAGTGGTACTTTTCACAATTAAATTCTTTGAGGTTGCAAAAGTAATCAATCTTATACCATTATCATTACTTAATTCATGAAGACTTTCTTTACCAATCGTGGGTTTAAATGTCTCTTCTTTGCCAATCTGTGCGTTACAGTCACCTAACACAATTTTCATATCATACTGAGAAAATTTATCAAAGACCTGTTCTAACTCTGTATAAAAATCATCAACCAGAAGTATGAACGATGGTGCCATTGGTGAGGAAGTATTTGTAATTAGCTAATTACATTATACCCATAAGTAATTTGAATCTGTAGAGTGTATGCCTATTTTATACTGTCTGTAATAGAAGCAATAACAAGTAGCCACCCTTAATTTCGTTTTCTTTTTATGTTTTGTGCATGCGCACCTTCAACATATAGACTATACTCTTTTTGGTGAACAAATATCAGGTCACCCTAAATAATGTGTAGTTCTTTAACAACTAAATATTTAAATGACCTAACACACTGGCCTTAAAGTTCTAAATGTAAGACGTACAAAGTAGTTGTGGATGTGATAAACATATACCCATCTGTATGTACTATATGTCCAGAAAATAAATGCTCGGTTGATGGTGGCGTTGCAAGCATAACTTGAAAGATGAAAAATTTTGAGGTCAAATGTGTGACGTAACTGAACACATCATTCCCACCTCAAGTATTTTTAAACCAAAATATTCTCTTTTCTGTGAGTTCGCGTCCCAATTATGTATTCCATAAGGATTTCCATGGGTGGCAGAAGGTAAAAAAATGTATCGGTCTGGAAAAACAATTACATCTGAAAGAAAATAAGCGAAAGAAATTCGCATCGCCAGTAGTGAAACAATTCGAAAACTTACATTATAAGTAAAAAAAAAAAAACCTACCAATAGAACGTGTAGGTGAGTGGTTAGTGTGTGTATGCGTGTTCGAGCGCGGTTACAGATTATTTGTTTTATAGTTGCCAATGAGGCACCAACATATGTGTGTTCCAATCCGCGTTTAGACAGTGATTTTTTTTTACGTCTGTAACCACAACACATGCATCTTTAATCCATGACTTCACCTGCTAATTTCGAAAAGCACCTTAGATTTTTCCTTCTTAAATAAATAAATAATAAATAACCCATGGCGCGAAAGCCCTCGAATGGTCTTGGCCTATCTCCCGACTGCCAGCTTCCCTGCCACAATCTTACATAGAGGTGTGGAGAACTTCAACCGCTAATGGGGTGACATGGGGTCAGCACGTCAAACCCTCAGCCGTTGATGATATTCTTTCAATGTTTTAGAAACGTTTGTCTGTGGATAGGGAATGATGAGTGACGTGATACAAAGTCGATATCTTATTCGCTCACTGCATGTATACAACACCTAAAACTTCATAATTTTTCAAGGTATAAAACAACATAAATCATTTCAAGGGTCCCGGGTTCGAATCCCGCTCGGTATGGTTGTTTGTGAATGTCCATTCATCAATTTCATCCTTTCATCACACATCCCCATCTTCGCAAATTAGCCAAGGGGCACAAAACGCGAAATAAAATAAAATGAATCAATCAAATCAAGAACATAAATAATTTATTATTTTAATAGAAACTGAAGAAATATAAATGGAAAATTGCAAGAGACATCACTTTATGAAATGACAGCTTCCCACGAGGCTACTAACAACTACAACATAAACGTTTGCGTCTGTTTATGGATTTACAGGCAAGATTTAATACTTCTTTGTAGTTAATCAATGGTGATTTATTCATTCTAGTTTTTGGACTTTAAACCACTGTTATTTTTTAAAAGAGATTTGCCTACGTTTCGGAGGCTGAATCTGCCTCCGTCTTCAGGGTAGCGTGTAGTCTGTTAGATCATATAAATGGTCTATAAATGGTTGCCTTGGAGGATTATTCTTGGTGGCCTAGGCTCTACCGCGTCTGTCGGTCACAAGTACATAAAGTTACTTCTTATTATTTTTATTTGGCGCTACAACTCTTTATGAGTTTTGGCCTGCTCAACAATTTTCTTCCATTGAATTCTATCCTGGGCATCCTTCTTCCAATTTGAGATCTTCATTATTCTAATATCGTTTCTAACATCATCTTCCCATCTAATTTTAGGTCTACCTACTGGCCTCTTGACAAATGGTTTCCATTTATATATCTTTTTGACTGTTCTCTCATTAGACAATCGTTCGATATGTCCTAACCAGCTTAATCTTTGGGCTTTTATGAATCGAATTATATTCTTATGCTTAATCAAATGGTCTAACTCGTCATTTGTTTTTATTCTCCAAGAGCCATCGCTCAATTTGGAGGGGTCAAAGATTTTTCTTAATATTCTCCTTTCAAATATTAGTAATATTTGTATTAAGCTATCTTTCAGGACCCGATTTTTTTTAGAGTATTATTTTGTAATAAGTTTAAATTTGCATAAAAAGCTTTGTTTCCTGCTATAATTCTTTCTCTTATTTCTTCTTCTATTGAATTATTGGTATGCACTTTTGAGCCTAAGTATTTAAAAGATTCAACATTATCAATACTCATTGTGTCTATTATTAGTTTATTCTCTTTATTTGGTTTCCTCCCACATTTCATATATTTTGTTTTACTTTCATTTGCTATTAGACCATATTTTATTGCCTCATTTTTCAACATTATGAATGTGTCTAGCATGGCCTGCTTTATCCTTGCCATTATTAATATATCATCAGCATAGGCAGATAGCTGTTTTAATCGGGTAGAGATATTACCTCTTATTTCAAGTTTGGATATTATCACATCCATTACGATGCTGAATAGAAGTGCTGACAAAGGGTCACCTTGTTTCACTCCAGATTTTACTTCAAACTGATCAGTAAGATCATTATTAATTTTCACTTTGGCCGTAGTATTCTGGAGTGTAATTTGGATCAGGTTTACTAGTTTTACTGGAACTGGCTCCCTCACCAAATAAAAATCACATATACGAAAAATGCTCAACATAAAGTTACTAGGTATGATTATCAGTGGCCCAGGCTCCACTTCGTCAGATGACCACGTCAAGGTCATGAGGCCTCATCTCCAGGAAGCTATCAACTCGCGGCATGCCACGGCACCTAGCGACCTGTTGAGTGATATGAGTCAAGGCAAAATGGATAATAAACCTTTTCCTGCTCTCACAAAAATAGGCAATAATTAGGCTGGAGAGTTCAATGAACTAACCGATCTCTAACTACGCACTTGTAACGATCAGGCTGGAAAGTTCATACGAACTAACCGATCACTTGTAATTCGTTGACGTAAAGGATAATAAACCTTTTCATCGAGCAAGGCCTCATCTCCAGGAAGCTATATCAACTCGCGGCAAGTCACGGCACCTAGCGACTTGTAGATTGAGATGAGACAAGGCAAAATGGATAATAAAAAGGATAATAAACCTTTTCGAGCAAGGCCTCATCTCCAGGAAACTATCAACTCGCGGCAAGCCACGGCACCTAGCGACCTGTTGAGGGAGATGAGTCAAAGCAAAATGGATAATAAACCTTTTCCTGCTCCCACAAAAATTGGCAATAATTAGGCTGGAGAGTTCAATGAACTAAGCGATCTCTAACTACACACTAGTAATGATCAAGCTGGAAAGTTCATATGCGTAAGATCTTATGTGTGTGGAGGGATAGTGCCCGAATTGTGTACCCTGGTCCCGTTGTTGTTTATGATTTTTGTAGTTTGTATTTTTGTACAATTTGTTCACTATTTTTTAGTGTTTATGTTGTGTTCTGTGGGTAAATGTATGACATGTTAATGTGTTGGTGTAGTGCTGCCATCTATTGTTCTTTGAAAACGTTTCTGACTAATGGTGTCCATATTGGTCTGATCTCTAGGCTGGGTTGGCTGATCGGTTCTGTTCTTGTTGTCATATGCGATGCTCCCTTGAATTTTCTGCTGTAGCCATTTTCTTCCCTGTTTATTATCTGTGTTTTATCCCATTGTATTCTGTGGCTGTTTTTCCTAGCGTGGGTCGCTAGTTTGGATCTTTCGAAGTATCCCAGCCTGAGGTTTGTTTTGTGTTCCCCCACCCTCGCTTCAAGTGTTCTTCATGTTTCCCCAATGTATTCCCTCCCGCATTCACATAGGATGCTGTAGATTACGGTTTTTTTTTGTTTTTATATCGGGTGTGTGGGGTTTAGTGTGGACCAGGTTGGATCGAAGTGTGTTCCTGGAGTGGAATGTAGTTCTGATGTTATATTTCTTGGTTATTTTTTGGATTCTTTCGGATATTCGTTTTATGTATGGTGTGTGGATCGTGGCCAGTGTTTTTTTCTTTTGGAAGTGGGTCTGTTGTTTCTTCTGTTCATATTATGGGGTTCATTATTTTGTGTGGGTAGTTATTCGTTTCGAGATCTTTGTAGAGTGATTTCTTTTCATTGGTAAGGTCCTTTTCCATTTTACATATGGTTTTTGCTCGATGCACGAGTGTTTTTATTATGCCGGTTTTTATGGACTTGGGGTAGTTGGAGAGGAAGTTTAGATATTGTCCTGTATGGGGAGGTTTTCTGTACACTTTTGTGAAAAGGGTGTGGTCTTGCCTTGTAACTACAGGGTGTCCCACGAACGGCGCAACTGGGAATTAAGAGTGGCGTTACTTTGTAACCGAAACCTGTACATACATAAGTCATACACCAAATGTTAGCCCTGTCCAAGTAGATATTTTTAAACATAGAAACAACAAACGGGGTGCAGTGTTGTTCATGCAGTGTTGCCAAATGTAAGTGAAAGTGTAAATTTATTTTTCCACAAAGCATGGAAAATTGCATGTCAAACATTCGTACGGAAATTTGGAAGTCAATTTCCACCTTGGGTAGGTGGACTATTTCGCCATCTATATTATAATCTTAGTTATTATAATCTTATTATCATCATTATTATAAATTTAGATTAGAATTACTATAATTGTCATTACTAATCGTGAAAGTCAAAATATTAAAAATTATCAAAAATTTCCATTTACATCAAGGTTATCTGGGGAGTGGAGTGATAACACATAGAAGACAAAGAGTTATGACATGCTATCACATATTTTCCATCTCGAGGCATCCCAACCTTACCGAAAAATCATATTAGAGTCCGTCCCCCCGAGTGGTACCGACAAGTTGCCTGGATCAAGGCCTACCAGGCCTTTACCACTTTCCCACTTTACCACTCCAACAAACTAACTTGAAATTTTGTCATAAGAGTCGTCCGTAATTTTGCAAACTTTGTTAACATACACAAGTTTATTTTTACAAGCTGGAAAATGTGACAAATATCACGTATTGTAAATGTGAAAGGACATTGTTACGTGTTGCAAATAATTTCTCACATCATCGTTAGTTCCAGATTTGGCCACAGCCACGGAGTATTTACTTTCTGGAGATATAGTACAAGGCTAAAATAATACCGAGTGCTGGTGACAATGTACTCCCTGCGCGATAGTGGATGATAATTTTGTTAAATATCCAATATTAATGACATCAATATTGGATATTTATTATATTTGATGATTCACCACATGTGAAACGAACGAACGGAATGCTTTGTGAAATGCTGGTATGCGGCTCAAAAAATGTAATGTATATTTTTAACAACTTAATAACATACTGCTTTACTTAGGAAAAATAACGTTGAATACACTAGGGCTAGCGAATACAATTTGAGCGAATGAAGTGATTACGGGATGAATACATGGGCGTCCGGAAGGGGGGGCAAGGGGGGGGGGGCGTGGCCCCCCCCTGGAAAATGAAAGTCAACCAAAAAATATGTATTTCACACATATAATTTCATTTTAGGCACAATAATTTGTGTTAATTATTGCATGAACACCATAAATTCATATTTAAGCAATGTTTTTTAGGGAACAACACTATTTTTGGGGAAATTTTGCCTTCGTTTGCTCCCCCCCTGGAAAAAAATACCTTCCTTGCCCCTCCCTGGAAAAAATCCCGCGGACGTCCATGGATGAATAGACTACATAAAATTATTACTTTCTTACGTCTGCAAGTTCATTCTCTAATGTTTTTTCTGAGTAACATCGGCCGGCTGATGTCACGGTTTACAGGGTTGCCAAATTGAAGGCTCCGGCCTGTAATGCATCCAGGAAGGACCATAAAATTGTGTGACGTAGCAGGTCAACATTTGCTACTATGTTGAGCATTCCTGATACTAACAAAGACCCCGGCTGAACGATACAGCATGTATTCATTTCTCTCCATGTTGAAAGTGGAAGCGGTTTTTAAAGTTGATTATTAAGCTAGGCACGATGTTTGAAAAATATTCTGAATAAGTATTACAGAATCCCATATATTCGTTATGGGGAATCAACTTCAAGTTAACGGCTAATCAAATTGGAGTTTCAACTTTTCCTACAACTAAGAATTATTGTCCTTTTCCCGTCCATGTACAGTCAAGGACAGTTCTGTTTTGTAACAATCTAATTGATTCTCGGGTTCGATACCCAGTGAAGGCACATAGTGGTTCGGATCCCACTTTAAACTGTAGGTCCAGTCCCAATTAATCTTACTGTGCATAAAGCTCTCTTTTCTAAAACATTAATTCGCACCTACATTTGTTGATTGATTGATTGATTTGCTTTATTTTACTTCGCTTTTTGTGCCACTTTTGGCTAATTTGCGAAGATGGGGATGAGTGATGATATGATGAAATTGATGAAAGGACACTCACAAACATCCACGCCCAGGCCTGGATTCGAA
This sequence comes from Lepisma saccharinum, assembly GCF_977018435.1. Taxonomy (NCBI): domain Eukaryota; kingdom Metazoa; phylum Arthropoda; class Insecta; order Zygentoma; family Lepismatidae; genus Lepisma; species Lepisma saccharinum. The sequence continues at coordinate 23,003,761 of NC_139230.1, read as the reverse complement.
CCCGCGACACACCTACATTTATATTAAGATATTAGGTACGTATATAAATTTACAAGTATGACAATACATACATGTAATTCGTATCAATGTAAAAACTGTTACGGAAGGTTAAGACAACAAGACAAACTGTAAAAAATTACATATTATAATTATCTATGAAAATTCACTGTTACTACAAAAATTAGGATATTGTTTAATGCCCATTACCAGTCCTCTGTTTTTTTTTGATGGAAGCAAATTCTTGTGCTAGTTTAGTCAAGTCCAGTTTTCGAACCCGATTGCTTTCGATGCTTAACAGCGCCAGTCCATTCAATCTCACTTGTCATTGTACTTCTCAAGTAATTTTCGATCAATTTTAGCTTGAAAACTGCCTCTTAGCTGATGAAGACGTCACAGAACATAAGCAGTGCATACGTCAGGAATGCTACTAACAAGAATTTTGTTTTCTATCAAGAGGAATTCTGCAACTTCGCTGATGTTCCACGTGTTTCTTCTTTTGATTTCAGCTGACACTACATTCCGAAAGCAAACCATTTCTGTAGCTGTAGCGCAAGATACATCTTCTTCATATTTCTATCGGTGTGTTTCGTTAGAGCGGTGGGGAAGGTGAAGCTTTCTTTGATTTGTTTCATACTCTGAAATCTATTGTTTACTTGATTTACTAGAATATCTAAAGCACGGTAGATAAGGACATTTTCTTACTTGTCGTCTACCCTTCGGCGCCGTAATCAATGACGAAGTATTCAGCTATAGAAAGTTTTCATCTAATCTGGTACTTCACTTTCTACTTTTCTAGTGATTAACATTTTCTGTTTGCAGTTGTAGGGACATACAAATATAATATGTTTGTAGTGAAGTCACTTTAGACGATTCTTTTCGAAATAAAGGAACTAATTCATAACAAGCTGAAATTTTATATGTAGCGTCTTTATGGCATTAATAACAACATACCAGAAGTCCCTGGCGATAACCGTACGCTAAGTAAGTCATGTTGAAAACAGTGGCGTCTCCTGACCCTGAACTTCAGGCGTTGGCAAATAAGAAATGTTAACCCCTCCCCCCCTGATTTCTGTGAACCAATATTACAAATTTTCTCCGTACCTTTTTCGTGTAATTTTATAAATATTTAGAAAAACATTAAATTACATAAATTATTTTAAATGAAGTAAATACTTCATTTAAAGTATTAATATATTTGAAGGGTAAGGAGAAAATTAATATGTTCAATACTTCGCCATACAATTAATTTTTAAAGCACGAGATTGCAACCAGAGGGGTTGGTGGAACTCCCATCACCCCTAAAAAAAACACCGTGGACATAAGAATGACCCGTTCATAAAATGCACATGCACATTCCCGGTTTTTCCCCTTACCCTTCATTTATCCTTCCAAAAAGTAAATTTTGAAAAATCAACTGCTCATTACTTACAGTTACTTGAATTCCAGCTCTATTCTTCTTTCTTTAGAGAGAAATGCGCTGATCACCGCCTCATAAAATTTGGATTAATCCCCTTCTCCCAGCATAGAAAGTAATTCTTTCTGGATGGAGATAAGACTTAAATTCGTCATCCGGTTCTGAGTTTGAGTAGAGCGGCAGAATGTGTGGATCCTCTTCAATGATGAGAACGATCTCTCGACAGATGACGTCGTGGAAGGAATTGTTGCGATCAACACTGCTAATTTATATATTTCCGTAAACCCACCCACTCAGATTCGTGTCCAGTAGATAATTTACAATCTCAACTGGTGTTTTCTCTGATCCTTCAGTGGAAGCATACCAAACATAAAGTTCATTCTGCAGTTTGGTTAAATTAAACAGACTGCCTTAAATTTCCTGCAATTTATGTACGAGATGGTGAGGAAAGTTCTCTCTTTTATTCAAGTAGCCCCGTTTTGTGGGATTTAGTAAATCAAAATATTGCAAATTTTTCAAATGATGCGAATCTAATTGTTATCTGGTTGCTGATATTATCAATGATTTCAAAGTAAAGCCTCCGGCAGTGGACTTTCTGTGATTCGTTGTTCAGTCGCCTCCTTTTCATTTCAACAACCTCTTCCTCTTCTACTGCACCAGTTATAGAATTCCATAGTGTTTCGAAATTCTCACTTTCCCTTTTCAGCTGTTGTTGAAATTCAGTTATTTTATTACTGCAATTCAAAATATCAACATTTTTAGACTGCAATATACTGAATAATACGTCCGAAAAGGCAAGCAAGTTGGATAAAGCCTTTTTTAAAAATATATTTTCGAAATCCTTCAGGAAGCTAGAAAATCCTCTTGAAGTCATTGCAGTCAAATGATCGAAGTCTCCACTTTCACTAACATGTTCAAAAAACATAAGCAGTGCTTCTCTCTTGTCATTGACTGTATACAGTAGACTAGAGGTAAAATTCCATCTGGTAGGAGCTAATGACGGGAGCTTTCTGAACATGAAAGCAGAAAGTTTGTGAAACCTCTTTGGAGAATGAAAGAAAAACGTAGACAGTGATTTAAGACCACAAAAGAACACCTTAAGCTCGTTGTTACATTCCAACGATTGTTGCAGCACCAAGTTCATGACATGAACATAACAATGCGTAAAAAAAGGTTTCGGATAATTTTCCAAAACTTTACTTTGAAGGCCATTAAAATGACTACTCATTACAGAATAGCCATCGTATGTCTGGGCAATTAATTTATCCCCACACTTATATTTATCCATTATTTCAGTCACGTGACTAAAAAGAGCTCCTGCACTTTTATCGGCGCTCATGACATGAAATCCAAGAAATCTTTCAATTACTTTTTTTCTGTGAGGCCGAAAAAAAAACGTAACACTGTTGACACCTGGGATTTTTTGCTAATGTCTGATGTTTCATCGACCATGATAGCCACAAAGTCTGTGTTTTTTATTAAATCATTTTGAATGCCTGCCGAAGTACCGCGAAAAACTGTAGAATTTAATAAATGTTCTTTTAATGAGGGATCAAACTCGGCACTTGCAATAAGGAATTCCATGTAATTGTACTTATTTACAGATGCTGCATTTTCCTCAAGGCCTCTGAATGGCAATTCTTGCTTTGCTAAATAGCAGACGGCGTTAATCAACCTCTTTAATATTTCCCTGTTCTTTTTAACTTTTTCATTGTGTAGCACTATTTCAGCTTTTCGTTGAGTATCCAAAAGAACGCCAATTCTAGTAGGGGTGGCAACAAAACTACGTCGATCGTACGTTTCTTAATTTTAGGATTTATGTCTGATGAGTTCTGAAAATGACCATTTAGTTCTTCAGTAGAAATGCCAATTATTTCATTTCTATCACGTTTTTTCTCAACACCGAACATTTTAAGTTTGTTCCACAGCGATTTCGGTTGCGATCTATAGTTTAAGAGTTGTCCGGCAAAGGAAAACTTTCTCTTTCGTATTTCCTGCGTGAACCAATTCCAAAGAATGCGGTATTCTTCGAAATAATCAGGCACTGACTGCAGGTTTGATTTGAGTGCGGACTTATATTGCCTGTATGCTGCATCCTTGCGGGACATCAGCTGCAGGATCTTGGAGGTAATCCACGGGCTGGGAGGTCTCGCAACTCTCTTTTTTTTAACGGGCGCGTGCTTGTTGTAAATCTGTACGATGAGATAGTTTAGGAAGTTTACTTTCTCATCCACCGTTTGAAAAGAAGCAACAAGGTGCCATGGCATATTTGCTGCTTCGATATTCAGGGATTGAATGTCAAGTCGTTTAAAATCTCTGAAAGAGATTACTTTTGGTTTGTATTTATATGTTTTAAGAGAATAGGACATAAAAATAAGATCGTGCTTCGATATGCCTGGGACTGGGAATTGTCCGAAATTTAGAATTTCTAGTGGGTTCCAGAAGAGTTTCAAACTCGCGAGCCGTGTTGATAGTTTTTCTGCCGTTGCTGCCCTGGATGCTGATCCGGCCATCAGAGGTCCAGCAGTTCCTCACCCCGAACGTCTCCTTGGCGCGGCGGAGAAGATGCTGTCTCGTTGTCGTCAGGGATTCCGTTATCAAGAGGCCGCTTCCTTTTAGCTTCTTTTTGTTTTTATACACGTGTTCCCGAGTTTGGTACGTACCTCAGGAACTTAACGATGATGGGGCGGTGTCACTGCTGCACAACTTCAGCCGACGTCCGAGTACGTTTGGGGCCCAACCTGTGCAGGCGATCCACATCGGAGCCGTTAAGAGTGATGCCGAGTTTCGATGAAAAAGTGTCCGTGATAACCCTCATCGTGTCCTCGTCTGGCGTTTCCGAGATTCCATGGAGGATAAGGCAGTTTCTCCTGCTATACTGCTCAGCGGCGTCTATAGCTTCCTCCTGTGATAGCATTCTGCTGTGAAAACTATCCATATCTGATCGCAGCTCCAATATCTGGTTCTTAAGATCCTTGATTTCTTTTTGGAGGCATTCGAAGATGGTGCTCTTTGAAACTGTCTCTGCGGCGGCCGTTGTTACCGTGGACTGACAGTGTGGCAAGGACTTCAAAGCCTCCGACACTTTGGAGTCCAATTTGCTGAGAGTTGCCTCCAGAAGACTGCATCTCTTGTCCAGGCTGCTGCTGTTTTTCTTTTTGGAGGCTATGCTCGTCCGTAGGTAGCAACACTGAGTCGGAGGATCGTGGTCACCGTTTGAGGACTGCGTTGTTCGGGCAATCCGATATCTTGTAACTGGTAAAAAAAAATAATAATAAAAAAAACCTCCATTTTATGGCCCCCGGCTTTCAGTTGGACAGAGTTTGTAGCTCACATGAGTCTGTGGGACTCTGGTTATATTTTAACACATAGCACTGATTGAAAAGTCACGTTGTACCAGAGAAATGTGGAGGTGAAGTTCCGCACGATACTAGGCACAGCCGATCCCGTGAGATCCATTCGCATGAGGATGGAAATTACTTATAATAGAATGACATTTGGCAAATGTGTTTTGTATGTAAGGTATGACAACATTCTGTAATATTTGCCGCCTCATCAGGCAGACTATTGTCTTCACTGGTCTCTTTCTCTTCACAAACTAAATCAGATTGTCACTATGGTAATACACAACTGTAGGTAACACGTTACAAAATACATATCTGAATCATCATTGTCATGTTGGTCATCAACGTCTTCACAATTGTCTTCTTTAGGAACACTGAAAACAAGAATGTCTTCGTAAAGCGCACATAATCTGAAACATCTTAAGCTTGCTTGCATGCAACTACATTCTGTATCACAGTTTTTGGTACATCCTCGTGAAATTAAATTCAGTATATCGTTTGGAGCAGGTGTTATCAAAGTAGTGACGGGGGCTATAACTTGATATTTAGTTTCAGGTTGCAGTTGATTTTCTCACCAGTCAAATGCCATTTCTAAGAAATAATAGAAACAATTCCAGATGTATTCCTCACCTTTCTTCAACGTTAGTAGAGGCAAGCGTCCCTGTAAAACTTTCCCCTGGCGACACTGACACCCTAATGTGCCCCTTGCGAATGTGTTCCTGTATGAATTTCATTCTTGTTTTCAGTGTTTCTAGAGAAGACAGTGGTGAAGACGTCGATGACCAACATGACAACGATGAAAGAGACGAACTCTTTGATTCAGATATGTCTTTTGTGGTGTGTTGCCTACAGGTGTGCATTACCATAGTGACAATCTGATTTAGTTTGTGAACAGAACGAGACACGTGAAAACAATAGCCTGCCTGATGAGACGGCAAATATTACAGAATGCTGCCATACCTTATACACCAAATACAACATGTAACAAAAGTCCGAGAACACTTTAAAAAATATATTGTAGCCAAACGAGTAGCATTACAAAGTGACAAAAGTAATCATTTCAAAGAGTAAAGTTGCAAGGTTTTTTTCTCATTGCAGGTGTTACGTGTAGTTCCATATATCATCGCTAGGTGGTGTCATAATCAAGATGGCGCTTTCTGGAGATGAGAAGGCTTTCTGCGTGCTAGAATTTGACAAAACAAAGAGTGCAACGGATGTCCAACGAAAATTTAGGATGAAGTATGGGAAAGCATCACCAACCAGGAAGGCAATGTACAATTTTGCCTGTTCGAAAGAATTATCAAATTCACAAAAGCATCATCTTTGACCTCCAATGCACAGCAAAACTGGAATCGTTGGTCTTTGTCTTTAGGATATAACTTTTGCACTAACTGTAGTCTGCACGGTTTCATGTTTAATTTTTACGCAAAACCTGCCACAAAATCATTGTTGACATTTCCAACTCACATGAAGCTCTGCGTATAGTGCGTATAGATTTTCTCGAACTCCTTTTGAAAGCTTCTCTCACTCGCTCAGTGTCATTTTCATTCACACCTGACCTACCACTTCTCTTCTTGACACACAAACACCCAGTTTCAACAACTTTACATGCCAATTGTAGTAGATTGCCTTCCTGGTTGGTGCTGCTTTCCCGTACTTCATCCTAAATTTTCGTTGGACATCCGTTGCACTCTTTGTTTTTGTCAAATTCTTGCACGCAGAAAGCCTTCTCAGCTCCAGAAAGCACCATCTTGATTATGACACCACCTAGCGACGATATATGGAACTACACGTAACAACTTCAATGAGAAAAAACTTACAACTTTACTCTTTGAAATTATGTACTTTGTCACTTTGTAATGCTACTCGTTTGGCTACAATAATTTTTTAAAGTGTTCCCGGACTTTTGTTACACGCTGTACATTTGCCAAATATCATTCTGTTATAAGTCATTTCCATTCTCATGCGAAATATTGAAATTATCCGCCGTGCTTCCAATATGGCACCGTTACCTACCGTGTCAATGATCTGCAGAAAACATAATATGTTGTAATTGATGTTACTAGTGTTATAAGAAAGACATATATCAAACACCAAGCTATTGTCAAAAATTCCTTTATTTCTTGAAAACTTGAATTTATCCGCCATTTTAAAATAAGGCGGAAGTAGAGATTTGACACCAAGCACTCAAAGAAAGGGAATAAAAGAGAGAGAGCGATAAAAGAGGGGAATATAGAAAGGTAGATAAAGATGGAGAGAGAAAGAGAGAGAGAGAGAGAGAAACCGAGATACAGAAAGAGCACACACACACACAGAGACACACACAGAGAGAGAGAGAGAGAGAGAGAGAGAGAGAGGGGGGAAATGAGAAAGAGAGAACACACACACACACAGAGAAAGGCAGAGACAGAGAGAGAGAGAGTGAGAGAAACAGAGATACAGAGAGAGGGAAAGAGAGAGAGAGAGAGATGGAGAGAGAAAGGATAGAAAAGTGTTTTTAGGCGTTTGTTTTAAGAGTTAACACTCAAAGAATAAAATAGACGATAGAAAGTGGATAAAGAGAGAAAGAGGGAATAAGGAGGCGAAATATTATAGGTGGCGAACCTGAGAAAGGGAGAGAGTTGAAAAAAAGGGGATAGAAAGATGTTCTTTGATATTTATTCTGATTGCCTGTTACCACTCAAAGAAGAAGAACATAAGAAAAAAGGGATAAAGATGGGAGAAAGAGAGAGAGAGAGAAACCGAGATACACAGAGAGAGAAATGGAAAGAGAATGGGTTGAAAAAAAGGGGTAGAAATGTGCTTTTAGGTGTTTATTTTTAGATTTAACACTCAAAAAATAAAAGAGACGATAGAAAGTGGATAGAGAGAAAGAGGGAATAAAGAGGCGAGAGATTATAGGTGGCGAACACGAGAAAGGGAGAGATTTGAAAAAAAGGGGGGTAGAAAGGTGTTTTTGGGAATTTATTGTGATATGTTTGACAAGTAACCCTCAAAAAATAAAAAGAGACGATTTTGTACAAAAAGAGACAATAAAAGAGGGGCTATAGAGAGATAAAGAGGGTGAGAGATCATAGGTGATGAACAGAAGAAAGAGAGACACGCGGAGAACGATGTTTTTGGATATGTTTTTGTTATCTACCACTCAAAGCCCAAAAAGAGACTATAAAAGAGGGGATATAGAGAGATAGAGAGGATAGAGAGAGTGAGAGATCATAGTTGATGAACACGAGAAAGAGAGAGAGCTAAAAATGGCGGAGAACGATGTATTTTGGACATGCTTTTCACACCTATCTCTCAAAGAAAGAAGATAAAGAGAGAGAGAGAAGAAGGAAATGAGAAAGAGGGTGTGTGTGTGTGTGTGAGAGAGAGAGAGAGAGAGAGAGAGAGAGAGAGAGAGAGAGAGGGAGGAAGACAGAAAGAGGAAATGGGAAAGAGGGTGAAGAGAGCGAGTTGAATAAGTGGTAATTGATGGAAGAATATTCACACAAAACAGAGAGAGAGAGAGGGGGGGAATAAGAAAGAAGGAGAGAGAGAAAGAGGAAATAAGAGGGAGAGAGAGAAAGATGAAATAAGAGGGAGAAAATGAAAATGAGAAAGAGAGAGAGAGAGAGGGAGAAATTAATAAAATAGTAGCCTAATTGATGGAAGAATACTCACGCAAAACAGCCATGCTTTGTTTGGGAGTGGAACCCAGTGGTGAGTTTGAAGGCGAGAACGAAATCTGAGCTGATTGAGAATATAGGAAGAATGGCATTGCTGATCATCCGTGGAACTGTTGTCTTGTGCTGAATTTTTGAAAGTAATGAAATTTCCGATGTTGTTTTGAAAATCCTAGAATGGAACTGTGACACCCTTTCTCCAGCACATTTACTGGTTTCCAACAGGAAGGTTTTCCAAAGGTACTGTAATGGCACACTTTCTTCGATCTATGACCGTTCATCGGCAGGAAGTGTATTTTCTATTTTGATGTCGATTGTCTGTTAATACCCTGAAGTGTTAACGGGAGACGCACTATTTCGGAAGATTGACTTCCTCCGATTTCGAGTCGTCGGATTAAAAATGGAGACAAACAAGCACAATGTGTTTGCGGAAAATTTTGTGCACCGATGACGTTGAAGTAGTTACTGTATCGACAACAGTATAAAATTAGATGATTGTCACCAGCTGTCACATTTCCGAAAGAAGCTCAAGAAGACGCAAGCTGTATTTGCTGACTTGTATCTGTAAATTAATACCAGGTAAGACTGTAGTAAGTTGTTATAATTTTACTGATTAATATTGCATTGTGTATTTGAGATAACAGTTTAATGCGAATTTTGTGCATTTTGTTAACTTTTTATTAGACTAATTGCGATGATGATGATGACAAAATTAAAAATGGCTTCTAGAGTTTATTTTATGCTCGGATAGGTTAATCAGGACTGGGTTTACATTTTAAATTAAGATCCGAAACAGTGCTCGGTGTTTCTAGACCGATATTTTAATACATCGGTGAGGGTTCACGAGTGGGAAACGCCACAAAGATGCGAACTTAGAAATTTTTTTTGGCACTCTAGGATGTTAACCAACCGCTAACTTTTTGCTTTGTAGCTACCGTCTCGGAGAATGGTAGTAAGACATCTGAATGTCTTTCAAAATAAAATTTGTTGTGATTTTAGTTTAGAGCAAAGATGAATTGAAAAATCTGCCGAAAACACTAATATTATTTTTTTTCTTTTCAGATTAACACTGCAGAATCACCCTTCTACTTTGTGTGAAGCATATTTGAAAATAAAAAAAATCGGTAAGTAAATTTTAAAGGAACATTATTTTTTAAAATTAACGATTCAGTGAATATTGCAGTGAATATATTGATATTATTTCTATGCATTGGTTATTGCTAACTTGAAAAAACGAGTCAGTGTGCAATATCTTTCTATACCAAGATTTCCTTGAATACATCGCGACGATGAGACTGAATGTTGACAAGATGAAAACTGTTTTATTAAGGTTATTTTATGCTCGCATAGGTTAATTTTGACTGGATGACTGGATCTATATATTTTAAATGCAGATTATAACTAGTGTGCAATGTTTCTACGCCAAGACACATCACAACTATTACTGTATCAATATCTTTCTAGACCAAGATTTCCTTGAATACATCGCGACGATGAGACTGAATGTTGACAAGATGAAAACTGTTTTATTAAGGTTATTTTATGCTCGCATAGGTTAATTTTGACTGGATGACTGGATCTATATATTTTAAATGCAGATTATTACTGTATCAATATCTTTCTAGACCAAGATTTCCTTGAATACATCGCTACTGATACTTGATACTCGAGTATCAAGAGTCAAACATAATATAGGATTCGAACTTAGATTGTTTTTGGCATTATAGGATGCAAACAATTTTGAACGATTTTGATTTTCATTGATTGATTGATTTACTTTATTTTATTTTGTGCTTTTTGGCTAATTTGCGATGATGGGGATGAAAATTGATGAATGGACACTCACAAACATTTATGCCCAAGCGGGACTTCTAGCGTCGGAGGGCGATGCTAACCACTCGGCCACGGGGTCCGACATTTTAACGATTTTGAATTCTAGCTAACTTCACCGACTGGAAGAATGGTAGCAATGCATGCAAATAATTTTCAAATAAAATTTGTTGCACACGATAATCTGTTTAAATTTATTAGAATTTTAATTAATTGAACAATGTACGGAAAACACTAATATCATTTTTTTTCTTTTCAGGTTATTCGTGCGGATCATCTTTTCTATTTTGTTTGAAGTGTATTTGATAATACGAAGCGGTAAGTAATTTTTAAACAAGAACAATATTTTTTGTTTTATTTTTAATAGATTCAGTTACAGTGTAGTGCATATAATTATTTCATTACTATGAAAACAAGTGATGTTGCTTCGGAGTTAACTATTGAGGGGGCGGTGGAAGATGAAATGTATTAATTACATTCACAATAGAACAGTTTGTATTACAGTGAGGATTTTCTTAACTACCCAAGAAGCTAGCGTAATTTGAAAAAGGATTTTTTTTACTACCCAAGAAGTATTTGAGAGAGATAGATATTTGTATTTAGAAAAACAGAGAAATTTGAAGAAAATGGTGCTGGCACATTTACGATTCGAACCTAAGACTTTTGATTTTGATGTCTCCCCCTATGGCGCAGTGGTAGCGTCTTTGCCTTGTAATCAAGGGGTCCCGGGTTCGATACCCGGTGGAGGCACAAGTGGTTCGGATCCCACTTTAAACTGTAGGTCCAGTCCCGATCAGCCTTACTGTGCATAAAGTGGACTTAAAACAGCAACTCAAACTTTTGATTTTGATGTGCACCAAGATTTTCTATTTTTATTTTATGTTATTTTTTCTACCACTTTTGGCTAAACGCGACGATGAGTGATCATGTGATGAAGGGATACTTACAAATAACATCTTTGCCTAATTCGAAATTCGAACAAGGGACCCTTTGGCGCGCCAGCATTCTTAAAATATAACTTTTGTAATTTAATGTAGCTTTTCCTACCGATCCGTAACCGCGACGGTAAGGATAAGTGATGATATGATGCAATTGATGAAAGAACACAAAGAAAAAAACCAATGAAAAAAAAAAAAGAGGGCGCCCCTCTGCGGAAATTTTTGTGAGTTTTTTCTAAGCGTGTGTGGCGATGTGGTTTCAATTTTTTATCCCATTTTAAATTGTAGCCTTACTGTGCATAAAATGGACCTAAATTACCAAATCAATCAATCAGCCAACAACCAAACGGTATGATATTTGGGAATCTGGTCTTCTGACATAAAGTTATGAGCATTGGAATATAATATTGTGTCAACTATGTAAAAGTATGTACTTTCACGGAAGTATCGAAGAGGAAATGATTGATAGCAATTGTATTATATGTAATAAATTTATAAAATTAAAAAAAATAACTACCTTGAGACTTACCCAGATTTTATTTTTCAGCGAAATGACCATCGACGCAAACATGGTAATTGTGAACCCCATGGAAGTGGACGTAGTGTGTGTATGAAACGACCGAGGATATTACCCATGTTTTCACAGTCGAGTATTCATGATGGCAGTGAAGAACACCATCGAAATAGGCAATGATATTGTTACGGAAATTTTAACGTTCTGTACATGTTCGCACGATTATGTCGACGTGTACTGTCTCTGGAACTCATTGAAGCGTTACACTCCAGATTACGCTGTGATTTGCAATGGATGTTACGAATGTTTGGATAATCAGGATGGACATTCTTGTGAGATGGACCATTTCTTGAAATGCGGCGGCAAAGGTGTAGAATCTGAATGTCATCGGTGCATATGGAGCAAGATAAGAAGTGTGAGGCAGTATTTCCAGGAACCAGAGAATACGTTACATGTATTTCAGTTCTATCAACGGAGCCACCCTGAATTCAAGGGAGATCCGCTAGGTGATGAGCAGGTATTCTACAATACCCTTTGCACTCTTTGTGAGATGTCTTCACTGTTGAAAGAACTGGTGCTATGCATTGCAGAGAATGAGCGGACATATGGTGCGACCAGATGGCGAGATAGGTGTTAAGGTAATGGATGTTTTGTATAGATAAGTGATAATTTTTAAACAAGAACAATATTTTTTTGTTTTATTTTTAATAGTTTCAGTTACAGTGTAGCGCAAATAATTATTTTATTACTACGAAAACTAGTCATGTTGCTTCGGAGTTTACTACTAAGCGTATTGAGGGGCGGTGGAAGATGAAATGTGTTAATTATATTCACAATAGAATAGTTTGTATTACCGTGAGGATTTTTCTTTACTACCCAAGAACCTAGCGTTACTTGAAAGAGATAGATGTTTGTATTTAGCAAAACAGAGAAATTTGAAGAAAATGGTGCTGGCGCATTTACGATTCGAACCTAAGACTTTTGATTTTGATGTGCGCCAAGATTTTATTTTTATTTTATGCTATTTTTTTCTACCACTTTTGGCTAAACGCGACGATGAGTGACGATGTGATGAAGGGATACTTACAAATAACATTTTGACCTAATTCGGGATTCGAACAAGGGACCTCTTTGGCGCGCCAGCATTCTTAAAATGTAACTTTTGTAATTTAATGTCGCTTTTTCTACCGTTAATGTGAGTGAAGTATAGGTTTTGTTTAAAACTGTTGGTCCACTGCTCTTTCTACCCCCCCCAAAAAAAGTAAAATGGGTGGATAAGTTATTGTTAGAGAAAATGTTTGTCATATGAACTTGAATGTCCACAAGTGGATAGTGTGAAGCGTTCTTTCACGCTGTTGAAAAATACCGTGGTATTATGAAAAGTAAAAATGTGATAAGTATAGAGAACATGCCAAATGTGAAAATGTAAACGCTCATGCAATTAAATGTTTGGAAATTATACTGTTTTTTATTGTAATGATTACAAGAAATAAAATATGTTTAAAGTTTATGAATGTTTAGTTACAATTTTTGAAGTACATAATTGGTGCATATATAAATTATTTACAATGAAATGAGGGGGGATGTATATAAATGTATGCAATATGTAATAAGATAGAGGGCATGGTGGTTCGGATTTCACTTTTCAAACTGTAGGTCCTATCCTGATTAGTCACTTTGTGAATGAAATGGATGTAAAAACATACTGAAACTATTAACTCAGAGTGGTTGGAATTCGACTTTAAATTAATTAACTTAATGAACTAATGATGAAATGGTAACCTATTTTATTGTCTTGTATTTAACTGTTCTGAGTTTGACACCTAATGAAAATATCTATTCTATGTCCATCTCAAATTTACCAGCAGTAATGTTGTCACCTTGTAATAAAAATGCCTGGCTGAATACCCGGTGGGAACACATATTGTCCGGACCCACAAGGTCTTTGGAGATGTGTGGGGATAAAGTTCTCGGAATTGTAAGATTTGGGCGTAAAGTCTTGGAAGTTCACAACAGTCAAACTTGATAAATGTGTGTAAATTAAGAAGAGAGATTCCATAAATAATAGAAGTGGTTAACACATTTAATCTATGTGAATATGGAAAAGGTAAAATAATTGAGAGAATTATTTCTTTTGTTTTTCGCAAGTTGTAGTTGTAATGTTGTTAACATGCAATGATGCAAATAATATACTTATAATACCGGTTAACACAAATGTTCAAGGTTCCAAGGATGGAAACATGGTGGAGACACCAGTCTACGGTCGAACCAGGGACTCTTGAAGACAAATTTAAAAGGTTCAAAGGTTGCTGGTTAGATACCCGATGTATGTACCATCACTCCAATTCACATTGTTGTAATGAGAGCAAAGTGGCAGGAATACTACAGTAAAGAAATTAAGATAGTCAAGCAGTGACATTATGATCAAGGGGTCCCAGAATCGATACCCGATGACGATACACCAATTTCAAAGTTGCATCTTATGCCTTGATATTTTAACAGAGCTGTGTTCGAGTTCGAGTTCTTGTGATAAATACGTCCAACAGAAGTGTTATTTTATCGCATTTTCTGAAAAATGAACCGATTCGTACAACGGAACTAACATTTTCTGATTTTGCATATTAAGACAAAACCGGTGTCAAGCGGAATAATAGCATGCAGGGAGAAAAGAGAGATGAAGATAAAGAGAGGGAGAATAAATAGAAAGAATAACTATTTTTCTCTTGTTTTTTCCATGTGCGGCTGTGAAAAAGGAAAGATAGAAACAGAGAAAGAGTCAAAGAGATAGAGGAAAAAAACAGAAAATAAAAAGATATACAAATTCCCTCCTTTTGTCTTCTTCCTTTTTTTATCGTAACTCGAAAGGAGAGAAAAATAAATAAAATACAAAGAGTGATAAAAACAAACCGAAAGAAACATGAGAGAAAAAACACTCCCTGAACCCTGGACCCTGAACCCTGGAGACAGAGAGAGAAAGAGGAAATGAGAGGCATAAGATACAAACTATAAGCTCCACCAGTCTCTCTCCCTCTCTCTCTCTTTCTCTGTGTTGTTCTCCCTTTCTTATTTCCTCTCTCTCTCTCTCTCTCTCTGTCTCTCTCTCTCTCTCTCTGTGTTTGTGTTCTCTCTTTCTCATTTCCTCTTTCTCTCTCTGTCTCCAGGGTTCGATACCCGGTGGAAGCACATAGTGGTTCGGATCCTTCTTTAAACGGTAGGTCCAGTCTCGATTGGCCTTACTGTGCATAAAGTGGACTTAAATACCAACTCAATCAATCTTTACCACTATTCCTTTACCTTCACCATTATCAAAAAGTGGTAAAACATAGATCACATGACATCACAAAATATACCTTATCTAAAACTTCATATGCGCCCTTTTGCAATTTCTTTCCCAGTTTGGCATGTCAATACTCAATTTTGCACCAAATATTACTTAGGTGATAACAAATCCGTCTTGACAAATTTTTCAATTACAAATCATCCCATTTGTAGTAATATATCGCATGACGTGCAGAAACTGTTCAATTTCCAAAAAATTAATACGTCCTAGAACATTTTCGGATAATAATTCATGCTCAATGTTGTAAAAAAGTTTGTTCTCTGATCAAATCCAACACACGCCCATTTTTTACTTCCCTTCACTCCCAACTTTTTTCCCTTATCACCATTAAATCCTTCAGATTGTCCCAACGGTTTTTGTTATCAAGATACAAGAAAAAGCATATAAAAGGAATATAAGATGTCCGTAGACGAATGTCATCGAGTATCGAACCAGGAACCCCCTTTCATCTTTTCAAACTTGTCGTCAAGAGTCAGTTTACTGTTCAGTTTTCTGCTAGTCAAAGGTTTTGTGTTGCGTTGTGTTTAATTGCTTTATATCAGATCTGTGTGAATGTATTGGGAAAAAAAGCAACAGTGCAGTGAAGGGTATAATCTAAGAGATTTCCAAAATTCTAATACACTCTGGAACATTCTTGGATACTATTTAATTCTCAACCTTGTAAAACGTTTGTTCAATGTTCAATTCCAACCCTCACCACTCCTTTACTCTCTTCCATTCTCAACATTTTTCCCCTACCACACTTAAAAAACCACACACAAATTGTTCCAACGGTTTTTCTTATCAAAATATGAAATAGGTATATGAGGTGAATTTGAGATGTTCGTAGGCGAATGCTCCATCGAGTCTCGAACCAGGGACACTTTGACCTTTTCAAATTTGTCTTCGAGAGTCCGTTTACTGTTCAGTTATCTGCTCGACAAATGATTGGTGTTGTATTTTATTGCTTTGTCGCAGCTCTGTGTGAATCTAAAGAGAGAGAAAACAACAGTGAAGGATATACTCTGAGAGACAAAAGGGAGGGAGTGTTTTTTCTCTCATGTTTCTTTCGGTTTGTTTTTATCACTCTTTGTATTTTATTTATTTTTCTCTCCTTTCGAGTTACGATAAAAAAAGGAAGAAGACTAAAGGAGGGAATTTGTATATCTTTTTATTTTCTGTTTTTTTCCTCTATCTCTTTGACTCTTTCTCTGTTTCTATCTTTCCTTTTTCACAGCCGCACATGGAAAAAACAAGAGAAAAATAGTTATTCTTTCTATTTATTCTCCCTCTCTTTATCTTCATCTCTCTTTTCTCCCTGCATGCTATTATTCCGCTTGACACCGGTTTTGTCTTAATATGCAAAATCAGAAAATGTTAGTTCCGTTGTACGAATCGGTTCATTTTTCAGAAAATGCGATAAAATAACACTTCTGTTGGACGTATTTATCACAAGAACTCGAACTCGAACACAGCTCTGTTAAAATATCAAGGCATAAGATGCAACTTTGAAATTGGTGTATCGTCATCGGGTATCGATTCTGGGACCCCTTGATCATAATGTCACTGCTTGACTATCTTAATTTCTTTACTGTAGTATTCCTGCCACTTTGCTCTCATTACAACAATGTGAATTGGAGTGATGGTACATACATCGGGTATCTAACCAGCAACCTTTGAACCTTTTAAATTTGTCTTCAAGAGTCCCTGGTTCGACCGTAGACTGGTGTCTCCACCATGTTTCCATCCTTGGAACCTTGAACATTTGTGTTAACCGGTATTATAAGTATATTATTTGCATCATTGCATGTTAACAACATTACAACTACAACTTGCGAAAAACAAAAGAAATAATTCTCTCAATTATTTTACCTTTTCCATATTCACATAGATTAAATGTGTTAACCACTTCTATTATTTATGGAATCTCTCTTCTTAATTTACACACATTTATCAAGTTTGACTGTTGTGAACTTCCAAGACTTTACGCCCAAATCTTACAATTCCGAGAACTTTATCCCCACACATCTCCAAAGACCTTGTGGGTCCGGACAATATGTGTTCCCACCGGGTATTCAGCCAGGCATTTTTATTACAAGGTGACAACATTACTGCTGGTAAATTTGAGATGGACATAGAATAGATATTTTCATTAGGTGTCAAACTCAGAACAGTTAAATACAAGACAATAAAATAGGTTACCATTTCATCATTAGTTCATTAAGTTAATTAATTTAAAGTCGAATTCCAACCACTCTGAGTTAATAGTTTCAGTATGTTTTTACATCCATTTCATTCACAAAGTGACTAATCAGGATAGGACCTACAGTTTGAAAAGTGAAATCCGAACCACCATGCCCTCTATCTTATTACATATTGCATACATTTATATACATCCCCCCTCATTTCATTGTAAATAATTTATATATGCACCAATTATGTACTTCAAAAATTGTAACTAAACATTCATAAACTTTAAACATATTTTATTTCTTGTAATCATTACAATAAAAAACAGTATAATTTCCAAACATTTAATTGCATGAGCGTTTACATTTTCACATTTGGCATGTTCTCTATACTTATCACATTTTTACTTTTCATAATACCACGGTATTTTTCAACAGCGTGAAAGAACGCTTCACACTATCCACTTGTGGACATTCAAGTTCATATGACAAACATTTTCTCTAACAATAACTTATCCACCCATTTTACTTTTTTTGGGGGGGGTAGAAAGAGCAGTGGACCAACAGTTTTAAACAAAACCTATACTTCACTCACATTAACGGTAGAAAAAGCGACATTAAATTACAAAAGTTACATTTTAAGAATGCTGGCGCGCCAAAGAGGTCCCTTGTTCGAATCCCGAATTAGGTCAAAATGTTATTTGTAAGTATCCCTTCATCACATCGTCACTCATCGTCGCGTTTAGCCAAAAGTGGTAGAAAAAAATAGCATAAAATAAAAATAAAATCTTGGCGCACATCAAAATCAAAAGTCTTAGGTTCGAATCGTAAATGCGCCAGCACCATTTTCTTCAAATTTCTCTGTTTTGCTAAATACAAACATCTATCTCTTTCAAGTAACGCTAGGTTCTTGGGTAGTAAAGAAAAATCCTCACGGTAATACAAACTATTCTATTGTGAATATAATTAACACATTTCATCTTCCACCGCCCCTCAATACGCTTAGTAGTAAACTCCGAAGCAACATGACTAGTTTTCGTAGTAATAAAATAATTATTTGCGCTACACTGTAACTGAAACTATTAAAAATAAAACAAAAAAATATTGTTCTTGTTTAAAAATTATCACTTATCTATACAAAACATCCATTACCTTAACACCTATCTCGCCATCTGGTCGCACCATATGTCCGCTCATTCTCTGCAATGCATAGCACCAGTTCTTTCAACAGTGAAGACATCTCACAAAGAGTGCAAAGGGTATTGTAGAATACCTGCTCATCACCTAGCGGATCTCCCTTGAATTCAGGGTGGCTCCGTTGATAGAACTGAAATACATGTAACGTATTCTCTGGTTCCTGGAAATACTGCCTCACACTTCTTATCTTGCTCCATATGCACCGATGACATTCAGATTCTACACCTTTGCCGCCGCATTTCAAGAAATGGTCCATCTCACAAGAATGTCCATCCTGATTATCCAAACATTCGTAACATCCATTGGAAATCACAGCGTAATCTGGAGTGTAACGCTTCAATGAGTTCCAGAGACAGTACACGTCGACATAATCGTGCGAACATGTACAGAACGTTAAAATTTCCGTAACAATATCATTGCCTATTTCGATGGTGTTCTTCACTGCCATCATGAATACTCGACTGTGAAAACATGGGTAATATCCTCGGTCGTTTCATACACACACTACGTCCACTTCCATGGGGTTCACAATTACCATGTTTGCGTCGATGGTCATTTCGCTGAAAAATAAAATCTGGGTAAGTCTCAAGCTAGTTATTTTTTTTAATTTTATAAATTTATTACATAATATAATTGCTATCAATCATTTCCTCTTCGATACTTCCGTGAAAGTACATACTTTTACATAGTTGACACAATATTATATTCCAATGCTCATAACTTTATGTCAGAAGACCAGATTCCCAAATATCATACCGTTTGGTTGTTGGCTGATTGATTGATTTGGTAATTTAGGTTCATTTTATGCACAGTAAGGCTACAATTTAAAATGGGATAAAAAATTGAAACCACATCGCCACACACGCTTAGAAAAAACTCACAAAAATTTCCGCAGAGGGGCGCCCTCTTTTTTTTTTTTTTCATTGGTTTTTTTCTTTGTGTTCTTTCATCAATTGCATCATATCATCACTTATCCTTACCGTCGCGGTTACGGATCGGTAGGAAAAGCTACATTAAATTACAAAAGTTATATTTTAAGAATGCTGGCGCGCCAAAGGGTCCCTTGTTCGAATTTCGAATTAGGCAAAGATGTTATTTGTAAGTATCCCTTCATCACATGATCACTCATCGTCGCGTTTAGCCAAAAGTGGTAGAAAAAATAACATAAAATAAAAATAGAAAATCTTGGTGCACATCAAAATCAAAAGTTTGAGTTGCTGTTTTAAGTCCACTTTATGCACAGTAAGGCTGATCGGGACTGGACCTACAGTTTAAAGTGGGATCCGAACCACTTGTGCCTCCACCGGGTATCGAACCCGGGACCCCTTGATTACAAGGCAAAGACGCTACCACTGCGCCATAGGGGGAGACATCAAAATCAAAAGTCTTAGGTTCGAATCGTAAATGCGCCAGCACCATTTTCTTCAAATTTCTCTGTTTTACTAAATACAAATATCTATCTCTCTCAAATACTTCTTGGGTAGTAAAAAAAATCCTTTTTCAAATTACGCTAGCTTCTTGGGTAGTTAAGAAAATCCTCACTGTAATACAAAAAAAAATTCTAAGTTCGCATCTTTGTGGCGTTTCCCACTCGTGAACCCTCACCGCGACTGATGTATTAAAATATCGGTCTAGAAACACCGAGCACTGTTTCGGATCTTAATTTAAAATGTAAACCCAGTCCTGATTAACCTATCCGAGCATAAAATAAACTCTAGAAGCCATTTTTAATTTTGTCATCATCATCATCGCAATTAGTCTAATAAAAAGTTAACAAAATGCACAAAATTCGCATTAAACTGTTATCTCAAATACACAATGCAATATTAATCAGTAAAATTATAACAACTTACTACAGTCTTACCTGGTATTAATTTACAGATACAAGTCAGCAAATACAGCTTGCGTCTTCTTGAGCTTCTTTCGGAAATGTGACAGCTGGTGACAATCATCTAATTTTATACTGTTGTCGATACAGTAACTACTTCAACGTCATCGGTGCACAAAATTTTCCGCAAACACATTGTGCTTGTTTGTCTCCATTTTTAATCCGACGACTCGAAATCGGAGGAAGTCAATCTTCCGAAATAGTGCGTCTCCCGTTAACACTTCAGGGTATTAACAGACAATCGACATCAAAATAGAAAATACACTTCCTGCCGATGAACGGTCATAGATCGAAGAAAGTGTGCCATTACAGTACCTTTGGAAAACCTTCCTGTTGGAAACCAGTAAATGTGCTGGAGAAAGGGTGTCACAGTTCCATTCTAGGATTTTCAAAACAACATCGGAAATTTCATTACTTTCAAAAATTCAGCACAAGACAACAGTTCCACGGATGATCAGCAATGCCATTCTTCCTATATTCTCAATCAGCTCAGATTTCGTTCTCGCCTTCAAACTCACCACTGGGTTCCACTCCCAAACAAAGCATGGCTGTTTTGCGTGAGTATTCTTCCATCAATTAGGCTACTATTTTATTAATTTCTCCCTCTCTCTCTCTCTCTTTCTCATTTTCATTTTCTCCCTCTTATTTCATCTTTCTCTCTCTCCCTCTTATTTCCTCTTTCTCTCTCTCCTTCTTTCTTATTCCCCCCCTCTCTCTCTCTCTGTTTTGTGTGAATATTCTTCCATCAATTACCACTTATTCAACTCGCTCTCTTCACCCTCTTTCCCATTTCCTCTTTCTGTCTTCCTCCCTCTCTCTCTCTCTCTCTCTCTCTCTCTCTCTCTCTCTCTCTCACACACACACACACACCCTCTTTCTCATTTCCTTCTTCTCTCTCTCTCTTTATCTTCTTTCTTTGAGAGATAGGTGTGAAAAGCATGTCCAAAATACATCGTTCTCCGCCATTTTTAGCTCTCTCTCTTTCTCGTGTTCATCAACTATGATCTCTCACTCTCTCTATCCTCTCTATCTCTCTATATCCCCTCTTTTATAGTCTCTTTTTGGGCTTTGAGTGGTAGATAACAAAAACATATCCAAAAACATCGTTCTCCGCGTGTCTCTCTTTCTTCTGTTCATCACCTATGATCTCTCACCCTCTTTATCTCTCTATAGCCCCTCTTTTATTGTCTCTTTTTGTACAAAATCGTCTCTTTTTATTTTTTGAGGGTTACTTGTCAAACATATCACAATAAATTCCCAAAAACACCTTTCTACCCCCCTTTTTTTCAAATCTCTCCCTTTCTCGTGTTCGCCACCTATAATCTCTCGCCTCTTTATTCCCTCTTTCTCTCTATCCACTTTCTATCGTCTCTTTTATTTTTTGAGTGTTAAATCTAAAAATAAACACCTAAAAGCACATTTCTACCCCTTTTTTTCAACCCATTCTCTTTCCATTTCTCTCTCTGTGTATCTCGGTTTCTCTCTCTCTCTCTTTCTCCCATCTTTATCCCTTTTTTCTTATGTTCTTCTTCTTTGAGTGGTAACAGGCAATCAGAATAAATATCAAAGAACATCTTTCTATCCCCTTTTTTTCAACTCTCTCCCTTTCTCAGGTTCGCCACCTATAATATTTCGCCTCCTTATTCCCTCTTTCTCTCTTTATCCACTTTCTATCGTCTATTTTATTCTTTGAGTGTTAACTCTTAAAACAAACGCCTAAAAACACTTTTCTATCCTTTCTCTCTCCATCTCTCTCTCTCTCTCTTTCCCTCTCTCTGTATCTCTGTTTCTCTCACTCTCTCTCTCTCTGTCTCTGCCTTTCTCTGTGTGTGTGTGTGTTCTCTCTTTCTCATTTCCTCTCTCTCTCTCTCTCTCTCTCTCTCTCTCTCTCTCTCTGTGTGTGTCTCTGTGTGTGCTCTTTCTGTATCTCGGTTTCTCTCTCTCTCTCTCTCTCTCTCCATCTTTATCTACCTCTCTCTATTCCCCTCTTTTATCGCTCTCTCTCTCTTTTATTCTCTTTCTTTGAGTGCTTATTGTCAAATCTCTACTGGCGGACTTAGCGTACAGGTGATCACAGGGGCCTTGTCGTATGTTGTTATTAATGTTAAGAATCAGGAAACGAAGACGGGGCCTGTCCGCCTATTGGTTACGGTGCTGGTATTACAAACGATTAAGCATAAGATTGAGCATTACATTCTCAGGAAATATTCTTCATTCAATGCAAATTTACGTAGAATCTCTACCAGTATGTCATTCGTTAAGGCCATGTACTGATGTAGTATTAACATGATTGGCCTGTAATCAAGGTGTTCGGGATTACATTTATAGTGGCAGCACTCTTCTGTGTCCAGTCCCGGTTAGCCTATTTGTGTAACTTTGTTTTATTTTTTCTATAAAAGTAAGTTGGGAAACTTAAGGAAGCTGTTGAAGGATTCTACATTACGTAACAGAAGGCTTTGTTCCTTTGGAAATAATTATATCATCATGACTTTTTGTAATACGTAGCCATGCACGTGCCCCGTGCCCCAACGCTTAACAACAAAGCAATAAGACGGAACAAAACACTGAAGTCTTCAAGTGCAATTAGAAGTGACAAAGTGTGGATGTTCTAAATTTAGCATGCCTAGCTTCCTGTCGTTAGCCGATCCCACGGAAAAACGTATTTCACCTTAGCATCCAGAGAAAACACATAGTTGGAAACAGGATTCTCAAATTTAGATCTTCCTTCAAGTTACGAACTTTCAAGTTAACAATTTAAGTGTCGTAAAATAACTGTTGTTTAACGTTACCTCTATTTGCAAAAACGTATCTCTGTTAGAATTACAGCTACTTACTTTTAAAAGTAACTAGTTATAGTTAGAATACGTATACAAGAATAAGTAACTACATATTTCCAAACACTGCGTATCTAAAATGCATTCGTTCAACAGAAGTTTGAGGTTGAGGAGCAGTCTTGACGAGAATAATTGGGTGTAAAGGTAGGTACACAGAATCAGGTGTTTGTCCAGAATTTTCCATCTTAGCGCAGATAAGTCAAAGTGACCTTAAATTGGACCTTTGTGAAAAAGTTAATGGGGGTGTTAAGTGTGTGTGTGGATAAATCACTCTACATTCACAGTGTTGGACTTATTTTTTTTATAAAGACACATCAAATATGGCTTTTATGGAACAAAAACGGCCAAATTCGCTGAACTGAAAGGAGCCATTAAAAGAGAAAGCGCCCAAATAGCCAATGAAATAATTGTGATTTTTGCAATTCCATTCGTCTGTATATCAGAAATGCCTGGACCAGAAAGGGCAAGAGTTACATCTGGAACAAAATTAAAAAATCTAAATCTTTCTTCTTCAGTTTAGATTATACAGTAAGTATCGTTTAGAAATTCCGACGCTGCAACGCTGCAACGCTGCAACGCTGCGGTCGGTGTCCCGTGCAAGAAAAACTGTGTACCTACATCTGTTGGCGAGCCGCAGACGCCATTGCGGCAATAATCGATCGTGTATACATTTGCTTTTGCGTATTTAAAATGCCTCCGCCGATTGAGAATCCCGCCGACTGTGAAATACGCGCTGTTATTCGTTTTCTTAGTGCTAAAGGCGTGAAAGCAGTTGAAATTCACCGTCAGATTTGTGAAGTGTACGAACAAAACATTATGAGTGATGGAATGGTACGCAAATGGGTAAGAGCTTTCAAAGATGGCCGAAAGGATGTTCATGACGAGGAACGGAGTGGGTGACCCTCGGTGATCACTGTCGATTTGGTGCAGAAAGTCGACGAAAACTTGAAAGAGAACAGACGTTTCACGATTTCTTCGTTATCAGAGGAGTTCCCTGAAGTTTCAAGAAGTGTTATCTACGAAATTGTTACCGAACGCTTAAACTATCGAAAATTGTGCTCACGATGGGTACCAAAAATGTTAACTGAGGCACACAAAAGCAAACATTTAGGTGGCGCCTTGACTTTTCTTGTGCGTTATGAAGCTGAAGGTGACGCGTACTTAAGCCAAATTGTCACAGGCAATGAAACATGGGTGGCCTACGTTACACCCGAAACAAAACAATCCATGGAATGGCGGCATTCAACATCGCCCAAGAAAGCGAAGTTTAAGCAGACGATAGCCTCAAAACGGCCGTGTTGCAGTGGCTGTTAACTCAGGCGGCAAACTTCTATGACGACGGAATACAAAAGCTTGTTTTGTTCGATATGATAAGTGCCTTAATATTGGTGGCAATTATGTGGAAAAGTAGATAAAAGTGTGGTCTTTCATATAACAATAAAATTGTTACAAAAAGTTTACTTGTTTTTTGTACATATCAAAACGGTACTTACTTAAAGAATACGCCTCGTATATACATACATACATACATAGACACACACATAATTGAATGCCGACTTCCTTGCCGGAGTGGTTAGCACATCGCGCTACAACGCCAGGTGTCCCGGGTTCGAATCCCGGGATGGGCATGAGTGTTCTTTGCCAGTGTTCTTTATTCAAATTCATAATATCATCATTCATCCTCATCTTCGCGACTAGCCAAAAGTGACAGAAAAGCGAAGTAAAATAGAAAAAGTTACTCAATCATAACACATCCTCATCTTTGCGATTAGCCAAAAGTGGCAAAAAAGCAAAGGGGAAAAATATCAACCAATCAAAGATTATAAAACTTGATTGTATCCTAATGAACATTACGTTCATAATTGTTCAAAAGGTCTGTACACTTTATCGGACATACTGTTTAAACACTTCGTCAACTTAAAATGTGTCAGCCTCCATGTCTTTGTGGCAAGTCGTTAGCTCTTTACACAACGAAGCCTTAGATGTTTGGTTCGAATCTTGGCTGAGGAATGGACCCATAATGTTGTTCCTCTTTTATCAATTCATTATTCATCGTTAACCTAGAGAAGTAGAAAAATTGCGGAAAATAACAAAACAAAAAAAAAGAATACACGAAGATCAACTAAAGGCATGTTTAAAAATTGATTGATTGATTTAGTTTATTTTACTTCGCATTTTGTGCCTCTTGGCTAATTTGCGAAGATGGGGATGAGTGATGAAATTGATGAATGGACATTCACAAACAACCAAGCCCGAGCGGGATTCGAACCCGGGACACATGGCGTCGCAGCGCTATGTGCTAACCACTTTTTTTAAATTTTTTTATTAAAAGGAAATACCTCCTACACGGAGGTATCCCCCACCATTCACTCTTTTTCTCACTTTTACGCTTTTCAATTCTTACATTTTTCCTTTGTTTCTTATCAACTGGACGAACACAAATACCCATGCCTTACCCGGGACTCGAACCCAGAACCCCTGGCGTTGCAGCGCGCTCTGCTAACCACTTTTTTTTTTTTTTTTTTTTTTTTTTTTTTTTTTTTTTTTTTAAAAAGGAAATACCCCCTACACGGAGGTATCCCCCACCATTCACTCTTTTTCTCACTTTTACACTTTTCAATTCTTACATTTTTCTTTGTTTCTTATCAACTGGACGAACACAAATACCCATGCCTTACCCGGGACTCGAACCCAGAACCCCTGGCGTTGTAGCGCGCTCTGCTAACCACTTCGCCACGGAGGTCGACAACCACTTCGCCACGGAGGTCGACAACCACTCGGCTACAGGGTCCGGCTCATGTTTAAAAAGAAAGAGGGGTTGTTCTGAATTTACAATTAAAATATTGTTAAGAACATTTTAGTATGGCACTCTGATGTGAAAGAGCACTACAAAGAAGTGCCTTCGAAAAGTTCGTCGTTGTTTAGTTTTTACTCAAAGTGAATTTAATTGAAAAACGAAATCCAAACAAGTCTAATATTTGTTAGTATGAACGTACTTACTAATTCACCCCTTTCGTTTCCTAGAACATGACAGCAGTGACGAGGTTTTCTGTTGCTAGAGAAGAATCACCCAGATTCCGATTATTTTTGGGTTATTTACAAAAGGTTGATATCACGTTACTTAATGTCTTCTATTGTCTGATAAGGTCACTTCGTTTACATTCATCTTGATGTCCTTGCCATTCAAGATAACTTTATCTTTGAGAGAGATATGTGCAAACTGGTCACTTCATGTCAATCAGTTCGTACATGAACTTCAAAGGTCCCAGAGTCCGAACATAATCCATAGCATGTTGTTTAGGTCTACTTTGCGTCACAGAGGGCAATCAGTTCTACAGTTTGACTTCTGTTTCAAACCAAATATCACTAGGGGTGTAAGGAGTGACGTTTTCCAGACACCCAAATGTCAACCCCTCTACCCCTGGACTGCATTTGCAGACTAGCGAGGCTCTGAAGTCTAGACTCACAGCCAGTATAATCAACTGTGGAGCGGACAGGCGCGGATCCACGGGGAGGGCGATAAGGGCGATCGCCCCTCCCAACTGCCACATTTCTGGACATATCATTATGCCTAATATTTTGAAGACTCAGATACTCAATCTTTTATCACCAAGATTAACAGGCTCGGGAACATTTTTAAAGTTTTATTTAAGTCCACTTTATACACATAAACTATTCGGAACTGGACTTAGAGTTTAAATTTGGATCCGAACAACTGTGCAATGTGCCTAAAAAGGGATTGAACACGAACCATTTGTTTATTTACTTTATTCCTCATATCTCGTCGTTCAATTTTGCGTGCAAAGGGGAGAATTATGATACGACGACGTACAATGACAATCTATTCCATCCCAGGACCCCTAATTTTGCAATATATAGAGTAGAGAAGGGTAAGAATACGCATCGGGTAAGACTGCGAACAGCTTTTGTCAGGTGAAAATAATACACGGTTGGCAGCATTGCTCCACCATCACTTCGCCCGAGGTAGAAGCTAGCCGTGGATGTTAGTGAAGACATGTAGGTAGTTTGTTGTGCTGAGAAAGGAAAGCGAGAACAATTTTGAGGTGTTTACTATTTATTTTGATGCTAGTTTTCTTAGAATTTCTTCACTGTAAAAGAGAATATGACGTTGTTGATTCATAGAGGCAGCTGTGTTAATGCCGAGTCCACCTGTGTATTCGTTTTCATTGCATTATGCAATGGCTCGACAGCCTCGAGTGTTTTGTTCCCGATTGCAGCATGGAGCAAGAATGCGCAATAAATTTTAGGTGAACAGATAGTGTAGGGGAAAGGATCTGTTAAGAAAGTTGTTAGAGGAGAACGTGGACAAACCATCACTGCTGTATGTCGTATGAGCGCGTCATTCCTCCAGCATTCATCTTTCCACGGAAGATAATGAAAGCAGAACTACTTGATGGGGTACCGCCATCTGCTATTGATACGATGATGAAAACGAACATCCTTGCTGAAGAAGACGTATCAAGCTGGCAACGTCAAAAGAAAGAGTACAGTTGCCCTGGTTGTGATGAGAAGTACAGCGAACTCTCAATCGCGGATTGGATTCAGTTTGCCACATGTGACGATTGGCGGCATGAAGACTGCACCTCGTATGACACAGGAACCTTCATTTGTGATTTGTGTTAGCGATCCCCCAACCGAGGATTTGATTCACTGTGTCACATGTTTGGATGGTACGACAAATGCTTCTCATATGAGAGAGGAACTTTCTTTCGTGATTTGTGTTCGTTTTTATAGAACCTTCACACGAATGTGACTCTGTTTAGAAAGTGTTACCCGAACGTGATCGCAGTCTTACCCCGCGCCGCGGGTAAGACTGCGCGTTTGCATGGTCACGTTTTTAGTTTGTTTTCTGCTGAAATATTGTTTACTATAGCTCTTTTCAGTTCTTACGTCGTGCGCTCTAGAAGCTGGCAGGGGAAGTGGGGACCGGGGAACATGCCGCTGACCAACCAGAGAACAGACTACCTAGCGGTGGAGCCGAGAGTTACGCAGTTGCGGGAGGAAGCTGCAGCGCTAACTTCGTTCTGCACGTTGCTGTGTTGCCAATTCACCGCGTTGCTGATGGTGTTTTGCCCCAGTGTTGATTCCTGTTTGTTATGAGCGGAATGTAGGAATAACATACGTGGGAGTAATTGTTGTCGCGTCGTGTATTGCCTAACTGCATTGTTTCTTCGATAAACGTGTATGTGGCATGTAATGTGACGTTTATTTGTACTCTCGTTGTTCCATAGGGAGCGTTGTGCTTATTAACGCAGTAAGTATCGTACGATGGCGAACAGGAAAGAGGTAGTTTGTAGCCAATGCAGGAAAATAATCAATCATGGATATTTTCAAAAGGAAACAGAAAACAGTGGTCCCTTGGTAAGTGTGCACAAAGTGCAACAGAGTGTGTCGGAAGCTTGTGGAGTGAGTACGCGAACTGTGCAGCGTATTGTTAGGGAAGGCAAAGACAGTCTTGAGGCGTCGGGTTCAACGTAATTTGAATCACCGCGCAAACGGATCAAACGGAACAGTACCACAAAGGCAATAGACGGTTGCGATAAAGATATAATAAGAAGAATTATCCTCGGGTATTATGTAAAGGGTGAATATCCAACACTGAACAAGTTACGCGTTCATTTGCAAACACAAATAAAGCTTCAGTGGGGAGTTTCGTCGTTGTGGAGGATACTGAAGTATATGGGGTTCAAGTACAAAAAGAGCAATGACGGTAGACGATTTCTGATGGAGAGAGCCGATATAGTTACAGCCAGAGTAACGTTTTTGCAAAAAATGCATCTTCTAAAAAATAAGGAACCTTTGCCCTATATAGGTATTTCATTTAGATGAAACGTACATACATCAGAATTACACTCCAACGAAAATCTGGCAAAATAAAGAGGGTACAGGGGGTTTAAAATTGCCCGTGGGTAAAGGTGGGCACATTATTGTTTGTCACGTAGGTTCCAGTCACACTGGTTTTCTACAGGAATGTAAATTAGTTTTCAGTGGTTTTTGCAGTTTTTAGATACGCTTGACGAAAGGGACATCAAAGACGCAGTGATTGTAATGGACAATGCTAGCTAACATTCGGTACAGTTGGAAAGAATTCCTACAACGTATACACTTGATATCATACACTTATCGGTATTCTACTGACCACAAGATGGGGATAATACGCATTCTCAGGCCATACGCGAACAATGGGACGTCTGTATTTCATGGTCCTTTTGATTTCAACTCCCCTTTCCCGCTACTCTGGCAACGTTGCAGTCTCTCTCTCTAACCGGCCTGTCTCGTTGCGCTGGATAGGTCGTTTCCCCGCTCTCCACTACCCTGCCAGCTTCTAGAGCGCACGCCGTAACAACTGAAAAGAGCTATAGGCTTTCGGAAATTTACTGTATGTTGGCAAAGGATACTGCATTCTGTGTTACTTTTTCCGAATGTAATTATAAATTTATAACTTCAGTAAAGCATAATGAACAAAAACTGCGCAGTCTTGCCCCATCTTACTCTACCTACTTAGTGTTGGTCACGGGACGGGACATGTCCCGTCTCGTCTCGTGTCTCGTCTCGTTTTCGAGACGAGACACGAGACGGGACAAGCCTTTTGAAATTCGAGACGGGACGAGACGGAATGCCTTTCTCGTCTCGTTTTCGAGACGAGACACGAGACGGGACGGGACGGGACGGCTTTTGAAAAGTCTCGTCTCGTCTCGAATGTCTCGAAAAAATAAAAGCAAAATATTTAATCAGTTGCAAATACTTGTTTGCTTGAAATAAAGTATTTCAATTAGAAACGTTGATAAGGTATTGAATGAATACCTAAACTTATTTTCAATACCCTTTCCAAACACAGCATTACTACCCATTTTTGTTTTTCATTTTATTCAAGGTTAATAACTTTATGTTACGATAGTACTCCAGATACTAATACAATTCTGAATAACGTCAAGTAAAAGGGCAGGTAGAGAAGGTGGAAGGAGGGGCCAAAAGATCGTGGAATGTCTGCGTCCGAGGTTTATCTTGTAAAAATAGTCTTAGCTCTATAGGTTGGAAAGATAAACGGACCGACGGATATGGTTTATTTTTATTATTTAATTTTTACATCAAAGGGTGTACAGAAGTGAATGTTATTAGGAAGTAGGAAAAACATTGTAGGAAACATGGCAGTACAAATTGATAAGGAGTTGTTAGGAAAGTTATTAAGGAATCCAAGATATTAGCAAGACTAAGAGAAGGAGATAATTAGGGACAAATAATCTTGCATTATCCCACTCCGAACAGCTGAGAGCTAAAGAGATGGAAAGAAGTAATTTGGTGATTTTAGTGTTTACAGGAAACCACGACAAGATTTTACCACATGATTATTTGCACGGGTTGCGAAATTATTAGAATGTTATGGAAATTTCGGATATGTCTTTGTTGAGAAAATTCTTGTTGTTTCCCTCAGGCATTCTACAGGTGGTTGGATTCGATTTTTTTACGTCCGTTTGAAGATTATTTCCAATGCTTTTATTTTATTTATTAATTTCTTATTTAAGGAGAATACTATTCCTTGGATTGTAATAACGAAATACTGAGGCTGATATAGAATAGATTTCAAATGAAGGAAGTGCACTAAGTTCTGTATAATCGTCGTAGAAGGAAACTTTGTTCTATGAGGGGACTCCCCGATGGTACAGTGGTAGCGTCGTCGCCTTGTAATCAAGGGGTCCCGGGTTCGATACCCGGTGAAGGCACATTGTGATTTGAATCCCACTTTAAACAGTGGGTCCAGTCCCGATTAGCCTTTCTGTAAATCAGATGAAGGAATGTTGTTGCTGTTCTTTTTATTCTGTAAATTTAGTCTTCAAGTTTATGAGCAAAATACATGTAGTATCTACTGTCTACATTTTCACTCGTTACTAAGCACATTTCGCAAAGTAGTTTTATCGAACTTCAGAGGGAAGCTGACAGCAATGTCAGGGTGGCGGGAGCTTGTTTACGACCAGGGTGTATTCCGAGACTATTTTTCGCCGTTCCCCACTGACAGAGATTTCGCTTTGAACAATGGACACCGTTGCTGCAGGGTGCAAACACCAAACATAGGGCGAGGTTGACCTGCAGTAACGGGTACGTGTCATAAATCCAGGCCTAAAGAAGGAATGAAAGTTGATGCAATAAAAATTCTGTAATTTGGTTTGCTTGCTGACAGAAAGTTTTGCAGGAAAAGCTGAAAAGGAAAACGGCAGACTTTGAATGGAAGAGGGACAGTGAACACACGTTCTTTGTATTATTCGCCGACACACAAGCTTCCATTTAGAAGGTGATGCTATCAGCAGCGAAGTTATTAGAGGGTTGGAGGCAGTGACGACGCCAGAGGGGAGCAGGGGGACGCCCCATGTCAGACACTTCGCCCCCCGCCCCCGCCCGGGCCCCAAACTGAAGTTAATTAAATATCGAATAATAAGAGAGTTCACCTTTTCAAAGTGGTGTATTCTGCATCATATCACTTTCCTGCTTATAATACCAACTTGATTAACAAATATTAATTTGTTTCGTCCAAGATTCGAGCGCCGACCTGGGCATAGGTGATTTCTCATTCATTTATGTCCTGTAATAGCCGAGATTAACCTAACTTTTAACCAGTCTTACGAACTGGGAAAATGTGTTGAATGTGGATGGTTTTAAAACATCACGAATATTTTCAGGACCACAAGACATCATCTGTAGTACGCGCAAATTATTCTAAGCGTGGTCGTTAGTGACAACGCTAATTATTAAAAGACATTCAAAGTTGGTTCAAGATTTGGTTGGTTGGTTGATTTGGTGTTTTAAGTCCACTTTATGCACAGTATGGCTAATCGGGACTGGACCTACAGTTTAAAGTGCATCCACTGGGTATCGAACCCAGGACCAAAGGTGATCGACGAAAACCCGACACTACGTGTCAGTTGTTGTGGATTCATCGCGGTTTCTTACTATTCAGTGACTTGAATTTCGAGATGATGAGTCTGAGGAAACCTTAACAAAGGGAATTTCTTCGATACTCTTGAAGCTAATGAGGGGATAATATTTGGAAATGTATTGAACGTGAACCTTAAAATGCAAATTACACTTAAAATTCGATTCAAAACATATCGCGGGCAGGTAAAAGAATGCTTATTAGGATTTGCCACTCTTCAATCATTAGATGCAGGTTCGCTCTTTCTCGTACATATCAAAATCGAAGAACTTCTTCCCGCGAAATCCATAGGTGCCTGTAATTGTGCAGCACAGACATACGTTGGAGTGGTAGAGTAAGAGTAAGTAATGCCAGGGTCCGAATATTTCTTGAACTATGAGATAACTGTAACCTTTGTCTGATCTTTTATCCTGTGATAACATTTCCCTGAAAGGCGAAACACAATTTTTGCTCAAAACTCTTCAGCGTTACGAAGATGGTTGTCCTTAAAATATTTGAAAAAGCTTGCTCGAAACAGGATGCTGGATGCAAACTGCCTCCCTCATTTGGCTGTTCTTGCCATTGAGAAGAAATGTCAAGTCCTGGACGTGCCAAAGGTGGCAATGTGTTCTCCAAAGCACATAGAGCAGAATTCTCCTACAGGAGAATTGCACTTCACTAAGTGCCTCACATTGTTTCTAATACTTAAGAAGATTCATTTCTTCCAAGGTCACGTACATTTTGCAAGAAAATTAAACTCTTCGAAGCATTATTTTCATCATTTATATTATTATCTTATAACTTAAATATTTATATCAGTAGTTTCATCTCAAGAAAGACGATGAATTATAAAATTATGAATGTCTTTCAATACTGAAATAGGCCACTAGAGACAACGCAACTTACCAATAAAAAAAAAATTAATGTCTTTATTAAAACGAATCATGTGGAGATAAACTCGTAATCAAGAAGTAAATTTAAACAGTAAACGTCCACTCTAAATAAAAAACAAACACAAAACACCATACATGAATATAATAATAATTATAATAATAATAATAATAATTATTATTATAAGTATTATTATATAAGCATATATATGTGTAGTGTTTTCGGGCGTTTTAATGTGACTGCCCCCTTACAATATTTTGTTGCCAGCCTTCCCCCCACCCCAGTCATATTTCCCTGGCGCCATCACTGGTTGGAAGTAAATTTATTAGGACGAGAAAAGTAACATTAGCTGTTCACAGTGTTGCACCAAAGGACGTGATATGTGCTACGGTTTGTATAAATGATAGGAAATTTAAGCAAAAATTTATAATTGTTGAGACTTGGAGAGTTGTTTCCTTCATTTGATCGTAGGAAGACGTTTTCTGAGACAGAGTGGGATTATTTTACACATACATGGGAAAGGGTGGTTGTTTAAAGATAGAGACGTATTTTGCACATTTATTAAAAGTTCAGATAAAACTAGAATTTAGCCTTACTGTTATGAAAAGAAATAACGCAGTACAAGGAAATAATAACTTCACATTTCTCGCACCTCGTGGGATGCAACACAAGATTATTGCATGAAGTCTATGAACGAGGATGAAGAGGGATATGTGAAATTTGATTTACCTGCGGGTGAATTAGTGGATTCTAATATTCTTAAGGTTAATTTTTTTTTAAGTCCAATTGATTCACAAATAGGCTAAATCGCGAACCGAACTACAGTGCGATCCGATCCTCTTTGTGCCTCCATTGGGTATCGAATGCGAGGACCCTTCATTACAAGACCTCGACGTTATTACTACGCCATCAGGAAGGCACCCAATTTACACAAATATGTTGATTCCAATAACACGTTATATGATAATGATGCACTTTTGGTGCATCTAAACATATTTTTTTCAACTATAGCATGTCTAAAAGAATCCAGGAAGTTGGGATTTTTATAACTTCAGGAGGCACGGCTCTGTAAATGTGCGATATAAAATAAATGCAGGTTTGCCTTCCATACGTGGTGGTTTTGTCACGTTTCTTCGCTTCGTAAAACATACACTTTTGCAGAAACGGCTTCTTGCATCCTCCTGGGGCCTTGCTCTAGCTAAAAAAAATATATTTGTTTAGCATAATCGAGGCTTACATATTCCTGCCGAACTTACTAGAAAACAAGGATTCTATTGGGATCATACTGCTTTGAATGACAGTATCAATGAAGATTTATGCACGCTACTACTTATAATAATGAGAATAAAATATTAATCAGGAACTTTATTTTTCGTCAACTGGATGTAACATCATTTTTTGTTATTCAGCAAATATTCAATTCATCACCTTTTTTGACATTAATTTTCTTGCCAGGACAGCTGTTTTTATGCAGATTTTGACAATCTTAACTACACGTAAGCTAGATATTAGCTAATATTCGTGCTGTTATATTACTATTCTTCTACCTTCTTTGTAACATGTCATGCAATAACAATAATAGAATTGATTAATTTACATATTCAAGTGAATAGACCTATGAATTATATTAATGCATTAATTTAAACATTTGCTTAATTGTTGTCGTTAATGTTATTATTATCATTTTTTCTGAAACACTTGGCTCTGACACCCTCCCAAGACATATATTTCTAGATGCGTGCCTGCCGAAGGATAAATTAGATCAAGCGGTGGTGGTACCGGACTTAGAGACTAAAGGGAAAACAAAGAAGTATGTGCGTCATAAGCTGAGCATAAGAAACAGTACAATATCACAAAGAAACACTTTTTGAAACGTATGTCATAGAAGATGTTTAACAATATTAAGAACAATAAATGATTTCTATTTGTAATATACTAAATATTGAAATTTTAAATAGTCTTTTGTGTTCGTACTACACATTTAAAAACTTTTTTGTTGCTCCCCAGCGCCAAGCTTAGAATTTAAAGAAAAAATGTACATTTTCATAGTGCACGGAAGTTCGACATTCAGAAAGAAAGAAGGTCTATTGGAAAACATTTCAAGACTTCCAAAAGGTATAGCAGTAATGAAAAAGAGCACTCACCTATAGAATTTATTTCCAGTATGAGCCTTTACAGCTATACATACCATACAAGTGCAAAATTTTCGTGTACTTTCCCTACACCCTTCCTTCTTTCTAGTCTGCTTCCACCTTCACCACTGCTTGGGAGTTCACAAACACTATGTCATTTGAAATCTTTCCCTATACTTGCCCTGTTACCTGAGTGGTTCCTAGATTTCCTCAAATTTATTTATTAATTTATTTATTTATTACCCCTTTCACACATGTTCGCTATCCCCACTGAGCTTCTTTGATCTCATTACCCAGGCGTAGTGTAGGAAAGTTCCCAGATTTCTTATTTGCGCCTCCCCTCCTCTCGGTCTCTCCCTCCTAATAACGCTTGTCATTATATTCTCAATGTTATCTTCATTTATTTCCCTGATATATTTTTGTCTTGCCTCCCCTGTTTCTTTACACTGGAGGAGAATGTGAAATTTCGTCTCGTCTTCGCCGCATAACGGGCATTCTACGCTCCCGTCCTCCCGTTTAAGTCTAACTTGTGCCCATCCCCCCAGTCTGAACCAGGCCAATCCTGACCTTTCTTTTGCCCCACACAAATCTACGTAGTTCCTCCTTCCCCATTCTCGATCCGTACCCACTATTTTCGCCGATGTTAACGATATTTTTGCGTCGCATTCTGTCAAAATTTTCTGTTTGGTAATATCTTCCAGTCTGGCACGTATGGCCCCTAGCATCTGCGTATCAATCCTCCCCTCTTTTCCCTCTTCCCACATCCATCCTAGCCCTATACTGTATAATTCCGTCTTTATTTTTGCTACCCATTGCCTCCCATCACCCCCCCCCCCTTATCTGTGATTGTACACAGAGTTTCTTCAAATTTCCCCCCTCCATGGTGATCAGTTTTGCCCAGTATTTAATGCTCCTCATTTTGGCATCCACTTCCTCTCTTAATTTTCCCATTTCCCTAAGTGCGCCACATGTTGCCGTACCCCTCCCTACTCCTAGCCCTTGTTTTAGGAATCTAGACTGTACGACGTTTACGGTTTCCCCTCCCTCCCAGACCCATAGTTATACCGTGTTTGTTACAACCTGTCCCGCTTCCCGCGGTAGCTGATTGCTGGCTTTTCTAGCATAAACCAAGCGGTGTTGCGGCTGAAGACCGCCTGAACTCCGTGCTGGAGAAAGCCAAAGCCAGGCAGCAAATTAAAATACGCAACGTGACAACAGCGTCTACGTAAGCTCCTCTCTTCTGGCTTCCATTCGCTCCTCGCTGCCCAGCAGACGACTTTTTTCTCGTTTCTCATTGGCACCAAAACTGTCGAGCGATCGCTGGCGCGGGAAACGGGACAGGTTCTAACAAACTCGGTATAAATGTACGATGGATAGATAGTTGTATGAAGCGAGAAAAACCACAAGGTAGATTTCATAAGATACCTAGCAATCAGTGACCAACAAACTGCATTTTTAATATTAATGTCCTCATGATTAACGAACCTTATTTATTCTCACCACGCAATGGGTAAAATATTTGGAGCTTTATCCCACTTTCCGGGAAAATATTGTGTTTCTGCTACTTTTGACTTTTGTTGGCATGATATCCCGGATCACTTTTACGAGACGAGACGAGACAAAACGAGACGGGACGAGACGAGACGGGACAGAACCCTTCGAGACGGGACACGAGACAGGACAAATAATATTTTCGAGACGAGACACGAGACGAGACGAGACAGCATTTTCACGAGACGGGACGGGACAGACCAAAGTCTCGTCCCGTCTCGTCTCGTGGGCAACACTATACCTACTCTAATGTCTAGAACATGAAAGGAGCTTGGTTCCTATTTACAGCATGATATATTGTTCACATAAAATAGTGTAACTGTAGGTTGGATTTGATTCTCGGTGAGATGAGGTACTAGTCTGAATTTCGCCCCTCCCAACTGTAACTTCTGGATCCGCCACTGGCTCGTGATATGTCGTTCCTGTATGTTTGTGATTGTCTCTTCATTCATTTCCTCTTATCGAAAATCATCCTCACCTTCGCAATGAGCCAAAGTGGTAGAAAAGCGAAGTAAAATAAACTAAACCAATCAATCACTACACTTCAGATCACAACTTGTTCAGTTCAAAGGAAATAAACTAGAATTTGTGTATTTTGAAACTTTGTAGTCTCAAACACTTAAAAAATATCACAAAAATTATAAAACATATCATATCTCAATTCAAAAAACAAATTTGTAGTTGCACTTTTAATATGTTATGCCGTTTATCTTCCTCTAGGTTAATTGCGAAGATAAAACTGGAGGGTGGTTCCACGGATAAAAATCCAACTGAGGAAGGGATGTGACAGTCAGATTTACCGTCATTATTATTATCATTATTATTCATGTATGTAGCGGTAAAAAGACGTGTTGATTCAAAGTGTTGAGTGTTTTAATTTGTAAGATTACATATTTGATTTTTGCCAAGCCGACGGGAAGAACGAGAGGTTCGCGTGTGTTAAGGGCGAGCACCTGAAGGGTCACGCTATGCGTCTAAAGCTTAGGAAATTCGACCGTAATGACAAACATTTAAATATCTCGGTTTCCAACGGTCCGATTCATGTGAAACTTATACCAGCGCAGCGGCATGTGTGCAAGGACGGATATGTGGAGTTTCGTCACGATCAAGCGACAATTACGGACGCCAGATCAAATCGGTTCTAATTGATCAGTTTGTGGACAGCGATTGCAATTGAGCTATGGGCGACAGCCAGGCGGAAGCTTAATCCGCACGAACTCAACTTCGAGCACGGCTCGTCCCACTTGGGAGACAATAGAGCAAAGTGGACTGACCTCTTCGGAAGGTTACTCCAACGTGCGCATAGCGTCCTTTTTCAAAATCCAAATAAAACGAAGGACATGGTTTTTCGTTACACAGTCTTACCGCGATCCTTGTAGGGAGAGCAGCTCCGTGCTACCTCTCCATATACAGTTTTGCCGCGATTCTTGGATCGAGAGCACCTTCGTGCTACCTTTCGTGTACAGTGGACTTTGTTGTGTTGTGCGAACACCAGTGTGTGTGATAGGCAGTAAGTCTACACGAGTGCGCCTACCTCAACCGCTGGGGGAAGTTGAAGCGAAACCGTGTTTCCGTGATTACCTTACGCCATTTATAATTTTTGAGAAACGAGGAACACCGGAAACTATGGCGGGCTAGAGGAAGAAGAGAGATGGGGGCGCTACGTCGATTCGCCCGATGTCAGACGAGACGACGCCGACGATGCCTACCAGCCGCCACGGAGAGAGAGAGAGAGAGAAAGATGAGCCACGCCGACGATGCCTACCCGCCACGGAGAGGGAGAGAGAGAAAGATGAGCCACGCCGACGATGCCTACCCGCCACGGAGAGAGAGATGTAGAGAGAGATGCTGACGCCCGACGACGCCGACGACGCCTACAACGACCGCTCAGATGCGACGTCCGAACCGCGTCATACCACGGAGATCCACCGATCCCGAGAGGAAGAGGAGCCGGGGAACTAGGTGTTTGGATCCTTTTCGCATCTTCATCGTCGCGATCAAAGAAACCTTTCGCGTGGATACTATGTGTTTTCAATCGCCCATAAAGACGCCAGGATGCACCCCGGGAGCTGAGAGATGGTAAAGTATTCATCTGTGTGAACCTTACCACGTGACGGCCCGATTGATTTAGAGAACGCCCTTGAAATTCGTCGACATGTTGAAAACGCCCACTCAACTCGAAATTTTACATCAAACTCCCGTCGCGCTTGTCATTTGTAATCTATTCGTCTCAGGTCAATTTTTCTTATTCCTTGTGATATTTTTTTTTATGATCTTAAATTCATTGTTGTTTGTGCTCCTTTGTATTTGTTTAAAGTGCGTACTATTAGAGTAAAGCGCCGCCCGCCTACTTGCATATTCTACTTGAGGTTTGTTCATTTTTATGTGTCAGCGCTGTGTCGCTGCTAGCTATGTCCGGTCGCATATGTGATTATTTGTTAAAGTATTTGCCTGGTAATGTGAATTGCTCGTCGCGGCGAAGTGTTTAAGTCCCGCCTGCTAGAGAGTACATGTTTGCGTCACTCAACGGAGGTTATTTGTTATGTTTGAACCACGTGAGGTCTTGTAAAAGGAAAACGTCCGCCCACGTGAATGTAATTGCCGTTGAGACGCCTTTGTTTATACTGGTCAAGTAATGTTTGGTCACCGCGCCGACTAAGTTCTTTTTTAAAAAACAAAAGGTGAACTTAAGTAAGGGCTGGCTAGGATTTAAGTAGCACTGGAGCAAAATCACAAATGACCTGATTAGACAAAAAGTAAGATAATATTAATTGAGAATGCAATAATTAGGGCTTGTCGTCATAAAACCTGTACATGTCATGTATAATTTCTAGTGTCGATAACCCCATGAGGATTGAATCTGAGAGAGAATGTGAGAGTGCAAGTGTGGGGACCTGTAATAGTTCCATTTTTGTTGGTTATGAATAGAATATACTTTTTATTTTCATGTTAATTTTGGGCTATATCATTTTCGTATGCATGTCGCTACCCGTGATTTTCAGGTATGCAGCTAGCCGCTTCCCGGCTACAGGTAAAGAGGTGGTAATTTGGAAGTACATATGTCTTTGTTTTTATTCGATATGGCTTATTACTATGCACTGTTGGTCACCGGTTCCTACACACGAACTTAACCTGGACCGTAACGCTATTTCGCTTGTCCGAGGGAGATTTTGCCGCCTCTATCTAGGTAGTGGTAGCATTTGTCTTCCCGGGCAAGGGAGGGTGTTTCATTCAGTCATACAACTTTTGGCGCCCGAACAGGGACCGGTATATTTTAAATCGAAAGCACCCTCAGTGCAGAGGTATATGTCGTTTTTGTAAGGGCTACGTCAGGCGTATTTTGGTGTCATGTAACTGTGTTTCATTGTGAGATTTTATTGTTTTATTTTTGACGTGAGGTGGTAATTGAGACATTAGGCGTTTATTTTTGTCAAGGTAGTAGGGCAGCTACTTAAGGCGTTAGGCATTTTTAAATTTTATTTGTTTGGCATATGGCATTAGGCGTTGAGTTCTGGCAAAGGGGGAATCGACCGCCCTTATCTTTTTTCGTTTGTGAATTGTTTAAATATATATTGGTATATATTGTGAGCGCTCACGTTTACGCTTGTCAGCGAGCATTGAGAATCGACCGAGGGTTGAATATTTGATTTCATGAAATTGCGCAACCGCCGCATCGAGAACTTAAACATGAGTGACGTAAGGGTGATTTGCGATGTCTGCAGCGAGGAGTTCCCAGAAAGTGAAAACGTCGGCACAGCTAGACAGGTTTGTTCCCGGTGCGATCTCCCGTTAGGTCCACGTGAAGAAACCAGTCTACCGAACAGCGGGGGGCAAGCCAATGAGACCATCGTGCAACAGGTATCTCTGGGAGAAGCAGAACGGGTCAACGAAGCAGCTAGCCTCATTGGTACCAACTCCCAACAGATCATCGAGATGCTACTGCGGATGGGAGCCTCGCTCGAAGCCAAGATGGAAGCTACGCGAAGCGGAATCGAAGCCTCGCTAGAATCAAAGATGGAAGCTACGCGAAGCGGAATCGAAGCCTCGCTCGAAGCCAAGATGGAGGCTACCCAAAGCAAGATAGAGGCCATCAGCACCCAGATGCGAGTGACGGAAGACCGCCTCCAGGAAACCATCCGTACTTCCGGTGAGGTGATAACGCAAGAACTCGTCACTCGGGTACAGGAATGCGAATCCCGTGTCGAAGCCAAAATCACCGAAACCAACTTGCGGGTCGAGCGGCAAGAGAACCAGATGGCAACACTGTCTCAGAGCGTGCGCGACCAGGAGGATGGTATGCAGCAGATGGCCCGACAATGCGTGCAGCTGGAAGCGACATGTGACCGTGGCATAGACACCCTGGGGCGACAAGTGAGAGG
Source organism: Lepisma saccharinum (assembly GCF_977018435.1). Classification (NCBI taxonomy): domain Eukaryota; kingdom Metazoa; phylum Arthropoda; class Insecta; order Zygentoma; family Lepismatidae; genus Lepisma; species Lepisma saccharinum. The sequence continues at coordinate 22,962,753 of NC_139230.1, read as the reverse complement.
GATTTCAGTTCGAGCCGAAGGGAATTCCGAACGGATTGAAGACCTCGAGATGAAAGTGCGTCAACTGAGCATGACTAGCAGCGGCACTTCACAATCGTCGCGCGAGCCCAGATTGACGTCACCACCGGCAGCCGACGTCGCCACTTGTTCGAACGGGGAAAGCGACCAGCGAGCTCCAGGAACGCCCCGCCCCCTTCGAAGAGAGGACACTGCGTCACCACGGGTGAGTCCGCGCCGCGAGCAGAGGGACGAGGATTTACAGTTACTACAACCGTCCGCCAGAAGAGCTCTGTTTCCGCCCGAATACCGGAAGCACTTCAAAAAATTTTCGGGTGCTGACAGAATCCTTCCTTCCACGTACCTCGAGGAATTTAATTCTACCGCCCGTGAGTTAGGTCTGACGGACGAGGATAGGCTTCTGATTCTGAAAGGTTTAATGCAGGACCGGGCCAAGAACTGGATGGACAGGAACGAGGGGAACTTCAATTCATATGAGGAGTTCAAAGAAGCGTTTCTCACTTATTTTCAACGTCCCCTGCAGGTCGAGAGGATGCTAATGCAGGTGCGAAACGAACGATACGACAGGGGCGGAGGACTCACGTATGCCCAGTACTTTTGGAAACGTTACAATGAGTTCAAGTCTCTGCAACCCCAAATGACCACGGCGGAGATAATAGCCGCTCTGGTGTACCATTTTCCACACGAGATTCGTCGTCATCTCAATGGAGCATGCGTGTTTGACGCCGACGCGATGTCCCTCACACTGGAAAACCTGTTTCAGTGCGAGGAGGAGAGGCAGAAAACCAGGGGTGAGAAGTTTAACAAGCGGCGCCGACCGGAAGATGATTCGTCGCACCGGAATAAACACCCGCGCGTTCATCTAGTCCAGCAGGGATGGAGAGGACAGCACCACGCTCCAGGGGCTGAAAGGAACCGCCAGCTGCAAGATCCACCTTCACCGCAACGAAGACGCCCGTTCAGAGGCAGGAGACGGCGTGGAGGTCCGACTCGTGCGTCGCCAAGGAGAAACGACGGTTTTTTTCAAAACGGCCAAGTCCGGGATGGATTTTATCAGCGCCACGCGGATAGCAGGTCGGTCAGCCCGGAGTCAGATCGGGGAGATGCAGGACGCCGTGGAGCGAGGACGCAACGGAGCCCAGCGAGAGAAGAGACCAGGCCGAATTCCAGACGCGGTTCGCCCAGGCCAGGACCGTCGGGATACCAGCATCCGGGAAACTAATAAAAGTCTCGCGTCAGGGCTCGGATGCGGGGCAGACTACACCTGATCCACCTTCGCTTGAGCCGAACCACCCGGATGAAACAAAGACCACGCCGATCAGGATTCGTGCCGCTTGGCTGGACGAGGAGATCCACGCCGACGAAGAAGCCGAGGAAAGTCGCGAGGACCGCTGGCCTTCGAAATCGCCACATGTACAACTGCGAGTGGGCGATGAAATTGTGATGGGGCTCCTGGACACGGGAAGTGAGGCAAGCTTATGCTCGGAGGCAACTTGGCGGCGCGTGACAAAGGGAGTGCGCAGGCCACAACTTCGGCACGTACGAGACTTTAGACTCATCGATTTCTCGGGCAAAGCGAGGGAGAGGCCCCTCGGTCACACCATTCTGCAGGCAACGCTGGATGAACATCACGTTGAGGTTGAGGTTCTGGTGGTCCAGTCATTGTCCGTGGACCTGCTGCTAGGAATGGATTTCCTGAGCCGGTATGCGTCTGTGCTCAACATCGGTCGACACTTTGTAACCTTGAATAATCGCGACGAAGAGTTTAACGTCGAATTCTGGAGGTCAGGCGCAGGAGAAGATGGCGAGTTCCAGCCCGTCGTCGCTTTATGTTCGGAGGTCGACCGCGACAAAGGAGTACAGGAAAGATTGCACGCCGCAGTTGCTTCATGTGAGAATCTCTCGGCGAGTCAAAAGCAAGTTTTCGCCAATCTTTTGAGGGATAATGCCGTCGTTCTTGATGAAAGGCCAGGGAAGTGCCGGAAGTATACGCATGAAATCCGTGTCGAGGGAGAAAGTCCAGTTGTCAGTAAGCCTTATCCGATAGCGTTTACACATCGACCGGAAGTGCGTCGGCAGCTGCAGCAGATGCTGGAGTGGGGCGTAATTAGGAAATCACGCTCCGTACATTTGAATCCTCTTCTCGTGGTGAAGAAATTTGACAATAGCCTCAGAATTTGCGGAGATTTTCGCGCGCTAAATACAAGGTGTAAGCTGGAACGCGTCAGAACATTAAAACTACAGGACACCCTACAACTGTTCCATGGAAAACACGTGTTCTCAAAAATCGATATGTTATCTGGATTCTGGCAGGTCCCCTTGTGCGAACAGAGCATGCCTTATACAGCCTTCGGATTCGAGGATAACTTATACGAGTTTACCGTCGTTCCGTTCGGAATCTCTAACGGCGTGCAAGCTTTCACGAACGCCATGGCGGAAGTGCTCGGAGACGAAGTGAAAGATTTCTGTCTGTGGTATGTTGATGACATCTTGTGCTTTTCAAGAAACAAGGAAGAACATTTCGAACATCTAAACCTGATCCTCACTAAATTACGAGACGCGGGAATGACAATTAAACTCGAGAAATCGGCTTTCTTTCAACCGGAAGTGCAATTTTTGGGCCACATCATAGACGCGCAAGGCGTGAGGCAGGACCCAGTTAAGTTTGACACGATAAGGAAGCTCGAGCCCCCGACATCAAGGAAAGGAGTCCAGCGCCTTCTAGGGATATTTACGTGGCACCGGCGCTTCATACAGAACTTCAGCGAACTTGCGTCACCCATATTTGAACTGCTGAAACAAGGAAAGGCATGGAAGTGGACGGATCAACACCAAGGAGCCCTAGATAAACTGAAGGATGCCGTCTGTGAACAGCTTCGCCTCTACCACGCTGATTTTTCTGACGTTTTTTACGTCCAGTGCGACGCTTCGATCACGGCCGTGGGCGCAGTACTCTATCAAGAAAAGGAGGGGGAGAAACGTGTGATTCAGTACGCCAGTCGTTCCCTGCGGGGGGCAGAGAGAAATTACACCGTCGGAGAACTCGAGTGCCTGGCCGTGGTGTGGGCCATCGAAACCTTTCATGTTTATCTGGCCGGAGGACACTTTATTGTGAGAACAGACCACCGGAATCTCCAATGGCTGCACCGCGCAAAAAACTGGAGTGGGAGACTAACGAGGTGGAGCAATCGCCTTCAGCGCTACTCGTTCGAGGTGGAGTATGTGAAAGGGCGAGAGAATGTTGTGCCTGATGCCCTGTCAAGATACGTTGGGGGAAAAGGATTAACAAAAGTGCACGTAAATTTGATGCAGTTCGATTCCCTGTACCTGACCACCTTCAGCCGCGGGCGGTTTATAGAAATGCAACACGAAGATGCCGAGCTCGCACAGTACTTCAGTATCCTGGAAGACCAGCAACCCGCAGATCCACGTCGCCAGCGACGCGTGAAAGAGCATTTTGTCATCGCGAACGGGATCCTGTGCAAGACGGATGTCCACAACCCGGAGCGCCTGAGGGTATATGTGCCAGCTGAAGCGAGAAAGAAAATCTTGGAGGAAGCGCATGACAAATCAGGTCACTTCGGGGGGAGGAAAATGTGGAGATACCTCGAGAGTACCTATTATTGGAAAGGGATGCGGAAAGACGCTAAGAAATGGGTGCGCGATTGCGTCATTTGTATGCAAACTAAGCCTAACCGCGTCAGAGCAGCAAAAAACCCAACATCGTTTGTGGCAGAGAAACCGCGGGAAGTGTTGTTCGCAGACTGCGTGGGACCACTCCCGAAAAGCAAGGACGGCATGAAGTACCTATTCACAGTCATGGATGGATGCAGTCGTTTTCTGGTTGCGTATCCAGTCAGGTCAACCGCGACGAGAGTGCTGCTCCGTAAGCTTACAGAAAATTACTTTGTACACCTCGGAACTCCGCGCTACATTCTCACGGACCGCGGAGCTCAGTTCACAAGTAACCTCTGGAGGGACACTTTGGAAGCATACGCAGTGAAGCCCATATGGACCCCGAGCTACAGGCCGCAGGCAAACAAGGTCGAACGCATGCACTGTGAAATGAACCGCCTCTTGAGATTATTTTGCCATAAACAGCATCAGGAATGGAGCAAGCACGTCACCTCGATTGTACTCCTCCTAAACAACACAGAATCCGACACCCTTGGGTTCACACCAGCGGAGCTACAATTCGGCAGCACACCTCGGAGAGACGTAATTCGTCACTTTGGATTGAGGGAGGACAACCGCGACCCAACTGTCAAACAAAAGATCCTGATGGCCGTCGAACGGACGAGAGAAACCAGGAGGAAGGCCAATGAAAGACAGGCAAGAGACGGCGCCGAGATTCGAACTGGAGACCTCGCATTCGTAAAAAATCACGGACTTAGCTCTCAAATTGAAGGGAAAATCAAGAAGCTCTTTTTCATGTATGATGGTCCGTACTTCTGCAAGAGCAAGCTCGCCGCCAATATTCTGGAGTTAGTGGACTGCACGTCTGGGAAGATCATAGCACCCCAGCATATAGAGAACTGCAAGAGGTGGAACTGTTCCGATGAGAAGCGCAGAGAGTGGACAGCACTGTACGAGAGTAAGAGCGACGTAGGAATGCAAGCTGACACGTAAATGCTCACATCTTGTTCTTGTTATATATATATATATATACTCTCCATATTATGTTTATATTCAGGATGTTATTATATGTGTTAAGTAACCGAAAGTTCACAGTGTCAGTGCAGTGCGGAGAGTAAATTTTTATATACAGGGTGTTCATGTATTTGCTTGTCAATATTTATATACAGGGATTTCATGTATTTGCTTGTCAATTTTTATATACAGGGTGTTCATGTATTTGTTTGTCAATTTTTATATACAGGGTGTTAATGTATTTGTTGGTCAAGATTATATACAGAGTGTTCAAGGATTTGTAACAAAAAAAAATTCTGTCCCTGTGTAGAGCGAATTTTTCACGCTTACGAAATCCTTGGAAGAAGGAGAGGGGCGAGGTTGTGACAGTCAGATTTACCGTCATTATTATTATCATTATTATTCATGTATGTAGCGGTAAAAAGACGTGTTGATTCAAAGTGTTGAGTGTTTTAATTTGTAAGATTACATATTTGATTTTTGCCAAGCCGACGGGAAGAACGAGAGGTTCGCGTGTGTTAAGGGCGAGCACCTGAAGGGTCACGCTATGCGTCTAAAGCTTAGGAAATTCGACCGTAATGACAAACATTTAAATATCTCGGTTTCCAACGGTCCGATTCATGTGAAACTTATACCAGCGCAGCGGCATGTGTGCAAGGACGGATATGTGGAGTTTCGTCACGATCAAGCGACAATTACGGACGCCAGATCAAATCGGTTCTAATTGATCAGTTTGTGGACAGCGATTGCAATTGAGCTATGGGCGACAGCCAGGCGGAAGCTTAATCCGCACGAACTCAACTTCGAGCACGGCTCGTCCCACTTGGGAGACAATAGAGCAAAGTGGACTGACCTCTTCGGAAGGTTACTCCAACGTGCGCATAGCGTCCTTTTTCAAAATCCAAATAAAACGAAGGACATGGTTTTTCGTTACACAGTCTTACCGCGATCCTTGTAGGGAGAGCAGCTCCGTGCTACCTCTCCATATACAGTTTTGCCGCGATTCTTGGATCGAGAGCACCTTCGTGCTACCTTTCGTGTACAGTGGACTTTGTTGTGTTGTGCGAACACCAGTGTGTGTGATAGGCAGTAAGTCTACACGAGTGCGCCTACCTCAACCGCTGGGGGAAGTTGAAGCGAAACCGTGTTTCCGTGATTACCTTACGCCATTTATAATTTTTGAGAAACGAGGAACACCGGAAACTATGGCGGGCTAGAGGAAGAAGAGAGATGGGGGCGCTACGTCGATTCGCCCGATGTCAGACGAGACGACGCCGACGATGCCTACCAGCCGCCACGGAGAGAGAGAGAGAGAGAAAGATGAGCCACGCCGACGATGCCTACCCGCCACGGAGAGGGAGAGAGAGAAAGATGAGCCACGCCGACGATGCCTACCCGCCACGGAGAGAGAGATGTAGAGAGAGATGCTGACGCCCGACGACGCCGACGACGCCTACAACGACCGCTCAGATGCGACGTCCGAACCGCGTCATACCACGGAGATCCACCGATCCCGAGAGGAAGAGGAGCCGGGGAACTAGGTGTTTGGATCCTTTTCGCATCTTCATCGTCGCGATCAAAGAAACCTTTCGCGTGGATACTATGTGTTTTCAATCGCCCATAAAGACGCCAGGATGCACCCCGGGAGCTGAGAGATGGTAAAGTATTCATCTGTGTGAACCTTACCACGTGACGGCCCGATTGATTTAGAGAACGCCCTTGAAATTCGTCGACATGTTGAAAACGCCCACTCAACTCGAAATTTTACATCAAACTCCCGTCGCGCTTGTCATTTGTAATCTATTCGTCTCAGGTCAATTTTTCTTATTCCTTGTGATATTTTTTTTTTATGATCTTAAATTCATTGTTGTTTGTGCTCCTTTGTATTTGTTTAAAGTGCGTACTATTAGAGTAAAGCGCCGCCCGCCTACTTGCATATTCTACTTGAGGTTTGTTCATTTTTATGTGTCAGCGCTGTGTCGCTGCTAGCTATGTCCGGTCGCATATGTGATTATTTGTTAAAGTATTTGCCTGGTAATGTGAATTGCTCGTCGCGGCGAAGTGTTTAAGTCCCGCCTGCTAGAGAGTACATGTTTGCGTCACTCAACGGAGGTTATTTGTTATGTTTGAACCACGTGAGGTCTTGTAAAAGGAAAACGTCCGCCCACGTGAATGTAATTGCCGTTGAGACGCCTTTGTTTATACTGGTCAAGTAATGTTTGGTCACCGCGCCGACTAAGTTCTTTTTTAAAAAACAAAAGGTGAACTTAAGTAAGGGCTGGCTAGGATTTAAGTAGCACTGGAGCAAAATCACAAATGACCTGATTAGACAAAAAGTAAGATAATATTAATTGAGAATGCAATAATTAGGGCTTGTCGTCATAAAACCTGTACATGTCATGTATAATTTCTAGTGTCGATAACCCCATGAGGATTGAATCTGAGAGAGAATGTGAGAGTGCAAGTGTGGGGACCTGTAATAGTTCCATTTTTGTTGGTTATGAATAGAATATACTTTTTATTTTCATGTTAATTTTGGGCTATATCATTTTCGTATGCATGTCGCTACCCGTGATTTTCAGGTATGCAGCTAGCCGCTTCCCGGCTACAGGTAAAGAGGTGGTAATTTGGAAGTACATATGTCTTTGTTTTTATTCGATATGGCTTATTACTATGCACTGTTGGTCACCGGTTCCTACACACGAACTTAACCTGGACCGTAACGCTATTTCGCTTGTCCGAGGGAGATTTTGCCGCCTCTATCTAGGTAGTGGTAGCATTTGTCTTCCCGGGCAGGGATTCGAATCCAGAACCGTTGATGTTGAAATCGTGAGTGACCACTCAACGTGGCAGTTACTTATCTAGCGGTCCAACTGTATACTACTATAGGTTAATCGTGACGGTGAGGATGAACGATGATTTGATGGAATACATGAAGGAACAAACAAACGAAACGTGTTAATGGCTCATCCGTGGCGATGGTACCGAGATTAAGACGGCCTTGTAAACATTGAGATGAGAAAGAGACTAGACCAAGGATAATCCAGAATTTTCCATCGGGGTGCAAGGCTATTTTTAGGAGGATACATTTAGCGCCAAAATGCTCATAAATTGGGCTTTGTGCGAGAAGAATTAGGGGGGTGTTGGGCGTGTGTGGACAAATCGCTGGACCAGGCCCTTGAAGACTTGCCAGAGGAGATGAGAAAGATCTCTGAAAATCGAGACGAGACCGTGACATATTGTCCGAGACTTTTTGTCTCATTCGAGATTTTGATATGAAAAATTTCCTAAACGAAATATACTTTACTATGCGACTTTTTCGAACATATCAAACGGATATATGTCTGATTACAGGTAAGTTATATATTGTGTTTATAGTCAATCCATACATTGAAGGGTGCAAAATGGACATACCTGCCGACGAACCCCAAAATTGAATGAATTCATTAATTCATTTCGGAGCCGTTGTGGTCTACTCGATAGGGCGCCTGACTGCCACGCGGGAGACCCGGGTTCGATTCCCTTGATCTAAGGTCGGAATTTTTCCAGCCTTGTCCCCGCATAAAGCGGCTCTGGGACTCACCCAGCCTCAAATCAATGGGTACTTGGGGTAAAGGCGAAGTGGTGCTGTTCACATCACCTCCAACATGGGCGAGATATAATGTATGCGGCTCTACCCCACATCCCCCTACCCATGGCATTGTTCAAACTGCATGGGGAACTTTATCTACCTTGACACTTCAGAGTCAATCCTTTAGTGATAATTTGTGAGTCAGTGCTGCATGGTTGCTTATTATGTTCAGGATAAAATCCCGTATTTTTCGAGGGTTGAATCGAAGCGCCCAAGAAACAACAGAAACGTTATATTTGCTTTAATGATCTCCATACGCTGTGAAAGTTTTGTGAAGTGATAAGCTGGATACATATGTTGCTTGCCCTATATATTTCATTTTCGAGACTCCAGACGAGGCCGAATCTTGTCCTTTTGAGATCAAGACGAAAACGAGGCGGAGGTGTTCATAAATTTATACGAGCATTTTTTTTTTATTCCTCGTCTCGACGGAACGGTAGTTTTTCCTGAATATAGTGCCATTAACTTGTAGTGCTACATCCTTAAATAAAAATTCAGTTGATTCTATCGTTTTCACTCATTTTACACCGTTTCGCATCACCTCCAGGAAGGTGATACCATATCGGCGTTGAGGTCCCGGTCGAGGCACATAGTGGTTCGGATCCCACTTTAAACTGTAGGTCCAGTCCCAATTAGACTTACTGTGAATACAGTGGACTTAAAACACCAACTCAATCAATCAATCATATCGGCGTTGATTCCGACTTCAGTGGCGGAGTTGTTAGTACGCTGCGATGCCAAGTGTCCCGGGTTCGAATTCTGATCTGGACATTGCTGGTATTTGAGTGTCCCTTCATCGATTTCATCATATCATCACTCATTCTCATCTTCACAATTAGCCAAATATGGCAGAAATCATTTTGGCAATAATGATAATTTTGCCACCAACTGATTTTGAGGAGGAATCTCCAGATTCAAAGCGATTGGTTGCTCCCAACTTTCACCCTCTAATTAAGAAATGGAAAAATCAACATAGTTTTCAATTTTGTAGAAGGCACTTAAAAATAGATTGTATCATACTCGCACAATGTAATAAATACGAGTATTTCAGATTGTTAAGTCCTTACCTGCCTTTGACTATCATGTGCACTCACTGAAATTATGGAATAGACTGATGACTCCTGCTTTTCCTTTGCTGTTTGGTAGTAAACTTTTTATCTTCTCGCCTGTCTTAGTTCGATAAGAGTTCTTGTATAACTGTTGTATACCTTACCCGAGTGGGCAGTTTTCCGTAGCTGGTTCTGTGAGCTGTAATGACGCCTTGAAAGAAAATATACAGATAACAGACAGGTTGCCCAAAGTTCCATATGACCGTGTGGAAGTACAGAACAATTACGAATAACTCTTTGTAAGTAATTTAAACATTTTGAAGCATACGTTTGTCTCCTCAACGAGTGTTGCTAAATTACTTTATTGTGGCGGTCAGATACATTCAAATTAACAGTAGTAACGATTTCAAAACCTTACCATGTGCAAGACAGGCATAACCCCCCACCCGTGGTGGGGTGGTTAGCACATGGCGCTACGACTCTAGGGCTCCCGGGTTCGAACCCCGGCCTGGGCGTGGATGCTTGTGAGTGTTCATTCATCAATTTCATCATATCATCACTCATTCCCATCTTCGCAACTTAGCCAAAAGTAGCACCAAAGAGCGAAGTAAGAGACTAGACCTACAGTTTAAAACGGGATCCGAACCATTGTGTGCCTCCACCGGGTATCCAATCCGGGATCTGTTGATTACAAGGCAATTACGCAACCAATGCGCCATCGAGGAGTAAACTTTGTCTTGATTAGTCTGTGTGAGCTCAACAAGCAAGATGGTGTTGAAAAGCGAGTAGTTAATGTTGGATATTCAATTCTATGTGGTGTGGAGACTGGTGTGGAGACCGTGATATTCTGCTGACTCTTCTCTAACCATTACACTTCGTAAGGTTCCGCCCCCCTCCACCTCTTTGTCCAACACATGTTTGGTTTGCTAAGCGCACATGCGTCCCAAAAAACACGCCCATGCACATTTCTTCAAATCTATATGTGCATGCTGCTGCAACATACAGTATCTCACAGTTCTTCGTCATGGAATCCTCTATTTCGATACCGCTGAAAGAGAGATTTCAACCGTACGCTAATTTCAAAGGGGTTCTTCATAAAGACAGCGATCAGCAAGTGCCTGAGGAACAGAAACCACTAACCAGTCATATACGCCCGACAATATTATTCGAACACATCTACTATTTGAATGCTTCGAAAAGAAAGGTTATCTCAATCGGACTGTCCTCTCCTTTTGATTTCCAACCTGTAATCAGGCTACACAGAAGCAGAGTTGCTGGTGTTGAACTGAACTTGAAGGAGTGGCACGCTCTTCACGAATTGTTTCCAGTGATCGACAATTACATCGCTATTCCAGGTGAGCAGCCTCGTGTTTCCTATCCAATAAGTGAGCAACAAGAATTGATGTTAACCACACTGTACAACCGCCGTCAGATCATACTAAGGACAAAAACAGCTTACCGCTCCCTGGAGATAGTGTTCATCGCAAAACGTTTGTGGTGGAACTCTATAAACATATTCATATGCATCAAGCATGCGGTGGTTATGTGTGAAACAGTGTCGCCATATCCGAAATCATATTTTGGGAAGTATGTGGAATCTTGTATTCTCGACCTTCGCGAACAGTGTTTCCGAAGCACAAATCTTCCCCTGTCCATGCATGTAATAAGGAGAAGTTTGTGCTTTCCCACCTACATGGATATACAAAACCTGAGCCTTTGTCTATACAAAACATTGACGGGAAAATACTTTCCAAAGAAATATTTGTATTTTGTGAGAACTTGTTTGTGGAAAAAATAGTGAAACATTTTAATTTAGTGGTTGCAGCAGACAGTGGCTATGACAATGGCACAATTCTTTTCGTGAGTGAGTGAACAAAGGTTAAAAATAAAACTTGCTAAATAACATCCTGGTAAACTGGTGGTAAAAATACACATGTTACATATGTGTGCGTGTGTGTGTGTGTGTGTGTGTGGGTGTGTGTGTGTGTGTGTGTGTGTGGTGTGTGTGTGGTGTGTGTAGGGGTGTGCGTGTGTGTGTATGTGTTTCTCTTGAATTTGTAAATATTGGTAATAAACAGGGGCAAAATATATGTGTTTGCTTTTTCTATCACTTATCAACCCCATAAAAAATCCATATGGTTTATGTTTTTATTGTTAATAAACGGTTTTCATAACAACATTAATAATTAACTATAATAAAAAAGGTGTGTATTGTGGACTTGTCGGAGATACAAGCATGAGAGCTTTTCTGCACGACGCTTGACATGCAAAGGCAAGTATCTTCATTTTTATTCTCATACTAGCAGTGATTCTCTGTTTTTTCTTGTCACTATAAAAAAAACACTGATAGAAACTAAGTATTTTTTAACACATCTGTCGCCATCTTGTTTGTTATTTTGTTTAATTTCCATTTATGCATTAAGGCTCATCGAGACATAACTTTATAATTTTACATGGAATTGAAACATAGATTGTTTCCTACATTGGGGAGAGTCGAACCTGCGACCCCCTGTGATCACAAAGCGATAGTGTCGGCCATCTTGCTTATCTTGCCTACTATTTATGCATTAAAGCTAATCGGTACTAGGTCCACACGGTGAAACAACAGAATCTGCTTTCTCTTTATACATTAGTGGTAAAGTCTTTGCACTGTAATCAAAGGGGTTCCATGTTCGATATCCGGTGGAACAACTTTATGCAGTACGGTTAATCAATACTTCGTTAAAAAACGCCAACAATAGCACCAGCGGGAATCGAACCCTCAACCCCTGGGTTACAAAACCCCAAAGTCAGCCATTTATATTTGTGTATCAAGGTTAATTGGGATTAGTAACTCATTTTTTAAAAAAAATCAATGTTATTCTGAAATTTGCCAGCATTGGGACTCGAACCTGGAACCTCTTGAATATACAACAACGGTGTCAGCCATCTTGTTTTGCTTTTTGAATATCTGTTCGTGCATAAATGCTAATCGAGGGGTTGATAACATACATCTTTTATATCTAAAGAGAAAATCATTATTAGGCAATTTGACAATATTGGGGAATCGAACTCTTAACCCTTTGATTAAAACATCAGCTTTAACTATTTTATACTTAAACTAATATCTATATCGCCCACAACCGCGCCGCCTCCACTTCACACAAAACACAGCCGCCATAATGTTTTATTACAAATACTATTCTTGCACAGATGGGCTAATCGGGACCTATATTTGGGGGACCAATGCTAAAGCAATTGACTCCATTTGACTGATTACTGAATCGAACAGTGGGCCTCTTCGTTACCAGGCGACAACTTTAACCACTAACCCAACTCGACTTTCGAACATCGCCATCTTGTTGGGGTTTATGTACACAGAGGCTAATCGAGACAATTCATTATTGACTCTACCAGGAATCGAACCCTCGACACCTTCTTTACAAAGCAAAAACCTTAGCCACTAGGCTTTCGAGGTTACGCCAGCTTCGGCACCACCTCATAATCAGGTTCCTTCAAAACTTTGCATCTTACAATTGGTTGCGCGCGCATATCCTCCGCCATATTGTTTTATACAAATACTATTTATGAACAGATAGGCTAATCAGGACTATGTGTGTATCAATGTTAATCGGAAATAGTAACTCACTTTTTAAACAAATCAGTTATTCTGCAATTTGCCAGAATTGGGACTCGAACCCGGAACGTCTTGAATACAAAACAATAATGTCAGCCATCTTGTTTTGCTATTTGATTATCTGTTCGTGCATAAATACTAATCGGGAGTGATAACACATTTCTTTTTTAATCAAAGACAAAATCATTATTAGGCCATTTGACAACATCGGGAATCGAACCCGGAACCTCTTGATTACGGCATTAACTTTTACACCCCATTTCCACTTTAGTTCATTTCCAATTTGTGAACAAAAGCTCATCGGGACTTTTAAACAAATAGAATTCAATATCCAATTTTGCCAAAATCGGGAATCGAATCCGGAACAACTTGATTAAAACAGCAGAATTAATAATTTCATAGTTAAACTATTATCTATATCGCGGGGTATAAAAACACCACCCGCGCCGCGCCGCACACAAAACGCGGCCGCCATATTGTTTTTATTCAAATACTATTTATGCATAGATGGGCTAATCGGGACCTATAATAGGGGAAAAAACAATTGTCTCCATTTGACTACCTAGGGAATCGAACCCGGAACTCTTCGTTACCAGGCGACAACATTAACCATTCGCTTTTCGCCGCCATCTTGCTTGTTGAGCTCACACAGACTAATCGAGACAATGTTAACTCCCCGATGGCGCAGTGGTTGCGTAATTGCCTTGTAATCAACAGATCCCGGGTTCGATACCCGGTGGAGGCACCCAGTGGTTCCGCTCCCGCTTTAAACTGTAGGTCGTCCCGATTAACCTTTTTGTGTATAAAGTGGTCTTAAAACAACAAATCAATCTATCAATCAACTTACGGTACCATATTAACTCTACCAGGATTCGAACACTCGACACCCTTGATTACAGAGCAATAACCTTAGCCACTAGGCTTTCGGGGTAAAACACCTTTGCCGCCATCTTAAAAACACTTTCGTCATGTCCTTAGGTTTCACGCAGTCACGCTGAATGCGCGCGCATATCCTCCACACACACACATGTTAGGTTAGTAAACACCGAGAAACAACATCAGGGGTCAATTACCCCCCTCCCACTTACACCTCGGCACTGGTCTCTGAGACGGATGGCTTCAAGGCCAACAGGGGATCAAATTTCTGCTGCGTCATTGATCATTGATCATTGCTGCGTCAAGGTCACCGGATGTAACATAGCACCCGATGAGTCAGATTTCTGCTGACTCGACGATCTATAGAGCCGCTATTACTACTGTGTGTTTCCGTGTGGTGCATATCTATGTGTTCATTTACATACATACATTACACAAAATTTCTATCAGTTTGTATTGAGTTAATCGCGACGACGAGGATGAACGAACAGATGAAATGGAAGATGAGACTAACACAATGATACAATTGTACATCCATGCCTTGACGATAGTTCGAACCTAAAGCCTTTGGTTTCGTAACGCGCGTATGCACAGTTTTTTTTTTTTTGGAACATCATTATAGATTAAAAAATATTCCCTTATATACATTATTAAAGGAAGTTCAACAATAGAACCTGATCTAAAAGTTATCTGAAAAATCTCTATTTCATTTATTCATCTCTTGTTATACAACCGTCATTGGAGATAACATTTTCTACGAAATAAATCTATCTATACAGGGTTTTTACAAATGATCTTTCCGATTACAAACTTGAATAACTCACACTTAATAACACACAGATACATGAAAGTGGTATCAATGGAAAGAGAAACTCAAAACGTTTTGTATTACATTTGGTTCGCAACATCACATCACATGTGCTCAATGTGAGCTCCCTGTGTCACGCGACACACATCGAGCCTGTAGTCCAATTCCTGCCATACACGTTGTAACATAGGACGGTCACTAATGCAATGGCCTCTATGATGCGAACACGAAGATCCTGGATGGTAGGTTGTAAAGGTGGCCGATACACGTGTTGTTTGACAAAACCCCAGAGAAAAAAGTCACAGGGTGTAAGGTCGGGGGAACGTGGAGGCCAACCCAAACGAACAGCACGCCCAATCCATCTCTTTCGTAATCGCCTATTCAGTTCACGTCTGACATCTACGTGGAAATGGGGTGGTTCCCCATCCTGTTGAAAAATTAAACCTTCGATATTCTGTTCCAGTTGTGAAAGAAGCCATGTCCGTAACATTTGTAGGTACGAAATCCCCGTGATTGTGTTCTCGTCGAAAAAGAAAGAGCCATACACCTTTTCATGGATGATAGCGCAAAAAACATTCAGCTACTTGAAGTCGAATACATGCTCCACATATCCTCTAGGATTTTCCAGGCCCCAGATCCTGACATTTTTTTTGTGTACTTTGCCCGACAGGAGGAAGGTGGCTTCATCATTGAACATCAATGATTCCGTGAAACCATCAGTTTCCATTTCGATTTGCATGTCCTCGCAGAAACCAGTCTCTTCGCTTTGTCGTCCGGTTTCAGGGCCTGCAGCAATTGCAGACGGTAAGGATGGAACCGCAAACGTTTGCGTAAAATCTTCCACACAATATTGGTTGCGGGATGTCTAATTCTCTGCTGGCTGTGGTGGTGGATTTCTGTGGACTTCCTACGAAACTCTCTCTCACACGCTCCACAGTTGCCTCGCTTACTGGTGGACGGCCGGTTGACTTTCGCTTGCAGATGCATCCCCTTGCATTAAAGTCAGAATACCACTTACGGATACTGGGCCCACAGGGTGCATCTTCACCAAACTTGGTTCTAAAATTACGTTGCACAGTGATAACAGATTTGCAGACTTCAAAATCCAGCACATAAAAAGCCTTCCTGTCTTCGTTGGCAGCCATTTTATCTCCTATCGCCCCTAGCGACGAAACCAATAACTTCGAGACAGTTGTACCAACCACTGAAACTTTTTGAGTTTCTCTTTCCATTTATACAACTTTCATGTATCTGAATGTTATTAAACGTGAGTTATTCATGTTTGTTCCGGCATAACTCTCGAACGCCAAGAACGATTTCAACCTAACTTGGTACACATATCACTCGCAATCAGGAAAGAAATACTGTGGGGGTAAGACACCCCTGGCACCCCTAGGGGTAGGGGTGGGAAGGGGGTGGCATGTAAAAATAATCGAAAACGAACGATATTAGTGTGGAATCCACAGTTTTCGGTGACGCTAGGATGAATAGTGACACTCCCAATGTCTTTCAACTCCAAGATAAACCTGGCACCCCTAGAGGTAGGGGTGGGAAAGGGGTGACATGTAAAAATAATCGAAAACGACCGATATTAGTGTGGAATCCATAGTTTTCGGGGTCGCTAAGATTAATAGTAACACTCCCGCCGTTCAACTCCAAGACATCTCTGGCACCCATATTGGAGGGGGTGGGAAGGGGGTGATATTTAAAACGATCGATATTAGTGTGGAATCCATAGTTTTCGGGGTCGCTAAGATGAACAGTGACACTCCCAATGCCGTTCAACTTCAATACACCGGTACCGGTACCCCTAGGGATGGGAAGGGGGTGACATGTAAAAATAATCGAAAACGTCCGATATTAGTGTGGAATCCATAGTTTTCGGAGTAGCTAATATGAATAGTGACACTCCTAACGCCATTCAACTCCAAGACACCCATGGCACCCCTAGGAATGGGAGTGGGAAGGGAGTGACATGTAAAAATAATCTAAAACAACTGATATTAGTGTGGAATCGATACTTTACGGGGTTTGTAAGATAAATAGTGACACTCCCAATGCCGTTTAACTCCAAGTTCATTTACACTATAGTTAGAATTCATCATTTTCCTGTCTAATAGAAGATTGGTATAAATAAATACCCGGGCAACGCCGGGCAATCAGCTAGTACGTAGATATGTGTATGTGTGCATGGCGTATTTAAGGGGGGGGTGGTCAACCGGTCCAACCCCCCTTTGGTTCAGCAAAATTGTCAGATTACCTGTTCTATCCGCTATGAACAGAGACTTGTTCGTAAAAATATCTTCAGACTTATTTTGTTCTCCTAAATTACTGTACGTACAAGCGTATAGGATGGGATACGGATGGCAATGATATTAATTTCACACACCAGATGGTATTGGATAGCAAATATCTACAATTTACTGATAGTTTCTGAATTTCTTTGGAAAATACTCAGAAAACTTCTGACATTTCGCAAATTCTATACTGCTACATGTAATTTCTGCCCGAAACAGCTGTTTGTGAACTTACAGTGCAAACATTATCATTTCATTATAAGTTCCCGATATGGTTTGTTACCATTCAAGAATTCCTCAGGTTCTATTTTTTTGATAATTTTAAATTGCTCAACTGTTTGATAATCCCGAAGGGTCGATAAATCATTTCCGAAGGTCTACATCGGAATGGGAAACTTCCTTTCCGATTTGTCCCTATTGGAGATTGTATCTGCATCTGGGTTAACTGGGTTAGTACTACTACCCAGTGGCGTGCCCAAGGAGGGTTGATGGGGGTTATACCCCCCCCCTTTCGCCCAGTATTCCTATAGAAAAGAACGTCAAAGGAAGGAAAATATGACAAAATGAGTGCTGACTACCAAGAAAAAGTATACATAACCCCTCCCTTTGGAAAATCCTGGGCACGCCACTGCTACTACCTCTACTCCCTCTGGGTTGGGCGGGTGGGTGTGGATTTAAAATGGTTGGTGAAGGATATGATGGTGCTGATGTAATGAGTGGCAGCATTAAGGGGATGAGATAGAAAATTTCAGAGAACTGTACATTGTTCAGCATATATTTTAACCCTGGCTGTTGGCCATTTCTGTGGAATTTCTGTGATATTGAGACTGTCAAGTCAGTTATAATTTTTCCCCTCGAATCTTCCCAAAGAAGATGCCCCCCATAGTGGAGTAGTGGAGTAGTACTATTCATATTAGCGATCCCGAAAACTATGGATTTCAGACTAATATCGGTCGTATTCGATTATTTTTACATGTCACCCCCTTCCCATCCCTAGGGGTACCGGAGTATTGGAGTTGAACGTATTGTATTGGAGTTGAACGGCGGTAGTGTTACTATTCATCTTAGCGACCCCGAAAATTATGGATTCCACACTAATATCGGTCGTTTTACATGTCACCTCCTTCCCACCCCCACATCTAGGGGTGCCAGGGTTGTCTTAGAGTTGGAAAACATTGGGAGTGTCACTATTCATCTTAGCGACACCCAAAACTATGGATTCCACACTAATATCGGTCGTTTTCGATTATTTTTACATGTCTCCCCTTCCCACCTCCACCCCTAGTGGTGCCAGGGGTGTCTTAGCCCCACAGTATTTCCTTCCAGATTGCAAGTGATATGTGTACCAAATTTGGTTGAAATGGCTCTAGGCGTTCGAGAGTTATGCCGGAACATACATGCATACACACATACATACATACATTCACTCTTCTGACTGCAGGGGGCATCTTCTTTGAGAAGACTCGAGGGGAAAATTATAACTGACTTGACAGTCTCAATATCGCAGAAATTCCGCAGAAATGGCCAACAGCCAGGGTTAAAATATGTGCTGAACAATGTACAGTTCTCTTAAATTTTCTATCTCATCCCCTTAATGCTACCACTCATTACATCAGCACCATCATATCCTTCAACCATTTTAAATCCACACCCACCTGCCCAACCCAGAGGGAGTAGTCGTGGTTGAAATCGCTCTAGGCGTTCGAGAGTTATGCCGGAACAAACATGCATACACACATACATACATACATGCACTCTTCTTACTGCATGCATACACACACACATACATACATACATCTTTATACGTATATGAACGCTATTCACCGGATGTTTACATTTCTGTGCTTCCTTGGTGATGGCGGGGACTACACTTGAAAATAATAACATTGAATTTAAAGGTGTAAAGGCAGTGTCTTCGGAAAAAGCGACAACATTTGTGTGGCTTTTGGTTTCAACATGAGATAGGAAACAAACAATTGTTCTCAGATATCTATGCATCGTTCTCAGACATATCCGATACGGAAAAATCCGTGGATGTAGGCAGTAATGCGAAGAGATTGGACACAAACAAGAGGGAGTATGCTCTGCAGTCGGCACTTCATCAAATCAAATGAAAATATTTTACGTGTTTCGAAAATTATAATTGTCTAACGCACATGTGTTGATTAAATTTAAAAGTTGGAACTATTTATGATCATAATCATAACACATTTGCCTTTTGGTTGTTGATAAGCGCTCTCTCCATTGGCGTCGGTAGGTCAGTCGACCCCTTCTCCCCCCTCTGGAAATTGGCATCCTTCATTTCAAGTTGGAAAAGAGCAGGAAGTTTGTCATTGTTATTGTTAATAACAGAAATAAAGTTCACTTGGTTAGCATTCCAGAATTTTCAGGGACAATACCGGAATGATATCATTTGTCCCGGTGTCCCGAATAGTTTCTTCAAGATGCACAAATGTCCTGGAATCGGGTGGGAAGAAATGATTAAGACTTTAGGCTACTTCCTGAACTTTTTTTATATTTAAATGTGTGGACGAAATTTTAAAATGCTCATTTAACAAAACAATCCAACTTTATACATTGAACCGCTCCCTTTCCATAATACAAGAGTTATCGAGTTACAAGAAGGTACTGCAAACATCTTTGACTTCACGATGGCGCCGCCGTCTGCTAACGGTGCTGAATTTCAGTTAATATTATCTTCTTCCATTGTATAGTAACCTGCTTACTACAAAGAGTCAGTGCCTATCTCTTCTTACTGCAGTTTTCAATTAAAGTTCCCACACAATATGGAATGTAAATGACAATTATGTTGTACTTACATAGAACTTTATAGGGTCCACCCCCCCCCCCCATCACTAAATAACAAGCTTCCGGTCAGTAGTGTCCCGGATTTTCAGTTATGAAATATAGGAACCCTAATTCAAAAGTTGAACCCCTCCCTTACGTGAACTATATATACGCCCATGTGTGTGTGGGTGTGTGTGTGTGTGTGTGTGTGTGTGGGTGTGTGTGTGTGTGTCGTGACAAAAGGGCGTATCTCAATTTTCTTGATTGTTGAAGAGAACATATCGTTTCTGTACGTCTTAAGCCTTATCTATACTTTCTGAGTTACGTCGAGATTCACGGGCGCTCTGTCTTCATAAATGTTAAGGTCTGAGTTACGTCGACATTCATAACTGTTCGATATGCAACATTACCAGTTTGTAGATGTCACCAAGAGGAATGCTCTGGTGAACTTGTCCCACTTTTCTTTAAATATACGAGTACGTCTCTTTGTCCCGCTAGGGGCTGAGTTTAGACGGAGGGTGGTATTTGAAAGGGATGAGGGTGAATTACACCCTCTAATTTCTTGATTTACCCTCTGGTTGCTATTTTATGGCTCTTGGGGAGAAATTATAGAAACCACAATGATTCAAGAGTAGTTACTGGACTACCCCCACGTGCCTAAGAAGTTAGCAAAGGAGGTTATGACCCTGGCGATGGCCTACTGGCACCTTGTTTTAGAAGTCAGTGGCCGCGTCCGAATCGGCAGCAGATGTCACCTAGAGCACCGTTCCATCCGGGGACTCAGCCAACCTCCGTTGTCCGAATTCGCGGCAGACGTGGTGTCGAAGGGGAGAGCTGAGAGGCGCGACAGATGCACGCTTTAACTCGTTGTGACCCTGCGCTGGGCAGCCATATTCCAACTTTCACTTTGTACAGACAAAATTTACTGAATAGACGATGAAAAACTTAGTGATACTTTAACATTTTATCGATAATAGTGAATGTAGAAAAATTGTAAATGATGAAATAGCATGTTACATTTTTCATATGAGTAGTAAATAGGTGGAAATCATTGTGATATTTGTTTGGCGTCTGCCTTCTGCTTCCGTACGGTGCGCCTGCGCCTCAGAACGCGATGAGTGACGTTCGGGCTGACACCTGGCGATAAAAGTGACAACCCTACTGCAAGGGGACAGGACGGAACGGAGCGCTTGCCAATCCGGACACGGCCACAGTTAGGGTGCTTGGTCGGGAAAGGGGGTTCTGCTCACCAAAAACACGCCTTGGCACGTCACTAGACGCACAACCATGAAATTGGGTGGGTGGCAGAAGTTTGCGCTGTTGCCACGTCGGAGCACAGCCCTGTGTGTTCTGAGGTTTAAGAGCAGTCTGACGTGTAGATATGGTATTCAATTTCTGGGGCCTGTAACGAAATTTCAATTCACGCGATCACCAGCTCTGTATTGAATGGGGCTCGAAAGTGTCCCGAAGATAGGTCGGTCTGACGCTCGAACTAGGCAACGCAGCCGGTTGACGTTGCCACACAGTGCGCGGGAACCAGCTACTTTTGTCCCGCTCTAGCTTTGCTTTTCCCACATGTGGCACCAGCGCAATTCGAGCACAGCAGCCTATTTTCATGACAGTGCGATTAGGTATAATCAACCCCGATTGCGAACAGCTCTTGTGCTGGAGTTGTCCTAAGTATGATGCCGTATGTCCCACAGTGATCTGATGGATTTGACTACACAACCTAAAGGGTGCTCATCACGTGGAGTCGCCAAATGGTGGGAGCAAAGTCGAAAGGAGTTGCTCCAACATGTAGGAGAATTACCGCTAATTTTCGCTATCCACTGTTTTCAAATTAACAATCTTCGAAACTTATGCGGAAGTAGGTTTCTGCAAGGTTTATTTGAACCAGTGGACTGCACTACATGCAAGGGCAAAGTTGTCATGCGATTGTCAGAGAACGAGTGGAAAACAATTATTGAAGCTAAACGCACAACACATAAAGTTCATCAAAACACTGAGTTTGTGCTCACTTTATGAATAATAATTAATTATGTAAAAAGAATGGTACCTGCCGTGAAGACAGTGGCTCCTCTACTTTATTTGGTGTGGGAGGGGAGAATTGCCAGATAAGTGCGGGTATCATTTAATAATCAATATATAAACGCTCTCACGCACTGTTAGATTTTTCTTGTTTCTTGTACTTTACTGATTCTTAACTCTAATTGAGACAATGAAGATGAACGATGATTACGCGAAAACAATGAAGGAAGACTTGAAAACGAACACCTATTCCCAGAACCTGGAACCTTTGGCTAGATCATATATTCTTAGTAGATTTATCCCAAATTTTGCTCTCATCATTGGATGTCCTCCTCATTCGCAAGGATACTATATACAGGGTGACTGGTAATTAGATGTATTCCCTGAAAGGGGTTAAAGTAGAGACAATTTGCAATAAATTTGACCATATGATACCCCGTCCAAAAATTAGAAGTTTTCGAGATAATCGAATTTCTATTGTTTTTTTAAAAAAAATGACAATTTTCCTCATAAAAGGATGAATTGAGAAAAAACTGCTCATTATATGGAACTTATTTCAGCGTTTTCTGATAGCTAACAAATAAGTGGTTCGTTGAAAAAAAAAGTATTTCCCAAATAACAATCACATGTAAGTAACGGGTGGGTCTAAACTTACAAGTGATGATAAAGAAATGCACTCTTAGTTTACTTGGAAACGTATTAATAACAAAAATGGTATGACACGAAGCGTACAAATTACTTAAATTACTTCCTTGTGTCATCAGCTATCCAACAAGGTACAAATGTTGCTAACATTCACATTTGTGTACAAGAAATAATACTTCATTCATCTTCACGTGAATGGAATCAATGCACAATACAATTAAAGAACATTACACGTCTTGCTCAAAGTGGACACCTCCGTTACGAATGAAGGCACGCAGGTTTTTTTTTTTATTTATTTATTTGGTCTCTTAACTCGTGATGTGATGGTGTCCTTGATGTGTTGACCAGCTGTTAAGATCCTCTCCCTGAGCTCTTCTTGCGAGTTTACCGGTGTCTTGTCATGTGGCTCCAAATGTAAAAGTCGCAAGACGTCAAATCGATCGGGGGATCGAGATGGGCAGTCATCATGCTCATAAATCATGTCACGTCTTGTAGCTAGAGGCACATCCTCCAACAACATTGCCATCCCGTTCCTCAAAAAATGTTCATAAGTGATGCCATTTAAGATTTTGGGCAGGAAAAATGGCTCGATCAAATGATTGTTGATGACGCCCATCTATACTTCTGCCTGGGCGTGCGACAGTGGCTGGATGAAAATTACTCAAAGAAATGGATTGGCCGAGGTGGCCCGATTCCCTGGCCGGCTCGATCCCCCTATTTGACGCCTTGCGACTTCTACATTTGGAGCCACATGAAAGAATTAGTTTACAAGACACCGGTAAACTCGCAAGAAGAGCTCAGGGAGAGGATCTTAACAGCTGGTCAACACATCAAGGACACCATCACGTCACGAGTTAAGAGACCAAATGTCCGTAAAAACCTGCGTGCCTGCATTCGTAACGGAGGTGCCCACTTTGAGCAAGACGTGTAATGTTCTTTAATTGTATTGTTCATTGATTCCATTCACATGAAGATGAATGAAGTATTATTTCTTGTACACAAATGTAAATGTTAGCAACATTTGTACCTTGTTGGATAGCTGATGACACAAGGAAGTAATTTAAGTAATTTGTACGCTTCGTGTCATACCATTTTTGTTATTAATACGTTTCCAAGTAAACTAAGAGTGCATTTTTTTATCATCACTTGTAAGTTTAGACCCACCCGTTACTTACATGTGATTGTTATTTTGGAAAAACTTTTTTTTCAACGAACCACTTATTTGTTAGCTGTCAGAAAATGCTGAAATAAGTTCCATACAATGAGCAGTTTTTTCTCAATTCATCTTTTTATGTGGAAAATTGTCATTTTAAAAAAAAAACAATAGAATTTTGATTATCTCGAAAACTACTAATTTTCGGACGGGGTATCATATCGTCAAATTTATTGCAAATTGTCTCTACTTTAACCCATTTCAGGGAATACATCTAATTACCAGTCACCCTGTATAATGCACAGAGTTCATTGGAATTTCTAAGAAATATGTTTTTTCTTGCCTACGCATTAATTAACTATAGAATAGTAGTTCTTCAATAAAGAATGTAGATCATTAAATATTTAAAATTTGCTGTACAAATGTTATTATTTTTATGTGTTACTTAACAAAAGCGTTTCAAAAATGATTTATCAAAATGATACTAAAGTCCCTTCTATCCGTAATCCTTTGTAACTTCATTTTAATTTCTTTAATCGTAAGTATTTCGATGCTATCCTAATTACCATGGCAATTGACAATTTCAACGAAAGGCAATATCTTTCTGTTTACATTTTCATTGATTGATTTATTTTACTTCGTTTTTCTTCCACTTTTGGTTAATCGCGAAGATGAATATGAATGATGATGAGATGAGATGGATGAAAGGACAATCACAAACATTTAGGAACGGCACAACATGAGCCCAATAGAGGATTATACTGGCTGTGAGTCCAGACGCCGGAGCCTAGCTAGTAGTGTTGCCCACGAAACGAGACGAGACGAGACTTTGGTCTGTCTCGTCCCGTCTCGTGTCTCGTCTCGAAAATATTAGTTTGTCCCGTCTCGTGTCCCGTCTTGAAGGGTTCTGTCCCGTCTCGTCTCGTCCCGTCTCGTTTTGTCTCGTCTCGTCTCGTAAAAGTGATCCGGGATATCATGCCAACAAAAGTCAAAAGTAGCAGAAACACAATATTTTTTCCGGAAAGTGGGATAAAGCTCCAAATATATTACCCATTGCGTGGTGAGAATAAATAAGGTTCGTTAATCATGAGGACATTAATATTAAAAATGCAGTTTCTTGGTTACTGATTGCTAGGTATCTTATGAAATCTACCTTGTGTTTTTTCTCGCTTCCATACAACTGTCTATCCTTTTGAAATGTTTTCCCCTAGACCATCTTTCTATCTGAATGTCGAACTTTCGTGCAATATGAAAATTTACCTTTTTTCTTTAAATTCTAAATTATTATTATTATTATTACATGAAATGTTACAAAGACGGTACAAGAATAGTAATATAACAGCACGAATATTAGATAATATCTAGCTTAAGTGTAGTTAAGTACGCAAAAATTTGCATGAAAACCGTTGTCCTGGCAAGGAAATTAATGACAAAAAAGGTGATTAATTGAATATTTGCTGAATAACAAAAAAGGATATTAAATTCAGTTGACGAAAAAAAGTTCCTAATTAATATTTCTGTACATAAATCTTTATTGATATGCAAAGCCGTATGGTCGCAATAGAATCCTTATTCGGCAGGAATAAGTAACCCTCGATTATGCTAAACAAATATATTTTTTGTTAAGCAGGTGGATGCAAGAAGCCGTTCCTGCAAAGGTGTCTGTTTCACGAAGCGAAGAAACGTGACAAAAGCACCACGTATGGAAGGCAAACCTGCATTTATTTTATATCGCACATTTCAGATCCGTGTCTCTTGAAGTTATAAAAATCCAAAGTTCAATGAATTTTTAGACATGCTATATTTGATTTTGATTTGATTTGATTTAGTTTATTTTACTTCGCGCTTTGTGCCTCTTGGCTAATTTGCGAAGATGGGGATGAGTCATGAAATGATGAAATTGATGAATGGACATTCACAAACAACCAAGCCCGACCGGGATTCGAACCCGGGACCCTTGGCGTCGCAGCGCGATGTGCTAACTACTCGGCCACAGGGTCGGGCTAGACATGCTATAGTTGAAAAAAATATGTTTAGATGCACCAAAAGTGCATAATTATCAGATTATGCATATAACGTGTTATTGGAATCAACCTATTTGTGTAAATTGGATGGCTCCCCGATGGCGTAGTAATAACGCCAAGGTCTTGTAATTAAGGGTCCTCGCGTTCGATAACCAATGGAGGCACAAAGTGGACCGGATCGCACTTTAACCTGAAGGTCGGTTCGCAATTTAGCCTATTTGTAAATCAAGTGGACTTAAAAAAAATACAATATCAACGTTAAGAATATTAGAATCCACTAATTCACCCACCCCAGGGCGAGCCTCAGCTACTGGGCGGGTCGCAGGTGGCGGATAGCGAATGGCCCCCAGATATGGGGGTTAGCTGCGAATAAGGGGAAACCCGAATAAGCAGTCCCGGACCGAGGCGAACTGCTGCCTTGCAGTGAGAGGGAGAAACCTCAAAGGCTAAGGGAAGAAACCCTAAAAGAAAATCTAGCAAGCCGAGGGCTATAAGGGAGGCAGCCCCTCCCACAAGGCTTTGGAACTAGGGCTGATAACCCGAGTGTCCGAGATGAAATTATTAAAAGAAACTACAGAGGAGAAACCGGACTGATTAAACTGTTGACGACCAAGAGAGGGAAAAGGATAATGAGAGTGGCAACCTGGAATGTACGTGGACTTGCTGGAAAAGAGTTTGAATTAACGACGGAAATGGTGAGAGCAAAATTGAATATATTGGCGGTGACAGAGACCAAGAAAAAAGGAAATGGATATGAACAAATAATAGAACCAAATAGTGGTGAAAGGTTCCTAATGTTTCATTCAGGCGTAGGCAAAGAACAGAGAGCAAAAGGAGGAGTGGCTATAGTAATCTCCGAGGCCTACAGACATTATGTTAAATGCTGGAAATTCATCAATGAAAGAATAATCTTGGTAACTTTAACCTTTAACAGTAGCATAAATGAAGACACTACTTTTATTGCTATATATGCACCAAATGAAGATGATATAGCAGAAGAGAAAGATAGATTTTACGAAGAGCTGCAGAGGACAGTGGATGACACCATGGGAGCTGTCTTTGTATTAGGTGACTTTAATGGCAGAGTTGGAAACAACATAGAAGGAATGGAAGGGCTGTTAGGGAAATACGGCGAGACGCACCAGAATAATAATGGGAGAAGATTACTAGATATGTGTGCAGGAAATGATTTTGTAATTACGAACACAATGTTCCCACATAAAGAAACACATAGATATACAAGAGAAGTCCCCAGCCGAAAGGAAAATCTATTATTGACTACATATTGACACAGAGGAAACAGTGGAGATTTATCTTAGATGCAAGAGCATATAGAGGTTACGAGATTGGAAGTGACCACTATTTAGTAATTATGCAGTTACATGTTAATATCAAGACCAATGACCCTGGTGATAACAAAAGGAAACCTAAAGAAAGAATAAAGGTATATAAATTGAGAGAAGAGGCAAGACAAAAAGACTATCAAGAGGCTGTGAAACAAAGGGTGGAAACATTGGAATGGCCCACTATGAGAGAAGATAAACTGGAAGAAATATGGAGTTTATATAAAGAGGCAATCTTAGGAGCAGCGGCCGAAATCTGCGGAAAGTCCAGCGGAAAGCAACAACAGAGAAGAACAGCATGGTGGACGGAAGAGATAAAAGAAATGGTAAAGGAAAAGAAGCAACGGTGGAAAAAATACCTACTCACAAAACATTTAAGTGACTATGAAGCTTATAAACATCAAAGATTAGTAGTGAAGAATATAGTGAAAGATGCAAAACAACAGTCATGGGAAAACTTTGGAGAAGCAATGGAAGGAAACCTACAAAATAGCCAAAAGCTGTTCTACAAAGTATTAAAATCGATGCGAACAGAGAAGCAATGTCCTCTTATGTTCATAAAAGACAAAAGTGGTAACCTCCTCCGAAGTGAAAATGACATTATGGAGCGGTGAAAAGAATATTTCCAAGAACTGCTTGGAGGAAATATGGAAATTGGAGAAAAGGAGAAAGAACAGACTGAGGAAGAAAAACAGC
Organism: Lepisma saccharinum; assembly: GCF_977018435.1. Taxonomy (NCBI): domain Eukaryota; kingdom Metazoa; phylum Arthropoda; class Insecta; order Zygentoma; family Lepismatidae; genus Lepisma; species Lepisma saccharinum. The sequence goes on along the minus strand of NC_139230.1, from coordinate 22,935,132 downwards.
AACACCAAGAGGAGGGAGAAACTGAAGAAGAAATAACTATGGAGGAGCTAAAAAGAGCACTAAAGAAAATGAAACTAGGCAAAGCGGCAGGACATGACCAGATAGCACCTGAGATGCATAAATTCATGGGCAAAAGTGGTCAAGACATACTACTCAAGATTATTAATCTAATTTGGAAAGCAAAGAAGATACCAGCTGAATGGGAGTGTAGTGTCATTGTGCCAATATTTAAAAAAGGGGATAATAGAGACTGCAAAAACCATCCTGGGATATCGCTATTGAGTGTGCCGGGGAAAGTATATGCGAGGATACTAGAAGATAGAATAAGGAAAGTGGTAGAGCCACAGCTAGACGAGGCACAGTGCGGATTCCGACCAGGAAGAAGCACACAAGACCTCATATTTACCATCAGACAGATCAGTGAAAAACTGATGAGATATGGAAAAGAGGCACATATGGCTTTCATAGATCTAGAGAAAGCCTTCGACACCAATCCGAGGGATGAAATATGGAAAATACTAAAACAAAGAAAGGTTAGCAATCAATTAATTACAGCAACGCAGAGTCTGTATAAGAAATGTAGAAACTATGTCCGCACCTGCAATGCAGAGTCTCAAGAATTTGAGACTATAGTAGGACTTAAACAAGGATGTATCCTTAGCCCACTCCTCTTTATCACCTTAATGGATGATGTTATTAAATCATGCAATGGGAAGGTACAGAAATTCAAGCTGGGGTATAGGTTTTTAAAACCAATATATATAAACCATTGTGCCTTCGCCGATGACATATTAATATTGGGAGATTCCGAAAGTAATTTACAAAAGAACGTGAGAATCTGGGAAAAAGAGTTAAAAAAGAGGGGTATGAAGATAAATGATAAAAAGACTCAGACCATGATGATGGCACGACAGCCAAATATACATCAGATTGCTTTGAATAATGGAACGACATTAGAACAGACTACAGATTTTAAATACCTCGGGGTTATAGTGCAGCAAGATGGTAGAATAGATGGTGAAATTATAGCTCGATCCCAAGCCTCAGGGAGACTCTTTAATGCGCTAAAGAGAAATTTCCTAAATAATCCATTAGTGACCAAAAATACGAAAATCCGTGTGTATAAAGTGATATATTTACCTACAATACTTTATCGTAGTGAAACCTGGACATTGACAAATAAACATAGGAGTAAAATACAGGCTTCAGAAATGAGATTTCTCCGCAAAATAGAAGGGAAAACAAGAAGAGACAAAATTAGGAATCAGACCATTAGAGCTAGCCTGGGCGTATTACCAGTGCTTGAGAGAACCGAACAGAACCAGTTACGATGGTTTGGGCACATACAAAGAATGGAAGACTCCAGAATAGCTAAACAAGCCTTGAATGCAAAGATGCAAGGAGCAAGACCACGCGGGAAACCCAGAAGCACATGGGAAGAAGATGTGAAGGCAGCTGTAGAGGCTAGAGGAGGAGAGTGGAGGAGAGCAAAGGAGCTGGCCCGAGACAGAATCCGATGGAAGACCCTCTGGGAAACCTCAACACCGCAAGGTAGAAGAGGATCGACTAAGTAAGTAATTCACCCGCAGGTAAGTCAAATTTCACATATCCCTCTTCATCCTTTTTCATAGACTTCCTGCAATACTCTTGTGCATGTGTGTTGCATCCCACCAGGTGCGAGAAATGTGAAGAGTTATTCTTTCCCTGTACTGCGTTATTTCTATTCATAACAGTAACGCTAAATTCTAGTTTTATCTGAACTTTTAAAAAACGTGCAAAATACTTCTCTATCTTTAAACAACCACCCTTTCTCACGTATGTGTAAAACAATCCCACTCTGTCTCAGAAAACCTCTTCCTACGATTAAATGTCGGAAACAACTCTCAAGTCTCAACAATTATAAATTTATGCTTAAATTTCCTATCATTTATACAAACAGTAGTACATATCATGTCCTTTGGTGCAACACTGTCAACAGCTAATGTTACTTTACTCGTCCTAATAAATTTACTTCCAACCAGTGACGGCGCCAGGGAAATGTGACCGGGGGGGGCGGAAGGGGGCAACAAAATATTGTTGGGGGGCTGTCACATTAAAACGCCCGAAATCACTACATATATAACATATATATACATATATAATAATAGTTATAATAATAATTATTATTATTATATTCATTTATGATGTTTTGTGTTTGTCCCTTGTTTAGAGTGGACGTTTACTGCCTAAATTTACTTCTTGATTACGAGTATATCTGCATATGATTCTATTTAATAAAGGCATTAATTCTTTTTTATTCGTAAGTTGCGTTGTCTCGAGTGGCCTATTTCAGTATTGGAAGACATTCATAATTTTATAATTCATCGTCTTTCATGAGATGAAACTACTGATATAAATATTCAAGTTATAAGATAATAATATAATTGACGAAAAAATGTGCTTCGAAGAGTTTAATTTTCTTGCAAAATGAACGTGACGTTGGAAGAAATTAATCTTCTTAAGTATTAGAAACAATGAAAGTCACTTAGTAAAGTGCAATTCTCCAGTAGGAGAATTCTGCTCTATGTGCTTTGGAGAACACATTGCCCACCTTTGGTACGTCCAGGACTTGACATTTCTTCTCAATATCAAGGACAGCCATATGAGGCAGTTTGCATCCAGCATCCTGTTTCGAGCAAGCCCTTTCAAAGATTTTAAGGACGAAAAGGTTCTTTCACATTCACACGCTGCATTGGGAACTGGAATTGTTACAGAGAATACAACTAGAGTCTGAACCTTGTGAAATGCCAATTTATATTTTCCTAGTATTTCATAGAAATCCATTAAGTGGAGTATTTCAGTGCCATCTTCGTAACGCAGTAGAGTTTTGGGCAAAATTTGTGTTTCACATTTCAGGGAAATGTTATCACAAGATAAAAAATCTGAAAAAGAAATATTCTGACCCTGGCATTACTTACTCTTGCTCTACCACTCCAACGTATGTCAGTGCTACACAATTACAGGCACCTATGGAGTTCGTGGGAAGAAGTTCTTCGACTTGGATATGTACGAGAAAGTGCGAACCTGCCCGCGATGTGTTTTGAATCGAATTTCAAGTGTAATTTGCATTTTAAGGTTCAAGTTCAAATACATTTCCGAATAATATCCCCTCATTTTGAAATTAACTTCAAGAGTATCGGAGAAATTCCCTTTGTTAAGGTTTCCCTCAGGCTCATCATCTCGAAATTCAAGTTCCTGAATAGTAAGAAACCGCGATGAATCCACAACAACTGACATGTAGTGTCGGTTTTTCTCCGATCACCTTTGGTCCCGGGTTCGATACCCAGTGGAGGCACTTTAAACTGTAGGTCCAGTCCCGATTAGCCATACTGTGCATAAAGTGGACTTAAAACATCAAATCTTGAATCAACTTTGAATGTATTTTACTAATTAGCGTTGTCACTAACGACCCACGATTAGAATAATCTGCCCGTACTACAGATGATGTTTTGTGGTCCTCAAAATATCCGTGATGTTTTAAAACCATCCACATTCAACGCTTTATCCCAGTTCTTAAAACTGGTTAAAACTTAGGTTAATCGCGACGATTACAGGACGTAAATAAATTAGAAATCACCTATGCCCAGGTCAGAGCTGAAATCTTGAACGAAAGTCGCACACACACATCCGAATATATACAAAAACGAATTTAGTCAAGTTGTTATTATAAGCAGGAAAGTGATATCATGCAGAATACACCACTTTGAAAAGGTGAAAATCGTCATACTCTTATAAATGAACTCTCTTATTATTCGATATTTAATTATCTTCAGTTAGGGGCACGGGGGCGAAGTGTCTGACTTGGGGCGCCCCCTGCCCCCCCTTTGGCGTCGTCACTGCTTCCAACCCTCTAATAACTTCACTGCTGATAGCCTCAGCTTCGAAATGGAAGCTTGCGTGTCGGCGAATAATACAAAGGACTTGTTTATCTTACAAGGGGTTCACTGTCCTTCTTTCATTCAAAGTCTGCCGTTTTCCATTTCTCTCAGCTTTTCCTAGCAGCTGAAAATAATCCTAAGTGTCCCTCGTATTATTGTTCCTGCAAAACTTCCTGTCGGCAAGCAAAGCAAATTACAGAATTTTTATTGCCCCTCCCTTGCATCAACCTTCATTCCTAGGTCTGGATTTATGGCACTTACCCGCTACTGCAGGTCAACCTCGCCCCTGAAGCAACGGTGTCCATTGTTCAAAGCGAAACCGCTGTCAGTGGTGAGCGGCGAAAAATAGTCTCGGAATACACCCTGACCGTAACCAGGCAGGGGGTGCGCTGAGCTCCCGCCCCCCCTTTCCTGGCATTGCTGTCAGCTTCCCTCTGAAGTTTGATAAAAAACTACTTTGTGAAATTTGTTTGGTAACGAGTGAAAATGTAGACAGTAGATACTACATGTATTTTGCTCAAAAAGTTGGCTAAATTCACAGAATAAAAAAAACAGATACAACATTTGTTCATCTGATTTACAGAAAGGCTAATCGGGACTGGACCCACAGTTTAAAGTGAGATCCAAATCACTATGTGCCTTCACCGGGTATCATACCCGGGACCCCTTGATTACAACGCTATCACTGTACCATCGGGGAGTCCCCTCATAGAACAAAGTTTCCTCCTACGACAATTATACAGAACTTAGTTATCTTTCTTCACTTGAAATCTATTCTATTGTATTTCAGCCTCAGTATTTCGTTATTACAATCCAAGGAATAGTATTCTCCTTAAATAAAAATAGAAGCATTGGAAATAATATTTAAACGGACGTAAAATAATCGAATCCAACCACCTGTGGAATGCCTGAGGGAAACAACAAGAATTTTTTCAACAAAGACATTTCCGAAATTTCCATAACATTCTAATAATTTCGCAACCCGTGCAAATAATAATCATGTGTTAAAATCTTGTCATGGTTCCCTGTAAACACTAAAATCACCAAATTAGTTCTTTCCAAATTTCCCGTACTTTCTCCTCCTCTTTAGCTCACAGCTCCTCGGAGTGGGATAATGCAAGATTATTTGTCCCTAATTACATTCACTGTCTTGCCAATATCTTGGACTCCCTAACAACTTTCCCAACAACTCCTCATCAATTTGTACTGCCATGTTTGCTACAATACTCGAAGGTAGAATTCTGTGTACGGTGTCAAGTGGATACCGTGACAGAGAAACGAAAATCGGAAGCGGAGGTAAAGCAAGGATGTGTTCTGTCACCCCTGCTCTTCGCTCTCTATATATATTATATAGTGGCGTATATAGAGAGTGAACAAGCAGACACCCCAAGGTGGGGACGACAAGGGTACCGGCGCTCCTGTTCGCAGATGATGTGGTTCTGATCTCGGAGACAGATGCCGGCCTACAAAGGGCTCTGGACGGGTTGGAAAAATACAGCAGAGAATCCAAACTGCAAGTAAATCTCACAAAAAAAAATTATGGTGTTCAAAAACGGATATGTATATGGAAAAGACGAAAGGTGGACTTTCAGTGGGCAAGAATTGGAAAGGGTAAAAATAATAAAATACTTGGGACTAGTTCTCACTATGGCAAGGACATGGACAAGACATGCAAACGGTACAAGGAAAGGCTGGGGCAATTACAAATGAAATAATGCGGACAATATGGAAATTGGAGAAATACGATATACATTTTCTGGAAAAACTGTATCTTACATTATTAATAGGGTCAATAGGGTACGGGAGGGAGATATGGGAGCAAAGGGGGGGGTCATGTACTAAACAGAATTCAATGCACATTTTACAAGAGGGCTTTGCATATCAGCATGGGCACTGCAAACTGCGGCGTACTGCGGGAACTTGGACTGGTCAGGGAGCATACGTGGGATATGTTGAGAAGGGTTAAATACTGGACAACATTAATATCGAGAAGGGAGAACTCGGTAAAATGGCAAGCGCTGATGCAGCGGGTACAAGGGGAGGAAATGGGAACATGGGCGAAAGAGATCAGAGGCAAACTATACGGAATTGGACTGGGATGGATCTGGGAGGGGGGACACGTCGAACAGGGGACATTGCAATTAGTGAAACAAAGATTAGATGATATAGATAGACAGTAAATAATAGCGGAATGTGAAACTAAAAGATCGCACGAACTCCAAAGAAGGGGACCGCGGGAATGGGGACAAGTGCGTACATCAAGAAAGTGGTTGACATGGATGAGGCTGAGGGGATGGAGATACGATACAGTAAAAAACGAGGAAGGGAGATATAAATGCGTATTACGCAATGGTAATGATAGGCCAGAACATTTATTCTTATGTCAGGACACGCGCGTTCTGCAAGAGGAGAAGCTACACAACATAAGCTTGGAAAGAGTGTTCGAATCAATTGTAGTGCAAAGGAGCATGAAAGTATTGGAAAAAAGTGGGGATGTATTTACAAACATTTAGGGGGAAAAGAAGTGCGGTAAAGAGACGGGATAAGGAAGAGGAATAATTGTTAATTTACCAGAACTGCTATGTTAACATCTATACGGAATGTAACAGATAGTGTAGTCTGTAGGGAATCATAGTTATGTAATAAGAATAGATGTAGTGCGCACAGCCGATGGCTCGCACACGAGATGAGCAATAAATACTTATACTATGTTTTCCTACTTCCTAATAACATTCACTTCTGTACACCCTTTGATGTAAAAATTAAATAATAATAATAATAATAATAATAATAAACCCTATCCGTCGGTCCGTTTATCTTTCCAACCTATAGAGCTGAGACTATGTTTACAAGATAAATATCGGACTCAGATACTCCACGATGTTTTGGCCCCTCCTTCCACCTTCTCTACCTGCCCTTTTACTTGATGTTATTCAGAATTGTTTCAGTATCTGGAGTGCCATCGTAACATAAAATTATTAATCTGGAATATATTTTTTTTTTAAAAAAAAATGGGTAGTATTGCTGTGTTTCGAAAGAGTATTGAAAATAAGTTTAGGTATTCAATTCATTCATTACTCTCTCTAGAATAGTTTTCTTTTGACTTAATACACGCTTATTAACGTTTCTAATTGAAATACTTTATTCCAAGCAAACAAGTATTTGGTACTGATTAAATATTTTGCTTTTATTTTTTCGAGACATTCGAGACGAGACGAGGCTTTTCAAAAGGTTTGTCCCGTCCCGTGAGCAACACTAGACGAGATTGATTATGTGTCCCGAGACAAACGAATATTTTCGAGACGAGACAGCATTTCACAGCATTTTCACGAGACGAGACAGGCCAAAATCTCGTCTCGTGGGCAACACTACTAGCTAGTCTGGAAACTACAGTCCAGGGCTTACTACGTGAAAGAGAAATTGAAATTTTGGTGTTTTTAGAAATGATCTCTCCTTACAGCCCGTTTATAAATATTATTAGACTAGAAGGTTCTGTTAGCAGGACTGTAAACCCAGCTGGCTGTTACCCGGGGGGGGGGGGGACACACGTGATTTCAGTCATTCGCAGTTAACATAGCCAGTTAATACATCTTAGACTTACACTTGTCTTGTTCATTTTTTGTTGTATTTCTCGTCAAAAACAGAAAGGGAGATGTGTGTGAATGAAATTATACATAAGCGATTGCTACTTGGTAAAGCTCATGTCTCCGCCGATGTATAATTTCTTGACCTTGACTAATTAAGATTGAAACCAAATATCTACATAACGAATGATAGATAGTTCCAGAAATGTGCCCTCTTTTAATTTTTGTCGATGAACACCCCTCGCCATGGGCGCCCGTAGGGGGAGGGGTGCTTGCTCCCCATGAGATATCTGGAAATAATTAATGTACTTCGAATTGTGAAATTGTAGAGATATTTTATAACGAAGAGTATTGTTTTCTGTGACTTACAAGCCGTAAGTTACAGCAACTATTATATTATTATTATAATTTGAAATAGGGTTACATTTAAGCTTACAGTTTATTTTACACTGATTATCTAACTATAAAAACAGCTCTTTGTCCTACATGAATTAATGTTAAGTATACAGTGATGCAAATTGTATAAAGATATATACAAAATATGGAAATTACTAATGTATGTAAGTTTAAAAAAAACATAAATGGTAGTAGTAGTAATAGTAATGTAATAATAATAATAATAACAACATAAATAAAAACAACAATAGCAGTAATAATAGCAATAATAATAATAATAATAATAAGTTTCTGTGACTGCCCCCCTGAGATAAAATCCTGCGGGCGCTCTTGCCCCTTGCCCCAAGATCATTAAATACTCAAACGATTTTTGTGATAATCTGACCTCAATGTCAGAGACTTTCCATGTTTCTCTACCCCTCCAGGCACAGCCTCCGATTACGAGATACAAGTGCCGAGTTTCATTAAAAAAATCGTTCATGATTTCTTGCGTGAAAACGTCAGGCTCCCTTTCTAGTCTCTGTGGTAGGGAGTTTAACATAATAAGCTGTGAAATCAGGACTTCCTAGGATATAATCATGACTAAAGCGTTGCAAAACAACTATAATGCAATTATTAACTTTTCGATTCTGCACCCCCCCCCCCAAGTTCGATTTCGTCCATCACCCCCTCCCAAAAGTTAAGCCCCAAGTTACGCCCATGAAAAATCAGTCTTTGACGGAGATTCTGCTAACCTAGCCATATGTTCGTTTTGGTGCGGACTCGTAAAGGAGGTTGCTGACCTGTTGCCAATGTGAAAGCGACACGAGTGTCTCTGCTCTGAATAAGGGAGAATTCACATAGAAGCGACAAAGGACACGAAACAAACCACCACCAGTAATAAATACAACCTTCCGTTCCCAACCGAAGCGACACAACAAGCTGCCAGTGTCACTTGTCTGGGCCGTTTCCTCAATATCGTGCATCGCGTCGATTCGGTGTGTTGTACGTGCATAACCTGTGATTTATTTTTTGGGGGGGGGATTGACACCGAAGCGACCGGCGACACGTGTCGGTTGAGAATTTTAACAGTTGAACGCCGGCCTGGTGAGGCTTGTCATGCCGCTACGGTGTGAAACTTTCCTGCTGATTGGGTCGTTTCCAAGTGGCATGTGTCGCGTGTCGCTTCTGTCTGAAATCTCCCTAAGAACGAAGACAATATAAAGAAATTAAATCCTATTGGTTGGTCGAATGGCAACTCTGCAGGAATCTGTCGTGTAGGAATATAGTGAATGCGTTAAATTTGAATTTAAAATTTTGGGTGCGTCAGCGCTAAGGCTATTTTGCACCCGTCACATTATACGAGGTCCAGCCCCTTATCGTTACACATAACAACTCTAACGTTGCATAAGTAAAAATCATAAAATATTAAAATCTTCTGACTTTCGCTAAAAGCTGAGGCTGTAAAGGATCACTCAGTACAAATAAGGACAAAACACAGGACAACACAAACAAAATTATACTGGCCATGGGGCCAGTCGCCAGAGCCTCGTTAGTCTGCAGTCCAGGGTGTACTACGTGGAAGTGAGGTTGACTATTGGGTGCACTACGTGGAAGGAGCACCCCTTACACCCCGTGAATGCGTTAAAGTCGCACCACTCAACTTAACTGCTATATTGAACATATGGATTTCCTCAATTACATGGCCACCTTGTTCACCTTATCTGACACCCATTTATTTTTACTTTTTGGGGTTTCATTAAAGATCTAGTGTATGTTCCACTCTGAACGGCAAATCTAGCTGAGCTCAGAGCACGAATCGAAGAAGTGACGCCTGATATGCTGCTGCGATTGAACCGAAATAGCTTTTTTAGCTAAAAACTCGATGTATTCCTTTACAAAATGACACCACAACCAGTTCTGTAACTTTTCTGAATAAAGTGTTATACACTTTCAAAGTTGTAAAGTCCTTTTTGGACCACTCTGTATAATGATTGATTGATTGATTTGGTATTTTATGTCCACTTTATGCACATTAAGCCTAATCGGGACTGGACCTACAGTTTAAAGTGGAATCCGAACTAGTATGTGCCTCCACCGGGAATCGAACCCGGGACAATTCTGTATAATGATCTGTACAGATAGGACCAATATATTTGTGAGCAAAGTGACACCGGAACTAACACGCAGGAAAATAACTATTTCACAGAAGTCACGTGGTTGCATTTACATTAAATTATTTCTTGCAATGCGGAGTGGTTAGCACATCGCACTACAATGCCAGGGGTCTCGGGTTCGAATCCCGGCCTGGGTATGGGTGTTTGTGAGTGTCCATTCATCAATTTCACCATATCATCACTCAACCCCATCTTCGCAAAAAAGCCAAAGGTGGCACATAAGGCGAAGTAAAATAAAATACCTACATCAATCAATCGTTCTTGCAGTGAGATGCCTCCATAGCGGAGATGTTAGCAAAGCGCGCTATGACGCCAGGTGTCCCGGGTTCGAATCCCGGCTTGGGCATGGATGTTTGTGAGTGTCCATTCATCAATTTCATCCATAGGCGCAGACTCCATGGGGCTTGGGGGGCTCGAGCCCCCCAATGTTAACTATGTGGGGGCAGAGCACCCAAATAATTTTGCTTTAGAGGATCTAATGTATTATTTTGCTTCTGTTGTAAAGTTTACTCTGAATTGTGCCACGTGAACTTAACTTTAAATACACATTTGAAATGTTCTAGACCATAAATTTGGGGGGCTGAGACCGCTAACCATCAACTTTGGGTGGGGGGGGGGCGGGGCTATGATCAGAGACAGCAAAATACATGACTTATTACTATATACTAAGTATGTAATTAGAGTATTTTTTAAATTTTTACTAAAAGGAGTTTCAAAATACGATGTGCATGAACTAGGGTATTGGATGGGACTTTTGGGCTACAAATAGCTCTAACATGACATTCGGAACGAGATCATTGATATATTGATGTCTTGCGCTCCGTGGTAGCAGATATTAAAAGTCGGGAATATTTTGTTATTATGGTTGACGAAACTTGTGACATATCCATCCGTGGACAATTAATATTCTGCATTAGAACTGTGAATAAAAAAATTGGAGGAATTCATGGGCTTTTATGAGATTCCGAACACTAGGCCAAAACTTAAGAAAGAGAGAGTGTGAGCCATTCATTAATTTATTTCAGTGATCAGAGCCCCCCAATAATTTTGACAAGTCGGCGTGCCTGATTTCATCATTCATACTCATCTTTGCGATTAGTCAAAAGTGGCAGAAAAGCTATGTAAAAGATAACAATTCAATCAATCATTCTTGCAGAGGATGGAAAATAGTGAAATTACGAATATATGTAGGCCTATAAATTGCTGCTTCTCCCTGCTTCTTCGTCAAAGAAACCTTGAAATGAACGCATATCCCTTGAGAACGAACAGGCAGGGGGGATGGGCGGTGGGTGTTACAACCCCCACCCTTTGGCTCAGCATTTATAAAATAAATAGCTTTAAATGCTGGAAATGTGGAAAATATGGCAAAATATTATGACAGACTACTGAAAAATAAGACATAACCCTTCCTTTTAGAAAATCCTGGGGTCCCGGTTTCGAATCCCGGTCTGGACATGCGAGTGTCTTTTCATCAATTTCATCATATCATCCATCACTCATCCTTATTTTCGCAATTAGCCAAAAGTGGCAGGAAAGCGAAGTAAAATATACGAAATCAATCAATCGAAAATCCTGGGCAAGCGAACAAGGAAAGCAAATCGTCGCTGTCCTTCCACGAAAAAATGCATAGAAAAGTTACAGTCACCGTTACTCGAAACAAGTAACAGCTTACTTCCAAACTTTAGTATCCACCAATCCCTGAGCTCGTTGCTGAGCTCACAGTGCAACATAATTTTCGAGATATAAACGTATATTTTATGCAGATGTGGGGCCAGCATTTTTCAGCTTTCAGCTGATGAATAACGCCGACCTCCGTGGCGGATTGGTTAACACAGTGCGCAACGATGGCAGCGGTCCCGGGTTGGAATCCCGGCCAGAGCACGGGTATGTGCTCTATTTAAGCGTCCCTTCATCAATTAAAACATATCATGACATCTTTGCGATTAGACTAAAATGGTACAAAAACGACGTAAAATAAACCAAATCAATTAAACGGATTAGTAACCTAAAGGCCTATGGCAACACTTATTTTATAATTTGTCAATAAGTTATAAATGTGTACTGTATATTACGTCTGGTATAACCATTGTTGTCTAGTGTTCTTAATATAAAATAGATTCGTAAAAGGAAAACTTGACACTAATCGCCTAGATCTTGACTGGATAATAACCTTCCATGCAGTGTATCCAAATGGACAAAGTGCGCTCGACTTCAAGAATTTCTGCGAGAATTAAGCGGTGCGTGTTTTGGGTAAGTTTCCCATTTACTCCTGTGATGTATCGCAAGGGTTGATTTTCCACCAGAAAATTACTGACTGCTCCCCGGTATTTGGCGCGGGAAGATTTAGCCAATAGCAAGTAAGATACAAGCAGCGTCTTATCCGGGTAACCAAAGTCCAGGGAGCACGCCATTTTGTGAATCAGCGAGAGGTTGAAGGGGCAGGTCTGACTGTGAAGAGTGAAACACCGTATACTGTGTCGCTACGCTTAAAGAATTATTTGGAAGAAGCTAGTGTTGAATATCACATACAAAGGAAGATGCAGGCAGCTGCAGTAACTCAAGATGCTCTTGCAGCAGCCCAGTTGGAAATAGGAGGAAATCCTACCACTTTAGCCATTAGGCGGCCTTTTGATCCTGTGGCCCATGAGTTGGACGCGTCTTTCCGTCTGACACGTTTTGCTGATTTGAAAGGATGAGGGTGTAAAGTCCCTCAGGATGTGCTTTCTAAGCTTCTTGAGGGACTACAGCAGGACGAAAATAATGCCCAGGATCATGAGCATGCCCATTTTATGCATATGGCTATGGCCAGAATTGGTAAGTAATATTTATTGATAACCGGTATTAGTGCTGCGGTAATTTTGGTTGCATCCTGTCGCCATGATGAAACGTATCGTTTGTGTATGCTGTACCCTGTTCGAAAACGTCCTACCAGTGTGGTCTGCGAGTTGAGAACATGTGTTGAGAGATGTACAGGTTTGGGATGGTACCCAAAGCAATTTTGTACAATAACTTTCCACTGGAGCATTTGTTAGTGCTGCTGTATAATTCGCGCGTTTGGCATTAGTTGTGTAATGCATATATCCTTGACAAGGGCACACAACAGGTTCGCTTCGATTTTCAGAGAAACCTACGTTGGACGGCGTTACTATATTGCATGTTTTCGATGGGTATCCCTTATAATGTGGAAATACAAGCTGGACACTACAAATATAAAGTCTGTAACTCTTGACATGACTTTTAAGGACTGTTTTGCATCCTGTAAAATGACGTACCATTTAATCTGTCGCAACAAACTTGTACGTTTTGTTATGGTAAGTGTAATTGGTATGGTGTCAAGATGTAAATAAGAATGACATTACAAAAGTGCGCATTATAAATTCTTGCCAGGCTCATCTGAGGGTTTCGTGCCTTGCACACAGGTTATTTAATCTTCATTGTTAAAGTGACAATTTTCTAGTTACGGGTTAAGTTTCATAAAATTCCAAAATGATGACCTGTTTTTTTTTTAAAATACCATATATTTTTCATGTACTTCATATCCACAATAGAAATGATTAATACCACCAGCCAGCCACCTTCAGATTTGTTTTTGTTTTATTAATTTGCTAGTGGCCGCGGTGGCTCAGTTGGTAACGCGTTTGACTACCATGCTAAAGGTCCCGGGTTCGATCCCCGGCCGGTTCAAATCCGGGAACTTTTCTAACGATGGAAGCAGCCCCGGCGCCCACCCAGCATCGAATAACATGGCTACCTGGGGGGTAAAGGCTGTCAGGAGCACGATGCTGATCACATCACCCCCACTCACGACCGGATCAAGAAAGTGTGGGCGTTACCCCCACACCCCCTATATGCCTTCATGGCGTGGTGCTATGCACAGGGGATCACTTTACCTTCTTTTTTTTATATTAATTTGCTATGGTACATATTTGTTTCAAAGATATTTGTATTAAAGGAATGGAGGACCATGGTGATGTCTTGAGTTAGGAATGTAGTGAAGTTTTGTAAGTTGTGTATGTATGTTAATTTCGTTGTAATAAGACTTCATGCCACCAAGCCAAACATCAAACTAGTTTTGTGTGTCTGGTACTCCCTTTGAGGATTGCATTGAATTTTTAGAAATCTATAGATGTTGACATCAATCGTGGACCACTTTTAGTTTTGTTTTGTAAATAGATGCCACCTCGTAAAATTATTGATGCCATTAAGTCTGAAGAACTGCTGTAGTCAATTTATGTACATACCTTGAAAATATGCATTCTTTGGTGTGGATTTACTGCTATTTGGTTGCAGGGTGTTTCATTTGAGGCTGCTCGACAATTGTTGAATTTTTTTAATAGGCAGATTTCGATGTTTTACGTAATATAAAATTTGTTCCAAGAACAAATGGAAAACACAAATAACTGAGATATTTGATCCCAAAGTGTGGCCTGCATAAGTAAAAACCTACCACCAAAGTACTTTCATCACATTTTGTTAGTATAAACCTGTTGTATACACCCTAAAGTAGTAAAAAGAACACATCGAAAATTGCTATCAACTCCGGACCTAACGACGTAAAGTTAAACCTGCTGTTCTGTAATGTCATGTTGGGTGCTTTATTCAGTTGCGCAAAGCTTTTGGTCTGTTCTGCTTCATGGTAAGAGAACACACTAAGGCATGACACGTACTTTATTTGACAATAGCACATCTCCGCAAGCTAAAAACTAGAAACTTTTGCAAACTACGTAATCTTCATAAACCATACAAAATATTTCACTTTATCAAGGGAGTACAGAGGGTCAAGGGTACCCAACATGTCAAATGGCAGACAAAAGGGGGTAACAGTTCATTATATTGGAGACACATTAAAATCTGATATCTTGTGTTTCGCATGGTTCGTACTTACCAATTGTGTATTGCGGAAGATAGTTCAAGGTGCCATTATGCTTTTTACATGAAAACAATTTGGTACTAGTTTACTATCCTTCGGACACATTTATTTATTTTTACAGAAGAAACAACTTGCTGTATTAAGTTCCTGTAGCATTGTCGAACATCGGGAAGGTGTTTTGTGTGATGTGGGAATGTTTCATAGCTGAAATTCATGTTGTTCATTGAAAATTAATTCTCCGACTGAGAATAGCGTTTGGCGCGTACACCATCACACGTCGTCGTCTTCTTCATGCATCACTCGTCTTGATTGTGTTTTGTTCATGTTCATTGGGTATCCAGTGTTCGAACTGTCTGCATTTGCAACGAGAGTTAGAAGGATGAAACAAGAGTTAGAAGGATGGTGTGTCTCTAGCCCCACGAACAATTGGCGCATGGTTAGGTTAGGAAACATAGTTAAAATTTGGTTTTGTGTTAGTATCAGGATCTAGAAATTGGAAATAATTGCGAACCATTGGCGCATGGTTAGGTTAGGAAACAGTTAAAATTTGGTGTCGTGTTAGTATCATTATCTAGGAAGTTGAAATAATTGCGAACCATTGACGCTAGCCCCACGAACCATTGGCGCATGGTTAGGTTAGTTCAGTTAGGTTAGGAAACATAGTTAAAGTTTGGGCTCGTGGTAGTATCAGGAATATATATATATTTGGTTGTGAAAGAAAAAAATTCGCGAAAATCGACAATTTCCATTCCGAAAACTAATGCCTTATTTTAGCTTATTTTGCATTTTCTAGATGTTTCCCACTTATTCCAGGTCGGATAGCCCCAGAAATGATTCACGGATAGCGCCACGAAAGATTACAATTTTCTTCATAAAAGAACGCGAAAAAGAAATAGATCTGGTGAACTTTGTTCTCGGGCATTTCTTGGGTTCCGAAGGTTGAAACACTGCATAACAATTGAAAATCGAGGAAAGACAAGCCCGACGCGTCATATGTAGGAAGGTGTACGTGCCATATTGTGTGTGAGGCTAGGAGAAAGAAGTACTGGTAATGTGAAAAATTGCTCTTTCATCAAAACAACGTCAATACACCTTCAGGAATGTTCTGCGAAGGAGATACGTAAGTACGAATGTCAAAAATTTGACGAAGATGCGGAAAAGACAAGCACGACATGCGATTATGTAGGTAGGTGTACTCGCCATATTGTGTCTCAGGCAAGCGAAAAGGCCTACCAGAAAGACGTACTTGTAATGTGAAAAATTGCTCTTACTTTCTTCAAAACAACGTTGATACACCGCGAAGCAGATACGTAAGTACGAATGTCAAAAATTGACCAAACGAAAAAATTAGAGGTGTCCGAAGGATTGTAAATTTTTACTGAAAGAGAAAAAAAATTCGCATTCCCTGAACATGAAAATTCGATAATTATCGAAGGCGCTTCCACTGGAAAAATTTCCGATTTCCGCACAAACATGCTACTGCCTGCCTTGAGTCGCCTGGATGCAATCCCGAATGATCCCGATTGTGCCTTCGGCATGTCTGCACCCACCCAATCCACGTGTCTGCCGATTTCCACGAACAAATGCAGCCACTTGTTTAGAGTACCCTAGAATTTCGGAAGGCAACCCCATTGTGTCAGTTCAGTCCCGACCATATGTTTCGGTCTGCCAGTGCTCGCTCCATCCTACGTTTCCCTGTTCAAAGCACAAGAGTTCTGAGAAGCTGGGGTACCAAGGATTTTGACAGCATCTGCTGTGTTGGCAGTAGTCAACATATATTTTTTTCTGGAATGTTTAGCTTACACTTAGCAGCCACCCACAGATAGATCACTGCTCGATTGCAATAAAAATTAATTACAAAAAATGATTGCTAAGAGGAAGGCAAGGGGAGGGGGTGCTGAGGTTCAGAGGTACACCCCCCCAGAGACTGGAGAATGGATGATGTTCAGCTTGATGTGATCTTGCAGTACACTTTGGGAAGAAACTGCATGTAGTCCAGCAAACAGGTTCTTGGGTGTTATGGAAATAGTTTCCAAGAAGCTTTTTTCAAAGCAAAAAAATTGGCGATATTTTATACGTGCTCATTGATCATGATAATCATACCTTGAATCACTTTGGCAAAGACCATACCACAATGCTTACCCGGCATGATTTCAATCTGATCTGTTTGCCTGAAGAATGGCGACTGGCACAATTTCGCACAGTGGATTCTGAGGAAAATTGTTTTGTGATATAGTAATTTGTACTGCACATTTCAGTTCTTTATGTAGCATATTTGTCCAAGGTGCTGTTTGACCAACAGTGGACAAATAATCTGTATAAAAAAGTAAAACGTGGCACCTAGGTGAGGCAAGTTTACATTTCTGAAATGTAAGTTATAATGCGTATTTTTAAAGTTTCTTGAAATCTGACGATTGATTGAATCAATCAGCTGGGATGTTTTGTTTTTCAATACTATGCACTTCAATAGATAATAGCAGAAAAATTGAGAATTTTTAATTTCTTTTGTAGGTATTGGTATGGATTCCTCCGTAACTCCTCTGAGGCATGGTGGTTTATCATTGGTGCAAACAACAGATTTTCTATATCCTTTGGTGGATGATCCTTATTTGATGGGTGAGTTCCATTTTGTATCCTCTTTTGTAGGAGACTGCCTATAGTATAATTTTTATATAAGAGAGTGGGGAAAGTATTACAATGGTTTGAGAAAGGGTACGTATTCATTGTAGAAATCTTGGGAAGGTGATGGCATATTTTCCCCATTTGTACTTATTATAATGTAGATTTTTTATTAACACTATGTATCGAAGATTTCTTCAGTTGTTAAAGCCTCCTTTAGCATAAAGTTGCATGTAGATATGAACACAGCTTTCATCTTATCTGGGAAAAATATTTAGGGCAAAGCCTTACTTAGGTTATCAAGGCATGTAGAAAGGCTTGTTTTAACTATCTACAGAAAGGCAGAATACTTTTTTGAAGTCTGTGATTCAGATATGTTCAATGTGTGGTAGGCAACAAAGAAACACTGCATGAATGAAGAATATACGTTTGGAATGTTTGTCATTTGCCAGTTTTAGAAATATTTTAATTCATTCTGCTTTTGTGCCAACTCCACCACATTGATCACACCATTCACACTAAAGATAATTGATGTGTACCATATTGATTACTTCCCATATTTTGCCTGCTGTATTGTTACTTGCGTATCAAGTAGAATCTGATGACTTTCTGAACATCTCTGTCTGACTTTGTAAGTATAGCTATTACCCCCATCTAGTTTGCTACACTTTTTGACAGTAGGTGTAGTGCAGGTCCATGTCAGTGTCAGGCTGGTGCAAGGGTGATATGTTCAAGCAAGTAAACGCTTAACTCTGCTGCTTTCAACGTCCATTGGATTGCATAGCACACACCACACTGTATACACTGCTCCAAAACGTAGTGCAAATGGTGCAGACAACAAATCAAGGAAGTAGCTCACTGAAGTAATTAGAAACATGAAAAGCTGATTGCACATGGACTAGGTCATTTTTTCAATGGTGTACATAGTGTCTCCTCAGTGTGTTATTCACACATGTGCAGTGAGTGCTTGCTTATGAAATGGAGAGCCCAGTGTCGCTTACTGGTTTGGTGTGAAATCCCTGTCTCCTTCTGCTTGTCTGTTGTGAAAGCTTGCTTTTCTATCTTTGAGCATGCAGTTGTAATTGGCACTGTTTAGTTTACTCATTATGGGGTAAATGAGAAGTTAAGCTGAAAGTGGGAGGGTGAGGACGTTAGGTTAATCATTTTGTGCTGAAATATGTAAGAAAATTAATATTTAAAATGTAATGTAATCATAGTAGATTTTATATTTCTAATTTAAGAAAGAAATTTTTTTTTTAAATTGCGTAAAAAAACTGGTTTTCTACGTGACTTAAATTACGCGTAATTTATGTGAATACATGATGAGTAGATTACCTTGCCAACCCTGTCTGCCACTAAGCTGCTTGACAATGCAGTCGATGTTTTCCATCCATTTTTGGGGAGGTTGGGATATGGTGTTACTTTTAATATATTTTGGTTCCTATTAAAGTGCTATGATTCTGCAGTGGGTGTCCCGTGGCCAACTATTTATTCCGGTGTATTGTAGCAAACCATATTGTAGTGTATATACATTGTAACAATCCATTATGAAGCAAGGTACAGTAAACATACTTGGAACTGTCCTTGTCATTGCACATTTATGATATTTACTTTTTGGTCTGTAATGTGTTCACTTTTTGTGATAAGTCTGGGTAAGTTATTTCATATATATTTATATATAAAATTGTATAGTTTTTCAGTACATATCTCTGGATTTGGCTATGTTCAATTTCTGCTCAGGTCCCTGGATTTTGCTGCCCATGATTTCTTTATGCATATATTTAGTGTACATCATCAACAAGCCATCCTGACAGAATTATAAAACTATATTTGCCAACCCATTACTAATGTACAGCCTGACTTTTTGTGTTTATTGTGTTCAATAATGCTGAGTATCTACGCAATTGTGGACATGGCAGATTTCTTTCATAGCAGGCATTCAATATAGGCTTCATGTCTGACTCTCGCTAAGGTGAAGAGTGACTGTTTCACACCAGTCATGCACTGCTACTAAGGAAAAATTAAATTGTATAAAAGAGAGAGTGAATTTCTGGCCATATTGTAAGTGTTGAGTGTTTTTTTTATTAACCTAGACAGGATGTTTGAAAAATATGATGAATAAGAATTTTCAGAATTCAGGTTTTCCTCATGAAGAAGATGAAAATCATATGGAATCTGCCAATCAAATCTTCAAACTGTCTTCTTTCTGTTGATTTTTTGTTCAGTGTAGGGCTGTGCAATATATCAATATAGAGTATCTAAAATATCAAAAATAACTATATTGACTGTATTGAAAATATCAATATCATAAGACACATCTAAATCTTTTGATTTGAAGTTTTAATTGAATTGTAGTATTATCTAGGATAATCAGAGAATTTTGGTGAAAATAAGTGTCGCAAAACACAATGGAGTCTGTAGTTCTTAAGCACAGTAATTGAGGAACTGAAAATAAGAGAGCTTGAATGGTAGTGTTAATTCTCATGTATATGTTAAGTCAAGCTCAAGACAACACTTGCCAAAGTCCCTTGTCTAGAGTTGTAAATTACTCTCATTATAGGTCTTACCTCGATTTGCAGGGGGGGGGGGGTGAATTCACACTTCTGTGTTAGGTAAGCAGTCTGATAATTACATGCTTCTACTCCCTGGTGATTGTGAGTATGGAGAAGTTCAGACCTACAGGATTGTGAGATGATGGGGAAGCAAAGAAGGGGCGAATGTGAATCTTGTACTTTCAAGAGCAACAGAATGCATGTACTCCTTTCAAACACCTAAAGTTGTCCTGAATTTGTAAATTTGACAACGTAGCACTTCAGAGCCAACATATAATAGCCAGCTTTGCAGCAGTTCTTCTTCCTAAATGAATTAGCCATTGTGAATTTGTTTTCAATCTTTCACATTTCATGATGTTAGAAACCCTAAACCAGTAATACAATATGCAATTAAACAAAGCTTGTAAGTTGAAATGCATGTGTTTATCTTTTTTTAAGATTCTGAAATTGAAAGTAGGGAAATTCACGTTTCAAACACTGAACACATTCTCCTCCACCTGGAGAGAATTGCTGCTGCATTTTAATGCGAAGAGGCAAATTTCTCACGATTTTAGGCATAATTTCATTAAAGGTACCTTGTAAAATACTGGACGATTCTGCAAAGTGAGTCTTCATTCATCTGTGGAGAAAATTGGTTCTGAACTCCAGCACAATGGTTGTTTTCACAGTGTTTTACAGAGCATTTCATTAGAAATATCATGGTGCAGTTGGTTATCCTTTTTCATCAAGAACGAAACATCATAGTTTTGAATCTCATGCTCTCCTTTTTTGTTGTTATATACCGAGTAATAATATAATATTATATCACTGTGCATTCCTCGGGATCATTTTGCTCAGCTTGCTTGATTTTTCTCATCACAAGTTGAATGATATTGAGTAGGGCTGAGCCTGTTATCTGCATGAGTGAGTATCCTTTGATTTTCTGTTAACGATACCAAAGATTTTCAGTGTGTAGAAGAGCGGGCCAAGGCAACAGCATGTCTCAACATTTGTCCTTTTTCAAAGTTTGTTCACCCTTCCTTGAGACATTGGGAGACCAGCACAGGAAGTTCCTTAGATTTTTCTAGAAACACTGGATAAAACCCTACCCTCCTGGGAATCAGATAGCGAAATCAAAGGCATGGGTAAGTGAAAATGTCAATGCCGGATCAGGTATTGTGGAGTTCTTGGAAAATAGGGATGAAAGTCACTGAAATTAGCTTTGTTTTATCTATTTTCATGTGGGAAGGGGATTCAGCAATTTCTTCTTGTTCCCTTCCCTTCGGTGTCAGTCTTTTGTGTATCAGCCAATGAGGGTTGTTTATTTCTGCCGAGATTAGATTGGGAACATACTGTTTTGAATGACAGTACTGAGAAAGATGGAGTTTTTGTTTCAAGTCCACTTCATCCACAGATAGGCTAATCGGGATTGGACCTACATTTTAAACTGGGCCTGAACCACTTTGTGTCTCCACTGAGTATCAAACCCAGGATCTATCGTTAACAAGGTGAGGGCGTTACCACTACATCATTGGGGAGACCCCTCTAAAGATTTATGTACACCAATACTTACAATAATGAGAACGACTTGAGATGGCCGGACCCCTCTCAGATTTTCTTCATATTTGGCATACTCACTAATTGAGGCCTCCTAATCATGAATCTGAAGTTAAAATTTGTCGGAAACGTCTAGAAATTGCAAAATAACCGAAAATCAGACGTTAGTTTTCGGAATGGAAACTGTCTATTTTTGCGAAATTTTTTGTGTCACAACGGATATATATTCCTGATACTACCACGACACGACACCAAATTTTAACTATGTTTGCCTAACCAAACTAACCTAACCATGCGCCAATGGTTTGTGGGGCTAGCGCCAATGGTTCGCAATTATTTCCAATTTCTACAGAAGAAACTACTTACAGTAATAAGTTCCTGTAGCATTGTCTAACATCTGGATTAATTGTGGCTGTTCTACAGATGATAGTGCCATTATATTTGGCTGAGATATTTCCACATAAAAAAGTTTCAACAACAAAATAATAATACTTTTAAGACCGTTTTACATGAAGCTCCACACAATTGAATTCCACTTATGTAAAAAAAAAAAAAAAAAAAAAAATACTTCTACGAGCATTTTTGTCTGAATAGAAAACAGTTAAAATCACTTTGTCTTGCTTTTGTCTAAAAGCGCACACTTGTAGCTTTCCAATGAGGTATATTTGACTTCTTTTCTCCCACGGAATATAATTTTACAAGCATGCAAACAAGAGGTCTCAATATTTTTGTCACTGATAGTAAATACCAGGAAGTTCAATCTTCAATGTGTAGTATTTCTTTTCTGGTTCATTGTCAATCCTGTGTGGTTCAAATTAGATGCACACCGTAAATGGTAGCATTCAAAACGTATGTTCTGACTTCAGTATAATAAGAATTTATACCAGCAAATTGATTAATATTGTTAATAACTTTTCTGGTTTTCATCATTTCTTCACCTATCTAATTTTTTCATGCAATTGTTCACCAAAGTAATATGCCAGCTAGATGACAAAAATATTGGCAGCCAGGTACTTATGAATAACTTTTCCATGAGTCTTGGATTGATAACATAAAAAATGATTCACTTTGAGGTGGTTCTTTCCCACACATGACACAACTTCTCCATTGCCTGTGGCTTGTTTTTGCTTTTTGTTCTTATCAAGTAACCCTTTCTTGGCAACCTTCGCTTCTTGAATAGACCGCTGCTCATGTGTGGTTTCATGGTGGCTGTCCAAATTTTTCCATGCTTAATATGCTTGAGAGGGGGGGGGGGCAACAATTTTGTATGAATATATGCGTTATACATAGAGGCATGCAGATTGCAATGTTAATTTTTCATGTTTCTGAAAGGTGAGAGGAGCAATTTCCTACCCTGTATTGGCACAAAATGAACTGCAAAATTCAAAAAGACTCCTAAGCATGAATATTAGTTTCTTTACAGATGTGAAACTTTCTGAAGTTTGAATTATCCTGCGAGTTATGCACTTCATGAAAAATTTGATTAATTCATTAATAATAAAAATATATTAAAAACTTACGTTTTGCGAGTATCTATGTTGCTTCTGCTACGTTTCGGGATGCAACTGCTCCCTTCTTCAGGCTGTTCACTTATAGGTTATACTCAATTCATAACCGCGTCGACCTTTTATTAGGTATAGGATATGGGATTGGTTAAGTGTGTGGGTTAAAAACGGTAAAAACCTAACACTCATAACAGGTGCAAGTCATATTACCATGCTGTTTTCCTGATTAGAAACGGCTCCTTGAAACGTTAAAACTTTAAAACTAAATAGCCATGGCCCGCGTGTGCTGCAATTGCAATACTCCAAGGTTTCCTCATAGAGCATGAGGTTGGGCACCTCCCCTCTATTTCCCCTCCAGTCTTTCTCCCTCCCCTCCTCCTTTCCAGTTCACGTAAAGTGAGAATTCCTCTTCCATTTGAGCTTGGCGTGCTACTTCCGGGGTTACGTTAAAGCCTACTTTTACGTATTCCTTCCCATCCCACTTCTTGAACATCTTCCCCCACATTTTGTCGATATTCCCATCGTCTCTGTTTAATTTATTCCCTTTTCTCTTACATATATACGGCCCTTCATATACATTCCTTCTTAGAGGTTTTTCCTCTTCCCTAAGCACTTTCCGTTTGGCGATAACGTGGCCTTCGTCAAGGATATGTTCGGAGAGCCCTGTCTTGGGAATCCCCTCCCATATAACTTTGTAATGCTCTCCCCACCGAACATTCATGCTTCTTGCTGTTTGACCCACATATTCCTTCCCGCATTGGCAAACTATTCCATACACCCCCTTCATCCCTCCTTCATTTATTTCTTCCTCTTTTTTAACCACACACACTTAACCAATTCCATATCCTATACCTAATAAAAGGTCGACACGGTTATGAATTGAGAATAACCTAAAAGTGAACAGCCTGAAGAAGGGAGCAGTTGCGTCCCAAAACTTAGCAGAAGCAACATAGATACTCGCAAAACGTAAGTTTTTAATATATTTTTATTATTATCATTGTGAGTAATTCGCACAACTCTCATCATGAATTTGATTAATTCAGCTCTAAATATTTCAGAAGCAAAAATAGATACCTTTATACAAGAATAAATGTAATATTCTGGTAACTACATAAATTTGCTATTGAAAAGGATGTGTTTATTTTGTATAATAACTGCAGTTTTTAAATCAAATTTAGGATTATATTCACAATTTTAAAACTAAGATGTAATTTTATAGACTGCTTTTGATCAGATATTTCACCACTATAACATCAAAAATTTTTATTTACCAAAAATGTGCCTCTTAATTATGCATGAGCTGAACCTCTGTTATATATATTTTTCAGATGAGAATCTAAGTGTTTTCATTAAAGAGGATCATGTCATTTTTTATGTGGGGGTTATTTCTTATTTAATTATTTGTATATATTTTATCAACGAAATAGTCTTCTAGAGTTTTGAAACAGAACAGTGTGTGACCACACTATGTCGACATTGTGGCAATTTCTTCATGGTAAATTTCTAGGAAGATTGATGGGCAGACGGGGATCTATTGAAAGGCCTGCACATTCCCCAGATCTAACATCTTAGGAGGACTTTTACCTTCAGAAACATTTGAAGAGAATGCTGCATGCATTAAAAGTCCATGATATTGACCATCTGAGAGAAGGCATAGTTGCTGCTTTTGATGTTGCACCTACTACATTGCCAAATGTTCTATGTGAGTGTGCTCACAGGAACATTGACAGCATTGTAATGTGCATGTATCATAAGTGAGAGATATTCGTATAACTTTTTGCTGGCTAAAGAACGTTGGAAAAAAGCTTTGCCACTTCATTTCTCGTGAAATTCTGGCCTGATTTGATATATCACATCACCCCATTTCCTTTTAAATGTTTGCGTTGAATTCAATATACCGGTCAACAATATGCTGCACCTGCGCTTGACACACACAGCTAGGGATCTCCCTGTGCCTAACCTATTTCTTTCATGACCAGGATAACTCCTTTACATTTTGTAGGGGGGTGTTAAGGCATTTTTGACTTGTCATAGTTCATGTAATGAGGCTTTTATCAGTCACATAGTTACACATACTATTTTGTATCTTCTGATCCCATTGAAATCCCAGAATAATTTTTTGATATGTATAGCATGAGGGATCAATTTTTTTTTCCCCCCTCACTATTTTTAGTGGACATGGTTTGAGATATTCAAGGTCACAATTATATTTTTATCCAGAGATAGGCTTGTTATGTATCACTGGAAAGCTTGTTCAATTACCTGTACAATAAGCTTTATTTGAGCTTTCTAGGCAAAATAGGGGCGGAGTTACAGCACATTTAGTATAGCTAAGAGGGCTCAAAAAGGGCAGTTTATGCGAACGTTGACCTTGAATAATTTAACATTTACAAGACTCATGAGATGCAAAATTCCATGCATAGTTTCAACTCCCCAAATTTCATGAAAATCTGAGTTGGTCAGGATGTGGGCTGTGTTGGAAATTGCACTTACCTGTGTTGATTTGGTATGGAATGACTCATGTTATTTCAAGTTGATACCACTTTATGGACACACACGCATAAAGTTGCATTACTCGTATATTACGATAGAAGTTGTATATTCTAATAAATCCTTCTTGTATGGTTTTGAAATATATCCCCCAATATGAACTAGTTAATTAAATTACATAAAGTTCAAATTGCGAAAATTGTGGTGTTTACATTAAGTTACACTTCTTTGTTCCTAAAACTACTTATTGTGAAATTTACTTTGAAGTCTATGAAGAACTAATTACAATTCATAATTTATGTCATTACAACACTAGCAGATATATTTACAGTGGTGCTACACATAGCACAGTCTATTTGATACAGCCAACATACCAGAGAGAGAGTACATACATACGTATGTGACTCTTCAGTGTTTCTTTTAAAATAATATTCGAATCGGTTGTGAAAGTAAAATAACCACAGTAGGAAATTTAGACATACGCACTATTTATTTAAAACCATAATAAGTAGACTTTTCTCTCGCAAATAGAATGTCCCTCTCCAGGGGTGCTGACTTGTCATAATTATTGGGTGGGCTCTGATCACTGAAATAAGTTGATGAATGACTCACTCTCTCCCTTTTTTTAAGTTTTGGCCTCAGTGTTCGGAATCTCGTAAAAGCCCATGAATTCCTCAAAAATATTAAAATTTTCATTTACAGTTCGAATCAGAATGTCAAATGTTTACGGATGGATATGTCACAAGTTTTGTCAACCATAATAGCAAAATATTCCAGACTTGTAATATCTGCTACCATGGAGCGCAAAACAGATCTCCCTTATATATCAATGACCTCGTTCTGAATGTCATGTAAGAGCCATTTGTAGCCCGAACGTCCCATCCACTCTCCTAGTTCATGCAAGTCTTCTTTTGAAACTTTTTAGTAAAAATGTTAACAATACTCATAATTATATACTTAGTATATAGTAATAAGTCACGTGTTTTGCTGTCTCTGGTCATAGCCCCCCCAAAGTTGATGGTCTAGAACATTTCAAATGTGTTTCTAAAGTTAAGTTCATATGGCACAATTCAGAGTAAACTTCACAAGAGAAGCAAAATTATTTGGGCGCTGTGCCCCCACATCGTACCCATGGAGTCTGTGCCTATGTCCCCCTCAATCATTTATATAGCTCTATTGGCCGAATCTTTCTTCTTTAAGCTGCCTTGAATAACAGTCTTAACATCTATTGTCTTTCTCAGGGTCGTGCCATGAATTTTCATGATAGGCAAGCGATGTGCCAGTTTCGGCTAATTGTAACATTTCCAAATGTAATATAGGGGTGGTGTAAGGGTAAATTTGGAACCGAAATTACCAAAAATTGGGTGTCTGAAAAAATTTTAGGAGAGCATTGAAGTGAACTAACGCAGGAGTGGTGGTGTTGGGTGTGTGTGGGTAAATCACTGGTACACACACACACGAGGGGGCTTTCCCTGCTAACCTGTTGGTTTTTTTTGTTGTTTTTTCACATTTGGGGCCTCCCTGATGGCACAGTGGTAGCATCATCACCTTTTAATCAAGGGGTTTGATACCTGGTGGAGGCACAAGTGGTTTGGATCCCACTTGAAACTGTAGGACCAGTCCCGATTAGCCTTACTGTGCATAAAGTGGACTTAAACAACAAATCAATCGTTGACATTTGGGGGTTGTGTCCCTTGCCCGTAACCCCCCTGCGGTTAGGGGTTCCAAATTGTACACAGTTGCATGCGCTGATATTTTAGCTGCAAAACAAAAGTTATCCGAAGTAGATTGGTCCCATAGTGCCAGAGTTATTACGATTTTTCTCCAATAAGTATACAAATTTAAATTTCGCACTCAAAAGCCTCTGTGACACTGGGCTTTTTTTGTCAGACCGGCACGATGGACTAAAGGTTAATTGCTTAATGAAAATTTTCCCATTTTTGTTACTTGATTTTGTTATGCATAGTTCAGGACACGATCCCTCATGATTGCTCATCTCATTTGTCTATCCTGGTGGTTATTTTCAATCTCGACCATACTTTTACACAAGACAGCAAAAACAGCACACAAAAGCTAGACTAACACAGGATGATGGCCACAGTAAAGAAAACACGTATCCAAAACCCCCATGCTTCAAAATGCGCCCTCTTCCTTGTCGTATTTGCAGTGTTATATACCTTCTATATTTCTGAGTTACTGACTTCATGACTGGTACTCATTGACTAACTTCATAAGCTAATTTGTTCATTACTTTTCTGTTAAATTTCACATGTGAATAATCATACTGAGTTAGGTGGTGCTACGGACGTTAGCAACACTTGTGGCCAGCGTGGCCAAGGTCTTTCCAACACCCTTGCCAAAGACTAAGTGGGCCGGGGATTGCTTGCGGTCGACATTTCTTTTTGTGAATGAGGAAGGACAGTGACCATGCAAGAACTTCATAAGGCAGTCGAAAAGTGGGGAGAAAGGTGAGCAGTCCTCTTCCTTTTAAGGTGGATCAGCTGAGCTGCGTTGCTCAGCCTTGTGAAGGCTGCAGATAGTTCGTTTGCAGCCAATACGACAGGGAATAGGGGAATTGAAAAGTCTGCACATGTACATATGTTAAAGTAGATAAATTCCATTCCAAGGTTAGAAAGGCATTAAAAACATGACCTTAAGGCGAAGAGGGACAATTACGCACCAGGCATGCATTTATTCCAATATCGTCGGAATGAGCAATGCTACTAAAAAGATCTCCGCCAGAAATGAAGAGTATGAATTTCTCCCCATGTGGCGAGTGGAGCGGCCTAGTGCATTTCTCATTGCCTCCTACGGCCATCCTGGCAGTGTTGCCAAACCTGATGTGCATAATAGAGCTAAATTTCACGATTAATATAGCTTAAGTGGACTTTCAAGGAGCTAGATTAACAAAGGCTGCATAAAGTGCCTTGTAGGGTTATTTTAGTTGTCAGAGGGGTGGGGGTGCTGCTATTACCGTTAGCTTTAAAGTGATGGCAATTTATTCTTAGTTTTCACCACCTAGATTTGGCGGCAACACCCATCTCAATAATCCAATGATGTTAATATAAAATCGAAAATAAAGGGTTCCCGGGTAACAATATTGTCATCTTCATCTTAGCCACAGCGCTATATATAAAAATACATGGGGAGGAAAGAAGAGGTGGGTGACGCAGCCTATAGCTATAGGAATATCACGTCACGTGCAAAATGTACACTCATGGCAAAAGTTGGTATTTATGGGCCGGAGCCAGTGGTGGCATCATAGTGGGGCAGAGGGCGTCTGGCACAGTTCTCAGGCAAAGGAGTGCACGAAAGAGCCAGATTGGCTCTAAAAGAGTGAAGTTGGCAACAGTGATCAGTAGCTGCCCTAGCGAGAAAGACCTAGGGGAAATTGTCCCTCCTTGCCTTAAGATATCAAAATTGTTTTTAACCCTTAACCGGGCAACCAGTGTCTGACACTATTGCTTATATTTTTTGTCAGATACTCCAAACTATACTTCCTGCGAACGTGATATTTTTTTACTTTGTTTCTCTCTTTTCTCATTTCACAATATTTGACTTTGGTAAAGAAAGCTCAGGCATAAAAAAATATTTTCAATTTCACTTAACGTAAACGGGCAAGCAGTGTGTCTACTTGAATATATATTAAGAAATGTTTAATAAAAATAAAGTATTTAATAAGACATCACATAAAAATATTATTAATGCTAAAATGGAGAAAATGAAACAATTTCCTCATACTACCTTCCTGCCTAATATGTTTCATATACTATGCTGCAAAAATTACACCAACATGCAATTACGAACAAGAATTATGGACATAACAATGATGATTAGGTTAAATATCATGTTTACTCTCTTGTTTCCACAGCAATGAAACAAAAATCTCACATAGAAGGGCAAGATTAATTTCAGACACGGCTTGACCGGACACGTTACAAAAATAGCTTGCCTGGATAAGGGTTAAAAAAACAATGCAAGTGGCGCTTCCTCCACCTTTCCTTACCACACACTTCTAGTCTTTCTTATTCTACTTCCATGTTCAGCTGGCCAGTGTGCTCCTCAATTTTGATTGGAAGTTCTATTGTGTCTATGTTTGATTTAAAGGCTGTTTCTAATTCTGTTGGGAACTGAATAAGAGGAAGCTAGAAGTCAATTGAGAAGTGAGGACATACCTAACTGCCATGTGAGACTCTCCTGTTGGAGTATTTCTGCTTGGCCTGATGTCACGATGTCTACCTATTCCTAGTCAGATGGTGAAATCTGCGAAGAAATTTCGGGGTTCAATGAGAGTAGGTTGCTTCAGACTGGTATAGTGTATCCTTTTCTTCATGAAAGTTTCTTCTCCCCGTAAAGGAATCAAACATTCGAATACTCCTATTCCTAACTCTCATGTAATTAAAATTATTGTATTTATTAATTACATCAGATGAATGGCATGGAAAGGTTGTTAGTGGCTGTTTTGAATGAAAAGGTTTGCAGAGGTATGTCTGAACAGGTTAAGACATGCAAGGGGAGTACCATTAGTAGGAAGCTTTAAGCTGCCAAGTGTGAAATCTTCTTTCTCTCTCATAGATCCTTTTTATTTAAAAAATGAATCAGTTTCCAGAAGAAAAGAAAATGTTGTTTTTGTAGTGATTCTTTTCTCATAAAAAGGTTGCATTAAGATTTAAGACACGCAATGTGTGCATTTGAAAAGAGAATCCCTTTCTCTCTTTCACAACTTTGAAATACTACACTGGTGTAGGATTGTTGCTTATTTTCCAAGCTGCGTAAAGTCAACACTTCGAATTGTGTGGGTTTAGTGACGTGCCTATTTTTCATTGGGGGGAAAGTATCCGGGGTACTGTGTTATTATTCCTCTTGACTTGATATGTAGTTTGTATCTTAGAATAAATGCTTGTTTACATAATCACAATGCTATCTTGTGGGAAGTCACATTTCTATTTTTTTTTTGTTTTCCCAGAATCTTAGTTTTTTACTAATAATAATAATAACCCTTGAGGGCCAAGGTCTACCTACCAGACTACTGGCCTCACTTTCACATGTGTGCCTCAGCAGAGGTAGACAATCATCCAACCAATTACTGTATTATGTGTAGTCAGCACTCGGTCATCGTCGTCATTTTTCTATGATCGAGTTACGCTACTCATTCGTAGCTCTCAAATTTATTCACAATGGTAGGGGGTCACCAGTCCCATACATACTGTAGCCTGAGCCCAAGGCCTGGTGCTGTACACTGCACAGCCATGATATGGGGCATGTGCTAGTTCCAGTAAAAAGGTTAATTAAGAAATACACTGCACTTGGAACAATTCAGTTTAATCAAGGGGCTACTGGAGTAGTTGGAGCTTTCCACTAATTCACTTGCATGTCTTAACCAATGAGCTTATATGTAGAAACATTTAGTGTCAGCCAACATTGAAACCATTTGAGTGAGGAGCGGCAACCTGTAAGTGGTCATGCAGGCTGAACAGCTGATTGTCATGCAGACCGTAACAAGTAACCTATGTATTGCAGTGCATGTTATAATGTCATTCCTCTATCATTGTTGTTACTTGTTCTAGCAAGACGTTAGAGCTGTATAAACTGATAATGGACAAATTAGCAAGATTTTCTTCCCCCTTGCTGTCGTCGCGTGGATTGACCATAATGAAAAGTGCTGCTTAAACTTTGAAATTATGCTGAATGCTTCTAAGTTGTGCTATGATTTATTAGATTTTTTTCGGATAATTGTAATTCTGCATGCTTTTCTAGAGTTTTGAACATGCTTTACTTATTTTTTACATGTAGAAATTTTCAGCGAAAAATGCAGGCTCGAACAGGACCCGGGTTAGAGTCCTGGTTGAGCCTGCATTTTTTGCTGAAAATTTCTATATAGTTCATCTGTGTGTGCCCAATCTAAAATTATTTTTTACACTTTTGAAATAGTGTAAATTTCCCCCCAAAATTGTTTAAAATGGTGCAATAAACAACATGGGTTCAACATAGAACTTTAAGGTGTTTGAGAAAATTTTATACCTCCAACTTTGTACAGATTTCCTACCATAAAATCTCCTGACAAACTAAATTGGGCAGGATGAAGGAAAGATAGAGGATGGATCGTGGCATGGTTGTAAAAAATCCGCTGGATCGGCATACTCCCTATTGTTTGAAACATGTCCCCTGGTGAAGTAGAAATAAGATTTGGACATAATTTTATTTTTATTTCCTGAAAACTTTTCCCTCTCCCAGAGGCAGGTGTTTGCAGATTATGCTAGATTTTACCATTATGCCAAAAGCAGGGTGCTAAGTGCGAACAAAGATCAAGCTGTGCTTGGTTTAGTAGAGGCCGACACGCCAGTCTCTCTTCACTGCAGGTCCCAATTTTCATTTCACCTCCCTCATCATGTTTACCCTGCTAACCAACTTTTCGCCATTGTTTCCAATTGTCGTTCCATTCCTGGACACACTCATGCAAACATAATTGAAAACAATTGAAAGAGCTCACGGTTCACACTGTTTGACCGGGACGTTAATGTGGCAATATAGCATGACATAATGGTGGCTTCTTTTATGCATTGCATTTTCATTGGCTAGTTAGTAACTAGTGTTGCCAACTGTATTAATGAAGCACTATTTCTATCACAGAAGGACAACGACAAAGTGACTGAGTTTTGTTGGATTGAAATCACCATAATATTATTTTAAGTACTTGACCGGTTTGATGGTGTGTGAATGTGCATGTGTTTGGTTAGTGAACGCTAAATTTCATAATGCCTCCAGTACTATTATTCATATTTCATCACTTTAGAATAGTTCAAAAGAAATAAATTATGTGGATGCATGAACATTTCAACTCTCGGCTGTGTGTTCTTGTAGGAATTGTATGAAGGAAGCTGTTATTTTTGCTGCTTAATGAGATTGCTAAAATTGGCATGCTTTGATGGGTGACAAGTTCATAACAAAATAATAAGCTGTGTGGCTTATCGTCTGGTGGCAATATATGTACTTGTTATTGTTATGGAAGCTGGCATTGTTTGTAAATGTCCAACAAAAGCAACCGACTGTCACCAATCACAGAGGGTAATATGCTTAAGGAGGAGTGTTTGTGGTCCAATTATCAAGATTTAACAGGTTCGCAGTGCAGATCATTAGTTCTCAGACCATTGGTAGTGTTAGTCTTGTATTACATGTCGTTGCAGTTCCAGTGTGGATGAGCTTATTGGTAGTGAACAGTTATAATGCAATGGAAAAATAATACATTGTTAACTTTATTTGAAAATGAATCACTATGAAGAAGTCTTCTCTGCATCATTTTGGGTAATTTTATGCATGTGTTAGTTCATATGTAGCAAAGTTTTAGTCCATATGTATGTACATATGAAGCCACTTGTTAGCACATATTAATCCCAGCATTTAAAACTCAGAGCTCTGTAATTTCCTGTGCCTCGGTGCACTGTATGGTGATTTTTCTATGTTCCATTAGCAATGCTGGTTCTCGCGTTGTGTTGCACAGGTCACAGCAGAGACTCTTGTGCCAGCCAGACTCTACCATTTTGCTGGGGTGGGCATTGCTGATTGAGGATACTCTTGCTGGTTCCTCAACCCTTGCCGATCTTCGCAGGCTCCCCCTCCCTTCCTTCGCTGCCCCTTCTACTTATCCATCTGTATGATGAAAACCGATGTAGGCTTTGCGCTGCTTCTGGATTGAGCGAGAGCAGTCAACTATTGACAGTAGCTAACCTAGGCAATTGTATGGTCATTGTGCTCATAATTATATAACACACATTAAACTCCTAAAAGTAGAGAAATAAGTGCAAATGAACTGGAGGAAGTTCCTCTCCTACATGGAGGAATCACTTTTGTTTGTGACACACAATAACTTAATTAAGAATGATGGGATCTGAACCAGTCATTGTGCAATTAATTGCTGGGTGATGTAAGTTACTCATCATTAATCCTCTGATGAGAGCACTCGTCATTGGCATGACGAGTTAACGCTTGGCAATACGAAATTTACAAATAAGATTAAGGAACTAAACTGCAGAAAAGACAATGGTCACTCGTTGGGTTTTGTGAACCTTTGAACCTGAATCATGGCTGGGTGTTAGGATAGTTACCTGTCTATCTGATGAATTATGATGAATAAATTATACGAAGTCCTCTGTTGGCTTCTCAATTGGTTGACTAGAGCGTTGTCTCACTTCTGCCCTACTGCTCTCGTAACCTCTTCTCAACTCCAATCCAAAGTCAGTCACCTCTCAGCTTGTCTCCCCTCTATATCCCTAGGCCATGGAGCTCTTCCTCCATGCTGAATCATGTTTTTTAATTGCCACTATGCAAACCGCTGACTCCATAGACAGAAGAAACTACATGTTTCCTGAATAGCTCAGGAGGTTTGCATAGCACAACACTGCATTGTTTACATGCCTCAGAGGCTGAGACAACTGAGAAAAACAAGTGAATGCCCTGGTCAACGTGAATCATTCAGAGAGACTTTATAAAATAAACATATAATCTTAGGGATTGATATGTTCTACCACCGTGGAGAAAATTTTCCATGTTGAAAATTTAACACATTCGGGTCTGGCCTCATAACACAGCATTGTTACCTCTGGTCTGCGGTTTTTGGTTGTTTTTCAAAAAATCATAGAAAAAATATTTTTAATTTGATTTTATTTACCACATATTTCTTAAATCTACAAAACTTCCTCTTTTCAATGAACAAAAATTTGTTAAATTTTATTTTCATTTTCAGACGTTTTTTAATATTTTTTTCAGCAATGTTTTGTGAAGAAGGAAAAAGTACAACATTGTAACAAATGTTAATATAGAGATATTTTAAGTTCGTAATCTTGAAATTTCAATAATTAACTACATAAACTATCAATACATTTTTTGAATCTTGCATAAGAATACTTCTTATGTGCACATAACAAAAAATAATTACAAATTACAAGTAATTATCTTTTGTATGAAAAAGTGGCTGCAGGTCATAACCAGAGGATGTATCAGTTGGTTCTGCATCATCTGTAAAAATTAAACAAATAAATAAATAAAATAAATTTTCATTTTACATACACTATAAAAAATAACAAATGGAAAAACTAAAAATACATCAGTGCATGTAGGAGAATCAAGCAAGAGGCAAGATGAATAGACCCAAAAAAATTACCTCTTCTCACTTCATGTTTATATTGTCGACAATAATTATTACGAATATAACCTACCTTCCAAATCTTCAAATTCATCTGCATCATCAAAATCGTCACTACCTTCAAACTCTGAGTCGGAATCCTCTAGGCAGTCTGGATCTAACGATGCCATTCTAAACAATGCACAGTGCAACAACCTGACAACAAACAATCGCAGGTGCGTGATAAAAATAGCACATGAGTCACCTAGCGGTCAGAATTTCAACAGAGGGGCTTGAATGAACACGCGCATGAGACAAAGTACGAGCATAGTCCATCGTTCAATCGACAAAGTGATTGCATACCACAGGACGGGCTATAGCCCGTCGTGAGATCCCAAAGTGTTAAAAGTCAAATCGCAAAGCTTGACATGACCCAGGTTCGCCAATTCCATATATTTTCTTAGAAAAAACAAATGTACAAAATATAAAAACAACAAAACATAGCTTTCTCTTGTTTTCCTAACCCAAAAAAAAAATTCCATTACCTAAAACATTACAATCTATAATAACAAGTACGCATGTCGATATGATATAAAAACAATATTATGTATCATTACATGACTAGTAGTTACAAAAGTTCATGTCATTAAATGATATAACTTGCGATTTAACACAATTGTGCATACGTAAGCCTTTTGATGTAGGATTGCTCATTCCTACGGGTTGCGAGCGCTCGGTCGTTTGTCTTTTGTCCATCGCCAGCACGATCGCAAAGCTTGGCTTCCAGCAAATGTAAATGGCCGTGTTTTTGCAAGGAAAACCATAGTTCACAATGTTTCTATGGAATTGAGCCTGATGTGGACCCTTCAAATCAGCTTCGAAAACTAAAAAAGGTGTATAAGTAAGTACACGAACGCGTGGATTCTCACACATGTAAGTAAAATCGTAAATAAGCATGTAGAACATAAAAAATAGACGTAAATGTCTTGCATTGAATCTTGGTATACCCGTGTTCGCAGTAAACTTATCACAAATACACAGATCATTGTTTCTGCATGTAGAAAAGCCTGGGTACACCAAAATGTAATATGTTTTGCTTAATTTATAGCCACTTCACTCATGACCAAACGAAAGGAAAAATATTGTTATGCACTGTTTATATCAGATCTTCCCTTCGTTGCAAGCCAAATAAGCCTCTTCAAATATACGAGGGCAATTCGGAAAAAAAGCTCAGTTTGGTTATCAATGACATACATTCATAGATACAGAACTTGTATTATAGACATTTGAAACTTACAACATGACATTACTTTTCAACATAATCACCATTCAAATTGAGGCACTTGTCATAACGTTTTACAAGGTTTGAAATTCCTTCTGCAAAAACATCTGCCGCCTGGGAATGAAGCCACCTGCTAACAGCATCGTGAAGCACATTGTCATTGTCGAAGCGGTGCGATGCAAGCCACTGTTTCATGTGCCTGAAGAGGTGGTAGTCGCTCGGTGCCAAATCTGGGCTATAGGGAGGATGACCAAAAACATCCCAGTGGAACTGCTCCAAATGTTCTTGAGTACGTCCAGCAGTGTGCGGGCGAGCGTTATCGTGAACCAACACCACACCGGAAGTCAGCATGCCCCGACGCTTGTTCTGGATGGCTCGTCTGAGTTGTCGTAATGTTTCACAGTAGACTTCTGAAGTGATGGTTGATCCACGCTCCATGAACTTCACTAACAGTACACCTTTCACATCCCAGAAGACTGTTGCCATAACCTTTCTGGCAGACAATGTTCGCCGAGCCTTTTTGGGTTTCTTTGGTGAGTGCGTATGTCCCCACTCCATTGATTGCTGTTTGGTTTCAGAGTTCACGTACGACACCCAGGTCTCATCGCCAGTCACAATTCTGTTAAGGAATTGTTCTCCTTCTTCGGCATAACGCGACAAAGTCCAAAGCAGAGCCCATTCTGTTGTTTTTTTTGTGCTCCTCCGAAAGGAGTTTTGGAACCCAACAAGCACAGAACTTGTGGTACCCCAACTTTTCTGTCACCACCTCGTACAAAACAGTCAGAGAAAGTTGGGGAAAGCGCAGAGAAAGTTCCGATATCGTGAACCGACTGGTTTCACTGACAGTTTTGTCAATTTCCTCCATGAGTTCGTTGCTGACTACGGATGGGCGCCCACTTCTTGCCGCATCGTGCACGTCGGTTCGTCCATCTTTAAACATGCAACACCATTCACGTACGA
This sequence comes from Lepisma saccharinum, assembly GCF_977018435.1. Lineage (NCBI taxonomy): Eukaryota > Metazoa > Arthropoda > Insecta > Zygentoma > Lepismatidae > Lepisma > Lepisma saccharinum. The sequence continues at coordinate 22,898,147 of NC_139230.1, read as the reverse complement.
CACTGTCACTCATCACGTTTGGTCCGTAAACATCACACAGTTTGCGATGAATCGCAGCCGCCGAAAGATTTTTCGCACACGGAAATCGAATTACGGCACGCACTTCACATTTGGTGGGCTTTGCTATTGGAACGTTCATTTTCAATTGTTGTAACGGACGAGTGAACTGCAACACAACCTTCTCCTTCCACTGCTCACTGTCTACTGGAATACTGCACATACTGCCACAGAACTGACGTCGCTCTTCCCAGACATTTCTCGCGCATGCGCAAACGAAGGTTTTTTTCCGAATTGCCCTCGTATAAACTGTCACTGGCTATTTCGCTTATTCCTATGTATGAGTAGGAAGTATTCGATGCACATAATTATTTGCACTGAATAATAAAACTGTTGCAGGCAAAAAACCTAGATAACCAAAATAACGTTCGATGTTCGATTTCCTTGACTATGTTTATAAAATAAACATATAATCTTAGAGATTGATACGATATTATTATTATTATTATTATTAAAGGCATGGTTGTACAAACACACATATACTTGTTTATCTTGCTCAATATTATAAAACCAGCATTTCACCTTTGTGCGCACACATACAATCTCTTGAGGACACTTGGAGTTCATGTAGATTAAAGGCAGTTTGGAACATTGAATTTTGGAATTATTTTGAAGAGAACAAGATTATTCTATGTGCATACACAAGAAATAAATCATTTTTTGTTTCATACTCATGAAATGCTTTTTTGTCACATATGAGCTTAATTCTGCTTGTAAAATGCTTTTTTATACCATTGGAACAGTTTTTTTATTCTTAAAAATCCTACAAACCCCTGTTTTATTTTAAAGTTCCCTGTACATATAGCACCATGCCATGTAGACATAGGCACCAAACCTAATATTTTTGTTTGAAGTTAATTTTCATTCTTGGTGGAAAGAAGTGTATTTGGCTCATTTATCTAAAACATGCATTATCATTTAACGAGGCCCCTGTAAACGTGTTGCCCTAGTCAGCACCTTATTCGCCATGTATCCCCCTACTTAAAGAAACTTGCTTGGCTAAACATTAACAATAGAAGAAAATACTAAACACTCACCTTGATGCACAAAATACTTAAAGAGTGGCCCCCCAAAATACTTATTCGATAAGATCTGCTCTTGTAGAACTTTGGTCGAACATAAGTTCTGCACGAGTCTTGAGATATATGATAAACAATCTGTTAGTTTTAATTTTCATTTGGAGGGTTATATTGGAGACCTCCGATTATTATTATTTTTTTTTTTATAAATATTTTCTCAGTTCTGGGATTTGTAATGATACTTTTACCAAGGGAACGAATGAACTAAAATAATCTTCTGGCACATTTATATTGCCAGGTGGGGCCCCTCCATTTTCAAATTTCGTTAAAAAATCTATTTTTTCTTTTCTTCTACCCGATAATGGAAAATTTAGTTTTTATGTCATGGGCTTATAGCCACATCTGTACTGAACAAAACGAGATATAATATGTAACTCCAGCGTTCTTAGTTCCAGAGATATAAAATTTTATATAAAAGCATGCAGAAATTTAAAATTCCCACTGAAAACTCCTCGATTGTTCGTCCGTTTACCGGGAAAACATGCTCGGTCGTCTAAGGGTTAAGCTTGCCTTGGATGCCAGGTTGTTTGCACACAGTAGATTACATTGTCTATATGTATTCCATGTCCATATCATATACGAATTCTACATCCTGCACTTTCAAATATATTAACAGGAATACAATAATAACTTAAGCAAAATGTTTTTTTAAATCGCTCCTATCTGTGCAGTTATACTCTAAATACACCCTCAGAATCTCGCGCTCCCTTCATAAACATTCAATGTTTTGACCACTTCGTGTGGCTACCTTGTCTTCAAATAGTCACTGCTTGGTGGCGCTGATGTTAAGCAAAGATCCTAAACTGCTCTAACCCAATGGCCTTTCACTGCAGCGAGCTGGGGAAAAAGGTCTGTGTGCTGGATGGTCATAAGAGGATAAAACTTAGCTTTACGCTTGTTGGAGTACTATTTTACTTGTTCTCTTCAGAATACTAAACTTCTGTTGGTGTAGAAAATCATATTAATGAAAATAAAACAGGCTCAAGATTTCATTTTTGGTTGGAAGAGTCAAAATGTCAATTTTATTGGATGTAACTTGAAGTTGCCTCTCCATAACGAATATGTGGGGTCTTTAAATACTTAATCATATTTTTAACAGATTGTATGTGGCTTAATAATCAACTTTAATAAACTGTTTCCACTTCCAACATGGGGAGAAATTCATGCTTTCTTTTGCCTCTTTCGATGTTATTGAAATAAATGCCCACCTGTTGTGAAAGTGTCCCTCGTAGCCTCAAAAGTAAATATTTATTTGCAACTAATGATATAATTTTGCCTATTTTTAACCAACTTCCAACTATTGTAACTTTTTTTATCCATGTATTAAGATCTCAATTTTCTTTACGTGTACCTGTCATAAAGTACTCTTTATACTCTAAATAACAAATTTTTATTAGGTTCCCCATCAGATTTTGGGTCTCAAATTTTGAAAAAAAAAAAATAAACTTACATTTTTCAAGTGCTGTAACTGAGGAAATCAGTAATAAGAGCTCTAGTAGTTTCTGCTAAAACTTTGGATGTTCCTCTAATATATATATATAATATGATATTACATTACTTCCCCACTGAAAAAATTCCAAACTTTAAATTTTGTTCAAAATCAAATATCAGTTTTGGCACTAAATTTCAGCAATTTGCATTAGAGATGGTAAAACTGATACAGAATATAACACGTACCTTGAAATAATTCCAAATTTACAATAAATATTTTGAACTCTGAATATTATGAGGCTTAATATGAAAATGATCTCAAAATTTGTTTTAATTACTTAAATTCAATTAAATGCATGACCAAAGATGATATTCCATATTTATCACATTTCCGAGAATAGTAGCTACATTTTTTATTCTTTCCTTTATTCTCCATAGTTTTTCAATTGACAGCTTGTATGTTGGTTGTTGCATAGGCAAGTTTCTTCTGCAGGCTGCATGGAACTTGTTTTATTGTTTGCATGCAACATGTTTTATTGTTTGGTGATTCAGCTAAGATGAGCTTAAGTCGGAAGTTAGTTGTGACATGTTTCCTCTCAAATATATCTTGCAGTTGTCTGGCTCGCTGGATGTGGCTAATTATTGCAACTGTCTACAAGAGCCAAAAATGCCGGAAGTCATGAAAAAAAATGGCCGTCATTTTTCAAACTAAGTGGAGTTATAGAAAAAATTATGCCCATTTTGAACTACCCTTGAATTGTTACCGTGACAAGAAAAGTTTTAAAAAAATGGTCACGCAGCCAGTGCTGGACCATTTGGTATGAATTGAGCCTTGCACAGTTTTTGTAAGTTGAACTATAGTATTTTGTGTTTGTACGCAAAATTTGAGATGTGTACAGTACATTGTATGATTAGTTAATTTTCTGACAAGTATCCAAAAATGGTATGTTGGCTTCGATATTTTCATTTCTGTTCATATGAACTGAAAGGGTTATCTATTGTGAATATCTAAACAATGAAGGCAAAGAATGTGACGATTCTTGTGAATACTCTAGCAGGAATTCTAAGCAGACTTTAGTTTTCAGATTTTGGAATATCATAGCAGCTTTTCAAAAGGTGATGGGAAATTTTGAAGGTGGCTTCTCCTGCATCAGCCAAATGTCCACCTGAGCCTTAGTACTTAAGTGAATATTGTGAAATTCATTAAGTTATCCCACTTGTACTACAATACTTGGTTCCTCTCAGATATATCCAGCCACTTAGTAATGTCATGTGCTGGCACATTGTCCTCATGCACCCCCACCAGTATTCAGCAATACCACAGCAGAAGTTTAGCATCTCTAGAAACTGGAACAGGGTGGCTACTCACTGGGAATTCCTTGAATTCCAGGAATTATACGTGAATTCTGCATAAATGATTACAACTTACAACTTGAGGTATGTTTTTGACAATGTACCTTTTACTTTTATTGACGAAGCTGTGTGGAACATATAACAGAATTCTCAATTTGTTTACTTTGTTGGTGTCCTTTGCAGAACAATCTATCTTGCAGGCGGAAGATATCTTTAAGTTGATTAGTTAAATTTGAGTTTGAAATTTTATGGAAATAATTTTTCGTAGATTGGTATATCCTGTAACATTTGTGACTTGTGTTTGTACAGATGCATTTAGAGTCTGAGTATGTGAAATGTTAAATGTATATTAAGTATTTTAAATATATATATACCGTTTAATTGAATTAGAATTTTTTGATACATTGGAATATCACAGACCCTTTATATTGTTAATATATTTGTGTGTATGCTTGTCAGTGGTGAGGTAATGTAAGGTTGTGAAAGAAAACATCTGCTTGTACCCTTGAATTTTTGGAAAGTTTGCCTTGAAGACCGGGAATTATACTTGAATTTTATCATGGTCCTAGAGTGGCCACCCCGTGGAATGACACTTCGTTTCATGGAATAGACAATTCTTGCACTTCTTTGCTATTGGTGATAATACTGTTTGACCAGCGATCCGAGAGCTCCAGTTGGCAAAGTGCCAAGAAAAAGGGGAAGTTGGCGATAGGAAGGCAGGCGCGAGAACGCCGCTCGCGGTTGCACGTTGAACAGTGTTACCAATCTGCGAGGATGCTTATCCACCAGAACATAGGTAACGAAAACCGAGGGACATGCACAACCATGCCGTTTGCCAATTTTAGGTTCACTGTTGGTATTGAAGAGTTGAATCTTGATTAGTGTTATTGTGCTGTGCTATTTTTTTTATATATAATATAAAACCTTGGGAGTAAAACGTCGCAGTGAATGAATGGATGTCTAAACACTGCAGGCAAATGTGACAACATCGCTTTACGGAAAAACAGGCGGTGGCCATGGACGTCCGCAGGATTTTTTCCAGGGAGGGGCAAGGAAGGTTTTTTTCCAGGGGGGGCAAACAAGGCACATTTTCTCCAAAAATAGTGCTGTTCCCTAAAAACGCATTGCTTAAATTTGAATTTATGGCGATCATGCAATAATTAACACATATTATTGTGTCTAAAATGAAATTATATGTGCGAAATACATAATTTTTGGATGACTTTCATTTTTCAGGGGGGGGGCGTCCCTTCCGGACGCCCATAGTGGTGGCTCGAAACCAGATACGGGTCCAGTCGGCTTCCTCTGGGGTTGGGTCAAAGATGCCGAACTGGCGCTACGTTCAAGACTTCAGCTTTTGCAAAGACGCCTCTCCACGGCCAGAGCACTTCCAATATCTTGTGACAATATTCTCCGGTTGGCAACGTTGCTCTCTTTCCCCACGTGACACTCGCGCTGCTCTCGTTTCAGAGAAGCGGTTCCACAAACTCCCCCAATTTACGACTGGACTCTTCTACTTCGGGCATGCGCAGAAAACTCGAGAGCTCTCGGATCGCTGGTCAAACAGTAGAACTTTGACCTCCCCTCATACAATCCTAAAAACAATACATATTTAATGCTTTGTGATGCGACCATGATAAAAGTCTGATTATGGGAAAGATTTGGTTTTTCATTATTGTTGCTCTTTTGACCTGTTAATTTCAAAGGTCCACGACCTTCAATATGTTGGGTGATGGTGGTGGTATCATGTCACTTGGGTTTACGCAGTTGGTGGTAGTTCAATTTCTACTGGTTATTGGAATTGTGTTCTGCTTCTGTGTATTGTGATTCATCCTCATCAGTTAGAAGCTTTGTGGCAAGTCTTCACTTCATCTTGGAGCCATGGTGGCCTAGTTAGTAAGTTGAATGCCACGTGGGAGACCCTTGTTTGATTCTATAAATGTGTGATATAAGGTCACGATTTTCCTCCCACAATCCTGCAGAAAACAACTGTGATGGGATTTGATGTGCTGACCACACGCCACCCAATGTAGAAGCTACTTGGCAGGTCCTGTCCCATAGAGGGCTGTTGCACCATGGAGTGAGTTTGGTTTAGGTAAAGGTAGCTGGAGCCTGGTGCTGATCTTATCAACTCCAAAATATTGTCTGATTGAAAATGTGTGGGACCCTACATCCACTCCTCCCTGTATTGTCTTACATATCCCTTGTTCTCTGGGATCTGTAATCCAAAGTGCCAGGTGGGATGCGCTTGTGTTGTGTAGGCTTAGTACTGGTTTCTGCTGATGGCAGTGGACTTGCAGTTAGGTCTAAAAAAAAAAGAACAGTGCAGTAACATGAAACTTTGCCCATAGGTTTACTTTGCACATCATGTTTACTAGAACGTACTGTGAATTGTATTTGAATGTTTGTTTCTCAATTGTCAGCAACCACCTGCTGTCTTACTTAGGAGATAGGAAAGAGTTAGTGTAAATAATTGTAAAGAGGAAAATTTGAATATACCATAGATCTGTTAATTTGAGGAACAAAGATTGAATCTTTCTTGTGTTATTGACGTTATGTAGTTTTTGCAATGCTCTCTTACTATTTCCCAGAAAAGTTTATTTTAAGAAACAAGTCACTAATGTGAAACATCCTGATCTATTGTCTATAAAGTAAAGTAAAAAGTTAAGTTCCCCATGCATACAGCACAGTGCCATGAAGGCACACTTATGGGATGTGGGGGTAGGGCCCCGTTCTCGATCTCTGCTATTTTGGAGGTGATGTGATGAGCACCATGGTCTGGCCACCTCTACCCACAAGTACCCATTGATTTCAGGCTGGGTGAACCCCAAAGCTGCTTTATGTGGGAACAAAACTAAAAAAAAAATCAGACCTTAGATTATCCACCCTGGGAATGAAACCTGGGTCTCCTGTGTGGCAGTCAGTTTTAACTGCAGCTGTGATCTCTTTTTCTATATGCTGCCATTGTTACAACCAAAATGCCATTTTTATTTGCACAAATGTTTCTTTTTAGTCTAACAATATATGAGCTCTAATCGTGAAGATAATGGGAAAAGAGTCTAAAATTAATTGTTCCAAGACATCAGTAAATATATTGGTTTCTCATGTACTCCTCTTCAGGTAAAGTGGCACATGCTTAAACTGTTCAACCTTATAAAATGTGACACTTGATGTGAACAGGGGTGTACATTAATTTATTTTTAAAGACTATAAATGTTCTTTAATGCAATCTTTTTGTTGTTTTGCTTTGTTAACAATGCTGTTTTAAAAATCTCAAGTAGTTGTAGGTTGATTAATTTTGAAAGTCGTTGTTCTGAAGGTAAGTACAAGAGGTTAAGAATAAGTATGAATTTTTAGTCATTTTAATGTTCAGTACAGCCCATTTAATGAAAATGTGAATTTTGGGGGAAATAACACCAAGTAGCTAAAGATAATAACACAGATTATTAAAAGAAATTTGGAAGTTCAGGTTAGTAATACTGCTGAAAATATAAAAATGGGGGTACCACTTCATTCTCAAAAATGTGGAGGAAGAAATAGTTTTCTTCCCAATAATGTTGTAGCCTTAAATTTTGTAAACTTACCATAACTTGAAATCATACTTGTATTTTATCCACAATGGTTTTGTAGTGTGAAAGCCTGACACTGAATTTGCTAACAAATTGGAAATGACAAAGGTGTGAAGAATAATGCTTTGGTTTGAGATACAATCCCTTGCACATGAAGATTTTTTTTTGTTTTAATTACTTCATTTTCTTTTTTTATTTCAGGAAAGATTGCATGCTCCAATGTTTTAAGTGACCTCTATGCAATGGGAGTTACAGAATGTGATAACATGTTAATGCTTCTGGCTGTCTCAACAAAAATGAGTGAGAAGGAACGTGATGTAGTCATGCCATTGATGATGAGAGGATTTAAGGTAATGATTGCACAGCTTGCCATTTGTAACACACAAGTGTATTTATTATTATTATTTCATGAATTTAGCACTGAGAGAACTTCTGAACTTGTATGTTTGAAGATTGTCTTGAACCAAACATTGTACGAACTGCTCAAATACACTTGATATCCCCCATGATTAAAAAGATGTGCTGCCACCATGTATCTTTGATTTTGCAACTGTTCGTTGCTGTTTATATTGAGTCCACCATGGTGGATATGCTGGGATGTGTGTATTACAGGAGTTAGAATATTGCCTCAGTATCTGTCAGGTGGCACAAAGGGTGTACATCAAGTGTCTGAGAGATATGTCTTAAGAAAGTTGAGTTCTTGTATCTATAGAAGAAAAGCTCCTAGGCCATTGGGGGATAAGCAACTTCCTCTTGTTCAGCTTCAGTGTGTGGATTCACAAATTGCATAGTCATGTGCTATGTTTTGTAAATTTTATTCAAATTTGTGATTTGCCTCTTTGGTTCAATCTATAAGCAGTAAATTAACTTTGAATTGTGGTTGTTTACATATATTGGATAATTTTAATCTTTTGTTTGATTTCACATGTGTACCATATGTAGAAACCTTTTGTGTGTCACATCTGGTACAGAAATGGTAGCCATATTGCCATCATGATACGTGGTTAAATTTTCAGACCTTTACATGATGGATATATGGCCACTATTTCTAAACCAGGTATTTTGAACTATGGATATATAGGTGAAATAATACACTATTTTTTTTTCTAAAATGGTTGAATGACCATGTGAGTTGATGACCCCTTGTATGTTCAAACTTTTAATTTCTTTCAGGTGAAAGGGCAACAAGGCCAATGTTTAAACCCCACAAAAATTATTTTTCAGTTTCAATATACATACTGTAATCATAAATATTATCTGCCCTATTAATTCAATAATGCTTCCTACTGGATTGCAGATTATAGTTCTGGAAAGTGCAAGAATGTAAGAATTTCACCACAATGTTTTCTGTCTTGTAAAGGGACTTCTCTGTATGTGGCCAGATTTGCAAATTCTGGATTGAAAAATATTTTGTAATGTACATATTCTGGAGTTTTTTTTTGTTTTTTTTTTACATTAAATTTATAGTGGAGGCACCCTTTCAGCCAATGTGGGGACAGAGTTTTTGGCAGTGACCCTTTCTTGCCGTGTTTACCTACGAAGAAACTCCTGGTCAAACAACAATTAGGCCTGCTGCTTGGGCAAGAAGCAGCAACTTTAAAAATCCCCCTTCCCAAAACAGCATATGGGAAACAGGATTTTTTTAAAATAACCGTTCTGCGCTGTGAATGGACATCGGTTGATATGGTGGCTCCATTATAGATGGAAGTGATATTTATTTGGGCTTTTGGATCTAATTCTTGAATGTTTTAATGCAAGTTGATGCATTCAATTGGGGTTGACTACTTGCACAATAATATTAATCTCGATTCAAAGCAGTATTGGCTCAGCCCTAGTTTTTCTTTTAAAACCAAATTAAGAACGTATGAATAGGGAACTTTTCTAATTCGCAATAACACTGAAAAACATGGATCATAACCAGAAAGTGCTTGAAAGTACGTACATAAAATGATATGTTGTGAAACAACACAACTTTGATCTCATTCAGTTTTTAGTGATTTACCACTTCTTTATGCTAATATGCAGTGAATATACTGTGAAATTCAGAAATCTGCAGCTGACCATTCATAAATTTGTTTTGGAAGTTTCATTTCCAAGTGATTAGTGTGGCCTATGATTTGTCCTTTGCAACTTAGATGTGAAACTTCCCTTAATCTTGAAGTGAAGAGAATTAATGTTTTCAAATTTTTCAATTTACGAGCAGTTAACCCTCCCGTTGCCATGCTTTTCGACACCTTTATTTTACCAAGCAGGGTATTTTGACTACCCCAATACAATTTTGTGATTTAGTGTAATATTTGTTTTTAGATTCTGTTATTTTCAATGAATATCTTTATTTAGTATTGAAATACATTTTTTCAAATTATTAAAAGTATTTAAACTGAACATAAACAACGTATGGTGACACTAGTGCATCATTGCAATTTATGTACGCTCTAATTCAACTCAACAATAGTAACCTGAAAGAAATAAAGAACAATATATGTTGAGCTAAACAATGGATGTATGGTAAAACTCAACAGTGAAAAAATTAAATAACGAAGATGAATGACAGATGTATTTTGTAAAACCTTCATTTTTGACAAATAAGAAGATAAGACATTTCATACCAAGCTGGGTAGTCTCACAACCCCACCAATATATCCCGTCAATAATAACTATAAAAACAAAAAAAAATTGGGTCAGTCATGAGTGTAAATACAATTTCAATCATTTTAGGACAAAGTCATGAAACTACAAGTATGTAGCTCTTAAGATAAAATTATTATAGGGGAAAATCAACCTGGGGTAGTCTTGGTAATGGGAGGGTTAATTGTTCATTAATTTAAGAATTCCATCACTCAATTGTGGCAAGTACGAGAAACTAAGAATGAGCATTTTAATGTTGAGTGCAATTTTTTTGAAAGTGCAACTTTGGTGCAGTAAGTATCTTGCAAAAGATAAATGTGAAAAATTCAAGTTCTTCTGTATGAATCCATAGTTGATACAAAAATTGGAATTACAAGATTAAATATTTGAGGGATTTTTTTGATTCATATGAAGTTTAACATTTTAAATTTGCATCTATTTTCTTGCATTTTGTTAGAACTTTGTACAAAATGTCATATTTCCTTTGGGTAGACCAGTTTGGGTTTACTCTTGTATTGCCATATTTGTGTCTGCTTTACCATGGTCACATGGTGGTAAGGATCTCTCAGATTCTTGCTATGGCACAATATGATCTGCACCATGCTCAGACTGTTTATTCATTCTGAGTACAATTTCAGGATACTGCTCTGGAAGCTGGAACAAATGTGACTGGTGGACAAACTGTGATGAATCCCTGGTGTACAATTGGAGGTGTTGCATCCACAGTGTGCCAGACAAATGAATACATAGTGTGAGTATTTCCTTTTTTCCTTTAAGTATATTTCCTGTAATTTCAACTGGGAAAATATCTAGGTGGCATGTTGCTTGGAGAATTCTTGCCAATCATGGGATACATCCAAACAGATCTACAGACAAATGAACTTACTTTAAAGTTTCGGACCAAAGATTGGTTAACTTAATCTCACTTAAAATAATATTCAAACATCTATTTTGTAATATACACTTTTTTAAACCTCAAAACAGTGAAACCTTGATTTTACATTAATCAGGGCATCAATGTGGGAAAATGTAAACTGGGAAGAGGAGGAATACAGGTGTGCAAGGCTCAGTTAAAGGTCACCTAAAGGTTAAGTGTTTCGATATGCAAAATTTGTATTAAAGTGGATGAGGTACAGTTTTGTGTAAGGTGCATGCTTATTTAAATTGTGAAAGTGCATGCAACTTTCTAGTTAATGATGATGTTTCGGCTCATACTTTCCCAACAGTTTGGTCTTTTTCAAGTCTAAAGATGCCACACGACATTTACGTGGAGTCTTAATTGTCATGGATATTATGCAAAATTCAAAGTTTGCATTATTTTGCAACATTATTGTGTAAAAACATATTTTGTGATTACTAGGGCCCCGGACTTTGTCCTATAAAACTGTAGAATATGTGTGTAATTCTGTCATAAAAATGCAGAAATATTCCCAGTAAAGCCAAAATTATGCACAACAGTACTTTTGAATTTCTCATTATATGGGAAGTCAGTATTTTCCAGAGAAGATAGAGTACAGAAGGGGTGAGGTATTAAATTAAATCAGAATCACTTAAACCAAAGAATGTATTGGGAAAATACTAAAAATATCATGATGTTTACTGCAATTATCCTAACTTTAATTTACTAATATATCAGATTTGATTTACACCTCTGTGGTGGAGCTGTCTCGTGTCACTACTTGCGCAGACACTTGTTTTCATTTGCCTGCTCCTACGATATTCGGGACAGAGTGTACACACTAATACGTGCATGGCTCAAACAATAAATGATCTTGAAGTTCCATATTCAAAAGAGGATATAGTAGGGGCTGTAATGTATCGAATGTTACTTTCACTTTTGACTGATTGTTGTGGGAAACGATAAATAGGTACAGAAATGAGAAGAATTTAAACTTGTTTATGGTGATACTCGTGCCAGCACAACAATTACTGAGGACATTTTCCCTCAACTATGTCCGCACAGCTATCAATTGTTGGCTGGTTAAATAAAAAGGGGGGGGGGTATTATTGTTCTGTACTAGTTGGGAAGAAAATGTAGCATCTGCTTTAATTTTCTTTGTTTGTAATTTCCTTATCCTGCCAACGTAAGGATCTCATCCCAGTATTTGATCCAATGCCAAATAAAAAATACGTTATAATATAAAGTCCCTGGCCCTAGTGATTACGCAAGGGGTAATCAGATATAATTCTTGAATATTTTGAAGCAAAACCCCAGTAAACTGATACTTACAATTGATCAATATTTTGAACAACTTTAAATTCTTAACCTTTAGCTGACGGATGGGACATATATCTCCCAGTAGTGTGTAGCAGCAATTAACGTGTCTGTTCTTGAAAGAGATTGAAATAGTCCTTTTGCTACCCCTCATAATATTATAGCATCTTTTGAAAATTTTACATGTGAATGAGTGAAAAACAACACTTAAGCAACATGCGACCAGAGGCCCGCACAAGACCTGTTTATGAGACTATCACTCCCAAGCAACATGCGACCAGAGGCCTGCACAAGACCTGTTTATGAGACTATCACTCCTAAAATGTCATGCAACCTGCGCAACACCCTCGCTTGAGCACCTTGCCTGACCACCTGCCAAGATCGTTCCTGGCAGGGATTGTAAACCCGTATGGTACCTGCAGTCCTACGATACCTAATAGGTCTCAGTGCGTTCTTTCAATCAACTGCACCGGTCGCACACCTGTCTGCAGTGTTACCAACTGCAATAGATTTCCACTACTTAGAAAGGGAACTCAAAGCTTCGTAAGCCACATCACCAATAAAATGAGATTTAAGAATTTATTTATTAACCAGTCTCCTATAACAGAGCGAATGCTCCAATTACAATAGGCATTACAATTTGATTTGCTATTTACAATATGATTTACATAAATACATGATACAAACACACAGTAATTATTACACAAAACCTTAGATAAATATGAATACAAAAAGTTAGAAAAATACAAAAAAAATTACATATATATATATATATATATTACAAATTTTGAACAGAGGAGAAAACTAAAGGACAGAAGAATGGTGCTACTTTTCCCCCTACACAGATTGAAATAGGTTTTCAGCCACAACACCACCTTCAACAACAGTTTCCATGTAGCCATAATACACCTATTACCCCAGCACACTGACACCTCCACCCACAGGCGATTGGAAAGTGCCTACATTTCAGGAATGCACGCCACCATACCCCCCAGACTCAACCTAGCCACCCAATAAGTATTCTCCCATTCCCCCCCCCCCCCCTAATCACAACCCACCCACCGACCATCCATCCTGCAGTAAACACTGGTGAAAGGATCTTTTCGCAAAACCAGTGTTCTATCACTTGTTTCTGGCACCACTGTGCTGACGGATGCTGGCGTCAGTATTCTGTGCCTCTACGCTTTTGTACTCCACTTTCTACCTACTCTGAAAATGAGGTCATAACCTCGAAATATCGATCTTTTCTTCAATTGTGGTAAGTGTTTACTGTCTCCTACATATATATATGGATAAAAGCAAGGAGGACCAAAAGGGCTAAATAAAAATCAAAGAAGGAGAAGGGAAACACTCGCCGGACAGTGGAAAAATTCAAAATTTTCGCTAGCTTAGTAGCATCATCAGTGTGAGACTAAAGAGACTGAACCGGAAGTTGGGGCCCTGCAGAGTTGCCAGGTCCCCATCGAAGAAGAGGGAGGACACCTGACTATCTCTATCCACATAAAACCCACCAACCACATGCAATACCTACACTTCTCCAGCTCCCACCCGTTCCACACCAAAGAAGCCATTCCATTCTCTCCGGCCCTCAGGGGACAGCGCCTGAACACTTCACCCACCTCCCACCAGAATTATAACCTCCGCCTACACCAAGCCCTGGTCAACTGTGGATATCCCTTAGTCCTGGTCATGAAACAAATATCGCGAGCTGCCTCACACACCACTACCACCAAGAAACCTGCTGCCACCAACCCACCTGCACACATCACCCAATATCATCCCCACCTCAACAAAATCAGGCACACACTACACTGATCCTGTAACCAAAAACATATTTCCTGACAAGCCCAAAGTGGTTTTCAAATGCCCCCCCCCCCACCTCCAAAATATCCTGGTCCACAACACTCCTTCAACACCCCTCTGCCCACAAATGCAACCGCCCCAGGTGCAAGACCTGCCCCATCCTCATTACCTCTCACACCCTCCAGATGCACACGGCCGCTGACAAATTTACCCTCCATCCCAAAGGGACCTGCCATGCCTGAAACCTTATCTACATCCTCACCTGCAACATCTGTGGGGATTTTTACCTGGAGGAAACATCAACGGCCCTCAACCTCCGGATCAATAACCACCACTCCTCCACCCACAACCTGGACTTCTGTTGCCGTGCACACCAACCACCACAACATCAGTTTCAACGACTGCTTCCGGGTAACGATCATCCATCTCCTACCCCAACCAGCCAACACCTCTGTTCGCAAAAGATTGGAGAGGGCCTATATATCAGCCATCAGTGCAACCACTCCACCTGGCCTGAATAAGGCCACCCAGTAATGCCCACCCTTGACCCACTGTCCCTCCCAAGCCATCCCATCCCATCCCATCCCTCCCACCCACCCTCACTCCCAACTCATCCTACACACACAGTTTTCGACGAGCCTGGTGACGAAACGGTGTTTTTTCATTCTACGCACCACTACTTCTTCGATGGGGACAGTGTTTGTTAATGTCTGCATAGGCAGCCATCTTGGATGTATGTCACACAGGCAATACGCCACAATAGTAGGCATCAACAAAATATCACAGGCAGTAATTTTCCCCCTTTATATTTGCCAGAATGTCAAGTAAAGTGTAAAATATGCATAGAATCCTTGCAAAAAAGGGCACGAAATAGTTTCACTAGATATATCTCCATAACAGTGCGAGATATAAAAAAAACTAAGAATCAATTTTGTTTATTTTTAAATTCTGAACAAAACATGTATCTATAAAAAAAATTCCAAAAACCACTATTAACCTTTTGCCGCCCAAGACCTTTTTCACAAGTAAGCCTCTATTGCCCGAGCCGATTTTGAGTAAAATGCAGTTTCAATTAAATGAGTGTAGATCGGAGGCTAATTGCCCTAGAGAGATGAGTGATATACCGTTGTACACGGAATGAACCAGAGATTCAGACTATATGAAATTTTTGAAAATTCGGCGTATATGTGGTGGGGGGGAGGGGCTAACTCTCAAAATTCCAAAATTTTGGGGAAAAAATTTGGTTCCCCCACCCTCCCCCCAAGAAAAAAGTGTCGACATGAACATGGAAATGATCGCTGACATGTAAGGAACACAAAAATATTTGCATTATCATCATATGTACAATGTAACTTGAGTTGTACCCCCAAAAGGAATGGTCGGCATGCCACTGATTCAAGCTTCAAAATGCAGCAGTACCTTGAAATGACTATAGCTCAGAAACTAAATGCCCTAGAGATATGAAAGATATACCATTGTACGCAGAATGAATCACAGATTTAGACTATATATAATTTATGCACATTCGGCGTATATATGAAGGGGGGAAATCCCCTGAAAATACTTTTTTTAAAAAAGGGATTTCGCCCCCCTCCCCCCCCCCCCGAAAAAAAGATATGAAAAGTTCAAAATGCACATAGAAATTATCGCTGGCATGTAAGAAACAGAAAAATATTTGCATCATTGTCGTATGACCAATGTAACTTGAGTTGTACCCCCAAAAGGAATGGCCACTGATTCAAGCTTCAAAATGCAGCGGTACCTTGAAATGACTATAGCTCAGAAACTAAATGCCCTAGAGATATGAAAGATATGCCGTTGTACGCAGAATGAATCAGATTCTGACGATATATAATTTATGCACATTCGGCGTACATATGGAGGGGGAAAGGGGAGATCCCCCCAAAAATACTTTTCCCCGCCCCGAAAAAAAATGACAAAATGCAAAATTTATGCAAATTTGGTGTATATATGGGGGGGAAGGGAGAAAACCCCCAAAAATTATTTAAAAAAATAGTCACGACCCAAAAAATGTCCTCGCACTTGGGCACAAAATGACGCCTACGCACAACATTCACGGACGAAAAGCTAGAACGTAGTGACAAATGAGCGCCAATTCTTGCAGCTGCTTGAAATTCTATATTTAGACAATGCTGGGTAACCCCTGTTGCCACTTGTGCTAAAAAAAAAAAAAAAAAAAAAAAAAGGTTTCCTTCAGCACGCTTCGAAATTCCATTCTCACAACGCAGATTCAACAACCAGTCTTCCCCCCTGCTTGCGCCCTCACGGAAAACTTTCATTTTGACATCGGATACTGATAAACAAGCTTCCTTCGAATGCACTTAGCAGGAGGGAGTGAAAAGCATTGCTTTAGAACAACAAAGCTGGTCTTCCTTTGTCAGCAAAAAGTTGACCTTGAAAAGAGACGCAAAAAAAGAAGTCCCTTTCCCCCCCTCCATTTTCATGAAGACAAAAAAAATGCAAAAAACCATTTCTGTTAAATACATGTGTTAGGAACAATATAAAAAAATAAAATCTAAATTCTAGCCAAAAATAGAAAAGTTATAATGTAAAAACTACGACCTTGACACAGCATCTTGATCGAGACGCTTGGTCCCCTGAGGGTTACTTTTGGGTATCTCGTTCGAGACGCTTGGGCAGCAAAAGGTTAAAGGAGTTATGATGTCTTTTCTTAGTTATTTCATGTAGTGGTAGCCATCTTGGATTTATGACGTCTCTCAGGCCTTCTGCCACAATTGCGGGCAAACCACCTGGTAACCGGCATTACACTCGAACAATCACTTGCAATCTGGAAAGAAATACTGTGGGGGTAAGACACCCCTGGCACCCCTAGGGGAGGAGGGGGGGACATGTAAAAATAATCAAAAACTACCGATATTAGTGTGGAATAAATAGTTTTCGGGTCGCTAAGATTGATAGTGACACTCCCAATGCCTTTCAAACCAAAGTTCATTTTACTCTATAGTTAGAATTCATTATACATATTCCTGTCTAATAGAAGATTGCGATAAATAAATATCAGGGCAACACCAGGCAATCATCTAATTTTTAATAATGCTGATTGAATAAATCAATAAATTTTGTTAAATGATGACTATTTACCATAAGAACATAATTATTTTTAGATGCTTATTATATGTGCAACCACACATGTATTTCTAGTGACTTATTGCAACTGTTGGCTATTGTGCTTGGATCATTAAACTAAACTTATTGATATGATAATCTACATCTACATGTCTTCACCATTATACTCATTTTAGTGTGTGTTGTACTCTGATTGGGGACTGCTTGTAAGTGCACAGATGTGGTAACTTCCTATACCGCCACACAAGCAGCCATTCTTCAATCTGGTCACAAACTACTAGAGCTGGATACATTGTTTAGAAGCAACAGTGACATAAAACCCTCCTGTTGATAACGTGCGAGGGGTGGAAAGGTCACTCCCTGAAAATTCAGAGAAATATTGAAGCGAAGTGGTCTGTTCCTATGGTGACATCCACTTTAGTTATTGAGCTATGATTTTTTTGTACTTCGTGGCAAGTTTGAAATGTGAAAAGCTCCTGTCCGCTGAGGTGAGACAGACATGCGAGGGGGGGGGGGGGGATTCCCCTAGGTTCTTCTCTCTTCAGCAGCTGCTGATCACTGTTGCCAGCTTCGCTCTTTTTGGAGCCAGATCTGGCTCTCTCATGCACTAGTTTGGCTGTGAACTATGGCATCTGACCCCTGCCCCACTATGATGCCATCATTGGCTCCGGCTTACATAGACAACTTCTGTCATAAGTATACATTTTGCATGTGGCGTGATATTGTTTTATTGGCTGACATGAAGAGGGGGTAATATTTTTATCTGGGAATACTTTATTTTCGATTTCATATGACCATTGGTGGATTATTGAGATGGGTGATGCGGCCGGATCTAGACTGTGAAAACTAAGAATAAATTGCCATAACTTTAAAGCTAACGGTAATAGCAGTGCCCTCACACCCCCACTCATTTGACACGTAAATAACCCAGCATGCACTTTATCCAGTTTCGTAAATGTAGCTCCTTGAACGTTTTTACTCCATTTACGGTGAAATTTAGCTCTTTTATGTGCATTAGTTGGGCAACACTGCCAGGATGGCCGTAGGAGACAATAAGAAATGCATTGCTCTTATGGAAGTATTATTTTATTTGTTCGCTTGGGAATATCAAACTTCCGATGGCATAGAAAAATATATCAACGGAAAAAGGACAGACTGAAGTAGTAATTGACAGACAGAAATGTCAAAACTTCCATTTGATTAGCCGTAAGTTGAAGTTTATTCCCCATAAGGAATACATGGGTTTCTGAAAATTCTTAATTATCATGTTTTTCAAACATCGTATCTAGCTCAATAATCAACTTTAAAAAACACTTTCACTTGCAACATGTGGAGAAATTCATACTCTATTCAACGCCAGCTTTTTCCCTCAGTAGCACTGCCCATTCGGACGATATTGAAATAAATGCACAACTGGTACGAAATTGTCCCACATCCCCTTAAAGCATCAGTATTGGTGAGTATGTGTAAGTGTGTGTTTATCTGTTCAATGTAGTATAGACTCCGCTCTTGTTTTCATTAATCAGAACAGTGATTTGGCAGTTTTTGTAACAGCCAGTTTAAAGTTTCTCTCCATTCACATGGTTTGCAGAGTTCATGTTCCTCAGTACTTCAAAAAAGAAATGGAATGCTGCCATAGGCACCCATGTAAAATTCCATGTACATCTTGACAACCAGGCCATATAGATATTCCTCTTTTGTCTTCTCAAGTTAGGTGAAGGAAAGTTTACCTCGTGGCCTTTAAGTACTTTGAAAGTGTCAGAATCTATTTGTTTTAAGATGGTTCCACCACATTAAAATTAATGGAATCTTGAATTTGTAGTGCTTCATGATTTGTATTTTCACAGGCCAGATAATGCTGTTGTGGGAGATGTTCTTGTGCTGACAAAACCACTGGGAACCCAAGTTGCTGTAAATGCACATCAGTGGCTTGAGCAACCAGAAAGGTGGAATAGAATAAAACTAGTAGTGTCTGAGGAAGATGTGAGGAAAGCTTACCAAAGAGCAATGGATTCTATGGCAAGGCTGAACCGTCTAGGTAAGTTGTCCACATAAGTAAAATAATATTTCATGGTGCAACAACTTGTAAGGCCCAGGGTCTACCTACAGATTGCCAACCTCCTTCCGACCTGCCGAGGTGGGAGATCATACAACCAGTTACGGAGTGATGTGTGGTCAGCTTGATGAACCCCCAATTGTAGTACGTTTTCTTGATCGTGTTAAGCTACTCATTCATAGCTCTCCAATTTCCTCATGATGGGTGGCCACTGGTCCCATACAGAGGCTGAAATCTCAGGAGAAGAGTTGTTACACTTCCGCCCAAGAGACTCAAACCTGCATGCACCCTGTAGCCTGAGCCCAAAGCATGATGCCTTAGACTGCAGGGCCACGGTAGGGGACATCCACATAAGAGGAAGATATTTTATCAACATACCCATTGACGTAAGAATTCCTTGAATTCCAGGATTTGCTTCCTACGAGGAATTTTAAGCACTGATTTCCATGATACTTTATTCCCTGTTGAAGGAATGGGCTAATGCAAAATACTTTCTAGCAACAATGACCAATGTTTTACAGATCCAATATAAAATTCTTCAGAAGAATTTTTTCGGCCTTCTCCCAGCATAAAGTGGCTCTGGGGCTCACCCAGCTTCAAATCAAAGGTACCTGTGGGAAGTGCTGGGGGGATAAAGGTGGCTGGAGCATGGTACTGATCACATGACCTCCAAAATGGCAGATATTCTGTTGGGCCATACCCCCACATCCCTAAATGTGCCTTCATGGCAGGGTGCTGTATGCTTTACCTTTACTTTCTGATCCAAAATTTTACATTTCCCTGCATTATTAAGGGCATGCATGCATACAGTCAAACCCCGATTTTTATGTTTTTCAGGGGCCTGTATATAAAAAACATAAAATGCTGGAAACTTAAAAAGTGGGAAAGCATAAGGGAGGGGTGAAACTCAAGTGTCGGTAAGAAAAGACAACACAATCTACTTTTTATGGGGTATATTGTGTCAAAAATTATTTAACAATGGGAAATAACTATGATAATGAATTTTTAAGGAATAAAAGCAAGACTTGCTGTGAAAGTCAATGACTGATTAACGGGACCAACTTTCGAGGGTAGGAACAGTGGATGACTGCTTCTAACTGCCGCCTCTTAGGTTCAATTTGTCAGGGTTGCTACGCATCTGGAAAACCTGGAAAACAGGGAAATGTCAGGGAATTTTGCAGATCGTCTGGAATTTACGTGCAGTGTGGAGTCTGCAATAGAAAAAGTTGCAAAATGAACAAGCAGTTCACTTCCACTTCTGGATTTGGTTCTTATGATTCTCAGTCTTGTGCAAAATAAGCCTTTCTTCGAATTTCTGTAATAAATTTTCACTTTTATAGTACTAGATATTAGAAAGAATATCAAAGTAAAACTTAGTCCAGATATCTGATTGATAACTAAAGTACATTGACAATATGATCATAATTGTCGGAATGATTGGTGAAGATGAGATTATAGTCTTGTTATTTTATAGATCTGAGTTTTGTTGGCATTTCCTATAGAATTCCTTTATGCAACAAAAATTTTTCCAGATGCTTTGTACTTATAAATGTAAGAAAAAGAGCAGCATTTCTGTTACCTCAGCCTGAAGGCTAGATACACGTGATTGTAGCCCCTAATACATTTAGGCTAGATACACGTGATTGTAGCCCCTAATACATTTGATGCCGATTGTAATTTTACTCTTGAAATTTTCACTTATTCTTGTGTGTGTTGAATGAAATTTGCTAAAAGAAGAAAAGTTGTGAAAGTGATTATTCATAATAATTAATGGATTATATATTTAATTGAAAAACACAAGGTTCAAAAGCAAAAATCATGATGATAAACATGTCTGGAAAAATTTCATTTTTGGACTGGAAAACCTGGAAATGTGAGGGAATTTCATAATCAAAAACTCGTAGCAACCCTGGTTTGTGCATCTGATGTGTGAGATCTCAGTTTACTCTGTAAACTGGTAATTAGTTGCTATTTTTAGAAGTCCCGGGTAATTGGGGGGTGTGATCTTTTATAGATGGGTGCCAAGTATCTTTATATACTGCAATCAAAGTGTCCATAAGACATGCAGAATGGTTTAGATTCCACTTTGAGCTGCATATGTATCCAGTCCCGATCAGCCAAATAGCATGAAGTGAACAAAACAAGCTTTGTCAAACTTACGCAAGTTTAGACCTCGCAATAAATTATCAGTGACGTACGCAGGATTTTTGAAAAGGGATGGGGTTACGTATACTTTTTATAGTAGTCACTTTGCCATCTTTTCCTGCCTTTGACTTCTTTTTTTTTTTTTTTAGAAATACTGACCAGAGAGAGAGGGAGCTTGTGACCCCCCATCAACCCCCTTTGGGCATGCCACTGATTCTTATTTACATCCATGTTAATCGACGATTTATTATTGCATAATCGAGGATTTATTATTGCATTTAGAAGTCTTGCGGAGGGCAAGCACTCCTTCCACCAATAGTTTCCCCGTAAATAAGGTGCTTCCCTTTTTTTTCTTCTTTTTTTTTGTCTTCCCGTCAACATTTAATATTGTGTTATTTTCAGCACCTGAATCGTTCCGATAATATATTTTTCTTAGCATCATGTGAATTTCCTTCCTGCACTGCTCTGGTAGTTCAAGGTTTTTATCAGATTGAAGAACAAGAAGAAGAAAAATAGGTTGTCTTTTTTTTTATCTCCTCGCTTTGTATCTGGTGCTAGTGTTTCCTATCACTGGTGCCTGTTGCCAGCTGCCCATTGCTGGGAGACAACCCTCCCACCGTTTTGTAAGGGGAGGAAGCGGCAGACAAATATGTGGTGGAGCTACGCCAAACAAGTCTTATCAGAAGTGTGCTCATTCCGGGCCAAGTTGCAGAAAGAAAGTAGGAGGAAGGCAAGGGGGGTGGGGGAGATAGCTGATTAGACACTTTCCAATGCAGTCATGTCAATGCTTCCCACATATGAGCAAGATACCCGATGCCTAGCATTAAAGAAAGAGAAAAGGGTTGAATCTTTCAATTACTGCATAGCTGTGCAAAGTGGCAGATTAATTTGCTCCTGTGGGGGAAAGTTGTTTTTTTGGTTTTTTATTACTGGCCGTACGCTATGTTTGTTGAATGTGCATATTCAAGTTCAAAAGCAACAACATAATTTTAGACATCAGAGGAAAGGAGATCGCTTACTCCATTATGTTAATTGGTTAAAATGTCTTGTGTAAGGGGTTCTCACTTCCACAGGAGCAAGAAAATCGGGGCAGAAATACTTGGCACTTTCCAGTAATTGCAAGATTAGTGATGATACCATAGGGGCCATGAGAAAGCAAATGAGAGAAGGTAGTTTCAGATGCACTTTGCACCATGCTCTGGCCACCTTTACCCCACAATTCTTCAATTTTTGCCAATTTGAAGGTGATGTGATCAGCACCATTCTTGGGGAGCCCCCTTGCTATTTTGGCCCAAATACGCATTTTAATGGCATTTAGATATGCACTAAATTTGGCTGCTCTCAGAAAATATTGCCACACCCCTCGTTTTATCACGCATTTTTCCTTGCCCCATCGCTTTACAACATATTTGTTACGCAATATGCATAGAAAAAACATTCTCTGCCTCAAGTAGAAGAATTATTTATCTCAACTTCACCCCTCCCCCCTTCCCCACACAATTGGTTTGGCATGAATATTTTTCCATCAGTGAGTAAAATATTGACCTAACTGTCCATAGAAAAAAAATATCACTTTAGCTTGTGCATTTTCAACTTCATTCTGATAACCAAATGATATAGCGTCCGTGAAAAAACTCCAGATAATGAAACTATACCCAATCATATTTCCTTAGGAATCTAAACTAATTTCCATTGAAGAAAAGGTGGGTGTTATCCAGTATGGCAAATCCTTAATTTTTTCAATTTGCAAATGAAGAAAGCAAAACCATGGCGCAGTGTAATCAAGGGGTCCCGGGTTCGATACCCGGTGGAGGCACAAGTGGTTTGGATCCCACTTGAAAAAAACTGTAGGTCCAGTCCCGATAAGCCTTACTGTGCATACAGTGACTTAAAAACAGCAACTCAAACTCAAGAAGAAAGAAAAAGTTTTTACAAACAAGTCCCCCCTCTTTTTTTCGTTTCTGTCAACTATGAAGGATTCCATAAATGTGTGGCAAACAAGCGAATGGTGATCCGAGTTCCATTGTCAATTTTCAACTCGCGTTTTTGTGGAGGGGAAGGGTAAACAAAGACACCTCAGTCACACACACATTGTGCCCAAACTCTACGGTATGACAAATGCAACTTGTGCACCTCCTCCCCCCTCCTGGGAAGCATGCCTCTTCCCTCTCTCTTCTAACATGAAAACCTAACTTCTGGAAGTTCAAGGTCGCATGGGGAATGCGAAAGCAAGAAACAGGAGGGAGGGAGAAGTCGCGTGGTCAAAAGAACTGGTTTCTGGCAAATTTTAAAACATTGTCACGGCTTGGAGAATGTATAAAGCGAGAAACTGGAGCGAACGTAAGATCGAGGTGAACGTCCTGTTATTTAACATGGCATTTTGCCGGGGCCTGATTGGGTGAACGTATTAAGTGGGAAAACGTAAAATCGGGGTTTCACTGTGTTTATTTTTTTGACTAAAACTCAAAATGTTAAATAACACATTGTAATGTTAATTTTTCGTGTTTTTGAAAGGTGTGAGGTGCATTTTGCTACCACGTTTTGTCACAAAATGTGACTTACTCAAAATGTAGAGTTTATTTACTAATGTGACACTTTCCGAGGTCTGGAGTATCCTGTGACTTATGCAAATCATGGAAAATTGATTAATTCTGCTGTATATATTTGAGAAGCCAAGATGGACTCCTTTACACAGGAATAAATTTTGTACGCTGATAACTATACAGGGTGTTTCGTAAGTTCGTTTACAACGCTTGGGAGGTGATTGTATGAGTGAAAATAAGGTGGAAAGTTCATGTAATGAAATTCCGGAAACTGCTTTGTTGCCGAGTTATTGACGTTTGAAAATGTGGGAAAATGATTTTCCGAAGTGAATAATGGCAAAACGTGTGGAGAGAAGTTGTCGGTGTTAGGCGGTCCACCAAGAAATCGGGTACGCTCTTGTCAAAAGATCACGCGGCAATGTTGTGCAATGTCGGCGCAAGGAACTCCCCAAAGGAAGCGAACGAAGATGTTGACAGGAGTGGGGTGAGTGTGCGTTCTGCGTGAACTGGTATCGACGAAAATTGGCATGTGTTGAATGGCACCAAAAAACAAAGAAAATTTCCTGAGCGAAGGGCACCATGACGTAAAAACGAAAAAAAAATGAACTGTCATAGGTTGCATACCCTGAAGGGCAGATTGGTGTCCGTGTGATCTGATGTTAAGTACCACATTTCCCGCTAGGGGCGCCAACAGTGTAGGTTTCCTCATGAAGGAGCACACATGTCTGTGCCATTCGTGCTTCAGGTGCTGTGCCAGCAGCAGGTTGTTAAACATTCACGGATGAATGGAAAGACATGAGGTTCTTGGACAGTAGTGTTGGGCAAACATTTGACCTAGCAGTGTTACGTGTTAATTTAATTCTTAGCCACAGCCCATAGTGTTCTGTGAAGTGTACTAGTGTTAATGGCCATAAACACTTGTAGCCCAGTGTAAGGGATGGCTGCATACACGTCCCAAGAGCTGGCGGACATGTATCTGATTTATGGGGAGGCTGGAGGTAATAGCCGTGCTGCAAGGCGTCTGTATGGGGCACATTTTCCAAATACGGTGTTACCATCGCAGACCTTATTTCAAACTGTAGACACTCTACTTCGGGAAACAGGATCAGTGTTGCCACCTCGTCGAGAAGTTGGACGACCGCAAAGTGTGCGAACACAAATGTTTGTGGAAGATGTGCTAACTACAGTGATGGATCATCCAAGCACCAGTACGTGCGCACTAGCCCACGAACGAAACACCTCCCATGTGAATGTGTGGCGAGTCCTGGTAGATAGAAGAGGGGATGCACCCGTACAAAATGAAGAAAGTGCATGACCTATTACCTCGGGACTTTGGGCCACGTGAGGACTTTTGCCAATGGTTTGTTCATCAAATTGAAACTATTCCCTATTTTTAGAATATGGTACTATGGACTGATGAGGCTATCTTTACGAAAACTGGTGTGTTCAATAGTAAAAACAGTCATGTGTGGGAACATGAAAATCCACATGCACTGCTAGTGGCACATCATCAGCACATATTTGCAGTGAATGTGTGGTGCGGGATACTGCATGACCATTTGATTGGACCGTACATTCTCCCTGTTCGCCTATGTGGACCCACTTATCAAGCATTTCTCAGTGAGGTTTTGCCTGAACTACTAGAGGACGTGCCCTTGGCACTGAGACAAAGACTGTGGTTTCAACATGACTGTGCACCCCCACATTTCCTCAATACCGTAATCCACAACAAGTGCATTGGCAGGGGAGGGCCTGTGCCATGGCCACCTCGATCGCCTGATATTACGCCCCGGGATTTCTTCCTCTGGGGAGAGATGAAACGCCTTGTTTACGAAACACCTGTCATGTTTGCCGAGGACCTCATTGCCCGTAGCTGCAGCATCTATAGCAGAAATGCCGGAGTTGTTGGGTCGCACTAGACAATCCTTGATTCGCCGTTGTCGCCTCTGCTTGGAAGTACATGGTGGACACTTTGAAAACCGTCTGTGATGTGGTTCCCTTCACATCTCCATTAAGCATACTGTGTGCCCTTCAGGGTATGCAACCTATGACAGTTCATCGTTTTTACGTCATGGTGCCCTTCGCTCAGGAAATTTTCTTTAATTTTTGGTGCCATTCAACAATGCCAATTTTCGTCGATACCAGCTCACGCAGAACGCACACCCACCCCACTCCCGCCAACATCTTCATTCACGTCCTTTGGGGAATCCCTTGCGCCGACATTGCACAACATTGCCGCATGAATTTTTGACAAGAGCATACCCAATTTCTTAGTGGACCGAACACAGACGACTTCTCTCCACCCGTTTTGCCATTATTCACTTCGGGAAATCATTTTCCCACGTTTTCAAACGTCAATAACTCGGCAACAAAGCAGTTTCCAAAATTTCGTTGCATGAACTTTCCACCTTATTTTCACTCATACAATCACCTCCCAAGCATTGTAAACGAACTTAGCGAAACACCCTGTATAAATGTGCTATTAGAAGTGTAGAAGTGAAATGTTAATTTTGTGTAGTAAGTATAATTTTGAAATCAAATTTACATTTTTACTAGGGATGAGACCGATTAATCGGTATTCTATCGGTATTGGCTGATATAGGCATATCGGTTTGTTGGTAAAATTACCGATTATTTTACTGATCCGATATATCGATAAATATCTTATAATTTAGTGCAAAATTCTGCCATTTTGTTGTAATTTTTATGGATAATCTCGATGCCCTACTTTTGAAAAAAGTAATTGGCTAAATATTAAACTTCTTTTGCACTGCAGTCACCTTGAAACACACATTTATTAAGGAGATCAATGAACATTTCAGGTTCTTCATGGACCATTTCTAATTTTATATCGGATCGGTTATCGGTATTGGTAAATTTTATATGGGTACTTTATCGGTATCGGCCAAAATTTCATATCGGCCCATCCCTACTTTTTACTAATAATTTAACACCATAATGCTATTTTATATCCCACTTATAAATATCTGGCTCTGCACATTATGCATTGTCTCGGGCCATTCCATGCGAAATCACAGTCTCCGACCTCACTATTTTCGAATTGCATAAAAATGAGAGTTACGTTGTATTTGAGGAAACAGTAATATTTGCACAATAACAGCCACCAGCGATGCATACTTCTTGTGTAGCAGGATTAAAGTTTTTCTGTGTCTGGTGAGAGTTTCCTCTCTCCTCTTTCAATTTTTATTTAGCTGTAGTGACCCTCCTTCCTTTTATCAGATATATACACACACACTCGCACTCTCTCTCTCCTCACAAAAGTTTGGAATATTGTTATATTAGGCAAAACAACAGGGTGGATACTCACCGGGAATTCTGCGTGAATTATTGGCTCCGGGAATAATGCGTGAATTCTGCTTGAATTTTTCTCAGATGTGAAAAATTGCAACTTTTATTAATCCAAATCCTATTGAATTTATACATGTTGATAAATGCCCTGAGGCGAGATTTTCACAGTTGAGTTTTTATTTTTGTCGAGGAAGGAAAATAATGAAAAAAACACAGAATTCTCTCGATCTGTTTACTTCGTTACTGTCCTTTGTAGAGCAATCTCACAGACGGAAGATTATTGCAAGATATGATTTCTTTAATATGATTAGGTAGATTTGAGTTTGAAATTCTTACCCAATTAAGTTTTTCGCAGGTTAGAATATATACCATAGCATTTGTGTGACTTGTGTTTGTATGTGGTGTATTTCGAGTCTGAGTATGGGAAATGGCAAATGTAAACTTTACACCTTAAATGAAATACTTTAAATATGCCGTTTAATTGAATTAATTAGAATTTTTCTATACATTGGAATCACACAAGACACTTCATATTGTTACTATATTTGTGTGTGCATATCAGTGGGGCAAGGGGGCAAACATTGATGGCCAAGGGCACCTGCGGGGGGAACAGAGGGACAATTATCCCCCTAGATTTCAAATTTTATGCAAATAAAAATACATTTCATAAATTTTTCTTGCTCGCTTCACTTGCAATACCTGCTTTTCTTAGTCTCAGCAAGTTCAGAGCCATAGCTAGGGAGCGGCAGGAGTCAGCCCTGGCCACCGAACAATCTAAATGATATAAGATGTAAAAGAGAATGCCATGCTGCCTCGTGAAACATCAACAATTGTTGGTAGGAAAAGGAGCGTGCACATTTGAGACACTTTATGTAATTTCTGCTGTTGGTTTGTTATGAGGTGGATGAATTGATTATGTAATGAATATAAATGATAGACCTATATGGTATGTGCATATATATATATATATATATATATATATATATATATATATATATATATATATATATACGTATTAAGGAAATTTTGAATACTTACACAATTTAATGTTGGCATGAATTTTCTTATTTTACATCAGTCCATTTTGAATATGTGTAAAACATATGTTGTACATGAAAGTTATACATGCTATATGTACAAAAAGAATAATATTCGGAATGTATTTATCATGCATTTCTGTCATTCAAAAATACAGTTTCTGTACTTGTTCTCCATTATTAATGAATGTGAAATTGAACATTTTTTTAAAAAAATGTTTAAAATAGTTTATTCCACACAAATGCTTTAACACAGACTTCTACCCCCTTTTTGTGTAATTTACGAGGATCACTACCACCACTACTAATAATAATAATAATAATAGTCATAATAATGTCATTATTATTATTGGTACGTTCATCCTGGTACTTGTCTTCTCCCAGACAAAAGGTCGTGGTCTGGTGCATGTGTATGGGTGTTGAGAGCAGGGACTGCAGTTGAAACCTAGTTTCAGTTTGGCCCGGAATGAAACATTGCGGTTCACTTTCAGTTCTCGAACTGAAGCTGGATTGAAACCGGAGTATATATGTCCGAACCAGAACTGGAATGATCTGATGTTTTACATCCAGTTCGGCCCGGAATGAAACCTTTCGGTTCACTTTCAGTTCTCGAACTGAAACTGGAATGGAACCAGAATTAAAGATCACGTGCCCCTAAGGAAAACAAAAACATCCCGATTCCCATCGTGGTATAGTGAAGAGACGAAACTTACGCTGAAGAACAAAAAGAATGCGTGGATCCTGTGGAAACAAGTTCCAAACGTTCATACACGGAACACTTTTACTCAATTAAGAAAACATAGCAAAAACTTAATGCAAAGAGACTATAATAATTACATTCAAACTGTGATGGAAAGTGCTGCTAAAAACCCCAAAATGTTCTGGAAGCTAATTAACTCACGCCGACAACACGACCGTATTCCCGTTCAAGTCTCCTGGAACGGTAAGTCTGCTACAAAGAAGGAGCGCACATCACTTTTTAACTCGTATTTTCACAGCAGCTTTACAAATAATACCGCTACTGCACTGCCTGAAGTCAAGCCCATCACTCCTTACACACTCTCTCAAATCTCAACTAACTGCAATGAAGTCCACGAATTATTAAAATATCTTTCATGTTCTAAAGCTAACGCTCCTAATGATATCCCTGGCATATTTCTACAACGATTAGCCCATATTGTATCCAAACCAATCAGCATAATCTTTAACAAATGTTTTTCTGAGGGTGTATTTTCTCTTGCATGGAAGCAAGCAAATATAGTTCCTATACTCAAACACGGAAACAAAACTCACGTTACTTCTTACCGTCCGATTTCCTTACTTCCTGCACTTGCACTACTAGCCGAAAAAATAATTTCCAATCGTATCCTTGCGCATGCTACTCCGTTCCTCTCTCCCACTCAACACGGTTTTCTTCCTCATGCTTCATGTGGCACAAACCTTGCTCGTTTGTTAACCAACGCGGTTAACTGCCAAGCAAGACATGGATGTCGTTTACTTAGATTTTTCTAAAGCGTTTGACTCTGTCCCTCATACAAAACTCATCCATAAACTTTCAGATTCAACATTCACGGACCTCTTCTTAAATTACTCTCATCTTACTTGCACAATAGAAAGCAAAAAGTTATCATATCTGATTGCTCTTCGTCATGGCTCCCTGTAGTTTCCGGTGTGCCTCAAGGAAGTTCTCTAGGGCCCCTGTGTTTCACACTTTTCATGGACGATATTCATGAATATATTTCTCCAGAATGCTCAATTTTATTGTATGCTGATGACTGTAAGTTATTTAGAAACATCGCTTCAGTTGAAGACACTTGTTCCTTGCAAGACAATCTCACACACATTGAACGCTGGTGCCAAGACTGGAATCTGAAAATAAATCCCGAAAAATCCGTGTTTATGAGGTTTACCCTCAAATCCAATTTTACAGCACCATCCTATAGATTATGCAACAAAATCATCCCATTCGTACAACAGCACAAAGATCTTGGAGTCATTTTCGACAGCAAACTCACTTTCATCCACTACATACATTACATAACTTCGAGAGACATGAAAACCCTTGGGCTAATTTACAGATATCACACATGTTTCTGCCCTCAAAACCTACTTTACATCGTGCGTCATACCTATTTTTGAATATGGTTCCTGTATTTGGTCAATGGCCTGTGATAGCAATATAAAGAGAACAAACAAAGTGGTAAATTTCTTTATCAGAATAGTCAAACATAGATGACCAGCCCTTGCAAACTTTTCCAAACATGAAATTCTATCCACTCTTCAAATTCACGATCCGTCCCTTCGCCGTCAAGTTTCAGATCTAACATTTCTTTTCAAAATCATGAATGGACAACTTTTCACTAACGAACTCTTGCCACATCTTCACATCCGGATCCCACGTACGAACAGCAAATGCAACAACTTCTTTTACACAAAAGCCTCAAGGCTATCCCTAGAACAAAGGTCATTTCTCTATAGGCTACAAACAAGGTACAATACACTAGTTGATCCTCCAGGCTTCCATCTATCTAAGCAGGCTTTCAGAAATGCGTGCATCAAGCAGCTGAAGAGAAATTAATATTTGTTATACCCTTGTTATTGTTTTATTATTATTGTTTAATTTTTATTATTTTTTGTATTATTCTTGTTACATATGTGTGCGTGCTTCTCATTTGTTAATTTCTATTTTTCTCGCTGTTGATATCCTGATATAAAATGGATTTTCTCTGTATTCAGGATTTCTCAAATAAATAAAAAAAATAAAAAAAAAAAATAATAAATATGTGTCCGAACCGTAACTGGAATGATCTGAGGTTATGGTTTCAGTTCGGCCTGGAATGAAACCTTTCGGTTCACTTTCAGTTCTCGAACTGAAACTGGAATGAAACCGGAATTTATCTATCCGAACCGTAACTGAAATTATCTGGGGTTATAGTTTCAGTTCAGCCCGGAATGAAACCTCAGTTCTCGAACTGAAACTGGAATATGTCTCTCTGAACCGTAACTGGAATGATCTGAGGCTGTACTTCTAGTTCGGCCCGGAATGAAACCCTGCTGTTCGTTTTCAGTTCTTGAACTAAAATTGGAACGAAACCGGAGTATATCTATCCGAACTGTAATTGGATGGTCTGAACTTTCACGTCCAGTTTGGCCCGGAATGAAAGTTTTCAGTTATGTTTCAGTTCTCGAACTTAAACCGTTTCCAGACCCAAGTGTTAAGGATTTGGGCATGTTTTTAGATGTTTGAGATCGAGAAAAATACTGAGTAACTTTTACATTTTCTTCATTTAAGAACTGTATCTCACATTGTACTGACAATTGTATTCTTTTTTTTTTTTTTTTTTTTTGTAATTATCTGTGAAATGAAAAAGAAAAGTTTATATGAATCCGCCGCGTCACCTTTACCATAGTGATTCAGTTCAAAATGGCATCAAACAACGGGATGAAAATTAACTGTGGAAAAAGTTACGTATCTTCTACTAAGAAAATTAACTAAAATCGATACAAATTGTACACAGAATATACCTCTTATATCTCATGATTCCAAAACAAGATTCTGGCTGCTATTAGATGATGGTATAAACTTATTTTGAGATTTTTTTTCAACCTTGTAAAATTTTCACTTTTCGAGAAATTGTGTTGATTTGAGTCAAATCATTTGACATGGAATGACCCAACTATATATATTTATATATAAACATATATATAAATATGAGGGTTATGGTGAACCAGAATGTAGCGAAACATTTCAGTTCAGGTTTGGGTGCGAACCAAAAGTGTTCACAATGAGGTTTCATTCCGGAACTGAACTGAAATTGAAAGTACACGGAGGGTTATGGTGCACCAGAATGTAGCGAAACATTTCAGTTCAGGTTCGGGTGCGAACCAAAAGTGTTCACAATGAGGTTTCATTCCGGAACTGAACTAAAACTAAAAGTACATGGAGGGTTATGGTGCACCAGAATGTAGCGAAACATTTCAGTTCAGGTTCGGGTGCGAACTATAAGTCGAACTGGAGCATGTTTCAGTTCGAGTTCAAATTCGGTTCGCAGTCCCTGGTTGAGAGGCGGTAATACGCAAGGTTGAAATAGAGAAATGTCTGCTTATGGCCTTGAATTTTTTGAAAATTTGCCTTAACCGGGAATTATACTTGAATTTATCATGGTCCTAGAGTAGCCACCCTGAACAAGTTTGGAATATTATTATATTAGGCAATAGGTGTTAGGCATGGTGGCATATGTCGGCGAAAAGATGAGAATGTCCAGCAGACAGATACCATGTGTTGTTGCATTCCAAGGCCGTGTCTAACAACAATATTCCAAACTTTTTGTGAGGAGTGTATATGTGTGTGTGTGTGTGTGTGTATATATGTATATGTATGTGTGTATATATATATATATATATATATATATATATAATGTGTGTTTAGTATTATATTTTGTAAATATGTATTTCTGACAAGGGGCAATGAATAAATCAACTCAACAAATGATGCTCTGTTGCAACGATGCATCTCAAATTTACAATTTTGTTTTATAGCTCAATGACACTCGATCAGATGTTTCAAATATTAGAGAAATATTGAGAAGCTAAGAGCAAGGCGATCGTGTCTTCCCTCCAACCCCCCATTTTGAAAATTGAGATCATGATTCTTCAACCTCCTGTAAAACTAAGGGATCACTCTTCCCAAACTAACATTAAATCATCTGTTAATACAAGAATAGTTGGTGACTTACCAGCCCCAGACACGATGTCTAAAACTAAGAGTAAAACTGTAATGTGAAACTACCTCATCTCTTTTCTGTCATTTAACAAAGAGAATATACAATTAGTAAACAAAATGTAAGGAGAGAATGAAAACTTACCAGTCTCTTGCTTTTATATCAGGCGATTGACTTCGGTACAGTGATATTCCGATGTGACTTTGCTTTCGACACATATACAAGGTGGTTATAATTAAAGTGACGGTGTTCAGAGTGGTACAGCACGGGCTGTAATGAGAGTAGCAGTCTGAAACTTCGTAGATATGATAATGAAGCAATGCGCTCGCGAATTATGCAAAAAAAAAAAAAAAAAAAAAAAAAAATAGTTCAAATTCTCGCCACCAGGGTAAAAAATGGCACTGTAAGCAGTCAAAACGTGGAATTTTCCGTAACTCTGACGTCAAAGTCGGTGACATTGCCTAACCATTGTGTGAGCTCCCTGGTTGTTGTTGGTGACGCTTGTTGCTTTTTTTTCCTTTAGTGATGTGAATGTTCGCCGAACATTAAAAGTTTGATTTTTCCCGTGTAAAAAGCAATGGCTATTGCGAAGAAAGACCGTGCACTGCTAGTGAAGTTGTTTTACCAGAATGGGAGCATTAGTAACACTGCACTGCGGAAATATCACCAACAGAAAGGGCTGAGAAGAGGGCCCATGTCAATTAATGGGCTGAAGAAGATGATGAAGAAATTCGAGGAAACAGGTGAATTGGGTGTTGCACCAGGGAGAGGAAGGCGGCCCATCCCCGTGGAAGTTGTGGACGAAGTTGCTGTAGCTGTAGCTGACCGTGCAGCACATGCCTCAACTTCTGCAACCAGTGCTAGAGCTGTGGCACGTGAATTGTCACTCCCCTGGTCAACAGTTCGCAAGGTATTGCGGTACATTTTACACTGGTACTACAAGATTCAAATTGTGCACCAATTGAAACCCCAAGATATTCCACAATGCCGTGAGTTTGCCTATCGGTTTTTGGCACGCATGGAAGTGGATGACACGTGGCCGGGGAATATTCTGTGGACTGACGAGGCGCATTTTACTCTGGTCGGTACAGTGAATACTCAGAACTGTCGCATGTGGGGTTCCACTTGTCCACATGTTGTGCAGGAACAACCATTGCACTCAGTTTACGTGACTGCATGGTGTGGGTTCACTAGCTCCTTCATTCTTGGTCCGTTTTTCTTTGAGGAGATGACACCTCGATGGCCTGTTAGGTGTATAGTGACATCTGCACGTTATAGGGACCTCCTTGTGCAACACGTGATTCCAGCTTTGCAAGAACGGAACTGTGAACACACCACCATTTTCATGCAAGATGGGGCAACACCACATGTCGCTCGCCACGTGAAAGATTTGCTGCGAGAAACCTTCACTAATGACCGCATCATCTCTAGGCAGTTTCCAGATGATTGGCCTTCCAGATCCCCCGACCTTAATCCATGTGACTTCTGGCTGTGGGGATATTTAAAAGATCGTGTCTATCAGGGACATGTCCGGTCTCTGCCTGATCTGAAGGCTAGCATACAACGACATGTCGCTCAGATTTCACCAGACATGCTGCGAGCAACCGTCGACCATGCCGTGTTACGAATGCAGCATGTTGCTGAATTGGGAGGCCATATTGAACAGTTCTTGTAACCATAGTTCCTAATAAACATGCCAGAGCCATTGTTCTCATGTGTTTGATCTTTCCTGCCTTTTTCCTGTAACTATACCACGTTTTGACTGCTTACAGCGCCATTTTTTACCGTGGTGGCGAGAATTGGAACTATTTTTTTTTTGCATAATTCGCGAGCGCATTGCTTCATTAGCATATCTACGAAGTTTCAGACTGCTACTCTCATTACAGCCCGTGCTGTACCACTCTGAACACCGTCACTTTAATTATAACCACCTGGTACTTTCGACAAATGATTTAAAAAACTGTCGCTCAAAGAAAATTATTCCCTGTGCAGAAACAGACCTGTTGAAACACAGTTATCCAGGTTGGGACAGACAAAAGTCTAAAGTTGGAAAGGAAAAGGTGGATTACCACAGGTATTTGAATTTCCAGGAAGATTCTATGTACTATGTCTGAGAGACATCCACCACTCACATGGGCGATGACTGTTTTGACTGAGGGAGGTATCTAAGGAGAGAGATGTGCACAATACACCAGGTGCCTCGTTGGCACCGGGACCTCATAGGGATTATTGTTATGCGAGACCGCATCTGTGGGAACAAAGCCTGGTCGACTTTGAAGGAACTCCTAGGTGGATAATTTCACTTTACCCTTGATTTGCAACATATTTGACTGCGAATCTTATCTGTGTATGGATCTTTGTCACGTACTTGATGTTCGTGGAACTTTAGTCCACGTTCAAATAACAAATGCACAAATACGTATTGTAATTATTCAAAGCCAAAGTTAAGTTGAAAAAGGTGAATGAACATTTGAAAAGAAAGAAATGTTGGTTTTGGCTGCCCTCCTAGACTCAAGAACAACGGTATCTGTAAAGAAATTTCAACTGATACTGCTGGTATTGGCCGATACCGATGCATCAGTATCAGCTCAGCCCTAGTTAACACATGTTTATTCAACCATGTAATCTGGAACATTAAGATCAAAACTTTGTGTGTGTGTGTGTGTGTGTGTGTGTGTGTGTGTGTGCGCGCAACTTAAAATCATGCCCAGATTGTGATACTCTTCTGGATCATAAATACAGATTCAAAATTTTAAATTATTCTATTTCTCTTCCTTAGCTGCAAGATTGATGCACAAGTATAATGCACATGGTGCAACAGATGTAACAGGATTTGGTCTTTTGGGACATGCTCAGAACCTAGCTAAACATCAGAAGAATGAAGTCTCATTTGTAATCCACAATTTACCAGTTATCGCAAAGATGGCTGCTGTAGCTAAAGCTTGTGGCAACATGTTTCAGCTGCTTCAAGGACATTCTGCTGAAACATCAGGTAATTGTCATTCAGTTTTGTTTTTAGTTTGTGTATTATTAGTATTTTGAGATATGTGCTTATAATTGTGATCTTAGAGATTGGTGGAATATAAATTTGATATTAGGCAATTGAAGTATGTAATATATTAATTTGAAATTGTTAACTTTCTTCTTCAGTACCAATATTTGGCTGTGTGAATCTATCTAACCAGATTGTCCATCGATTACAGCAATAGATGTTGAGAGTAAAATTGATAATTGAGTCTGCTTTCAGTACACATATCATCATTGTATGAGAACCAGATGGTGGTAACTCTATTTTATGAAATTTACAGGAGAGTAAATAAACCTGTTCTTAGGAATAGGTCTTACTCTGTCATTCAATTTGAGATACCGGACTTCTAATGGTTAAGTGGGAATATATCGATCTGGGTCCAAATAGAACTCTTCAGAGGAGATAACATTAAACAAAACTGAATTTTTGGAGTTTGTTTTCTGGTCCTCCTATAACATTGTGTAATTTGTATCTTCAATTAAGTTGACTATTTTGTTAAATGTTTGTTTATTTTCTTTTACAAAGTTCATTTATGATTGTAGCACATAGTCATTAACTTTTGATTATTTCTATCCTGAACTTGTGGAACCCCAATTTTACGTGCCTTGATTTTACGTTTTCTCACATTATACAGTCAATGTTGATGGTCCCCCCAACATAGCAAAATGTTATAAAATTTTCCTCAATTTTAATTTCCTGCATTTTCAATTTTTTCAGTTTGGTTCCCTGAAAAATGTAAAATCTTGAAAACGTTACGACTAAGGATCTGTGTCTATTCAGCATGAAAGTTAATTAGTAGAATAAATTGCACTGCTCAATTGA
The DNA here is from genome assembly GCF_977018435.1 of Lepisma saccharinum. Lineage (NCBI taxonomy): Eukaryota > Metazoa > Arthropoda > Insecta > Zygentoma > Lepismatidae > Lepisma > Lepisma saccharinum. The sequence continues at coordinate 22,861,243 of NC_139230.1, read as the reverse complement.
ATGGTTTATATTCCTAGACTTGTTCATATCTTTCTGGGCAGCATTAAAAAATGAACTTGTCTGTATCCATGTTTTTAATTGCATATCAATGGGAGCAGCACCAAAGCTATCTTGCAGAAGGGATTGGTGCATGCTTGTGAAGTGAGAACACTTTGGCAAGTGTTCCTCGGTCCCACACTACCTAAAATATTTTCACCTGATTAAAAAAAAAATATGGAAATCTACTAATCAAGAAAGTCCCAAGCAAATATTTTAAGTGTAAGGGACACGAAATTGATAGCCTCAAGGCCATGTGCTCCTAGGGTGATTTGCCATGTTAGGTTGACACTCTCCCTCATATTTTATACTTTTACGTTGTGTTTTTTTTTACTTAATGCTTTTTTTATGATTTATACTTTTTTTAAAAAAAATATAATAAATGACAAATTCTTAACAAATTAATAAAACACCTGAAAAACTGAGCACAATGTAAACGATAACACACGCAGACATAATTTATGTATCTGAGACTTGTTGGAACTGCCAGATTCATAACAGGAAGGAAGCTCATGCACAAGTGTGTAACGGTATATTTTGTGCTTTTAAGCTGATTCTCAGCAACATACACAATATACACTACCATACATTTTTGAATCCTTGTCCCGAGGTTCAAAACTTGCAGTACCTGAAGTTCTGTGGATGCTAGTTTAGGCAGTAGACACGTATTTCTTCAAATTATAGTATAACGCCCATTTCCTTTTTGATATATATAGGTTTATTCATAATATCTTTACAGAAGTTAATTCTTGGCCGTTATTCACAAAATTACATTCCGGTGTACCCTGTCCCCCCTTCCCGAAGAGAGTGTGTAGACTCGCGTAGCCACTGGCTCCACGAGTAAAAAAAAATATAACCCTCAGTACCAAAAAAGGTGGCTGAAGGTATGTGTGCTGTGTACCCGGTTTCCCACATGAAACAAACTATTGGAATAATGTGAAAAGAGCAAGTGTGTGTACTAAAAGAAAGAGAGAAAGTTAAAGTATCCGCCTATTCATATTATCAAGAGAAGTCTTCGTTTCGCCCCATAGAGAAGAGACACCTCTTTACCTCGCCGTATCGCACCAAAACATCTGAGGCCGACTGCTGCCTTCCCTTCCTTTTATAGGCCCCGCTAATGACCTAAACCGTTACTGGAAACTTACCGCTCCCCAACGGCCAAGAACTCAAACGTACAGGACATAGACATAGGCATACACAATTTATAACATAAAAAAGGATCCAGTAATGATCGCATCATTACATAGTCCCCCCTTCCTGAAGAGAGAAAAATCAAAGTTCTGTAACCTAGAAAAATAATAATAATATACACAATACACTTGTCCGCAGTTTCTGTTCACTACAAACACACTTTCATTAGGTCACACGACACTGACAGTCAATGTTCACTCTAATTTTGTCCACAAGTGTACTTCGAGATCTGCGTTCTTCCCTCAGCACTGGAGCTGGTTAACCCACGTCGATTCTTACCCACTCAGCATCTCTTCCATCCTTCCTCCTGGACCAATTAGGGACAGTCTCCTGGAAATCCATCCAAGTCACCAAGGCTGCTGGTTCGACTCCCGGCAACGCCACTGCTCTGCGCTCCTGCCGAGATCGGAAGACACCGCTTCGACCGGCTTCCACATGAATGGGTCTAAATGGCTCTACATCCAGAGATGTCACTGCTATTCACTGGATTTTCTCACCACCGAACTGCGGCTTCTCGACGAAAATACGCGGTAAAAAAATACGCACTAACTTTGCGTTACTTTTGTTGACTGCGGAACGAAACGTTTGCAGGAGTAGTGTGTGAGGTATCAGAGAGAGAAAATAAATGAAAGATAAAAAATAAAGAAAAGATAGATAAATCCCTATATACAATATTTACAAAAATCCCCTTTTGAAATTAGATCAGAATCTGTTTCTCAGCTTGTAACGCATCTGGGGTACATCTTCATTCTCGTCTTCTGGAGAAGATACGTGCGCTCCCTTCGCTGAATTTTGCCCGGCTACTTTCTTCGCGAAGTCAGGCGGCGAAGAATAAGGTTTTAACTGATCGCTGTTGGCTCTCAATATTCTTCCGTCCTCGCTGTGTTTTAGTTTGAAAGTATTTGCCGAAGTTTGCTCAACAATTGCGTGCGGTCCAGAGAACTTCCCCGAGAGTTTACTAGTTACTCCACGGGCCTTATCAGAGAGAGGATGTTCCTTAAGCCAAGCTTTTTCCCCCACCTTAAACGTGCACTTGCGGCGTTTCTTATCATATACTTTCTTCTGTGCATTATGCATGCGCTCTTGATTGTTGCAAGCTATCTTCTTGGCCTCTTCTATCATGAATTTCGTTTCTTCCACGAATTCCAAGATGTCCTCCTGTCTGATTTCAGGTCCTTGAGGCAAAGCGTCCCTGGCCTTCTCGAAAGGACCCCTCACAGAACGTCCAAAATGCAAATATGCTGGACTGAATGTGGTCGTGTTGCAAACTTGGGAATTCAATGCAAACTGCACGTACGGTAACGATGACGCCCACTCGTTGTGCGACGAAATTAGTGTGGAAAGAGCACGTTTAGTTGCCTTTACGTAGCATTCTGCGAGATTGCCCTGCGGGCGATATGGAGAAATTCTGATCTGCTTGGAATCAAACATCTTCATCATCTGTTTCCACATTCTGGAATTGAAAATGCTTTGATTATCAGTGGAGATTCTCGGGTAGAATCCATGGATCGAGAATATATCCAGTAATTGTTCTAGCACAGATTTCGCAGTCACAACGCGAAGAGGGCGCAAGATAGTAAATCTGCTAAAACTATCGACGCATACTAGAACGTATTGGAAGTTTCCCTTTTTCGAACGAACGACTGGTCCCAGAATGTCACAGTATAAGTTCTTGCCAACTTCTGTTTCCTTATTACTTGCCATGAAGCCTTGCTTCTTAGTCGTGTCCCCTTTAAATACACAGCATGGTTGGCACGACTTACAGTATTGAATAACGTCTTTTGTTAGGCCTAGCCACGTGTATTGTTCTCTGACCTTTGCTAAAGTTTTCAATCTTCCAGGATGAGAAGCGAATGCACTATCATGCAAGGACATAAGAATTTGCGCACGTAGAGAAAGAGGTGCCCATATTTTGCCAGTTCCTTTCTCTTTGTACTTTTCTGCAGGCAAATTTCTCCTAAGGATTCCATCATCGTCGAAATACGAAGATTTGGCCAGTGTCTTCACCTTTTCCTTGTACTTCTTCGTTCCTTCCACCTCCTCGTTTCTAACAGCCTTCGCTATGTCTTCAAGAAATTTATCTTTCATTTGCTCGGAAATGATTGAAGTGGTGTCCAGAAGCCTGCTCGGATCCAGCGGTTCGTGTTCTTCATTCCCCTCGGCCACGGAGAAAGGCAACAATGAAAAGCCCTGCATCTTTTCACTTTTAGAGAGACGAACCTTGGGTAGTTTGATCCCTCGAAGCAAATTTTCTCGTCGTTTCTTCTTTATTTGCTTCGCGCTTTGTATAGTGCACAAAGCACTGAGGTCAGCAACTGGTTTCTGTGCAATATCTGACGAATCGATCACAACTCCGTCTTCCATCTCGAATTTTACGTAGCCTTCATCATTTTCATCTTCCAGGGGGAATGTTTCCTGCGCTGCGGGTAACCCGTCGTACTCAGACGGATGGGTGTTGCATACTTCATTTCTCGATAGAAAGTCTACCAGATTTAGCTCTCCTTTCACGTATTTGATGAGCAGAGGGTAGCGCGAGATACGAGCGGTCCACCTAGACATCTTTGCGCTCTTGTTTTCAGTACTGAATATCGTGGTCAGAGCACTGTGGTCAGTGAAAACTTCCACTGCCGGAGCGTGGGAGCGTGTCGAAAGTCTCGACTGCAAGGAGCAAAGCGAGGAATTCTTTGTGCGTTGTGCTGTAGTTCTTCTGGGCTTGTGAGAACTTTTTACTTCCAAAGGATACAACATGCAGTTTCCCCCCTTGGTCCCTCTGTCCTAGTAAGAAACCGGCACAGTTATCGCTCGCGTCGCTGTAGATGACGAACGGCTCATTCAGTACGGGAATGTACAAAGAAACGTTATTCTTTACAGCTTCCTTCAGTTTGGTCAGGCACTCTTCGTGAACATCCGTCCACCGAAAGCGAATTCCCTTACGTAACATGTCAGTGAGAGGACTCGTCAACTCTGACATGTGGCTAATGTGACCTTTCAGAAATCCGAAGAATCCTAAAATGCTCTGGAGTTGCTTCACATTCTTCGGAGCCCTTATCTGGTCCAAATACTCAATCTTGGATGGGTGGCACATCACTTGCTTGTGAGAAATTCTGAAACCCAGGTAATCCACTTCCGAAGTAAAAAGTTGGGACTTCGATGGTGAAAGTGTTAAGTTCGCCTTGTGTATTCTCTCCAAAACTTCTTTCAGCGCGAGCAACAATTCTCCCTCCGTTTCTCCATAAACCAAAATGTCATCGTAAAATGCAATGCATGAGACACCCTGCAGCTCTCCAAGGACAATATTCATCAGTTTCGCCAGTGTGTTAGGAATCATGCTCAATCCATAGGGACATCTCAAATAGCGAAAGATTCCTCGTGAAGTGTTGAATGCCGTGTATTGGCGTGAGTTTTCTTCCAATAAAAGCTGGCCAAAAGCGTTTACCAAATCTAATTTACAGAAATATCTAGCCTTGCCTAATTTACTCAAAGATTCAAACATATCCGGGACTTCATTCCTAGATTTCTTTGTTACTGCGTTTTGTCTTTCGAGGATCCAGGATCACCTTGTATTTATCCCCTTTCCTGATTAACAACGGTGAATTAATGTAATTAGATTTGCAGGGCTCAATGAAACCCCCAGCTAACAGCTCATCGATACAGTTATCCATTATTTCTTGCTTTTCTGGAGTCAAAATACGAAGCTTAGAATAGAATGGTGTCCTATCGGTTAGTTCTATTTTGTGCTGTAAGATGTGTGTAACGCCAGGTTTTTCAGAAAAGACGTTACTGTAGATGTTTAAAATATCTGCTAATTTCTTCTTTACTTCTGGTGAACATTCTGCACGCTCAATCAATTCTGCTATTTCGGGACGTCTTTGGCAATATCCCATCGTCGCGGTTGTTGCATCAGATGTTTCACTTTTTCCCATCGTCGCGGTTACCGTCGCGGTTGCCCCAGCTCCAGCCTCCACAGTCGACGTTATCCCCTGCAGAATCGGAAGACTCATCCCCGCTTCCCTCTTCTCCGCAGAAAACAAATAGATGACGTCACTGTCTGCAAAGCTGTAGCCTCCCTCTTTCAAGTGCAGAGATAATCCGGCTTGCCTTATGAACCCACGACCTGCGATGAATCCCTTGAAACAATCGCGCAAAACGACGAATTTATGCCTAAGTTTCACCCCATTCAAATGTACAGTAAGATACATTTCCCCACATGATTGTACAGAGCCTACTGCCAAAGAAATATTGATACGTTTATTGTTAATCTTATTTCCTTGTTTTTCCAGTTGTTTTGCGATCTCTAAATTTACAGTGCTCACAGAGGCCCCTGTGTCTACGAATAAGGAGAAGTCCTTTCCATTGATTTTACAGGGGACTAACGGCTCTTTGTCGCCAGAAGTGAAATTCCTGCAGTTGCGTATCTTCCTACTCCCCCCTTTGTTTTTCTTCCACGCAGCGCCTGCTACGATGGCGGTGTCGCTCTGTTCGGGCCTAACGAGTTTTTTGGAGCAGTACACATGGCGGCTTTGTGGTCAAGACCGTCACACCGAAAACAACGGATCCCCCTTCTCTTCGTCGGTTCTTCTGCTCTCGACGGGGTCCCAACATTCCCGGAAAAGCTTAGCCGGTTGACCAGTCCAGGATTTATGGCGCTCATTGATACTTCTGTTCTCACGTTGCCGAAGAGGTTCGTTGCCCCCGCGGCTGCTAATTGCTTGGTTCCACTCACAGGAAAAGGCTGGGCGAACACCTGCGGTGAACTGTTGTCCCTCAGTTCTGGGCAATAGTACAGGGCTTCTGAATACAATCTCTTTTGAATGTCCATAGAATGGGTTTCCAAATCTTTGATTGTTGCGAATGTTCTGTTGTACAAGTGTGTTCTGAATTTAGGATGGGAAAATTTCAAAACGTGCTGGATGACCTCGTCTTCTGTCCCCCGTTTCTCCCTCATTGCGAAAAGCTTCCTGGTGTGTCGAATAAATGCAAGAAGAGACTGGTCTGGTGACTGGTAATTGTTCTGAATTATCCTTGCTATTTCCGAATCATAATCGACACTAAAGAATTCTTCCAAGAACGCCTTCTCAAATTCCCTAAAAGTGCCGAATGGTCTCGAAAATCTGAACCAATCTGCAGCGATTTCCTTCAACGAAAGCGGCAAGATTCTATCTAAGAGAAAAGTATCCCCAATTTCCATGATTTCCTGATAATTGCGTAATTCATACAAATAATCGTGTGGACTTACATCGCCGACGTTTCCCTTAAAGATCGGAATGTTTATGTTGCTTTTTTCCAAGATTTTGTTCATTTTCTCCTCGCCCGTCCTTGCCGAAGTTCCTTGCGTAAGGTTTAGAGAAAGTCTCTCAAGTTCCCCAACAATATCTTCCTCAGGCCTTCCCTCCAAGTTCGCATTGCCTAGCAACTTGCCAATGAGCTCCCTGTCTATTTGAATTGCCATTTTGTCTTCTGTTACTTTCTTTCCACTTCGCAATAACATATGCCTTCAGTACTTCTTACAAAAAATATCCCGACTATGAGCCCCCAGTATGTAACGGTATATTTTGTGCTTTTAAGCTGATTCTCAGCAACATACACAATATACACTACCATACATTTTTGAATCCTTGTCCCGAGGTTCAAAACTTGCAGTACCTGAAGTTCTGTGGATGCTAGTTTAGGCAGTAGACACGTATTTCTTCAAATTATAGTATAACGCCCATTTCCTTTTTGATATATATAGGTTTATTCATAATATCTTTACAGAAGTTAATTCTTGGCCGTTATTCACAAAATTACATTCCGGTGTACCCTGTCCCCCCTTCCCGAAGAGAGTGTGTAGACTCGCGTAGCCACTGGCTCCACGAGTAAAAAAAAATATAACCCTCAGTACCAAAAAAGGTGGCTGAAGGTATGTGTGCTGTGTACCCGGTTTCCCACATGAAACAAACTATTGGAATAATGTGAAAAGAGCAAGTGTGTGTACTAAAAGAAAGAGAGAAAGTTAAAGTATCCGCCTATTCATATTATCAAGAGAAGTCTTCGTTTCGCCCCATAGAGAAGAGACACCTCTTTACCTCGCCGTATCGCACCAAAACATCTGAGGCCGACTGCTGCCTTCCCTTCCTTTTATAGGCCCCGCTAATGACCTAAACCGTTACTGGAAACTTACCGCTCCCCAACGGCCAAGAACTCAAACGTACAGGACATAGACATAGGCATACACAATTTATAACATAAAAAAGGATCCAGTAATGATCGCATCATTACAAGTGATATCTCTTCTTTCATCGGTAACTTCCATCTGTCATTGTACTTTGTATATCTAAACCCCCACCCACACTGCAGAATTTGTAAAAGGGATTTTTTGTAACCTTGAAAGTTTATTTTTTATGCTAATTTGTCTTGCCTTTTCAGCAGTCATACAAATACATGTCAATACTTTGCATTGGTTTGGCAGTCAGCTTCAAATTTTTCATGATTTTTATGGACTTGATTTTTCAGGAGGTTTATTGATTTGTTTGCCAAGAGAACAGGCAGCTGCATACTGCAAGGATATCGAGAAACAAGAGGGCTACCAAGCTTGGATAATAGGCATTGTTGAGAAAGGAAACCGTACTGCTAGGATTATTGATAAGCCTCGAGTGATTGAAGTTCCTGCTAAAGAGAAGGATGGTGAACTCTGGTAGAAGAAATAAATTTACAATAATTTTTAACTGATTTTATAACTGTTTTCATATGATTGATTGAGCCAGGCTTGTAACAATGTTCAGATCTGAGAAGTGATAATGAAATTGTTGATACATAAATAGAAACCACATTATGTGATAAGTGGAAAATTTATTTCTTTAAAAGTGATTTCTTTTTAATGTAAAAAGGTTTCAGTTTGGAGTGCTTTTTCATATATCAAATTTATATTTACATGACATGAAATGAGATATGTATGAGTATCAGTGATGAATTGTTAGATAATGCTTTTCGATATTTTGTGTCCATTAAGATTTTTCCTCTTTTAGATACTTTGCCACATTCATTTAACATCAGAATGATCAATGTAATGTCTGTTTAATGTTCTTAACATTCCCACAACATATTAGTAAAGACTGCATTCATTACTTTAAATATTGAAAATTATTTTTTTGTTTTGGATAAATATTGTCGTAAATGGTAGCCCATGTATACTTGCCTAATAGCACTAGTTGTTGGCTTTCACCTGAAAAATTAAAGTTTAGGAACATTGGCAGAAGTATTGTTATTGATAAATTTAAGCAAATTGTTTAGTAAACCTTATCCTTATCAATAAAACTCTTGGTGCAATCAACACTCTTGTAATTTTGTGGGCATTCTTGTTACTTTCTGACTTGGTATGTTTGTAAACAGAATATACAGTGGTGCCTTGAACAACAAATGTCCTGAGTAATAAGTGTGGTGCAGCATTATGAAGTGCACATTAATATTATCATCCATGATAAACCTCCCAGTAGGTTATCTTACATGAGCAGGCACAGGACACTGTACTTTATACACAAGCAGTGACCTGGCTACAATTCATGTAAAACGATTGTTATAAATGCACTAAAAGAAAGACCGACCAAAGTGTCAAAAGATGAAATAACAATGAAAGAGAGACACTTTGTATGCAAAGATATTGTAGTGCAGTCATATCAAACTCTCGGCCCGCAGCATCCCTTAATGTGGCTATCCTTGAGCCTATGTATAATTCATACATGCAATACTACATACATGTAGTTATCCTGCTTTTCCTTTTCTCATGAAACAAACCTAGGCTCATCCAAAATTTACCAGATTGACCTTTTATCCCTACAGTTTTATTCTTGCTTTCCCTTAAGGAGTAGGTGTGGTATCGACTAAGCAAATGGTTGACAGGTTAGCTTTGAAGTACAAAAATATCTTGCTTGCTGGGGGAGAGGAACATGCAATCTTTCTGTTGCCAATGAGTAGAGTTTCTTGATAGTGAAGGGTTTGTGTTGAAAGTCATCTGTTTCTGGAAAAGTTTGACAACCGTGTCACTGTCCAAGCCTTGTGGTAGTAAGAAGAGGGCAATAGACTTTTTCAAGTGAAATGGTAGATTGCCTACTTTTTGTTGTGGAGTGAATAGTGAAAAAGTGTGGAAATTTTATGCCCTGATAAGTGAATTTATTCAGAAGTATTTCTTTGTTCTGAAATACAGTTGCAACTTTGTAGCTGAGTGGTTAGCACAGTACACTTCAGCACCGGAGGTCCCAAGTTCGAATTGCAGCCTGGGCATGGGTGTTCTTTGCGAGTGTCCCTTCATCAGTTTCATCATAACATTATTCATCCTCATCTTCATGATTAGCCAAAAGTGGCAGAAAAGTGATGCTAAATAACAAAAGTAAAATAATTTAAAATCAGAAATACAGTTGCAGAGAGGATGAATGACTTAACAGGCTATATCAATGAACAAATGAAAGTGAAAATTTCTGGTTTTCTAGCTGTATTCATTTGTGGATGCAATTCTCATCTCAATATGGTGGAAGAACTGCTTGACATGATTCTTTTCTATGACAAAACACACGAAGATATTTTCAAGGAAGTTGAGACCATTTTGCATCCATGTATGTTATATTTTCAATCATTTCCCAACTGGTCAGGAGTATCTGTAAACTTGATTCAAGCCAATACTTGTCCAAGTAAATATAAAAATATTTCCCACTACAATTACACACACACAATTGTGTATTCATTCAGTTTTAAACAGGTGGTATGTGAAGGGGAGGGGGAATTCCAAATGTATTGTATGTATACCTAGAATTTCCAGCATTGGTGGAGATTTTGGTACCGTACAATTTTTTTAATGTTTTGCAATTTTGTACTAAGCTCAGGAATGGATTTAAATGAATGCTAAGTAACCTATCAGGAAACAATATCCACATAATGGATGCCACCCTGGAATGGATTGTGTTCATTATGCAAGGCACCACTGTATAAGTATTAAACCTTTCCTCAAGTAGTATTTGGGGCAAATCTTGCCTTTCCATGTCCCTGTTAGTTTTGTGTTCAAGGGATGCATCATTCTTCAATGTGTTTTGAGATACACAAATGTCCATGTGACATTTAGTTATTACATTCATTTTGGTAGGTTATAACTAGGGAAAGGAACTTTAGGTAATTAAATGTTTTTTCTGCGATAAGATACAGGCCCTCATTTTTGCCAAAATTCTGATTATAGCCTTATATGTCAACACAGCAAATTTTATTTTACATAAAAACACATATTTTCCAGTTTTCCGTATGTAAATACATATTTTGCGAATTTTCATTTTAAATACATAAAATCGCTCATTGACTTCATCCACCTCGAAATCCTCGAAGGAAAAATGTTTATAGGCTACTCTGCACCTCTTTCATATCGAGAGTGCTAGGTTTGTTTTGTCTTTGAACACCCTCGCTGGCAGACTTCTGGCACCTCGCCTACGATCCTATTGGGAGAAAATAGCTGTAAGTAGTAGCTGGGGCTGGCTACACGTAATGATAGCAAGGCTTTTTAATGAAGCAATGCAGCTATTGTGGCCGGAAGGCATAACATTTGACAATGTTCTTCTCCTCGTGACAGATGCTGCAGCTTACATGAAAAAAGCTGCAGTAGGCCTTGCCGTTAGCTACCCCAAAATGGTGCACGTTAAATGTGTGGCCCATGCGTTGCATAGAATATGTGAAAAGATAAGAGCTCTTTATCCCAATGTCGATAAACTGGTTTCAAATGGCAAGAAAGTTTTTATCAAGTTGGCTAGAAGAATAGACAATTTTAAACAAAAATGTCCTGAGGTTCCCCTTCCCCCTACACCTGTAGTTACGCGATGGTGCACTTGGTTGGATGCAGATGTTATGCCCAGAAGTTTGAAAAAATTGTATCTGTTGTAAATGATCTCGACAAAGAAGAATTCTGCAAGAACTGTTGATGGAGCCCTCCGTAAAAGTCGAATTGGCATACATCTCAACAAACCTGTCCATTCTCTCTAATTCCATATGAAAGCTTGAATCGTCCGCGAACACTTCGGCAGCTTCCATTGTTAAAGTCCGTATAGTAGAATCGAAACTGCAAGAACTCACTGGATCTAAGTGTCTAAATGTACAGAATTTTTTGGGAAAAAACAAGGTTTTCAAACTTTGTGCCAAATTGCATGTGTTTTGGAAAGTGAAGTAGAGGAAGAGGAAGCTTTGGAAAACTTAAGCGTTAGTGACATTTCGTGATTCAAATATGCAAGAATTGTTTCTTGTGACGTGGAGCGATCTTTCTCACAATATAAGCTGCTTTTTAGAGATAATCGTCACAGATTTACAATGGAGAATTTGGAAAAAACTATGGTGATCCACTGCAACTCTTCCAAAAAATTGCTCGCTAATTTGTCACATATTTTCCTGTTTTTATCACATATTTTCAACATTTATGACACATAAAAAATAAATATTTCTGTGTTTTTTAGCACATAAAGTTCCGTTCCCTAGTTATAACACTATCCTGTTGTCATATTTTTTTCCCCAATATGCCAGATGTGTTTCAGTTCCCTTGATGGCAAGTTATGATGTAAGTTACGGAGCTCGGCAACCCATTGTTCGTGGTTCCCACACACCTGAAAAACCTATAATTCTCAGGGAATTTGAATAAAAGTAAAAACTCAGGGAAAGCATGTAATGATCATGAGTCCCAATGAAGCACATCTGAAGGACTAAAATATGCTTGTTTTTGTACTAATAATCCCAACTTCACTAACTTGCTTTATATGAACTATTTTGAAGATGTAGGCTTTAGATAGGTGTTTATTTTGCATCACAGATTGATATTGTAACAGGGTGTCTACCAGTTGGGAAATCAACGGACAGTGATTTGATAAAATTGAATATTTGGAAATCTAAAATTTTATTGAGTTGTAATTAGATTTGTTCACTTTATTTCTTAAGAATCATTTTTACAGGCATTAATAATTAAAATAGTAGTAATAACCTGTGGCTCAACAGCCCTTGAAGGGCATAGGCCAATCTCCCGACTGGCAGTATCCCTTCCACAATCATAGCTAGAAGTGTGGTGATGTGGGGCAGTGTTGCCAACAGCACGAGAGAAAAACGGGCTAAATTGGAGCTAAAATTCACATCCAAGGGGCTAGATTTACAAAGGTGCGGCTGAGCACTGAAAAAAAAATCTGGTTCTTAATTCTTGGGTGTTTTGGTGCAAAATTTCTGAAACTCAAGAACCACAACTAATAAACTGTCAAGATGAGGCGCTCAAGTAAATTACATTTTCTTAATTTAAATAATTTATTTCCCCCGTAAATTGTGGTGCAGTAGATTACACAAAAGCATTACACATTTTCGGCATATTCCTCCATATATATGCACAAGTACACTAACACATACACACGGCTGCATGCACGAACTAGTGTCTGGGCGAGCCTACTGTTACGAACGATTCGTTGATTCCACACTGCACTTCTGTGAACTTTCAAGGACCTGATGCAATGCAACTGAACAGAGATTCGCATTTTCTGGAATTGACGTTATCCGTAATTTGCCTCTGGCTACACAGCATACCAAAACCAGTAACAAGGGGATAAAGTGACAATGTGCACTTACTACCTGCTCCCCAGGAGGGGTCACAGGACGAGCTTGCAGGTGCAGAGGAGGGTTGGTTAAGTGAATTCTTTACAGTTTCCTGAAATACCAAAAAACATTTCATTACTGAAAGGACTAGATTTGTAGCAAGATTTCTCTCTGTAGGGCTAAAAAGCCCCTTGGTGCTTTTGCTGAATTTTGGGGCTGAGTACGTACTCAAAAGGACCAACTTGGCAACACTGATGTGGGGTCAGCAAGTTGAATCTCAAGCCATCATAGGAGATTTTCGAGACTTACTCATAGCTCCCCAATTTCCTCAATTGTGGGTTGCCACTGGTCCTATACACTGGAGAACCCATGCCGTTCCGCAGTCTTGAGTCCAAACCATAGGTGCTTTGACTGCATGGCCACAGAGGAGGACCAAGCAACCCTAAATCTCTTCTTAAAAGTACAGCTTCAGTTTTCATCGTAACTGGCCTTGGGGTCCTGAATAAAGAATAATAATTAAAACAATAAAGAATTTTGAATTTATTTTGGTACACACACTGTATAATCTTGTCAAAAGTATTCTACATATACACACCCAGTCTTACTATATAAATATTTCAAAGCTCTGAATGAAATAACAGAATGTACTTTATACGTGGATATATTGTATACACAAAGCACAAAATGACTGCTTTTGGCCTGCACATAGGACCTAAGTCTGTTTGGCCACTCAACAATTGGATTACGCCTGTATCAAGGGGGAAATCTTCCACTGCCTTCACAAGATAGTGGTTCAAAGTGACAATACTGCATTATATGTTCTTGCAATCATGCCTTGAAGTACCAAGCAACCCTAAATCTCTTCTTAAAAGTACAGCTTCAGTTTTCATCGTAACAATTTCTAGCAGAGAGAGCTTAAGCCTACACTGCCAGATGGTCCATCTGAATGGAAAATAAAGTTGAGCACATTTGTCTCTCAAGTCACTGCTGAGTTGTTTCAGCCATATGAGCTGGTGCACAATCCTGCTGAAAATTCAACTCCTGGCAATGGAATAATATTGCTTAGATCCTTGACCATTGTCTCTTGGTACACTCGGGCTGATATTTTTACCCCTTTCTACAGAAAAGGAGCTCTCTGATGCTATCATAATGCCCCATTTCCCACCACATCATGATTGAAGCAGAATGTGGTTACTACTAAATTCTTGTCATACAACCTGTCATTCTGCAAGTTGATAGCTGCCTCCATGGTAATTCTTCTGTGCCAATTTATGCTTAATGATCCAGTAGGCACTTTGCCTTTGTAGCTTTCTGAGGCTAGAAAGTGGTCTGTATGATGTTTGTAAGCTTTCAATCCTAGGTCAGTTTGCAACATGAGAGACATGGACATTTTGGAACTGGTCAGTTCACAGACCATCATTGATTCTTCCATACACAGATTTTTCCAGTTGCACTGTCTTTATAGTTTGTGGCTGTCCCTGTCTTTCACTTTTCCAGTGTCACTGAAATGCTGGACAGTACAATACTTGAATCACTTTGGAGATTTAAAGCTTGTAGAAAATTTCAGCTGACTTCCTATCTTGCAGACTACTAAACGACCACATGACTTTCATAACTGCCCCATTCCATTAGGACAGCTAAAGACAAAATGTTCTATCACTTCTGTAGGTTAATTAGCAATGACTTTCAACACCACATGATGAGCCACCTCCAAAAGTTTGTGAATGTGTTTGAAAGTTATTTTGTGTGCTGTAAAAAAAAAGTGTAAAAATTCAAAAAAAAAAACCTTGCTCCTTAATTAAATACATAAAGATATCATTAAATTTGTTTTGTTATTGGCTGATACTGATAAAGGACTACACAAACTTTACTAATAGGCCTACTGATCTGATATAAAATTGCAAGTGCTCCTTGAATGTTCGATGAATGGTTCATTCACCTCCTTAATTAATGTACATAACCAAGTGATTGTGGTGGGTTTTGCCTTTGAAAAGGAACTACCTATTTAGACATTTATTTTGCAAAACCATAACATTAATTACATGTTCTTATTAACAAAATAAATAAGATCGCAGAATATTGTACTAAATTACAGATTGTTTATAAATATCTCAGATCGATAATATTACTAATAAAACAGATGCACCAAAGTCCATTGTAAAATATATTTATAATAAAATATGCCACTGAGCCATTCAGCAAAATGTACAGTTACCTTGAAACGAGTGTAGGTCCGAAGCTAATTGCCCTAGATGGATGAATCAAGTACCGTTATACACGGAATGAACCATAGATTCGTACTATATAAAATTTATGCACATGGAATGTATCCATGGATGGGGGAGGGGCGGAACCTGAAAATTCAAATATTTGTACAAAAAATTCTTCCCTCCTCTCCCTGGACAACGAATTACAGTACATTGTCAAAATACACATGGAAATGATCACTGGCATGTCTGGAACAAGAAAATAATTGCACTATTATGATATGAACAATACAACATGACTTGTCTGTGTGCCTCTGACTAAGGTTTGATTTTACGGAAGTTAAAAGTTTGTCTCAAAAATAAGTGTAGAAGATGAGTAGCAAAAAATATTCTTTTCGACATACCTTTGCTGCAGCATGGCACCACACACAATGGCACATTGCGTGCGATGCAGCGGTACTTTGTGCGCTGTATTGTTCATGGTCCACACTCAACACATCTCAATTGCTCCTTCTCCATACGTGGGAAGTGACTGGTACCATGAACCTCGTACTGCTTGGCCGCCACAGGAAGATGGGCTTTCCTGTCAACCGAAGGCCCCGGAATGACCCTAGTGTGTGCTGTTGTGGGAGAAGCTGACATTGAAGGGCCCGGCCCACCAATAGTCTCCAAAAGACTTGGAGCCAACCTTTCACAAAACCTACTGTGCCTCACGTTCTGATGAAATGTCCTGAAGAGGATGGAGGCATTCAGGACACACAGGTCGAGTAAGTGGAAGAACAGCTTGACAGTCCACTTTTTAGTCTTTCGTTCAAGGGAATAGGAATTTGTCATGTGGTCGGCCTTGTCAACTTAACCCATGTGAGTATTGTATTCACATACAACAGCTGGCTTGAGTACGTTGCCATGGTCATCGCAGAAATTTCTCAGCTGGTGACTGATGCATGTTGGTTAAAATGTACACCTCCCTTTTGTCTTTCCAACATATTGTGGTCAGGTCATTTCACCCGAACACGTAAGTCTCCTCTCTTGAGTTTCAGGTCAGTCTTGGAAAAATTGGGGGGGTGGGGGCTTTTCATCTGGGATTGACGGTCCCGCAACAATACACACCTTTTGTTGCAAGATCGTCAGAGAGCTCTGGAGAAGAGAAGTTGTCCATAAATAACTTATGACCAACTCCTTGCACCTTCCCCGTCAACGCTACAACTAAAGAGTGTGTCCCATTCATCCCTGGAGTCTTTGTCCTTGCCCAGATACACAGTCATGTCATAGGTATATCCCAAAGAATCGCAGAGTTTGTAGATCTTGATCCCAAACCTCTTGTGCTTTGGAATATATTGTTTGAAAATGACCTTACCTTTGTACAAAACCATGGCTTCAACTGCTAAATGCCCTGTAGGATAGTAGCATTTAGAGCTAAGCTCATTGACTTTGTCAAAGAGAAATCTCATCTTCCACAGCCAGTCATAATTTGGATCTTGGTGGGGGGTTCCTTCGTGTTGTCCTCAAAGTGTAGGAATCTGAGCAAGTTCATAAAGCAGTTCCGTGACATCTTCTGTCCGTAAAACAGTGTGAGATGCTGGAAGATTTCTGTGGAAAAAGTCAAGGAAAGAAGTCCAAAGGTGATGACTGTTCGTCGATATGTCGTGACTTCAGTCCAATCTGTCCAAGGAAAGGATGCAGGTTGGGGTGGGACCTACCCTTTCTGGGTGGGGAATGCCAGTGGACAGGAGATGTTAGAGGAGGGGAAGAAGAAAGTGTCGATGTGTTTTGTCTTTGTGACATGTCATCTGAATCAGATTCTGATGACATTCTAGAGAAAAATTCAAGCTGCTCTTCCTCCCACTCGGAATCTGTATCCATTACCTCCAGCTCATCACGAATTTCATCAGAACGGAGATCACTCGGAGAAAACTGTCCTGCTAGCCACTTACCCACCAAAATTACACTTAAAATTAAAATAAAACTTGTAGGTGAATAGCCACGCACAAAAAAAGTTCCTTCCACACTGAAACACAGAGGTGCACATGAACCTGACCTGTCTCGCAGAACAATGACACTTCTGGCTGACAAAGAACTCTAGGT
Organism: Lepisma saccharinum; assembly: GCF_977018435.1. NCBI lineage: Eukaryota > Metazoa > Arthropoda > Insecta > Zygentoma > Lepismatidae > Lepisma > Lepisma saccharinum. The sequence goes on along the minus strand of NC_139230.1, from coordinate 22,844,159 downwards.
GTCTGCGGAACTGCGTAACAGTGTTATGAGTCTATATTTAGAAGTGGCAGGTCACATTCCGCCAACTTTGCAAGCATTTTCCTGCAAGAATTTCTCTTTGGCTTGAGCTTTTCATTTTGCAAGATGGCTTTGTTACCCCTGCCTGCCCATTCCCCCACTCTTTTCTCCCTCCTCCCAACCCACCACTTTCCAACAAGGAACAGCTAGCGGCTATATGTGAACAAACCCTTCCCAGCTAAAAGTTCGTCTACATTATTGCCATGGAACGAATATTCCAACTTTTTTTTTCTTTAGAAAAAAAAGCCACCTTTTTTATGGGATAACAAGACTTACAACAATCCTTATGCCAACATAACGGGTGTCCCACTCAAAAGGGGACCCATAAATTGTCATGCCATTGGATAAGTATTTCACCGAATGGTATCAAATTTGGACAGATTGCAGTGAGAAAGTTGACATAGCAACACTGTACGTCGTAAAGACTGAAAAAGTGGGTCAACAGGCAGGTTCAACGAGTCGCTGTGTTTCCGTGAAGCGAAAGTGGAAGAAGTGGCTTGATGTGACTTCGTCATTGTGTTTTTAACAATGTATTGGTATTCTCTTGAAGAGCGCATGTTTATTGTCAAACTGACACTTGGATGGTACCAACAAGACTGTGCAACGTCACACACCTCGTGAGTGAGCATGGCTGAGGTGGAATCGTTTTTCCCTAACATTTCCAAAGGACTGTGGCCCCCAAGGTCACCGGATATGACCCCACCTGACTTTTTCCTATGGGGTAACCTTAAAGGAAAGATCTTCAAGAACAAACCACGCATCCTCGATGAGCTACGGGAAACATCCGCAGTGAAATCCATGCAGTGACACCCGAGGTTCTGACAGCTACATTCACAAACTTGCAACGTCGTGTTCAACTGTGTTTACAAGTTGATGGAGGTCATTTCCAACACCTTTTGTGGTGTAATTTGTAGAACTAGGAATTTTAGGTGCAAAATTTTGCCAATAAAGGTGCAAAAAAGGTGCCAATTTTTGTACAAAAAAGGTGCTAAAATAGGTGCTAATTTTCAGATGTAAAATTTATTGTGAGCAGTGCATACATATATGATTCAACTTGTCTGGATAAACACATAAGAGTATTCTCTGGTTTTAAATCGTTTAATATAACTAAGCAAAGAAAATTCTCTGATACAATAGAAAGCGACATAAAGGAAAACATGCTTCTTCTTACTTGCTTAGAATTAGTCTAGAAAACTGTTAAAATAGATTACATTCAAAATTTCTATGTTCTTCTTTTAAAACCATGGGTTTCACTTGATGTCCATTGAGAGGTGCTTCTAAAATGTTCAAAACGCACCTGTTTTGCCTATCTGTGGTTTCATCTAGTATGAAATAGACTGGATGGTCAGCTACTACTTGCCTGATCTGCGAGATTTTAGCTTCATAAAGAGGTTGAAGGTAAGATTTCCTTAAGGTGGTCTCATCTGGAACTGGCTTCCCAGTATATTTCTGCAAATATGATTTCATGACAGGATTGTTAAGTTTCGAAAGAGGTATTCCACACACTATAAATGTCCTTGATGTCTCACTGAAAAATTAATTGGTATTTCTGGAACACGAAGATGCAAGCGCCTCACCAATGAATTGCTATTCGCTTCCCACCTCTACCATCTCGTAGTTCTTTATTCCTGACGCTTCCCACTTTTTAGATGCTGCACAACCCGAGTGCGTTGGTGTTTGTCATCAACAGCAATAGAAATATCACTCACATCACACCTCAGAACAGATCCATCACTCTGAATGCCATCACCGCTAAACTGTTTAACAATGTCCTGCAGTTTCCCAACATTTACTTTATGTTTTGGCATGGTGAACAAGCAAATCCGATGCATCGACCAGTCGATCCCAGACTGCAGTTACCTTGCTCACTGAGACGGGAGAAGGAAACTAAAACAAAACAGCTTTCCTACAACAATTCGTAAACAACACAACATAGGACAAAAAGAGCACAACTTCTAGCAATTGTAATGCGTCATTTTTGGCACTGTTTAAAGTCCACGTGCTTACTACATTAACGTTCAAGAACTGAAGATAGCCGATTCATTGTTGTGCGATAAACTAGAATCGTGTGCTAAAAAGCCGTGCCTCGAATGTGGGTGGGAGTTGTATTTAAAAAAATGATAAAGATGCAAAAAGGGCGAAAAGGTGCAAAAGGTTCTGAGATTGTGAAAAAGGTGCAACCGAAACACCATGAGTAGAGTTCAATACGTGCTTATTTTGGGGATGAGTCACTTTTTTACCCATTTTCACACAACAAAATTTAAGGTGCAGCACCTAAAATTCCTAGCTCTGGTAATTTGTTTTCCCACAAATGCAGGTAGGTCATGTTCAAATTTCGTTTCCTTTACTCTTGATTTCCCTTTTTGAGAAAAAAAATTCAGGGTTCCCTTTCAAGTGAGACACCCTGTATATGTGTTAACAAGAATATATAATAAAAAAATCGCAATTCCAGTGAAAAATAGCGACATTATGACGTAAAAATTACCAACATACCAAGGTGCTATATAGTTATTTGGTAGACCGAGGGTTACAGAATTGCATCTATGTATAGATATTTGGGAGACAAAAGGTTAAGAAGCATAACACTTGTTGGTTTTCTACTACTCAATGCTAGGTCACGTTGACACTGTTAACCATTTTACGTGTGTAGTCTGCTTCACTGCAGATGCTCAAGCAAGAAAGCTCTGGTATTTCGGCAAAAAAAGAAAAAAACAACATGCAAAGGTCATTGACTATCAACAGTTATATTCCATATTGTCTGCTGTTTTGGCAACAAGGCAATGGGAGTTGTGCTTCTTAACCCATAAATATAGCACTAGGCAATTTTGAAAAACTTAAGTAGTTGTTAAACTAATATAAAACCCATAGTGACAAAAGATTTTTAACTTCTTGTGGACTAGGCTTACCAAGCACGTGCTTTTAAAATGTGTTGTGATGTGCAAAAGAAGAAACTAGCAGAACTCATTGTAGAGCTGAAGTAAATTTTCTTTGGGCTGAATGATGGTCCTCTCAATGGAATTGTATTTTATGCATATTCCCTACCATGTTATTAATACTCTATGGTTTGATGTGTGTAATATGTCAATGGTTATATATAGAATGAAATGTCAGATAAAACAAATAATCAGTAACAATTGGACGGGTTAAAGTTACAGTGGTGTGAGTCACATTATCTTTGTTTTCCAGAAAATAACAAAACGCAAAAGGTACTGTAATAAATTCGGGAACAAAAATGTTGTAATTTTATCATTTTAGGGGTGTCACCTGGATCCAAATTTAACATAGAGACTTGAATTGAATGGAATTCATGCAATGTTACTGATGACGAAAATGACTTAACACCACTCTGTATGACTTACACCAGTGTATTTGTCAACAAAATGGATATAAAGTGAACTTGAGGACCTCAAACAAATAATTTATTTTTATTAAAAATAAGTAATTGTTATTACAAATGGAAGAAAATCAAAGACTGAATAAATATTCATTCATAATTTTCTTCTGGCTCTGGATCCACAGTTTCACAATTTGCAGTGGACCAAGATCGTCAGGTAGTGGGTGTCTCCTCACATTCAAGAGTCGTTCGAAGGGAAAGGAAAAAATCATGTTTCATTGGTGGAATGTGTTCCAGAAGGTCTACCATGTCCTTCTTCACTTCTGTAACTGGTCGTCCTCGTGAATACAGCACATCTTGATGAACGTTTGCTAGACATGACGGTCTACCAGCCCTTGCTGGTCGTAGATTAAGCACAGAAAAAGCATGTCTGCATTCAGTGTGTCTTTATACAGAAGACTGTAAGGACGATCTTTCAAAATCAAAATCCATTGGATCTTCAACCAGTTAACAGGGCAATTGTTCTCATTTTGTTTTCTACGTGTGATACAGTGTTCCAAGTTAGCAACAGATTTGAAATAGTCAACGTCCCATTTTGGTCAACATTTATCTACTTTTTCTTCTGCATTTCAGAATAATACTGTACCAGTCATCAGGAGTATAAATTGGTCTATTCTTTGCGTATAATTCAATCGATCCAAAATCTGTGTCGTTTGGAAGGTAAGAGTTCCCATAACACACGTTTATCTGCCAAACACTGGTGATTGAGTCCGGTCACTGGACCAAAATGAATGTTTTGTGTGTGGCCACTGATGAACCAAAATGTGCTTGGCTGTTGGGCCGAGATGGGTCTGTCTAATTTGTACGATGCACGCCAAAGAAAATGATAGTACTTACTGCGTGTCGCTATCACAAACCCATACCTCTGGAGTGGAGGACCATATTGAATTCCGTAAGGTGATTCGACTCGGATGATTGCAAATGACACTCACTGATAATAACGAAGATATATTGACTAAAACAAAAGATTACATGTATATACAAACTTGGTGCAATGCAACGCGATGGACGGAATGAAACTACCACGCACACTCGGCCATATTGTCTCGCGAACTGACTGAGCGTCACTCTCTCTCTTTGTTCGAGATTAAACATAAAACAAAACTGAATTCCCCTGACATCTATTGTTAAAAATATCAATTATGACTTGAGACAACTGGTATGGAGGCAAGTTATCTTCTTTTTTATGGCGAACTCTCTACCGACTCGGGCTTCCATTCATCACTGGTCTCAAGATCGTCTAATGAATGGATCTTGAATACTTTCTTCAGAATTAATTGTTTTGTATAGCAGTCCCACACTGAAGTGTGGAGTCATTCGGCACTCAGGAATAGTTTGCAAACACAGTGGTGTAAGTCTGACTTACACCACTGTGCTGATCAACGCAACAGCTGTTTCCTTTATAACTAGAACTTCCACTGCCATCTGTTGCCAGTTGAATGAAGCTCTGACTTCCTTCATGTGTTTTGTTAACAGATTGACTTATCTATTGGTTGTCCAGCGAAAAGAATAGACTGTTGGGTATATGAGAACAGCGTTGCCGCTTACCGCAGGGGCGAGTAACGGACCTGCTGGCAGTGAAAGTACAAGACCAAACAAACGTGCGTGGCGCTTAAATCGCGGGTACGTACAAATTGAAGAAATAAGTTCACGGTGAGCTATTATTGGAAACAAGAAACAAATTCACAAAATTACATAAACTGAAAGAATAATTCTTAATGAACTTACTTTTCTCTCACATGTCACTCCAGGGGGTTAATTCCTTCCATTGCAGAATCATCACCAGAATCATTTTCTTCTGTCAGATCATAACTCTCGCTGGAATCTTCACCCAAGTGGATTATTATCTGATCAACGTCATCCTGCAATTCATCTGCATTCCACATTTCCTTCTCTATGTCCATGACATGTTTTACGTAATTTTGCCAGTTTTCAACTGTTACTGTCTTAAATGATTCAGTGATTAAATTTTCAATGTCTTTAGTTTTGAATGTAGTGTTGTTACACCGCACATAATGCTTAACCTGTGACCACACAAGTTCAATCGGGTTCAGTTCGCAATGATATGGGGGCAAACGAAGCACCGTATGCCCCATCTGTTTTGCCATCTCATCGATCTTATACTTATCGTACTTAATTTTATGAATATTTGTAAGTTCCAGAAGATCTCTCCGTAACATGTCATCATAACGAATGCCATGAGATTTCAATCATTCTTTAAAATCATTCTTCTTCCACGAGGTTGTCGGCATTGGCTCTTGCTTGCGGCTATGATAAGAGGCATTGTCGACAACAATAACAGATCCCGGAGGGAGATTGGCGAGCAACTGTTCACGAAAATACATCTCATACGTTTCTCCATCCATTTCATCATGGGCATCTGCTGTATTCTTTTTGCACTGAAACACAAGTTGGGCGTTTTGCAGAAAACCGCGTTCGTTACCCGCATGCACTAAAGCGTATCGCGCTCCGCGAGATGTTGGATTTTTTAAACCAGTGGAAAGACCTGCCAGAAACGCTTGTTTTGCAGTTGTAATTGTCTTGTCTTTCCATTCATAATTGACTGAATTTCCGGTGTTCACCCAGGATTCATCAGTGTAAACAATATTTCTATTTTCACGCCTAAACTTCCTAATCTCTCTTAAATATTTATGGCGAAGAGAAATTAAATCTTCTCTTTCCATTAACATGGATTTGTTGCCCCTTTTCTCATTCGAAAAGCCAAGTTCTTTGAGAAAGACATGAAACGTTGATCTTTTAAGATTCGGTAATGTGGAGTCAGAATTAGCAGCAACAAGAACAGAATTAAGTGTTGGAGGTTTGTTTTTAAAAAAGAATTCGTGAACTTTACGTCGCACATCACTTCTGACAAAATCATTATATTTTACATTTCTACTTGTAATTGGAGATCTTTTCCTGGGTCGTTTCTTACCTGGTGTTTCAAGAGGACCTTGAGAAACCTCGCCCCAAATTTTATACACAGTAGCCCGAGAAACTCCAGTTGCTTTCGCCGTCTCGCTGGCTAACCAACTTACACTGCGATCCGGATTTTTCTGTTTTAAATAAACAGAAATATTCATTACTATTTGCCTTTCTTTACTTTTGAGAACCTCACCACGCCTTCTCATCTTTACACTATTTTCCCTCATATTTCAGTATTAAAACCAACGATTTTTTACAGCACAACACAACACAGCCCAACGCACAGATCCGCCACAGTCATTCCTCGTCGAAACCAACGGTCAGTCACCCTCTCCTTCCGATAAATTTTGTCTACCGCAGTACTGGCTGAGGGGGTGTGGTGGAAAGCAGTCGACAACGCTGGGCTCGCCGTTCCCCTCCGTTCACGTGTCCCTGCACAAACAAAATTAAAAACACGCGCTGCTGGAAGGAAATTTTGCTGGTCTGAAAGCTTAACCAGTTCCAGAATAGCGTTTTACATTCGAAAGAAAAGCAAGTGTGTTCACCTTTGCGCTCAGTAGTGAAAACAATATTTAAAAAGAGGGAGGATGTAGGGAAAGTAAAAGCCCATTTGAAGCAACAGTCTATTCTTTTCGCTGGACAATCTATAGATCTGGTTTCTGTGTTTATTTTTTTTTTAAAGTGACTTACACCACTGTAACTTTAAGTCCAATTGATGAAACAGTTGGTTTCAAAATTTTGCATTTGATTTTAGCTACTGTAGTTGGAATATTTGTGCAAATAACATTCTTTGGTCTCTATTTCATTATTGTGAACAAATCATTACAAATACAGTGAAACCCTATTTGTAAGTTTCTGGATTTTACATTTTCCCACCTTATGCAAGGGTTATTCAGAAAAAAACTTCCGATTGGCTCCTGAAAAGCAACACAACCGTAGTGACATGGTGCAGGCGCAGTAGCCAGCAGTAATGTGTAATCACACTCCCACATACAACTGCAGTCCATTTGCTTCAACAGTGCACAAGTAGGAACTGAGGAACCTGGATACTTGTATTACTGCTCTCGCCAGTTGTGAGGAGCGTGGTATGATTCAGGGAGGTCCGAACCGGGGGGGGCAGTTCGCCCCCCCCCACTCATCAACGAGATGGCAAGATAGTCTTTTTGCCCCCTCCCCCGGTCGGGCGCGATATTTTTCCAACTTATGTTTCGTTTTGAAAAAAAATTGAAAAATATTCATGAACTAGTTAAATGAACATGGATTCAAGTTTTCGCTACCAGAAAGAAGTAAGTGACAGGAAGACCTATGTGCAGATAAGAATCGCAGCCACGTCTCAGCAAATCAAGAGTAAGGTGCAATTATCCCCGTAGGAATTCGCTGCTTCCTTTTCCAGTTTTCCTTTGAATCTTCCAGATAGTGTATGTACAGGTGCAGTCGGTGTGAAACAATAAACCCAGCGTACCCCGATGAAAAGGACGGGGCAGAGAATTTCCAATCTCTTCTTTTCCCATCTACAACTACATTGCACGTACGCCAAGGACTCCAAATCAGGGAGGTAGGTGGAGCTTGAGCCTTATAGGTAAAATGTTAGTGGAAAAAATCGAGGGGAATGCCAGATGACGCGGTGGTCTAGTAGGTAGGGCTTCTGACTCCCATGCGGAGACTCAGGTTCGATTTCTGGGGTGGGTGATCTAAGGTAGGAATTTTTCCACCCTTGTCCCCACATAGACAGACTCCGGGGTTCACCCAGCCTCAAATGAAAGGGTAATCCTGGGAGTTAAATGTGGCTGGAGCTTGGTGCTGATCTCACTAGCTATGAAAATGACATTTAAAACAAAGTAAACTTTTAATAAATCTAAATGGCCAAGAAATAAAAGTTCATCCCTTGGTTGTTCCGCCTCTACATAGTGCTTTCAGTATTGCCTGATATGAAGAAACCCCAGAAGAAAGGCAAGATTGTCTTCTTGCTCCCCCCCTCCCCTAGTTACAACCTAAAAAATGAGACTATATGTATTTCGAGTTAACTTGGTTTTGAAGAGTATTTGGAAAAATATTTTTGCACTAGATTTGTGAACGCACTCGAGTTTTCGTTAATAGCTAGAAGCATGCGACATCACAATTATCCCCGTTGGAATTCCCTGCTTCTGTTTCCAGTTTTGCTTTGAAACCTGCCAGGTTTTGTAGCTGCAAGTGTGCTCACATATAACAATACACCGAGGAAGGGGGACAGAGGAGAGCTTAATATTTAAATCTTCCAGTGCACTTTCCGAACCCGAGCTTGCTTTAAAGATTCCTTGCTGTGAGAAAGGTCATCGGCCACGAGAAAAGGTGCACCTTGTAAGTTCTTGGAAATTCAAATCTAGGTAATCTCCCCTTCCATTCCAAATTTAGACTTGGTCAGACGACACAGTCATTGTTCAGAGTAAAATAACTGCAGATGGTGTGTTTCGACAGTTAAGCCCCTATCACACGGAACTGGATATCTAGTCGGAAAGCCCTAGTTGGCGATGAACTGACTTTCTACGTAGAAATCATGGCCGCCTGGCTGACTGCTTGACTGGTTTTGAGGAATAGGACATGTTCTAATTGCTACTAACTTTCTAGACTAGATTCTGTGGAACAGCCAATCAGAACAAAGTTTGGCCATGTGAAAGATAATCTGTGAGTTCGCAAAGAAGCGTTTTTTGTATGTGGTTTCCGAGTGCATACAGCACGAAAGGAATGTTTACAATTGAAAAAGCTAAAATATTCTTCCATACGTGTATAGTAAATGTTGTACAGTATGTATTTTATCAGCGCAGTTTTTCTCTGCCTAAAACCATTTAATACGAAGCGATATGCCTCTCGGTTGAATAGTTATCGTATTTGAAAAGTGTGAAGTGATAAGTTATTTACATCTAGCGCGGCCGCCATTATGGGAACGAAAGACTATCGACAAGTACGGTGTAACAAGTACCGTGTGAGGCGAAAATTAGCAAATGGGTAGCCAGTCCAGCGTCAACTAGAGCATTCCTACTCGATATCCAGTTCCGTGTGATTTAGGCTTTACTCTGGAAATTATAGTGATGAGTTTGGATTTCCTACAACACCAAGCGATACAACTGTGCATACATACGTGTAAATCATTTGCAGAAAGTACACTAACTGCAAGGTCGCGTCGGAAGATCACTGCACTGCACTTATGGCCGCGTGCACCAACGCCGATTATTTCGAAGTTCAGATGAACGAGATCAATTGTAATCCACTCTAAATGAACTTGGTTTTGCATTGCACCAACGAAAAACGACGTTCAGGAGATTCCGTTCAACTGATCCGAGATTAATTTGTAAGGCTATACCTGATTGGTTAGCTAAAACAAATGACAATCAAGAACCCCATAGAGTAATGTGATGTGTTTTAAAGTATCAACATGTAGGAGAAGAGAATAATTCGGGCTGCAAACTTCTATGAATTTGAGAGATTTACTAATCAACCTTGTCAATATGTACAAGGATGTAGTGGAGTGTAAAAAAAATAATAATTTAAAAAAAGAACTGACGGCACAACACAAAAGGAGAAGGAGAAAGCATGGAACCTTCTTCTACGGGACTTTAATGCCTTACAAAAGGCATTCGATTTTGAGAGAACAGCGTATGCTGAACCTCGCCCGCTCAAATAAAGATATATTATTATTATTTCTATTAATACTGTACTGTGGTAAGTATTTGAATTTTTCATTTCTTAATTCTTATATATTTATATTGTCGTGTCGTGTAAATAGCCAGTAACATGTATTTTCGTAAATTTATACAATCATATTTCCAACACCATGTAGCAATATCGTAAACATTGCTGTGTTATAATTTACCTTGCACGTAATATATGACATTTATATATGTTTTGTGTTCTGGGATAGAAAGTACAGTATTTATAAACATTACGACTTTTCACCACAGAACCACAAATTATTATTATTATTTTGGCAGTTTTTAGTTTACATAGTTCTCGAATTATCAGCATTGTACATCCAACATCTCTAACGTTTGCACGCCCTCGATATCACTTTCCGCTCTTTTTATATTAAAAAACAACTGCCTGCAGTCGAAGCGTCAGTATCGTGAACCAGGATCAGACACCAAAACGGTCGCGAATGGCCGATCAGAAGATAAACTCGTTTTGATGTTCCTAGATCGCGATCAAGTGTTGAACCGTCTTCGTGCAATGGAATTTTCCAGTGATACTTTCCCGATCCGAGTTTAAAATTTGATCTTCGTTCGTGCACACGGCCATTAGTCGCCTGATGTAGAATCAAAATACTGTTAAGTTTTACCTCCCCCCCTCCCCCGACGTTTTCTTTACTAATTTATATTTTCTGTGTGAAAGGACAGAAAAAGACGAGAGTAGAGACGGACAAGTATCGTCTCGATATACTACCATCAATTCTCTGCCCTTTCGGGCTTTAACGCTGCAACCCTTGGAATGTATAAACCACCCCCTCCCATGGAAAGGGAAGAACGTTTTATTTCTTGGCCATGTAGATTTATTAAAAGTTTACTCTTTGTTTTAAACGTCATGTTTGGGGCTGATGGCATAGTTTTTGACCTCAGAGAGAGGTAACAACATTTATTCTTACGTTCACGGCTGATTAATTTTTACGTTGTGAGAAGTAATTGTTTAGTTTTAGGTGGCAAGATCGAGGTATGATCGATATTTTAGACTAATCGGGGAGCGGGGAGCGGGGTCTTATGTTGTTCTCTCAAATCTGAAACATCTGAGGAGGCCCATTGATCTGAAAAGACATGTAAAGTTCAGACTGATTTCATTCAAATGCAATACCAGGTACCTAACTGCTTACAGATCAAAATATCTAATTTTAAAGCTGTTGGCGTAGCGTGGCGACTTGCCCCATATTTAACACCTCGGCCCATTCCAACCATGTACTATATTTGAAAGTCTTTGTTGCAAAACTTTAGACTAGCAAATGCTCTAAAAATACTGATAGTTTCATTTCTTAATCTCATTGAGTAGCGGCTCGTGCCTAAAATAACAGGTGAAGAAGTTCGTTTTGTAATGGTTCTGTATTTCTAACGAACTTCTCGATATTAATAATGCAACAAGTTCCTTGAAATTCCCACGATTAAGCGAAGACACGCTTTCGTCGTGACCCCTGAACGCAAGTTCTTGTTTACATAAATACAGCGTTGCGTCAACTATTAATTGTAGGAAAAGCCTATTTAATCTTACATTTTCATTGAACCGTACATTTAAAAGCCTACTATTTTCTTGAAGGGCATCTGCTATGGTATTCCTGTTTTTTTCAAAAACTTTGAATTGTAATTTACACTTTAAATGTTCCATCGAATCATTGCGCTTATGCAGAGAACGCGTTATATTGACAAAATCGTTATACCCTTCTTTATTCCACACATTGTATTTGTTACTAACAGTAAACAAAGCCAGCAGAACAACGATTGCAAATAACGACTACTACACAACCAAGGAAAGTCGACAAACCAGGAACTTTTAAATTTAATGTACGATTTCCCTGCCTTTTTGTTCTCTCGCTTAACTGATATTTGAAGAATGTCAGTGGGCCCCCCACAATTTGAAACGTCTTTTTTGTCTTCATCCGTCCATCTGGAAAATGGTGTCTGCAACAAATTACACACTAAGTCATTTACTGGGTTCATTGTAGAAACCACAGCTCAACACATGAACACAACACACGATAGGAAACGCGAAACACACACGCGGAACAAGATCTCGCGAGAACGCAAAGATTTTGCCACAATCACTGGATGCAATGTTTTCTCCGACGAGAGAACTGCTTCACGTAGAAGGCGACACCCGTTCAAGGCCAACGCTAGGTGACGTCACCGTTGCCATGACAACCGGCTAAGTTTTCCGCAACCTGGCGGCATTTGCTCTTGGGTTGTTTTATGCTACGACGAACTCTTCACGTGCGTAGCGCCGAGCGGCGTATTATTGAGTATTATCGTGTGCGTTCTGCTGGGAAATAGTTTCATTTAACAAGCAAATGAAAAATGTCAATATTAATTTGAAAATTAGGTGAAAACATCTGCACTTGTTGCACTTGGCCAGCCGCCACTGAATCTCAATCTCTGAATAGAAGTCTGAGATTTGAAAATATCAGTAAAGGTGAAAGAATCGTTTTTGTACACCATTTTAGAAACCACTTGAATTTGAAATTATCGCATTAATGTAAATCAAATTATACGTGTGAAATATATATTTTATGTTGACATTCGATTTCTAAGGGGGAGATGTGGCCATCGTTGCCCTCCTTCCAGGGCAACACCATTATCGGGGTAATATGCCCCATAGAAAAATACTCTGCTTGTCCCTCCATGAAAAAAATCGTGCATGATTAGGGGGGGCAATTGCCCCCGTGCGCACGCCTATGCTGAAGCTGCCCTCTCTTCCCGTAGAAATGTAAACAATGAAGAGTTGCCAGAAGGAAATACAAACAGTTTGGAAAGAAAGCATTTTCCATAAACTTATTCACTCATGACATTAGCGTAGATTAATATACAAGGTTAATTTCAAACGAGGAAGAAATAAATTATCGGTAACTGAAAAAATGCAGATTTGATTGATTTTTGCTATTTAGTGGCGCTTTTCTGCCACTTTTGGCTAATCGCGACGATGATGAGGTGTGATGATATGATGAAATTGATGAAGGGACATTCGCAAAGAAAACCCATGACAAAGCCAGGATTCGAACCCATCCCGGCGTATTTTTGTAACCACTCTACCACTGAAGTCTGCCACTGATTCTTGTTACTTGCAAAGTTAGCAATCACACATATGCGTTGTTTTTAATTTTATATGCGTTGAGTGGAAAGTACATTTGGATTACAATGATGTAATCCAAATGCATCATGTAGATATGTTTTGATTATCACGTTACTAAAAATTCCTGAAAATGTGGTAAAGTTGTCTGGTAATTTCCCTTTTGTATTTCTTTTCCTCTGTTAGGAAACGCTACGACGGCTAACTGCTAGCATCCTATTTCTTCCATCTTTCATGATGCTTTTAATACTGTTAAATAAAAAGTGGTGCTAAGAACATTATATTTGATAAAAAAACGAAAAAGAGTGCGGTCTTCAAGTCGTGGACTGAAGTGAAAGTCTTTCGAATTGTACTTCGACTGCAGCGCCAAATACGATCAGTAGATACAACTGAGGACACGTTGTTTCCCTCGCGTTTTAAACACTTGTTTATAACCATAGAAATCACATAGCATTTTCAAATGTTCGTACACATACATTTCCACACATTAGAAGAACTTTAACCAACAACTTGCTGACCCATAACGCATATTTAACCCTCCAGTACTCGCGCGGGTGACCATTGTCACCCAGCCCATTTGTTTTTGTTACCGCCAAGCAGTGTGATGGAAGGGAGTGATAGGGGCTTCAGTACCTTCCCCCTACATTTTCAGCTACCTGACTAGTGTGAGTTTGTATGTTGTAGTGAGGAATGGCCCGTGTTATTGCGCTTGAAAGTCAGTTGGGTGACACTTGTCCCCCGCGCGATTAACGGCGTTATGAATGCACCAAAGCGTCCACGACTCTGTAATAACTCTCTTATTTTGGACGTATTGCTTGGTGAGAGTTTCGATGAGGATGATGTTGTGGAGAATGATAGCGACGATGGTGGATATGACCATTTAGATGTCCAGGACGATCTCTTTGACACAGAAGAAGCAGATGAGCCACAAACGGACCAAGTGAAAAATGCCGAAAATGACCTGCCGCCAAATGCGGAAGAAGAATCCAGTGATGAAGAGGACATCCCATTTGCAAATTTATACATTTTAAGAGACCAGTTTAAGAATGTAATGAAGTGGAAGAACTATCCTCTCAGCCCAGAAATGTACGAACCATAGCTGACAACATTATTTTGCGGCTCCCAGGACCAACTAGACAGGGTAGGGAAGCACGCAGTGCACTTAATTGCTTTGTACTTTTTAACGTTATTGGAACTATAGTTACATCAACCAACATTTATATTCACCATATAAAGGAGCATATTAGCCGAGAGCGGGACGCCAAACACACGAATGTTGTTGAAATTCGTGCTTTCATAGGCATTTTGCTACTAATTGGCTGTTTTGGCAGTAAAAGGAAAAAACTAAGCAATGTGGAACTCTGCAGAGACTGGTGTGGAAGTCTGTTATCTTGTTAGTGAGAATAGATTTCATTTCCTCGTGCGATGTCTTTGTTTTGATGACATCGGAGATCGTCAGCAGCGAAGAGAAATTGATCGGCTTGTGCCTATCAGAGAAGTCCTAGAACTTGTAGGGCAAAACTTGTGGTCAACGCCTCAATCATTTACAAGTTCAACAAAGCTGCAGCTAAACCACCTGCAAGACGAGAATTCCTGAAAAGTTTGGTATTGGAACTCATAAAACCTCTGATTGAGAGTCTCATCCAGCTTCCTTTCATCCCTGCACATCTGAACAGAAGAGGAAAGGCCCTTCTTGTAATCGAAGAAACTCCTCAGCCTGAGTGCAGACAACAAGGTAACAGTAGAGGTCGCTTCTATCTGTGTGGGAGGGTAAGAGACAAATCAACCAGAAAACATTGTGAAAAATGTGGACGTCATATCTGTAGTGATCATTCATCAATTCTTTGTCATTGAAATTTTCAACCTACAATATGCATAAAAAAATATTACGAGTAACAAACATTGTTGTGACTATACTCTTTCTATATGTAAAATGCAGGGTACGCTTTAGCGATTTATTTTGCCCTGTAATAAAGGCCAAATTATGTTAATATATATGTTTATGGATTCTCAATAAAGCAGTCTTTCAGATGAGCAAGGAGTTTTACAATGTTACCCTGCATTAAAAAAAAGTTACGGTAGCCTAAAGTTTAAGATATTTTTTCCATGCAAAATTTTTGTTAAAGAACGATTTGGTATTTTTTTTCTTTACAACACCTGTTTCATACAAAATAAATTCAAAAAATATTTTAAGTGTCCCTAGAATAGATTGTAAATCTAACAAAAGAAAGAAAATCCACCATACTATAATTAGTCTTTTCGAAATAAATAAAATAAATTATGGGTGACAACTGTCACCCGCGCGAGTATCCGTGTTACGGGATGCCGCGCGAGTACTCGAGGGTTAACCCGTGTTGCTGGCTTTCTATCTCCGCGATTCAAAACAAATGAGCAACGAGTGTGGATATCACGTGATCTAGTCACCAAGCATCTGTGCTGAGAGCTGCGTACTTGCGTGCTTCTTTCTGTTCTTGGCGCTTTCGAACAGTACTAGGTGACGTCACTTCCGTCAAAACCACACTTCAAGTATGTACTTTGCACCTTTCGGACAGAGCCAAATTAGAAATTCGTCATTGCTTGTCGACGGAATATCGCCCTCCAGTTTGGTTCACCTCGAGCCGCTAATGCAAGAAAAATGTGTAAATCATATCGGGATATACATTTTAAAATAGCTTTTCATTAAAGGTTATACAAGCTTTTCATTATAAAATAATAATACGTGATGAAAGTATAAATTACAACTGACCACGTGAGCAAGAAAAAAGTAGCGCCCACTTTCGAAGATGGCGACTTCCATGCGTGCAAGAACGTTTCCGTGTTCTCCGAGTTTATTTTTTTCGAAAACATCGGCGAGGACAGCCGTTGAAAAGTGGCGCGAAGCAGATTGTTCTAAATGTTAGTTTATGCGACGTTATGTCACTGGTGAAGGGGGTGGTAAAGTTGTTGTCCGAATGTAGTGGTGTTGGCGTCTTCAGAGGCGCAACCACGATTTCTTGTCGGGCGGTGGCAAGTACCGGGATAAACGCACCAATAATAATAATAATGACATTATTATTAGTAGTAGTAGTATCGAAGACGTTATTATCCTCGTAAATTACGCAAAAAGGGGGTAGAAGTCTCTGCTAAAGCATTTGTTTGGAGCAAACGATTTGAAATATTTTTTCAACACGTTCAATTTCACATTAGCTATTAATGGAAAACAAGCACACAAACTGTATTTTTGAATGGGATAAAATGCATGATAAATGCATTCCGAATATAATTGCGAGGCCCCTATCCGTTCTTTTAATTGGAAATCTGAATGGGAATCGACACAAAATCTTCAGGAATATGGCAGCAATTTATCATATTTAAATAATATTAATAAATTACCGACGAAAATTATATTTACTAATTTCAATCTTTCTCTGTTTTCCGGGAGCTGAAATCTGAAGCTGTAGGACAGGCCTGTGCCCAGGGCATGGGGTCATCTTCCGCCTCGAACTGTGAAATATTTTATTGTGAAGATATAAAAACCTACGAAAATAACATTGTGGATTTTTCATATTGTGCAGGAATTTCGAATTCGTCCTTGCATGTATAAATGGGTTGTTTGGGGAGAGAGGCAGGCTAGAAGCCTGAAGTCTGCAATATTGAGTGATTTTTAATTTTTGTTTTATAACCATTGATGCAAGTTTATAAGACATTCCGATTTAATCGGGACAGTCAATTCTTTTTAAACTCTGTCCCGACTTTTTCAAACTGCAGACGTGTTGCGTAAATGTTTCGTTTTTGTTTTTTTTGTTTTTGTTTTTTTTTGTTTTTGTTTTTTTGTTAACTCACAATTAGATGTGTTCTTCATTTTAGTAACCATAGAATCAGGCACGTATCCAAGGGGGGTCTTAGTGGACTAGAGCCCCCCCGAAAGTTTTCGGTTTACACTAGATAAAATGAGATTTTTTTGTTTCTTGTGGTGTGAAATAAAATAATGTGACGTTATGATTTAAGGAAATAAATAATTATCGAGACAAGACGGAGAATGTTCTATAACCCTGTTATTGTTAATAAAATGTATCCAAGGTGGGGATCAGGTGGCTTGAGCCCCCCTCCCCCAGGAAATGATTTAAGGAGATAAATAATTATCGAGACAAGACGGAGAATGTTCTATAACCCTATTATTGTTAATAGCAGGTATCCAAGGTGGGCATCAGGGGTTCGAGCCCCCCCCCCCACCTTTTCAGGATTTTTTTGTTAACACTAGATAGAATTATTGCGTAGGGTTTTGGCTTCTTGAATAATGTGATGATAATTTGAAATAAATAATTATCGAGACAAGACGGAGAATGTCCTATAAACTCTGTTATTGTTAATAAGGTGCATCCAAGGTGGGGATCAGGTGGCTTGATCCCCCCTCCCCAGGAAATTTTTCAGTTTTCACTAGATAAAATTAGGTTTTTGGCTTCTTGAATAATGTGACTATGGTTTAAAGAGATAAATAATTATCGAGACAAGACGGAGAATGTTCTATAACCCTATTATTGTTAATAGCAGGTATCCAAGGTGGGCATCAGGAGCTCGAGCCCCCCCCCCCCATCTTTTCAGGATTTTTTTGTTTACACTAGATAGAATTGCGTAGGGTTTTGGCTTCTTGAATAATGTGATGATAATTTGAGATAAATAATTATCGAGACAAGACGGAGAATGTCCTATAACCCTGTTATTGTTAATAAGGTGCATCCAAGGTGGGGATCAGGTGGCTTGAGCCCCCCTCCCCAGGAAATTTTTCAGTTTTCACTAGATAAAATTAGGTTTTTGGCTTCTTGAATAATGTGACTATGGTTTAAGGAGATAAATAATTATCGAGACAAGACGGAGAATGTTCTATAACCCTATTATTGTTAATAGCAGATATCCAAGGTGGGCATCAGAAGCTCGAGCCCCCCCCCCACCTTTTCAGGATTTTTTTTTGTTTACACTAGATAGAATTGCGTAGGGTTTTGGCTTCTTGAATAATGTGATGATAATTTGAGATAAATAATTATCGAGACAAGACGGAGAATGTCCTATAACCCTGTTATTGTTAATAGCGCGTATCCAAGGTGGGGATCAGGTAGCTCGAGCCCCCCAACCCCCACCAGATTTTTTTCACAATTTTTTTAAACTTTTCTTGCTCTATCGGTGTTGTCGCAGCGAACTTGAGCACTATGTAGAGACTTGTCAGCATTTGGAAGCTGCACAACAAAGGTAGCGATTCGTTGTAATTTTTAATCTCTGGAAGGCACCAGGGGAACATTCTTGAATAAGAGAACGAGTCGAACTACTGGAAATATTGACGAATCTTTCTAGAATTCGTTGAGGATTTAAATACGCGGCTTCAATTTCCTGGTTGATCTGTACAACAGAATAAGTTAATGAGACTTCAGAGGTAGTGTGACAATTCATACAGTCGATTAGTGATCAGTCAGTGTCCATTGGTAGCTTTATAAGATCTAGTGATTCGAAAATGCAAAGGACTAAATACCATAATGTAACGAAGTCTATTACTACGTCCAAAGCTGAAGACATTGACGACAGCGGAACTTCCGGAGCCTCAGTGTAGTGCTACTAGTAGTTCGGGTCAAGGGCCGAAGAGATCGATGGTCTCTCTCTCTCTCTCAAGTGAATATTTCAGCAGTACCAGGTATTAGAGCGGTTTATTAAAAACGGAATAAGCTGCACAGATCAACTGAAAATCAAAATTTTGAGTGATGATTTAGTTGTGCCAGTACCAAATTTCGTGTATGCAGTCCGAGAATTTTATGACATAAAAAAAATATAACTTTCGTTTAAGCCTACTGGGTTCGACACACTCAACAGTCAATTTTGAACAATTTCGAGTGCTAAGGCCTGAATGTGAACCATATGGTCTTTGGTGGATTTCGAATTTTATAAGAGCTGCAAACATGGGAGGACAATACACATCAGTAGTGTTCAAGTTCGAATCAAAGAAAAATATTCGAGAACTGTCTGCGTCCAGTTCGCAGGCCACAGTTAGAATCTCGCGTTGTCGAGTGAATTGTGCATCCCGTGCATGTGCAGATGCTTCGTAAAAACACTTCTGGTACGTACATAGATGGTTTGATGCCTGATGAGAAGAAATGGACAAACACACATACAGCTCACCGCTCACGAGAAGATCCCCAACCGAGGGGAGACGGGGAGCGGTGGTGAAGGGAAGGACCGGTCCATTTGCAGATTTTAGGGGTAGCAAAAAGCCTTCCGCCTCGGTCTAGTATCCTTTTCGAAGTCCGTGGGAGTTGATTTGCGTCAATCACGCAGAGCGTGTCCGCAGCAACAGTTTGCTGCTTTTCTTTCAGTGGCCAGAACACTTTTGTATTGCTTATCCTGTGCATTATTTAGACTGCATTTCAAGGAATTTTAAAAAGAATATACGGCATTTGGTGAGCTTATAGATCACACACCCCTGTAAAACAATAGGCCTCATTATAGGCATATGCCTGAATATTCTAATATTTTTTCACTATGCCTGTAATATTATACGGTTGTGAAACTCGGTCTCTTACTTTAAAATAATAACATAAATTTACATTCTGCAAGATATTCTGCCTTTGAGTTGTTTCTTCCAGGCCTAAAGTCAGGAAACAGTTTTTGTAAGGTAAGTCGTTACTAAAATCACATTTGCGTTTCGGCATCGTTCAGATCGCTGATTCATAAAACTTCACTTCTCCACTGACATGTAACAACTAAGAGAACAGCAGTTAAAAACTATTGTTTATTTCTGAATTCTGATGTCGTGAAACTCAAATCAAAGAAAGCCGCGGCGTATCGCATATTCTTACCTATTGTTAGAAACTTGCTGATCACCATGAGCCGCGGTAGATATCACAAATGCTTTGAAATCAAAACCTTACGCGACGAGCGGCGACAACAGAAGAGATGCAAAAATCCAACATTTTTTCATTGTTGGAAGAAAAATTTCTTGGCTTTGTGCTTGCAACTGAGAGTGTCGTATTTCTTTACTTTGAAATTGAAGGCGGATATAATATTAACAATTATTATTAAATAACAGAAAAGAGAACATTTCCAAATTTTCCTAAAAATCTGCCCGGACCATTTTTAGGACTCGAAAAAGAGGATTAGCCCAAGTAAAACAGGACGTCTGGTGACCCTAAACGACTTGTATCACTGCATCGGTTACAGCGAGCCCACATATGTTTCTCACTCAGGGTACACTCCCCTAACCCCAATAGTGGAGGTCACTGCACTTCCGTTGGGGATCATCTCCTGAGCGGTGAGCTGTACTGAGATGGTTCCGTTAATGCATGGAAACAGAGGAGTTAAGTGGTAGAAAGTGTTCCGATTTCACGTTCTGAATAAAATGACAGCCTTCAACAGTGGCGACGATTTATGGGATAGTTGCTCCCCATTTTTTGCCTCCACACTATCACATTATGGCCTCTTGATGCTAAGCCATGTCTAGAGTCTACCAAGAGAAAGTAAACTTTCCTTGCACCCCCTCTTCTTGTTTTGGCACCCAATTGTCACCACTGGCCTTAAACATACAATTGTGAGGTTCTATCTATACTCTTTTAAAAATGGTGTTCAGCCCCCCCTCCCCGAAAGGAATTCCTGGATACGTGCCTGCATAGAATTATCATTGCTGTTCAATGGTGCTGGTAGGCTATATATTTTTTTTAATGAAAACAATGTTAATTTGCAAAACACATTACAATTCGAATAGTTCTGAGAATTGAATGTAAACAATCAGCACCAAGCTGTACGCCATGTGGCAACCATTGTCTGTAGTCTGTAAGCGACTGTGTTGCTAATTGTCGGAGGTGGGGGGGGGGGGGCTATCAGTGAGTGTTTTTTTTCGTGGATTTTGACCATAACATTCCAGCTCTTCAAGTGTATAGCCAATAGCAAATATAATAGTAGTCAAATTCTTCATCACTATTTTCATTCTGTTTTTACTCTACATCTTGATCTGATGTTGACATCTGCTTAGTGGCGTTTTTATTTCAACCCATTATCATCACACTGTGCAAAACAGACTGCATGAAAGGAGTAACGGACATACAGTATTACCAGGTATTACTTTTGGCCGAGTCTGCTACCACGCACGTGTCAGCAGTAAGAATAAGCTTCATATTTGCTCCTCCCACGTAATTCGTCTGCTAAGAGGATGTTACAAATCTTAAGAACAGATGAAGACTAGAAAAATGCAAGTTTATGACTAGTGGGAATGAATGTACAGGTAATTTAGAACCTTTTTTTTTAGAAAGCGTAGCGATATTATTTGAATGCTAACAGAACCTAACCTAACTACGAGAGCATTTAGGTTTATTATTAGAAGAATGCTAAGGGACCTAATCTTAAAACATTTTTGTGTAAGTAATCGCTAAAACTTCACAATATGTGTTACAGACGTAATTGCATACATAGCATGATGAAATCACGCTAAAACAAAGACCGAGGCCGTGTCAGAAAGGTGCAAGACCGTACTTGAAGCGAGCATCCTCCGAGTATGGTCTTGGAGTGCGGTCTTCAAGTCGTGTATTGAAAGTGTTGTCTTTCGAATTGCACTTCTACTGCAGCGCCAAATACGATCAGGAGATAAAACTGAGTACTCGTTGTTTTCCTCGCCATTTAAACACTTGTTTTTCACCATCAAAATGACATAGCATTTTCAAATACTCGTACACATACATTTCCACACATTAAAAGAACTATAACCAACAACTTGCTGGCCCATAACGTATATCTATCTACCTGTGCTGCTGGCTTTCTACCTCCGTGATTTTAAACAAATGAACAACGAGTGTGGAAACCACGGGAACTAGTCACCAACCATCTGTACTGCGAGCCAGGCAGGAGCAGGGGGGTGGGGGTCAGCCCCCCTGGAATTGTCGTCAGCCCCCCTTTACATTAGGTAAACTATTTTGCATAATTTGTTTCCAGTGAAGAGTAAACATGTAGACAACTCACAACTTTAAGGATAAATCCACAGAATATGAATAGTATCTATTACACTCGCTCATTTTGTTTATGAGCAGAAGTAGCTGCAAGTATTTAGAATAGTCTCTAGACTTCAGAACGTTCTTTCATAGGGGAGCTTCTTTATCTGTACGTTCACTGTCCCTGTTTCAACCTCCCGTTTAGACAGAAATCTGTGACTTTGATGTCATCATGCAAGTTCCCACCGCATCTACGTCAAAGGTCAACAACAGCTCCCAAGTTTTGGGAAGGAAGGGGAGTTTAATTGCTTCGGCCGGGGGTGGAATATACTGTAGGCACTGTGATTAAATATTGTGCGTTTTTTTTGTGTGTGATATACATATCTGTATCATTTAAAATAGTATGGGGTGTGTAAGGGATA
Organism: Lepisma saccharinum; assembly: GCF_977018435.1. Taxonomy (NCBI): domain Eukaryota; kingdom Metazoa; phylum Arthropoda; class Insecta; order Zygentoma; family Lepismatidae; genus Lepisma; species Lepisma saccharinum. The sequence continues at coordinate 22,821,636 of NC_139230.1, read as the reverse complement.
ATTTCAGTATCAGTCAATTAACACTTCAAGAGATGTTTTAAAAGATGTAGAAAAACGCAGTATTTTTGTAGTATATCATATTTATAAATGAATGAGCGCCCCCCCCACAAAACCCCATTTTGTATTGTAGAATCGGAAAGAGGACTTCATTCTCCTGTATGTTACGCCCCTGATTTGATGTATTCGTTCAAATTATAAACTAGAATTTAAAACGAGATAAAAATGGAATGTTTAAATTTCATTGCCCACAAAAAATAGCCATTTCCACATTTTGTTCTCACTTCTATTTATTACATTTTTCGTTTTAACGCGAGGCCCCTTTAGGCGCGAGGCCCTGGGCATTTACCCACTTCACCCGTCCCTTGCTACGCCACTGCTCACAAAGTTTATATCGTGTGACCTGTCGCAAAGAAGCTGTGGATCCATTTATTCTTTGGATTAAATGGTAAAGGTAAAGTGTTCCCCTGTGCTTAGCACCACGCCATGAAGGTGTATAGGGGGTGTGGGGGTAACGCCCCACACTTTTTTGATCCGATCGTGAGTGGGGGTGATGTGATCAGCAACCCTCCCTCCCCCCGGACGCGCTGGGTAGGCGCCGGTTCCACTTCCAACGTTAGAAGAGTTCCCGGATTTGAACCGGCCGGGGATCGAACCCGGGACCTCTAGCATGGTAGTCAGACGCGTTACCGACTGAGCCACCGCGGCATCTATTTTTGACGCCGAGACGATATTTTCAGCAACTACCTCTTGTCTCCTCTCGTCTCCAGTCCCTTCTGTTCTTCCCTTCTCCTTCTCCTTCTTCTCTCCCCTCCTTCTCCTCTACTTTTATTTCATATCGCCTTCCGTACTTTTCTCGCATCTTGTCTCCATCCCACTCTTCGCCAGTTCTCTTATCTCGTCTCCTCTCTTCGATTTCCGACTCCACTGCGCTATCCTCCTCTTCTTTTTGTTTTTATCTTTCTCTCTCTTTTGCTCTACTCTTCACTCCCCTCTTCTCGTCTCCTCCCCTCCTCTCCTCTCGCCTCTTCTTTACTACATCTTCCTCATCCCTCCTCGAATATTTTTCCTTTCTTGTCACTACTTCTCCCCTTCTCGTCTATCCTCTCTTTCTTCTCACTTCTACTTTTCCTCTTGTCCTTTCGCTTTCTCTTTGTCTTCTCCTTTCACCTTTCGTTTTCTCTCACCTCTTTTCCTTTCTGTAGACTCATCAGCGATGAAATACTAGAACACCTTTTTTTTCTTTCAGAAAGAATTTTATCATTTGCAATATAATAGTGATATTTTTATACAATAATACTTAGATTTCTTTCTTTCGCGTATTTCATAAATACCTATTGTGCATGTGGCAACCCTGAAATTGAGCCTAACTCTACACGCAACCCACCAACGCCTTCCGTAAATTGGGTTGCCTAGTTTAAAATGTCGTTGTCCTAAGACTTTTGAGAGACACTGTACAACTATTACAGCATACAGGAAATCAATAATACAATAATATTGCTAATAGAAGTACACCATTGAAATGATGCACCTGCTTTAAATTAAGCAGTATACCAACACTAAGCATTATATATTTAAGAAGTGATGTTATTAATCAATAACGAGAATATCGTCAATGTCTTGTAATGTAGCAATAGTATAAAACTTCACATTCACCCGAGCAAAACATCAAACACATATTTCTTTAAGATTAAATTGCGAGCGAAGCGAGCAAGAAAATTTTTACATCCATTTGCAGGCTTTCAAGAATATTAATTTAATGGGGTGTCAATACTTTGTTAGGATCCCGCGATAGTTTCTTTTCGAACGTTTGGCGCCAAAAACGTGTGTTTGTCTGTGATATAATATTCAAACTCTCCCCCCCCTCACTACAGAAATCCCTTGACAATCCAAGACTTAACTCTTTATCAAGAGCTTCATATCTCCCCCCTTGAATCCTCAATCCTCCCACCAAATTTTCCATGACAATTTTAGACTTACTGTTTATGTTGAAGAGTGGACATTGCCTCCTCCAACAATTAATTCTCAGTCTCCACACCAGAATTTGCGCAACAGTCTAAGACAAGAGTTCATTCATTGTTTTCTGCCTAATTGGCAGGTTTTTCACTGCAATCTCCAGCTTTCCCTGTTCTCTGCCTTACGCTTCGTAATAGCATACGACCCAGTTAATTTAATATCATCCATAAGCTGATATCTCTTTCTTCCACGGACTTTTCTTCCTTCAACCATTCCCTCCAAGGCATCTCTTAGCAGGCAGTTTCTTCTTAGACAGTGCCCTAACCAGTTTCTTTTCCTCTTCTTGATTGTCTCCAGTATAGATCTTTTTTCACCAACTCTTTTCAGTACGGCTTCGTTTCTTACTTTGTCCGTCCATTTTACACGCTCCATTTTTCGCCATGTCCACATTTCAAAAGCTTCGAGTCGTTTCTCTTCATTTCTTCTCAACGTCCAGGTTTCTGCACCATATAGTGCTACACTCCACACAAAACATTTCACTAATCTCTTCCTTAGACCTATGTCCATGGGTCCACAAAAAACATTTTTTCTTAATACACAAGAATTGGATGCCCTCTCAATTTAATGATCAATTCCCCCTATACTCTGTCCCGGAAATCTCTGGAGCAAGGTCGCGCATAGCGTCAGAGAAGTGGGGGAAATCAACTGGGCAGAGAGAAGCAGTACTCGCTGCTGGGAAGGCTGGTAACTGCAGTCGCTCCCCCCTTCCCTTCCATGCAATCAAATACTCTCACGTGTTTATTGGTGGAGCCGTCCTCGGGTCACTACTTGTGCAGACTTTTTCTCGTTCGCTTGCTCCAGGGTATAACTAAAATACCCCCCATAATCGAAGACTTAACGCTGATGTTGAAGAGTTGGATATATTGTCCCCCCAACATTAAATTCTCAACCCCCCAGAATCCAAGTGTCAATGTAAGGCATAATATGTAAGATTTGGATATGCCCCCCAATAACACATATTATCTGTTACAATTCCGTTGGAAGTATACAATTTGGTATCTATATAGCAGCAATGGTTAATTGACGTGAACACTGAAGCATTGGACACAAGTTGAATTACCATTGGAATTTCAATTATAAGAATACCCCTCCCCTCCCCCCCAAAGCACCAACATGCGTCCAGAAACCCACCTGTGGGCACCCCTACCCCTATATACTTTATTTTCTTCATCTAATGGATTCAATATTGTGGATGTAAGGTGTAAAAATAGAAAAATATATAATATATAAATGTTGAATTTTATATTATTTGAAGGTAAAAAAAAATCCCCCAAAAAATCTCGATGGCGCAGTCTGCGCCATAATACCCCCCTGTGGGCACCCCTGCCTCCATCTATAGGTGAAAAATGTAGGTGTCGTATGCTGGGTTCAAAACCTGGGCTCTCTCTTTTTATCATGATGTTCAAATGTGAGGCTCTTTTTCGTTCAATTTCTTGGATTTTAAGGTGATGTGACATTGCGATTAAAATACATACATTACAATTTACTAATAATTATAAAAATATCACTGTTTCATTAATATAAAAACAATAAGGCAAACATTTCAAATATTTCATGGTTATTTATAAAATATAGAGGCCCATATTGTGAAATATTTATGTAGGCCTACGTGCGAGAATAAAATATACTAACTAACTAACTAACTCCCTCGCCCTCCTAAACCCGAAGGTTCATGGTTGCAGCAACACAGGCCTTCCATCTTTCCCTATCTTGAGCAAGATCTATTTACTCTTTTCCATCCCTACCGAATTCCTTTAGGTCCATCTCAACGTTGTCCCTCCATCTTCGTCTTGGCCTTCCTACAGGTCTCTTACCATCAGTGGCGTAGCGTTATAGTACGCCCGTACGCCCGGCGTTCCCAGATTTAAAATTTCAAAAATGCGTAAATGCTGTGAATATAAAGTAAAACTTGACTAATTTCATATATGTTTGACCTTCATGGCATTATAATAGCTATTTTTCGCGATCCGCTTGCAACGCTCCACTCTCAACACTCGTTCTAGCATCTTTTTTCAATGCCTTTCCTGGCCGGACGCCGAGCAGGTTCGGCGTAAATAGACTCTATATTCCTTGCTGTCTATCTGGAGGGAAAGCTTCGATGTCTACAGCACGCGCGTAAATGCTCTCTCATACGCCAGCGTACGGAGCAGCAGAGGTCTACCGTGATTGGTTCAAGTGACCCTTCCAGCCTTCTGAGGAAGACGACAGCGGTAGAATTCCTACCTGGTTCTTCGCGCTCATGCAACTCGTGCTATGTGATGCTACAATACGCAATATTGACTGACGTAACTTTACCAATCTCAAATATACCGTTTATTAATGGCCACTGCATTGTATAATTTATCGCACGAACAGCGATGTGCATTAGAAACTAAAAGATCAACACAGTTTTTGTCAAATAAGTTGGTGAAGTCCTTGTGGTAGAAATTCAGCCTGTAGCTGCTCTACCACTTAACCCGCAAAACTATTATTTTTTTTATTGTTATTATTTTTTCGTTATTATCTAACTGCTTAATATTGTGTCAATGGAAATGTTTAGCATTCATTTGAAAACTCTTAATTGTCTCTGGACAAAATTATTTTAAAATGTTTATCAGCATTCTCAAGATGTAATAAACAGTGGTCTGAATTACTAATCGGCACTGTTACGTCAGTAGAGTGTACGATATTTGGATCATCCACCCACCTCCGTGTCAGAGTGCTTTGCACAGTGCTCCAAGACGACAGAGGTCCCTGGTTCGAATCCCGTCGTGAGCACGGGTGTTCTTTGTCAGTGTCCCTTCATCAATATCATCACTAATGTTCATATTCGCAATTAACCAAAAGTGGTAGAAAAGCGAAGTAAAATAAACCAAGTCAATCAGTAGTTGGTGTTGGATCATCCACAACAATGACGTCTACTGTTGTGCAGAGGCGCTTGTGATTCAGGTAGGTTTTTAATGACTTGCGTCATGCAGATAGGTATAAAAAAAGGTATAAAACACCAGAGTTCAAAACATTTGTGGCATAGTGAGGCATCTAATTTTCTAGCTAAAACATGCATGGATGATGTTTTATTGAAAACCCAGCTGACTTCGGGCAAATAAACAATACCTGTGGCGACTAATACCATAAGTAAATTATTAAGCAAGAAAGGGCCGACCCTTCCTTCGGACTTGGCGTTCCCAACCGAAATGTCCATGCTACGCCACTGCTTACCATCAGGTTTCCCAACAAGAATCCTGTAAACTCCTCTTTCCTCTCCCATTCGTGCCACATGGCCTACCCACCTAAGTCTTCTTGATTTAATTATTCTAATAATATCTGGACATGAATACAAATTATGTAGTTCTAAATTATGTAACCTTCTCCACTCACCTGTCTCCTCATCCCTTTTAGGTCCAAAGATTTTCCTAAGGATCTTATTTTCAAATACTCTCAATTTATGTTCCTCTTTCAATGTAAGGGACCAAGTTTCACATCCATATAATACTACAGGCAAAATTACTGTTTTGTATATTTTAACTTTTAGTTTCTTAGATATTAAACGAGAAGACAAAAGTTTATGAAGAGAGGAGTAACATGCATTTCCTGAATTAAGCCTACTTTTTATTTCCTCTTTAATATGATTTTCATTTGTTAATATTACTCCTAAGTATTTGAATTTGGAAACTGGTTCAAACGAGTTGTTATCAATAATTAGATTTTGATTATTACCTAACACTTGGTTTCGGCCTGTAAGCATATATTTAGTTTTCTCTTTGTTAACTTCCAAACCTATCTCATTAGCAGTTTTGAAAAATATTTTAGCATTATTCTTAATTGTATTCACATCATCCCCCAGTACAGCGGCGTATACTCTGGGTCACCTAGGTAATCGGAGATGACCCGGCTATAATTTTTAAAAAAGTTGTTTTTTTATTTCTTGGCAATATTCTTCCGAACCAATCTTTTATTCACATATTTCTTTGCTTCCAGCACGCGAATGTTTTCAACCGTTTATCGCGGAATGTCCGTCAGGCTTTATCTCCAGCTGGTGGAATCTGGTGACGTCAGGGTGAGATTCCACCGGCTCCCTTTAAATCTCTTGACGGAAGGGAGGAGAAGGAAACACTGATTCTCAGGCGCGGTGATTCCGTGGCAAGGGCAACCTCCTTCTGGAGAAGAGAGAGTCCATCGGTTGCACTCTCCACCCCAGAGCCTTTGCCGTTCCCTCGGTTGGCACCCTCTTCTGCTATTCTTCCCCGATGGCCTTTGTATCGTAGGAGCTGTGTTGTTTACGACAGGGAAATTTCTCAGGAAACAGAATTCTGGGTTCACAAATTACGTACTGAAAAGGAAAGTAGGGAAATACATCTGAAAATGCGCGAGAAACAGGGAAATCTGAACAACATTTGCGTACCAATACTATGTTAATTCTTATTTTACATTTGCGTCTGTCTTCCTGATCTCTGCTATTTAAACAGATATTGTCAAAGAAAAAAACTTTAATATTGAAGATGAAGGTAATTAAATAAATTAAAATTTTAACTAGAAATTCAAGAAGTTACACCGACCTCTGTGGCGGAGTGGTTACCACAGCTCCCTACGACACCAGAGCTCCAGGGTTCGAATACCGGCCTGGGCATGGGTGTACTTTGTAAATGTCCCTTCATCAATTTCATATCATCACTCGTAGTGATTAGCCAAAAGTGGCAGAAAAGCGACGTCAAATAACAATTTAATCAATCGATTAATGAAGTAATTAAACTATTTATATGCTTACTTTTTTCATATTTGTATTTTAAAATGCGTGATTACTTTCTTTGTAGCCTTCAAAACCAGTGAGAGTACTTCTTTCACAGAAATGAATAATTTTTAAAAGGGAAAGCTATCAGAAATAAATTATATATATATATATATATATATATATATATATATATATATATATATATATATATATATATATATATACGTACACATATATTAGGTAATTTAAGTATATTTTTCCCCTCTTTAGATTAATAATGATCATAATGATAAAAGATGTTTGAAAGTAAAATATATAAACAAAAAACGCAATGATTCCAACTTATAACACATCGCGCATCGCAGGGAATATAAAGCTGGGAAAGGGAATTTTTCAGCATACATAGGGAATTTAATTGTGTGTTAAGCAAGAATGAACCACAATAGAAGATTGTCGCAGGGAATTGAATGCGTGTTGTAGCCATTTGAGAATTTAATATTTGTTTAGCTGTTAGTGGTTTAGTATTCGTGCTAGTGCTGTGTTTAATGAAGTTAAAAGGCAATGAATATATAATACAATATTTGCGACTAAAAATATTTGGAACGGGATCTTTTCCGGAGAAATTGGAAATAGTTAATGTAGGTAGGCCAGTAGCATCTCTTGTAGAGTGTCTCTCAAAAGTTTTAGGACAACGACATTTTAAACTAGACAACCCAATTTACACAAGACGTTGATGGGTTGCGTGTAGAGTTAGGCTCAATTTCAGGGTTGCCACATGCACAATAAATATTTATAAAATACGCGAAAGGAATAAAAACAAGTAATATTGTATAAACTTATCAAAAATATCACTGTTATATCGCAATGACAAAATTCTTTCTGAAAGAAAAATAATAGGTTTTCTAGTATTTCATCGCTGATGAGTCAACAGAACGGAAAAGAGGTGAGAGAAAACTAAAGGTGACAAAGGAGAGGAGAAAGAGAAAACGAAAGGAGAAGTGGAAAAGTAGAGGAGAGAAGAAAGAGAGGATAGACGAGGAGAGGAGATGTAGTGAGGAGAATGGATAAATATTCTAGGAGAGATGAGGAAAATGGAGCAAAGAAGAGAAAAGAGAAGGAAAACGAGATGAGAGAAGAGTGGAGAGTAGAGTAAAGGAGAGGAAAAGAGAAGAACGAAAAGAAGAGGAGAAAGTGCGTGGAGTCGGAAATCTAAGACAGGAAAGGAGATACGAGGAGTGGAGATGAGTGGGATGGAGATAAGATGCGAGAAAAGTAGGGAAGGCGATATGAGATAAAAGCAGAGCAGAAGGAGGAGAGAGAAGAAGTAGAAGGAGAAGAGAATAACAGAAGGGACTGAAGAGAAGAGGTAGTTGCAGAAAATATCCTCAACGTCAAGAATTGATGCATTGGTCAAATTATCGACATGAAATATTCAATAACATTTTGAAATGTATTGGAGAATGTATTAAATCGGTGCGAAATGCCTTTTGGCTTAGTTCAGAGCAAGGTAAAATCTTCCATGTAAGATCTTTGATTTTACCTGCGATTATACCACTAAAAACATGAATGTTATTTGAATATTTATAAGAATTATCCAATTTTTGTCCACTTCTCGGTTCGTTGAAATGGAGATTTTGTAATTTAATATTTCCCCTCCCCCCATCGTTAATTCCAAACTGAATCATTCCGTTTCACACGGGGTGAACAATCAACACAATGGGATAGGTCTAAAACTTACGAAAATTTTCTGCCACCAGAAGGGTTTGAACCTACGACCATCAAATTGACAGTCCTGAACGTTAAACACTACACTACAAGCTTTGGCTCCTGAAAGTAAGTAGAAGGAGCTGACCAATGTGAAATGTAGATGCAACTCTCCTCCTACATGTAATGTGCAAACAATACTTGTTTGTAACAAAAAAAAAACGAAGGTAGTACGACTCGGAGAAAATATTTAATGGAGAATTGCACATGATGAGAACTATTCATTCGATATTTGCGGAGGTATCCTTGCATAGAACTCGAGTGGGAAAAGGGGTAAAATTAGTATGTCCTGAATTGCCACAAATATAAATAGTTATTTCATAAATATTTGTCAATGTCTTTGAAGCAGTACACAATTATCGTTAAAGTATTATAATTCACGATCTTATACATGAAAATATCCCTTTGAACGTCACCTGAAGCACTTGCGAAGGTTAAGAAACCTGTTGGTGAATTGGCAGCGTTGTTTTTGCCTCCCCACTTGGTATCCAAAATTGAAAATCAGTGGAAAGCTCTCAATTACGTAACATGGGTCAGTGTGGAAACAGAAAAACTTTGGTGCGAAGTTTCGAATTACAGAGATTCCAGCGGCGAAAACCCCTTTCAGGATTTGGCATCCTTTGCCTTGAGAATGTTGACGCTTCCTCACTCAAATGGAGATGTTGAAAGAGTTTTTAGCGTTATGAATCAAGTTAAAAATAAGCAAAGAAACAGAATGCAGAATGCAATGCTTTCGTCAGTGCTGACAATTCGATACGGCTTAAAAAGAAACGAGAAAACTTGTTACAGCTACATACTGCCTGAAAACGTTGTCTCTGCAATCGGAACGATGGCGGCTTACCAAAAAAATGAAGAGACAAAATTTTCCGAAGTTAGTTCTTCAAAGTGCAGTGGACTGGAGCTACTGGAAGGACTTACTGAGGAGGATGCTTTTGTGTAATCTACTGCATCACAATTTACGGGGAGTACAAGAGGACGAAATAAATTATTTAAGGTAAGAAAATTTAATTTAGTTGAGCGTATGCCCCTCATCACGACAATTGATTAGTTGTGGTTCTTGAGTTTCAGAAATTTTACAGCAAAACACCGAAGAATTAAGAACCAGATTTTTTTTTCAGTACGCAGCCGCACTTATGTAAATCTAGCCCCTTGGAGAGAATTTTAGCTTTATTTTGGGTGCGATTTAGCCCGTTTTTCTCTCGTGCTGTTCACACACAAACACGGCCTCACGCACGAACTAGTCTCTGGTCGAGCCTCACTGTTACGAACGATTCGTCGATTCCGCACCGCATTTCTGTGAACTTTCAAGGACCAGATGCAATGCAACTGAACAAAGATTAACATTTCCTGGAATCGACACTATCCGTAATTCGCCTCGGGCTACATAGCATACCAAAACTAGAAACAAGGGGATGTGACAATGTGCACTTGCTACCTGTTCCCCTGAAGGGGTCGCAGGACGAGCTTGCAGGCGCAGAGGAGGGTCGGTTAAGTGAATTCTTCTTTGCAGTGTTGCAATGGTTCTTATTAAGGCCGCGTCCGAATCGGCAGCAGATGTCACCTAGAGCACCGTTCCATCCGGGGACTCAGCCAAACTCCGTTGTCCGAATTCGCGACAGACGTGGAGTCGGAGGGAAGAGCAGAGAGGCGCGACAGATGCACGCTTGAACTCGCTGTGACGCTGCGCTTGGCAGCCATATTCTAACTTTCACTTTGTACAGGCAACATATACTGATTAGAGGATGTAAAACTCAGTTATACTTTAACATTTTATCAATAATACTAAATGTAGAAAATTTGTAAATGATGAAATAGCGTGTTACATTTTTAATATGAGTAGTAAATAGGTGGAAATCATTGTCATGTTTGTTTGGCGTCTGCCTTCTGCTTCCGTGCGATGCGCCTGCGCGCCAGAGCGCGGTGGGTGAAGTTCGGACTGACACCTAGCGGGAAAAGTGACAACCGTACTACAAGGGGACATGTAGATTCGGACGACTTGGACGTCACTTCGACGGCACGCGAGAGCAACGGGAGAGAACGGGAGGGAGCGCTTGCCAATCCGGACACGGCCTAAGCTGAAAATATGAGTTTACTTTATTGAAAATACCAAAAAACATTTCATTACTGAAAGGGCTAGATTTGTAGCAAGATTTCTCTCTGTAGGGCTAAAAAGCCCCTTGGGGCTTTTGCTGAATTTTGGGGCTGAGTACGTACTCAAAAGAGCCAGTTCTGGCCCCAAAAGGGCCAACTTGGCAACACTGATTTCGGACAGAGCAAAGTCGACCACGCTGCCGCTATGGATGATGGGAAACCGTGCGAAACCAGCAGCCTCAGGCGATTGAACCGACGGCACCCATTGGCTGAGATTTCTTTTGGAGCATTCGCTTTACTCGATTTCCTACTCCATTTATTCTTTACATTCTCATCTGTAAGATATATGCTATATGTAGACGTATTCTCCGAAATCTCATCTTTACATTGATGTACGATGCACATCACAATTTTGTTTCGTAACTGCTGTCACAATAATGGGCTGTTCATTGCCAAACTTTTCCGGTGGCGGCGCCCCCTGTTGCGTCCCTAAATAATTTCGTTCGTCATTTGGTTGCCCTAAGCTTTACATTGGAGCGCGATGGGATGGCTATTCAAACATTATTTTCAATGAAGGTAAGAATTTCTCGTGTAAATCGGTAATAAAAATGGGTTTAGCAAAGCTTTAAGATTATGTAGCCAGTCATATCTTTCCGAAAATTACATTCTCCTGAACCTAAGAATTAATATATTAAAGCGCAACGGAGTGGTTGCGAAAACTAGCTAAATATGCACGTTTATGCACAAAGAACACTAAACTTGACGTCATTTGGGTCGTCTCTAGCTGCCATGGGTCGATAATACAAAACTTTAGAGTTTTGCACTATGCTTTGCTTTTTTCTGGTTGCGAGCAACGGCGGGTAGGAATCGAAGAAACTCCCAAAATTATAAAAAAAAATGTATTAAGTGCGTAAACGCATGATATATATTATTATACACTATGACTGACATTATGTCCTATCCGATAATTTAATATTAACGTATGCTTTCATTATATTAAGCAGATATTCTCCCCTCGTATTTTCGTCCTTCTCTTTCTTGGTAACAACAATTATAAAATTATAATTCCTGTAAATAAGATAGCCCTAGAGGTTGCGAGACATTTAACAGAATAAAATATATTTTTTGTAATAACTATTATTGATGTTAAATGTGTGTATATAAAGCAAAGGACCGCAAAGGACCATATATACTAGCTACGTGGAAAGTATGATATCACGTGAAAAAAAAGTCAGTTATTAAAAACAACTATAAAAATAAAAGTACAGTCGCGCGGAATTATTATGCATTATTGAAAATTGCAAGTGACGTAAAAAAGTGCTGTGCAAATTTTAAGGCATTTTTGAGTTCCGATATCTTTTCTGTTGTTGACGATTGTCTTTTCAAAAGTCTTACTTTTACAGCACTGATTATTCAACTATCATGTTCAGACATCATTTCTGAGGTTAAGATGATATTAAACTTGCAATTTAATGTAATAGCAGCACGTTCGGCATCAAATTCCCCATGTATTTAAATGGGAGAACAATTGCCGATCGATCAAAAGCGTGGGGACGCAACAGGGGTGCTGCCACCTACAATAGTTTGCTTTGACCAGGCCCATTGTCATGCCAGGAGGAGATCTATAGCTCGATTACAAAGGAAAAAACCTTCCGTCAAAAGCGTTCGCGCACTATGACATGAAAACGTTTTAAATCTATTAATTTTACTGATAAAGTGATAATGACACCAAACTGAAATATGCAAGATATCTCGGCGATATTTGTTTTGGTTCTCGAGATACACGCCTTCAAACACTGCTGAAATTCACCTCCTACGTCACAGATTTGAAAACGTCCTCTGCACAGACTAGAGAGGCCTGACGTCATCCTTTAGAAATGCGTGCAGGCAGGTTTCTGCTCGTCCCGTAAACTAGCATGGGTCGTGCAAGCGACAGTCATTTCTGCGTAAAACAAGTATCTTGTTATAACTTCCAGTGCAAAAATAATGTGTTCTTCATTTCTTGGATATGAATTATACCCTAACAGTATAGCAGCATTTACTATAATTTAGCCACTCGGTAGAGGGTTTTCATTAGGCTGAAAAAACAATACTGGTAAGGTAACAGTCAATGGCTGAACACGTGAACAGCCTTGTTCATTGCCACTAATAGGTTCTGACTGGTAAGAAATTATTGTTACAAAAATGTCTTTTCTGGAATTACAATTATTTTCGTCATATTTTCTACGCAATTTTTAAAATAACAATACGTTTAGACAGGGTGCGAAATCACTGCAGATTTGTGGGGGGAAGCAGCAGACAGTTACACACACACACACTATATACCTAGGTCAGTGGCGTATACTGCGTTAAGAACCTGATCTATCGCACCATATCATAGTGTTCGAATGGGCAAAAATTTGCTGGTGGGGGTGTTTAGGTTTTTTTTCAACTCATTTGGGGTGGCGGGTTGAAGTGATGTGACTCTTGTGATTAAAAATATATACCTCATAAATAAAACATGGAAATGTACACTGTCAGTAAGGAAAGGATTTCAAGAATTTCATTCTAATTTGCATAACTAAGAGGTCCATATTGTGAAATATTATGTAGGCCTATATACGAGAATAAAAATAAAATTTCAACCTACCTATTTTCATGATTTTAAGTTCGGGTACTCCTTTCTGGTGCAGTGGTAACGTCGTTGCCTTGATACATGGTGGTTTAGATACCACTTTAACTGTAGGTCCGATCCACATTAGCTTATCTGTTCATAAAGTGGACATACAAGAAAAATCCACAACGATTCGTAAGCCGAATCCGTAAGTCCCTCATTTCAGTTCACTACACAACACAGCACATATCATTCACAAAAATACAATCCACTCACTACTGTAATCACACGCTGCCTCTAAATAAATTCCACGCACGAAGACCACTCGACGCGATCTAGACTAGAACTGGTCCTTGTCATTTCGTTAATTTTTAGATGCACTCATAAACCATTCCCGCTCAGCCAACAATTTTCTACTCCCCACTGTATCTCTAGTTGTTTGAAGGTCAACGACCTCTTTTTCATATGCCATATGACACATTTTTCCTTGTCTGCGGTAATTAGGCTTCAAAATTCCCCGTTCCTGGGAAAATTACATGCTGGGAAAAATTGGTTTGCAACATTGACCCCGACCGTTGAGGAAGTTCAGAGGGTTTTTCCCCCGCCATATGCAACCCTGTTCCCTCTCCTGTAAGAGTTTGGCTCCACAATTCCCCGATCCTGGAGAAATTTCATGCTGCGAAAAAATGGATTGAAACATTGATCGGGTGATCTTTGTGGTAGCCCTGTCACGCTTACCCGTCAGCCCCGTGGAGTTGCCCGCCGGCGGTGGGCCAGCCGTCTCGCGAATTCAAAGAAAGCGGGCAATGTTTCCAACTCCTCTAAGAAATCAGGTTCATCTTCTTATTGAAATGAACAATTTTATGCACATTTTCTGATAGATATTTTTTTCTGTATTTTATTCACCGAGTCTGGGCTTCGCAGATAGCCCCGAATATACGCCTCTGACCTAGGTACACACACACACACACACACACACACACACACACACACACACACACACACACACACACACACACACACACCTATATATAATGTCATTAAATATGTGTCAATTATTAAATAATGAAATTAAATTATAAAATATACAATATATTATATCGATAGTCCTTCATTCAAAATGTAATTGCAAATTGAAGATTTTAATGTAGCTATTACTGATACTATGAACAATGATTTGCCTAAGGAGGGAGGGACAACAATTAAGAGACATTAAGAGAAGATAATAGTTTCCTGTATAAAATCCACATATAAAAGCTAATACGTGTTTTATTAATATATTTATGTACTTCGCGGATGCTAAGGAAAGCCGATGTGAAATGGAGAATAAAAAGACAAGTCGGTCTTATTTCTGTGTTCTGGGGATACCTGCGTTCAGTGTCCTTAGAGATGAGGCTCTGTGTTGTCCGTTCTTTTTGTACGTTTTCAATATTATTCCAGTCAAATATATTCGAATCTCAAATTAATTGGTGGGGGGAAATTTCAGAACATGGTCGTTGGTAGGGGAAATTGCCCCTGAACCCCCTGGATTTCGCACCCTGCGTTTAGAACACTTCATAAAAGAGTTGATATGGTAAAAAAAAAGGTACGCGGAGTTTTTAAATTTCCTGCAGTAAACGACAGTTTCTTCAGCTTATATATTATATATGGCAAATTTATGTATTTTTCCTACTTTACGTCGCTTTTCCGTCATACTGTTTAATTGTTAGTATGTATCTTCTCTAATGTCACATTTCTTCCCACTTTTGGGTAATCGCGACAATGACTACGAGCAGTATTCGATTTAAGAGTCAAACCTAGAACATATGAGTTCCTCAGTTAAATCAAGAATTTTGTGTATAATAATTACAACGCCAGTTCATTCGTGGTAATTCTGAATCGCAGAATCGGCCGTTTGGTTTGCATATACACGTATAAGCAGGATAATATCCAGTTTTAGAAGGCTTGTAACGTTGAAAAGAGGAGTCAAACGAACAAACAAAAAAATATTTAAGAAAAGTTGTTTTGTCTTTATGATCTCTATGCACTGTGAAAGTTTGTACGATAAGCCTTTGCATAAGTTGTCAATTCTATATTTTTCGACACTTGAGACAAGAACGAGAATTGCCCTCCGAAACCGAGACGAGACTGTCAACGAAGCATTTACAAATAAACACGAGACAGACATTTACAACTCTCAACGAGAACGAAACCAAGACTGCCATGTCTCGTCTCGATATGATCCCTAGTGATGAGGTTGTGAACCAATTAATTAATGCGTTCGGGGAAAGAGATGAGGCACCTTTTTTCGCAGTACAAAATTCAAAATATATTCCAGTATGTGATATAATGTTATATACAATACATTATTTTCTTGTAATAATTACACATAAACTTAGCTTTGAAATGTACTGTGCAAGTTTAACTGATGTAATCTTCTCAGTGTATTTTCTCTTATCGGCCCAAAAATATTTTGTCATAATTTGCGTAACAGGAATGAAACACAGACTGAAATTGCTTTATGGAAAAGAAAGAGTAAAGTGAAGAATGTGGAAATTCTTATTTTGCACTACATGCTTTATGGTAAAATTCGATAAATATAAGTTTAATTTTTTTTTTTTTGAAAATTTGGTCAATAACCAATTTTACAAGCAATAGTTTTCTCGTCACTTGATGAAAACACGCACGCAGCAGAACTCTTTCGTTTATCATTCACGTGAGCAGCAGGGATATTTAATAGAAGAATGACCATTATAAAGCATAGCTTTCCCTTCCATTATCGTTCCTTCTTCCACTATTTAACTCTACACAGATTTGCAAAACTGCTGTGCACGTTGGCTCTCCGTGGGCTACCCCCAGTAAACTGGACGCAGTGTTGCCAATCTCCGAATGCAGGATTTCCCTTTTACCTGTGTAAAATTTCCCTTTTTTAACCTAAATTTCCCTCGATTTTCAAAACACATCTGAAGCTGTATCTTTGTATTACTATAACTGTTAATCAGGACCGTATAGGGGTTATCCACGAGTAAACAAAAACATATCGAACGGCACAATCGATTGTGGAACTGTAGCACAACAACTTCCGGTTCACGGCGGCCGGGTATTTGTGGCTTTTCTTCTCGTCTTGTATATCGGATGAAATGTATCATATAAAAGCACTTGACGACGAGGAGAAGAAGAGATATCTGGGCAAAGTAGAGACCTGTTCACATCAATTGGATGAGCAACTAGGAAGTAATACGGCATTATTCCAGGATGAGATCCATTTGCTGACCGTCGTTGCATTTGACGATATTTGTAGCCTACATATTTAATAAAAAGTAATTTTTCCTACACAGCGAGTGCACGTAAAGCATGTAAATCTTTGGATGCATACATTTATGTTTTAAGTGAAAAAAGTGCGAGATGTATGAACATATAAAAATCGGAAAAGGAGCTCTTTCCTTCTTTCTTCAGTCAGGGCGAGTCAGAGGGATGCACACGTGTTTCGTTCCCGTTTGAACGCAGAAATACAAAACGCTCATTTCATTTTAAGTCAATTTTCTGCCATTTGTGTTAAACATGACGATGAAGATGAATAATAAACTGAAAAGTTTAATGATGGGACAAACACAATGACACACCATTGCCTGACCAGTGTTCAAACCTAGGACCTATTCTCTATCAATATTGAAGAGATTTCCATTGCATAAGACGAAAATTAATAATAGTACCCGCACTTACACAAAAAATTATTATTATTTTGTTTGGTTACACAAAATAATATTTTTTTCTGGATACACAAACATTTAATACAGTTCGCATGTTCTTCAAGAACGTAACGTGTAAACCTAACTGACTATGACCGAGCATATTTTGAAAGGAAAAGTAATATTTTTTGTTCATATCAATAAAACAGAGCGAAAATCGAGATTTGAATGATTTCTCGTCTACCTTTAATGAAGTGCAAGGGGTGTGGGACGCAAAATTTTTGGTTGGGAAGGAATTAGGACAGGGTATTTTTAAAGTCCTCACGTTCAAAACGGGGGAAAAAAATAATGTTATTTCCCGACTAAATTGGGAGATTATAGGGGCGGAAAATATTCAAAATTTCCCGATACTAAAAAAATGTTAATTATACACACAATTCACCCTCGGGTGATGATTTTGCATTTCTGGAATAAAAACTGCTACTTTCAATAAATTTCGGACATTTAGAACATAATTATGTAGGGAATATACTACTTTTAAACTCTATTATTTAGATTTTCCGAAGTCTGGATCGGTCCCGACTTTTTGGATTCCTGCACATCCGTTGTCATAACTGCGGAGTCTACTCCTGCTAATGGGTTTCCCATTTTCACGCTTGGCAGCTTGAAGGCAATAATTTTGGCGCCCTAGATGTCGAGGAAATGGATGAAGTGAGATCTGTGAAAGAATATTTAGCCCTGATCGTAGTTTACATCCTCCTTGTACACACCCATTCGTTCCTTTCATACATGACACAATCTCAGATCCCTTTAGCTACATGTTGTGAGCCTACGAACCGGAAGTTGTTGTGCTACAAGTATGGCGTTCGCGCGAAGGCACTTCCTTCCGGTGGATAGCCCCTATATAAGGGGGTTAGTGGGTTCAAACCCACGATTGAATAAAATACTAGAAACTGATCATAGTTTCATAATATAATTATCCTAAAATAAACATTTGAATTTTAAAATAAAACACTAATATATTGAAAAAATCCCCAAACAAAAAAAAATCGTCTGCGGCGCAATGATTGTCGGACTTTGAAACCCACCCATTGTCAAAGCTTAGCTAGGGGCTGTTGTTAAAATTTTTCTTTTGACGCCTGTTTTGCCTGAGGAACAAACTTTATTATTATTATTATATATTTATGAAAATCATAAAAGTGTGAAGTAATGGGCAACCACACAATACGATTTTTTTCACATGTTTCCCAAGATATCTTTTCATCCGCAGATAAATCCCCACGACGTTTTCTAACCTTTTTGGGAGATGCAGGTAGCTTCCTATCAGTCACCTCTTCCATTCTCCTTGCAACGACACAGGACACACAAAGTCACACACACAGCCACTAAGAAACGTTCTGAAATGATGGATGGAAAAAGGAAAGAAGTTGAAAATCGCGTTCCGAATCCTTTCCAGGTGCAGTGCGGCTCGTGCCTTGACCTTGACCGGTCAAGGTCATCTATAACAGGGAGAAAGAAAGCTTACTGAAAAGTGTCACTCTTGCTAACTATTCATTTGGAAAAAGTACACGCTGAAAAAAATATTTTCGAACTTTTTAAAAGAATGCGAGTTTAAATTTCCCTGTTTTTTTAGCTATTTTTCATTAAATTTCCCTTTTCCCTTTTCACCCTCAAATTACCCTGTGCCGAGGGAAATTTCCCTGCTTTTGGCATCACTGACTGGACGCTCTCAGCAGGCAACAAACGAGCTCTCTCTAACGTAGTCGTCGGCTACGCTCTCTGAGTTGTGACGTATTAACATGGCGGGGCGTGATTTTCAGCGCAACGCTAGCCTCGCAACTTTGGAAGTCTGGTTTTCCCCTCAAACTGAACGCAGAGAAACGCGAAAAATTGCAGGGGTTATTTTCCCAGGGTGTAGTTTTTAAAATTGCTTAACAAAAATGAGTGGATATGTCCATTGCCGATGAAAAGCGTGGGGACCATTAAAGCTACCCCTTCCAAAGGAAAATAGCATTGAAATGGATAGGAAGAAAAGCACGTGTTTATTTGTTTAGACTCAGTCCCAGCGCGTCGTCTGCTGTAACGCCACACTATTGAACTCCATTCGAGATTTTCCCAACGTACAGAAATTTGGAACACTTTCCGTCCCGAATTTTTTCCCGTCCCAAAGGTCGGGATTAAGAAAATTTCCCGTCCCGACCAAAGAAATTCTGTCCTGCACACCCTTACTGTGAAGTGAACTCCGTAAAGCTTAGAGGTATATCTGCATATTTGTGATAAATCAAATGAGCAAAATTAATTTAAACAAAACGGTGAGAAAACGTTGTGAGAGTTATGACGATAAGGAAAATCCAATCAGAATTTAATAAAGTATAAATGTCGCGACTTCCCCTTGATTTAGACACCTATTCAATAATAACTGTAAAAATGAAGAAGGGCTCAAGTAAGCAAAAATAATTTATTATTATTATTATTTGCGGATAACAAACTGTAATTGTTATTATTTTAATAAAGGAGAATTCACTGGCTAAAGAGTAGCCTTTACCATGAAAATACATGTTCAAGCCCTGTGGTTGAAGGAGAAATCCTGTGAACAGTCTGTGGTTTGCACTCTGAATTGCACCTATGCATTTGAAATACTAAACCAATATCCTACTAGTGAATTTTTCGAGATGAATGAATTATTTTATTTGTTCTTAGAGGTTTGGAATGGCCGATAAAGAAATATTTCATAAAGGTGAATTCGTACGTGAAAAAATAAAGTAGAATGCTTCCTTCTACTGGGTATTTTCAAAGTACCCCGTGCCCTTACTATGAAAAGGATCTATGCGTACGACCCTATTGCCATTTTCGACATGTTAGGAAAGGTAGGAAACATCAAAATTATAGTATATTGAGTGAAATAATTGGGTTTGTAATGTGTCTATCTCCTAAATTAATGCCACAATAAATATTTACAAGAAGCTGACTAGTTCAATGTATGATTGTTCTGTACAATAGTACAATGCCTGACAGTTTTTGATTCTCCAGACATCTAAAATTTAATTGTTTATATTTTCATTTTTCTCTAATAATAAATGAAAATAACAATTACCTCCTTGTAGCCTCTAAATATTGCCAGTGAATATTTCTTTTTAACGGTTCTGTTAACAATAAAAAGGAATAATGGGCCCAAGTTCCTTTTGTTTTATTGTGATTTCATCATGCTACGAATGCAATTTTTACATGGTTCGATTTCAACGTATGTCTGTTAATACATACTGCGGAGTTTTAGCGATTACTTAAGATTTTTGTTCAATATATGCTTTCGTGGTTAGGTTAGGTTCCCCTAGCTTTAAAATAAAGTCCCTAAATGCATTTTACTAAGGTTCCAATTTACTTCTACTTTCATTCCCATGCTTCTACGATATTTACTGTTGCTTGTCGACGACAAATAACGTGTCCATGAGAAGTGCGCATGCTTGCGTAAGGTAATTTTAAAGTTTTTTTTTTTCAACATAAGTAACTTTTTTTGAGTTCAAACAGTGCTCATTACTTTAAGGAAGGTTCAAATTTCGTGTGCCAATGATTTCCAAAATTCTACGATAATTAGTCTTTGTGCTAGGAGAAATCATAAAACAATCTGAACCATTACCGAATAAAGTTTTGACCCGTGTTATATTTACATGAAACATAGTTAATCATGCAGAGGTGGTCTCTCATTGTCTGTTGGTAAGATTGTACAAGGATAATTTAGGTGTGTGCAGGTGTATTGTAGTGTGTTATGATATTGGACACAAATGTAAAACAGGAAGAAATTTTTTCTTCTCATTGACACGAACATTTTACAAAATCTCTGAAATTGTCGAAATGTTATTGCAGTGTGTCATAAATTATTTATAATTCTTTGGAAACTGACTTGTTCTGCTTTTGTTAATTGTCTTTCATGATACACTCAGCATTGTCTATTGAACTACATGCCTAAATATGGATATTTCAGTGAAATTTCACTGAAAGGAAGAAGGCATTTTTGTGTGTGCATAATCCACAAGTATAGTGTAAAATGATTACATATTAAATATTGGTATGACTTGAGATGATCGGACCCCTCTCCGAGTTTCTTCATATTTGACATAGTCACTAATTGAGGCCTCCTAATCACGAATCTGAAGTTAAAATTTGTCGGAAACATCTAGAAATTGCGAACCATTGACGCTAGCCTCACAAACCATTGGTGCTAGCCCCACGAACCATTATAATGTGGTTAGGTTAGTTTCGGTTAGGTTAGGCAAACATAGTTAAAATTTCGTGTCTTCGTAGTATCAGGATCTAGAAATTGCAAATAATTGTGAACCATTGATGCTAGCCCCACAAACCATTGGCGCTTGGTTAGGTTAGGCAAACATAGTTAAAATTTGGTGTCATGGTAGTATCAGGAATATATATATTTGCTTGTGAAAGAAAAAAAAAATCGAAAATAGACTGTTTCCATTCCGAAAACTAACTGCTTATTTTTGCTTATTTTGCAATTTCTAGATGTTTCCGACAAATTTTAACTTCAGATTCGTGATTAGGAGGACTCAATTAGTGAGTATGCCAAATATGAAGAAAATCGGAGAGGAGTCCGGTCATCTCAAGTCGTTCCGAGACACAAAATATTAATTTGCAAGGGATCATGTGAAAAGTAGATTGTGCAAGTGAATGTGTTTGTATGGTGCCACTGTAGGAAACCCTTTTTTTAATGGGGAAAAAAATGTGTACACATGTAGAAGATGTGGGAAAGTGCTGAAATATTAAGACACTCAAACCTAACAATCATTACCTGCTGAAAATATGCAAAGAGTTATACTGCAAGCGTGTAGGAGTGTAATTGAGCATGAAAAATGTGACTGCTTACTCACATAAGCATATAGCAGCAGGATGGAAAAAGGAAATAGTTTCTACATAAAATGCAGCAAGTTATTGAAAAACCTGTTCACTATGTGTTTAAAGACATGTTTTTGGAATTTGAAAAGTGTAGAAAACACATATGTATCTTGGTCATATCAGAATTTACATAATTGGAACCTGTGTCTTAACATACAATGTAATAATGGTTGATTTGACTTACTGAATGGAATATTTTCAGCATTTATAGCCTTTAGATAAGAAGGGAGAATGCATGCTACCACGGTTAATACATAACAGTTCTTCATTTGTTGCATTTATGTGCCTACTGAGCAATGGCCAGGGACCTTTCTGGTGAGAATACACAATGTATTTTATTAATTGGTGAAAAATGCTCATTTTTGTAAGTTTTACGGGAAGATGAGGAATGAGTCAGACTTCATATGCTGGAAGTTTTTTGTAAGTTTTACAAGGGGATGAAGATAATGTTTGTAAGATCTTTGAAGCTTTGATTATTCCACATATTTCCACCAGTTGTAAGGTAAGGAAACTGTTGTTTGGAAGATATTTTCTCAGAAAATGTCTGTTGTGGAGTTATTGTGCTTGTATAAGTCTGTTAACACACATACTTCAGTGTCATAATGATTATGGCGCCATTGACCCACTGTACTCCCTTGAGGATTATGTTGAATTTTTGGTAACGGTGCGATCTCGCACACACACATTTCTTCATTTTTTCAGGATAAAGTACTTACGGAATTGAGTTTCTATAGATTGTTGAAAGGCCGTGAATGTATTTTTTTCCATCGTGCAATATATTTGACCGCAAATTCATGTATATTTCAAGAAAAGTACCTTTCCGACGCTCTGCGGTAACCAAATGTCGCATACGTTTCATGATGTAACCCCCTTGAAGTGTTTCCAACCACGTGGTTGTTTTGAAAGATTTTTTATATTTTTTAAAGCTGTCGTATTGTGTTACGAACAAAATTTTAACTATGTTTGCCTAACTGAACCTAACCTAACCTTGCCGGAAATGGTTCGTGGGGCCAGCCGTCACTAATATTTGGGGCTATCCGTCAGTGGTTTTTGGGGCTATCTGTCAATGGTTGTTTGAAGTTCGAACCCAAAAAAAATCCAAAATCAGTAACACCAAAGTAGGTTTTTTATTAAGAAGGTTGGAAACACTGCATACCCACTGATGATTCACCATGCTACTCAAGATGTGGCCGCCATCTTGTGCTACGGAAGTGAAGAAAGCAAGAACAATAATTACTATTAATGTGATAAAATGAAGTTATTTTCTTCACAACAGCAAATTCTTACCTTCAAGAACCTTTCGCAATGCATAATCGGTAAGTACGAATGTTAAAAATGACTAAAGAAATGAGTGAAAAGTGTTTGTGCGAGATCGTACCAGTACCGTATTTTTTATTAATGGACTGATTTTGATGTACATAATATAAAAGTGGTTCCAGCGTGCAGAAAACACAAATAACTGAGGTATTTGATCCCAAAGTATGGCCCGCATAAGTAAAAACGTGCCATTTTTTAGTACTTTTGTCAACCGTTAACCGTTTGCATGCACACTCAAATAGCAAAAGAACATGCCGAAAATAATAATAACGGTTCCGATTGTTTTACGATTTTATCAAATTCTCCTAGCAAAATTACTAATTATCGTAGAATTTTGGAAATCATTGTCTCACAAAATGTAAACCTTCCTTAAAGTAATGAGCACTGTTTAGATTTAGAAAAAAAGTTATTCATTTTGGGAAAAAAAACTTATTAATTACCTTATGCAAGCATGCACGTTTCCCATGGACAAGGCATTCTCCATTGGTAGAAACGACAGTAAGTATCATAGAGTAGTGGGAATGAATGTAGAAGTAATTTGGAACCTTCCTGAAACTAATCAGCACAGTGTTCAATTCAAAAAAGTCCAATTTATGTGTAAAATAATATGTTAGATGTATCTTGTGCAAAACTCCCCATTTCGCATGCTTGACACATTACACAAACTACCACCTAACCTAATTACAAAAGCATTTAGGGATATTATTTTAATGCTAAGAGAACTAAACCTGACCCACCTAACCACGAAAGCATTTATTTTTATTATTAAAATCCTAAGGAAACTAAACCTGACCCTCCTAACCTAACTACGAAAGCATTTATTGAACAAAATCTTTAAACATTTTAGCAGCAAGAATTATATAGAAGTACATGGAAGTGGAAAACTACCGTCAAGGAAACACACAGTAAGTAATCGCTAAAACACTGCAGTAATTGTTAACAGACTTAAATCGAAATTGAACCATGTAAAAATGCATACATAACATGATGAAATTTCAATAAAACAAAAGCCATTTGTTTACTGTTGTCTTGGATACATACTGCTGCTGCCATCTACTTCATATGCATGAGGTGTGAAAGGGTATTACAACACTAAATGCTTTTATTGTTAGGTTAGGTAAGTGAGATTTTGGGCTCTTAACATTAAAATAATGTTTCCATATGCTTCTAACATCTGGTCTCAAGCATGAAACCCCCTTTGAGCTTTGCATGAGCTTGCCTAACCTTGTGATGAAAGCATTCTGCAGTTGAACGTTACACTGGAAGTGTATGTAATTTAGGAATTGAGTGTTGATAGCCATATGGAGAGTTCCTATGTGAATTTTCCTTCATCAGTTTAATATAATCACCATTTATCCTCATTGTCAAAAAGTGGCAGAAAATAAGAAATACAAATGATGTGCTAAATACTTATTTGTTTGTGTAATCTCCATCTTACCATGTTTACTGCTGGTAGACGGGACTGTTTTTCATATATTTTTGTGCATTTGGTAAATGTCTGTTATATCAGTCACACATTAAAATTGGATATTTTGTGTTTCGTATGGTTCGTACTTACCAATTGTGTATTGCGGAACATAGTTGAAGGTGCCATTATGCTTTTTACATGAAAATAACTTCGATTTTTCACATTACGAGTAATTCTTTTGGTTCCTTTCTTCCGTTGCGGAACATACAATATGGCTTGCACAGCTGTGGATCATTGCATGTCTTGCTTGTGTTTTGTCGATTTGGAGTAGGTATGCAGTGTTTTCAACTTTGTTAACCAAAAAATACCTACTTTTGTGTTCATTATGTCATCACAAACCATTGACGGATAGCCCCAAAAACCATTCACAATAGACCCAAAAACCATTCACAATAGCCCCAAAAGCCATTCACGATAGCCCCCTGGACCATTTCCGGCAAGGTTACGTCAGGTTGGGTTAGGTTAGGTAAGCATAGTTAAAAAAAATCTCGTAAAAATCATGTTTGGAAACACTGGCGGGACCGCGTGACTTTCGATGCTCGCACCATATAATGGAATGGAAACAACGGCATAATGTTGTCGCTTTGCACAAAATGGAAGTTTATTATATCAAAAGTGCTTATTTCTTGTTGTGCAGCATTCTACGGTGAGAAAATACCTCCACGAACTTTCAAAATGCTACAGAAACTCATTTCCATAAGTAGTTTCTTCTGTAAAAATGAAGAAATATGTGTCTGATATAACAGACATTTACCATACATTTTGCTTTAATATATGGGCAAATGCTCATTATATATAATGCAAACCATTAAAGCAAGCTTGTAAACCAGAATTTCTCCATTGCACCCTTCTGACAATCACGTTTCCTCCCCGATTGTATGCAGGGGGGACATGCGAGCCGAAGCGAGTGGCTATTTAAAGACATGCAGCCTGTGGGGTTAGTTCCACTGCTGCAAACGGTGTTGGTAGGATAAAACAGCTTGTTCCTTTCTGCTTTTTGGAGTCTCTTGTTGCAGGGAAATCTAAGTCCAATTGTATGTAAAAATTTAGATTTTATGGAAAATCTGAAGCTGCCAGACATGTGTTTTTGTTTTTCTTGCATGCCTGCACTGTTGTTTTATTTCTATTACATTTAATTAATGTAGATTGCATATATAATAAATATGTACAATAAATAAGAATTGTTGTGGTAAGCCAGATCAAATTTTCAGAATAGGCCACTGATGAATTGTATTACATTAAAGAATGGAAAGTGTGATAATGCTAATACAACCAAATTGAACTGGGATATTCCACAAAAATGTATCGGTGCTAAGAAATTGGTTTAATTTACAATTAGAAGCAATTTTACACATGTTAATTGCAATTCAATGGGACCATCAATGAAATCATATTTAATTATGTCAAAGTAAGTAAACATGCAAGAAAATACAGGTGATGGACATTGAAATTGAAACATCTGGAATGCAGACACTAACCTTTATTAGTATGGTGTGGGACAGCCTTTGGCGGCCAGTACAGCAGCAATACGTCTGGAGAAGGACCGATTAAAGTTCTGCACAGTGGTGACTGGGATATTCTAGAATGGCCCTATAGTCGTTGGCATTGACATGTCCTAGAATAATCAGTGGTCCCAAAGACTTCCATGATATTGCACCCCACACCATCACTGATCCACCCCATGTTTCACTCTGGGCACTAAGCAGTCTGGTTGGTATGCTTCGGATGAACTTCTCCTCACGTAAATTCTTCCAGATTTCAGAAAAACAGTGAAGGTGGACTCATCCGAAAACACGACACGTTTCAGGTCATCTAATGTTCATGATTTGCGCTGCTGGCACCAATCAACCTGTTTTTTTGGCATTGGTGCTAGTGGCCAAGGGTTTTGGTATAGCAACTGTGCCATGGATGTTGGCCCTATGAAGTTCTCGACAGATGGTTTTGGTAGAAACAGGTTCAGTCAAGTTTGTATTCAATTATGCGGTGGGGCCTCTCCCATGGCGCAGTGGTAGCGTCATTGCCTTGTAATCAAGGGGTCCTGGGTTCGATACCTGGTGGAGGCACAAGTGGTTCGGATCCCACTTTAAACTGTAGGTCCAGTCCCGATTAGCCATACTGTGCATAAAGTGGACTTTAAACACCAACTCAACTCAATTCTGCGGTGACTTTTGCAGTGGTGGTTTTACACTTTTTCTACACAATCCTCTTCAATACCCTGATGTTCCTGTCAGACAGCTTCGGTTTCCCCGACAGTTACTCCTCCTGGATGTGGTTTGTCTTTCATTCTGGTAAGCTGCCATGACCCTTGCTGGTGTAGCTCTTGATACTCTACAAATATGTGCAGCCTGTATTACTGATGCACTGGCAAGATTAGCACTAATAAATTTGCCCGCTTTGGAACTCTGATATGTCCTTCATTCTATTGCGTGAAACTGAATATTCGACGTGTAGTCCAGCTAATACTGTGTCAATGTGACCTATGCACTCAAATGCCCACTATGGTGTGCATGACCAACATGTGGTGCAGGCAAGCCCTCCAGTAGCGTGTTTTACAGTCACCAGTGTTTCAGTCTCAATGTCCACCACCTACCTGTACAACATATATTTCCACAAGTTCAAACCCATGACCCTTGAGGGCCTCCCCCATGGTGCAGTGGTAGCCTCATTGCCTTGTAATCGAGGGGTCCCGGGTTCGATACCCGGTGGAGGTACAAGTGGTTCGGATCCCACTTTAAACTGTAGGTCCAGTCCCGATTAGCCTTACTGTGCATAAAGTGGACTTAAAACAGCAACTCAAAACAAAACAACCATGACCCTTGACTTCATATCACCAGTCATTTATTTGTGTGTCAAAATGTTCTATTTTGATGTATTTACTTACTCTGACTAAAGTATTGTACTATATAGTCTGTGTGGCTGAACACTTTGCTCTTGGTGCCGCGATTGCAGATTTACAGGGTTGGGTTGTGTCCGTGAAAACCACAAATAGTGCATGCCACAGTTGATAGTTGGAAGCATTGCCACATATTTTCCCTCCTCTTGTCTGTCAGCAGCCATGGGTATGGTCACTGAATCTTTCGCAACACACACACACACAAAAATGCTCTATGGAAGAACCTTTGCAACATTTTTCCTGCTTAAAGGGGGGGGGGGGATCAGGGTGGAAGAGCAGCAAAATGTGTGGCAACTCTGAACTAGCCTTCCTATGTCGTTATGTACTACACCCAAAGATTTTTGACTGTGGTTTTCCCTCCAATAGGAGAAATGGAGGACATTTAAAGAAGTCAAGGACTACAGTCTATGTGCAACAAGAGAGTACTATTGAACGTTCATGTAGAGAATCATTTTCTTCTCTAATATTTAAAAACATCCACATAGACAAAGGAATACCCAGTGCAAGGTTCATGTCTCTATCACTTTTTCTTTTACGTATGTTCAAAGTCTCAGTTGCATGACTTTTTGGACATCCTGTATATACATAAGCTGTACAGAATTTTGTATTTTTGGAACATGCCTCAAATCATTTTCAATTGCCTTGAAGTCTTACCTATCGCCTTGTCAAATACCTCACATCCCTGCCTCAACCTCTAGTCAGACAGTGTGGACATATGTCAAGAACTCATCAGAATTCATCCAGGAACTGAAGAAACTCGTTTTCTGAAAACAATGCATCTTTGACGCTGTTTCCTTGTTCGCAAGAATGCCAGTAAGACACACATTGGAACTTCTGGGGAGCCACTTTCCGCCGGCCATAGTAGACCTTATTCACCACATGCTCACTTCAACATATTCCTTTACAATGGGAAATATTTTAAACAAACCGACAGAATGCGCATGGGTTCACCATTTTCACTAGCCAACGTGAATTTCTACATGCTTCATTTTGAACACGAAGCCCTGAAGGATGCACCACATCCACCATCCTGTTTCTACAGATATCTGGATGACACATTCGTTGTTTGGCCACATGGACGACCGACATTACATAGTTTCCTAGAATTCCTTAACAACCGCCATTCAAGCATCAAGTTTACTATTGAGGTAGAAGAAGATGGCTGCCTCCCTTTCCTGGAAATCCTAATCTGGTGCAAACTGAATGGAACACTCGGACATAGTGTGTATAGAAAATCCACTCACACCAACCTCCACCTTAATGCCCAATCCACTCACACCGACCTCCACCTTAATGCCCATTGTTTCCACCATAAGGCTCAGCATCTTGCGGTTCTCAAAACACTAGCCCACAGAGCAGTAACCATTTTGGACGAGGAAAATTCAGTATTCAATCATCTTAGAACCATGCTACAACAGAATGGATACCACATCAGTGACATGAACAGGGCAATCACCAAGGCAGTGACATCTCAGCGGAGACCAGTGTGGCCCTTACAAGGGCTGATTCATCACCACCTGGACCAGCCAAACATGAGAATGTGGTCCCTTCACTGCACAGCCCCCCTGCTAGCAGAAACACAGAAGAATGTCCCTCTATAACAGTTTTACCTTTTATTGGGCATACCTCTGGGAAATTAAGTAGAATTCTTGCGAGACATGGCGTTAAGTCCATACAGAGACCACCACTCCGCTCAGTCAAGGACAACCTGGAGCTCTGGCCAAACAGGATGCACCATTGAACAGCGACGTAATGAACATCAGCGCAACATCAGATTATTCCAACCAGAAAAGTCAGGACTTGCAGAACACATCATCACAGAGGGACACAGGATTTTATTTGCTGACATCAAAATAATAGCCAAATGTGCCAGTTACTGAGAGCATCAAGTAAAGAAAGCCATAGCCACTTCACAGGAAAGCACCAATCTCAACGGGGACGTGGGATTCCAGCTCAGTCATGCTTGGAACCCACTCCTCCGTAAAAACAAAGCTCCAGCCAATAAGAACACCAGGATCCATAGCGAGCCAATAGGAAGACAGAGTCCAAACTCTGCCCCATCATAGTCATATATTTAACCCTATATTGGTCTCCATTTCTGTATTCCCTGATGATGAGAGCAATGTATGTGCTAGAATTGGAAGCGAACATCAACCTAACCTGGCTGGTAACCCAAGAACACTTGTTCGAATCACATCGCTAGGAAAACTACAATTTCTATCTGTTTTTTTTTATCAATTAGTCATTTTGAAAAATAATAGCACTGAAACCTGTACCGTTAGAACATGTCTAGACACTCCCCAATATGTTGTTCCATGCAATACAAAGTTAGTGTTAAACAATTAACCCATTCTGTGTAAGACATTGAAAGATCCTTGTGCAAGCTGAAACCAAAGAATGTATCTTTGAAATTTGGTTGTAAGAACTCATGTCATGTTTCCAATTGTTAGCTGTCACAAGATTTTATTGACACAGTAATTTTATTTTCAGAATTATATTAATATATGTATGGGTACCTGGGGGGTAAAGGTGGTTAAGGGTGTGATGCTGATCACATCACCCCCACTCATGACCAGATCAAGAAAGTGTGGGGCGTTACCCCCACAGCCCCTATACACTTTCATGGCGTGGTGCTAAGCACAGGGGAACACTTTACTTTTACTTTATGTTTCTGGTTTGTGACCCCTTCCCCCTGTTTTGGGTTACATTTACCTTCAGAGTAGTGTCTAATGTGGTAATCTCATTTGGTACTGTAATTGTTTGATTATTTGGATTGTGCTGATTTTTCGAGTTTAGATGTTCAACAATAAAGTTCACCTGATATAATATTCTTGTTTTTTATTACAGATTCAACACACCAGATGGCCCCTTTAATGGCTCCCATCGAATCGCTGGATGACAACAATGCTGAAGTTCTGCAACACCTTGTTTCAGAAGCTGTGAAGAAAGTGCTTCAAGAGAAGGCAATTCTACCTGCCAAAGCAGAGGAAAAAAGTTCAGACAATAAAGTAGATGAGAATAAAGTCTCCGAAGCCATAGTAAGCAATGTGGTGAAAGAATTGAAACCACTTTCCCAAAGCAAAGTGTTCCAGTTATCTTCCGTGCCTTCTTATAGTCCAACACCCATTGGTGAAAGCAAGAAGAAGCATATCCCTATTCCCTACACACCAAGAGTTACTAGGGAGATGTGTGTTGCTAAGAAATCTTCAAGCTCGGGTAAGATTTCTAAGCGACCCAAATCTTCGAGTGTGGATGCTCGCAAGTACAGAGTTGATACTCAGAAAGAACTATCTGATTCACAGTATGCGCTGAAAAAATGTGGCTCAACTGGTAGTCTTTTGTACACACCTAGTGCCAAGACTACATTGGAGAATGGGAAACCAGAAAGCAGCCTTTTGTACAATCCATCTGTGAAAACAGAAGAATCACATTATAGGCCTTCCTTATCTGAAAGCTACAAACCTAATTTTTTGGAAGACTGTAAAGAACATAAAAAGTCAGAGTATTCCCCTTCCAGTAATCAGAAAGAGACTGTTTCTTCTTATGTACCTTCACCAACAAAGTTATCAGACACTAAGTACGTTCCTGAGGATTCCAGCAACTC
The DNA here is from genome assembly GCF_977018435.1 of Lepisma saccharinum. Taxonomy (NCBI): domain Eukaryota; kingdom Metazoa; phylum Arthropoda; class Insecta; order Zygentoma; family Lepismatidae; genus Lepisma; species Lepisma saccharinum. Next base: position 22,790,612 of record NC_139230.1, on the reverse strand, counting down.
TTATTCTGTAGAGTATGTGCCAACTGATAGATCAAAGCTGGACCCTGAACAAAGTTCAGACGATGGAGATATTTCCAACATTCCAGACCTAAGCAGTGATCTAAATTTGTTGGCTGAAATTCTGTCCGAAGAACCTGTCACAGATTCTCAGTGTGGTGAAGCTTCAGATGAAACCCGAAATGAGTCCGAACAACAGTCTGTGATAATTAAAACTGAGGATTCATGCAACAGGATAAAAAGTGAGCCATCAATGGGACATGGAATTAAATCTGAAAATAGTGGACTGAATTCGGTAAACAAGCCAGCTGAAGTTGCAAATCAAACCACTGTCAAAACTAAGGTCACATCAAAATCTGCAAACAGTAAGAATGGTGCTTGTAAGATAAGAAACGAAAGAATCTCCTCAAGTAATGGTAGTGAGAAAGTTACTATCAGTGCTTCTAGAAAATCTGAATTATGTGATGATGGTAAGAAAAGGCTAGCTGACGTGAAGAAGAAAAGTGAGAAAACATCGCTAGAAGAAGTACGAAGTGTCAAGGAGAAATCTCGTCAACATGTAGAAAAGACAAATGATGGAAGGGATGCAAAGAGTAGTGATAAAAACCGTGAGAGGAAACATCATAGTTCAGAGCATGGTAGGCCTAAGAATGCTGACAAACACACTAGTAAGAAAGAAGCCAAACAGAAGCATACGCCAAAGGAACATGTGGAACATTCCCATCAGCATCAAAAGCATGGTAAACATAAAGATTCGCATGACAGCTTCAAGAAAAAAACAAATGCAGATACTCATGAGAAAGAGAAAAGTCATGATAAACTCAGCAAAAGAAGAGAGAGTTCTAGTCATGATAGGAAACAAGAAAAGCATAAGTCATCAGATCGATCCGTTTCTAGTGATAAAAGTAGGAAGAAGTTAGCCCAGTCAAGTTCAGAGAAGAGCAATCCAAAAAGTTCAAAGCACAAGGATAGACACACTACTTCTAGTTCCAACAGAAGTAGAGATCGCGGAAGAAAAAGTAAAAGCTTGGACAAACATAGTCGTGATCACAAAAGCAGTAGTGACGAGAATAAACATTCAAAGAGGCGTAGCAAATATAATTCTCATAGATCAAAATCTTTAGATGAAAGACATGCATATTCTGGGAAATGGGAAAGGAAAAGGAAATTCTCTGAGAAACACGAGAAGAAGAAACGTCACAAGAATGTCAGTACTTCAGAGAGTAGTAGTGGCAGTACTACTCGAAGTTCATTTGAAAGGAGTGTCACATCAGAGAGTTCAGGTGATAGTCCAGGTAATTAGATGTTTTATATTTTAATGCAGAGTAGATTGGAGGGTTTGAGTTTAACACATTAACTGCCACATGAGTTGTGTTTAACTTACACTAGTTTTTAGCCTGGGGCTTGCGAAGCATATTTAACTCTCGCGTCTCTTTACCTTGGGAGCTTTGTGGTGCACTGGTAACTCATGCTACCATGCTATAACATACATGCTACATGAAGAGTTGCCTCGTGGACAAAATTTTGCAGATGGTTCATGAAAATCTTATTTAGTGATGCTATTATTCTTACAATTAATACAAACAATTTAAAAAGTGTGGATCAAATTAATAAATGTACATTAACTTCTTATATTTATTAAATGTGACAAGTAAAAAAGAAAAAAGACATTTTCATTCGTGAACTGTTTTGAAGTTTTTCAGATTGGGATTTTTTTCCTATTGTGGCAGTCAATGTGTTAAGTGTTTGTTTTACATTCAGTTTATTCACAGGTGGGCTAATTGGAACTGGACCTACAGTTTAAAGTAGAATCCGAACCATGATGTATTGCTGTATTGCCAGGTGACAATGTTACACCATTGGGGAGACCTAAGATTGGAGGTGTATATTGTTGAAAGTAATGCACCTAGATACATATTTGGATAGAAAGAAACATTTGTATAGCTTAGAAGAAGTGTAAAAAATGTAAACTGTGTTACACAACAGCCCTATGAGAGCCAAGGCCTACTAAGTGACACTTCATTGTGTGATATAGGGTCAATACATTGAGTCCCATCTCCACTGTTGTGAATGCCATGTGTCAGGTTAACATAATTTGATGAAGTAATTTTCTTTTCACTATTAGTGCTTTGCTATTTGGCATATATTTTTAGAACCAAATAAATATCTGGTGGAATAAAATGCAATATCTATATAGTTTTTAATGATTTTTTCAATGCAATATCTATATAGTTTTTAATGATTTTTTCAATGGTCGTGTAATGAACATCCGGTAGCATCATGTAGAACTTGATGTTTGTGTAGGAGGCTATGGTATAAGATGAATAACATTTTTTATTAGGGCCTCCCCTATGGTGTAGTGTTAATGCTGTTGCCTTTTAATCATCAAGGAATCCTGGGTTTCCTGTTATTAGCACATTGCACAGTGGTTTGGATCCCACTTCAACTGTAGGCCCAGTCCTGATTAGCCCAATTTGAGCATAAAGGTGATTTAAAACAAAACAAAACAAACATTTTGTTTAAGACAGGGTCACCCAAACTATGGCTCGTGGTCTGCCTTAGTAATGATAAAACTGAATTTTGTAGATCATTACCAGGGAATGGATTTATATGTAGTATAAATGTGCTAAATATGTAAATACATATTTAGTTAATTTCACAAAAATATGGAGTTAAATATGGACTTAAAATGGTAAAAATTTGCCTTTTTAATAATGTAAGACACTACATAAAATACAATCTTGGCATTAACTATTACCGTGACTGTTTTGAAGAGAAACCAGATGCGAGTCCCGTTCATGTGCCACAAAATCGTTGCTTCTGCTGCTGCTGTCGGGCATGCAACTATAGTTGCTAAAGGTGGAGTTAGCTAGCAATGGGCTGCTTGACTTGGGACTTGCAATGTTGCGAGAAGGTCATTTGTAACAACCAGGAACCAATTATTAAGCCCTCATTATCTGTTGTTGACAACAATTGTAAATAAATGGAATTTCAAGTGTTTTACAATAGCAAAAGCAAAAATTTTGGGGATGTAAAATTGAAAAAAAAAACATTATTGTTCGGATTATAGAAAACTTGTAATTAATGCAGTTGGAGGGTAACAAAAATGCTGTAAACTTTTGTTTGTTTAATGCCACTTCGGACTTTCGTTATTTGCTAGAAATTCACCCAAATCTTTCAATTACACGGGGACATGTAGTTATTACGTGAATATGGAGTAAATGCTGAGAAATGTTCTGAAATGTGGACATAATATGTAAAAATAACTTAAATATGAGCCAAAACCTAATATATGTACAAATATGGAAAATGAAAATGGAATTTTTTAAGTCTACATGCCATGACTCGCAAAGATAATACAAAAATAACTGATTTCAGCTTCATACATAAATATGTATGTACATATAAATTCCTTCCTTGGTCATTACATTATCTTCAGTGTTAATATATATTGTAATATGGCCCACAAGCAATGACTCAAGTACTTACTTACCTTGCACATAAAGACGTTTGGGTGCCCCTGATTTAAGAAGTGAGATGTTAACATTCTTATTCCTTTTCAATCTGTCAGGTATGAAGCTGCCTTAGGTGCTTCATATTCTTGTCATTACCATATGTTAGTTATTAGCTTTAGGTAGTGACAGCATTTGAAATTATTGATCACAAGTCTCGAAGTGTGATTGTAACTTTGAGTTTGGCTCATATCTTCATCAGTGAGATTGCCACTTTTTGGCAAATACACATTTTTTTTGTTTGTAAACATGATGGTAAATTTCACACTTTCTTGATACAGCAACATTAAATATTTATTGATTTCTGATAAATGACAAATTTATTTATATGTTTGAGTCATTTGGTGTTGTCTTTGTGCCTCCCTAGCTCAATAATGGTGGTGAGTACAACTGACACTTAGATGAAATGTATGAGCAGACAACCACAAAGAATACTTCATTCTGGATTCCAATTAGGGGGCTTCTTGACACACACAGGGATGGAGAGTGAGAGTCAGTGAGTGAGTGAGTGAGTGATGTAGTTATGTTGACCAGTGTTTCACTTTTTTAAGGTATGGAAGAATGCAACAGTGAAAAGTTTTTTAATAAATTTGGATTGCGTTAAGTATATTTTTCTTTGCTACAGGGTTCCGAGGGGCGTAGACTTATGTACTTGATTTTGTGACTTCTTTTCTTTTTCATGTATACTAATTTGACAATTGAATGGCTCTGGTGTAAAACATGGTAAGTGACATTTTGGTAATTTTTGAGTTACAAAGTATAATGTGCCATCCTTCAATTTTTATGTGAAATTGCCATGTCATACAATTTGGATTGGACTCAGTGAAGCCTTCTGAAATTGGAAAAAGCAACACGAAAACAATTTATCTACAGTGTAGCTTCTAATAACCTTTTTTCTTAATGAATTCAGAAATTATCAAAATGTCACTTATCATGTTTTTTACCAAGCTCTTCAATTTATATTTTGAATCAAATTTTGTATACTAAGTATTTAGCTTTGGCATCTAATATTATATTCACCAAATTACATGTAACCATTTAAGTCCAGATTAGAACCTTGGATACTGTCATTTTATTTTATTATAAAAAACCCTGCCAGCTATATACATTTATGAGTGTAAGAAATGACTACTGATGGCCACAGAACTGACAAGATTTAAATTTGCATTGCAGAGCACGAAAGTAACATCTCAAATTCAGAGACGCCTGATCGTGATATCCCGAGAAAATATTCCCCAAGTGAAAGTTCCGCAGATGATTTTCCTGATGAGCCTTCCATTGAACAAATTTATGAGGATGATGATGTTGCAAAGGAATGCTTCAAAATATTCCAGGAGTACAAACCTAAGGAAAAGGCAGATGGTGATGCTGGCTTGAAAAAGGTAAGGAAGTTAACTCAAATAAAATTTTTATAAGGCAATTTAAATTTATGCATGCACTGCAGTTTGTAAGCTATTTTAACAGAGAAACAAATAGCTATATTTAGACAAGTGAACACGTCCTGATTAAAAACTACTTTTTTATGTGGTTGTCAGTCAGTTTACCCTTTGTCACAAATGATCACATAGTCTGGTTACAAGCTGTGAGAACCTGGATTGGGGGAGGGGGGAAACACAAGAAAATCACGCAATGCCACTGCAAGCAAATTATGGTGTAATTGGAGTAATAAAATAATAGAGTTGGGGAGGAGGATTAGTAAAAGCTCCACTCCCAAATAGGAAATATTCAAGACAGCTTTTAAAAGTCTCCTCATATTATGTAAAGTATATTTTCAAACTGTGTGACAGTCAAGTTCCACCTTAACAAACTGAAATCAAGGGGTGATCAAAAAGTTTGTAGCATGAAATCTAAGGGTAGAAAAGATATTTTTTCTGTCACTGCTGCTCTTAAAAAGTCCAAATTCATCTCTGTGATAACTCTATTCGAAATAATGTATACTAATAGGTAAAATGGCAGTTTCACCCAGCAGCCATTTTGATGATGCCATATTTAAATTTCACCAAGGCTGATAAGGTGACACCTGCTGGAATTTTTATTAGTGCAACCTACAGATACAAACTGAGCAATAAAATTTTGGGTGTAACACACTTCCTGGTTCACCCAAAATATCACATCATGCCATCAGAGTAAGAACTATACATTAATGTTCAAAGGTAAACAATATGTAAATGAATTTTATTCTGTGATGGAGAAACCTTTCACGAAAGGACTTCCTTGAACCCCATACTGGTGCAAAATCTTGCCTGAACATTCAGAGATGGAGTCAGTTTGTGACAGCATATAAGGCTCACTGTGGGTGCATGATACATGATTATTCTAGAAAGCCTGCATCCATTCATTCTGCATGCACAGTTCATATACTTGCAGAGGTAGAATCAGTGTAGATAAAAATCATTATTTTTATTTAAAAAATCATTTTTGATGATTTTTTTTATTTAAATTGATTTTTAATTTTTAAAGAAACATGCTTAAAATTGCATGTATGGTTTTTGGCACCATACATATAGATATATGTTTTTTATGGAAAGGCTTTTTCTAGTAAAGGGACCAGTAAAATATTTGAACAGTTTGATCAAAGCAAATAAAAAAAAATATATGTATACATATTTTTCTGTCTCTGATACTATATTATGAACCTAATATGGAAATGTTTGTTGAGTGTGTTAATGAAACTATAATAATTTCAGTAGTGCCTCCCCGATGGTGCAGTGGTAGCATCATCGCCTTGTAATCAAGGGCTCTCGGGTTTGATTCCCGATGGAGGCATATAGTGGTTCAGATCCCACTTTAAAGTGTAGGCCTAGTCCCAATTAGCCTTACTGTGCACAAAGTGGACTTAAAACACCAACTCAATCAATCAATCAAATAATTTCAGTAACTTTTCTTCCAGTGAAAATAAAACATTCCGGATGTACTCTATAATTGTAACCTAAAATATTTTCTACAGTCTTTGTAGCTGATTTTTGGCAAAATTTTTTAATGATATAGTTTGCAAAATATCAGCTTCTATGTTTATTTACAGTTTAATGATAATGACACTATTTATGCTTTAGTGTGATTAGTATTTTGTATATTTTCCTATTCAAAATGTTTGCTATTTTTGCTTATAACAATTATTGAATTTTTAATCAAGAGAAATTTAAGTGTCTGTACAGTTTACATATTGCATTTCATATCGTATGAGCTTCACCCCATCAGTACATTATATTTTGTTTCCTTTCTTAGAACCTAATAAATACCATTAAATGATTACAAGATTAATGTACTTTCACCAAAAGTGATTATGATATCTTGAAAATACTTACGTACATTATTCTATAAATTATTTATTCAAAGTGATTTTAAATCAGTGATTTTTTTTAATATTTTTTAAATCGCGTGATTTAGGTCTTGATTTAAGTCATGATTCAAATGAATCAACCTTGGGTAGAATATGACATTCTTGCTTTCAAACCAGTCCCCAAGTTTTTTGTTTTGCAATAGCTAATAGTTTGCTAATTGTTGTTCAGGAAACTGGAAAATATGTATAATATGAATAATGATACAATAAAAATAATGAAGGTCATGAACTGAAACCAGCTTTTATTGTTTTTTTTTGCCTGTTTATGAGGTAGAAAAAGCTCCCTGGGAATGCATATACAGATAATTATATTTTTCATAGTACTGCAGATGAGAAAAAGGAGGAGCGGAGAAGTACAGAGGAAAAATATATATTTCATGTAATGATTGCATCCATTATGCCTTATTGAAAGAATGTGACGATATGGAGTATGATGATGTCTTGCCCAATATGTAATTTATTTTTCTCTAAATTTTATTACATCCCTCCTAATTCTGATGCATATGGTTACATTCTACATACATGCAACCATTGTTGTTTTATTTATTGTTGCATATCTTCATAATAATGGCATTCTTGAAAACTTACGTCTACATTATCATGAATGTTTATGCAAAACATTTTGATTTTTGATTGAGGCAAAAGTATACTCATTTCTTTTTAAAATAAGTGTTTGAAATAACACATAAATTTGTGCTTCACTGTAATGATAAATGGAATTATCTTCTGACACAACCATACTGGTATCTCCATTGGAACAGTCAAGGACAGTTCTGGGTTGTAACATTCCCATTGATAGTCAATGGGATTGTTACAATCCAGAACTGTCCGTGACTGTACAATGTGGTGAAATTTAGCTTTGTGGCTGGGATCTGACTCAGTTTAAAATTTTTATAAAATTGGGAAGTTTATCCAGGAAAACTTGAAATTATACATGATTTTCTTTCGTGTTGCTAGAGTAGCCATCCTACCTGTGCTGAATGAAAAAATAATGTTTCTCTTTTTATTTATTTAAAGGCTCAACGACAGAAGGAAGAAGCTGGTGAGGAAAGCAGTAAATATGTACCAGTTATTGTCTCAAAACAGCGTGTAGCACATTCTGCAGCAAGAAATGTGTATAAACCAAGTGCCACAGTTCAGCCAAAGACTTCTTCATCTGCAGCTGTGGTATGTATCTTTTCATCACTTATCTTCATATTTTCAACCTCCAGCCAGCAAGCACTGACATATTTAATACTAGTAGAATATTGGGTTTTGGTTATGCTGTGAAATATGTTCATTGTCACTTGAGGACTGGCCATCAAATACGCCTTGTGCGAAATAAAGTATTGATTAGTTCAAATATGCCTTGTGCGAAATAAAGTATTGATTAGTTCATTCCCAAGTGATATGTGTTGCATGTTGCTTGGCACTATTTGAGTTTGCTTGAGTTTTTGTTTAAAGTCCACTTTGTGCACAGATGGCTAATCAGGACTGTACCTACAATTAAAAGTGGGATCCAAACATCTATGTGCTTCCACAAGGTATCGAGCCCGGGATCCCTTGATTACAATGCAATGATGTTACCACTATGCCATCAGGGAGGCCCCTCGCTACAGTGTGAAAATAGTAACATTGTAAAGAACAATTTTTTGCATAGGGAGTGATACAAAAATAAAGCTAACTGAAATACAGAATGCAATCCTCTCTCTCTCTTTATACTTTTTGTGAACATTGTAACATTACATTTGAAGTGTAGCACTTTCAGGGCTTATCATCATAAAATGTGAAGTCCCCCTTCCACTCCTACTGATGAGGTCTGTGAGTTTTTTGTATCTAATATTAATTCTCAGTTCAAGTTTGTTGGGAAACTATTTGTATTGAATTGAAATAATTAAGAAATATAAAAAATAAAAATTGACTAGTATGAAATTAATATGAAATATGTTAAGATATATGAAAAAGAAACCTGAATTAGATCAAGAAAAAGGGGGGAAAGGAAGAATATTGGTTAGTTTCCATTTGTAAAATTAAGCATTAAGAGACTGAATATGAGGATAACTAAAACTCAGGATGCAATGCACCAGATAAATGGAAGAGCTAGAGGCTTAAACACCACAGATGATCTCAAAATATATTTGCTCAACTGTATAACACTTCGATCACATCATCATATTACCATTTTGAAGAAAGGAACTACTGTCTCTCATGCACGCTCTCCCACTGAATGTGTAACCATGTGAAATAGTATCTTAAGTAATGAAACCCACAATATGTAACTAAGCCACTGATTGGTTTGAATAAATGTATAGCTAGCATAAATTGTGTTGTCAAATTTTGATTACTGCAAATCAACTGTTAGACCGAGCTTTAGGGACCTCTTGCAGGCCCAGATCTGGTAGGAATTCAACCCCGAAAGGTGGTTGTAACTGTCAAGGAAAATACTCAATACAGTTAAAAATGTCTGATGAAAGCTTGAATTCTTGGTGTCAGATTTGATATTAAAAAGTAGGTATGGACCAATATGAAATTGTGGCTGATAGCAATAAAGTACCAATATAAAATGTATCGATAGCTGACATTCTACCGATCTGGTATAAAATTCCAAATGGTTCATTGACCTCCTTAATAAATGTATGTTACCTAATGATGCAATGCAAAATACATTTACTTAAAAAAAATATAGTACAGAATTGTGATAATCCATAAAATTTATAACAAAATGGCATAGTATTGCACTAAATTGTAAGATATTTATAGATATATCAAATGGGTAAAATTATCGGGAATTTTACCAATGAACCAATCTACACGCTGATATCGAGAGAGTAACAATTAATCTGTCCCATCCCTAATAAAAAGTATTTAGTGAACTAGGAAGTGATGTTAAAAGTTAGAACAAGATATGATCTCAAAAACAAGTGTAGGAATATGATACATGTATGAAATTAAGTGTTATGTATTTTTTTTGTTTTGATTCATGCCATGTCTAATTTTTTTTGCAGAAAATGTGTGATAGATGGCGTAAATTGAGAGAAGAACATGGTGAATCTTCTGAGCAAGTGCCTGCTCCTGTTGCACCAGGTTACTGAACTTTATTATTTCACTTTGAACATGTACTTTATAATTCTTTGGTGTGGGTCACAACAGTTTCATGGTAGGATGATCTAGCATGATTACTGTATTCTTGATGAAGTACATAATTGATGATTATATTTCATATAATCTTCAATTATATCATTGTCCTGGCACTGAACCACCATTGTAACTACTCCATGTTTGTACAGGTTCTGGTGCGTAGTTAATATGACAAATTTGAGATGTTACATTTGCAATCTTCATCACAAATATATTGGTCATGATGGTGATCCCTCTTTAGTTTCTGTTGGCTATGATGCAGACACTCCAACATTTCTATCATTCATATAAAGCAGATACATTTTTATATCATGTAGCATTTCATGCAAGTCTTAGGTATCAGGAATAAAAAAAATTAAATAACTTAAAAGAAGTGAATCTATTTGTCTGCAATGGAAGTTGAATGTGACATTTTACTTTAATATATCTATACGTATTTGTTAAGTGAACAATGTATATTTTGTGCTTTTTTTTATCTTTCTTTCAGTGTATATTCAGTGCAAATGATTTTATATATTTGCGTGGGATAGAAACTTGCAGAACCTCCTGTAAACTTTAAGAACGGGAGCTTTTACACCCACATATGAAGTTCGGGAACCTCCTGTGAGCTGAGCTTACTTAAATACATGTGCGTTGGAGAGCAGTCATCAAGAGAAAGTCTTTGCGGGAGGAACCGTGGTATTTGCCCATGGTTCTAAGTGCTTTAACAGCAGCATTAGTGCTTGTAATACCCAGTACATTGTGTGTGGTAGTTATTAAATCTGTACATATCGTCTTGTGTGTGTGGGGGGGTTCTGATCCATGCATCATACAAGAACCAAACAAGATTTAGGATAATTTGGAACAGGATGGAGTGTAGCCAGGTAGCCAGAGTTGTGGGGCTTTCTGGATACTGACACTCAACAAATGGTCCTCCTGGCTGGATTGAATTGTATTTTTGTGCCATATTCTGGTAGTTCGTTGACGGTAAATGAATTAGCCAGAAACAGAGTCAACGTGCCACACCCTTATATATTTGTTTGCATATTTATTTTGCATCTCTTGCATGGTGAGTCATCATGGAGCAGTTGCAGACATCAAAGACAGTCTTCAATTGGGAAGTTACGCAGATGGAAAATAAATCAGTTTTACCTACACTGGACAGTGCAACAATACAAGTGTATGTAGATAAAGGTCTTCAGCTCAGTGCAGATTGCAGTACTTTACTCCTGAATCTCACGAAACAGTGCAAGGAAATAGTATTTTCCAAGTATAATGATGCAGTGCAGTACAAGATAGACTCGAGTTGTTGGGCTCTCTGTATCAAAAACAGAAACAAGTCATCTCTCTCATTATCACATTGAACAGTGAAGGAAAAAGTGATGTGCAGTTGCTGAAACTAACTTTACCCACATTCAGCAGTGACATTCAACAGAGATATTTGCTAAAGGAATAAATACAGGACTTCAGAATAGAGGGATTCACGTTCTGTACGGCTAGTGCTCCTTTTATAGCCACCAGGATGGCAGTGGAAACAGCTGAACTGGAGAGAGAAAAGGGTCTTCTTGTGATACAGTCTTCATTCAAGGAGTTATTAGTAGGGCTTGGAAGTTGATGTTGATGACCTAAACAATCTCCAAAAATGACCTACAGAATAATCTTAAAATTATTAAAAACTGACATAAACATTTTAAAAAATTACCTAAAATAATCTTCGCTCTTAAAAGGAAAGCTTCATTTTTCATTAATTAAAGGAGAGTAGTTAAATAATTCGGTAAAACCCATTGTTTTTGAAAATACAATTGTGTTTCACGTGCATCAGATTTATATATTTTTTTGTACATGCACAGATTAAAGCTACAATAGTGGCCAGCAAGAAACGTCAAAGTAGACTTCACCCAAAGTATTTTTGGATTGATGAAAGAAAAATAAATTTACTGCTATGAATGATTTAATCCATTGCCAAAGATTTAAGTTAAAATAATATGTTCTTTTACATCAACCATTTCTTCGTTTAATGACGTACTTGCAAACAAGACCATGTTAGGATATTTAATATGTGTAAGTTATGCTAGCAATTGCAATTAAAATTCATGAAACAACAGGGAAAGAGCAAAAAGAAACCTCATAGGGGATAAAATGGCAACAAGAATGGCAAAAAATACTGAAAAATGACCTAAAAGTTAAAAAAGGCCACAAAATGCAAAAGAGGAAAAAAAAATGCAAAATAAAAACAATGTTTTCTGGTTATAACTGAAGTGAAATGGACTATTAGCAGGGTGAGCATTCTCTTCAAGGCCCAGAAAAAAAATGATTTTTCATCAACTACTGAGCTCTAGTTATTAGTAAACAGGTATTCAAGCTTATCAAAGCTCCAGAGATAGTGGCTTGGTACTTCAGATTTATGTGCAGTGGATGGATGGACTGTACAGATGTTCAATTGTGAAACTTGCTCCTCTACCATATTGTAAGGAAACCTTATTGTACTATTAATAAGAGGAGAATGTTGATTGTGGTTGAAAGTAATATTTCAGTGGGAGGCGGTTGGGGGTGGGGGGTGTTCAGTGAACAATGTATATTTCGTGTTTATCTTCTTTCTCTTTTTTTCAGTGTATATTTGGTGTGAAGTGATTTTATATATTTGTGTGGGATGGAAACTTGCAAAACCTCCCGTAAACTTTAAGAATGGGAGCTTTTACACCTTTTGTTTCGTAGTTGATGTGAGCATCACAGGTGTACCATTATATGCATGTTGAATATGGAGAATACTGCAAAACGAGAGGCCAAGAGTGTCTTGATTGTCCTTTCTGAATTTTACCATCCGAGTGGATCCTCATCATTGTGGTCAAAATGTTTTTTCACTGGGCGATGTGTGATCAGCACATGGAGTCATATCACTACTTTTATCTCATTCTTTACTTGAGTCTGCCATTTCTTATTTTCAGTTAGCTCCCAAAATTGTTTTTATAATCCTGAACAAACATCATCATTTTGGCCCAGTTTTGGTGGCTGATCATATTGTGTGGTTTGAGCTACAGTTTCACCATGCAAGATTTCAGGCTGTCGTGGCATGAGCATGGATGTGATGTACCTTTGTGCCACTTCTCAATTTCATTTAATCACCATTCATCTTCATTATTACCTGAAAATGGCAGGAAAGCAACATAAAATAAGAGAAATACAATTGCAAAATTTTGTGAGCATCCCAGTAGTGTAGGGCAGGCAAATTCCCCCCCACATAGGTGCAAGTATAAAAAAGTCCAATCTTATGACCAGAGGATTTTGATCTGTTCATAAAGAAGTTTTGCTTGCAAAATGTGAGAGAACTGCATTTTTAAAGAGAAAGCAAAATGTGATATAATATTCAAACATTTTTTTAAAAAAATAGACGTGAAACTATCCACATGTATCCATGTAGCATTATTTGAGGTGACTATATCACAGACCTCACTACAGATAGTGAATTCAGCCAATGAGAATCCAGTATTTGGGTGGGCCAATCACGTGCACCTTCCTGAATATCCATAGCATGCATATATTTCCACACCATGTACTCTATTATTATAATTCTCTGAAATGAGAGCCATGTCATTTCTCAAAATGTTAGATATAAACTTGATCTAACTTGGCTGATCACCCGAAGCATTTGTATGAGCCATATCAAAAAGCTTCAATTCCTACTGTAAATTTAAATTGAGCTCAAGTTTACAATATATATTTGTAATCTTTCTTTATTAGACCAGTACAGTACAGTACTTTATTCGATATTTATCATTTTTAATAGCACTTTTGATCAGTATTACCGGAACATAATCCTGATGACACCGCATTCACTATGACCCTGATCAAGAATGTGTAGAAACTTACCTGCACATTCCGTGTGTGCCTTCATGGTTACTTGCTCTACTTACAATGGAAATGGTTCAGAACTTGATGCTTTGGAGTAAAATTTTGTCAGTCTAAAGTATAGTGCAATTGATTTGATTTGAAATACCTTGGAACGCACCAATAATTATTTTTATTTTCACAGGCAAGGTTCGCATAGCTCATGTCCCAAATGTTTCCTTATTGCTCAGTGCTAAGTCTAGGATGCAGCAGCAGCTAGCGGAAAGAAGTTTAAAAACTGTTACTGTACCACAGTCTGCTCCTAAAGGCAAGCAGAGAGTTGCGCATGTACCATGCCAAGTAAGTACTACATAAAATGGCCTGTGCTGTAGTCATTACTGTTACAGTCATGCCATGCATGTCTCTGGGTGACTAGTGATTGCAAAAAATTTAAACAGCACAGAGAAGCATGAAATTTTGTCTTGTCAGTTTACAATACCAGAATGTCACTAAAAGCAGTAACCAGTAACTTCTATAAATCTTCACCTGTACTATTATTACAAGTCTTTAGTGTCAAGTACGGTGTTGATGTATGAGCTACAATGTAACCTTTCTGGTCATCTGACTGATATGTTGAATTCCATTTTCTTATTTTATTCAAGAAGCTATTGTATTCAGAGGGATGTCAATAAGTAAAAACTAACTAAAGGTGTCATAATGTGTTTTGGTGTATTTTAGTATTCTACTTGCAAAGGAGATGGGTCTCAAATTCCCTTCATTGTCAGCTTGCTAAAATGTTCTTGAATTTACTCATTTACTTCCATCAGTAAACATATAATTTTGTTTGGCATGGCAGTAAAGTGCTAAAGCTTGAGCTGTAACTCTTCTCTGCTTTCATGCAGAGTGAGGCAATTTCCAGAATTTGAAAAAAGCTACGATGTTCCAAATTCTGAAAAATTACATATGTTTAGAATTCTTCTGGAGCATTCACATGAATCTTTGTGTGGTTAGCTTTGACTGTTATGTAGATCTGAAAGGCGTTTTCATCATAATTTAAACACTACCATCACTTAAATTTTTCATGGAGCACCCAATCAAATCCCAAATGAAGCTTGTTATTGTTGAAAGTTGCCTTTTTTTGTCTTTGAACAGGAAGTTCTGAAACGTCCAGTGATATCTGTAGAACCAGGTGCTACTAAAATACCCACAAACGTGAGACAACGATACCTTAACACTATTATAGATGAGTGCCTTAAGATTTGTGAGACTGACAAGGAAGCCTATGATAAGGTAAGCAGGGTTGAATGGAAAAAAGAAATATTGAAGAAAAATATTGTTTGTGGTTTAAAACACGTCTGTTTGGTTTATACTAGGGATTGGTTGATATGAAATTATTGCCAATACCGATAAAGTACAAATACAAAATTTATGGATACCGATAACTAGAGGCACATATTTTTGGTAAATAAAAAAGCAAATTTTCGGTATAAAAATGGAGTTAATTTCGGGTTCAAAAGTGGTAAATAAAATGAAATATCGGTGTTATAGCAGTGAAAAATTGGATGAAAAGTGGTATATAAAAAGACATTTTGGTTTAAAAATTGTGAATATAATCCTAAATTTGATTTAAAAACTACACTTATTCCACAGAATTAACATTTCACTTCTAATAGCACATTTATGTAGTTATAAGAGTATTAAGTTTATTTCTGTGTAAAGAAGTCCATTTTTGCTTCTCCAATATTAACAGCAGAATTAATCAATTTTCCGGGAATTGCATAACTCACAGGATTCTTCAGACTTCAGAAAGTGTCGCGTCGGTATATAAATGGTAAATTTTGTGTTTAAGAGTTAATTTCGCTTTTTGCTGTTCATTTCGCATTATTTCGTGACAAAACATGGTCCCAAAATGCATCTCACACCTTTCAAAAACATGAAAAATTAACACTACAATGTGTTTTTTCAAATTTCGTTTTTTCGTCAAAAACGAAATATGCATGCACCTACCGATAACCGATATTCTACAGATCCAATATAAAATCCTAAATGTTGCATGAAGAACCTGAATGGTTCATTAACCTTAATAAATGGGAGTTTCCAGGTGACTGCAATGCAAAAGAAGTTGCATATTTAGATATTTACTTTTTTTTTAAAAAGTAGGGCATGGAGATTATCCATAAAAATTATAACAAAATTGCATAATTTTGCAATAAATTATAAGATACCTATAGATATATTGAATCAGTAAAATAATCGGTAATTTTACCAATAAACCGATACAACGATATGCCTATATTGGCCGATACCGATAGAGTACCAATTAATCTGTCTCATCCCTAGTTTATACTCAATATTTTTTTGTGTGTATCAGTTACAATAGTAGTACTAAAAAATCACTTTCTGACTAACATTCTCACAACAACAGTAGTAGTACTAAAAGTCACTTTCTGACTTTAACATTCTCTCTGTTATATGTTTTCTTTGCTTTAAACTATTTTCAGTTCTAGTGGAGATGTATGTATTCTTTACAGTGTACGAGGGTCACTATTTATATTTTGAGCCTAACAATGAAAAAACAGGAATTTGGCATTGAAAACTGCTTTATTGTTTTTCGAAGTATTCTCCTTTATGGTCAATACACTTTTGCATTCGTTCGAACCATTTGTCAAAGCAGTTTTTCCAATCTTCTTGAGACACCTCCATAATATGGTTTTTGAACGCATCAACAGCATCTTCCGCCAGCGAAAATCGTTGTCCACGCAATTTATTCTTGACATTCGAGAACAAGAAGAAGTCATTGGGTGCCAAATCAGGACTGTACAGTGGATGACCCATCAATTCGATTTTTTGACTGTTCATAAAGTCGGTTGTTAGACGAGATGTGTGACAGCTGGCATTGTCTTGATGAAGAATGATCCGACGGCGTTTGTTTGTTTTCCATATTTGACCGAAGACCTCTGGCAAACAAATTGTTGTGTACCATTCAGAGTTGACCGTTCTACGTTCCTCTAAAGGCACAGTTGCCACATGACCAGTTTTCCCGAAAAAACAGGCGACCATTTGTTTCGATGTGCTTCGAGCGCGAACAACTTTTGTTGGATTGGGTTCATCTTGAAACACCAATACAGTCGACTGCTGTTTACGTTCCGGCTCATATGCATATATCCATGATTTGTCACCTGTTACAATCTTATATACATCTTTTGAAGCACCACGATTGTATTTATTGAGCATTTGTTTGCACCAATTGACGCGAGCGTCTTTTTTAGTTTTTGTCAAATTGTGTGGGATCCAACGAGAACATACCTTTCTCACAGCTAAATGATCATGTAATATTTTATATATGATGCCTATCGTTGCCTCAATCTCACAGTATGTCACATGACGATCTTGCAGTATTAGGTTTTTGCACAGCATCAATGTTTTCTTGAACAACAACTGATTTGGGACGACCTTCGTGAATCTCGTCGGTGAGCGAATGGCGGCCACGATTAAATTCGTTATACCAGCGTTTCACAGTGGCAAAGGATGGGCTTCATCGCCAAATGTGGAAGTAAGTTGATCGATGCATTCTTGTCTTGATAATCCACGTCGAAAATCGTAAAAAATCATCGCACGAAAATGTTCTCGAGTTAATTCCATTTTATTGTTGTCGTGCAATCTCCAAGGCAACACAAATCAAGCTATTGACAATACATTTGAAGTACTTTATGGTCAATAATGCCAGACGATTCTGTGCAAACGTCAAATAATGCCTAACTTCAATCAGTGTTGCCAAGGCTCAAAATATAAATAGTGGCCCTCGTATATATAGTAGGATGGACTGGTATGAAATTTATGCTGACACTGATAAAGTAACACTACAAATAAATTTACCAATACTGGCAATCAATATACTGACCCAATGTAAAATTACAATTAAAAAAAAACATGAGTTGTTCATTAACTTCCTTAATTAATGTATCTGAAAAATAAACTTTGTTTTTTGGTGTATCTGTTAATTTGTCCCATCTCAGTTTTTTGGTAATAAAGGTGTGGGCAGAATTCCTTTTTTGTGAAAATATATTGTTTTGTAATATCTTCTAATTACTGAAAATATGTGGGTCCTTCATAAGCATGACAAGCCTGATTATGCTGAAGAAAACAAGACATGATTTATAAATCTACAATTCGTAAATACAGAGAAACTTAGCAGCAGATGTCACTACTCTAAAATGTAATATCTGGGAATCTTAGAATTGTATTCATATTTTGGAAAATGAGAGACACTATAGTAATGAATACAGAAAAACTTAGTACTCACTTTTCTGTGAAGGTGTTTTTGGTTGTTCTATTAATTTATAATAATTAATTCATTGGATAATTGGGACTGGACCTACAGTTTAAAGTGGGATCCACACCAGAGACCTTCACAAGACCCGGAAATATGATAATGATAAAGCACCTCAAACTGTCACGGAGCAAAGTATGGGGCATTTAAATGCTTCCGGTGTTTTAACTGAAGAAGGGTATGGATAATATTATCAGTTCTTCCTTCCTTCCTGCAACTTCAGATGCAGCTGTTGCCCCCTGTAACGGGCACGAAGATGATTTATTTTCCCAAATTTCCTGATCAAGTTCTACGTTTCAGGAATGTGCTTAAATCTGAAACCAAGTGCTTTGGTAAATTTTCTTCTCCTTGATAGCTCTACACTGGCTTCCAGTGTTCTCTGTATCTTGTACCACCTCCTTCTGTTTGTTTCCTCCAAGGGTCCCGGGTTCGAATCCTGGTTGGGCTTGGTTGTTTGTGAATGTCCATAAATCAATTTCATCATTTCATCACTCATCCCCATCTTTGCAAATTAGCCAAGAGGCACAAAACGCGAAGTAAAATAAATTAAATCAATCAATCAATCAAATGTTTGTTTCCTACTCTTCAAGTAACAACCACGAAAAAAGAACTATCTTTCTCAAAATTGAAACTTAGGAAAAATTTCTGGAAGGTAGTGTCGAATGGTATGATTCAGCTCAAATATAGCGGAATCAGTAATTTATTTATTCAATTACTGCCTCAACAGAGGTAAATCCTCCAATTACAGAAGGCAGATAAGCAATTTTACAAAAGATCTCGCTCTTGAACGAGAAAGGGTAAGATCTAATGTAAAAGTGTCATTCGCTGCCCAGAAGTCAGCTTTCTGCTAAGCAAGGTGGTTCGATTTAAATCCGGTTGATTTAAATCAAAATTTAAATTGAGGAATTCTATTTTAAAAAAATCACTTATTGAAATCACTTTAAATAAAATTACAGAATAATGTACACAAGGAATTTGTAGATATCAGAATAACTTTTTGTAAAAGTAATGTTGTAATCATTTAATGGTGTTTATTATACTCTAAGAAAGGAAATAAAGGAAACAAAATGTATGTACTGATGGGGTGAAGCTCATACGAAAGTAAATGTAATATGTCATCTGAAAAAAAAACACTTAAATTTCCCTTGATTTAAAATTCAATAATTTTTATAAGCAAAAATAGCACACCTGTTAAATAGAATAATATACAAAATACTAATCATGTTAAACCATAAATAGTGTCATTTTAATTAAACTCTAAATAAATATGGCAGCTGATATTTGGCTACCTATCATTAAAAATGCTAAAATTTGGCTGCAAAGACTGTAAAAATTATTTTAAGTTAAAATTATAAAGTACATCCAGAATTTATTATTTTCACTGTAAGAAAAGTTACTGAAATTATAATAGTTTCATTAATACACTCAACAAACATTTTCATATTAGGTTCATTATGTTCAGTTCCAGAAACAGAGAAATGCATATTTACATGTAATTTGTTATTTGCTTTAATCAAACTGTTCAAATATTTTACAGGGCCGTTTATAAGAAAAAGCCTTTCTATATAAAAAATATGTATATGTGTACGGTGCCAAAAAAATATATATTTAAATAAAAAATATAAAAAATTATAAATAAAAATCATTATTTTTATGCACCCAGCTATTAAGAGGGCCGGGGGAGGGGATAAGTAAGTATTTGTATTTTCTTCTTTTGAATACATAAATGTCAAAGAAAGATATGTTGTAATATGTGAAAATTCAGATGTAGAGCATCGATTTGTATAATTATTAATATAAGTGTAGCCACAACCAGCCATTCTAAGTAATTACATAAATTTCCTGGAAGAATCTGACTGTACTTGAGGGACCGAAATTTGTTTTTTTGCGGATGCGTACTCTACGATTTTGTTATGCCACTGTGTCAAATATTTAATATTACATTAACATTAAGACGTTACAACAAAATGAGATTCACAATTATTATTATCATCTAAGTCTTAAAATTCAAAGTTAACTGGTACAATTAATGTGCAACAAAGTCAAAATTGCTAATTAAAAAAGTCAAATTAGCTGTATCAATTGATTACACCAAAGATTTCACACTTATGGGGCAAATGACTATCGTTTTAAGATTTGTTGATGTTGAAACCGATTGTTTCGAAGAGCTTGTTGGTAGATACTTTGGGCCCCTAGACAGGATTGGTGTTTAGCGCAGCCCCTTCCACCCCGCTCTGTCAAGCACTGACATTTTATGTGCATCCTTCGATATTTTCTACTTAAGGCATTGTTTGTGACATTTACATTCTACAAACTTTGAAATGAGGAAACATTAAATAATATATAGGTTATATTTAAAGATTCCTAGTTTGTATTTCTGATTTTTTTTTAAAAAAAGTTTAGCACATTTAAGGATATTTCAGTTGTCTTACTGCCTAAAGAACATCTTAAAAATGTACTATTACTACTACTTTGGCTAATGAAAAATACAGGAGCGTGTTACTGTAGCTCTGCCAAGTGTAAATTTCTCTGTTGCATACTATTAAATATAATTTTCATCAGAAATTAATTATTATTATAGGCTATTATATAAATATGATAATTTGCTGACATTTGCTTGATGACTGTGTATCGATTCACATCGATATTTCAAACTTAAGAATGAATGGGGCCGTGCATTCTAATCTCGCCCAGGGCCTCGCGGTATGTTGCTATGCCACTGTACCTAAGATTTTGTAACTTCTCAAATTAGTTTCATTATTATGTCAAACCAACTACCACAAAATTAGTTTCATTATTATGTCAAACCAACTACCACATATTTTCCAAATTTGTTTTGAAGGTCTTGAAATAGGTTTGTGTGTCTTGTTCATTTTATGTCACTTTTCTGGTCTTGAAATCGTAAATCATCTCTTGGTTTAATTTTTACGTTTTTTGTTTGTTGAAATGTGTAAATAGCATTGCCTGCTATTTGCACCCATATGAAGATACAAGCTAACAATTATATTTGTCATCGTATTACTATCAATGCAGTCTGTAGAACTAGATAATTAGCAATAACATGAGCGAACGATGATTTGTTGAAAGAGATGACAATATTCAAAAACCTTTTATAATGCAAATTCTGATTTCATGTTCCATTTTATGGACCATGCCTTAGTGTTCAGGGGGGGAGGGGGATCTTGAGCAAGTAATTCAGATATTGGATAGGCAAAATTACATCAGAGAAAATCGGTTTGATTGATTGATTAATTTATTTGGTCAATTTATGCACAGTAAGGCTAATCGGGACTGGACCTATAGTTTAAAGTGGGTTCTGAACCACCATGTGCCTCCACCGGGTATTGAACCTGGGACCCCTTGATTACAAGGCAACGGCACTACCACTGCGCCACAGGGGAGCACCCCCCAAAAAAGTATAATGTAGAACAACCACTAGTCACACAAAGTTCCAGAATATTTACGATGACACTTTTTGCGAAACTTGGTTCGTACTCCTTTACAGGCATCCATAGTGGCGGCGATTAGGGGCAGGGCTAAGAGGGTGCAGTTGCCGACCCCACTTTTTGCCAATTTTGCACCATGCTAACCTCATGTACCAAGGGGAATTAAACTGTCCTCCCCCCCCCCCCCACACACACATTTGCACCTTGGCCTCATAGTTTCGGAACCCAATCGCTGCCTCTGGGTGTGAGTGATACAAATGTTTTCTGTCTGCAATTTCAATTTGATAAAAATGATGAACATTTTAAGTGCTCCTTGACCAGTTTAGAATCTAAAAGTTGGCAATGGTGACTGCGTGACTCATGTATCTGGAGACGGTGCAAAACCGGAATGAGCGTTCGCTGAAGAGAAGTGAGGTTTGTCTTGCAAGGCCTTCCAGTTACCTGGGGGCTTTTGATGCTTGACGGGTCAAATCCCAGGTCTATAGTTTTACTCGCCCGCTTGCTAGCAAGGTGGGCCTAGTAAGCGATTCTGGCCGATGTGCAGCTCTCTGATCTACACCACTATGTGCATGCACTGTGTATTGAACCTGGTACCCCTTGATTAAAAGGTGATGTCGTTACCACTACACCATCGGTGAAGCCCCTCTGTATTTGTTTTGAAGTTTGTAAAATTTTCTCTCTTGACAACTGTATTTTTGATGAAATGTCAATTTACTTTCAGGCTGTTGAAGAAGAAAGATGCTGTTTCATTAGGTCATCCAGCAAAGTTGTGTATCTTAATGTGGTAGCAAATTTAATTAGTAGGCTGAGAAAGGAGGCAGAATCTGTGATTGCTTCAAATTTGCAGGTTGGAGCTGGTAAGTATGGAATACTTGTATATCTTGTGCCATAATTTTTAACTGATTGTATTACTTAATAAGGATGGAAGATGGCAGCTACATCTTATATCCATTAATGGCAGAGAAATGTGCAGGCAAAAGCTGAACATTGTTCATTAAATGCAAGATTTACTGGAGTCAGTTAAGTTTTGAAATGTAACTTCAACATCAAAATATTATCTACATGCAGAGTTTGACAGCATTTATCCATTTTTGTTTTATACTGCAGCAATTAGTATGGCATGTATTTACATGGACTGGTTTGTGATGCAAAACATTGCTTCTGATACTCGTATAAATCAGGCTCAAATTTAGAATGCTATGTGCCTTGAGTCTCACAATAATGCAATCTTTCAAAAGTACTCCAAATGGGAAATATTCAGTGCTTTCTTGTGTCACTTGAAAAATATATGTCCTAAGCCGTTGCTGAGTGTGTATTTATAAACCCAGGACAAACCAATGCTCTCAGTAATTTATAATATTTGTCACTAGTTCTTGCTATTTACAGTATTGCATTGCAATGTGGTCATGCCAGTCTAACACAAGGTTTACTTTAATATGTTATATGTTATTTACGTTCTTTCATGTGATTACAGTATCACAATATTAAAGATCTGTATTTTTTTTTAAAAAAAATCTTCCTCTCAATTTTTACCTCAAAATCAAGTTTGAGATATTTTATGTACGTAGATTCTTGAAATGTATAGTATGGTAATAATGTTTTAATTTCAACAGGATGGTATCGAGAGTACTTCAGCTGAGTTTAACAAAGTTTAAATAGTTACAAATAGGGCTAAATAAATAAATAACATTTTGGGAGCTCCCTCATAGCCAGGTGGTTAGCACTCACCTTTGATACATGTGGTCCGTTCATTGTCGACCCAGTATCAAGAGGATCTGAATGAAACAATAGCAAACTCCAGTCTCAAATGCCAAGAAACGATGGTTATAGGACTTGATGTGCTGACCATGTATCATGCAATGAAAACCCACTTCGTCGATGTTGGACCTCGGAGGTCTGCTGCCCAGATATCATTCTCCAACACAACCTCACCAAGTGAAATCTGGCAACCATGCTGCTTAATTTCCCTGCTTAGATGGAAAAAAACTGCCTTCTTTTATACCAATTTATATAGTTTAGTTTTCAAGAAATGGCACAACTGCTGTGGTGTGCTAACACATGGTTGGGGTAAATTGTGACAATCAGGGCTTGTGACGTTCTGCTTGGTTCATAAAATTTGGAAGGTAAGAGAGTCCAGGACATAAGTTATTCTCAACATGCAAAGCGTACAATAGTTTTCATATTTGAAGCTAACGTCACGAGGTTATGTGACACTTCAAGATACTCAAGGAATATCTATATACAGACCGTATAGAATCTGAAGTACAAGAAGTTTACATAATTCGAAACAACACCTACTACAGTGTGCTTTTATGGTACAATATCGCATTTTCCAAAAATGAACATTCAAAGAAACCCAACATACCATTTGATTCTACTTAGCTACTGCTACTCCCAACACCATATATCAAAATTTTAAGTTTCTAATTCTTTCTTACTACAACTCATAGTTCAATAATAGGTAATACAGAGGATTGGATTAACAGTGGCATTGATTTATTCAAGTTTTGCTTTAGTTCAAGAATATGTTTTCAACACTTTTAACAACAAGTAACAAGGTCAATAATAAATCGCCAATTAAGTTTTCCTAAACATTTCAAATGTGCTTCTGCAGGGAAATATTTTGAATAAAGAATTTCCGTTTCAACAATCTTAA
The DNA here is from genome assembly GCF_977018435.1 of Lepisma saccharinum. Lineage (NCBI taxonomy): Eukaryota > Metazoa > Arthropoda > Insecta > Zygentoma > Lepismatidae > Lepisma > Lepisma saccharinum. The sequence goes on along the minus strand of NC_139230.1, from coordinate 22,766,410 downwards.
TAATAAACAACGGAACAAGAACAACTTAAAACTTATTTTCACAAGAAATATTCTGCCAATGAATATATGACAATTATTTGCCTTTTATGCATACTTTCTCTTTTTATTTACTTACTAGGTCAATCTACATTTTTACGCACATAAAAATGATGCGTCCTAAGTACGTTAAACTACATGAACATTTATCTTAAAGCTTTCTTTACCTATGAGTAAATATAATTCAACCGACTCGACAAGATGCTTTGCGAGGATATATTTTACATTAATTAGGTTATTATGAATGGTTGGGTACTTAAAAAATATTTCATTTTCTGTTATTCGCATGGAATCTTACGAGTAACAGTGACATCATAAATTGTGGAGTGCCACAATAGAAATCTTAACTTCTTTATTCTCTTCCACATATTTTTAAACTAATTAACATAATTTCATTTACAGTTTATGCATGATCGTTTTAATGTTCGAGAGAGTAATTTGATTCAAACTGATATGGTTTCCAATTTTCGTAAACTTTACCACTTTTCAATTAACATTACGTATTCACGAATTTTCACCATGAGTCATACATAGGTGTCTATGTTCGTGTGCATAATTCCTTTTTATTTTTATGCATAATCGTAATAAATGCACAGAGTTTAATTCAAAGAAGGAAAGATATTTGCTATTTTTAACACTATTTTACTTGCTGAAGTTCAGTTGTATAGGACATGATCAAATTCTCTAGACACGCAAGTTATCACTGCACATACCTGTTCTATTCCCATTGGTTACCACATTGTCAAATCTCCCATGCGACTTGATTAAAGACTTCTGCACATTAATAAGAAGGTAGATTCACTTTTGTAGAAGAGTCTTCGTCTGTCGATCGAAAATAGTTTCTTAGACGACTCAACAAGAAAGTTTTAACATTCTCAGGGTAGCATATTCCCATCCTCATGAAACTTTCCAGCTCAGGATACTATGAAGTAGAAAATGACATCTCTGATTTGGGCGTTTATTGAAAGTAACTTCCGTCGTACGTAAATCAATACACCAAAATGTTGATATCACTTCTCCATCATTATGTGCATACGTCTGCACGAATGTTCCTGTTACTCCACTGCATCGCTGGAATTTTAAGTTCACTGCATTCACACATGTCAACTGTAACGTATCACTTGCATGTTCCTTGTGTGTCTTGCTCTCGTATCTGGCGTTCTTCATCTTGTAATGCGTATCGAAGTTCTGTCTTCACAAATCTAGGTGGCCGTATAGAGCTGCTATCTAATGACTGCTTGTTGAACTACACTTCAAAACAAACAACTTTTATGCACGCTCGTAATGGAGTGCAAAGCAAAGTGCATTGTGACTGATTTGAGCGACGATTTTATTTCGAAAATAGTTTGTTGCGAAAATTCCTCACAGGCTTTGCCCCTGCATCCCCCCTGAATCCTTAATTGTCGGACGTTGCTTAAAATGTTGCTGTTAACTCATTTTTTTGTAGAATTTAATTTTTAAAAAATGCAGTATTTTTTAAGTACTTTTGAAAATCTATCCCATAATAATATGATGGTAACAAAGGGAAATGAAGGGAAATTATGGACTTTTTCAAACTTCACTTGTTAATAGTAGTAACAATGGATATATTGTTTTGTAATTCGAGTATGTCATGCCTTCATATGTATACTAAAGATAAGAAAAGACAGAACTGAAATATCATGTGTAGTTTTCAAGAAATGACACATTAATTGCTGCTGCACACTGCTGGTTGAAATATCAATCATCTGTCCTTGACAGGTATACATGTGGGGATTTAAATTTTGACAATCTGGATCAGTGGTTTCCAACTTCAAAAGGTCCGAGGGCCAAAATTATATCCAGCAGTTGATAGGCGGGCCGCATTTTTTTGGGGGGTGGGGGATTAAAAATTACAAAAATTGTAAGTACTGAACTGAAAATGTAGTACTTTCGCATGACCTAAATTTCTAAAATGAGGCAATAAAACAATGGAATTACAAATCAAAATTGTATAATTACAATTTATTTCACAAAAACCCAATTCTTATTGATGAATTGAAAGAAATTAAAGACACACCCTACAAATAAGAATCCTTCATAGTAAGTGTTCAATGTGAAAATTGAGCCCGATCTGCTTCTTTTATTAAAGTTGTATTTGAAAGTCTCAGAAGGTGAAGCAGTAAAGAATCTGCCAGTCTGCTTCTGTAGCGGTTCTTGATGAACTTCATTGAAGAAAAAACACTTTCACACGTGTATGTGCTGCCGAACATCAATGTCATTCTTTGCCCAAAACTACGAAGGTTTGGAAAGCGTTCTCTTGAAAGGTATTTGAAAAACTCGGGCCCCTTTTCTTGCCTAGTTTGAAGGAACACATCGCCTTGCAAATCACGCAATTTAAGTTGGAGAGAAGCTATTTTAATTTTCAATCTTATGATTTTAGGAGATATTGCTCATTTCGATATTTGAACAAACTTTAACAATCAATCACAGTACAATCCGAGTTGGAACACTGGAAATCTCTTCGTACTTCCTGCGTAGTAAAACAGATCTCTATAGCGCCGCTCTGCAGTTTGTTTCTGAACACAAAGAGTGAAGCCTTCGCGAAAGCAGGCGAGTTCATTCCACATAGCGAAGGGATGGAATGAAGAGAAAGTTATGTCACTTTAGATTCTTCTGATGATCATTATTGACTGCAAAATCAATTCTACCTGTGATATTGTCTTTCTTCAAAGAGCATCCGTTCCTTCAGTAAAAAAAGAATGTATTTTAATAAAAATAAATAAAATTAATGTATTTTGCGAACTGGCTTCGCGGGCCGCAGAAAAAGGCAACAGGGGCCGCATGCGGCCCGCGGGCCGCCAGTTGGAAACCCCTGATCTGGATGATAGAAGTTAAGATAATCAGCACCACACTTCCAGTTACATACTAACTTGAACCTTAATCGTATGTTAATGAACAGCCCCTTAGTGTGCTAACCACTTCTCTACTCGCCCCCAGGATTCTTCACTACGTTATGCTCCCTTTAAGTTACTAATTCCATCTTCTAATGTAGTGTTAGAATAGGGTTAACTTCATAATGGACAACAGCAAATAAAGACTGCATGCAAATAAAGAACCATTATCTCTTAACATTCAGGTATCACACTTTACTTGAAATACAAATATTAATATATAATAATGTTTTTAAAAAATTAAAAGAGCTGTCATTGAATCACAAAATCTACTTTTACAAATCAACTTTAGTGTCAAATGAATGAAAATTTATTTGCTAATGATGATATCTTTTGTCTCCAGAGTCTTTTACTCCTGGGTATGCAACCATGTCGAAGCGAGTCATATCTCATACATCAGTTTTAGCTGGAAAAGAAGGTACAAGGGGTACCTGGAGCATAGTGAAACAGAGGAAAACAATCTCGGAAAAGCTGAAAGGTAAGCAAGCTTAAATCATTACTTTTTTCACTTGTGACCTTAAAACGATATTACATTACAACCCAGAATTGTCCGTGACTGTACAAGCTGGCAGTATTGTCATTTTATTATTTTCTAGTACCATAATTAAATTCTAAACCCACACAATATTTAAATGTTTGACATTTAAAATGGAACCCTGATTTTACGCTCTCCTGCATTTTAAGTTTTAAAGTCTCAGACCTCTAAAAACTGTTAAAAATATTGTTGAGTTTTTGTTTTAAGTTCACTTTATACATCAATAGGCTAATCGGGACTGAATCCCACAGTATAAAGTGAGATCTCAACCACTGTGTGCCTCCCTTGATTAAAAGGTGATGGTGTTAATATAATGCCATTGAGGAGGCCTCCTAAAAAATTTATAATTAAGTGGCTACCAATTACATGGCCAGTAATTTGTGTATTATTACATCAGTTGCTTGGTAAATTTGCTGATATTGATTTTACTGATTTATTATTTAATCTTTTTAAAAAAATGTCTTTGTTGTAGTCCTTATGAAAATAAAATTTCATTACATTTTTTAAATGCTTTTTTGAATGTTTTTTTTCTGAAGAAAACTATCATTAACTAAGTACAAATAAACATTGCAACGCAATGCATTTCTAATGGTTTTTGTTTTAATTTAAATTTGCCAGTTTGACATTGTTCCAAGAAAACATTGTCCGAGTGTCAACTTAAGCATTGTAGGGAAAACATTTACTGCGAAGAAGAATACATAATTCAGATTCTAAGTAAAATGTTTACATTTTATATTAAATCTTTGAACTTTTCATTATTGGTATTGGTAATATTTTCATTGAAAATTATAATCAAGAAATTTAGAAGAAAAATTGACCGACATTGTTATTTTACTATACTTTCTATATAGAAATTGCCTCCATCCTTGTGTATTACTAATATGAACTATTTGTAGAGTGGTGCTCATTTTGTTAAATATTGCTCATGAAATAGTTATTCCTCTTTAACTACCACATACTTTTGTTTTCTACAATAGGGCAAGCTTTGTACGATGAGCTTTCCAGGTACATTTTGGATGAAGAACAGCTTAAACTAAATGGATTTCCATTGCCTCATCCAGAAGAAAAAGGCCGAGCTGTAGTGGCTGGGATTTATTACAAACCGCAAATTTCACCAAGTCCAATTGAGAGAATATGTTCTCGGTGTGGAAAACATTATAGAGTAAATGACAAAGGCTGTGCTGTGAAGGAAGAAAACTGCATATACCATTGGGGCCGTAAATATAAGAAAAGAGGTAAAATAAAGTTAAAAATTTTTTGCTCAATTTTTGTAATGTTGAGGAGTTATTTTTATGTATTTTAATTATTTTTTTTTGTAATGTATTCTCGAGTGGACTAATACATAAAATCTGCTTCAAACTTAACCTGTCGCGGGGCTTAGAATTAATTGAAGTTACTGCTGCATAATATAATAAGTATATTGCAAAATCATGTAGCAGTGTAAGTTAAGGGATTACTACTGTAATTTTGATATCATTGTGTAGGTATTAAATAAATACGTACAATAAACATGTTCTTTAACAGTAACACTTGAAGTATTTTAAAAATAATTCTATTATTTTTGCAAATAAAACCCCAAATATGTAACATCATTAAGTATTTATTGGGAGAGGGGAAAGAAGGGGAATCAGGGTGGAAAGCAAGAGGGAGATGCCAGAAATTTGTCCAGGTGAAAATTTTATTTTGAACAACCCCTGGATGTGCACACCAATCTTGTCAATGAGTTCTGAGAAAAATAAAACAGAAAGATGCAAGGCAACAATGGCCAATATAGCGGAACCTCGATGGTACATTTTTCAGGGACCAAGGTGAGAAATCTTAAAATGCAACAAAATGTAAAATATAGGAAAATTTTGTAACATTTTCCTCCACGGGGACTGTGCAGGAAAATGTAAAATCTGCGAACACAAAATTTGGTTCTGATGTACGTAAGAAATTTATACTTGCAAAATTCATGAAGAAGTTCATTGAAGGCTTATTGTTAGCTTTAAATGTTGGCTCTAGCAGTGATAACTAAGTCTTAAATGTCAAAGGAAAGTGGGGCGAGGGGAGGTGATTGTCATTTATTTTTGTTGATTGAAAACTTTCGTTAGTTTTTAATGTCTCCTCCTTTACCTTCTATTTTAATCTACAAATGGGATCATACAGACAAGAAAATCTCAGCTGAAACATGCAGCAGTTGTTACTAATTATTAGAGATGGGCCGATGTAAAATTTTGACAGATACCTATAAAGTACCGATATATAATTGACTGATAACCAATATTCTTCCAATCCGATATAAAATTCCAAATGATGCTTGAAGAACCTGAATGGTTCATTGACCTCCTTAATAAATATTTGTTTCCAGGTGACTGCAGTGCAAAAGAAGTTGCATATTTAGACATTTACTTCTTTAAACAGTAAGGCCTGGAGATTATCCATAAAAATAATAATGGAATTGCAGAATTTGGCCCTAAATAATAAGATATTTATAGATATATCAGATCAGTAAAATAATCTGTAATTTTACCAATAAACCGATACACCAATATGCCTATATTGGGCAATCCTGATAGAGTACCAATTAATCTGTCCAATCCTACTAATATATTATTGCCTTTATCCCTTTCACAGTGAGTAACATAATATCCTATCTGCCTGATCCTAAACTGCTGTTCTATTTTTATGATTTTTCAACTACAGGGACTTAACTGTTTTAAAAAAAAATAATAATTGTTCTACACTTTCAGGTTATTCATTTTTTAAATTTGTTAGAGACAAAAGAACGTTATAAGTTTTCATTGGAGACACAAATTATATAATATATTTACCAAGAAAGAAGAAGCAAAAAAACAACTTTTTCCTAACAATGCAATCCCTAATAGTGAGGAACTTTTATTGCTTGTTCAGTTTTGCATTATAAGTAGACCTTGGATTTTTAGGTTCTAAAAAGTATTCTTTTAGGTTCCTAAAATATGCTCTAAAAATCCTAAAATAGGTTTCAAAAAACCTTAGATAGATTCTAAAAATCCTAAAAATCTTATGTTAGGCTCAAAAAGTCCTGAAGTAGGTTCAAAAAGACTTAAAATAGTTCAAAATTCCTGAAAAATACTGATTAGGTATAGTCACCGGCAATGAAAATAGGACACCTATATCCTGAAATACGCACTATCTTGCATAACGTTATGTGTGTTGCCTAACCCTAGGGCGATGCAGAACTTACCAATGGAAATTTGCTAGCGTCTGTGAGGATCATCTTATATGCTGAAAATAATCTTTCAACACAAACCATAGTCAGTGGTGCAAACGTAAATGCTGAAATGTTAGTTTTCCAGGTGTGAATGCGACAAAGCACCAAAGTGACGGGAAAGTGAGCAAGACCACACAGATCAGTCCAGTTTGGATTGTACAGGTAACAGTGCCATCAGATATTTTGCTTTGTTTAGAGCTTTGAAAAATCACCATGGACTTGAAGGAAGGGAAATCAAGAGAGAGTACGTTTCAAGCACGTTCGTCATTGAATTTTTTCGTGACCAAACAAACAAATGCCTGTGTGTGACATAAAAATCCTGTAAATATAAAAAAATATAAAAACCTTAAAAAGAGGCTTGATTTAGGTGCATAAACCTAAAATAAGTTCTAACAAGCAAAATAGTTTTTTTAAGCACTATAAAACTTCATCAGTTGTTGCATTTTTAAATGAAAGGCTGACATAATGTATTATTTCTTACGTACCTGTAAAGGAAAAAATAAATTAAAAACCTAAAATCGGAGGTCTAGTTATAAGTGGTGATGATTTGTATCCTGCAGACCTAATTAACTGGAAGAGGCAAACATAGGTTTAGTGAGGTTAATGTGAAAGATACATTACACGGTATACAGTGAAAGTTGTTTTATGAGGTTCAGCAACTCTGAGAGAGTTAAACAAATTGTCCATTAACTGAAATACATTCTGGATAGCATTCTTAAGGTACTAACTTTTAATATGGACACCATTGATAACAAAGCACATGCCATAATTGCCATAATGAAATTCAATTTCAGTGTACACTCGAGCAAGAATGCTCCAAGTAACACTGTCAGTTGCTGCGCTGATTATAGCTTTTAGGTAGTCCACATTATGAATTTTTATGCTGCTTAATGTAACCACATGGAATGAGTCCTTTTCTTCAGATCTGTCTCTTTGGAAAGTGAATGTTTATCATACAACACACAAGTAAGATGATGCCCCATCTTGTTGCAAGATGACCTTAAACATGGCTTTCATTTTGTCAATCTGAGGGAACAAATAATTATCTCGAGCACATAGTCTCCTCAATCACTGTCTCATGGCGCTGTCTTCCTGACTGTGCATTGCATGTGTAGAGAAACTGATTTGCTGAACCTAATAGTGGGACACCTATATATATATATATACTTGCAAGGTATACTGTATAATCTATCTTCCACAATATCCTCACCAAACCTCACCATTTTTTCTCAGAGACCCTGTATTTAAGATTTTTTTATTTCCATCATTTTGTGGTAACGCTATGCTGCCCTGGGGTCAGTTATGATTAATACAGTTTTGTTTCCCTATTTCCACAAATTTTACCTCGGGCCCCTCCCCCCAAAAGATATCATTGTATGATGTGCATGTGATGCCAAATGTTGACTGTAACTAAAGACATTGACAAAAGCTGTCATATGTTATGCAAAAATGTCATATAAGAATGGAAAACTGTTATATGTGCATGAATTTGATGACTCACATTTGTGACACTGATGGTTTTCCAATGTATGCTTTCAGGTTTACTAGTATAGGATGTGATTTTTGTATCTATGCTTTTTTTCCAGTTAAACAGGGATACGTTGGTATATACAGTTGCTGCGATGCTGATGGCGACAATGATGCTCAAACAGGATGCTGTGTTGCATCGTACCATGTGTCTGACAATTTTGACCCAGAGAATTTGAGGGGCTTCGTTAAAACTCTTCCTAAAGAAGCTGCTCCCAATGTTTGTTATGGTGTTTATGCTCTTGACTGTGAAATGTCATATACTACAGCTGGAAGTGAACTGACAAGGGTGACTGTAATAGACGAGGACTTTAAATCAGTGTATGAAGCTTTAGTAAAGCCAGAAAATCCAATTCTGGACTACAATACCAGGTATTTATATCTGTTAGTCTGTATTTCTTCCTGTGGCATACAGATGTTGGTGGAATGGTAAATTCAGTGTAATCTTAATTTTGCGTTATCTCAGGGAACCAAAGTGTAATGCAGGAAAGTGTAAAATCTGGGAAAATTTTATAACATTATGCTCCGTTGGAATCATGAAGATTGTGGGAAAATGTAAAATGTGGTTATGTAAAATTGGGGTTATGCTGCTTTAATTTGATTTGAGTTGGTGTTTTAAGTCCACTTTATGCACAGTAAGGCTAATCGGGACTGGACCTACAGTTTAAAGTGAGATCCGAACCACTTGTGCCTCCACTGGGTATCGTACCCGGGACCCCTTGATTACAAGGCAATGATGCTACCACTGCGCCATGGGGGAGGCCCTTATGCTGCTTTAATAATCAATAATGTTCTCTGCATGAATATCACGAAGATGTTGATATACATATTTCACTTTCTGATCATTAAATTCCAGCAATTTTGTTTTGTTGATTTTTACTTTCTTTTCTGCAGCATTCCTTGGTGAGAGGGTACTTGTTTTATTTTAATGTGTACCTACTCAACTGCAGAGTCTCATGGTGGTCTAGTCAGTAGGTCATCCAAAGTGGTCAAGATCGAGAATATGTGGGGCCCTACCCCCACATCTCCTAAATGTGCCTTTTTGGCATGGTGCTATATGCACGGGGAACTTTACCTTTACCTTATCTACTCAACCAACTGTTTTGAATTGTCATTGAAAAATTAGCGTAGTTGAACTTTTTCAAGTTTGAAGCATTCTGAAGGTTGCAGCATGTACGAGAGGAGAGTGAAAAGATTGAGCCTCACATGGAAGGAGTGATGCTAGGTAGTTAAAATTTTGGAGGATGTAAAGTTTGAGTTTTAGGACACACTGTGCAAACTTTTATGAAATTCACATGTTTTCTTCTATTTTTTTGTCAGGTTGAAAATGAATGAAGTGTCAGAGAAGAGAGTGGCTGACAGGGCCATGATTCGGTACCTCTGTCAGCAAGATCTCACTGCACAGGCTGCTTTTGTCGAGTGTGGCTTCACCACACATCCCCATCCACCTTATTCCCCCATCAGATTTTCATATTTTCCTTCTATAAAGAATTCACTCTGAGGATGTCACTTCCACACAGAGGAAGGCGGTCATTCAGTGGTGAGAGACTCGGGGACAAATCATTCTACCAGATGGCTGTAAACAAATTGCAGCACAGAATGCATAAGTGCATTGATCTGGGGGGTGATTATAGAGATTATGTAGAGAAATCATAATGAGAAACTGTAGCTCAAACACCCATTCCCTGTCAGGCTCAAAACTTTTCACTCTCCCCTCGTAGAAGCAAAGACCTTCCACATTGCATTGTAATGTCATCATCTTGTAATCGATACCTGATGGAAGTACATAGTGGTACAGATCCCAATTTAAACTGTAGGTCCACTCCCAATTATCCTAGCCATGCATAAAGCAGTCTTAAAAATAATTGCTCTTAGAAATAATTTCAAGATACAAGCAAGAAGACATGCCATACTTGGTGCCTTTTAATTTTCAATTTTTGAATTCTTTTTTATTTTAGTTTAGAATTTTGAACATACAGTGTCTTTTTGAACATACAGTGTCCATTCCATTTCGCATAAAGTTACAAATTCTAAGTTGATTTAAATAATCAACTTAGACTTTGAATTTAGTAACTTTTTAATTATTTAACTTAAAGAAGGTAATTTTTGTACCAACATAGATTTAAAATTATGAATTGAAGATTTTACTTTTGCACTCTTGTGGAATTATATTTTGTAATTGCATTCTTGATTTTGGGCTTACTAATTGTTGATACAAGAACATGCTTTTGTAGTCAGCTGAATGAACTTTTGAGGAACATACTTCCTTTTCAATCTATCTGTGAATATATTTTGCTCTTTAACTCTTAAATGCTGAGATGTGACACATATGTTACATTCAGGTAAGGTCACTAACAATGTTTTATCTTTTTTTACTTGTGAATGATACTGTGACTCAGGTAATGTTTGGAGATATATGTTTTGAATGCTACACCAGCCTTGAGGAATTCAATTAGTTATTAGTAACATTCCTGCTATATTTGGACGGGTGGAGGCAATTTCCCACTGCAAGAAAATCATGTAGAGGCCCAACAGAGTTCATATTTCATAAAAAAATAATATTTTTTATTTCATCATCTTCTACTTGATAAATGAAAATTGGTTCTTTTTCGACCATAGCCTAATCTATACTGAACAAAATGAGCTAAAACTTGTGTAAATCTAGCATATGTAGTTACCTAGACATAAATTTTTATCGAAAACCTTGCAGAATTTTAAACTTCCCATCAAAAAAAGATTGGCTTTACATTAGAAAATATTTCATTTCTGCAAAAGTATCAGCACTAGTGCCCATACTTGACATGAGAATGGAACACACATCGGGCAATATTCAGGTACTATTTTGAAACCTCACATCCTGGCGTTGCCTAAGTGGGGGCCCAATGAACTTCAAATTTTGTTGAAAAAAATATTTTTTACTTTCATCATCTTCTACTATTTGGTAAATTAAAATTTGTTTTTTTCTGCCATAGGCCTAGATTAGTTGAAAAAAAATGAGCTAGCATTGATAGTTACCAAGATATAATTTCTTATTTAAAACCTTGTGCAATTTTAAACTTCTTGCTGAAAATGTGCTCAATGTTCAGACCTTATTGCGTTTCATTGAAATTATTGCAAGATTATTTTTATAATAAAAAATGTTATTCATTCTTACTTTTTGGACTTTTGACCACTGTGTTAATCTTAAAATACCAACGTTTTGGAGGCTGAATCTGCCTCCGTCTTCAGGGTAGCGTGTAGTCTGTTAAATCATATGGCGTCTATAAATGAATTCATGATGAAAGTTGTGCGAATTACTCACAAGTTTAATATATATTATTATTAACTTACGTTTTGAGAGGATCAAGGTAACTCCTGCGACGTTTCGGGATGCAACTGCTCCCTTCCTCAGGCTGCTTGCATTTAGGTTATGTATAAATCATAACCACATTGAACTCTCCATAGGTATGGGATTGGTAAGAGGTGTGTGGTTAAAAAAAAAACATTAAAAATTTAAAACCCATTACAGGTGCACGTCAAACTACCATGCTGTTGAAAGAATTAAGAGAGTGGGGGGAAAACAGAATTTAGTATTAAGAACTCCATGGATGTCAAGAAGAGATCGAAAAGCTTGAAGTTAATAACTCCGATTGCATTGTGAGCTTTGACATCGTAAATTTATACCCCAGGGTCCCTAGGGACAAAGCAGCTGACGTATTACAAAGATGGTTAATGAGTAAAGGAATAGATGTCGTCGAGGCATGGGAGTATGTTAGATATTTTAATCTGTGTACGGGGTTTAACTATTTTTGGGGAAATGGGAGGATATACATTCAAAAAGAAGGGCTAGCAATGGGGAACCCAGTCTCAGGAATAATCTCGAGTATATTTATGCACTATATTGAAAAGACAGCACTTAGCCTCATAAACAGGGGAATTAAGTTCTATGGCAGATACGTAGACGATATTCTTGTTATTGGGGATGTGGAGAAACTATATGAAACCCTAGGGGAACAAGAGGAAAGGATAACATTCAGTAAGGAAGAGATGGATGACCATAAGATTAGTTTCTTAGACCTGGAGGGAAAGAAAATTTACACGGGTTCATCATAAGGCATTATTGGGAGATCTTTATATCAACAAAGAACCGGCCCACGCTAACAGGACAAAGAATAAACTTTATTCCAAAACTTCTACCTGAGGGCTTACAGATTATGTAATAACCAAGCTGATTTGCGTAAAGAAATCGAATGGATAATGAGAATTGGAAAGGAATAAACTGAAGAAAGACTAAAAAGGAAAAGAAGAAGAAGTTAGAGATGAAGAGGGGGAATTTAAATATGTAGGCATTCTGTACTTTCCCGGAATATCAGAGAAAATCGAAATACTTGTAAGAGGATATGGCATAAGGTGTGGGATGCGAGCTCCAAAAACTTTAGAGAAGCATTTCACGGGGTATAAGAAAGATAGAAAAGAGGAAGAAATAAACGAAGGAGGGATGAAGGGTGTGTACGGAATAGTTTGCCAATGTGGCAAGGAATATGTGGGCCAAACAGGAAGAACTATGAATGTTCGGTGGGGAGAGCACGACAGGGATATAAGGGAGGGGGTCCCCAAGACGTGGCTCTCCGAACATATCCTTGCCGAAGGCCATGTAATCGCTTAACGGAAAGTGCTTAGGGAAGAGGAAAACCTATAAGAAGGAATGTATATGAAGGGTCGTATATATGTAAGAAAGAGAGAATAAATTAAACAGGGATGATGGGAATATCAATGAGATGTGGGGGAAGATGTTCAAGAAATGGGATGGAATACGTAAAAATAGGATTTAACGTAACCCCGGAAACAGCACGCAAAGCTCAATTGGAAGAGGAATTCACGCTGGACTTGACGTGAACCGGAATGGAGGAGGAGGTCGGTGGAGGGGAAAGAGAGGGGAAGCACCCGACCTTGCACCCTACGAGGAAACATTGGAGTATTGCAGCACATGTGGACCATGGCTATTCACAGTTTTAAAGTTTTAACATTCCAAGGAACAGTGTCTAATTGGGAAATACGGCATGGTAGTTTGACGTGCACCTGTAATGGGTTTTAGATTTTTAATGTTTTTTTAACCACACACCTCTTACCAATTCTATATCCTATACCTATGGAGAGTTCAACGTGAGCAGCCTGAGGAAGGGAGCAGTTGCATCCCGAAACGTCGCAGGAGTTACCTCGATACTCGCAAAACGTAAGTTAATAATATATATACGTATATTGTCTATAAATGGTTGCCCTGGAGGATTATTCTCGGTGGCCAAGGCTCCACCTCGTCTGTCGGTCACAAGGACCTCTATGTACATGAAGTTGCCAGGGAGGATTATCAGTGGCCCAGGCTCCATTTCGTCAGGTAGCCACTATTATTGTATGTAGGTTGCCAGGGAGGATTCTGTTGCGGTGGCCCAGGCTCCACATTGTCAAAGGATTGATGCTGTCGAATATCAACCCCCCCAAAAAGAAATGAAAAATGAAAAAAAAAAATGAAAAATCTCCTTCAGTGCCGCTTATGTGCTACTGTCAAACCCTGAATGGTTGTTGACATACAGTTCTCCCAGTGCGTGTGCTACACTGATCCTCGTTTGTATGCTGACTGGCCAAAGCAGGGTTGGAGATGTTAAAATTAACACTGGTTAAAATTCCAAAAAGTAAGAATGAATAAATCACCACTGATCAGCTACAAAAAAGAATAAAAATGTTGTGTTTGATTATGTCAAATTATCACTTAGAGACTGAATGTATTAAAAGTATTCAAAATAGGTAGGCAAAAAGGCACTAATATCTAGAAAATAGGCACTAAAACTTGCTACCAAATAAAATATATCTATAAATCATGCTCTAAGAGCAGATTTAAGTTTCGTGGTTTGTACTTTCTACTAAACATGATACTTTTTTGTGCAGTTCATCAATATTTCACACACTTTTCAAAACAAGATCGATCCATCAGTTGGAAATGCATCACTGATTTCTTTCACAAAATTATTCAGTTTTTTTTTTTTAACACAATAGAGGCCACACATTTGGAAAAACACATTCTTCAAAAAAAAAATGATATGAAGTGAAAGTATAATGCATTCAGAAACTATTGCTACTGTACATTTAATTTTTTTAATGCAATGCAAAGTTTAGTTTGAAACTTAGGTACCGTATTTACGCGTGTATAATGCGCACTTTTTTCCAAAATTTTTGCCCTTCAAAACTGTGGTGCGTATTATGCACGGAATAATTCGGACAGCCAAAATGAAATCACACATTTTTTTTTCCACTATGTCACTGCGTATAACATGTATATATCTACAGATTGCCTTTCTTTAGCAATAATAATTTAAAAAAATAACTTTTAAATGTGAAATGGCCGTTTTCCATGAGTTGTCACTTAGTAATGGAAAGTTTTGCGACATCGAGAAAAGGAGCTCCCATTCTGGCGGCATTCAAGCACGCGCCTACCATCACACGGGAGACGTATCAAGCGGTATTTTTCGCGGGAGAAATAACTTCCACAAAAATTGTTTTCGCCTTAGACATGGCCATGATCAGAGATCGGGTGAAAAATACGTTTTTTGCACTCATTCCCTTCAGAAGCACTCTACCGCTCGCAAGTGGGTCTGATCTAAAAATAAACACCAGACCACGCTTCAGTTATATCCAATAGCACTTGACCTCTGCCCTCCCCTCCCCCAAGCGTACCACTGTTACCCGCAGCCGACGGCTGCTACGCAACATGCCAGGCTTGTTTTGCCTTTGTGATTTCGTTTGCTCTTTTATACATGAGAAGAGATCGAATATGCTTGGATGTTATTTTAAATCGACTTTGTAGCGTACAACTTCTGGTAATCGCTTTCATTGAAATCGTATTCTTTGTTCCCTGTAACACTTCATAAAGAAGTGAAACTGTTATAGATAATCAAAGCCACATAGACCAACTAAAGATCGTCAACACTCTTAATGCATTTTCATCCAGGTTTCCGCAAAAGTTCACTTCGATCTTACTTGCATCATAACTCCCGTTTACCACTTTCTACATTTTCATGACTGTGCCGATGTCCTAATATTTGCCAAAAGTGTTCCGTTGGCAGAGTGACTTCTCCCTCTTTTCTTCTCAGCAAACGTTTAGGGGGGGGGCAATGCCGATTGACTTCTTGCTCGTGTGTGCACACACAAGCTGATTACAGGCAAGGGTGGAAGTGGACCGCTCTTTCTTTCCTTTGACTTCTAAAATGGTCAACCAGTTCTGGATGCATTCTTGAAAACGAACAAAAACCATAGGACAAGTATAAAAAAAATGCCTCCCTACCCAGCTTTCTCCGCCACTGGTCTGCATGGCAATGTAATAATTGCAGAATTCAGGTCCTATTTTTTTTCTTTTTTTAATGCTATTGTATTGAAATATTGTCCGTATTATTGTCTGTTGCAAGGTAAAACGTAAAGAAAGGGTTTATTCTTTCTTCTTCACACAGCTGATAAAAGTTCAGCCTTCGACAGTTGCGTTATCTTTGAAATACGGAGGATTTTCCCTGACCACCTGTTGCTCGAACTTCCAGCCGGTCGCATTGTTTTTACGCTGCAACTGGCGCCAGTGTTTTGTCTAGCGTCTGCGAAGTTGTCGCTTGTGGATAACAGCAATGACTCATCCAGCGCGAAGGCAAGTCATTGTTTTGTATCTCGCAAAGCTGTTTTGATTTGACGATAACGAAATTCGATCTTCAGAAAGAAAAAGTAGAGTTAAAACAACTTCATGTTCTGCACCTTTATCTTCAGAACCTCAATGTGTAAGCTGCGAACGATTTAAAAAATGCTCAATGTATAAGCTGACACCGATTACCGTCGATTAACGTGAGAGTAAATAAAGATCTCACATTTTGATATCTGAAAATGCGCAGGTTTCATAAAGCTTGTTTTGAGTTCATTTTATGCTTTTGGGCTAATCGGGACTAAATATACAGTTTCACTTTAGTGAAATCTAATTCCAAACCAAAATGATTATCGAGTGCGACACTGTTCAATGTGTCTTAGAATACGCATTGGGTGCAAATAGATCGCAAGTTGCCCGTTTCCTTTTTCAGGCTGGCTTACAATGCAAGTCGAGGAAGAGGAAGGACTGCTCCCTGGAATGGGGGAGGGGGTGAATTAGAAGTTGGTCGAAGGAAGGAAAATGACATTTTTACAACGTATTTTACACAGCCGAACCAAATCGAAATTTACAGCCCCTTTTTTTTGTGCCTAGAAAGGTGAGATCTTCCGAGAGATCTTATTTTACTGGTTCATCTTGTAACAGACAATGCTCTAGTAGACCCGTATTAAATCCAACATCCATTCTGCCCGATTATCTCCTAATAATCGTTTTTGGTGCAAATTCCAATAACAACCCCTTCGAAATAACTACCTTTTTCCTGGGAACTATGAAAGGTCGTTGTATCGAGTGTTGACTGTAACAAATATGAAGTTAAAATAATTACGTCAACACTTACCAAATAGAAATAATTACTGTATATTTACTGCGCTATTGCGGCTTGACTCACGTAAATAAATAAATAACGTTTACACTTAATTTCGTCATTCACTCCCAGTTACTAATACAAGTAGTCTGAAATGTCCTCACTTCCATCCATCTTGTTCGATATTCCCGTTACCTTAAAACTTTTGATCATCATTTCAAGGGAGATGGAGTTCCATGCCTCACGAACCCATTCACAAACAATCGGCAGCGACGCACGTTTTACCCTCCCGCTTGTTGCGAGTTCATGCTGCCTTGATGTCATCCATCTATTGTAAGCATCACGCACTGTGACCTTGAACGGGTGGTTGATAACTTTGCTCCCGCCTCTCCTATGAAAAGCCCAACATCTGGAAGTTCAAGGTCACGTGGGGAATGCATCAGCTACGAAAGCAAGGAAAAGATCGTTTTTATGATCTACTGATTGATTTTAAATGAAATACGTAAATGTTAGTCCGACGCTAAGAAAGCCATTTCTGGAACCTGAATTGTACTGCGCATTATATACGAGATATATTTTTTTGTTGCTTTTCCCCATCAAAAACGAGGGTGCGTATTATACACGCACGCGCATTATACACACGTAAATACGGTAAATAGGCATTTATAGGCATTATACACGAAAATAAGCAAAATAAACTTTTGCATAGGAAATACCCTGGCACAAACTTATATCAAGTATTTTTTATATCTGTAAGAATAAAATATATGCATTTTGCCCAACATCCAGTCTCTAATTTTCACCTTCAGGTTAAATTGATCTTGGTATGTACCGTACCTGTGTAAAACAGTAGGTAAATAATATTAATAGCATTTGTTTTTGTATTGCAGATTCAGTGGTATTACAGCAGAAGATATGGACGGTGTGACTACTAACATCAGGGATGTACAGGCTACTTTGTTAAGCATGTTCAGTGACAGAACAATACTGATTGGGCATAGCTTGGAAAGTGATTTCAAAGCTCTGAAGGTAGTGTTACACTAATTTTGGTCTTTACTTCTATGCAAATGTTCTCTTTTACAGGGATTTTGAAAGAATTATTAGGGTGGATCAAATGAAAACTGAACAGGGGCCACAGAATGAAATCAGTAAGGTTTATTTCAAATGTAATCTCCAAAGTTACATAAGCACTTGTCCTACTGTTTCACCAAGCAGCGAATACCCTGCTTGTAGAACTCCTTTGGCTGAGATCGGAACTACAGTAGTTGCAAACATTGTCCATGACTTCATGTCCCAGTGGAAGCGCCGACCCTTCAATGCCTTTTTCAATGGACCTAAGATATGGAAGTCGCATGGTGATATATCAGGGCTATAAGGTGGGCATTCCAATGCTGTCCACCCAAACATCGCCAACATGTTCTTTGTAACAGCTGACGTATGTAGCCATGCGTTGTCATGCAGCAAAACCACTCCAAGGGACAACAGGCCAGGCCGTTTGGCCTTGATTGCTATGTGGACAATGCTGCTGCCCGACCGCCTACGCATATCACGTGCTCTTGGCACATTATCAGTATCAGCTGATATAAGCATACCTGTGTCTCATACGTGAGTCATTTGGAAAGTATGAGGGGATATCAAAAAGTAATTGAGTAAAAGCCAAACAGAAATGTATTCACAAAAACTGAAATATACATTTGGAAGTACATGTATTTTGCCATCTTTCGTGAGATGACAGGTGTGTGCACCTCACGCACGCCGAGAAGCAGTTGTTTCAAAATGGCAGCTATGCTTGAGACGTTCGACACAGTTGAGCTGCGGAGTGTAATTCAGTTTCTGTGGTGAAAGGGACAGAAACCAACTGAAATCTATCGTGAGTTGTGTGCAGTGTATGGTGATGCATGGATGACATTCACAAATGTCGGTAACTGGTGTGCAAAGTTCAACGTAGGGCATGTAAATGTCTTTGATGCACCCTGTTCTGGATGGCCTTGCACATCCCACACACAGAGCAATGTTGACACTGTGGAGGCATTGATTGAGGAGGACTGGCAGTCAACTCTCCAAACAACAGCATATGCAGTGGGCATTTCATATGGCAGTGCATACACCATCATCCATGAAGAACTTGGGTATTGCAAAATGTCAGCGAGATGGGTCCCCAGACAACTCACACCACAGCATATGGAGGACCGTATGGGATACAGTCTCAAACATTTGCTCCGGTACCATAGGGCTGGAAACACATTCCTCAACCGCATTCCTCAACCGCATTGTTACCAGGGATGAATTGTGTTTTTTTTTCATTACACCCCTGAATAAAAGCGACCGAGTATGGTATGGAAACACACAAACTCGCCCCCACCCAAAAAATTCAGGACGACCCCGTCTGCAGGAAAGGTTTTGCTTACCATTTTCTGGGACAGCCAGGGTGTCATTCTTGCTGATTTTGTGGTAAAAGGAGCAACTGTAAATGCTGCTGCATATTGTGTCACACTGGATCGTCTACAAGCTGCTCTGCACCTTAAACGTCCAACAAAATTTGGAGGAGGTCATCAATCTCCATGACAATGCTTTTCCCCATGTGGCTGCATCAGTGATGCAAAAAGTCAATTCCTAGCATTGGGAAATACTCAAGCATCCAGTCCAGACCTGCCCCTATCAGACTTTCACCTGTTCAGCCCACTGAAGGAACGCTTTGCTGGCAAACACTTCAGCTGCGACACGGAAGTTGCGACAGCCATACGTCGTTGGTTACACATCCAGCCGAACAATTTCTACCATATTGGCATCGAAAAATTGGTGTCACGGTGACAAGTGTATAAATGTGAATGCATGTTATGTGGAAAAGTAGAGTAATGTTCAACCTTCAAAATGTATATTTCAGTTTTTGTGAATACATTTCCGTTTGGCTGTAAAAAATGTACTCTTATTACCTTTTCATATCCCCTCGTAGTATCTATTTTCAAATTGAAAACTAACCAAATAGCTCTGAACCCTGAACCAAACTTTTAATACACTTTGCTACTTTTTCACACAGTCGCACATTTATGCACTGGTTTTAGCATGTGACATGTTAATGGTTTCCCATGAATTCTGATAAATTCATCAACATGACACATCAAATCTTCAGCAGTGACAGTTGGATAACTGGTTCATTCATCATCATGAATGTTCTCCCTGCCTGCATTAAAGTTCCAACACTCTCCATCACGTCACCATAAACTTCCATAATTTGACTATCAATTTATCATGGCCGAATATTTCTTGAATCATTGATCTCGCTTCTCTTGTGGGATATAAGTGACTTCTCCATAAGCAAATGTCAATTCTTCTTCCATGTAGTACACCCTGTGTCTGAACTCACAGCCAGTATGATTCTCTGTGGGACTTGTGCTGTGTTCTATCCATGCGTGTTTGTGATGCTCCTTTGATCAATTTCACCCTCATTGTTATGAGTAGCCAAAAGTGGCAGAAAAACAATGTAAAATAGCCAATCAATCAAATCACTTTACTCTCTTGTTCATTTTAATCAAACGCAGAAAAACCACAACTACTCCCAATGTAGTGCAACTCCTCTTGAACGTGGAAAACAGTAACTGCGACTGGCTGAGCTTGCATTGACTAGATTTACTTCCTTGCATGGATGTGAAGTGCAAACAGGTACTACTTTCCTCATGATTCTTGTCATTCTATAAATATCTTCTATAATTCTACACAAAAAAGACACTCAACATTAATTAAGGAAGTGTGAGTATAATTATCATGTGATTCACACTACAAGATTTCGTCTGTAGTAAATCTCCCACCAAGCTTCACTGACATCAAAGTAGTATGCCATCACCAAAACTCCCAATAGCACTACATAATGTAAACTATGAACATAGCATAACCACAGGAAACTTACTTTCCATTACATTTTCCATTCTTTAAGTTCGTCGTGGATTGTTTGCCAGCTTATTTTCTTTATTGGATGCCCAATTTTTTCGTCTCAAAACAAGCCATATTGTGATACAAAAGCAAACTTATTTCAGACATTTTGAAACACTACCAATCCTAAGTCTTTAGATATTACAGGAGCCAAGAAAATATTTAAAAATTCCTCAGTTAGCATTTTTTGATCATTTTATTTTTTCAGTTGTTGAAATTCAATAACTTGATAACAGATGGTCCAAGCAATCTAAAATTATTTATTTTCTCGTATCTCATGGTGAGATGCTTACATACTAAGAATTATTTAAATCCGTGACATCAAGGTCTATGTCATTGATTTGACAGAGGTTCTCTCTCACCAGAGTCCTCTTTGGAAGATTCACACTGAAGTGACTAGCAACAAGTGAAAAGCAACAGGTGAAAAGTGACAAGCAACACATGTTGCTTGGAAGCAAACCTTTTGAACAGAAGCGGCACAAGTTGCACGTGTCATTTGTGTGTGTCTGATTGGCCCATTTTCTCAATGCAATGTTCTTGTTTGTGCATGAGTGGTGAATGTTTTGCTTTAGACTGAATGGTCTAGTGTCTCTTGTAGCTTGCAGCTTTGATGTTTATTCTCAGTGTTGCTTGTTGCCTGTTGATTGGAGCTTTTTGCATTGGTGTGAATTCTCCCTTAATAGTAGTTTCTAAATTGGTGGTGCTTTTAATTTTTGATGTGCCAGTGGTTCAGTGTTCATTATACTCAGTTTCAAAACTGAGTGAGTTTGATATCAAACTAGATATGTCTATGAAGTGACAATTTTAATCATATCCAATAACATTCTCCATCACCTTTTTAGTTTACTTTTTATTAAATTTTGCTGCTGTAGTGAATTGTTTCACCCTGTAATTAAACAAATAGTGCATATTAAGTAATTTTGATTGAAATATTTTCACACTATTTATACTGGGTTTTTCAGAAATAATTGAGGGGTTTCAAAAATTTATTGCAAGTAAAGTATTAACATTAATGAAAACCAGTCCAGAATGAACGAGGAACTCAAAACAGTATTTTTTTTTTTTTTACACCTACGCCTATAAATGTGTGCACCACAGGTGACACGGCACACATTGACATGATAGTCTAGTTCTTGCCACACTCACATCAACATGGGCCTGTCGATATTGTGTATTGCTGTGATGATACACTCCCTTAGGGCTGTGATATTGCCTGACATCGGTGAGATGAAGAAACGCCACAAAAAGAAGTCACAGGGTGTAAGGTCCCATGATCTTGAGGAGCAAAACATTGCACAAAGCACTGTGAGTGATGTGAGTGATTTGAGTGTCACCTAGTGGAAGGGATGTGAACTCTTAGCTTAACAAAACATACACGCATAAACTGTTTGCTTTCCTTGATCGTTCTGGAATGGTTTCATCACCATAAGTTTAATAGTTTACTTGCAATAAATTTTTGTATACCCTCAATTATTTGTGAAACACCCGGTACATAGTACTTTGTTCATTGAAATATTTAAATGCTATTTATGTATAGTACTTTGTTCAGAATATGGTTTCAGTAATTTTGGATATTTTAAGTATGTCAAAACAAGCTAATAAACTTAAATGGGTTATTTGCATTCCTGTAATTGTTATTTTTGCAGATGAAGTTACATCTCTGTCAGATTAGGTAATACACTGTCATTGTCATAATTTGATTCCAAATATGCAGACTTAAAATTGTGTAAAAATATTGCTAATAATTGTTAGGTATAATTTAAGGTTTTCCAACATGAAATTACATATTTTTAATAAATTGAATGTGCATACATTAGACATGCATGATGTGCATTACATTTTAATATTTATTGTTTTTTGATTTCAGTTGATTCATTACACTGTCGTGGACACAAGTGTTGTGTTCCCACATCGACTAGGGCCTCCACGCAAAAGAGCTTTAAGACAACTGTGTGGAGAGTACATTAAAAAGATCATTCAGAATGATGGTAAGTGCTTTTCTCTGTCTGTTCCCGTGAAATGATTTTTTGAACTCTCTGCTGACATGTGTATGCTACATGCTGTAGGTTAATGCAAGTCTTTCCCTCAATTTTTTGTACATCTTATGTAAGTAATCTGGGCATGGATGTTTGTGAGTGTCCATTCATCATATCATCACTCATCCCCATCTTCGCAAATTAGCCAAAAGTGGCACAAGAAGCAAAGTAAAATAACGCAAATCAATCAATCAATCAATTATGTAAGTAATATATGGGCCCTTTTTTCATCATGCTGTTCAATGCTAGTTTTACCATATACAGCATTCTGCAACTTTTAGGCAGTAGTTAGGTATTTCATTCTCAAATGTTCCTTCGTTGTTGCCTTGTAATCAAGGGGTCCCAGGTTCGATACCCGGTGGAGGCTCAAGTGGTTCGGATCAAACTTTAAACTGTAGGTCCAGTCCCGATTAGCCTTACTGTGCATAAAGTGGACTTAAAACAACAAATCAATCAATCAATCAATCAATCAAATGTTCCTTCATTCTTGTAGTTTTATCTCGGAACATAAATCCATATGACCTTACTAGATTTGTAAGTTTGTGTGGTTGCACCACTGTTTCAACTAGTTACTTGTAATGCAGTTAGAAGTAACAATTACTTTTTAGGAATTTTGACTGTAATTAGTTACTTTTAAAAGGTAGTAGCTGTAACTGAGTTACATTTTGCAAGAGAAATCATTATCAATGGATACTTTTACAATTACTTTACAACATTTCAGTTCTTGAAAATTTATAATGGGTCCAGGGGAAAGCTAAATTTGACTACTCTGTTTTCAACTGTTTTTTTTTCTGGATGCTAAGATGAAAGGATTTTCGTGTAATCACCTATGACAAGAAAACTAGTCTCTGTTCCAAACATCCATATTTTGTTGTCATTTCTAATTGTGAGCAAAGACCTCATTATTTTGCATAGATTGTTGCATTCACTTGGAACATTATGTCGAACTACAAATGAAATCATTGTCAAAGGAGTGAATCTTGTTGAGCTTTGAACGGAAGCGAAACTTGCAGGTGCAAATTTGTTCAAAATATTGATCAATATTGGCATGTAAATATTCTTCTCCAATTATATGCATCAATTTACCAAGAAATTTGCTTTAAAATATTCAAGAACATCACAATATTAAAGTAGATGTTATGTAATCACTTAATACAGTTCTTTGTGCAAAATTGGTGCAATAAAAAAAGAAAGTTTGTTGCATAATTTCCAGGATAATTAGACCCCGCAAGTGCCACATGGCATGTTTGTGGGCCGATAAAGTATTGGTTGGTATCGGTAGATGAATTCCAACCGGCACTTTCCGATATTGAAACCAGTGGTATTGGCCGATACTGATACGTCAGCAGTGGTATCGGCTCATCCCTAATCAAAACATTTAATGAAGAGTGTGTTTTCGTGTAGCACGTCTTGAACAACTTTTTTCAAATATTTTATAATCTGAAGTACAATTTGAAATATTCTAGTAAGAAAAGTAGGAGTGTGGTCACATTTTCCTTCAAGTTCTACTTTTTCTACTTTTTTCTCTTAAAAATTCTACTTTTCTTCCTCTCTCAACTCAAAACAGTATGAGGCCTGTGAATTGTTGCCTACTTCCAAGACATTGTTAATTTCCAATGTGACATCCCATCTAATGCTGTGTTGCTGGAATTTAGTAGCGACCAATGGGGTTTGAATGGAACAACCTGTATATTGGACAAGCCAGTGTTTTGAAATAAAGACAAATTCCAACTTTTTTAACTTGACTGTAGGTAATGTAATTGAAAATACTTTTTGTTTCAGTTGGTGGCCATGACAGTGCTGAAGACGCTATAGCTTGTATGGAACTTATGCTCTGGAAACTAAAAGAAGATATGAAAGGGCGGTAAGACAGTTATACAAAGTGAGATGGGAGCATTTTATACCTCTATAAAGAACTGTGATCATAGTGAAAATTAGCATTTATGTAAATTTTTGTGGAAATATGTATTTAAATCTTTTGTGTGTGTGAGTAAATTGAATGAATTTGTACCATTGACAAGCAGGTCTTGTAAAAAAATTTGGGAGAAAGTGATCAGTATGACTGTTATTTATCAACATTCATTATTTAATCAAATGAAGTACAAAATATATTTAGTTTTTATATCTTTTGTTGTTGTGATATTTAATTTTATGTGGATGTAGTAGAATCATGTGAAAAAATAATTATGTATTTGCTACACACATATGTCGTGTAAATTTATGTTATACAATATTAGATGACTGCAAACAAGCTTGTATTAATATTTGTAAAATATTCATAAATCATATTCGTATCAGTTCTGTACATATTAATAGATTTAAAATATGCATCTTTGATATTATGCTTTTCTATTAGTTCATTTGTTGCATTTTGAGAATATGCAACAAATTATGCATCCTAAAATTTTCAAAAATGGTTATTAGATTGCAATTATGAAAACTTAAGATATTTTTTTTATAATGTTCCACATAAATCACCAACAGTGCCCTTGAAACTTATATATTACGATTTGAATTTCAATTAACACTCATAATAATAACATTTGGCAATACCTAGAATTACTAACAGATTCATTTCAACCTTAAGGTTTCATTCGACTTCTGAAATAAGGCAAAATTTATTTCTAAATTTTTTTTTGTGCTTGGTACGGTTTTCTAGTTTTCTGCTACAAAGTTTGTGTCTCACACTTTGATAGAATGTAAGAATCTTAGAAATTTATGATTAATGCAAAAAATTGTACAAAGTTGTGATTTTTCATTTGATTTCTGAAGGACAATGTGTAGAAATATTATTGAAAATTTTAATAAGCAATGACAGCTGTCAAAATGACCAGATTAGTAATTCTAGGTAGAAAGAAAATATCAATCCTCCCATAGGACACAGTTTTAGCTGTTTTTTCAACAAACTGACAATTTTTTTAAATAATTTGTTAATTTAAATTCTTTCAGAAGAAGATAACTTAAAGCACATAAAAATGGCCAAATTGACTGCTTCTGAAGTTCTAGTGTTAAAGGCATTTTGTTTTCTTTTTTTAAAACATTTACAAGATGGTGTTGGCAACAATTCATAGTTGTAGTATTATTTTGTGGTAATTGTTAAAATAATTCCAGCAATTAAATTATCATGAAATTACTAAGCACTTAATTCCCTACTCTTAAAATTACATTCACTTTGCGATTTATGCACAAATAATCCTGATAAATAACCTCCCATAGGACACAGTTTCAGCCATTTTTCAACAAACTGATGAACATTTAAATAATTTGTTCATCACACTTCATCAAAGTCGTGAAAAGTAGAAAACAACGGAACCCCAATTTTGAATTCCCATATCTTGCATTTTCCACTTTATTAATTCAATCTTCCATGGTTGCAGTGTAGCCAAATGTTAGAAAATTTTTCTGCATTTTAAGTTTTGTAACCGGAGTCCCCTGAAAAATGTAAAATCGAGGTTCCACTGTACCATTTATATTTTCTTCATGAACAGGTCCTTGTGAATGCATGATTTTTAGTAAGTAGTATATTTTTAAAGTGTAAGCCTTGTAAAATTTCGTGCACAATGTGACATTTTATTATGTTGCTGGTCTGTTCATACAGAAAAATAAATCAAAACAATTTTGAGTATAAGCATCATGTACACAGTAATAATAATATGTTTTGCCATGTAGTCAATTGAATTGCAGTTGTCTAAATTTAGTAGCCAGAAGGACTTTCTGAAACTATGTATTAGCTACAATTTATTTTATTGTGTAAAATGTTTAAATCAAATACTCAGTATTTACTTGTGGGCTGTTCTGAAGATTAATCATCATTTTGCTGTTCTGAATGATAGAAGGATGTGAGTTATTTAAACTAGACATGCTTTATACTTTTCTTTATATGAATTTTTGTGAATGTCATACTTCAGCCACAAGCATGAATGTGCGTCATAGACCAGTTGTGATTCTAGATATAAAATTACTCCCTTTGTTTCTTTTTCCTATTTATTTGTTGTAATTTTTTTAAGTATAAATTTCTTACAACTGATGTATTAGTGTACATTTGTCATGTCACGGATATCATTTTGATAAATTTTTTGTTTATGATTTGTGAAATAGAAGCTTCATTTTGAGGCTGTGTTAAGAAAGGGAAAAACAGGGAATGAATTATTATTTGGTGTGTTTAATGTGATGGAATTTGATACTAAAAGTGTTATGATAAATTCAAACTATTATGTTTTCTTTATTTAATAGGTCCAACCTTATGGTTCCATTGTCAACTTGAATCATATGAGATTTTCATTACATGTGTTCAGTGTTAATTTGTTTGAGCTATACACATACACACAAAGTAATGTTTATGCAGGTTATTTGCTTTTTGTGTACATGTACTTCAGTAAAAAAATTGAAATCATTTCCCCCCTTTAACTGTTGAAAAAGGCCATTTTACTTTATTCAAAATTATTGACAACGGAATATATGTAATGAATTTAGGCTATTGAAAGCATGTAATATTTATATTTTTTAGTTGCATTGCATTTTAAAGATGAACTAGGAGTCTGATAAATTCCATTTTCATTCTTCTGGACACACTTGCAGCAGATGCATATGTTTTTATTCATCTGATTTTCATTACATGTGTTTAATGTTAATTTGGTTGAGAATGAGACCATGTACATGCAGAAATATTTATGCAGAATATTTGCATTTTGCATACATGCACTCCAGTATTTTTTTTATTAAAAAAATGAAATCAACCTTGACTGTTGAAAAAGGGTTTGTTTATTTGATCAAAATTATTGACAACAGAATACATACAATGAATTTAGGCCATTGATATCAGGTTAATATTTCTATTTTTTAGTTACATTGCATTTTAAACATGAATTAGAGGTCTAAAAGATTCCATTTTTGTTGTTCCGTTTTTTGTTGTTTGACAACCACATCTACTCACATGCACACACATGTGTGTGTGTGTGTTTGTGTTGTTGTCTGATTTTCATTGTTGTGTTTATTTGTTAATTTGGTTGAGAGCTAGACAATGCACATACAGTAATTTGTGTGCAGCCTATTGTACACACACACGCACACACATGTGAGTGCCTTTGCAGATATTAAAGAGAGCATGTGGAGAAGTTGCTCAGATTTTAGTGTGGGTGTGTGTTTGCATACAATTAAGTCTTCAATCTAAGTTTCAAATTCAGTTTTTATCTGACATTTTGAATTATGGAATGCATTCAAGCAAACGTATGTTTTTCTACTCATAATTGATCCTTCTTAGTTGACTTGTTTGTATATGTCGTTAAAGTATGAGATTTAACAAGATGCATACATTAATTTTTTTGTTCTGCATGCATTCCAGTAAAAATTAGCGTTTTTATTAAAAAAAAAAAAGGTTTCCTCATGGTAACTAGATTCAAAAAATGAATAATTTCTTCCTTGTGCTATATTATTTTGTTGAAAATAATTGACAGTACAGTTTATGCAATGACTTAAGGTTGTTGAAAGTAGGTTAATGTTTATATTGAACAATTGAAACATAAATTTTTGTAACAAAAAGAGATTAATTTTTACAAAGTATTATCAGTTCTATTTTTATTAGGGATGGATAAATATTAAATTGCATTAACACAACTATGCAGTCACTGCAAAATCTGATCATAGTGTTCATTTTTTATTTTGTAACTATGGGATTAAACTGTGAACTTTGGGACACTAACTCCTAAAATTATGCTCTTAGAATTAACAAGTCTTCTCCAATGTATTACAACAGGGTTTCAAAAGTGTGTGAAAATTTATGGAATGATCTTTGGCCGATAAATTGAATTCTGTAACATCACTGCCACTAATAACCCCCTTCTTCCCCCATAAAAAGTATAAAGTGTTGTTTTGTATCTGTTAATAACATTGTCAAGTAGTGTAGAACCAGTTATTTTAGTTTTGTTAATTGTGAAAATTGGTACAAGTAATTTGTATGTTGATGCAACTCATTACAAATTAAACAAATAAATGAATTTCAATTATTCATTTTTTAAAAGCAACTTTTACATTTAGTGCATTATGCATTTAATGAAATTAAAATGTATTCTTATGTTTACTTGACTTTTATTACCTAAGGTTCTAGTACTTTCCTTGTTTGTTAGTTGTATTAGAATAATTGTTAATAAAACCTGGTTTCATATTTATATTAGACTCTTAATTTATTTTGCAACTTGTCTTCTTTTATGTACAGGAATTGTAGCTTATCTGGCAACATGATTCAAACAGGTGTACTCAGGTTATCAGTCAGGTTAATTCAATGGTAGCATCATCACTTTGAATCTTTTATATATGTTTAATAATTGAGGGATATCTATACATTTCACATTAAAATGAAATGACATTGTACCAATGTTGGTGTTACATTATTTTGATTTACATTGTGTGCGAGATGTCACCTACCAGCTTGGAGTTAATTTCCGTATTTTGTTGAAGTTTAGGTAAATAGTAAGCTCTTGCTCTGCAATATGTAAGAAATTGTCAACATGTCATGTGATCTGGCTCCCCAGATTGAAAAAATTCTTGCACTAATGTTGGAGTGCTAGTTCAATGTTCTCCCAACACACCTCATAGTTTTAATAATTATCACATTCTCAGAAATTGACGTGATCAAGCTGTGTGCAATGCAAAGATAAAATGCTTGTGTGAATTTCAAATATGTAAGGCAACTGATGCTGTGGGATAAATGGAAAAAATTAGGTCTAGGGTTGAAACATAATATAGACCCTACTTATATAGCCTCTCTTGTATAACAGGGTTCTTATGCACTTACTTTTATGTAATGGGTACACATATAGTTAGTTGACTATAATTAGGCATGCTAATTTTTGGTATTACCCCAACCACATTTGCCCCCAGGGAAATATGCCTACTTGACGTTTGATTACTATTAGGCCATCTCATAAGTAATGTCGTTTTTTTCAGCACAAGAAAGGAAATAATGTTGACATACCTGGAACACAATCGTCAGTCATCATAATACTCTCCTCCTATTTTGACCACCCTCTGCCAAATGTCAACCAGTTTTTGAACACCTTGTTGGAAGAAAGCTGTAGTTTTTGACGAGAAAAACTCATCCAGTGTTTGTTGCATATCCTCCATGTTTTGCAGTGTTTTTCCATCAAGATGGTCTTAGAGACTGAAATATGTAGGTGCAAGGTCTGGTGAATAAGGTGGTTGGAGCATTTTCTCCCATCCAAATTCCTGTAATTTCTCACAGGTGCTCGTTGCTGTGTGTAGGCAGGCATTGTCGCCGTGGATCAGAACATCTTTATGATTGACCAGAGCAGGGCATATATCCAGCAATGCAGCTGGTAGCCCTTCCAGCTGCTGACAGTAGGCATTCACCGTGATTGTCTGGTTTGGTGGAAGCAATTCAAAATGGATACCACGCATCTCTCACGAAACACACATCATCATTTTGTATGAGTGGAGCTCTTGTTCTGCCACTGTTCCAACCACACCACCTTTAGGCACTCACGTTTGTGCTTAATGTTGTTGTAAAGGATCCACTTTTCATCTCCCGTCACCATTTTGTCCAAAAATGGTCCCTTCTGTAACTGCAAATGTCCAAACGCTGCTGCCTCTGCTGTGATGTCAATACATGAGGTACCCATTTTCCCAGTCTGGACACAACTAAGATCCTGCAGATGACTGTGAACAGTTGAATGGGTTGATGAGAGTACTGTAGCCAATTCTTCAACCATCTGACGTGGATTCCCCTTAACAGTTGCTCTCAGAAGGGCATTGTCCAGGTCGATGGGTCTCCCTTGTTGTGGCACATCAGTGAGGCTGGTGTTTCCAGACTAGAATTTTGAGAACCATCTTTGACACTTGCGAGCATCAAGGGTCCCGTGACCATACTCGGCATTGATGTTTTGTACTGCTATGGGTGCTGAGTGTCCCTGATGAAACTCTTAAAGCATATGATATGTTCTTCAGACACTTCTATGTTCAAACATGCGTCACTGCTACAGAAGTTTCTGCAGACTGATCTCGCTCCATGGCATGAATACATAATGAACTGTCCTATACATTGGTAGTATCATATCCTTGGAGTAGTTTGTAATTTGACCATCACATGTCATCCTTTCCCTGGTCTTGCAGAAAACGACATTGCTTATGGGATGGCCCAACATTTGGATCCTTCTTTCCTTCCATGGCACTGCAACCATTCAAGGGCCAAACTTGCCTAAAAATTGTTTCTGCTTCTCTCGACTTTCTACATTTCTCTTCCATCTTCATATTCCTATCCTCGACAAGTCCTCGCCACCTTGGTGGCCACCATCTCACCATCGATGGTACAGGTTCAAGTCCTCCCATGGGCATAGATATTCCTTTGTAAGTGTCCATTCATTAATTTAATTATTATTTATATTAATTTTCATCCTGGAAAAAAATGGAGGTCATTTTCGAAATCAGCACACCCAATAACATAAAACTCAGCGTACACGTCTCTTGTATTTTTCGATAACTTCAATTTCGCAGGCCTGTGTAATAGATAAAAAAACAGACACAATGAAACATATCCATTACAATTTGACACATGCAGGGTCATAACTTAACATTGGGGGCTCAGGTGATTGGAAAATGATTCATACACACTATGCATAAAAAATTTCCAAAATTTAACAAAAAAAAAAGAAAAAATCAGGGATAACTGGATTAATACAGGTTAATTTCACCATTATGTCACCATACTAGGAAATGAAGTTTGGCTTCATGAAATCAATGCAGGACATGAATCTATGTCTCTTTTGGTGTGGATGGGTGGATGATGGTGAATTTCTATATGATAATGACAAATGTATGTGTGTATTGTGCGTCGGTGCGTGCGCGCGCACAATCTTTTCCATGAATTGGTTCGGGTTGGAAATTAACAGTTGATGTGTTGACCTTATTACAAAGACTTACTGTGAGCATGAAAACTAATATAGGGAAACTAGAACTGAATCAAAACACAAAAGCAAACCTGAGAACTGAAACCTCATATCGTAATAGGCAACTAATGTGCTACAAACTCAAAAGTTTCCAGGTTTGAACCCTAGTTGGAGATGGATGTATCATTGTGTTTGTTCTATCTTAAATTGATCATTCTTTCTCATCGTGATGGAGTGGTTAGCACATTGCACTACAATGCCAGGGGTCCCGAGTTCAAATCCTGGCCTGAGCATGGATGTTTGTGAGTGTCCATTCATCAATTTCATCATATCATCAGTCATCCCCATCTTTGCAAATTAGCCAAAAGTGGCACAAAAGCGAAGCAATGAATTTCTCATCATCGCAATTAACATAACGGGTAGAAGAGCAACACAAAATAGAAACTAATATATTTTGCTGCTTGTCACTTCACAATCTTGCATTCGAAGGTTCTGAGATCAGGTGTTGGCTTGGACATGGTGTTCCTTTGGGAGTGTCCTTTCATCAATTGTCGTCGTGATTAGCCAGGAGTGGAAGAGATAAAAGTAAAGTAAAATGAGTAAAAATGCCAATACACTTAAACTACCAGGTTTTAACTTCACAGAGAATACAGTTTCATCGATATTATTTATTAATGGTATATATTTAAAGTTTGCACCGACACACACAATACTAGAATTTCCCTTTCGCCTTTTAAATGTCTTCTCCTATATCTCTCTCACTATGACATCAGGGATGGCTGCATGTAAATTGATAAAATTTAACAAATTTCTCTTAATGAAATTCATGAAATTGGAATTGAATTTGTGATCTCTTTCTCTGTTTTTACAAAATATCAGCGCCCATTACAAGATCTAAGTTACGTTTAAAAAGCGAGGCTCATGTCAAAACTTTTTTCATGTGTTATGAAATATAAATATAAATATAAATATAAAGTAGGCTGCTACAAAGGTCGGTGTTAACACCATGTTTTACACTTAATCAAAGCTTGCATGTCCCTTCCTCCCCCTCTCTCATACGGACTCCAGCACAGTGCAATATGGCACAAGTGGTCCTGGGTTTGAATCTCGTTCTGGGGTGTTACCCCCACACACCCTATACGCCTTCATGGTGTGGGGCTAAGCACAGGGGATCACTTTACCTTTTTTTTTCCTTTTCATTTGGTTTCATCCAAGAGTGTTCGTCTTGAGGACATGCACGTAGTACACTTCGCAACATCTTATTTGACCGCCCTGAAAAATTTCAAAGTCCGGAATTCGTAAATTTGGCAGCATAGCGCTTCAGAGCCAACTAAGAGTAGCCAACTTTGCAACATTTCTTCTTCCTGAATGAAAACGCTCGTGATTTTTTTCATTCTTTCACATTCCATAAAGTAAAGATACTCTAAAGCAGTAATAAAATATATGAGTAGACAAAAAAATGTTAGAAATACGAATGTTGAAAATATTTCAAGATTCTTCGTTCTGAATTTGAAAATAGAAAAATGTAGTTTCTTTCCCTTTGTAGATAATGTTTAGCATAGTGCTGGGTCATCTGCCCCTCCACACTCCATAATCGTCGCCACTGTGCATGCCTCAAGTAATGAGTCTACTAATGTTTTTAATCTTTCAGTGATTGGCAGGATTTTAGGAAATACCTTTCCTTTCATTCAGTTGTTATAAGTTAACACATATTAAGAACTTACATGTCAACTTTCTGCATCCGGAAATGCTGGACATAAATCACATAAATATCAACGGAAATATCCTGGAAACGTAGATAAGCATTCTCGTCCAAAGCCGTTTACTTCCCGAAAAAGATTTTGCAAAGAAGTAGGTTTGAACCCATGACCTTCCATTCCATAAGCAAACGATGCCCCTACACCACACGGTTCACGTTATTTTATGCACTCGGTTCGGATCCCACTTTAAACTGTAGGTCCAGTCCCGATTAGCCTTACTATGCATAAAGTTGACTTAAAACACCAAATCAACCAATTCACATCCTTTCAGAATGGGCCTTCTATGATACTGTAGTCGGCCAGCATCCGAAAATACAGTTCTGCTTTGCATATACCAGAATGTAATTGCATTTAATATTGTGACTAATTTTACTTTAAAACTACAGATTAAAGCGATAATAGTGTCCAGAAAAAGAACCTCAAAGTAGATCTTCACACAAAGTATTTTAATCCATTGCCAAACATTTCAGTTAAGAATAATATTATGCTTTTCCATTGACCGTATTTTCGATTCGTGGTGAATTTGCTAAAAGGACCATGTCAAGAAATCTAAATATGTAAGTTTTACTAGTAAATGCATTTAAAATGCACGAAACAACAGGGGAGGAGAAAAATAAACCTCAAAAATAAGTAAAAATGCAACAAAAACTGTTAAAAATACTGACAAATAAACTAAAAGCCATAAAAGGGCGAAAAATGAAAAAAAAAATGTAAAATAGAAAGTGTTTTCCGGCTCTAACTGAAGGGAAACGGACATGATATCAGGTTTAGCATTGTTTTTAAGAGTCAGAAAAAAAGTTGATTTTTCATCAACTTCCGGACCCTAATTAGTAATTATGACCATTGAAAAAGTTGGAGGTAGCTTACTTAAAATTCTCTTGCTGAGGGATCGTATCGTCCCATATCTCCACTTTATAATACAGAAAAAATCAAGTTCATATTTCGAAAATGACTTGGAATTTTCCACCACGAAAATATGTTTTTCATAGTTTGAAGTTCGTTAGTATTATCTTTCAAGGTTTCCATTGTTATAATTTCAAACATATTTTATATTTCATACGTTGAATTTCCATTTCCTCTCTCTTTTCATACAGTCTTTGGAAAAAAGCTGAAGTTTCTTGTCAAACGGGGTCTGGTTCAAATGACTCCTTTTCGCTCTCCTGTTCCTACTTTAAACAAACAACAAAATTCTTCGTAACTAAACGATTGCTTGTTCAAAACACGGAAGTTTTACACAATTTACAAAATATGACAAAATGCCAATAGACATGTTCATCATTTTTTCCTTCAGCGTTTCTCGATTTTATCTGAATTCGTTTCCTCATGAAATTTACCATGAGGAAATTATAGACATGACATTATGTGTGAATTGGTTTCTTCAAACTGGTAACAAATTTTAACAAGAGCTACCTGGAGAAGAGGTAGCGTGCTTGATTCTTACGAGGGAGGTCGTAGGTTCGATTCTCCACGTAGGCAGGATTTTTTTCAGGAGTATATCGTTGGGTGTGAGACCTGCTATAACGGCTGGGGATACGTCGGGCTGACCCCCCGACTATTCCAATCCTGGTTGAAGATCTCCACGCTTAGAGGTGACGAAGGAAAGCGTGGGAGGGAGACTGGAAGTCGGTAGGTATGCCTAGGCCCTTCATGGGCTGTTGCGCAACGGATTATTTATTTATTATATCGTTGGGTGTAAAGTTTATCCACCGTGCTAAGAAGTTAACATTGGTCTCTGTATTTCACGAGAGGAAAGGAAATAGTAAGAGAAAGTTATTTCGATGATAGGAGGAAGTCACATGCCACGTGGAATGCGCAGAATCAACTTACATAGAGCTAAGTCTGGGTGCGTTCCGAAAGTCTTAACAAAACGAACGCATTCAACGAAAATAACTGGGCTCGTGAATCTGGTGAAACCAGTTATTTTACGGACTTATGGGACACTCTAGGCGAAAGCGCAGGTGCGGCGTATTGTTGCGAGAAAGTTTCCGCATGGCGTCAGCGGAAGGAATGTCCTTATGGCAAAAATAAACTCTATTATGGCCACTGTTACTCATTTTAATCACATTCTAAGAAAGATCAAGGCATACTTATCTTGTGCATGTTGCTTCATATCGCTATCTGTTAAAATTATAATACATTTTCCGAACTAGTGCAGTTTGAATCCAACAGCACGCGCTTTGTCTGCAAGGAGCAGACGATTTTCACGGAACACACCAGCCTCCTGGCCCGTGCGTTTGGTGAATCTCGTTCTTGCACGAGACGCACGGAATGCGACTTTTGGGACAGTATAATGAATCTCACGAAACGCACGGAAGCACTTATGGAACGGCCAGTTGCCATAACTCGTTTAACGCGTTAAACTCGTGCGACTTTCGGAACGGGCCCAGTGTAATGGTGGTTTCGAATATTGCAAAGTAAGTGCGGAAAGTTTGTTATATCTGATACTCGTACTTTCTGTTCAAAGAAGATAAACATTTTAGATACAAAGCAGTGAGGAATTAACGATCATTATGAGGTTTTGAATTTTTTGTTTGTCACTGACTATATAAATACTTATTAGTAGTTTCTTATCGAATCGGCCTTCGTCGTAATAACAACTTACTTATGTTAATTAGCGATTTACTATTAGTTTTAGACACATGGTAAGATGGTGGTGAGGGGATTGACAACAGTCATTACGAAGGAACGGACATAAAATTACCAATCTTAGCAATGTAAACTCATTAAATGCTATCCTTCGTTACAGTACTGCACTACATCACTACTTAACATAACTGTGTATCTTTTTTTAGTATATCGAAATCAAATAATCAATATTTTAGGTGTCAGTGAAGAACAAACAATACATAACTTAATAACATTACATTTTGCATCCTGAATACATATATGTGATTTGTGAATTAATCATGATGTGTGTGTTAACACAACATATGAACAATAACTAAAAAGAAAAGTTTTAACTTTAAATCCTGGAAATCTCCAACTTCTAAGGGGAAATATGCGCAGAAGGGACTTCCCTCAAGTGTGCATTGGATTCATTTTTCAAATATTCTAATATCAACGGTATCTGTTCAGCAAACAAAAAAATGAAAAAAAAGAAAGAGGAGAGGGTGGGATTTGAACCCTCGACTTTTCACGCTTGACGAAAAATAAGAATAGCAGCGCCTAAACCAACTTTTTTTTTTGTCATCTAACCAACTACTCTTTTTTTTAATATAAGTTTTATTTCACTATTCTGTTTACATCTATGGATTTTTTTTCCTACATGTATACATACAATTACATTACATCCAGATATTTACCAAAATATTGTGACAATCGGACATTTTGTTTATTTGATTGTTTCCATCTAGATCTTTTAAGATACATTGTATATAGGGTGATATTTGGTTCAAACTTTTTGCTATATATATAATATACTGTATGTGCTATTAGCCACACAATGGCATTTTGTTTCTTCACAGGGAAATATTTGAAGTCTGGTAATATACAAATTTTTGCTTGAAAGCATTGTGGCGATATACGACATATTTTGGCAAGGCACATAAGGAGAAAGGCCCAAATTTCTGAAATTCCTTTACATGTAGTGAGGCGATGTTCATTTGTATTCACCTCTCCGCATTGTCTACACTCATTTGTTGGTAGTCTTTTTATTTCATTTAGTCGAACATTTGTTGGAACTAGATCATGCACCAGGGTATACCACAAACTTCGTATGTCCGTGTCAAGGAAAGGCTTGTGGAGATTTTGCCATACATTTGACCAAAAAACATTAGGAAATTTTTTCTCTATTCGACTCTGCTGCAAAATAAGTTGTCGTTGAAAATGTTCATACAAATATTTTGACAGAGTATTTTCCTTCAAGTCCATGGGAAACTCCACATAACTCCATTCTTGTACAAAATTTCGTACATACATAGGGCTCTTTGTTAGTCGAGACAAGTTGGGTGGATTTTGCGGTGGAAACGTATCGGTAAATATACGCAACCACATTGATGTAATCGACCGTTCAATTAAGTACAATTTATAATTTCTAGCTAAAAATAGGGACTTACATTTATTTTCAATATTCCATAATTCTAGACCACCTGTCATTTGTGTTTGGCACATGATCGGGAATGGTACCCGAAAAAAATGTCCGTACCACATGAACCATCCCACAGCAGACTTTATTTGTCGGAGATATTGCTGTGTGATTGGCAACACTTGAGCGACATAATTTAATTTACTAAAAATAAAAGTGTGTAGGAACCAAACACGCTGAATTAAATTGAGTTGTCTTCCTCTCATTTGATAACACTGTAACCTGATTTCGCTTACAATTTTCGTCCAGTTTAGATCCAGCATTCTGGATTCATTAGTATGAAAAATAATGCCCAATATTTTGAGTTCGTTTACATATTTTATCCCTATGTCCGGATTGTCTTGCTTCCAGTTGCCAACAGGTAAAGCCTTTGATTTTGTCATGTTAACTTCCGCTCCACTGGCAGAACAATACAAACACATTGCATTCAGTATATTTTGGAGCTGGGTCGTTGTTGTTACACAAGCTGATAAATCGTCTGCGAATGTAAACACTTGCGTTTCAAGGAAAGCACTCGCTGCGGGTGGGGCTCGGCACTGAATATATCGAAGTAGCGGGTCCAAGGTCAAAGCGAAGAGAAACATACTCAAGGGGCACCCCTGGCGAATGGATCTCGTCACGTGTATTGCAGGAGTCACGAATCCATTGATAAGAAGACGGGAGGTTGCCTTTCTATAGAAACTTTGCAAAACAGATATAAAGGCTTCACTGAAGCGATAGGCTCGAAGTACTTCAAACAAATATTGGTGAATTACAAGATCAAAAGCTTTTGTGAAATCAAAGGATAGTATACAAGCTGCGGTTTGTTGCATTTCATAATAATACATTATATCACGTATACCCGCCACCGTAGAAAATATATTTTGAGTTTTACTGACACATGTTTGCCGTGAACTGAGTAAGGAAGATAATATAGGTTTCAGTCTATTAGCCAAAACTTTGGCAATAATCTTATAATCACAGTTTAACAAAGTAATGGGCCTAAAGTCAGTCACTGCACTCGGACGCGTTTTTTTGGCAATCAGTACAATTATACCTTCATTTTGAAGCACGCATTCGTTTCGAAATGCATCTTGTATTATCTTGACCAATTCATGTTTCATAACATCAAAAAAACGTATATAAAATTGGTAGCCTATGCCATCGTTGCCAGGAGTGCGCTTAACGTTACAAGTACGCAGTGCTTCATACACCTCATCGACAGTGACGTCACTGTCTAACAAAGTTCTGTCTTCGTCCGTCAAAAAATTATTTACCGATGTGAGCAATTGTTGTACAGCCAATTGATCTACTTCTTTACCAGTATACAAATTATTATAATACGTGTAAAACGCCTGTGATATACCTTGTTGAGTTCTATGTGTATCTCCGCCGGAATCGACAATATTGTTTATCAAAAGAGCTCGCTTTTGTTTTTGTGTGTGAACATAGTGAAATAAAGAGGTTCGTTCATCTTGCAAGGATGACGCATGAGTAGTTCTTATCTTTATACCCTCCAAGTGATGCCGTTGCAACGTAAGGATTTGTGCTTTATATTTTTGTATCTGTGGATAATGTTCGGTGACATCAGGTCGCATACATAACTCATGTAAACATTTGTAATAGAAGTTCAACATTAAGTTCCGGTCACGTGCACTCTCTTTCCCTAGCCATTGAAAATAGGATTTAATTCGAGGTTTTACGTATTTTACCCACCACGTATTGTAATCAGTATAGTGTTTTTGTTGCCGGCACCAATACTTCCATTTTTCTTCAAACATATCATTAACATTAGGCTGTTGAAGTAGGGCAGAGTTCATTTTCCAATAGGACGGACCCCAAACTAATTTAGATTCTTGTAGATTAATACTCATTCTGATTGCTATATGATCTGAAAAAGGTACCGGCAAAGCATCTATTGTCGTCACATATTTTATAGTATGACCAAGTGTATAGAATCTGTCCAGTCTAGAACCTGCTTTGTTATTGAAATAGGTAAACACTATATCCTTTCGTTTTTCGGTCCAGATGTCCTTCAGCTGTAAATCCCTGATTAAGGTCGTTAAAGCTAAACTATTTTGAAACTTTCCTATACAATCACATGATCGCAGCACTTGATTAAAATCACCACCTAGGATGATACACGAATCATTATTTGGAAGTAAGTATACGATCTCAGCCTGGTAAAATTGTTCTCTCTTCCATCTGTTTTGCTGTCCGGAGGGGGCGTAGATATTAACAAAAGTATAACGTTGACTTTGAAAACTAATTCCCCTCCCATCGACTAATTTCTTTACATTTTTTATTTCTATACCACTTTTGATTATAAT
This sequence comes from Lepisma saccharinum, assembly GCF_977018435.1. Lineage (NCBI taxonomy): Eukaryota > Metazoa > Arthropoda > Insecta > Zygentoma > Lepismatidae > Lepisma > Lepisma saccharinum. The sequence goes on along the minus strand of NC_139230.1, from coordinate 22,726,702 downwards.
TGCCGTCCCTCTCCCGCTTGTCCCCAAGTTTACAATAGCCTCGTACCCATACAGGAAGTTAAAATCTACAATACAAACTTCCTGCAAGTATGAAATGTCAATCGAGTGGATTCGGACAAAGTCCGCAAGCAATTTGCATTTCACTGGCGTCAGGATCCCATTGATGTTAAGGGTACAAAGACGAGTGCTGTAATTCATGCACAATAAGATATTATAAAAAACTGTATATAAGAATACCACGTAAATGTGCATTTTTGGTGCTCAATTACACTAAAGTAAGTATTAGTCCGAAGTGTTTTCAGAATGATGATAATCGTTCATGTGCATGATACAATTAACACTATTTTTTCTACCTGTTATTATATCGATATTCATCTTGTAACTCTCTAACATGTAATATATAACATTACACTGTATACACTAGGAAAGTACACAAATTTATGTCGCGCACTACACTCGTAAATCACTCTCATCTCAAAACATAAACAAACATTTCTCCTTACACTAACTACCTAATGGAGGGGGGGGGGGTGGAAGGCGATCTGAACCCACATCTACTTAACATTTCACTTTTGTTGGGTCTTCCTGCTGTGTGTGACGGACTGCTGGCTTAGAAACATCCTGATACATTTCTTTTTCTTACCTTCTGTTACCGCTTTCAGTCGTGAACTTGTGCGTTTTCTTCTATTTCGTTGACCTTTGTCCATAACTTGCTTATCATCTGTGGATTCCTCTTCAGTTTGGGAGTCATCTCCTGATACCATTTCTTGCGATTGTGACGAGGGAAGGGGGGGAGCAATTTTAGGTTGGTCATGTTGTCCACTCACGTTTCCTTCTGCTAGTTTCAAGGTCGTTGTGTGCGAGGAAGCGCCTGGCAGGGAAAGCTCATGACCTGCCTGGCTCTTTTCACCTTCCGATACACAGCTGTTCGCGGGGAGGGGAGGGGCTATCTTATCACTAATCGAGGCTTCAGGCGAGACCTGGTAGTTACTCGAAAGTTCCTCGCGTTCAACTTCTGCTACCCATGTCGAATTTTGACTTTCTGTTGTTAACAAATGGGAAGTTTCCTTTGCTGCTCTCTCTGATGAAACTTTGTTCGTCGGAGGATCCAGTGGCGTCTGTGCGGCACCTTCGGGTTCTTTTACATCTGGGTTCTTTGGGGATTCTTTCATTTCTATGTCCAGGGTTGTCTTGGGTACTTGAAAACTTGTAGGCTGGTATGGCAGTGGTTGTTCTGCTGCATCAATATTGATTGGTGATCGGTGGGTGGCTTCCGCATATGTGGAGGCTGTCCTTCTTCCTGGTTTTCTACGCTTATCGCAACAATTTGAGAGATGTTCTGTAGATTCACATATCCTGCACGTAATCTTTTGACCATAGTACGTTACCCAATATCGATCACCTTTGATAGTGATGTACGATGGAATTGGTTTTTTAAGCGTCATGCGAATTCGCTTTGTACCGGTACGCGTTGGGTATATATGTTCATCCGTGTACTTTTCATCATCAACATATTTCACATCACCATATGTTGTCAGTGTCTGTTGTAGAACGTCCATTGGAAGTTCCATAGGAACTACATGTACATTCACAATTACGCTATTTTGATCCGCCCATTCCAGTTTTACCTCATGCTCCCCATTGTCATCAGTGTAAACTAATGTGCCTCCCGATCGTAATATTATCTGCTCGCCTAACACTCGCGATATTAACTTTATAAACACACACTTTCGATATTGATCGATTTCAATACTAAGCACTTGATCTTCTGTTAGTGACAAATTCTGCTGTATCCACCGATGCAGTTGTATCGATGTTGGTTTTTGTCGCACATTCGTGAAGACCAATTTCACAGTATTCACTCGCCTTACAGACATGGTTCAGAACACAGAAGGTAGACTTAACCGGAATTTCACTCGCTTGCACGTAAATGCTCGACACGGACCGCACGTAGAGACGATGCACCGCGTGCCAGTGCTGGCAGCGAACTGTGCCTGCTCTACGTTAATTTAATGACGTGATACCCTTAAAAACATGTTGACGTTTATGAAGACTCCCACCTTCCTGTTTTTCAAGCACATTTTCTCGACAAGTCGTGTAAAATATATGTTTTTGAGAACTGTTCGATATTATGCAAGATATTGTAAATAAAATGTCGCATCAACTCCTCACAAATTTGTTTCTTTCTGCACAAACGTGTTGGCAATTTCCTGCAGGCGGAGAAAAACCCTGTTCAGTGTTTCAAACCCCCCAAATTTCAAGTCGAGCAAGCAGAATCGTAAATATCCTTCAAGGTTCTTTTTCCAATTTATTATTTCTGTTTGATTGCGTATTATAATAGCGGTTTATAGTTTCTAAGTTCATGGAAAGTGTTAAATTGAAAACCTATCACCGCAGCGTTTTTCGTCTAGTGGATGAACCTACTCAAAGTTGGCTACTCTCACCTGGAGCTGAAGTGCAATGTTGCTAAGTTTACGATTTCGGGACTTAGAATTCTTTCGAGGCGGTCAAATAAGATGTTGCGAAGTGTACAATAAACAAGCGTAACTTCCCTCCAATCAGGGTTGGATCTCTTGATACCTTAACTAAGGCACTGTACCTTAACTTCGTTTTTTTTTTTCAACAGCAGTTTGGTACGGTATGGTACGGCGCCGCAGTATTAAGCCTGGTTTACATTGGTCGAGTAAACAGGAGAGTAGCTGGACAGAGTGAGGGTAAAGCGAGCAACTCTCCTCGTGTAAACAACTTAGGATAATACTGGAGCCAGTTCTCGCTCCAGTAGTCAGGACAGTCGGGTGGCTGTCCAAGGAGGACAGCGACTCGACCGAGTTGCTTCCTCCCCCATCGATTTTTTCACTCGCGCGTAAACTCGACGGAATGTAAACGCTTTTTGAGGAGAGTATAGAGACCGTCTGTGCTGTCGTAGAGTGTTGTGAGTTTTCTTATTAAAGTCAACCATGAATAGGAGGTGATCCAAGAGAGTTAAAACAAAAGAAACTATGAGCGTATGAGGCCATAGTGCAGGAGTGAGACTTGGTGTATTTGGCGTAGGATAAGTAAAATTGAAAAAAAAAAAAATATATATATATACAGGGTGTTTCTAAAGGTCGTTTACAACGCTTGGGAGGTGATTCCTCACACGAAAACAAGCAAAAAGTCTAAGTTCCATTTTTACGACAGAGGCTTCGTTTCCGAGATAGGAGCCTCGCAAAAGGTGACAAAGTGAACGTCAAACTTAACTGGGACGAATACTATCACAGATAGAGAGGCGGTTCCAAGGGAATCATAAAGGAATCGTATGTGCTCAGTCCGGAAGTCACTATGAAAAGTTCACTGCACGCATGCGCAATGGAGTCCTCAAAGGAATTGGGGATTTCCAGCAACAACAATGCATGGAAAAGGTATGTAACGCAGCAAGAAGGACCGTGACAATGAGAAATGCGTTCAAGACAACACATCCCGACCTCAAACATCAAAACATGACCACCGAACACAAAATCCGAAAAGTTGAGCACGGTTGCATACCCCAGTTACACGCGAGGAATGAACGAATCATGTCATGTGGCATACGAGAGACAGGAGGAGGGAAAGAAAAACACAATATCAGATGATTGCGACAACGTGTATTTTTACACGCGACAACTGCGTAATATCCCTCCCCCCACACACACAACAAACAACAAATGCTACAATATCTTACGCACAGACAGTCCGTGTCACTGTACACCAACTGAAGATGTCACTTTCACCACACAAAGGGGGTGGGGAGCAATACCAAAAGTGTTCTCACTGGTATTTGCCGAGGGCAATAATCACAGACGGTTTTCAAAATGTCTGCCGTTTACTTCTACGCAGAGATGACAGCGACGAATCAAGGATTGTCGAGTACGAGCAAACAAGCCAGGTGTATCTGCTACCGTCGCGGCGGCGACGTTGATGCGAGCAACGAGGTCCTCAGCTGATGTGACAGGTGTGTCGTATACGAGGGTTTTCATTTCTCCCCAGAAGAAAAAATCGAGAGGGTTGAGATCTGGCGACCTCGGTGGCCAAGGCACAGGCTCATCCCTACCAATGAACCTATTGCGAAACACGTCATGCAGGAAATGTCGTACATTACGATCGAAATGAGCTGGTGCACCATCGTGTTGGTACCACATTTCTTGCCGCAGTGCCAAAGGTACGGTCTCCAACAGTTCAGGCAGAACCTCACTAAGAAATGCATGATACGTGCGACCATTCAGGCGAACAGGGAGAATGTATGGTCCAATTAAATGATCATGTACTATCCCGCACCACACATTCACTGAAAACCTGTGCTGGTGATGGGCCACAAAAAGTGCATGTGGGTTGTCAAAGTCCCATACATGACTGTTTCTACTATTGAAGACATCCATCCTGGTGAAAATGGCTTCATCTGTCCACAATACGTTTGCCCCGAAGTGAGGGTTTGTGTCCAGCTGATGCAACAACCATTGGCAAAACTCCATACGAGGGCGAAAGTCACGAGGTAACAGTTCTTGTACTTTCTGCAGTTTAAAAGGGTGCATTCCTTCATCTGACAACACTCGCCAAACATTCACATGAGACGTGTTTCGTGCCCGAGCGAGCACTCGCGTACTGGTGCCAGGATGTTCTGCGACCGCTGTTAACACATCTTCTGCAAACTGATGTGTGCGTACACTTCGGGGTCTTCCAACTTCTTGTCGCGGTGGTAACATTGACCCTGTTTCACGCAGTCGACTGTCCACTACCTGAAAGAAGGTGTGAGACGGTAAACGTCTATGTGGAAAGCGTTCTCCATAAAGACGCCTTGCCTCACGGCTATTACCACGTGCCTCCCCATACATGAGATGCATGTCTGCTAGCTGATGGTTCGTATACGCAGCCATCTGTGTAATAGGGAGCTGGAACTGCAAAGTATTGTTTTTGTTTAACACTGGCACACTGCACAAATTGGCCGTATCACCGTACGAACACCACAGACCAATTGTTGCGATACTTGACTTGCCCACTCCACCACGTCAACTTCTTTCAATGCAACATACTAGTACTCTTCAATGCGTATGACAACCTAGAGCGAACTGCTGATCATATCCCAGCACCTGCAACACGATTGGGACGACTGCCGGAGAGAACCAACCCTTCGAGCTCCTCTCGCGGGAACAGCAGTCATGAAGGTCAAACGTAGACTACGAGAGCCAGACTTGCCTGTGCAGCGCTTCCAAAACTGGTCTCTTTTACGTCACAATGATCGCGTGCGAACAGTTTTGGTATTGCTCCCCACCCCCTTTGTGTGGTGAAAGTGACATCTTCAGTTGGTGTACAGTGACACGGACTGTCTGTGCGTAAGATATTGTAGCATTTGTTGTTTGTTGTGTGTGTGTGTGTGTGGGGGGGGGGATATTACGTAGTTGTCGCGTGTAAAAATACACGTTGTCGCAATCATCTGATATTGTGTTTTTCTTTCCCTCCTCCTGTCTCTCGTATGCCACATGACATGATTCGTTCATTCCTCGCGTGTAACTGGGGTATGCAACCGTGCTCAACTTTTCGGATTTTGTGTTCGGTGGTCATGTTTTGATGTTTGAGGTCGGGATGTGTTGTCTTGAACGCATTTCTCATTGTCACGGTCCTTCTTGCTGCGTTACATACCTTTTCCATGCATTGTTGTTGCTGGAAATCCCCAATTCCTTTGAGGACTCCATTGCGCATGCGTGCAGTGAACTTTTCATAGTGACTTCCGGACTGAGCACATACGATTCCTTTATGATTCCCTTGGAACCGCCTCTCTATCTGTGATAGTATTCGTCCCAGTTAGGTGTGACGTTCACTTTGTCACCTTTTGCGAGGCTCCTATCTCGGAAACGAAGCCTCTGTCGTAAAAATGGAACTTAGACTTTTTGCTTGTTTTCGTGTGAGGAATCACCTCCCAAGCGTTGTAAACGACCTTTAGAAACACCCTGTATATACGTTCTACGTACAACCCAGAACAATTGAAAATAGAAAAATCAAGGAAATTATTTTTCTTTCTAGACACGTCCTCATGCATTGCTGTATTAATTTCTTGTAAAAAAAAGCGTGTAAACTGTTTCGGAGCTCTTTTTTTAATCGCCAACGACGTCCATGGGTTCATTCAGTCAAAATAGCACCGAACAACTGCAGCCACTATCCCACTTTGCTAGAGTCGAGTAGAAAGTGTGTAAACAGTATTCGCCACAGAAGGGTTGAGTCGAGCAGATAGGCCAGTAACTCTCCCGTTTACTCGACCAATGTAAACCAGCCATAAGTAAGATAATTCTGCATATGTCAAGTTGCCTGCGCTATTCTGGCTGAGACGATATGCTATTGCTTATTACGTACTCTTCGCCGACGACCTACTAATAACGTCATCTTACCTGGCAGTTCACACAAACAGCAGAGAGTGGCGTTTCCTTGTTCGAGGGCCAATTCAACCAGACGACGATCATCGAAGTGGACCATAGGTAGGTTAAGACCGTAGTTAATTCTGAACTTTAGCAAACGTCTCGTGATTTTTCTGACCACTACGACAATAAAACGACGGTCAAAATATCAAGTACTTGACTATCTTGCTGGTTATTTCGTTCAAAGATATCCGTTGTATGTACAGTCTTAGAAAAAAATACCTGGGCCACGGGACGTAGAATTTCGTAACGTCTTAAAGCCTGTTGTTTATGCAACCCAAATAACAAAATATTCGCTTAAGTTTGTCTGGTGATTCTGAGTTCTCGGGAAGGATTGAGCTTTGATAGCATGAGTCACATGACTCGTGCCCCAGCCACAACAAACAGCTGTGTGCTACGATGCCTCCAGAAGAAAATTTCAGGAACTGGTTTCTTGACAAGACCTACTCGTAAAGAAATACTATTCTTTCAAGTGATATTAGAGTCATTGTCAAGAGGTTCGCTGAAATGATGGTTCTCATCACAGACCACATGCCACACGTTAATTGTTTAAGTCCAGTTCATGCACTGGACCTACAGATTAAAATGGGATCCGAACCAAATGCCTCTCTATTTGGTATTGAATTCGGAAGCCTTTCATTACATGGCGAAGACGTTACCACTACGACATCAGAGAGGTAATGGAACCCCTTGAGAAAGAGATAAGCGAAAATTGCTACGTGACAAACCATATTTGCCCGTAAATTTTAAAAATAAGACATATTTTGTACTGACAGTTTCGAACCGTGGGAGAGGCATATATTTTTTTGTACCATCGTCCATTTCACGAGTTTATAATTCTTCCTCACCGAAACGAGTAACGCGAGTGGTAGAAGAAAAGCGAAGTAAAATAACTGAAACAGAAATAAAAGAAAAAAGCGAAATAAATTTTATTCATAATATTCTGCAGTCACTTGAGTTGTATTCACGGGATGCTATCTTTAAAGAAAGCCGTGGTCTCTTCCTTGTCTTTTTTGCTTTCTTTGTGCTCTTGCTCCCCCCGTCACGATTGGTCTAAAACTAATTAATGCGACGTTAATTAAACAATCCAAACAACGAAACAATGCACAATCAACTGCACAAAACAACATTCCAAATGTTTTCGAATCGGAAAACAATTGAGATGCTGTAAAATGACTTAAGATGCAGTAATAAAGTGGGAATTCGGTACCGTATAGAATTAAATCGGTAGAGATGTTCGATTTGATTGGATGTTTGTTATTTAGATTTGCTATTCTTTCACTTTTGGCAAATAGCGACGATGAAGATGAGTGATGCTATGATGAAATTGATGAAGGGACACTTACCAAGGACACCCACGCCCAAGTCGAGATTCTAACCAGGGACAGTAGTTGTATTTGTGGTATTATAAACCCAAGAAAGTATGAACCACCCTCAAGCAGATTTGGCTACACTTAAAACAAGCTCAACATGCCTACATGAGCTTTTTGCTCAAGTGTGGAACCCTGCCTAATCAAAGATTTTTGTAAAAATGCCCTCGGGAATTTCTCGGAAAGTATGAACCCCCTCAGATTGATTTGTCTACACTTACAAAAGGCACTTCTGTGAGATTGTTGTCCATAAACCTGTCAAAAATATGCCCCTCTTGATATTTTTTTTGGCCACACTTAAAATTAAGCCAAGATGCTTATAAAACCCACACCCACACACACCCACACACACCCACACCCACACACATACACCCACACCCACCCACACCCACACATATTTACTTCCGGTCCACTTCCGGTTTACTTCCGGTCCACTTCCGGTCCACTTCCGGTTTGACTACTTCCGGTCCACTTGTGGCCAAGTTGTGGCCTATTTCTGCTTTTTTTTATCTGCTTTATTTTTAATGCCGAATCAAAAATATTGCAATCAATGCAATAAAAATATATCCAGCCCCAATTGGGTTAAGCACCAAAAGAATTGTAGTCCAGATAAAAGCAGAATAGTCACAAAAATATGCCCCAAATGCCATAGAGAATATAGCATGAAATACTTCACATATGAACATATAGATACTTCTTCTGCACAGTCATCAATATTTCCAAACAAAATTGATTGGAAATATTTGTGTGATTGCCCTGTATAACTTAGATTGCAAGGCCAAATTTTGTAATTTTGTAGACCAGGAGCTGGATCCTATGCTCCAGAAACAGGCTCTCCACAAATTATGTGAACATCATGGAGCACACAATATATTTTACAATTTTGAGAATCTCAATTTAAATTCAGGAACAAGAGATTTGGATTTGATGTATCTGGAAATATTTTTGCATCTTGAATCAACCTGCAAACAATATTACATGTTAGGCTGGGCTATTTCAACAGCAGTAAATATTTACCAAATGTTTCAATGTTAAAAAACAATCAGAATAATATCTTCCAGGAAATATAGATACCTGAACATGCAAACATATTTTGAAAGAAGAAACATTGCAAGATATATAAAATCAGACCACCTGTTGGATTGTTTTAGGGAAAAATTTGAAAATCTATCAGAGTATGATTTTTTTAAAGTGCAAAATGAAACAGAGGCAAGATGGGTACTTGACAGTGATGTTGGGTTTGGGTATGTGAGCATAGAATTGGGTTCTGAATATGATGATTTTGAATCCAATACATACTGGCATAGAATTGATGCATACCTGTTGCATTGTTATTGGGGAAAATATGTTGCTTTTTTTACAAAAAGTACTTCAAGTTTAGAAAAATTTAGGTTTTACAAATTTTTCCATGATCATAGAATTTATACAAACAGCAGGTGGCCTGTTGATGACATAACATGGGACACAACAATTTCCATACTTGATGAGGCAGGAAAATTGGATGTAAATTCTGGTTTATATTTTAATGAGTTGATTATGTACCTGCTTAAAAACAATATCAATTCTGGCTTATTCAATACAAGATGGACTTAAATAATTAGAGTTTTTACACAAAATATTTTTTTTGCTAACAATTTCAAGTTTCTTGAGTGGGAATATGTTGTTTTTAAGATCAGCATTGATTCTGTAGTACAGTATTGCTGCGGAACATGTCAAGTCCTTGGATTCTGTCACACCTATTCTAATACAATTAATATCACAAGTACCATTACAAGGCACGCACTGCATAAAATCATAATTCCAAGCGATGGAATGGAGTAATTATTTTTCCACGATTCCATATCATACAAAAAAATTATACTGCAATTGGAGCTTCAGCAGTTCGGGACTGTGCAATATATTGTCTACAAATGTAGGAAAAATAATATTGTACGGGTTGCAAACAAAACTCCCAAAGCTTATGTATTTCAGGTTTCTTAAATTTGAAACAGAATCCAAACTGTCTGGAAGTTCATAAAAGTGAAGCCATTCTACAAGCGGGTCTATCTCAGCTTTTGCATGATATATTTGAGCAAGAGGTGATGTGTTTATAATATTTGTTGGTATAGAGGTTTGTTCTGAGTACAATTATATCTTATTAATTATGAACAGCTCTGCTGCATGTTGTGATGATGAATATCTAGTCCCTAAACCTAACAGAGCTGTGCAGTGATGTTGTTATTGGGAACAGGATTCAAATCCTACAAATATTTATGGATAGGAGTGAAGAATTAATTTTTGCCATGAAATTATATCTAGATACTCAATATCCCTGTGCAATAATGCTGTTATTGGGAACAGGATTCAAATCCTACACAGATACAGATTCTTGCTGAGCTTAATAGGTGATTGTCATGGAAAATACTCAATATTTCTGCTGTTATTAGGTACAAAATTCAATTACACAGACACAGATATAAATAATAATGCATACAGAACTGTGGTTTCTATAAATCTATACTCAATATCCCTATACCTGACAGCTGTGCGGTGATGCTGTTATTGGGAACAAGATTCAAATCCCACACAGAAACAGATTTTTGCTGGGCTTAGAACTATTATGGATAGGTGATTGCCATGAAATAATATCCCTATACCTGACAGAGCTGTGCAGTGATGCTGTTATTGGAAACAATTTTAACAGAGCTGTGTTTTCCATAAATCTATACTCAATATCCCTATACCTGACAGAGCTGTGCAGTGATGCTGTTATTGGAACAGGATTCAAATATACAGATCCTTGCTAAACTTAGAACTATGCCATGAACAAAACTGTGCGGTGATATAATTATTGGGAACAAGCTTCAAATCCCCGCACAAATACAGATTCTTGCTGAGCTTAGAGTGAAGATACCAGTGATATAATTATTGGGAACAGGATTCAAATTTTGGAACTATTATGGATAGGTGATTACCATGAAGATACTTAATATCCCTATCTCTAACAATTACAAATCCCACACAGATACAGAGCCTTGCTGAGCTTGGAATTATTATGGACAGGTGATTACTATGGAAATAACATCTAATAGAGCCTTGCTGATATTTCTACAGCATGGAATTGTTATGAATCCCTAACAGAGCTGTGTTGTGTAGGTACATATCTCACACATAGATATAGAGCCTTGTTGATATTGTTATTGTCATAATTCCTATCTCTAACAGAGCTGTGTTGTGTAGGTTGCTTTGAAAATATTATTTACCCTTGCTGATATGTTATGGATAAGATGTGAATAATACATACCCTAATAATCTGATTCTGATATTTTCCGCTATTGTTCCTTTATAAACGTTTCAACATACGATCCAGTTTTGTATCTGTGTGGGATTTGTAATTGTTAGAGATAGGGATATTAAGTATAGAATTAATACTAAATATTATTTTATTTTCTGTGTCTGTATCTAATATCTATCTTCATGCCTTTCTATAATAATTCCAAGCTCAGTATTAAAGCTTCTTCCCAATAACAGCATCACCGCACAGCTCTATCAGGTATAGGAATATTGAGTATAGATTTATAAAATTTGTGTCTAATATCTATCTACATGGCAATCACCTATCTATAATAATTCCAAGCTCAGTATTAAAGCTTCTTCCCAATAACAGCATCACCACACAGCTCTGTCAGGTAAAGAGATATTAAGTATAGATTTATGATTTTATTCTCTGTGTTTGTGTCTAATATCTATCTTCATGGCAATCACCTATCTATAATAATTCCAAGCTCAGTATTAAAGCTTCTTCCCAATAACAGCATCACCACACAGCTCTGTCAGGTATAGGGATATTGAGTATAGATTTATAAAATTTGTGTCTAATATCTATCTTCATGGCAATCACCTATCCATAATAATTCTAAGCACAGCAAGGATTTGTATCTGTGTAGGATTTGAATGCTGTTCTCAATAACACACCTATCTATAATAATTCTAAGCTCAGCAAGGATTTGTATCTGTGTAGGATTTGAATCCTCTCAATAACAGCTTCACCGCACAGCTCTGTAAGGTATAGGGATATTGAGTATAGATTTATGGATAAATATTATTTACCTCTTCATGGCAATCACTTATCCATGATTTGAATCCTGTTCCCAATAACATTATGACCGCACAGCTCTGTCAAAAGAATATTGAGTATAGATTTACAAAAATTTATTTACTAGATATTATTTCATTCTCTGTGTTCTTTATGACAATTACCTATCTATAATAATTCCAAGCTCAGCAAGGCTCTGTATCTGTTTGTATTTGTGTCTAATATCTATCTTCATGACAATCACCTATCCATAATAATTCCGCTCTGTATCTGTGTAAGATTTGAATCCTGTTCCCAATAATTATATCACCGCACAGCTTTGTTAGGTATAGGGCAATCACCTATCCATGATTTGAATCCTGTTCCCAATAACAGCATCACTACACAGCTCTATTAAATATAGGGATATTGAGTATAGATTTATGGATAAATATTATTTCTATATCTATATCTAATATCTATCCTCATGGCAATCACCTATCCATGATTTGAATCCTGTTCCCAATAACAGCATCACTACACAGCTCTGTTAGGTATAGGGATATTGAGTATAGATTTATGTTATTAAATATTATTTCATTCTCTGTGTTTGTGTCCAATAACAGCAGAGATATTGAGTATCTATCCTCATGGCAATCACCTATCCATAATAATTCCGCTCTATATCTGTGTAAGATTTAAAACTTGTTCCTAATAATATTAACCACACAGTTCTGTCAGGTATAAGGATATTGAGTATAGATTGATGGAAAATATTATTTCTGTGTCTGTATCTAATATCTATCTTCATGACAATCACCTATCCATGATTTGAATCCTGTTCCCAATAACAACATCACCGCACAACTCTGTCAGGTATAAGGATATTGAGTATAGATTTATGGAAAATATTATTTCTGTGTCTGTGTCTAATATCTATCCTCATGACAATCACCTATCCATGATTTGAAGCTTGTTCCCAATAACAACATCACTGCATAGTTTTGTCAGGTATAGGGATATTATAAATTTAATGATAAATATTATTTCTGTGTCTGTGTCTAATATCTATCCTCATGGCAATCACCTATCTATGATTTGGATCCTGTTCCCAATAACAGCATCACAGCACAGTTCTATTAAATATAAATATATTATAAATTTATTGATACTGTGTTTGTGTCTAATAGGATATTGAATATCTATCTTCATGGCAATCACTTATCTATAATAATTCCAAAGCTCTATATCTGTGTGAGATTTGAAGCTTGTTCCCAATAACAGCATCACTGCACGGTATAGGATATTGAGTATAAATTTATGGAAACTACAGCTCTGTTAAAAAATATTATCTAGATATTATTTCCGTGTCTGTATCTGTGTAATTGAATCTTGTACCTAAGTTCCAATTCCCAATAATAACATTATTGCACAGCTCTGTCATGTATAGGGATATTGAGTATCTATCTTCATGGCAATCACCTATCCATAATAATTCCAAGGCTCTGTATCTGTGTAGGATTTGAATCCTGTTCCCAATAACAACATCACCGCACAGCTCTGTTAATGAATATTTTTGTATCTGTATAATTGAATCTTGTACCTAATAACAAAAATATTGAGTATCTTCATGGTAATCACCTATCCATAATAGTTCCAAAATTTGAATCCTGTTCCCAATAATTATATCACTGGTATCTTCACTCTAAGCTCAGCAAGAATCTGTATTTGTGCGGGGATTTGAAGCTTGTTCCCAATAATTATATCACCGCACAGTTTTGTTCATGGCATAGTTCTAAGTTTAGCAAGGATCTGTATATTTGAATCCTGTTCCAATAACAGCATCACTGCACAGCTCTGTCAGGTATAGGGATATTGAGTATAGATTTATGGAAAACACAGCTCTGTTAAAATTGTTCCCAATAACAGCATCACTGCACAGCTCTGTCAGGTATAGGGATATTATTTCATGGCAATCACCTATCCATAATAGTTCTAAGCCCAGCAAAAATCTGTTTCTGTGTGGGATTTGAATCTTGTTCCCAATAACAGCATCACCGCACAGCTGTCAGGTATAGGGATATTGAGTATAGATTTATAGAAACCACAGTTCTGTATGCATTATTATTTATATCAGTGTCTGTGTAATTGAATTTTGTACCTAATAACAGCAGAAATATTGAGTATCTTCCATGACAATCACCTATTAAGCTCAGCAAGAATCTGTATCTGTGTAGGATTTGAATCCTGTTCCCAATAACAGCATTATTGCACAGGGATATTGAGTATCTAGATATAATTTCATGGCAAAAATTAATTCTTCACTCCTATCCATAAATATTTGTAGGATTTGAATCCTGTTCCCAATAACAACATCACTGCACAGCTCTGTTAGGTTTAGGGACTAGATATTCATCATCACAACATGCAGCAGAGCTGTTCATAATTAATAAGATATAATTGTACTCAGAACAAACCTCTATACCAACAAATATTATAAACACATCACCTCTTGCTCAAATATATCATGCAAAAGCTGAGATAGACCCGCTTGTAGAATGGCTTCACTTTTATGAACTTCCAGACAGTTTGGATTCTGTTTCAAATTTAAGAAACCTGAAATACATAAGCTTTGGGAGTTTTGTTTGCAACCCGTACAATATTATTTTTCCTACATTTGTAGACAATATATTGCACAGTCCCGAACTGCTGAAGCTCCAATTGCAGTATAATTTTTTTGTATGATATGGAATCGTGGAAAAATAATTACTCCATTCCATCGCTTGGAATTATGATTTTATGCAGTGCGTGCCTTGTAATGGTACTTGTGATATTAATTGTATTAGAATAGGTGTGACAGAATCCAAGGACTTGACATGTTCCGCAGCAATACTGTACTACAGAATCAATGCTGATCTTAAAAACAACATATTCCCACTCAAGAAACTTGAAATTGTTAGCAAAAAAAATATTTTGTGTAAAAACTCTAATTATTTAAGTCCATCTTGTATTGAATAAGCCAGAATTGATATTGTTTTTAAGCAGGTACATAATCAACTCATTAAAATATAAACCAGAATTTACATCCAATTTTCCTGCCTCATCAAGTATGGAAATTGTTGTGTCCCATGTTATGTCATCAACAGGCCACCTGCTGTTTGTATAAATTCTATGATCATGGAAAAATTTGTAAAACCTAAATTTTTCTAAACTTGAAGTACTTTTTGTAAAAAAAGCAACATATTTTCCCCAATAACAATGCAACAGGTATGCATCAATTCTATGCCAGTATGTATTGGATTCAAAATCATCATATTCAGAACCCAATTCTATGCTCACATACCCAAACCCAACATCACTGTCAAGTACCCATCTTGCCTCTGTTTCATTTTGCACTTTAAAAAAATCATACTCTGATAGATTTTCAAATTTTTCCCTAAAACAATCCAACAGGTGGTCTGATTTTATATATCTTGCAATGTTTCTTCTTTCAAAATATGTTTGCATGTTCAGGTATCTATATTTCCTGGAAGATATTATTCTGATTGTTTTTTAACATTGAAACATTTGGTAAATATTTACTGCTGTTGAAATAGCCCAGCCTAACATGTAATATTGTTTGCAGGTTGATTCAAGATGCAAAAATATTTCCAGATACATCAAATCCAAATCTCTTGTTCCTGAATTTAAATTGAGATTCTCAAAATTGTAAAATATATTGTGTGCTCCATGATGTTCACATAATTTGTGGAGAGCCTGTTTCTGGAGCATAGGATCCAGCTCCTGGTCTACAAAATTACAAAATTTGGCCTTGCAATCTAAGTTATACAGGGCAATCACACAAATATTTCCAATCAATTTTGTTTGGAAATATTGATGACTGTGCAGAAGAAGTATCTATATGTTCATATGTGAAGTATTTCATGCTATATTCTCTATGGCATTTGGGGCATATTTTTGTGACTATTCTGCTTTTATCTGGACTACAATTCTTTTGGTGCTTAACCCAATTGGGGCTGGATATATTTTTATTGCATTGATTGCAATATTTTTGACTTGGCATTAAAAATAAAGCAGATAAAAAAAGCAGAAATAGGCCACAACTTGGCCACAAGTGGACCGGAAGTAGTCAAACCGGAAGTGGACCGGAAGTGGACCGGAAGTGGACCGGAAGTAGACCGGAAGTAAACCGGAAGTGGACCGGAAGTGGACCGGAAGTAAACCGGAAGTGGACCGGAAGTAAATATGTGTGGGTGTAGGTGGGTGTGGGTGTGTGTGGGTGTGTGTGGGTGTAGGTGGGTGTGGGTGTGGGTTTTATAAGCATCTTGGCTTAATTTTAAGTGTGGCCAAAAAAAATATCAAGAGGGGCATATTTTTGACAGGTTTATGGACAACAATCTCACAGAAGTGCCTTTTGTAAGTGTAGACAAATCAATCTGAGGGGGTTCATACTTTCCGAGAAATTCCCGAGGGCATTTTTACAAAAATCTTTGATTAGGCAGGGTTCCACACTTGAGCAAAAAGCTCATGTAGGCATGTTGAGCTTGTTTTAAGTGTAGCCAAATCTGCCAGAGGGGGGTTCATACTTTCTTGGGTTTATAATACCACAAATACAACTACTATTGACCCATGGCATCGTAGCGCGCTGTGCTAACCACTCCTCCATGGAGTGGACATTATAGCATATTTTGTGCGCTCAATTGGGATCAATCAATGGAATGAATAGGGATATTATATGATTAATAAATTCATATCATAATACCACGTCATATTATTCGGCACGAAGTAACATCAGAGACATTCAATCTTGCATTTTTGCCTTTCAACTAATTCCTTGAATTCAGGTTAATCACAACAATAAGATAAATTATGAAGCAAATGATAGTGAATGTGGGATATTATTACGAATTACCTGACAGAAACAACATTAAGCAGGCTCGGTGGTCAAGCTCATTAAGTGATTGACATTCGATATCGTCGCCAAAGTTCCCGGGTTTGAGTACCGTCCTTGTCGGGGGTGTTTGACTATTTCGTCATCAATTTCATGTAATGGTCACTCGTCCTTATCGTCGCGATCATCGAACAGGGAATAAAAATTATAAAAATAAATACGATGGAAGAGTATTTATTTCATCTCTCACGAAATGTCCTACAAAACCGGAATATATAAAATACATGTATATTCATTCACATACATTTTCGATTTCTATATTTAACTAATCGAGACCGAGAACGGGAGAGCAATTTTCAATTCGACAAACCGAGAGACGGAGAAACTGTCAAGTCTCGTTTCTTCTTGGCACCTCCGTAATCGAGTTGTTCTGTTTGTCATTGGCTTTGTATTGGCAATTATTGCCAGTATTCTTCCCCTGCAGGTAAACCATAACGATGAATTATGATGAAATGAAGCAGATAAAAGGGCAAGAACAAGAAAGTCATGCCTGTTCGGGACTCCAACCCAGAACCTTATGTAACGAGATTTGAAATTCTGGAGAAGGCGTCCGTGTTTCGCTTGGTTTTCTCTTTCCTCTACTTCTCTTATATTATCATACATGTATAATAAAAATGGATCTGATACCATATGTTGCGATTCATAATTGTGCTGGTTAGATGCTACAGATGTGAACTCCAAACTGCAATATATTATTCCCTTGTGTTTCGTATGTGGTTGAACATGAAATTTTCTTACACTGTGACAATTTCTTTCTTAGTTTTGGTTTGGTGCACAGATATGCTAATCTGGACTCGACCTTCAGTTTAAAGTGGGATACTAACCACTATGTGCATCCACCGTGTATCAAACCCGGGATCCACTGATTACAAGGCGACGACGTTATCACTACGCCATCGAGGAGGCCCCATGACAAAATGTTATTCACTCGATCTCTACCATAATTTATTTCAGCATTTACATTTTCGATTTCTTCTTCTTTTTCCTTTTGTTAACTACTCTTATACAACTCTTTTTGCGTCTTCGAATTTCTTCTTGTTTCAGGAAAAAATAATACATGCAGGCTGTATAAAAATCCCCCGTTCAAATAGATAAAACGTTCACTCTCGAGAACTAATTTACATGTTTATCACTAAAGTAACCATTAGGATGGAAACTATTGAAATGGTAACTGATATAACTGCAGATGAAACAATACTTACAGCCACTAACGAAATATCTATTCTTGTGTAGCCTCACAGACAAGTATATGGTGAGTCATTCACTCTTGCTGACTACGGTCGAAGGTCACTGAACTAAAGGGTGGTGGCAAGCAAGCAGGCTTCTGCTCTACCAAAGACGAGGTCACGTGTTCCAGTTATCAATGGCGTACGAAATAAGGAGGAACACAGCTATCTGCCGTATGTTTTGGTCCCGTCATTGCACTTTATCGTCGTGGCCTTGAAGTCCCCTCAGGGCACTCCTACGTAAAGGCTTCTCATCTAGAAGGATATCTTCCCCATTGAGTGGAGGAAAAGTGGGTGCGTAGAGGTCCTTCAACTTTCGTATTCTTTTTCATTTCAGAACCCGTGCTGTATCGTCGACTTAATCCAATCTATCCGATGTAGGTTTTAGGTTCTGTTTCTGTTCGGTTATTTCACGTTGTCTTCCTGCTTATGTTATTCGCGACGAAGGTTCTGGATTCGATAATCTGGACAATAACGGGATTGTGTTAGTTGCTTGATTTGGTGTCTTAAGTCCACTTTATGTCCTGTTAGGCTAATCGTGAATGGACCTATAATTTAAAGGAGGATCCGAACCACTATGTTCCTCCACCGAGTATCGAACCCGGGATCCCTTAATTACAAGGCGCCCACGATCCCACTGCGCCATCGGGGATTGTGTTCGAAACGAATGAATCAAATTTGAGTGATATGATATGCAACCATTGGAAGACTATTGAAAGAAAAGCTATGGGAACCTGCCAGTTTTTCTACTGCAGACAGGAAACCATAAACATGGAAGAGAAGCTTATATTCTATGAAACCTGACGCTATGTGCTCGAATACTGGCTAAATATAATCCATAGAGGCATAGCAACGTTAAACAACCTCTTATATGATACATATAGGTTTAAAAAGGTCAAAATACAAAGATTGTGTGCGCCTCACTGATGGCGTAGTGGTAAGGCCTTGTAATCAAGGGGTCTGGGGTACGATACCAGGTGATCGCACATAGTGGTTCGGATCCCACTTTAAACTGTATGCACTTCAGATTAGTCTATCTGTGCCGGTGACTCAGTCGGTAACGCGTCTGACTACCATGCTATAGGTCCCGGGTTCGATTCCCGGCCGGTTCAAGCCCGGGAACTTTTCTAACGTTGGAAGCGGCCCCAGCGCCCACCCAGCGTCGAATGACATGGGTACCTGAGGGAAACCCTGGTGGTAAAGGCGGTCAGGGGCGTGATGCTGATCACATCACCCCCACTCACGAACGAATCAAGAAAGTGTGGGGCGGCGTGATGCTGATCACATCACCCCCACTCACGAACGAATCAAGAAAGTGTGGGGCGGCGTGATGCTGATCACATCACCCCCACTCACGAACGAATCAAGAAAGTGTGGGGCGTTACCCCCACACCCCCTATACGCCTTCATGGCGTAGCGCCAAGCACAGGTGAGAACTTTACCTTTTTTTTTTTGCATACAGTGGACTTACAACAAAATTTCAACTTGCGATAAAGATTATGATAAGGTATTAAAGAATTGGGTCTAACACATTTTTTTATTGTTTACCAATGACATTATTAACTAATATTCTTAATTTCAGTTTCAAGATGAAATCGGCTACGAAATAAAAGGAGTGGGTTCATATTTCTGTTACGAAATTCCACTTTTGTAGTAGACCTGTGCCACACTAAGTTGTGACAATAAACAAATCTGAGACACTTTCAAAGTATTAAATTTCTATCTACGTATTTGGGAAAAATCTTTCAATATAATACTTTTTTTGGACGCGTCAAATCATAGTATTTAATTCCTGTTTTAGCAGCTTTAAGAAACCTGATTTTTTTTGGGGGGAGGTTACAAATGCCCTTTCTGCTCCCGTCAAGTTACGCCTATGACAAACAGGAATTCAAAGTAAAAGACTGTCCCGACTAAATCGGGAGACACGTCTGATAGATTTACAATTGGGAAAATCATAATTAAGCGTGTAGTTGAAAACAACCTATTTTCATATATTGCATGCAGCTCTACTTTTTCTGCAATGTGGATCAAGAACTGGGGACGTGGAGAAGCACAACACTCCACGTAACCAATAGTCACGTGACCCTCTTTGCTTTCCTGTCATGTTGACCTTCGCGTGGAACACATTTCTCGGTGTTAAGACAGGCAAAATCACCCGATCATCGAAGGGTGCAATATGTGTTGCCTACCCTCCTGCATTACTTGCTCCTATTAAAGCCTTATGGGGAAGAACTTTTTTCATTGACTGTACAAGGGCAACCTATTAGTGCTTCGAAATCCACTGAATCTATCGCAGTTTGAACTTTAATTTCACGAATATAACGCCGTTCTACGATATGCATTTTTCTAACGTTGAAAACTGCAACAAGCTTTTACTAGAAAATATGATAAATGTAGTAAGCAAAGCAAACGTATTAATCGTCATAAGTTAGAAACGAATTTCCATGGAAAGAAACTACGTTTAAAATCGAGCAAGTGATCCTATACTATTTGCCCGACCTTGCATAAACTTTAGTACCAGTTTCTATAAATATGTATGAGCATATAAATTAAATGTTCTAGACGACTTGTAAATACTAAAGTGAAACTGGGTACACTTTTTCTCATCGGAGAGATTGAGATATGTTAATTCTCACCCTGTTTGTGTATGTTGGCGTGAATATTCCTGTAACTGCCCATTGGCAGATGGACACCCATCAAGGGTTGTGTGATGGCTCGGTTTCTTTACACACCCAGTATGTTTCAGACGTCTCGGAGGGGGAAATGGCTTAATTTTAGACATCAAGACCTGATCACCAATTGCTCCCACGTAGTCTAATATGCTTACTCTTGCCATTGGTCGGGCCTCCCCGATGATGCAGTGGAAGCGTCGTCGCTTTGTAATCAAGGGGTCCCGGGTTCGATACCCGGTAGAGGCACATAGTGGTTCGGATTCCACTTTAAACTGTAGGTCCAGTCCCGATTAACCTTACTGTGCACAAAGTAGGCTAAAAATACAAACTCAACCCAACTCTTGCCATTGGTGCGAGCTGTTGAGGGTTCGATCTCCGGTGGTAGCTCAAAAATTTCGATGTGAGGAGAGTTGGGAAGATACTTGAAAGCAATGGTAGCGGGCTCCAGTCTCGAAAACCAGAAAAACAGTGGCACTGGGACTCGATGTTCTGACCACGTGTCACCAGTAACGTGCCCATAATTTTTGAAAAAAGGGAGGGGGGTATACTTTTTTAGTAGTCAGCCCTAATTTTGCCATCCTTTCCTGCGTTTGGATTTTTTTTAAGGAATACGAGACCAAAGGGGGAGTTGTGATTTCCACGCCCCTCCTTGGGCACGGCAATCCGTGTCATCCAACGAAAAATATCTTGACAGGCCTTGATCCTCAAAGGGCTATTACGCCACGGTGGACAGTCTGAAAGGATTTAGAGTAATCGATGATTGATAAAGATTATCGAATAACTCGAAATATTAAAATAATCGAATTAATCGATTATTTTATTTCGATTATGCCCATCACTACTCCTCCCACGCAACTGCCAAAGTTTCTGGTGTGAGCGTGGATTCTTTAAGAAATCCTGAATTCGGATTCGAGTACGTTCGTGTTAAGGTAATTCGGATCCGTTCACGACGAAGCATCTTTAAATCCGACAACATAATCCAAGTATTATTGTGAGGAACTTAACTCCTTTAGAGCAATCGAAAATAAAAGTACCCCTGAAAGTGCTTGATCTGGTCAACGGATCATACCGTGAAACCAGGAAGTAATTCGATCCGAGGCTGAGAGCGATTCTTTCCACAGCGGTGAACGCAATGGGGCGTATGAACAGCGTCATTAGCGGGGTGGTCGGTCGGCTTCGATCTGTTGTCGAGTTTGTACACCAGGCGCAAATTACCCGACACGTTTTCGCTGTAAAACGGCCCGGCTTTCGGCTAAGAAAATGCCATCACGCGAGCCAAGGGTGTAGATTCCGTTCTGCCCGTTTGGTCTAAAGTGCGGCATGATTGAAACCAAAATCATGGATCACTAGCCTTGGTTAATGGAGTAGAAAGAAGAAGGGAAGAAAGAAGCCTGAATAGCAAAAGTTGAGACAATAAAAGAAAGGCATCCCCTGTGTATTAAACCGTGCCATTAAGGCACGTAAGGTGTGTGGAGGTAGAACTCCATAAATATTCGATCTCGGCCGTAGTGGGTGTTTTTTGTGAATGTCCGTTCATCAATTTCATCATACCATCACTCATCCTCATCTTCGCGATTAGCGAAATGTGGCAGAAAGCAACGCTAAATAACATAAATCGAATCAAATCAAATGGTCCGTAGTTGAGGGGGTGAGCCCCTTTTTGTATATTCCTCCTGAGACCCACTTCAAGAATCGAACCTGGGTCCAGGCAAGATTCTTGAATATTCGTGTGTTATCCACAATGACATCCACTTTTGTACTTGTGATGCTCTGGTTTCTCTATCAGTGCACATTTTATTTGGAACTTTGGTTCGTTTACATAATTTTTAGAAAGTTTTTAAACGTGAAATAAATAACAGGCACATTTATATGAAAGAGTCTCCCCGATGCCGTAGTGGTAACGTTGTCACCTTGTAATCAAGGAGTCCCGGGTTCGATACCTGGTGGCATTTACCTATCCCACTTTAAACTGTAGGCCCAGTCTCGATTAGCCTATATGAGCATAAAGTGGACTTAAAACAACAACGCAAACCAAACATTTATATTAAACTTGTTTTTCGTAACTTTCTGAACATCCCTCGTACACACATACAAATTAATCAATATACATAAATTTGTGTTTGTATGTATGTTTGTTATAAACAAAATAATTGACAGTTTACCACGTAAAAGTCTTGAGATTGCAGTATTGGTGAAATTTTAAAGAATGAGCAACATTAAATAATCAAATTCTGAAAAGAAAATAGTGAAGTTTGACAAGACGTGATAAATGCTACAAATCATGTAAGTAAAAAAAGAAGAAAAAAAAGCGTATTTATTATTAATTTCTTGTGATTTTATGTGCAGTGCCAACAGATAGTTTTACAAGTATTTCTCGTTGAAATTGTCCAACAATAGTAATAAACAGCAAAGTGGTTAGGTTTTCTCGCACGTACTCCAGATGATTTATCTATCATTCATGGTTCTAACTTGTAAACACCAATTTTTGCAGCAAATTACATGAGTCGTAAAATTTAAAGTAGACGCCTTAACAGTTTCAGCTGTAATTTGATCGTAGGGGAGGAAATTCCGCTGCCTCGAGGAAAAGCAATAAATTGCCCGCCCTTCAACCAGGAATTCGAAATCCCAGGATGGCTTTTCCAAAGTGTCTCTGTGACATCCGACGCCAACTGATCGACCTTCTAATATTTCGTCCTGTCTTTCTCTCAGAACATTATATTTTGTTTTAATGTTATGATATTTAGAGGCTCTCTCCGTTGTAAGTAAGGATTTACTTCCACTGAAACTGAAATTATTCGTAAGTTCCCGGTGTAAAAAAAAATCGCCCTGGGGGAAGAGAGCCCGAGTTCTTTAAATCTGTGTTGTGGTTTCATATATTGCAAAATAAAGACCTGTAAGACGGTAAAGAAAAACGATATTATGGACCAGGAATAAGGTAATACGCTTTGCTAATAGGATATGAGTGTATTTTTCTTCCACACCCCTTCAGCACCCCCTTTTCAAAACTTATTTTCAGTAGAAAACACTATTAACTCTTGCAGTGTCATATTGTCATATTATAACCACTTTGTTGTCGTCGCCTTGTAATCAAGGGGTCCCGGGTTCGATACCCTGTGGAGGCACAAGTGGTTCGGATCCCACTTCAAACTGTAGGTCCAGTCCCAATTAGCCTTACTGTGCATAAAGTGGACTTAAAAATACCAACTCAATCAATCTATCATATAGCCATTTTGTAATTGTGTCCTAACATTTACACTCCATGAACACTTTCTTGGAGTGTAACAAACAACATGTGTCATTGGACTGCCTTCAAGAAGCTGTTACTCTCAAATTTCAACAGTTTTAAATAGTGTGTCGAATTAGGGAACTCATGATCTTTTGAGGCAAGAGTGAAGGGTCTCGTATTGTATATAAGTTATTTAAGTCTGCTTTTCTAGTTTTCTTTTGATTAATCGCAAGTAGGGGTGCTCAGAGGAAAGTCATATGAATTTTTTTGGGGGGAGGCATCCTTGATAACATAATAATCAACTAATATTTATTTTTATAGTTATCTACCATTTTCATTTATCTTCACACAAAATGGAAGGATCGATTGATATTTTTTTATTAATTATTCGTTATTTAGCGTCATTTTCCTGTGTGTGTGTGTGGGGGGGGGATACACCAATTGGATTGGAACATCGGAATATTGTATACTTTATATATATGATATCCCTCTCAAGTGTAAATATTCAGCAACTGGGGGGGGGGGATAGCCATGCCTTACTCAAAACCCGAGGTTTGTCAGAGGGTCTTGGGTTCGTATCTCAAGCAGTGTGCCTCCAGGAGGTTGGGGCGAGACAGACAGACGGACCCCCCAGAGAGAATTAGAATTCTGGGATACACAAGGTTAGAAACATGATAGAAGTGTAAACGATTCTCTCATCACCAAGTGAAATTCAAGTCTGAGCATGCGCCCAAAGGTATCCCGAAAAGATAGTGAACTTCAGCCTAGGGACTAATCCATTTAAAAACAATGGCATGTTTACCTCACGCCAGGGGAGAAACATTAGCTTGTGTCTTCCTCGGCGGAAGCTGTATTTCATAGCAAGCACGGCGAACGAATCTGTGAAGCTGAGTGATTCGCGTAGGAAAAAAAGGGGGCCAACCCGCCAACAGTTCTATTAATGGCTTAGTTACTGCGAGCGAAAACAACAACACATACATGAATGCTCTCACGAGCAGACCGGAGCTTTTTTCCCCGCTACAAAAGGCATTCAGTTTGTTCCGTTTCTGGGATTTCCAGTTGAATCCGACCGGGTAGGAAATGGAATGTAATGGCATTATGAGACAATTACCTTCATTTTGTACGCATTAGCCTACTTAGAAAAGGAAATGTATTAAAAAACCTTCCTTTATTCGCTACTAATGGAATAGTTTGCCATTCATTTTATCCTACACCGAAACACGTGTGCCTAAACAAACCTGAAGTTCACTCATTCTCTTACAAGCTACCCTCTGCACATTGGAACATGCCGAAAACATATTTACAATCTCGGTCATTTTGGTGAAGTGATGTTATTAGCACCACGTTCCGACCGCTTTTACCTACAGGTACTGATTTATTAAAGGCTGGGTGAAGCCCAGGGCCATGCAGGAACATTGCTGTTGAAATCATTTACCCAGGGAATCGAACCAGGGTCTCTAGCTTGGCAATGAGAGGTTATACACACAGAAAACTAAATGCATCATATCTATTGATGTACACTTCTGTTCACAAAAAGTGACACACTCGTTTGAGTTGAAGTCCAGCTTCGTGGCAGAAAGTACAGCAGAAGTAAGTGTTCGGAAAGCAGCAGTGTTGCTTACTATCAATCAATTTAACCATATGCAGGGAATTGTGTGTCTCTCAGACTCAAAGAAAAGGCCTAGCAAAAAGATTGCAGTGTAAATATTAATTAACTGCATTTTCCACGTCTACAATCAAAGTAATGTAAATGTGAAATATTCCTGAAATGTATTTTAAAAAGAAAGGCGTTTTTTATGTTAGTGACGAAGTAGTTATCACAATTCGGTAGAATGCGAGGGCCCCGGGTTCGAATTTGGGCTGAGCTTGGGTGTTCTTCATCGTCGCGAGTAGCCGAAAATGGAAGAAAAGCAACACTAAATAACGAAAAGGAAAAAAAGCAATAAGAAGAAGCGAGAGAGAAATAGTGCTGTTATCAAGGGATTTCTTTAGGGTTCGGACATTATATTTGTGAACTATATCACTGATGAACAAATTTAAACTTTTTTTTACTCCTTTGAACGAAAATAGGTGATTATTTATAATTCGACCCTGCTGAATTCAAATCTGAAAGTAGAAATGCTGTATCACCTATCGCTTTTCCTGGATTTTCATATTTTGTTTTTAATAAAAATTTAATTCCCTTTGTAATAATACATCGAAATTTGAAATTATTTTTGTTTGTTTGCTCATGAAATAAGATTTAAATATTGAAGTGAATAACTATGAAATATAAAAAGAAAATATATATAGGACCGATTTTGACTGTTCAATTAAGAAATTTCATGCAAAAAAAGGGAGAAAAACACATTTTTACTCACATTTTCAATTTTTTTTTCTTGAACTCTGCCGTTTGTAACTGCCACCAGAAACCTCTTCCTTGAGGTTCCAACAGTAGTCTGCTAACATGTTCTGTACCGATTTTCCTGCATATCGTTTCTCCATGACACAAATATTCTGGTGAAATCGCATTCGTCACTAACCGCGCCCAAGTTAGGAGGAAAAAAGTCCAAATGCGAATGTAAAAAGTGAATTTTCAAGGACATATTGCACCCCATGCGCTGATAACACTTCAAGTTCTTAACAAGTTCCTTGTAGTTGTCAGATTTCACATTTCCAAGAAAATTACAGCATACTTGTCTGAAAGCTAACCATGCGCATTTCTCTTTTTCTGTTAGCAATTTCACAAAGTTGTCATCATGAATGATCTCACGGATTTGCGGCCCAATAAATATGCCTTCTTTTAACTTACTATCACTGAGTTTAGGAAATGTTTTTCTCAAGTACCCAAAACCCTCACCGTGTTTATCCAAAGCCTTAACAAAATTTTTCATCAGCCCTAACTTTATATGCAACGGTGGTAACAAAATTTTGTCTTTCTCAAGTAGAGGGTGATGCCTAACACTCTTCTCTCCAGGAATTAAGTTTCTCCGTATGGGCCAATCCACAATGTTGTAATGTTTATCTCTTCCCCGGCTGTCCCATTCGCAAAGAAAGCAACAAAATTTTGTAAACCCAGACTGCATGCCTAACAGTATACCAATCATTTTGAGGTCTCCGCATATCTGCCAACCATATTTTTCATAATTTATCACTTTTAATATTGTATCCATATTTTCATATGTTTCCTTCATGGTGGAAGAATAGGCAAGGGGTACTGATGGGTATATATTACCATTATGCAACAATACTACTTTTAAACTATTCTTAGATGAATCTAGAAATTGTCTCCACTCGTTTGGGTTGTGACTCCTTCCAAGTTCTTGCAGAAAGCCTTCTACATCATTGCAGTAAGTTAACTCATTACTAACAGAAAAAAATGTGTCAGTGATTGTTGGCGTTTCCGATATGACACTTTAACACCATCTTGTAATAAATTCCACCCTCGGAGACGAGAACATAATAATTCCGCTTGAACTTTAGAAATATTGAGGTCTCTGACTAGATCATTTAGTTCGGATTGGGAAATAAAGTGAGGTATATTTGTATCAGGAAAATTTGGATCGGTGTTTGAATATGAGGGTCCAGGTTCATCATCTGGAGAAGCACTGCTTGGTTCTGTTTCATCCACTGTCCATTCTTTAGGAGGCTTAGGAATTGGTATAAAATCATGACTCATAGGTTTTTTGGCTGAAGGAACACCAGGATAAAATATAGAATGTTTTGATTTAGAACTATATCCCACTATGTTTGTTAAACAGAAGTAACAATCCGTAGTATGATCTTTCTGTTCTATCCATATTACAGGGTTTCCGAAGGGCATTGATTTGTGAGTGTAATTAAGCCAACCACGTAAAGTTCGCGAACAATTAAAGCAAATTTTACCTGGTGCCCAGCTTTTTCACTCGTCTACTTTACTTCCAAAATACAACTCGTATGCTTTTTTCACTATAGGAGTGATAGTATTTCTCTGTGACTTCGGAGTAAATTCCCCGCAAACATAACAAAACAAGTTCGGGTTATTCACATATTTGCGTGACATGGCGAACTCATTAATTGAATTATAATATATTTCTTTAAGAAAACAATTATGAATGCTCTGATCGTTTTGTTAAAATACAACTTACACTTCACTTCACTATACACAATATTACATTCACAATTTCACGAACATACACAAACATAAAATACGGCTACTCGCGAAGTTATCGGAAACGAAGTTAGGACTCGACTAACCCACAGAAGAACAAATTTTAACAAACAGGAAATTACTCTACTACCAGATGTTTCCTCCACGAAATATTAACTGCCAGTCATAAACACACAAGGTCGCTAAAAGGTTCTTATCCATTTGCTAGGAACCAAACTTTGCAAAAACTTTAGGTGATACAGGAAAACGGATGCGATATTCGTTATCAGCACATCTGATTACATAAAGATCACTTAGTTTTATTTAAAGGAGTATTTCATTGTTTATCAGTGTATTTAGCGATATGGTATGCGCACTTGTTTGCGCCAAACATGGGAAAAGAGAAGCTGGAAAAGAGTAAATATAAAGAGATCCTATGAAGGTATTGACGTACCATTAAAGTAATATTCTTGCAAGCCTACAAAGAAATGGATATAAAAATTTTCTTGCCCGCTTCGCTCGCAATGTTGCGTTGCAAAAATGCGTGTCTGGCATTTTCATAATGTTTAGTGTCGGTATACTGCTTAATTTAAAGCAGGTGAGTCATTTCGATGATATGGTTCTTTTAGCAATATTATTATATTATTGATTCCCTGTAGGCTATGCTGCAATAGTTATACTAACTGTGTACTTCATAGTAACGCCTTGCACATTACTCTATAAAACAGGAAAATAAATTGTGTCAAATTCGCAATTCTAACTTATTGTTGCAGGGTAATTTTGCTTTGGCAAGTGAAATTTGCACTTAAGATTAAATCTCTTCGATGAAAGGTTACGAACCTTGTATACGTTACTAAATTTTACCTACTGTTTCTCATTAGCTGCTTTACAAGTTTCAATCAGGGTGCGAAATCATTTTAGACTGGTGGGGGATATATTAATCTACAAACCTCCTCCCCCTCCCCCTCATATACGATATTTATGATGTTATTAAAAGTACAAATAAACTACTAAATTAAAAATATATTATTATTATGAACTACACAAAAAATTGTTGCTTTTATATATAGCCTATCAGATATTATAAAGTGTCAAACTACTTCATTTACTAACTGGTTAAAGATGTTAATAAATGATGAAGATTTTATTTAGTTTTTGCTTTATGCTAATATAAATAAATTAGATTTCATAGTTATTATTGTTTTGCATTCTTGTTTTACTTTTATTGTACGTTTGGTTTGGTTTGGATTTAAAATTTTGGGAGCGTCAGCACTTAGGCCATTTTGCTCCCGTCGCATTATACGGGGGCCAGCCCCTTACCATTACAAATAGCAACTCTAACGTTGCATAACGAAAAAATTTAAAATGTTCTGACTTCTGTTAAAAGCTGAGGCTGGAAACTGGCACTCAGCACATAAGGACAACAGGACAATACAAACAAACAAAATTATACTGGCCATGGGGCCAGTCGCCAGAGCCTCGTTAGTCTTCAGTCCAGGGTGCACTAACGTGGAAGTGAGGTTGACATTTGGGTGTACTACGTGGAAGGTCACCCCTTACACCCCTTTTATTGTACGTATTGATGTAGATTTGTTAATGATCTCTTGAGAGAGAAAAAGCATTGAACACAACTACACTAATTTGTGTATGTTTCCGATATTATTCTTAGTACAGTATATTTGATATTAAAAGTAATTGCTTATCTTTTGTTGTAACAAAAACTCTCCCCCCAGAGATTTTTTATTCATAGATTGTTGGTGGGGAAAAATCCCCCCATCCCCCCAGGATTTCGCACCCTGGTTTCAATAGATTTCGATGTGTGCAACTCAGAACTGGAATTTTGTGGAAACTTATTATCGTCCAACTACTACAAAGCATCATATTCCATGTATTGTAAACAAGAAGTGCAAGCCATGATTTAGGGGGATGGGGAGAGAGGCTACAATCTTGGGGTTACATAATCTTGGTACATAATGAAAAAAATGACATCACTTAAAAACTATAAACAAAAGGCCACCTTACGATGTTACATTACTCATATATAAATATGAACCTGACGAAGTGTCAGTGTTACATGCTCCCAACCAGGGGTTGAAAAATACAGAGCGCCTGAATATTTTCACTTGGCTTCTGAACTTTCAAATTCAGTGCTAAATAATACTATATTCCTTTAAAGTTTCGAGTTCGCTTATGGATATTTCCATTGCCTTTTTATAATGTTACAAGTACGGTATGTGTTTTTTTTAATATGATATGATATTAGAATATATTGCATAGTTATTCATGCTGTTACTAACTGAGACATCTTTAGGAATTCCACTGTGGCGCAAGAATAAATTATTTTAATTCAGTCTTGTATTAATTAATAAATGTTTTAAGATGATATCTGAAAATGTGTAGCTTTATCTTAGTTGGATTCGTGGCTATCTAGACCATATTTGCCAAAAAAAAAGAACTAGCGCCTGAATTAGTTTTAATTTTATCTTCTCCTACTCCCAACCATTTCTAATCCCAGAACTAACCACAGGCACCACACTTTTTAGTTTCTGGATAAACAGTACTTCAGAAATACTTATGAATGCTCAGGTTTGAGTTATTCTTCATGTAAGAATGTCAGAAGATAATTACTAAATATTTAAAGAAAGCAATACACAGAAGCATCTCCTGAAAATATCTATTATATTTTTTTCTGATTATGTACTTGGATTTGTCTTGCCCACAAGCGTATAACATCTTCTGCACGCGAGGCTGAGAAAGCAATTTTCTTAAAAACGAAACATTAATCCTTGGACCTTGGAGGATAACTTAAGTTTTAATGAAAGATTAGAGTCCCTTAAGCGTGGTTTAACATTAAGGGTCATTACTTGATAATAATGTAGATCCTCACTCTGAAATGGCACGGGAACAGATGGGGACTTCCTTCCCAAGGAGATTTTCATTATGTTCTACATCAGATGAGTCGTGGATATGAAAGCCAATGAGGGTCTCAGATTGGAGCATGCGTATTGTTCCTCTTCCCTGTCTTTCTTTGTTTTTGAGAGATGTCTCTACACACGCCGAAATCAGTACATGGTTTTGATATTGAAACCTATTCTAATAATAATTAACTAAAATAGTATAAAAAATGCTTTATGCAGCCAATTATATATTAACAAAAGATATTATATTGAGAATAATGACAAATCTCCTTTATTGACTGGCTGGCGAGTTGTGTCGAGTGCCTCCTCAGTAATGTAGTGGTAACGCTGTCATCTTGTAATCAAAGGTTCTCGGGTTCGATCCCTGAACATTGTACAGTGGTTCGGACCTCACTTTTAACTTAAGATCCAGTCCCGATTAGTCTGTCTGATGAGTTGGTGTCTTAAGGAGAAAATAACCTTTAAAAGTGTAAAGAAGTTATAGATTTTTTTAAAAAAATCCACCTTTACCAATATAAATATATAGGCACCGACCTTCATGGCGGAGTAGTTAGCACAGCGTGCTACGACACCAGCGGTCTCGGGTTCGAATCCCTGTCTGGGCATGGGTGTATTTGTGAATGTCTCTTCATCAATTCCACCATATCATCACTCATCCTCATCGTCACGATGAGCCAAAAGTGGAAGAAAAGCGACGCTAAATAACAAATGGCAGCTATAGATTTGTTTAACAACCCCTAACAAACACTTCACAATCAGCGTGTAAAAATACTATGCCACCTTTCAGACCAAATCGATAGACGACACGCGACACGGGGGGTTTCACATCGAAGTGACATGCGACAAGTGACAATGCCTATAAAAAAGCATTCACTTCACATACGCGATCAACACAGAGGCGTCACTTGCAGCTTGTCCAGTAGCTACGGTAAAGGTTGCATTTATTTCTGAAGGCTTGTTTCCAAGTGACACGTGTCGTTTGAGGTACATCGCGTGTAACAAACTTCCGTGGCGCCTTGGTTAACACAGTGCGTCACGGCATCAAGGGCATCGAATATCGGCCTGGGCATGAGTGTTCCTTCATCCATTTCATTATATCCTCATCTCTCATCCTCATCGTCGCGATTAGCCAAAAGTGACAGAAAATCGACGCTAAATAACAAAAATAAAAAAAATCAAGCATGTCGCGTGAAGGTTTGGTCTGAAAGTTACCTGGAACATATTTGTTGTTATTTTGTAACAATGAAGAAAAGCAAATAAATATACATTGGCCAACGTATCGCTTCATTCCTTCCCTCCCCATGCCTTCAAGAACTGGTTGCAAAAGTGGGAACACTTTTCGAAGGCAAGGTTAGCGTTCCAGCTTGTGCACAGAAAGTTCCCCCGAAGTACAAGTTTTGTTGTTACCACCACGAACGCGACTGTGTTTTGCTTTTTAACCGGAGGCAGAACACAGTCTAACTGAGTGCCTTGGAGTCAGCCCTGTGTTGTAGAAATCTACAGTGCAACGTAAGTACTCGGGTGCATTTGACTGTCAGCGTTCTACCATTTTGCAGAGCTACGAGCTCCAAGACTGGGTTTGCGTCATATAGAACGGTGTAGACGAATCGTTATTCCACATTGAAGCGTTCGCCGCTTTATTTGTGCTGACCAAGTAATTTTTACGATCGGTGCACTCTCAATCTACAAGGAGTGTGCGAGTGATACCAGAGAGAGGTGGCATGTTAGTTAAACGCGCTTTCATCTAGCGTTTTCTTCAGCTTCTAGCATTGCTAAAAGGTATGTTGAGAATTGATCTTTGTAAATTTTTTGTTTTTTGCTTCACGTGATATTTCTTCCCCTTTGGCTACAACGATTGAAAATATCATTGTACCTTTGGTATAATCACAGATCCATCTTCATACATCTCATGAGTCGCACTTCTTTTACCCTTTATTGATCTGCCGAAACAGTTGTTTACCTTACGTTTTCTTAAATTACACTAGATGGATGCGCAGTTGTCTCTCTGGAACGTGACGTAATATACGTACGTCATGTATTTGAATGAATTGTTGTTTTAAGTGCACTTTTATGCACATATAGGCTAATCGGGATTGAACCTACAGTTTAAAGTGGGATCTGAACCACTGTGCAATGTGACTCCAACAGGTGTACGTTAAGAGGTTCCCCTCCCCACAAGGCCAATGGCGCGTCCCCCCAGGTCATGTCAAAATCCGCAAATAAAAATATTTCATTACTACCATGTGTTTACTACTATCCTATAACTAAAAGTAATTTTTTTTTTACTTGCCTTCCCCTAAATCATTCCTTTTCTTCAATTAATGGATTCAATATGACGAACTTAGTAGAAAAAATAACTTGGAACCAGCTAACGTAAATGAATTATTTAGGAAATGTATTCTGATTTACCCCTTTCTCAACTCATCCTACGTACTTCAGCATGGTGCCAAGGTTTAAACTTCTTTTACACATATTTCAGAAAATATATTTTTATGGCGCGGTCTGCGAAATTATCTCCCCTTGTGGCAACCCCTGCTTATGATGTCAGTCATCATCGAGGGGAACTACAATTGTCGCTGATAACACTGCCATGCCAAAGCTCGCTTCGAGCGGAACGAGTTATCGCTGTTACGCAGACCTCGGCACTTCGACCTTGGCTATTCCATACAGCCCCGGTCTGTCACCTCAGCCTAGCTCATGGGAGAACGAGGAACAACCTGATCGGACTTCGTGCTTAAGGAGTCTTAAGTTTCCCAAGGATTCGTAATCCAAAGGCGTAAATGTAGGTATGTGCGAAACCTCTTGTAAAAGGAATTCGTCGTCGAACTAAACCTTAAGACACAGCTGAACTGTATCTTGACACAGTTTCATTGCTTCGATCGAACTTTAAATTTGTCTCGTTGAAACGTGTAATATTATTTAAGATTGGGTAAATTTCTTATATCTGACAAACGGATTTCCTCAAATTTACTTACCGAATGCAGTTTCTTTATAGTTGTGGAAGTTCGGGGAAGTGTTTTCTCACATCGTTCATTGAATTTTGCCGGTAAATCATCTATTTTTCGATATAAATGTGTGACCGATGGACGAAAGCTGTTGCATCCATTTCCTTCCAGCCGGATGTTGCCTCTGTGTGATGACGTAATCACGGTCAATGCCGGTCAGTGTTTCCAAACACGTGTTTTTGTAACTGAAGAAGGTACGTTTCTTCAAATGGTTTGTGGGTCTATGTGTCAATGGTTCGTGGGGCTATGCAAGAATGGTGTGTGGGGCTACGTATTTTTTTCTAAACCAATTTTTAACTATTGTAACCTAAACGTGACCCAACTTAACCTAACCTTACCGGAAATGGTTCGTGGGGCTATGTATGAATGGTTCGTTGGGCTATGCGTCAATGGTTTGTGGGGCTACGTAGGTATTTTTGGGTACAGTGGGGTGGAAACACTGCATGCCGAGTACGGTAGTGAAACTGTGACCGCCATTTTGCGTGTTACCGAAGGCAAAAAGAAACGAAGAAAACTTACCCGATATGTCGCAAATAGAGCGTATTTCCGTGAAATAAGCGAAATGCCACTTTCAGCAATGTTTCTCAATGCAGAATACGTAAGTACGAATATTCAAATTAAATGAAGTAGCAAATTTCATCCGTTTGTCCGATATAAGAAATCTACCACCAGGTTGCTTTTGTTTGTTGTTTTAAGTCTACTTTATACACAGAAAGGCTAATCGGGAATGGACCTACAGTTTAAAGTGGGATCTGAACCACTGTGCCATGTGCCTCCACCGGGTATCGAACCCGGGATCCCTGGATTACAAGGCGACAACTTTACCACTACGCCATCGGGGAGGCAGGTTGCTTTTGTAAATTACAGCTCATTACGACGAACTACTTTCTTCAAAATCGACCACAGGCCTGCTCAAAAGATCTCGTTTTCGGGCCATTGCAAAGTCTACGTATATACTTGTATTTCAACGCTGAGGGAGCCTACTTTGAATTAAGTTCCGAAATTTGCCGTAATACTCCATTTTTTATTGAACATTTTTAGAATTCTGCTTGATCTCAGTCTTGTGGGTATTTTAGAACTGAACGTAGAGCGTTTACGCTAAAATTGGCGTCGCCTTTATTCGATAGTGACTTGCAGTTTGCTATTCGTGTTTTGGCGTTACTAACGACGAGTGTTGACGTTGGTTACGTGCTACTTGTGAAGTATTGAAGCGTCAAATTTAACTTTGGCCACTTTGAACATTGGTCAAACGCAAAATTAATTGCCGTCTTAGCAACTGGACGTGAAGCAAGCGATTCTAATCGCATTCCGCCCTTACTTCTAACAACTGAAATCTAAATAAATACAGAATGAGCATCTAGATTCCAATCTACGATTGGAAATAATGAACATTTAACAGAATATTATAGAACTAGTGTAAATTTTAGTAAAACTAGTTGTGGTAAACATTTTTTTTGCAGGATTACCGTGCATTATTAAATGTTAATTGAACTTAAACTTCTTGTTAGCAAAATATGTTTTCGAGAAATGGGCTCGAAGCAGTTTGTAAACTAATGCAAAGTACCTACAGCGGAATCCCACTGGGATACAGGATCAGAGAACACAAGTTTTCGCAAAGTTAAGCTGTCAAAAAAGTGATAAAATACTTCAATTTGTCATATTAATTCATAACGACAATTATCATTTGAGTTGATTGTACCTGTTTTGCGGATCATATTCTACACAACAAAATTCAAACTTCGATTTTCCAAAGTCTAGTAGAACGAAAGTTGTTTGCTGTAAAGTAGATTTTACCGTTGTACGGACGTGTCAATAGTCATTGATTTCGTTACTGTTCAACAATTATATCTGTAACATTAACTTTGAATGCACCAAGGCAATAGCATGTTGCATGTGAATAGCGCTGGCACGCGTATTGTAGTACTTAATTTTGAAGTATACATTCTTACTAGTTGCACAATAGATTATTATGGAAATATGCCATTACGCACTTGCATTGGTGTTGTATCTACTAGCTTATTTTACCCCAGGGAATTGTGCTTACTACTTTCATTACAATTTCGGGTGTATAGACTTGTGTAAGAGAGAATTAGAGAGAGGAGTACATGCTACAAACGTACGTGTGCACTAGCTCTTTGATAGGTCTAAATCTAGTCAAGGAACATGCTTTTCGTATCCAAAATATGTGTGAAAAATATCAGAAAAATGTCCAGCTTAGATTCAATTTCTTGTCCACAATCAAATAAAAACGTTCAGATAACGTTCCGCTCACGTGAACCAAGTATCAGTGATGCCCAAAACATATCCAAAAATGATCCACAGATTGTTCAAAATATATCAAAAAATTGTCCACAGAATGTCTAAAACATATCCAAAAAATATCCACAGAATGTCCAAAACATATCCAAAAACTATTCACAGAATGTCCAAAACGTATAAAAATAATATCCACAGAATGTCCAAAGCATATCCAATTGATCCACAGAATATGCACGAAACATCTTTCCTGGTTATCCTATGGATGTCCGCTGAACAGGGGATATCCAATGGATGTCTATTGGGTATTCCTGAATATCTGTCGAATATCCAGAACTTCGGCACAAATATCCAAAATGCATCAATTAGATGTTCCCTGAACATTTACGTGCTGTATTTTGACTGTGGAATTTAATTTGCTATACGGTGGAAATTTATCAAAAATAGAATTTATTCGTCAAGGATGCTTATGATGCACGCAAAATTGAAATTTCTCGCACTATAGTGAATATACGGAAAATATCTGCCTGTTCTTCGAACCCCTTTAACATCTCTCCATACGGGCTACTATGCAGGCTTGTTCATCTGGTGTAGTGAATAAATAAATACTCTCACGTAGATGAGTTTCTGCCAATGACGCCGTATTTACGTCCGTTCTCCTCCCTTGTCCCTAGAGTAGCTGATGCTCGCAGCTCCAAATAATGAGGCCGCTCGTTCCGATTTTCCTCAACAGGACGTAAACAACAAAATGAAACCGGATCTCTGCATTCACGGGATGCATTTAACGACCACTCTAAATGTCTTTATAGATTTTCATTGCACTACAATTTACAGGAAAAAGTAATTAGTGTATTGAGGATGCAATGACAATAATACTACTCATAAAAATAATAATACCAAACCCAGCTTCGTAGCGCTCTGTGTTAACTACTCGCCACCGATTGATTGATTGATTGATTTAGTTTATTTTACTTCGCGTTTTGTGCCTCGAGGCTAATTTGCGAAGATGGGGATGAGTGATGAAATTGATGAATGGACATTCACAAACAACCAAGCCCGACCAGGATTCGAACCCAGGACCCTTGGCGTCGCTACTCGCCACCGATATCGTCGCACTACGACGTGAGGGGTCTCTGGTTCGAATCCCGGTCTGGACATTGCTGTTCTCTCTTAGTGTAGCTTTATCAGTTTCACTCATTCTAATCTTCGCAATCACATAAAAGTGGCAGAAAAGCGAAGTAAAATAAACCCAATCAATCAATTTATCAAAAAAGAGTAAACACTCAAAATGTCTCGTCTCGGTAGATCATATGTAACCATCTTAATTCTTTAGAAGTACTGCGAACAAAATTTAGAAACACAATTGAGATATATCTTTTGACCATTGATGATTTATCAAGAGAGAGCTTTAACAAGTGACCACAAGAAAGAGTTTTACAGTCCCAAGCCACGCTGTTGCAACTTTTCTTGATATGACACTGTATCATATGTTGGTATTCGTCAAACTTTGAGGCATCTCGGAGTGGTTTGCACATCGCGCTACGATGTCAGGGGTCCCAGGTTCGAATCCCGGCACGGGCATGGATGTTTGAGAGTGTCCATTCATCAATTTCATCACGTCATCACTAATCCCCATCTTCGCAAATTAGCCAGAAGTGCCACAAAACTCGAAGTAAAATAAAGAAAATCAATGATAATAATAATAATAATAATGAAGGGGGAGCACACTGGATGGCCCGAACAATTTAGAGGGGGAGGAATTTTCCATTTATAACTCCGTTTCTGTAGTTTAACAGAGAAAAGTTAATTATGACTTCCCTTTACTCTTCAGTAACTGGAAAAACACCATTTATAATTTCATACAAAATGTTTGTAACCCTTCGATGCATTTCAGGGGTCTCCGAGACCCTCAGAACATTTTGTTACTCCATCCCTCCGACTGAAAATTTCTGATTTTCCTATTTTTTCTTGACTTTTAAGATTACTAACTACGCTAACATTGCGCAAAAGCTTGACTCCCTACTTATATAATTCCTCTCGTTATATCCGATTTTCCATATCATTGCGTTTTTTACATATCAGAGGTCTGCGAGACCCTTATGGATAATGCGTTGTCAGTTTTTGTGTGATGTAGAATTGCACGCATGTGCGCGTGGCAGTTGTTTTATTACTAGTACAGTAGAGACATCTAGTATTGAAAAACACCTGTTCATTTACTTTCTTCAGTCGATGTAGTACGTAGATACAGGAAAGTCACGTTTTGCTGATTCTCTATTCTTCGTGGCTTTTGTACTTGCTTCCGTTATATCTGCCGCAAGTGAACGTGTTCTGCACAATAGAAAATATGTGAGAGCAGAAGATAAAAAGTTTTCCAACTGTTGTTTCGAACTGGATTGATAAATCTAACAGTGAAAATGATGAGGAAGGTGAGGTATCAGTTTGCAGTGATGAAGAGTTTGTGCCTACAGTGGTTAGTAGTGATGATGAAACAGTTGGAACTGTGAGACCAAATAAGCCTGAAATTCCCAATGAATTCAAACCTTGTAGAAACAGTGAAGTGTTTTCCTCAGAATTTGGATTCAAAGACTCCACAACAATGATCAGGTATGTTCCCAAGAAAAGTAAAGCAGTAATAGTTTTAAGCACAATGCACCATGATGCCCAAACCGATACTAACAATTCCAAGAAAAAGCCGACTTTCAATATGTAAAGTACCAAATATTTGTTATGTTGCAAGTGTGATTTTATTTTTATTTTACTTTCCAACAATTATAGTAAACAGTAACAAGAATATATTCAAGGTACACAGTCAGTTGTTGTGCATCAACTGTCATCAGTGCCTGAAGATATTTTGTATGTTGACTAGTGATATATGAAGTACAAAATGTTTGTCATATTATACGTGTGAATATTATTTCTTTATCTTTAAATTGTACTGTATTTTACTGTAAATTATAGTAAAAGTTAAAGGAATTGTAATCGTTTACTTCAAAAACAAATATATCAGTCAGTATATCCACGAACAGTTTCATTTGTGATATTACTTGCTCATTTCCTATTATTGTTTAATAGGGGTCTCGGAGACCCCTCATATGTAATAATGTAGTAAATACCTTGTATGCACCAGAGGGGTAATGTAATGCTTTGATTTCACTTTTTGATGAACTTATGTAATTCTCCCACCACTAAACATCGACTCGTATGCTAACATATCCTAACAATTGAAGAATATAAAACCTTAAAACTCAGGGTCGTTACAGACCTGGCTGAGGAAATAAAAAAATGGAAGCAGGAAAACGTGAGTCACTTTTTGAGTGATTTGGGTGATTTCCATTACTCGAGCCCAGAACCTTTGTTAGTTTTTCGCAATTATTATTTTCACTCGTTCAACCACTAATAACAGTGATGTAGACAACCCAGACCACTTAAATGTGACAGTACTAAATTACTTTTTACTTACGAAGTACACACGAATGCAAAAAACTTTGTCTCAGATATGATAGAACAATAACCAGGGCTGGACGTGCAGTTTAAATTAGGATCCGAACCACGAAAAAACTAAACTGGAGTTGTACAAAACATATTCAGCTTTTTAGTCATGTTGTGCAGTCTGTTTGAGTAAATCAATTTACTCGCACTGCATGTTGGTGAGCTTTTATTAATGTTATTTATGAGAATGAGCGAGAGTAATAAACGTTGCACGAAGGGCTCCATAAGAAAACAAACCAGTAAATTTTACAACTCGCACTATGTTTGCTTAGCACAAACACACGTTTCTAATGTTACCCAACTTAAACCGTAGTCGAAGTAATTAATGACATTGCACACAAATCAATAATCAATAAACTTCTGCAATCTAATAGCTATTTATGGGTAATTGCACGTGATGAAATGCAGCGCACGACAATTTGTTCCGTTCTAGTCCTTTTTGGTAATAACATTTAGTTAGTGCATAGTAAAACAGGAGCTGAAAATATAACGCTGACAGCAGATGCACTCATAACTCGAGGCTATTAGGGAGATTGTTATCACCTCGTAAACTGTTGCTTCCCCATCAAAAATCAGTCACGGAATTTTAAAATTCTTTCTGCGTAATGCATTTAATAGCAGTCTAAAATTTAGAATTCATAACGAGAAGAAATTTGCACTAGTTTATTTGCATTAAAACTACCAGACACGTTGTTCAACAAACTTGGAATTAAATCATCTTCAGAATTCTGTTGGAGTATTATTTCATAATGGAATCAATTGACCATATTTCGATTTTTCATGTACGGTATCTATGTAACATTTTGGCCACATTATTGCTACATAAGAGAAACTACAGAAGATAGCAGAGAAAGAACAGTGATTTCTAGATTTTTGTTGTAATAGATTTCTGTCATTTCTGTTAGTTTGGTTTTAGCTGGCAGGGAAGGAATATTATCGGACGGCATATTTTGTTTCCACGTTCGAATCGGCCTAGCTTCCTGCCCGGAAACTGAGTTGTTGCAACATGTACTTAAAAGGCAGTCTGTGTGATTTCTACACATGGCACTGGGAGCAGTCACTCAGAAAATATTATCCTCTAACATGCTATGTGTTTAAACACGTTCAAATATGTACTTATATGAACATGTTATGTGATTAAAGGTTGGTTTTTAGGCACAGGTATGATTTCAGAAACCAGAAAGGAACTAGCCAATCAGAGAACAAGATGCTGTGATCATTGATGAATATGTGATTATTTCCAAATTTTCTGTGCAGCTTATGTGTTGGTCTTTGCTGTATCAGAATTCACTTGAACAGATATAACATGTTTCAGAGAATTATTTCCATTAAGGCATTTTTTAAATTGTAAATTGTTTAAGTTGCTGCTGGACCTTGGACCTATGCCAGCAAGCAATGTTTTCGAAAATTTCTAATTTCAAAAAAAGCGCTATCCGGAATTGAATCTGTTTAGAATTATTTCTAGAACATTCAAATGAAACATTCTTTAGTTTACTTTCGCTGTTGTCCAGATATCCGTAATAGTTTCGTTGTCCTTCAAGTCTGTATCTATCGCAAATATATAGACATCGTAACAATCTGTAGAATTGTTGAAATTTAAAGCACAAAGACCTCCAAACCCCAGACATTTAGCCGTCACCTTTCCAGTCAGGAAATAGCTCGAAACATTTAAGGAATGTCTTGTCAGACATTGCCGAGCTTCCTTGAGCTTCCTGGATCGCGATTGCTGCAACGAGGTGCAAACAACCGCGATCAAGGAAGAGTCGTCAGATTACTGAGTCGGCGATATTGAGTAAATTGAGTTGGAATAAATGTCTAGGAGGGGAGAGGTCAGGGATCAATTCTAAACGGTCGGGCAGTCGAGCAGTCTATTTGAATACGAAGCGTCAGGCAGTTAGTAACGAGCCTGAAATGGAGCAGGGGAGAAGTACGGTTCAAGGAAGAACGTATTAAGTAGCGAGTCTCAAGTCAGACTGTTGTACAGTGGCCATCAGAATCAAACTTCACAGAACTTCGACTGCAGTGTAGAGACAGGTATACCATTATTCTTAGCCATGCTGATCCAGTCTGTAGGGGTTTAAACTCAAGTGTGTAGATATTTGTACCTTTTGCTCATTACCATTAGGCTTACCATGAAGAGAGAGTGCTCAAATGAAGATGATGAATGATTAGCGAGTCACATCACCCACCTGAATGGTTAAAGGTTCTTGGTTCGATCCCACGAACCACAGAGTTCGTTACGCAATAACGAAAGCCACACGAAGATCACTTGAATGCTCCAGAATTAATTATAAACAAATGTAAATTTTCAGAATATCTTAGCTTTTATTGAAAGGAAATAGGGGTGTAAAGGGCGATCCTTTCAGAAGATACCCAAATGTCCACCTCTCTTCCATATAGTACACTTTGGACTGCATTTTGTAGACTAGCGAGGCTCTGCCGTCTGGACTCACAGCCAGTATAATCTTCTGTGGGGCTCCTCTTGCCTTGTCCATATGTGTATCTTTTCCTTTATCCATTTCATCATATAACCTTTCTTCGCGATTAGCCAAAATTGGCTGAAGAGCGAAGCAAAATAAAGCAATTCAATCAGTCAAATCTTAAGGAAATTTTCGAAAGAAAGTATTAAAGAATGGAACTTGCTGTAAGGATAGAACAGATTAGAAATCTGCTACAGTTGTGGCAGCACTTTTATTTTTGGTTCTTTTTGCGATAGTAATCTTGAACTCAATGATGCAGTTCGATTTGGTTGGCATTACAGAAAGACACTTTAGATCAGGATCTTCTACAACTCGCATATTTTTCTTCTGGTTCATTGAATAGGAGCCAGCGACTCTTAGCTTTCACCTATCCTCGTAGAAGTAAGAAAAACAAAAAGCGAAGTAACACATTAGATCTCAAGAATCATAGCGAGAGAGAGAAAAAAGTATTTTTACAACACATTTACCAGAAGTAGGCAAACAACGAGTGTGGACTCCGCCTCAGGAAGTTATGATGGTTTTCTGAAAACCTGCCAACTGGCTCGTACTATTCCTGTCCAGTGGATGTAGATAATGGAAGTTGGTGGATGTCCAAGCCGCAATATCTTGACAGCTTGGACCCATCCTAGCACACCCAACTTGTCTCTAACACGCTTGCCCCTGCGTTCCGCAAAACAAACCATAGTTTACCACCGAA
Organism: Lepisma saccharinum; assembly: GCF_977018435.1. Taxonomy (NCBI): domain Eukaryota; kingdom Metazoa; phylum Arthropoda; class Insecta; order Zygentoma; family Lepismatidae; genus Lepisma; species Lepisma saccharinum. Next base: position 22,683,828 of record NC_139230.1, on the reverse strand, counting down.
ATAAGGGGAGCTTGTTTCAGCAAGGTTCTGATTTCTGCAGGACAGAGAGAGAGAGAGAGAGAGAGAGAGAGAGAGAGAGAGAGAGAGAGAGAGAGAGAGAGCGGGCGATGGGAAACAGAATGTCGCTTGTAGGAATAATTCATGCGTATTTAGCTCATTTTACACACATTAATGCCTAATCATCGCGACATTTGAAGGGAGTGCCAGAAAAGAAGGGAAACGGTTAGTTTGAAGTCTTGGCGTGTTTAACATAGCACTGAGAATCAAAAAGATCAGGAGGTTCATATTTCAAATCCCCTTGCTGTTCCATCTGATCAAGTTTTTCAATGTATTCCTTCAGTTTCTTAGAGATAACACAACGTGAGTCCCAAGTAGCATTATATTGGCCCTAACTCCAGACGCCAGAGCCTCGCAAGTCTGCAAAATGCAGTCCAGGGTGTACTACGTGGAAGGGTCACTCCTTACACCCCCTCGCACAGTATTTCTTCGTACATTTTTTATATATATATATATATATATCGCAAACTGACAGGTGAAAGTACACGATAATATAAGCAAAAGAGTCTCAGTAAACATGGGTCTGCAAACGAACCGTTTTCGAGATAATCGCGAATGTGTGATTACAAGCCGCCACTGACTTCATTGTTTATAAACGTCGTCCTAGTTGGTAAAATGCTAATAATGTGTGCGAATGTGTGGGTACAAGCCGTCACTGACTTCAGTGTTCGTTAACGTCGTCCTAGTTGGTAAAATACCAATAATACAGTATGAAAAATCAGGAGATCTCATTGCTTTTATTGAACATTCAACTTACTTTAACAAGGAATACAGCACTACTTTAGTATATTCTACGTTACAATTACTGTACACTTGTACCTGTTAAAGGAGGTGTTCAAAGTGTCGTCCTTCTATCAGGATGCAATACTGTACGTGATTCCGCATTGAGTTTGAAATTCTTTCGAACACCCCCGGATCTTTTCGGAATTGGTCACAAGCATGTTCCAGTTCTTGAACCGCGTCAACGGGAGTGTTGTACACTACGCTTTTGAAGTGACCCCAGACAAAAAAAAATCCAAAGGATTTAGATCTGGTTACCTTGGAGGCCACGCTACAGGCCCGCCTCGACCTATCATCCATCTTTGATGATATCTGCGTGTTAGATGTCGTCTCACAGCAGCAGCAAAATGTTCCGCTGCTCCATCATGCATGTACCACATACTCTGACGTGGATCAAGCGGAACATCCTCAAGCAATCCTGGAAGATCATGCCGCGAAAACCGAAGGTACGTCGGTCCATTGAGTTTTCATGGAAGAATGTGTGGTCCAATGAGACGATCACCTAGTACCCCTAATCACACATTCAATTAGAAACGTTGCTGATGTGGTGCCTCATGAACAGCATGTGGGTTTAGTACACTCCAAACATGAGAATTATGAAAATTAAAAATACCATCGCGTATGAACCCCGCTTCGTCTGTAAATAAAATGTTACTTGCAAAACGAGGGTTGAGTACAGCCTCCTGTTGTACTCTAGGAACACAATCCATATCACTGAGACATTGAACTCGTTGGAGGTGGTAAGGGTAGAGTGAATTGCGATGTAAAATTCTCCATACACTACTGCGGCTTACTGGCACTTGTGCGGCAATTCTCCTCGTCGAGGTTCCTGGAGAGTGTTCTACTGCTTCCAACACCATATCCTCAACTTCAGGCGTAATGCATGCAGGTCTACCTGATCTCTTACCATGTTTGAGGCGCTGAAGTACCCTAGTAAATGTGCGACTCTCGGGATGCCTTCGAGCAGGGTATTTTTCTGTACAAGCGTGCAGCCTCCCGTGCATTGCCCTTAGCCAAACCATACACAAAATGCATATTCGCATAGTCTTCGTTGTTGTAAGGTTCTATTTTCACTACGCAGTCCAGCACAACTGACGTGACTCCCACAGTACGATTAGACTGTGTACTGATTGTATCCATACAACGTCACCTCTCGGAAATGTACTGTTTGATTGCAACGCCACCTCTCGGAAATGTTCTGTTTGATTGCAACGCCACCTCTCGGAAATGTTCTGTTTGATTAGAACGCCACCTCTCTGAAATGTTCTGTTTTGTAAACAAAGAGCAAACCTCGGATATCGCAAGGAGTAAAGCACTCGGTGTTTACAAAATGCAATCAATGACGGCTTGTAACCACACATTTGCACACATTATTAGCATTTTACTACCTAGGATGACGTTTACAAACAATGAAGCCAGTGGCGGCTTGTAATCACTCATTCGCGATTATCTCGAAAACGTCTCGTTTGCAGATCCATGTTTACTGAGACTTTTTTCTTCTATTATCGTGTACTTTCACCTGTGTCAGTTTGCGCTATTACTTACGTCACCTGGATACCGCAGCATGTTGCGTAGTCGACTCACGACTTTGTCACCGGAGGTTCTTGGTTCGAGTCGTGGTGGCGCATGAATGTCGTTTCATCAATTTCATCCAATCATCCTTATCGTCACGATTAGTAGAAGTCGAAGAAAAGCGATGTAATAGGTACAAGAAATATTAAAATAAATTACAGAAATTATACTATGTTCATTCTACAAGTTCCCTTTCTAAAATTTTGATTTACAATGCAAGACAACGGAAAACCTTTCTCATTCATAACAAGTTTGTTACCTGTGCAGCCCAAGCTGTTGTATTTCCCAGCAGGTGCACCCAGGTGATGGCCCTTGCACCACTATCATTGGACGGTTCTCTTCTGTTGCTGCATTTGAGATATGACGTCAATCGGTCGGTCCACATACATGACGCCACATGGTATCACATGCTGCACTCACTCACTCGACGACAATGCCAATCCCCTTGCTTACATATGTTCCCAGATACAGCAGTGGATCATTGCCATGTTGCACCCATGTAGCATGGGAGATAAAAGTATGGAAAAAATAAACTGCCAGCGAGGAGTATGTAGGAGAGGGAGGTTCACAATTAGTTCAAAATTTACATTGAACATTGAATCGCAAACGGAGTGTGTGTGTGTGTGTGTGTGTGTGTGTGTGTGTGAGAGAGAGAGAGAGAGAGAGGGGGGGAGGTAAATTATAAACTAAGCTATATTTAAATTAATATTTTGAATCCAATAAAATGCATATTAATAAAATGTGAAATATGTAAAATCAATAAAATATTATGTGATATTAGTACAAGACAAAGTAGAGCCGCTGTAGCTCAGTAGTGTCGGCCTCCGTGGCGGAGTGGTCAGCGCAGCGTGCTACGAAGCCAGGGGTCCCGGGTTCGAAACCCGGCTAGAACATGGATGTGTTTGTCTGTAATGATAAAATCGAGAATATAGTAAGAATTGATACGCGTGAAAGTTGAGAAAAAGGTGAATGACGGGGGACACTACCGCTAAGGTGTATTCCTTCTAAAAAGAAAAGAAAATTCGTTACGGTGTCTATCTCACCCTGGTTCGATTCCTGGTGGGGAAGAACCGGGATTTTCTCCACCTGTTCAAGCGGCTCCGGCGCCCACTCAGCGTCCTATAAAGTGGGTACATAGAGGAAACTCGGGGGGGGGGGGGTAAGGCGGCCAGGGGATTGCTGCTGATCACATCAGCCCACCTTCGGCCGTGATCAAGAAAGTGTGGGGCCCTAACTCCACACCCCCTATATGCCTTCATGGCGCGGTACAAAGCACAGGTGAACACACAAGACGAAGCAAATTATAATATATACATTCATACATACCTCGTACTACGTATATACGAGCTATGGCACTCAAAAAACAAGTTCTGTAAGCAAGGGTGCCCGTAGGATTTTTCTCGGGGGGGGGGGTGGAGAAGAAGATTTCATATGTTACCCATATTATTGTTATTATTATTACAAATCATAAAATTGAAATTTAGTTGAAAATACGTTGGCTTTTTCGGGATCTCGAACAGTCGAGAAATTCCAAATAATCGTATTATAAAAGCAGTTAATTCTTGGTATTTTCTACACTATAAGTGTCTGAACTTTCTTAAAATTGTTTTTACAGAAATTCAGAAACAATCACTTGAGGGTAGATTTCGACATTCTCATCGCGTCGGAAAATGTCGAATTTTTTAGTCCTGAAACCGTTCCGAAAAAAACATTTTCCATCCTGAACACCTAGTTACGGTGTAATATCGCTAAAATTTCAACATTCGAATTACATGAACTTTCCCCTGATATCTCAGGGAGAGCAAGTGCCTCCTCTGCAGGGCGGCGGCCCTTGGCTGTATATATACATACTACACACACACACACACACACGTTATGTACACACTTCTTCTTCTTTTGGTTCTATAAATCTACGAGAGTCTTGGCTTGCTGAATGATTTTCATTCGCTCTCTTCTATCATGTGCCCATCTTTTCCAATTATTTATCTTTATTGTTCTCAGATAGTCAAGCACATTATCTTCCCATTTATTCTGTTGGTCTTTGTTTTGGTATTGTTGAGATTGGTTTCCATGAGGTCATTTTCTTTGTTACTCGGTTTTGCCACAATTTCTTCATGTGCCCTATCCATGTAATTTATCTCACTTCCATTTCTCTCAGAATATTTTTGTGCTTAGCTAACGACTCAATCTCCTTCTTTTCTTTTTCCTCCACACTTCGTTGTCAATTTTAGTCGGGCCAAAATTTTTCCGCATTATCTTTCTTTAAACTATCGAGGGTTTTTGTTCAATGTACTTTTTTAATACCCAGGATTCACAACCATAGGTCACCACTGGTTTTATAACGTTATTATAGGAATTTACGTGCTTAATGGATATGCTTTATTCCCTGCAGTATCTCAGTTATTTCTTCTTGTATGGTATTATTTTGTTTTACCAATATGGCACTCAGAATATAAGTCGTATAAGACCAAAGCTATTTGTCAAATAAATTTTGAATATGTTCGCAACAATTACAGTGTTCACAGGACTAGAAAATTAATTCCATAGTTGAACTCTTTGGCTCTTTACAGAATCACTGAATCAGTTGACTTATTTTGGCAAACGTAGAGAGCAAATATATCGAAAACCGTTTCTATTGACTGACACTTCTTGTATTGTGAGTACCTCATTTACACACAAAAACATTGTGTTTTCACTTTTTAGGAGTATTTTTCATTTTCGAATTTTAAGTCTCCGCCCCCCACCCACATACTTCTTCTTCAATACATTTAAATGGCAAGACATTTTATTTAGTAGCGAAATTTAACTCTTTCGAACGAAGAGTTCAGTCTCGACAAGAATTCGAATTGAAATTTCACTGTGCAGACCCGAATCTATGGGAAGTTGGTTTTACTGTGCTTAGTTAAGATTATTTATCTGTTGACTGATCATTAAAAATATAATACTTTATTCTATCCCGGGAATCTCTGGAGCAAGCGAACGGAAACATATCCTCTGCGCCAGCAAGACTCGAGAGGGCTCAACCAATGAACTCTTGAGAGAGGAAGTGAGTGCAGCTACCAGCTGTTTGCAGCGCGCACTGCTTTGCTCCGCCCACTCGCTTTCTCCACTTCTCTTCTGTTATGCGCGGCCTTGCTCCAGAGATTCCAGAGATAAAGTATAATGTCATTATTATAAGTTGTTGCAACTCATATTTAGAATTAAAAGTTTATTTAGAGAGTCTTTATTCCCAAGGAAAATTACGTTGTGCTTCTTTGGAGAGAGATTGGTGCATGCAGTTGTAATTTTCTTCAACCAGTTCACACATACTAACCAATTCGGTGGTCGAGCGCGTTTAGTAATCGACTTTCGATCTCACCATCGAAGTTCCAGGGTTCGAGTCTCGACCTGTGAAAATGGGTATCCTTTGCGAGTTTCCCTTCGCCAATTTCATCTAATCATCCCGGATCCTTGACTCTCCTACCCCCCATATAGGGAAACCTGAATAAAAGGGACGTGTCAACGTAGGAACTTTTTTCTACAACTATTTTGAAGATCCCTGTCGTCGTGATTAGCCAAAAGGAGCATAAAAACAACGCTAAAGAACAATAATACTAGTTCATAGACTACTGAAATAGTGGCCATGGTTGAGAATTCTCCAGTTAGATAACGCAACCGTTCATTCTGCTTTGATGTTACTCCCAGTGATGGATAACACAGTAGCTTTATAAAGAAATGATTTTGAGACAACACTCCTCAGAGACTACAAGTTTACTCTGTTCAGAACAGCGGAAGATATTGAAGGGTTGCCTGCTGGGGCAGGGCATTTTCTATTGTTGTCAGACAATTGTATCTTTCCTGGAACGGATCGAATGTCCCTTTGGAATTTGCTTGTTCTAAAGAGGAACAAATACAAATCCAATATCACTCGGATCCGGAGGACACCTCTGTGTCCGTGAAGTGTGCTTTACGGATGCACAAACACTCAAAGGAAATGTTTATTTCTGGCTTTAACAATGAGATTGCATCATGCTTAAGAAGTCCTCCATTGCTTGCATTCTTAGAACCCCTCCAGCCTCTACCTACACACACGCACACGCGCACACACGCACACACACAGACAGGCAGACAGAGAGGGAGGGAGAGTGAAAGACGGGGGCATTAGTGAAAGAGCTGAAAATGCTTTGAGAATATTTTAGTGATGAAGTATTTCTCTGCACGCTTTAAGGGTGTTCCAAGAATTTGACACATCTGTCTTTTCTATGTGGTGTTATTTGGCAGTGCTAGAAGTTTGAAGTTCTATTCATAATTATGTGATGCAAAAAGAGATGAAACCGGCATCTGGCTCTTTGTTGGGTTGCTATCGGCGACTTTTGTGGCACTACCATTGCGTCACTTAATGGACACTAACGTTGAATGATTATTTTGCAAGTAAAAGACGTATTTACGAAACTGAACCCCATAGCAGTGTATGATTGTAAATTGAGTTTGACAGACATATGTGAAACGCACAACAAAACTAAATAAGAAACAAATTATAGTTTATAGCAATATTATTTACAATTAAAACACATGTCGAAACACGCAAATTTCACCTAACGTAAAATTATATGTTAATTTTCACTACATTTCAGCACATAACAACCATTAACAAAACAAAACAAAAACTTCAATACTGAAATAAGATGTACTAGCGAATTTTCTTAATTTTTTATAGTTAACTAGTGATCACATTAACGGGAAAACAATAAATGATTGCAAACGTCTTTCAATTAAAAGAGTTATGCAGTGTACTTACATGCTGTTATAAGCTTCAATTAGCGCTATTCTGATTCTGCTACGATGCTCTCAACAGGAGGAGCGGTTATATAATAGGGCGTCTGCCTGTAACCCGGAATACTTTGGTTCGATCATCGGGTGAGAATTTTCCGAATATGCCCATGCAAAAGCCTCTAAATAACTGCTACCTCGGAAGCCAGTGAACTGTAGTCTGTTACCATACTGAAGCGATTCTCACCTTCGTCACATCACTGTGTGTGATCGGTGGTCTGTCAAGGTGACATTGGTTGAAATCGTCCTCAACATCACGACAGGATCACTTGCTAGACACCAAGAAGATTTTGACACATTCTTGCCGATTAATTTCATCATCTCACAAGCTACCTGCAAACGAAAAGAAAATATGTTTCAAACAGCACCGGGATAAAAGTTACATTGCATTGAAGGGCCTCTACCGACGAATTTAGGTTTTAAACAGCTTTAGGATAAAAATTCCACGAAAATGAAGCATATCAATGTGTTTTCCCCTTGAAATTCTAGCCCATTTTCTCATATCACGTGTTTATTTTTGCACTTAAAAAACTGAAGTTGAATCCAAGATGGCGGCCACGTTAGTCGCCTTGTCCGTCTTTTTCCTTGTCCGTATTTGTTTTAAATGGGAGTTTCCATACTTATTTTATGCATAAAAATAACAGTACTCGCTCAGTCCACACTGCCCTACTTCGTACTTTAAATTTTTTCTTTCTCCTTCGTCGAATCCGCATTATTACTTCCCTTCCTTCCTTGTCAAATAATTCAACGATAAACACCTAGTCTGTGCACCAGCGCTGAACAATTTTGCAACGCAGGTACAGGAGAAGAATGGAAGCTGCTGATTGTCTCGTCCACGCTCCCTCCGTGCGGATTGGACTTCTTGGCAAAAAAAAGAAAAAAAAGAAACGAACCAAAAAAAAAAACTCTATTTGCAATAATGTGGGTTTCTTCGACTCCTTCACACGATCTCGAATGAAACGGGATTGCAACACTACATTCCAGCGCATGACTGTTGGTGGTAGCACGCTCGCTGGCTGTGCGAATGAAGGTCCTAATAATGCAAGCCAGAAGACTCAATTGCTATTCTCTACACGCCTGTTGCGAACAGCGGCAGAGGTAACACAATTCGAATTGTGTTACCGAGTGCTGCACGGTCTACGCGAGAGGTCAGGCAAACGCTGGTGAAGCGAAGCAAATGGCAGCTGAAGCGGCGTGGGAACATTTGATGGTTTGAAGGAGATGTTTTCATTAAATAAGTATAATAAAATCAATTGCATTACAGATTTATTTGAGTATGCACATGCGAATAGGCAGAAGCTACTGGAAAGGAACAATCACAAACACATATGGACAACAAAATTCCTACAGAGGAATATCCTTGTTGCAGGCCCAGCCACCAGAGCCTCGTTGGACTGGAAAATGCAGTACTACAGTGTGTACGTCGAAGAAAGGTTGACATTCGGGTGTCTTCTGAATGGCTCACGCATTTTCATCCGGCTCTAAGAGCATACACATTGCACAATCACAAGTGCCTTGCAACTTGGCTTGAGTTTGTTTTAAGTCCCATTATGCACAGTAAGGCTAATCGGGACTGGACCTACAGTTTAAAGTAGGATGCAAACCACAACGTGCCTACACCGGGTATCGAACCCGGAACCATTGATTACAAGGCGACGATGGCATCGGGGAGGCCCATCGTTGCAAGTTATTTTATTTAAACTAATATTTTGAGGTAATAAACTCTTAATAAGTAAGGAAACTAATATATGTGCACACACATTTCATCCATTAATTATTATTATACACTCTGTCCCTGAAATCTCTGGACCAAGCGAACGAAAAAAGTCTCTGCGCACGTTGTGACTCCAGAGGGCTCGACCAACGAACACATAGGAGGTGAAGTAAGTGCATGGAGGGAGATACGCGGCTGCAGCTACCAGCTGGTTGGAGCAGCGCGCACAGCTTCGCTCCGTCCACTAGCTACCTCCTCTTTTCTATCGTTATGCGCGGCCTTGCTCCACAGATTTCCGAGACAGAGTAAAGTATTAATTTCATTTTGTATGCACAACCCAGTTTTCTTCTGCCTGTCTTCCTCCAAATGGCCGTCGCGGAAAGTATGAAAATAATGCAATACCCGCAAGTGAAATACCTCGGATATCTAAAGAGAGCGATGAAAAGCGCTCTTCGCATTTCTCTCCCGCTGCCATTAATCTTTATAATCGCTTTTGCGCTCGTTATTTCTTAGAGAGAAGAGACGAAGGCGATGCAGAACCTCCGCCAATGATAAATAAATAATAACAATAAAGCATTTCATATGCTTCTCATCAAAGACGCGCATTCGCTCCAGCGAAGCCATTCGCCGTCTGAGTGCGGCAAGTGAGCTGTTTGGCTCAACGGAAGTAATTTTAACATCCTAAGTCGGACAGTATATTCGCCCATTCGCGACCATTACAGAGGCGAAATGGAGGCCAGTAACAATCGCATTGAGAGCCCCGTGGCCGTCCGACCAGGTCGCTTTCATGTGTGCCAGACACGTTTTATTAGCTCATAATCCTCATGTTAATTGTGCTGCACAGCGCTGTATATTCCGTCCAGATATGAAACACAATCTGCGGTCTGCCCGATGGAGGTCAACTCCTAAGTTATCAGTTATATCTGCTTTTCCATGTATTCCGGGAAGCTCGCCACGTTCGATATGCTCTATTTATGCGTCTATAATGTTAATCGCGCGAAGAAATGCCTCACAATGGCAAATCAGCCACGTCTTCTGCCAATATATGAAGTGTATTCTAGTTAAGTTGTCCCTTATAATAAAAAACAAATATTTAACAACTACGTACTCCTCCTTGCAGAAAGTTTGGCAATGCATTTGAAATCTTCTCATTTGTATGTCGCTCTTTTCGCGACGTTGATGATAAATTCAAATTCTTCATTGGTGTGGGCGAAGTTCAGCCTGAGGCTTTTCTGCCACATAACAAGCAGTGGCGTGCCCAAGGGGGGGGGGGGGTTGATGGGGGTTATAACCACCCTTTTGACCCAGTATTCCTAAAAAAAGAACATCAAAGGTAGGAGAAGATAGCAAAATGTGAGCTGACTACCAGAAAAAGTGTACATAACCTTTCCCTTTCGAAAATACTTGGCACGCCACTGGTAACCAGTGTCATGGATTACATTTAAATTTACATTTCTGATATGCAGTTACAATTTAATACAGTTTAATATAAAATGTACGATTTAGTTACAGAACGTTAATATTGATCAAATAACTGTTATACATATCATATAAATGAAATCATATAAACAGAAATTGTGAAGAGACAAATACATAAAATTGTAAATTAATAATAAAAATAATAAGAATAAAATCGAAAAAAAATATATACAATATATGTAACCATATCATAAGGATACAAGTTACGTTATAGTATTTGAACACAATCTCTACTCAGGTAGTAGGAAATTCTTTATTTCATTTTGAAATATTCTATTCTAGATGTGTTTGACGTAGAGCATTCCAGGTTTTAGCAGCCATAATTGAAAAGTAGGACTGATATGCCTGGGTTTAGCAGTGTGGAAGATAAAATTTCAAATTGGTTCTTGTATGATTGGATAAAATTGATTATGGGACAAACCCATGACATGACTCGAACGCGGAAAGCATTTTGCAGACTAACGAGGCTCTGGCGCCTGGACCTGCAGCCAGGATAATTGTCTTTAAGAATTATGTTGTGTTGTTCATGTGTATTTGCGAGTATCCTTTCATCCATTTCATCTTACCATCATTTTTCCTCATTGCAAATAGCTAAAAGTGGCACAAAAGCGAAGTAAAATAAATCGAATCAATTAACTGAACGTAGAAATTTCCTTGGGGAGATTATTGGCTGGCCACTAAATGTGCTTTTGCCATCGAGGTTGCAAATTTGGAGATGCGAAAATACAAAATGTCAATATAGACTCCTAGAATAGAAGTAGTTGAATAATTACTGTATAAAGAATCCAACACGTACATGTAAAATATACAGTGGGCTTGTATTTCAGTATATTGTTCCCCGACCCACCTCTAGAATGCAAACATTTATGTTTGAGAGCTACTTAGAAGTTAAAGGAATATCTTTGTAATAGGAAGATACAAACAAAAATATCAATGCAAATTATATATGCGATAATACTTACACAAACGACGATGATACCAACGGCAATTCTACTATATTATGATAGCTCTGGATTCAATTTCTAGCGGGGGCACGTCTGTGCATACACAAAGTTTTGTTGCACTGAAGGTCAACTCCTGATTAGACTATCTGCGCATAAAGTATTCCTAAAAGAAGCATTGCCAAACATTTGGGGGGGGGGTAAGGGGTGACCCTTTCTAGAGACACCCAAATGCCAACTTCTCTTCTACGTAGTACACCCTGGACTGCATTTTCAAGATTAACGAGGCTCTGGCGCCTGAACCTACAATCAGGATAGTTCTCTGTGGGGCTCATGTTATGTAGTCCTTGCATGTCATGATTGTCCCTTCATCCATCTAATCTTATCACCATTCATCATTATCTTGGCGATCAGCCAAAAGTGGCAGAAAAGCGAAATTAAATAAAATAAATAAATAAAAAATAAATGTAAAAATAAGCAATTTCAAAACCGAAACAATCTTTTTGACTTACATTGTTCAATGTTGCGATTTTTTTTTTACATAAATTAAAAAGAGAACTCCTACTGGTAGTTTTCACCTCCATTTTTCACATGTGTCAGTTTTACTCAGTTCTCTGTTGTCTCATTGGAACAAACACAAACATCCATGTCCTACCCGGGATTCGAACCCGGTATCCCTATGCTATCCACTCCGCCACGGAGGTTGACTGATTAATACGTTGTTGCTCCTGACTCTTCTGTGAGTAAAAATCGCACGCCAAGACAAGCACATACAATTATATTAACTCTCTGTTCCAATACGCATTTGTTTGAAAGATATCGGAATGTTCTTGTTGTGGTTATCGATTTGGTTTATTCTACTTCGCTTTTCTACGCCACTTTTGGCTAATCGCGAAGATGAGGATGAGTGATGATGTGATGAAACTGATGAAGGGACACTCACAAACATCCATGCCAAGGGCGGGATTCGAACCCGTGACTCCTTGCGTCGTAGCGGGCTGTACTTACCACTCCGCCAAGTTGTGGTGGTTATCAAAGGTCTTATTATTAAAACAAAAACTTTGAGGTTTCTTCTTAATGAAAACAGTTAAATTAATTGCAGTGGCAAATGTGTTGACATGGAGCAAAATCCAGAAGATTCATGCGTAAAATATCTGCAATTCATAAGTTATAATGTTATTTTCCGCGCAGAAAAATTCTACTTATTTACGACCGCGTTTTTGAATGTCCATTCGTCGCGTCCGATCCGGAAAAAAAAATCGCGTTCTCCATTAAAAGCTGGCTGTCTTTCCACATCTGCTCGTGATATATTGCCTACATTAGTGATGAAATCTGCTCGCTCATCTGTTTCAAATTGACGCAGTTTTAAATTAAGAGAACGATTTATTGCGATTAAAACGGTCCAATTTTAAAACGACCAGTCTCCTCTTCACATTAAAAATCCCCTCGCAGTGCAGATTCCTTCACGTCCTTCATTTAAAAAAAAAAATTGTAGTGACATTTGCTTTTAAAAAAGAACGGCTCCCAGCGTGAAAAAGTGCCTTGACTACTATTAAGAACAAAGTTATTATGGAAGCTTGGAAAAAGTGCTTCAGTCGCATAGATAAGGAAAAAAAATAGTACCAAGGTTTGTATGGAACACTGGAGCGTGCTAAAGTACGAGAGTAATAAAAGGGGAAACATCTTACAAGCTTCTTTCTTATCTATACTCTGTCCCGGGTATCTCTGGAGCAAGCGAACGATAACAAGTCTCTGCGTAAGTAGTGACGTGAGACGGCTCTACCAATGAACACGTGAGAGGGAACGGGATTGCATGTAGGGGAAAGCGACTGCAGTTACCAGCCTTCGTTCTGCCCCCTTCTCTGTCGCTATGCTCGGCTTTGCTTCATATTCCGGGGACAGAGTACAATGAACAATATATTCTCTTACGTATAAATCGAAATACACGGTGCACACAAAGTGTCAGACACATTCCAATTATTAATAAATTAGATACAAATAAACTGCTGGCAATGATAGATAGATAAACTAAAAATGTTTATGTATAAGTACACTTCTATATGTGCATCTTTTGTCGCACGGAGAATGTCAAGTAGATAATCGATATATTCCCATCTTCGGGTCAGCACGGTCCACGGTGGCTATGGCGTTGTTTATTCTGGCTTTCAGTTCATCCCAGTGTATCACTTTTGTAAAGTTAGTCATCGTTGTTCGTCGTGTTTTGAACGCTTTCCGGGACGACGGATTTGAATTGGTGGTCCGGTTCCTTGGCCCCAAGGGTCACCCGGCATAACCCCATTGGAATTTTTTTCTCTGGGGATATGTGGCAAACATTGTTTTTAGGCAAGTGTGCGACAAAAGGAGCACATATAGAAGTGTACTGATACAGGACATAAAACGTTTTGAGTTTATCTCTATCTATCATTGCCACCAGTTTATTTTTATCTTCATTAGTTTCTAGTTTATTAATGATTTAAATTTGTCACACTTTGTGTACACCCTGTATATTTTGAAGAAAAATTTAAAGAGAAAGCATGGACGTACGTAACACTTTATACACAGCAAATGAAATAGCTACGCATTTTAGTGGTTTTCAGCTGGTTGAGATGACATTAACATTTCATTTACAGTCCATAGCAAAAATACGTTGTAACTAGCTACATACAGTAGATTTCGGTGAAAATGTTATTGGAAAACGATTCCCTCATTGACTACTACACTCTGTGTTGGGAATCTCTGGAGTAATCGAACGAAAACAAGTCTCTGCGCAGGGAGGACTCGACCAATGCCCGCTTGAGAGGGGAAGTGAGTGCATGAAGGGGAAAACGCGGCTGCAGCTACAGCAGTTTGGCAGCGCCCACTACTTTGCTCCGCCCACCCTGTTTCTCCCCTTCTCTGTCGTTATGCGTGCCCCTGCTCCACAGATTCCAGAGACAGAGTGTACTCGGTAATAGGTATATATATATGCATGTAGGTAGGAGCCGCGGTGGTCTTGTCGGTACGACGTCTGACTGCCATGCGAGAGAACCGGGTTTGATTCCCGGGGTTGGTGATCCAAGGTCGGAATTTTTCCGGCCTTGTCCCAGTATGAAACGGCTCTGGGGCTCACCCACCCTCAAATCAGTGGGTGCTTTGGGGGACCCTGGTGGGTAAAGGCGGCCAGAGCGTGGTGATGATCACAACACCCTCTTAATGGCCGAGATCGAGAATGTGTGTGGCTCTGTCCCCACATCCCCTAAATGTGCCTTCATGGTAATGTGTGCCTTCATGGTAAGGTGCTATATGTACGGGGAACTTAAATATATAATTTATTTTAGCTTTAAAATTATACGCTGACTTGATTTTTTATAAAAAGTCTATGACGCCAACTACATGTGATAGCAGTTTGTTGTTACCTTACATGAGTCATTTTTCCATAATGAAAAAAACCCTCTCTTTTTCAAAGTGATAATGAGTTTTCAATTGTTTGACAACATAATGATTTAACAGTTCATGTGATGAAACAAACCGTAATTTCAGCAGTTCTGACCCCTCCATAAATTAGTCTGGTCCCGAGCGTTGAAGTGCAGATACTGCGATCAACACTTGCAAATCAATATTGACAAGCAGGTCTTTCAGAGCTTCCCGGTTGCAGAGTTTAATGGAAGAGAGACCCAAGAGTACGTTAATGGGATGAGTAACGGCAAATAGAAAAAAAGTTTGCTTTCAAGCCGACAAATGTGAACACACAAAGGGAGCAGGTATATATATGTGTATGTGTATATATATGTGTTTTCTCGTCAAATAAATGGAAGAACTATGTTGTAATAATAATAGTATTAATTGAATGATTTTGAAATACAGAAGAGGATTATTTCTTTCATAGTAAACGTGCAATTCGACCTTTGCAAATACAGGGTGCCGCCTCGGTATAGCTAACCGCGTTGAGGGTTCGACTCGCAACCTTGTTTCCGAAAGTTCCAGGTTCGATTGATTCATTTGGTTTATTTTACTTCGCCTTTCTGTCACTTTTGCCTAATTGCGAGGATGAGTGATGATATAATGAGATTGATGAACGGGCTCTCACATAGACCACCCTTCTCCAGGTTGGGATTCGAATCCGGACTCAGGTTTGACTCCTGGTGTGGGAATTCCTTTGTGAACATATCTTCATCAATCTCATATTCATTCATGCTCACCGTCAAGATTGGCTAAGAATAATATAAAACCGAAGCAAATAAAAAAAATACAAATTATAAATGCAAATACGGTGTGTCTAAAAAAAAGTGTGGGGCATTTGTGTACGTACCGTCACCGGCAATAAAAATGGAACACGTAATCCTGAAATATTCACTTTTCTGAAAGGCGTTATGTGTGTTGCCTAACTCTACGGCGGTGGTAGAAGTTGCCAATGAAAATTTGCTATTATAATACACTTATCGCCGTAGAGTTAGGCAACACACACATCGTCTTGGAGAGAACTGAATACTTCAGGATCTAGGTGTTCCATTTTTATTGCCGGCATCTGTACATCTTTGTCATTGAGCATTTGAGAGCCATAAAGTCGTTGATTTTGATTTGATTTTCTTTACTTAGCGTCAGTTTTCTGTCATTTTTGGCTAATCGCGATGATGATGAGTAGTGTAAAAGTATGTAATACTGGCGCGATAAATGATGAGCCCCCCTCAGGCAGATTTGGCTACACTTAAAACTAGCTCAAGATGTGCATATGAGCTTATTGCTCAAGTGTGGTACTCTGTCTAACCCAAGATTTTTGTCAAAATGCCCTCGGGAATTTCCCGTGAAATGATGAGCCCCCTCAGATTGATTTGCCTACACTTACAAAAGCTACATCTGTGAGATTGTTGTCCATAAGCTTGTTAAAAATATGCTCTTCTTGATATTGCTATGGCTACACTTAAAACTAAGCCAAAAATGCTCATAAGAGCCACCCACATACACCCACACCCACCCACGCCCACACATATTTACGTCCGGTCCACTTCTGGTCCACTTCCGGTCCACTTCCGGTTTAAGTTCAATTGGACACCAGGCCCAACTTGCATATCTAGTACTAAGACAATGTAATATGCAGAGGCCTTCTAGAATTGCTCTGTGACTCTCTCATTTCTTACATCATAAACATATGATTTTTCACCTATAAGAATAACACTACATATGGTGTCATCAGGGAGTGTATCATGGAATTCACAGATAATTTTAATGTTTGTCCTGTCATTAACCACAACTTGTTTCCTTTTTGAGGTGTTGATGACAAACATGGGTCTCTGTGTTTTGAATTCATCTGGTGAGTAATACATGTCTGTATTCCCGGTTGTAACCCTTTTGTATGCTGTAAATGCCTCGTATAATTTGAGGAAATCATCCTTGGACATGTTTAAATTATAATTTTCTCTGGGGAACACCTCATTTCTGCCATTTTTAAGATATATGTTTTTGATGTTGCAGTTATCAAATTTACTTGAATTTTTTTCCTGATTATTGTTTCTTCCAGTCTGAAACAGTACCACCACAAAATCTGGCATGTCATATTGTATACTAGAGAATGAGTTTGTAACATCAAATTCATAATAGCTACCAGTGGCAGGCTTCTGCACACATTGATATGTATAAAATTGTAAAGGCACCTGTGGATTTTTTAGGATATCTGCTTTGTATTTAAGGACATAACTGGCCTCATATTCAACAACCGGGATTCTTAGCTCCATAGTCTGAATAAGGCATTTGCCTTCATCAGGTAGAGTATTAGGCAGAGCTGCCCCAGTAGAATTTAATGTACTGTACCTCATCAAAGCATTATTATCACTGGCAGCTCTTCTAAATGTAATTCTTAAATCACCCTTCAACATAATATCTTTGTAATCTGAGAAGAATCCTGGCAACAGGCGCATAGGAAACAATACTGTGTGGCTCTTAGATATTATTTTATCACCAGCCTCAAATCCACCTATTTTGTAGTAAGAAGCCTCGGTTTTGGATAATTTTAGTGTGGCCAAAGCTGTAGAAGTAATACCAGGGTAATCTACTCTGTTTATAACAACACCATGTTTTCTGATCTTAATTTCAGAGAACAGATGTGGCACAAAATTGTCTACCAATCTTATATTTGAGTTAGCCGGATAATCTGTACCATCGAGCTTTACAACATCAAATTTGATGTATAGGTCTGCTCTGTGAGGGTGTATAAAGCCATCTCCTACATCAAGATCAACCTCAATCTCTGTGTTGGCTTGATTTAAATTTGCAAAGGTCCTCCTGTTTGGAGGGAATGATTGTAGCTCATAACTCTCAATATTTTCCATTTTTTTGTATGTATTTTTATTTAAATATTAATTTCTATGATAGCAGTTGTTGTGGCTCCAGCAAAATCAACTAATTCTTCTTTTTCATTAGTGACCATCAATTCAATGTAGTCTATTCTATTATGGCACACAGGAAAATATAATGTTGGTTATGGAGTGTAGATGATCGGTTCCATAAATTCAGAGTTAGGTTTGAATGTTGCAATGATCCCAGTTTGTTTGTGAGTGCCTATGACATTTGATTTGGTGATCATACCCTCGGCTACATTACAGTGAATATTTAGAGTTTCTATGGCTAAGAATTTAGGTATATTAATAGCAGTGTGTTTAATGGCTGGTTCAAGTTTTGTGTTGTTCTCAAATCCTAATAGTTCTCCTATAGTACCCAGATCTACTGTCTCTGTAGCAGACACAATCTCTACTCTGTGAGTGACAGAATTTTGAGTTAATACTATACCTCTGGGTAACTGAGCATTTAAAGTAGACAGATTATACTGCCCTGGAGTGATGACAATTTTTTGATCCCCAACTGTGATTGTGTTGTTGTGGTGTGTAATATTGGGGATCAAGTACATGCCATAAAATGCTCTGAGAGCTATTGTTTTGGGATAAACTATATCATCATGTAATCTGAGTTTCAATATTGAATTTTGGCTGGTGAGATGGAATAATCCCATGATGCTTCAGATACCACAAGGCTTTTTGAAAATTTTCAATTGATGGTTTATTTATTTGAGACAGATATCTAAGAACAGATAAACACAGATGTCCACAAATAAAATCTTTGAAATTTTGAAAACGGGCATTATTGTAATAAAGATTAGTTGATTTTAGATATTTTACTAAATTTTCAGGTGGAACACCTCCAAATGAATCAAACACAAATGCCTCATTGTTTGAATATTTAAGATAGCAGATCCAGTGAGTGCCCTGATTTTTGTTCTTATCCAAATTAACTATGCCACACTCTTTGTTGAGTGGTTGTTCTGGTAAAGAATCAGACATGTACACACCTCTAAAATTTTTGATGCCCAGTGGTTTGATTAAAGCTTCAATATCTTGGTTTGTAAGCGGCTCTTGTTTTTTTTAAACTTATTCATGGCTCTCTTAACACCTTTGCCTTGTTTCTCTATGGCCAGATTATGGCGCTTCAATTCATCTAATTCTACCTTATTCTTTTTGGCATCTATTACTGTTTTTGCTATAGCAGCTGATCCCCCAGCCAAGCTCCCAACAGCACCAAGTGCTGCTAAAATAGCTGGGATACTAAATATGAAGCCACCTGTATGCAATTTTTTTCTAGATTGCTGTAATTTTTTTTAATTGAGGGGTACTAAGTAATAATTTCATACCATGGCCCTTGGCAAGACAAGAGCTTTTTTTCTTGCGCTGCTTTTTGGTTAGAAGACTATCAATAACAGTGTTAGTTTTAAGAGATTTAAGACCTGCATAAGGTATCTGATACATAACACCTTTGGCCTTCATCCTAGGTTTATTATATACATATTCTGGGTTTACATAGCTTAATTAAGTGGCTTAAATTTATTTAATTTATCACAACCCCCACCCCAGTTTTTGTTTGGTGTTCATAGCTATGGTGGTCCCCAATGCTGCTATTCTCTCACTTAATGAAGCATCTTTGCTTACAAATCTACCAAATGCAGCCTCTTCTAATTTTTTGTCTGCCACATGTCTCTTCTTAAGATCAGAATGTGTGTTGTATGCTATGTCATGGTCTCTACAAGCAGCATCTAGAGGATTAACACCAGGGTCACCTCTGTTTAATCTATGATCTAGTTTTGTACCGGGACCACAATACTGATAGCCTGGTATGTGTAGTTCAAATGGCAGCTTGTTTATGATGTCATTAACCAGCCCCCGACCCTCAGAGATATTCCAAAATTTAGGTGGTAGAGTATTAATAATTTTTATAAGATATCCTATGCCTTTAGTGTCATTCACTATAAAATTAGACAATTTGGTGCCTATCATGTCCATAATTCCAACCTTTTCATTGTAAAAATTGTGGGTGCCAGCATTTTCTTCCCCAGCTATGACCAGCAACATATCTACAAGTTTCCTGACATCATCAACCCAGACAAATTCTTTAGGCAGGGTGTTGTATTGTTTGTTTCCACTACCTGTCTTGATCTGTGACCATATGGGCTTGATTAAGTTGTTGTATTTTGCTCCACTGCTAGACTTGACTCTTTTTTGTGTGGGATCATTGTTCTGGTATAGAGCATCTGATTTTATTAATATTTCTTTGTAATGCTCATAATCTTGATCTGTATAGCTGCCAGGTCTCTTCCTAGTCATCAGTTCCCACAATCCAGTTGTGCCAGGATACTTAACAAAAGCACCTCTTTCTCCAAGATGAGATTCTGAATATACAATTAGATCATCTCCCATAAATGTTACTCTGAAATTGCCAATTCTATGTATGATGCTACCATCATGCTCTGTGTCAGCATATAAACCAAACACCTCATCTTTGTTGTCTTTAGGTCTGCTTAAATATTTTTGAGCAAGAAGACCCAATTCAATAGGATCCTGAGTAGCTTCAATTCTTCGAGGAGGAACAGGACTAGGTGTATGAATACTAGAAAGTGGGGTGATTGGATAATCTAATATGTTCCTAGCAGCTACAGGTACAAGCTCTGTGATCAAATTTTGATTTTGCTCTGTAACAGTTTTGATATTTTTACCTAATTCACTAATAGCATCAATAATAGGCTGTTCTGTTTGCTTGTGTTGTTCATAGATTCCTCGGTTCTCTGATTTCCATCCCTTAAATCTTTTTACAAGATAATCTCTTAATTTAAGATCATCAATGATTGGCCTTTTCATGGTTATTTATATATGTCTCAATGTCTAGAAAATTGTTGATTTTATTTCTGTATTTACCACTATTGGGTTTCCTTGTCATATCAATTGTGACAAACCCATAGCTGTCCTGGTTCCAGCACCTACTGCAAAACTTGGAAAAATCATTGTAGCTCAAGTCCCCACCTACATATTCATCATGTATATGTTTGAGGTTGGTATGATCTTGATGAAACACACATATAAAATTGCTGTTGTCTCGGATCAGCTGCTTCGGTATTTTAGAAAAAGTCTGTGCCAGGTAGAAGCAATCTATATTTTTGTGTCGGCCCTGTGTAAAAAAATTTCTAACCTTGTTTTGATTATCCAGTATAATGTCATCAAACACAACAACAGAGTTATCAAGACAATCATGGAGTGGCTTAACATCTGATTCAAAAGTGGCTATATCCAGTCCATCATATAGCTTCATCAGCTGCTGATATTTTAATTGTTCCAAGCTCTTAGAGAAAACATACAAGTGCCTGATTTTCCAGTCTAACCAGTTGGGTGCCAATAAAAAATTATCAATCATTAGTGTAGTTTTACCACAAGCCGATGGCCCAACAATAAGACATCTAATATTATCAGGCAGCAGCTTTCCATTTCTCTTATTCTGCTGTTCAGGCTCTGGTAGTCTCTTTATAACATCCCAGGTGTTCGTAGTATCACTTTGTCTGCCTCGATCCAGCTGTGTTCTGGGAAACCTAGCCATTTCACCAGTATCTTTTTGCCTTTTCTGCGGATGATTTTTTCTATAAGATATGTGTCAGGCTGTTTAGTTTTGTTGAGTTCTTCTTCATAGAACCTGCCTTTGAGAATTTCTCCTCGATGGTCTTTTATTATATATGTGTTACGGGTCCCAGGTTTAACTTGAACCACTGTAAATAATTCAGTGCTCCAGTTTCTGGTAAAGCCTCTTTTGAATATGTGCTTATATTTGCTGATTCTTACTTGATCACCTACCTTGTATTTGGCTTTTCTTGTTGTTGGCTGGTATCTAGGATAATAAACAGTACTGATCAATTTTTGCTCATCAGATGAAGTTACCTCAGAGGGTTTCATGTTGATTGTGGAATGGACCGAGTTGTTATTTCTATCTAAAAGTTCTGGTAGGATACTGAGCCATTTATAATTACCTTGAAGTGTAAATTGTTTATACATATGATTTTTTTGGGTTTTGTTGAATCTTTCTACAATAGAGGCCTTAAGATCACTGTAACTCGAGTAATGTTGTATTGACTGGCTTTTAATAAATTGTTGGAACACCAAATTATAGAATTCTTTGCCATTATCTGTTTGTAGATAGCGCGGTGATCTTCCACTCTGATTGATGATTGTCCTAAAAGCTTCTGTAACACATTTTCCAGTCTTGGATTTGAGTGGCACAGCCCAGGCATATTTTGAAAATGTGTCTATGACAGTGAGTAGATACTTGTAGCCCTTGTTGATCTTGTTTAAATTTTTCAGCTGTCTACTTGCCATCTCAACCCAGTCACACTGCCATAAATCATCTATGCCTTTTGTAACCACTGGCAGTCTCTTAAAATTATGTCTGGCTTGTCTGTGTAATTCATCAACAATAATTTGTCTAGACATAGTATGTAAACAAGAATATTGCAACTATGGGGTGTTCAGCAGCTGATACTACAGGATTTTCTAAATATAATTTGTCTCCTATTTGTATATTAAATTCCAGATAACCATCATCTTCAGCATAAGCTGTCTCTAATGTATTGGGGTCTGTAAAATCCTCTAACTCTACACTGGTGACCTTTGGTTTGTTGTCAGCATTGGTTATTGATAAGGTAGGGTAGTGGTGAGCCTGTGGTTGTAGCCAATATTTGATCTTGATTGGTCTGAGTGTGCCCCCAACAAAAAAACTGGCAATAAAATTGTGCAGGGGGACAGCATATACAGTGCGTCCATTTCGATCTTCTGCCGAGAGATAGGGAGAAGCGTGGCGGGCGGCGCTGGCGGAGATGCCGACATTTGCGGCCTGTAATGCCCGCTTATTTTTATGGACATACGCAGACATTTATATAAATATTGCAAAACGAGCACTAACCTGTGTTATAATTTATCATCTGTAATTCATCCAAGTTCTGCCCTTATATACACAAAAAAATACGCTTTAGAAACGATGTTAAGAGCCACAGATAATAAAACATTTTAATCATAGTTTTTTCCAGTAACGTCCTGCTTAAGTTTATATCCTTGAAAGAGTTTTGTGCCGATGAGGATCGTTTGGAGGTTTCGAATGTGCAACACTGTATCAAGATTACGCTGTAGACGAAACCGTTAAAAGTCAATGGTGTTCGTGAGCTTCCTTGCAATCCGAAATCTCCGAGCTCGAGTTTTTTGTTCCTTCGCGCAAGAGCGTGTTAATTTCGTACTGTGCGAAAGAGTGTTATTATTGGTTACTTGCCGTTACTTGTTTGTGTTATTGCAGTGTGTGTGTGTGTTGTGTCAGTGAGGGGATTGGAATGCCAGCCGCAAGGTGCACGTTACGAGGGGGGCTGATAAATTCTCGGTCCGACCCAGAAGGGCTTTAGCTACAAGCACGAAAGTTTCAGGCTATTCAACGTATTCTCCCCGAAAGTCTACACACTTGGCACTTGGTGGATATCAGTTTGAACAACTCTTATAACACAGGTTAGTGCTCGTTTTGCAATATTTATATAAATGTCTGCATATGTCCATAAAAATAAAAATCTTCTTGTGACTTTATGCTTTTGACAATTGTTTGGAGTTGTGTCTGGACATTATTAATCTGTTCTTCTAATCGTTGTTTCAATTGCTCAGAGTTGGTAGCCTGAGTCTTAAATTTGGCTTGAAGAGCTGCTACAGCTTCCTCTAAATTTTGAAAATTATCTAATGTAGCCAAGTCAGTATATTTTTGAAGCAGCAATTTGAGTTCCGATTCAATTTTAAGAAGAGGGTCCATGCATTGTGATTGTAAGTTTGTAATTTCTAGTTGAAGACTGGCATTCAGTGTGGTTTGTAAAGCTTGTAAATCACTTCTTAATTTTTTAACTCTGACATCAAGCATCAGAATCTCATCACTGTGATCTTCATGCCTTGTATGGCCAAATATATCATTAGGCATTTTAATTTTAGTGGTTATTTATTATAAAATATCTAATTCTTAATTCTATAAAAAATGGTATAAGCTTGTCATAGGATCCCGGGACCTCAATATATAAGTAGTCACCAGCAGAAACAGTATATACAGTGCCAGAAATCATGTTTGAGTGCTTAATTCTATAAATATTTCTCCCTATTGAAACCTTGACATTACGCTCGGGAGTTGTAATAAATTGTAATTGACCACCTACATGTAATTGGTAATGATTTAAATTATTATTAAATATGTATAATGTTTTACCTGTTTTATCATCAACATCTGTAAGTATGCTATTCAGATGAATAATTAACAAACCACTTAGTTTAGATATCATAGATTGTATATCAGAAGAGGCTGCTGGTGTTGGCAGGTCCATAATAGCCTGTTTTTTGAACCCAAATAAGTTCATTGGCATGTTTATTTATTTCAAATCATGCTCTGTAATTGGGCATTGATTACCACTTTTCAAATCACAATGCCCCCATGGTAGAGTATGTATGCCACATGACAAAATACATCTCTTATCATCATGTGGGTCCAGAGCCACTTTTCTAACAACATTTGTAGTCAACAAGTGATCCACACTCTGAATTCTGCATTCTGATGTTCTGATTAAACTCTGGGTTTTGAGACAATCTTCATAATCTTTAAATTGGAGCTCTTTGTCAACAGTTACTCTGCCAATGCCCTTGGCTTTTTTGGCAACAGCACCACTACATGTTTCAAAACTGTACATCTTGGCATTTAACCCAGCAAATCCTACAATAACATCACCAAGTGTCTCATCTTTTAACTTGCCAGGCACCTTTTTGTTGTGGGGTTGAATCTTTGTATGTTCACTGTTATCAAAATATTCAAGCAATGCAGGCTGTGACATATCTTGATAGACATCTTCTGTCTGAATATCAAGAATAAAGCTATCTGTGTCCATGTACATCAGTTTTACACAATCACCATAAAAAGGCTTCAGCACATCATAATAGAGCTTTAGCATGTGTAATTTGGCCAATTCCAATATCACAGCCCCTACATAAATAGGCTTATCAAACTTAAACTTTGTTTTTTTCATGTTGAAGAGTGCCATATAGTAGTGTATATCAGTTGTTTCTAAGTCATAATTTGTAGGTATGCATTTGTAGCCTCTTTTTTTACCAATTGAATATCAGTTTTTGACATATTTTGACAATTTTTTGTCTATGTTGTTGCGTTTAGCGATGTTTTAGTAAAATTTCCCTTTTTTCCCACTCATACTTGGTAGGTATGCATTTGTAGCCTCTTTTTTTACCAATTGAATATCAGTTTTTGACATATTTTGACAATTTTTTGTCGATGTTTTAGCGTTTAGCGATGTTTTAGTAAAATTTCCCTTTTTTCCCACTCATACTTGGTAGGTATATCACGATCTTACGTGATAAAACTTAACCTATTCATTTCATTACGTGCTAAACTACACGAGAGCCTCTACGTGCTTTGACCTACTTTAGAGTAGTGGAGAAAGAGAGTTCACCAACCGAAAGTGAGGCTCGAAGTGAGGCTCGGTGAGGCTCGCCTTAATGGTTTGCTCTTGTAAGGCATAAGCCTTATTTTCTCGTAGTGTTGCCAACACCTTACTCGATCACGATCTTACGTGATATAACTTAACCTATCTTACGATTTTTTTACGATCTTCAGTGATAGAACTTAACCTATCAATTTTTTTTATTTGCACACCGAACTAACTTACATTATATTTTATATAACCTAAAAAAAGTGTTGATTTTTTTTAGTATGTGGCAATTTTTTTTTACGATTTTTTTTTAAAACTGCTCCGTGACCCTCTCGTTCTTCACGTCATGGATGAAGGACTTCTCTGCGACCAGGATGACGCTGCACACGGTATCCTCGGGCAATGGACTGTTGAACTCGCAGACGATCTTGATGTTGGTTCGATCGCTGACTACCACCTGCTTCCTTTTTGTGGAAGGCAACGTGTGGATTCCACAAGACAAAATACATCTTTTATCGTCATGCGGATCTAATGCTAGTTTCCTAACTTTGTTTGTTGTAATCACATGGTCTACACTTTGGATTCTTTGTTCTATACTTAGTATCGTCGATTGTGAGTAAAGGCAATCGATGTAATCGTGGAAGGTGAGTTTGTTCTCCACCGTATTCTTGCACACACCTTTTGCTTTCTTCGTGACGCTACTTTCTGTTCTCATGGCATACATTTTCGAACGCAAACCCGCGAACTCGACAATAATATCACCGTTACATTCATCTTTCAGTTTACCTAGGACTTTTTTGTTGAGGGAAGGAATCCCAAATCTGTTGGGTTGAGGATATGCAGAAGTATCGGGCCTCCCCGATGGCGCAGTGGTAGCGTCACCGCCTTGTAATCAAGGGGTCCCGGGTACGATACCCGTTGGAGGCACAAGTGGTTCGGATCCCACTTTATACTGTAGGTCCAGTCCCGATTAGCCTTGCTGTGCATAAAGTGGACTTAAAACACCAATTCAACATGCAGAAGTATCGAAATACTCAAGCATGGAAGGATTTTTTATGTCTTCATAGAGGTTAGGTGTTTGTATGCTGTAAATGAAGCTGTCGGTGTCCGTGTACAAAAGTGATATCTTATCATTGAAGAAGGGTTTCATCACGTCGTAATGAAATTCGAACATGTAAAGTTTCGACAAGTCGAGAACCGTTGCGCCAACGTAAATTCGTTTTCTGAATTTCATCAATTTTATATCTAGATTGAAAAGTGCCAAATTCTCATTGTAAATTTTTCTCGACTTGAATCTAGGATCGGCCACCCACTTCATGCATTTATTTTTATCTGAAACCAATTTCACGTCTACATGATTCCGCACGTTTTCCATCGTCTTGCCATACACCGCGTTATTCATCAATTTAAAAAAAATCTTTGTCTAAATCGGAAGTGGCAACTGTCGTATGTTGCGTGTTTGTTTCAATGTACGGTTTGAGCCACTCGGAATGTTTAAACCTGAGGACTCTTCTAATATTCGCTACCTTAGCACCCTTCCCGATCAAGAATCGGAGATTCGAGTAATGAACAACGTATCTCCTTTTCCCCTCTAGAGTCAATAAAAGCTTGCATTGATTAGAATGAGGCGAAGATTTGAACTCGGATGCCGGTGGTAAATCGCTGAACAGATCGTGTAAATGGTCGGGGAATTCGATATCCACCTCTGCGAAGAAGCCATACTCACTATCATCGAAATTTTCTATATCTATTGATGCCCATTCGAATCCCCCGTAAGGAAGTTTCTGTACCATGGCATGTCCGTAGAGATTATTAACGTCGGCGTAGAAGATGTAATTCGATGCTCGATTTGAATCATAATCTTCTTTCATGTGCACGTTGTTGGCTTTTCCATATCTCTGCACACATTGTACCATCCCGTCCCGAATCCCCCTCTCGATGAAAAGTAACATGTCCACGTCCGATATCAGTTCCAGCTTGACCTTTGTCTGGAATAACATTGCCGACCACGCTAATCCCGGTAGGCTGTAGAAATACGCTGGATCTAATTTGTAAATATTCGTTGCCGTTTTCCTGAACGCTTGAAAAACATCCGCGAGTATCGTTACGTCTAATTTTAAGTAGGCATCGTGGTAGTCTCCGAGTGTCCTACATTCTAATTTCTCCCACATGAGTTGCGCGTGTTGGTATTCTTCGTCCGTAATTCCTTTCTCTCTGAGTCTGCTGTAAAATTCTCTTGGAAGTGGGAGATCGTCGTCATTAAATTTAGAATTATCACTAACATATTCGTAAGGATAAATCCCTTTACGTCTAACGAGTTCTATGTCTACGTTGGGAAAACTAGCTTTTGTAATTTTGAATTGTTCGTCTAAAAGTTTGCTGGCAAGAGCGTCCAGGCTGGCAGACAGAAATCTGTATGAATCCAGAAACCTCATCTCGATGGTATTTTTAGTCTCAGGAATCATAACTTTCTTACTTATAGAGATGTATCGTTCTTCGTTTTGAGCAAGAATATCTATTTTTTGAGCGTCGTATCCGAGTTTCCTAATTAAGAGATGAAAGTCGTAATTAGAACCATTGTGAAAGAATATGGGGACGAATTTTGGTTTTTGGATTTTGAGGTTGCATGCATTACAGATTCCGCTTATGAAGCGACCGTTCGTATGCGAATGGTGAAACACTTTACGATTGTCGTCTGTGAAGTGGTTATCGCACACAGGACACTTGACAGTGTCATAGTAATTTTGAAGTTCGATAGCAGATAACGGAAGCATCGGTTTCGATTTTTGCAGCATGCATCCAATTTTCCCAACCTCCTCGATCATCTTTTCGAAGAAGCGTTCGATTGCATCGGGTCCTCGGTATACGTACGGTTCATCTATTTTATCCTGTCGCACGACAACGTAACCGAAACTGTTTGGTTCGTGAAGCTGGTAAGGTGTGGTGGAAGAAACTTCGGGATCCGGATCGCAGTATGAGAGTGGTTTGAGGAACGCCTCGAAATCATCAACGATGATGGCCGGATGTTCCAACAACGCCTTGTGCATTTTGAATTCTTCCACTTCGTTCTTTTCGGGCATCAACATTCGAACCGGTCTGTTGTTGCCGCAATATATTTTATGTTCGGCAAGTTTATCGGTAGCAATCTGACGTCCGGTGTATTTTTGATAATCGACTTGTTTTTGATCGTCGAACGTGGTTAGGCATCTCGGGCAAACTTCGATGTTGTTTGCATGCTTGGTTGATTGACTTCTGACCAAGCGTGATAGTGAACGAATGAGACAGTAATGGTGAACACCCTCGTTTGAAATTAGAAGAAGATTAATCACACGAGCATCATCATCGTCGACATCGCTTATCCTGACGGGATGCACGACATGTTTATCCAACGTATAGGAATACACGTCGATGATTAAGCGTTTTCCTTCTGTATCTCGTGCTCGTGTTTCGAATTTTGATATATCAGAAATGGTCACCGGGTATTCGATGCCAACCATTGCATTTTCCAGTTCAGGTTCATGCTGCTTGTAATGATAAACCCGTTCTGGATTATTTGACCAATGAATCGGGTGAAGTTCCGCCAACACACACCAAAGGAAACACTTGTTACCACTGTTCTGTATATTTAACACAGCCCTCTTGTGTTGAATGTTCGGTGGAAGAGGAACGTAGCTGGAAGCGCGAAGAGGCGAGAATTGGTTCACGTAAACGGTTAACGTGTGAGGACTTCCACACACAGACCATCCCGACCCTTTAGCCTCGAAATCGTCGTGTTTCTTAACCAGCTCATTTGAAAGATCAGAATAAAATTCGTCCAAATTATCGACGTCCGCCAAATGAAGAGCCTGGTTTTTTGTTCGATGATAAAATACTCTTGTTGTACCATCGACATTTTCGTATTCGGAAAATAGATCAACGTATACTTTTATGGAATTATTATCCAATTTATTTTTTAGAATATTTATCACGGATGTTTTCGTTTCACGCAAGAAACTAAGAATGTCGCAGCCTGGTTCCGAAGTAAAAGAGAAATCCTGAATATGACGCTTAAATGCAGATCTAATTGGTTTTCGTTCATCGGATAATTTTACTTGTTTGGAAGTAGAAGCTTCGGTTCCTGGATCATCGATTGTTCTTTTCAATGTTCCTTGTTCGGTCGATGGTTTGCAAATTTTCAGGTGTTTACTTAAATTTGCAATGCTGATCATCTTTCCGCATCGAGCACAAGGCTTAGAAGGTAACGAACGATTTAAACTCGAAGCTGTTTCGTTACATCTTGCCCTGTGTACCGATAAATTGTTCCTTGAGATTAGCTTCCCACAAGTAACACATTCAGTTTTATCATTTTTACGATTGAAACTGGTGGTGGATGCCATTGCTTTCTCCAAAATCACAGAAATAAAAAAGTCTAGTATATAGCGATACAATTTTCAGGTATGTTATTTTATATAGCGTTAAAAAAATCTTAAATTGCAAATATCTCGAAAATGGTAAGAGTTATCGAAAAAATATATCGAAAAACACCCCCATCCGGTATCGTTAGATACACCTTGTCGATTTTGGAGGTGTAGAATACGTGTACCAAGTTTTGGTAGTCCTGAGGTCAAGGGGTAAGAAGTTAACCCACCCTCCAAAACTTTGATCACTCCTAACTTTTGAACGAATAGTCGTAGAAAGGTCGAGTTTAGTGCATTGGTCGAGTCTCGGTGTCCTCTGTCCTCCCATACCAAAATGAACATAGGTCGTCATGGAACCAAAAATTTTCCGAAATTTTTTTCCAAGTCCTGCGTTAAATTGCAAATATCTCAAATTTTTTACACTCTATTATTCTCGACTGAAATATTAAAACAAACGGAGTCCAATGTAAGTTAGTTCGGTGCGTAAAAGATCGCAAATAAAAAAAAAATGATAGGTTAAGTTATATCACTGCACCACGCACCCCTGGCGAGGTTAGGGGCCAGGAATCCTAAAAAAAAACAATTATTATTTGTTTGCTTGAAAAAAAAACACGTCACAATACAGAAATAATAAGAGGCACGTGCGCGCGTGTGTGTGCGTGTGTGGCACATCGTTCCCGAGAGGTTTACAAAGGTCACGATATATAAACATGGTCCCGGACTTGGAAAATTGAGATAAGGCGCATTCGTACTTCAAGGATGAGAAAGTGTATTTTCTCGTACCGGCTTTTCTGCGCTGTGAAACATCGTCTGCGCAATAAATGAGGCGCAGAACGTGGAGAGAAAGTGAGTTTTTGAGGTTTTGGTGCGATTTTCTTAGAGGTAAAAAAATCAGGGTTGCAGTGGGAGATACATTTACTATCTACTAACCTATGTTCGGAAATCCAAAATGGCGACCGGAAGTGGGGTTATCTTGGAAACGGTAAGACTTAGGAAAAATCTGTTTGCGGATTCATCATGTACGCCTATACGTGAGAAAAAGTATGAATAGAACCTATGCTCGGAAATCCAAAATGGCGACCGGAAGTGGGGTTATCTTGGAAACGGTAAGACTTAGGAAGAATCTGTTTGCGGATTCATCATGTACGCCTATACGTGAGAAGAAGTATGAATAGAACCTATGTTCGGAAATCCAAAATGGCGACCGGAAGTGGGGTTATCTTGGAAACGGTAAGACTTAGGAAAAATCTGTATGCGGATTCATCATGTACACCTATACGTAAGAAAAAATATGAATAGAACCAATAGTGTCCGGAAGTCATGCGGATTTGGACGTGACGACGCAGTTCAATAACATACAGTTCGACATGCCAGATTTCGTCATTTTACTCTTTCAGACCAGACGCGATAACAACCAGGAAAAAAATTCCTGCAAGTTCGACGACTCCAAGATCAAGAACGTTTATCTCAAGAATGGACGCAACGAAGTGTTCCCGCGCGAGAATTATAACCTCGACATGACAAAAAATGATTACCTCAAACTTTACGAAGCTTACACCGCTTACAAGAGGGTAACAGAGGGAAACGTCGACATGTACTACACACCCAGCGAATTCAAAACCCACAGACCCATGTTCGTCATCAATACCACAAAAAGGAAGCAGGTGGTAGTCAGCGATCGAACCAACATCAAGATCGTCTGCGAGTTCAACAGTCCATTGCCCGAGGATACCGTGTGCAGCGTCATCCTGGTCGCAGAGAAGTCCTTCATCCATGACGTGAAGAACGAGAGGGTCACGGAGCAGTTTTAAAAAAAAATCGTAAAAAAGAAAAATTGCCACATACTAAAAAAAATCAACACTTTTTTTTTAGGTTATATAAAATATAATGTAAGTTAGTTCGGTGTGCAAATAAAAAAAATTGATAGGTTAAGTTTTATCACTGAAGATCGTAAAAAAAATCGTAAAATAGGTTAAGTTATATCACGTAAGATCGTGATCGAGTAAGGTGTTGGCAACACTACGAGAAAATAAGGCTTATGCCTTACAAGAGCAAACCATTAAGGCGAGCCTCACCGAGCCTCACTTCGAGCCTCACTTTCGGTTGGTGAACTCTCTTTCTCCACTACTCTAAAGTAGGTCAAAGCACGTAGAGGCTCTCGTGTAATTTAGCAAGTAATGAAATGAATAGGTTAAGTTATATCACGTGAGATCGTGATATACCTACCAAGTATGAGTGGGAAAAAAGGGAAATTTTACTAAAACATCGCTAAACGCTAAAACATCGACAAAAAATTGTCAAAATATGTCAAAAACTGATATTCAATTGGTAAAAAAGAGGCTACAAATGCATACCTACCAAGTATGAGTGGGAAAAAAGGGAAATTTTACTAAAACATCGCTAAACGCTAAAACATCGACAAAAAATTGTCAAAATATGTCAAAAACTGATATTCAATCGGTAAAAAAAAAGAGGCTACAAATGCATACCTACAAAGTATGACTTAGAAACAACTAATATACACTACTCCATATTGCCATCATAAATTCTTCTGTAGTTGAAATTAGGCTTTGCTATCAAGCTTTTGCTCTGGCTGGGGTCAGTAATTAATTTAACATCAGTATGTTTTCTGACATTTTCTATGGTTTTGCCATACACTGAATTGACCATCAATTTAAACAAGCTCTTATCAAATTGGCTCATTGCAGATGTTCGAAGCTCTGTGTTTGTATCAATATATGGCTTCAACCATCTTGAGTGCCTGAACCTTAAGACTTTGCCAACTTAAGTCACTTGAACACCATGATTCATTAGGAACTGGAGGTTTTTGTAATATATGACATAACCCTGTTTTGGCTCTAGAGTCATCATTAGCTTCTTCTGTTTAGAGCCAGGTGAACACTTAACCTCAGGAATTGGGGGCAGATCAGAAAATTTGTTGTGTAAATCATCAGGAATTGTCAGATCAACTTCTAAGAACAGGCCATAGTTACTGTCATCAAGATCCTGAAGATCTTCAATATTGAAATCTTCAACCCACTCAAGCCCTGCATATGGCAATTTATCCATCATAGCATAACCATACAGGCTGTTGGCATCTACATACAGTATATAATTTGATGGCAGTGTTGGATCATAATTGGGAACATACTTGTTATTTGCTCTGGCATATCTCTGAGAACATTGCACCATGCCTCCTCTTATACATTGCTCCATAAACAGATACATATCTTGATCTTGGATCAGATCCAATTGCATTTTAGTGTTTAAAAACATTGCAGACCATGCTAGGCCTGGAGCACTGTAGAAATACATTGGATCCAGCTTATAATTTTCCATCGATGATTTTCTAAATGCCTGAAGGATATCAGCTAAGAGAGTCACATCAAGTTTTAAATATGCCTTATGATAATCACCAAATGTCTGGCATTTTAAATTGTTCCACATCAACTGAGCATGGTGATAATCATCATCAGTGATTCCGGATTCCCTGAGTTTACTGTAGAACTCTTGTTGTGGTGGCAGAGAACACTCATCAAATTTAGAAAAATCTGTAACATAGTCATACGATATACACCCTTCCGCCTAATTAATTTCAGCTCCTGATTTGGAAACAAAGCACATGTGATTTTGAATTGATCATCAGATAATTGATTGGCCAGTGTAGCCAAGCTAGCGGACAGAATTCTGTAGGAATCAAGAAATCTTAAGTGAATGGGAACACCATTAACTTTAATTATCTTGCTAATAGCAATATATTTCGGGTCGGGTACCCTATTCTACACCCTCGAATTTTGAATTATTTTTTTTTCATTATGAACATTATTTGATCCTATTTGTGAATAAAAAAAAATTGGAGCGCGGAAAGAAGTATTTACGACTGTACAGCCGTTTAAAGTTGAAATTTTGTCGTTTGAAATGGTTCGCAATTAT
This sequence comes from Lepisma saccharinum, assembly GCF_977018435.1. Taxonomy (NCBI): domain Eukaryota; kingdom Metazoa; phylum Arthropoda; class Insecta; order Zygentoma; family Lepismatidae; genus Lepisma; species Lepisma saccharinum. The sequence continues at coordinate 22,650,366 of NC_139230.1, read as the reverse complement.
TTCCAATTTCTAGATCGTGATACTAACACGACACCAAATTTTAACTATCGATCTCAACCTAACTGAACTAACCTATCCACGCGCCAATGGTTCGTGGGGCTAGCGTCAATGGTTCGTGGGGCTAGCGCCAATGGTTCGTGGGCCTAGCGCCAATGGTTCGTGGGGCAGCAGACCATCTCCCTGTAATGAAGGCTAAAATTAAACCAAAGAAGGTAACTTACCTCTTTATACCAAGGCCAGGTATTGAATTGTGGGTCGAATTTCAATTTGTAAGTCCAAAAATGAAGTAACACCTACGTTGAAAGTCCTTGTTGGCCTTTTCCACAGAATTCCAACCTCCACTCCCTTCCCATCATAAAAACTAGAAGTCGCAAATTATCCCATCCCACAAGTCATTTAGAAAAAACAACCCTCCCCTTTACGGCATGCAGTTGCGAAAAAAATATTATTTCCAATTTCTGAAGTAGCATAAATGAAATCGAATGTCTGAAATGTCCAATCTACCAATATATCGCACAGAGAACATATCGCAATCGCAAATGTTCCTATTGCACAAGTCGATCATAAGAAGAAAAAGAAAAAATCAGACGTGCGCCTGTGACATAAATCGATCATCCGAAATCTTCAGACTTGTGCCTGTGACATGAATGCATCATTCCCCATCATAAAGTTGTGAAAAACCTTTTTGACGTTACGCAAGGAATTTTAATTTCATAAAAAACGTAAGTTTCGTAGCACGTAGATCTAAAAAAATTACTTTCCGCGCTATTTAGAAACATCGTTTATTATGAAGAACTAATTTTTGTAACGAGAATATTCGAAATGTGCGAAAAATTGAGGGTGTAGAAAAGGGTACCCGAGCCTATATTTCTCATCATTTTCTGCTAAAATAATTAAATTCTGCTTGTCAAACCCCTCGTACCTGATCAGATGATGAAAATCATAATTAGATGCACCATGGCAAAATATTGGGACAAATTTTGGTCTCCGGATCTTAATATTACAGCTATTACACAGGGCCATTTTGAATTTACCATCTGTATGAGAATGGTGATGCACCTTGATATTTGTATCTGAAAATTCAGAATCACATACCGGGCATTTTTCTGCATTGTTGAAATCTTCAATCTGATCCTCTGTTAAAGGCAACATAGGTTTTGATTTTAATAAGACATTAGATGCTATGTCATGGCATTCATTTTCTATTCTATGTGCAAATTCTTTGAAGGCATCTGGTCCCATGTATAAATATTCTTCACTAACAACACCATCCTGTACAACAACATAATAAAAACTAGAAGGCTCATGTAACTGGTATGATGTAATTGAAGATTCATCAGGATATGGGCTGCATAATGCAAGGGGTTTGAGGTTTGATTCAAAATCACAGACTATATATGCTGGGTGTTCCAACAAGGCTTCAAATTTTTTGAATTTGGCATTTTCATTTGGCTTAGGCATAACCATATGAACAGGTTTATGATTGCCACAGTATTTTAAATGTTCAATTAACTTGTTTTTAGCAATTTCTGTATTCACTTCACAAACCCCGTTTATTATTTTTATACCATCAAATACAGTGAAACATCATCTACACAACTTGAATATTGTCTTAGATTTGTCTAGTTGTTTTCTGACTAAAGCTTCAAGACTGTGTATCAGAGTGTAATGATATGTGCCATCCTCTTCAATTAGGAGCAGATCAATCTGAACAGCAGAATCATCATCAAGTGTACTGATTCTGAGAGGTGCTATCAAGCAATTGCCACGGCCAGTAGAACAAATAAAAACATTAATAGATAATTGTTTACCATTGATATCCCTGGCCTTTTTTTCAAATTTATCAATATTCTGAACAGACATTGGATATTCTAAGCCCTCCATAGCATCATCAAAATTATGTTCATGCTGTTTATAATAACTTATTCTTTCTGGATTCCTTAAAACTGGATACAAAGCAGCTAAAATACACCACAGGAAACATTTCTCATCATTATTTTCTATGTTAACCACGGCTTTTTTGTTTTTAATATTGGCAGGTAATGGCAGATATGTAGATCCTTGTAATGGGCTGAATTCAGAAATATTAACATATAACTTATGTGGAGATCCACATAGGCTCCATCCTGATTCTTTTGCAGCAAATTCAGAATGTTTAATATTCAATTGATCTATCAAACTGCTTATGATTTTGTCTAAATTTGTATTTGAATATATAGGTACAGTTTCTGTTATGTGGGGCTGTGTAAATTTTGTGCCATTTGGTTTCTTATATTGTGTAAACAATTTGAGGGACAGCTTATAAGAACCATTTTCTGCATTCAGAATTGCCTGCACATCAGGATTTATATTGTTCAAAAAATTCTTAATGTCACATCTTGGCTCTGATACAAAACAGTGATCCCTTAGTTGGCCAGCAAAACTGCTATGGATAGGTACATTGCGTGGCTGCTTTGCTGGCCTAGCATTAGCAGGTGTTTCAAGCTTCCTTTTCAGACCAGATGTAGATGGTTGTGGGGGCAATGTTGATGACTGTGCACAACAAGTACCCATATGTTTATATGTGAAATATTCCATGCTATATTTTCTATGGCATTTTGGGCATATTTTTGTGGGTGTTCTGCATTTTTCTGGATCACAATTCTTTTGGTGCCTAGCCCAATTGGGGCTGGATATATTCTTATTGCATTGATTACAATATTTTTGATTTGGCATTTTTGTTGTTGGTTTATTATATAAAATTTCTTGGGGTTCAAATCAAAACTCTATACTTAATAAAAAATATCAGTTGGGTTCAGCAGTGTGCTTTGTATATTTAGTGTATATACTTAGTGTGTAAATATGTTTGGCTTTGGCATTTTTGTTGTTGGTTTATTATATAAAATTTCTTGGGGTTCAAATCAAAACTCTATACTTAATAAACCTATGACAGGTTGTAAAGCTAATAGCCTACATGCTCAAAGGTAGAATAAGTACAGAAGCACTGCCCTAGCACAAATGCATGTGTACACAGGCATGTCCTAGAAAGGCAATGACCTAATACCATGTGTCATGTATTGATCTTGTATAACAAACTGGGACAGATATAAACCCTTTGTTCAATATATTAGAAATATGTTTGATATGAATAATTAAAAATTCTGTATATTAAATCAAATAGATTTGTAATTCAATTTATATAAATTTGCAATATTTTTGTGTTTTAATTATAAGATATTCTATATTTTTAATATTTAATTTTTAATAAAAAAAATATGATGAGCACTGCAACAACATACCCATACTCCTCAACCACTCTCACAATACTAACTGATATGCAATGCAAAATCTCTTTAAATAGCCTAAGCACGGACCGCATTGAAAACATCTGAAACAATAAGCCAATCAGAATATACCACATCATCACATTATGTCATAACCAACCAATCAGAAAACAACACATGCCTAATAATTTATTGCATAATATTGGATAATAATTTGTTGCACAACATGATGCAATAGAAGTGGACCGGAAGTGGGTGAACCGGAAGTGAGTGAACCGGAAGTGAACCGGAAGTGGACCGGAAGTAAATATGTGTGGGTGTAGGTGGGTGTGGGTGTATGTGGGTGGCTCTTATGAGCATTTTTGGCTTAGTTTTAAGTGTAGCCAAAACAATATCAAGAAGAGCATATTTTTAAGAAGCTTATGGACAACAATCTCACAGATGTAGCTTTTGTAAGTGTAGGCAAATCAATCTGAGGGGGCTCATCATTTCACGGGAAATTCCCGATGGCATTTTTACAAAAATCTTGGGTTAGACAGAGTACCACACTTGAGCAATAAGCTCATATGCACATCTTGAGCTAGTTTTAAGTGTAGCCAAATCTGCCTGAGGGGGGCTCATCATTTATCGCGCCAGTATTATATACTTTTACACTACTATGATGATAATAATGAGTGATGATATGATGAAATTGATGAAGCACCACTCACAAAGAACATCCATGCTGAAGCTTGAATTCGAACCCGGGCCCTCTGACGTCGTAGCGCGCTACTTTAACCACTCCCCCAGGAGGTCGGCCCATAAAGTTGTCATTGAGAGATTGTCACAATACAGAAAATGAAACGAACAAGTACATCTGTTGCTGGACTCCGTGGTGGAATGGTTAGCGTATCCCATGATGAAGCTAGGAGTCCCAGGTTCTAATTTCAGTGTTTTCTCATTTCAATTCATCTTTCATTCTCATCACCGCCGTTGACCTCGCGTGATATAAATGCCCTACAAAATGGCAAAAATACAAATCCAAGACCGCTATTCAACCATTAATATGATAGCGGGACTGCAAGAAAAGCAACATTGAATCATACAAGATCCGGTACTATAGTAAAGTACCTGAGAACGGCCTTCAAGAGTCTTTCGAAGTAAAGCAACCCAAGCAATTGATTCAGAAACGAACACGTGAAGGCGGCGAATCCAATAACAACAAGAACCGTATCAAGCAAGACACCTAAGTGAATTCGAACCTCTCTGAATAGCTCTTGGGAAACTTTTACTGAGGAAGGTAAATACAGCCGAGATAACCAAACGTGTCACAAGACAAAATTGGAAAGTTGAGTGACTGTGCTTTAAACGGATGAGCTCACATTGTGACTTACCAACCTCTGAGGTCCACCTCGCTGATCTGGTGTATGTGTATTTGTATTGTAGATATTCAAGTTTCGATTTCTCTCTCTTTAAGACAACTGTGACGATATATATGAACGACGCGATACATTACACAGTGGAACATCAGTTTTTCGTTTTTCAGGAGAGCATGTAAATGTAAAATCGGGAAGAAATTTATAACATTTTGCTATGTTTAGACCATCAAGATTGAACGTATAATGAGAGAAAATGTAAAATCCGCGAAACGTAAAATCGGGGTTAAACTGTATACTTTCCTCAAGGAACCAGAGCGAGAGGATTATTTGCCGTTAAGATTGTAATTCTTTAGAATTCGGCGAGACATGCCATTTTACCTACCGCCTCGGTGAACAAGGACGTTCAGTGGTCGACTCACACACTATCTCTACACCGAAAGTTCCACGGTCGATTCTTGACTTTGGCATGGCTGGCTATTCTTGTGTGTACGTCCCTTCAACAATTTCATCTAATCATTATTCATCCTCTTCGTTGCCGTTCACATATCGGTGTGAAATACAAATACAACTTACATTTCATCTAAAATTAAAATTTTCATTCTGGATTTCTGTGTCAAATATATAACACAGTCTGCAGTGTTCCACTAATGTGTAACATTTTCTTGAATTCTGTCGTAGTAACCTCAGTCATCGAACTTGGAGCTATTTAATTTAATTTCCGTGGAAGAAGCTAAACCGATTGGATCTAAAAAGTAATTACACTAATGGATGGATGAAAGTATCTTACGAGATGATATTATCGCTGAGCAAGGAAAGTTAATGTAAATTATTCCGCCGGCTTGCTGGATGAGCGTATTTCGACTTTCGATCTCGCCACCGAAGTTTGCGGGTTCGAGTCCCGGCCTGGGCATGGGTGTTCTTTCTTAATGTCCCTTCATCCATTTAAACTAACCATCACCCATCTTCATCGTTGCGATTAGTCAAAGGTGGCAGTAAAGTAAAAAAAATAGAATGCAGTCAAATCAATCCCCACCTGTTCCACTGTGCCACGTTGAACTTTACAAACATCCCTAATATAGATAAGGGAGAATTCACACCGAAGAGACATGCGACAAGCGACACGAGAGTTTTACACCGAAGAGACAAGGTACACGCGACACGCGGCAAGAGACACTTGTTTCTTTGCTCATTTCTCATATGATTGCATTAATTAGTTTATTAGTCACCCGAAAAAAACGTAACAAGATGCATTGTTATGTGTAAATCACGTTGTAAGATTTGTGCAAGTTATTGAAACTCAGGAGAGGGATGTTGTGCATGAGAAAATGGAGAAATTATATGCAATGATCTCAAATTGTATACCCTGACTTTCCAGCCTCGATAAAGCGAAGACCTAAACACTAGAGAAATGGTTCTCAACCTTCGTGAAACCATGTCTCGTTTGCAGACTCATGTTTACTGAGACTTTTTTGCTTCTGTTATCGTGTACTTTCACCTGTGTCAGTTTGCGCTATTACTTATTTACTTATGATACACCCTGTATACATACATGTATGTCATTGCCCGGACCCCAAGAATTTTGCTCGTAAATACCTTTCCAGATTTTATACATGAATTAATATGTACCCATCAAATTAAATATTGATAAATAAATTCTGGCATAATCAAAAAGAGTAATAATAAGTAGTTTAATTACGTGTAGGATTGTTGACAAATATAAAAATATGGATGACGAAGCTGTCGTCTCCTTGTAATTAAGTGATCCCGGGTTCGATACCTTCTTGAGGCACATAGTGGCGTGGATCCCACTTTCAACTGTAGGTCCATTCCTGATTAGTCTCTTTGTCCATAAAAAACGAAACCTCACAACTAAAATATGAAATTGGGATTATGTTTGTTGTCAACCACCTTCAGCAGAACCTCTCGCAGTTCAGTGTAGTTGATACGAGGGTCCGGTACGGGTCCGAGACCCGGCGGTTCAGAAACACTGCACTAGATTGCTTTACCACGTTGACTGATCTACGTCAGACTAACGTGCCTCCATGTGCTGGCTTTTTTAAAAAAGAAGCAGTCAGTAGTTGAAAAATGAGATAACGTCGGTTGGTGTTTAATATTCATAATTCATTTGCATGTATTTAGAATTTATTTGCATGTATATAGGTTCATTTGCGTAAATTATAATAAATTTGCATATAATTAGAATAATTTACATTTATGTATCTGCATATTTATAAATATTATGAATTTTTAATTATTTATTTTATGAAAAATATGTAAATAGAAGGTAATTAATGTTACTAAACGCTATGCATATGATTTCATGTTCATTACTGCAAAGTATGTACTGTACAAAACTATAATAATTAATGTTTATAGTATTGAAAATAAGATTTTATGGTTTATGAAACGCTATGAAGAGTGTTAATGGTAATTGTAAAAGTTCAAATACGATTTAGGACGGTCTTGGTATTCGAACCCACGATACTTACGCCTAATAATTATAGTGTATTATGAAATAATGTTATATCGTATGATAGAAGTTGATTCAACACGCTAGGCAGGAGACGGTGAACTCCGCGCAGGTAGACGACAAAGGAATTTGGGGGATGTTCGGTCAAGGTCAAATGACGTCAGAACGCCAGAAGAAAGAAAGAACCCGATTGACCAATTAGAAAACGCGTCGGTAGATTTTCAGAACCGGTTTTTTCAAGGTTAGCTAGAACAAAAGATCAGGGGAAAGGTATGCAACACTGTAGCACAGGACAAGGGAGGGATTGAACCAGACAACAAAGGATGTCTGGGAATACGAAGTCAAGGACAAATCTCTGAAGCTTTGAGTTGCTTGTAGAACCGGTTTCCACCGCCAATTAATATTCCGCTCAGGTTTGCCACCAAGGCACGGGATGCTGAAGCACAGGGATTAAGGTACAGCGCTTGCATGGCAGGACATGTTTCCGTCAAAGTAGGCCAAGGTTACCCAGAACACACGAAAAAAGGATTTTGGGATACCCAATTAGATTGGGTATTTTTATTATTTCCCTTTATCACTGGGTGTCGAACCTAGTAAATTTATGTTTCTGCGTGTTTTTTTTAACATAATATTGAGTTTATTTTTATCAAACTTTGACTTTATGTCGATGTTTTACAATTGTTTATGTATTTTTACTCAAATAACAAAATTTAAATGATTCTAGTAAGAGTTCTTATTATATTTTCAACACACAAACTGTGGTTTTCAACTTTTAATTGTTTACTTTTCACGTTTTTGACACACAAAGTGTCTTGTCAAGTTTTACCTTTTTATTTTATAAGATTAGGCTTCTTTTTATTCAAATAACACGATTTAAATGTGTTTCTAATTACATTTTGTACACATAAAGTGTGTTTTGTCAAGTTCTGCCCTTTTATTTTACAAGTTTATGCTTATTTTTTACTCAAATAACACAATTTCATCTATTAAGGCAATATCTTTTTATTATATTTTGGTCTCGCAAAGATATTTTTACAACTTTTAACTTATTATTTTACAAGTTTATACCTACTTTTACTCAAATAACACAATTCAACCTGTTCAGGAATGACTTTTAGTTACATTTTCGACACACATAGTGTGTTTTCTCAACTTTTATCTGTTTATTTCACAAGTTTATCCTAATTTTTAATCAAATAACACGATTTTAACAATTCAGGCAAGATTTGCTATTACATTTTGACCACAAAAGTGTGTTTCTGTCTATTTTACAAGTTTAGGCTTATTATTACTCAAATAATACAATTTACGGTAATCCATTCAGGAAAGATCTTTTATTATATTTGGACGCACAAAGAAATGTTTTCAACTTCTTACTGATTCTTTTGCAGGGTTTGTATTATTTTTTTCTTTATTTTGTTTTGTATCCGACATTCACTAATTTTTAACTTAGAGTTTAGTATTTATTTAAATCCTTTCAAAAACACTAAAGAAAAAGTACTTTTAGCTAAAATTTAATCAACGGAATATATATTATTATTATTATTATTAGGGTTTACCGATTACCACTATGCTATTTTTGGTTTTGTATTTCTATATTAATTTATGGCAGTTTGTTTATTTTAGGGTTTTCTGAGTATGTTGTTACTGTTATACTAGGTAAAGTTTCCTAAATATATGAGGTAGGGCTCCATATACTTTTGTTTTTTCTATTTTCGAGATGATACGATCAGCACCACTCCATCTGCTTTTTATCTTATGTACCCAATTTTATTGAGGCTTAGTGAATTCTAGAGCCTATTTATGCAGGAGAGAGAATTGAAAATTTCGTTCTCAGATAACCCACAACTATCTGTCAGAGTATTTTAAAGGATATTTTATGCTTATTATCTGCCACTAGAATATCAAAGCTTGCTTAATTTTTATGTCTGTAACGCTCTTATTGTATTTTTAGCTAAGGCTTACTGGATAAAGTACACGAAATGTTTAACATTTGGACTATTTGCATTTGAGATATTATATAAGGCCAAACTTTTACTGTAACTAAAATAATTATGTGTCTATGAGGACTGAAATCCCTTTACCGAGGGGTCATTAACTGCACGCTTACCAACATTGTTTCTTTTCTCCTTTAAATATAACCATTTATCAATACAGGGTGATTCTAAAGGTATAGTACAAACGAAAACCACATATACCTAACATGAAATAGAGACGAAAGTTCTCCTTCCACTTTGCCGAGAGATGCCTCCGTGAGGAGCTAGACAACGCCGAAAACGTGTGAAAATGAACTTCACACCTCTGTACAGCCAGTACCAGTGAAGATAGAAAGGCGGAACAAACGAAGTCAAAAGGAACACCAAAGTCGCCCATCCGAAAAACACTAGGCGGCAGCTGCGCAACGCATGCGCATGGGGTTCCACAAAGGAAATAGGAGTGTCCCGCAAGACAAGTGAAGGGAAAGGGTAGCGATCGACAACGGTAGGGAGAAAAGAAGCAATGAAGCATGAAGTAACAATTGCACAGCGGGAAACAAACACCATGACTGAAGCAGTGCAGTCGAGAAAAGTAGTGCGGGGTTGCAGAACCACGGGAGGACGACGTAGGATGTAAAAACACACCGAGAATGCAAGCAAAGTGGTCCGTGACACTCGACAGGCAACAGACGCGTACATGGTTCGGGGCAGAAATGGCGGCGCTGGCGGTGCAGTGCTAGGGGAGTCCCCAAAACACAGTGGGGAGACACCGCAGCAAGAACAAAGCACGGTGCAACAAAAGAGAAACAGGACCGGACGGGGAATAGTACCTGCCAAGGAGACAACAAATGCGGGACGAGGGGTTCCCCGTAGCAGCACCGAGGGTATGTCACACAGAGGTCGTGGGCCAGCAGGACAAACACAGCAACTACGGGCACAGGAGGTTATTGCTAATGAAAGGTGCACGTACAGATAGGACCACGTACCCCGTACTGACGTTGTAACAAACGTCGTGATGGGGCCCAATCAGCCTCTTAGAAATGAAGCCGGAGGCACATCGGTGGGTGGGAGCGGGCGAAAGGCTGCTGGAGTGTCGTACGGACCACACCACTCCGTACGGTGGATGACACTAATGGACGAGGTCGGAATGTTTCCATCCCGATCACCAGGTCCACCGTTCCCAGACCTGACGCGGCTGCTTGCTTCCGAGCGCAACCCCAGCCGAACAACTCGAGTCCCTCCTCGGCCGCAGCCTTCCGCTCCGAAACCAAGCGTGGCCTCACACCACCGCAGCCGCACACTGCCGCGTGGGTGTGAGACCGGGCCGAGCAAGGCTGGACAGATAAACTGCGTGGGACAATCGTGTAATGAAGCTACGTGGGGGTATGCACGTCTGTTCAACTGCTGGGTTACCCCACATTGGTGTACACAAACACCACACGATCGTACGTAGTGCTCCCCGTCGGCTCGAGCAAGACGGACGAAGTACGTGTTGTGGGTGAATGGGGCAAGAATGAAGGACGCTACATGTGTTCCACGATGACAAGGCCCCAGAGTACATGGCCCCACCTGACGGCAGTGGTCAGGTAGTGAAGAGCACAGGCACGGGCGGCTCAGGAACGTCAGCTGATTGTACCCACAGCGCCGTGCGGACGTGTGGGCTGATTGGAAGTGCAGCGTCAGGGAGCGTGTCAGTGAAAGAGCCGGTGCGGTGGTGGTGTGCTTGACGTACGACAATTGAGTACGTTGTTTCGAAGCCGTTGTGACCAGTGTGTGTGTGTGTGTGTGCCACCTGTGCACTGAAGTACAGTATTCCATAATTGGCACTATCCTCACCGTACCATGGAACGGTACACATTTGTAGAACTGAGGGACATGCATTTTGTCTACGACCTTGCAGATGGCAATGGCCGAGCAGCTGCACGCCTTTATCGCGGACGGTATCCGGAGAGGCGACAACCCGACAGCAGGTTGTTTTCGAACGTGCACCGTACCCTTGGTGAATCGGGTGTGTTACGTGCAGGCCATCATGTCGGTCACCCAAGACATGTGCGCACCGCGGCGGTCGAGGAGGACGTACTTGCTCGCGTGGACGACACACCGTCCACTAGCACCCGTAGCATTGCACGTGCAGTGGGAGTATCACAGTCGACAGTGTGGCGTGTCCTTCATGATGATCTGCTGTATCCCTATCATCCACAGCGACTCCACGCGTTGCAGGCTGGGGATTACCCACGACGTGTGGAATTCTGTCAACGACTGTTGCAGTTTTGTACCGACGATCCCCGTTTTTTGCGCCATGTGCTTTTCACGGACGAGGCAACATTCACCCGTGAGGGCATCTTTAATTGCCGAAACAGCCATGTGTGGGATTATGAAAATCCACATGCAGCAGTCGAGGTGCACCATCAGACCCAGTTTGCAGTGAATATCTGGGCAGGTATCATCGATGAACAGATTATCGGTCCATACCTGCTGCCACCACGTTTAAATGGCCGCCTCTATCGCACCTTTCTTGCATCAGTCCTTCCAGAGCTGCTAGAAGATGTACCCCTCAACGTGCGACATCGTATGTGGTTTCAATTGGATGGAGCGCCTGCACATTTTGATGGCACAGTGCGAACCCTTTTGCACCGTACCTACCCACAGCGCTGGATCGGCAGAGAGGGCCCCGTCCCCTGGCCCGCCCGTTCGCCAGACCTCACACCAATGGATTTCTTCTTGTGGGGCCATGTGAAAACACTCGTCTACGAGACCCCGGTGCCTGACAAGGAAACATTGGTAGCGCGGATACTTGCAGCATCGGCCGAGGTGTGTACCATGCCAGGGATTTTTGATAGGGTTCGCCAGAATTTCCTGCGACGCTGCAATGCCTGCATTGAATGTGGTGGTCGTCAATTTGAGCAACTTTTGTAAGAACGTCAGTCCGGGGTACGACTACGTACTACGTACTATTCCTATCTGTAAGTGCACCTTTGCGTGGCAATAAACCTCCTGTGCCCGTAGTTGCTGTGTTTGTCCTGCTGGCGCACGACCTCTGTGTGACATCCCCTCGGTGCTGCGGAACCTCTCGTCCCGCATTTGTTGTCTCCTTGACAGGTACCATTCCCCGTCCGGTCCTCTTTCTCATTTGTTGAACCGTGCTTTGTACTTGCTGCGGTGTCTCCCCACTGTGTTTGGGGACTCCCCACGCGCTGCATGTGTTTGTTTCCCGCTGTGCAATTGTTACTTCATGCTTCATTGCTTCTTTTCTCCCTACCGTTGTCGATCGCTACCCTTTCCCTTCACTTGTCTTGCGGGACACTCCTATTTCCTTTGTGGAACCCCATGCGCATGCGTTGCGCAGCTGCCGCCTAGTGTTTTTCGGATGGGCGACTTTGGTGTTCCTTTTGACTTCGTTTGTTCCGCCTTTCTATCTTCACTGGTACTGGCTGTACAGAGGTGTGAAGTTCATTTTCACACGTTTTCGGCGTTGTCTAGCTCCTCACGGAGGCATCTCTCGGCAGAGTGGAAGGGGAACTTTCGTCTCTATTTCATGGGAGGTATATGTGGTTTTCGTTTGTACTATACCTTTAGAATCACCCTGTATATTGACAATTCATAGGACAAGACGATGTTCACAGACGACCGACTATATGGACCATAGGTCTACTTGCCAAACTTTTCTTTCTATGCTACAAGAATAATTTAGCCTTATAGCCCTTTCCAAGGTATTTTACAGAGGATTGTAGGTGACGTAGGATCACACGCCAGAGCCTTATTAGTCTGCAAGAAGCACTTACAGCTAATGTTACTAGGAAATAAGGTTGTTTTTTTACTGTTTCACAAGAAGGCTATCCTTGAAACACCCAATATTTGCTTTTTCAAGTAACTTTATGTACCAGATGCACACAGGCCTACACTAACTAGATTTTGATTTACACTATATCTGGTGCTAAATGTATCAAGAACTATGATTGTCTATATTTCTGAGAAATTAAGCAAAAGCAGATTACCCGATTTAAGTATCTCAAAAACAGATTTTTCTATGTAAGTATATTTTTATTAACTGGATTATTTAACAGATCAAACAGGAAGACGGCAAAAATTTCAAGCCCTCTCACCTGCATAAATAGGCTCTAGAATTCACTAAGCCTCAATAATATTTGGTACATAAGATAAAAAGCAGATGGAGTGGTGCTGATCGTATCATATCCAAAATGGATAAAACAAAAGTTTATGGAGCCCTACCTCGTATATTTAGGAAACTTTACCTGGTATAACAGTAACAACATACTCAGAAAACTCTAACCATAAATTAATATAGAAATACAAAACAAAAAATAGCATAATGGTAATCAGTAAACCCTGATAATAATAATAATAATAATAATAATAATATATTCCGTGGCTTAAATTTTAGCTAAAAGTACTTTTTCTTTAGTGTTTTTGAAAGAAATTCTTAAGTTAAAAAATAGTGAATGTCGGATACAAAACATAATAAATAAAAAAATAATACAAACCCTGCAAAAGAATCAGTAAAAAGTTGAAAAACTCTTTGTGCGTCCAAAATATAATAAAAGATCTTTCCCAAATGAATTACCGTAAATTGTGTTATTTGAGTAATAATAATCCTAAACTTGTAAAATAAACAGACACACACTTGTGGGGTCAAAATGTAATAGCAAATCTTTCCTGAATTGTTAAAATCGTGTTATTTGAGTAAAAATTAGGATAAACTTGTGAAATAAACAGATAAAAGTTGAGAAAACACATTTTGTTTGTCGAAAATGTAACTAAAAGTGATTCCTGAACAGGTTGGATTGTGTTATTTGAGTAAAAATAGGTATAAACTTGTAAAATAATAAGTTAAAAGTTGTAAAATTATCTTTGCGAGACCAAAATATAATAAAAAATATTGCCTGAATAGATGAAATTGTGTTATTTGAGTAAAAAATAAGCATAAACTTGTAAAATAAAGGGCAGAACTTGACAAAATGCAATTAGAAACACATTTAAATCGTGTTATTTGAGTAAAAAGAAGCCTAAACTTGTAAAATAGAAAGGTAAAACTTGACAAGACACACTATGTGTGTCAAAAACGTGAAAAGTAAACAATTAAAAGTTGAAAAACACAGTTTGTGTGTTGAAAATATAATAAGAACACTTACTAGAATCATTTAAATTGTGTTATTTGAGTAAAAATACATAAACAATTGTAAAACATCGACATAAAGTCAAAGTTTGATAAAAATATACTCAATATTATGTTAAAAACACGCAGAAACATAAATTTACTAGCTAAATCAATAATCAAACTGTCCGAGGTTCCACACCCAGTTATAAAGGCAAATTATAAAAACTTTAGGCCCCGTTCCTAATAGCTTTCACTTCTTCTTAGTTCAAATAAAACCCTTACGCTTCGGTCTCCTCGTTCAGGGTAAAATTCTCGCTCCAATCTAATTGTGTATCCCAAAATCCTTTTTTCGTGTGTTCTGGGCAACCTTGGCCTACTTTGACGGAAACATGTCCTGCCATGCAAGCGCTCTACCCTAATTCCCGTGCTTCAGCATGCCGTGCCTTGGTGGCAAACCTGAGCGGAATATTAATTGGCGGCGGAAACCGGTTCTATAAGGGACTCATAGCTTCAGAGATTTGTCCTTGACCGCGTATTCCCAGACACCCTTTGTTGTCTGGTTCAATCCCTCACTTGTTCTAGTTAACCTTGAAAAACCGATTCTGAAAATCTACCGACGCGTTTTTTAATTGGTCAATCGGGTTCTTTCTTTCTTCTGGCGTTCTGGCGTCATTTGACCTTGACCGCACATTCCCCAAATTCCTTTGTCGTCTACCTGCGCGGAGTTCACCGTCTCCTGTCTAGCGTGTTGAATCAACTTCTTTCATACGATATAACATTATTACATAATACATTATAATTATTTCGCGTAAATTGTTGTAAATTGTTCGGTTGAAATGTCATCATTGGTACGAATTTCATCATAAGTAAGATGGGTCCTCAGAGTAATCTTCTACGATGTATTTTTTGATTTTTCACGATCTTGAGGGGCCCTGGGAGTAGCCTTTCACGGGTTAAGCTAACCTAAACACACTGGCAACATTTTTTATACATGCAAACACAATTCCACGGGGTAAATTAACCTGCAAACGCACTTTTGTGTGTTAATTTTATTATTTTTTTAAAAAAATATATCCCTGGTCCTCAAAGAAAATTATCCCGCCAGGGATGCGTGATGCCCAACACAGTGCTATTGGCAACGCAACTTGCAGGCACGAATTCCTCCGCGACTCGGAGGAATGTCCTTTCTCTCTCGACCTAGTTTTTTCCATTGTCGTGTAGGGGAGGGGACTTCCGTTATGAGGCGTTGGCTCTAGTCGATGTGGGTCAGATCAAACACAGTTGTATGGAAGTTCACCTAGAGGACAGTAACATTTTTGCAACTGAGCTTAACAGTTATATATTTGTTTATACAACCGTTGGTGTGTTACCATATACTGATAGCAGAATTTTTAGGTAAGTCCTTTTCTTGTTATTTCTCTTGCATGTGTGTTTCTTTAGACACTGTGATGAGTGAAATAATTGCGAGTGGTGTTTGTGAACACGAACTGTTGTTATTAAACACCGAAATTATTTGGAATTATGGCAAAAAAAATGAATATAAGCATAGCCTGTTAGTAATGGAGCATAACTACATAACGTGGGCTTGAGAAACCTATTCTTCCGTTAACTGTTTTAACACATCACATTATAGCGATTAGCTAAAGGAAACCAATCAATCGGAGGGATGAGCTCTCTATATGTATATACGACCATGCTAGTTTGCTATACATATATTGTGCATTAATGCTTTTGTGTCCTTTTTGGGGGTTAATGCTCGATAGGATTCATCATTCATCCGTCCATGTTGGAAATTAGACAGCAAACGCGATTGTTCAAAGTCCTACTGCACTCGAGATATAGGCTTTCTTGACATGACGTCTTAAGACCTATGTCTTATTCTTTAAGAAGTTACTTCCAGTTCGCCAAGACAATATTCTTAATCTTAAGACGTTTTTTAGGACATCGATTTTCTCGGCCCCTAATTGACGGAGAACCGCGATTTGCCATGCATTGGGATCGACGAAAACTGCTCGACGAACGTCATCGAATGTTTCCATCCTTGCAGGTTGACGAAATATAGCGAAAAATTGTTTTTCTAAGAAATCCATTTTGCTAGTAAAGTGTCGATCGCAGATCTTTGATTTCACCATCAACAGACAGAGGAATGAAAGGACCATGAACTGTCAACGAAGCAACAATCTGCACCCTATTGTTTTCGCGATATTTTAGATTAAAATTCCAAGATGTTTTTTCTAAGACGATTCGTAACTATGAAACTATAAATCGGGGAAACGTCGTTCTTGCTTAATTTGGTATATCGTACCGAGACCAATCGAGAGACATTAAGCTTGTTTTTACAATTTCAATATGGCGAACGGAAACAAAGGCAGGTGTTGATGAAAAATCTTCCAACATGTACTGATAAGCATTTTTTTACTTTCGAAACCCTCCAAAAAATACATATGGTTGTATGAACTTGATGTGTCGTAAGAGAGAGAGAGAGTGATCGTACTTTAATTTCCCCCCAGGGTCGACGGTATGAGTGAACGTTTGCTTCGTGTCACCCAGTATATATAAATAAGTGAACGACGAAAGAAAATATGTCATCACCATCAACCTCCTCCAGTTTCACCGAAAAACCTAAAGTAGGTTGTCCTACTTTCAGAAACTAATATTAGGAAGCATAGGGCAAGATGTGAGAAATCGAGTTTCCAAAAAAAGAATTGTTTGTTGCTAACCGAACCCTGTCCCCAATGCACGAAACCTATTAGCATCTCCAACCTTAAGAGACATTCAACAAAATTGCAAAACATCACCACCACTGATTAGTCAAACTACCAACGCACCACCACCGAAAAGGAAAGCTGATGATTCTGACACCACAAACACTCCCGAAGCAAAAAGAGCCAAGTCTTCGGGATCGAAGAAACCAATCCGAACTGCTTTCGGTGGACAACTCAAAGACTACATTTTCAATAATGATTCAATTTTTTTACGCACGTTAAACCATCTGTGATAGAAATATTAAAGAACAAGCTTGCACAGAATTCTATAAATTTTGCGCAACTTTCTCTTGCGAGCATGTAAATCCAGATAGAAAGAAATATGTGTTTAACCATCCTACAAAAATGCAGACACTTCATTTGGGTGTCGCCAACGATCTAGATCGTATCTACGCCGATCTTGTTGTCAAGTTGCTTGCAGATCATGAAGAGTTTCAGAAGACGAAAGGCTCAGGTTAGACACTATGCAATACCTTCCACAAATTATGCTTGAAATTGGACAATTTACACCTCTTTCGGCTTGTAGCTACGTTCTCCTTCTATCAGATATTCAAAATAAGAAAGCTGTGTTGAATATCAAAAATAATGATGCAAAGTGCTTTCTTTGGTGTGTCTTGGCGGCTCTGCATCCTATTCATTGGGGAAAAATAGAAATCCAGAGCGAGTTTGCCATTACACGCAATATGTAGATGAGTTGGAAAATGCAATGGCCGGCATCGAATACCCGGTGGTCATATCTGATATTGCCTAGTTTGAAACCCAGGCACGAGACGGGGAAGGCAATCGCTTAGCCATAAAATGTGTATGGCTACACACCGGACAAGCACATAACACATCCTCTCAGAATAAGCAAAATTGACGATGATAATGCTCGTGCAATAAATCTTCTTCTTATTTTCAACGAGGATGTACATCACTACACGCTGATACGTTCACTCTCACGCTTGGTCAAAAGTCAAACAAACACGCATGAAGGTCACATCGAAGATTGTCGAAGATGCTTAACCACGTTCGACGATCGTGTTCAACTCAACTACTCAAAATACACTGGACGTCAAATTGCTGCTCAAAAACGTGCCGACCATAAAGTATATTATGGAGACAACAGACCAGTTCGAATGATTTTACCGGAACCGAATAAAGTTGAAGAATTTAAAATGCAGAAGGCCTTGTTGGAACACCCGGCTATCATCATTGCAGATTTCGATGCATTTCTCAAACCACTCTCCTATTGCGAACCGGATCCCGAACTTTCTTCCACCACACCTTACCAGCTGTACGAGGCTTCTAGTTTCGGATACGTGGTTGTGTGGCGCGATTCACCTGGTAAAACAAATGCACCATACGTATACCGTGGAGCCGATGCTGCCGAACGTTTCGTGGAAAAAATGGTCGAGGAGATTGAGAAAATTTGCAGCGTGTTGCATAAATCGAAATCGATGCTTCCGTTATCTGCCACCGAATTGCAAAATCACAATGCAACCGTTGTCTGTCCCGTTTGCGATTCACGTTCCACGGCTGATAATTGGAAAATTTTCCACCACGATCATTTCACCGGAAACTGTATCAGTCCATTATGTAATATGTGTAACGTCAAAACTCAAAAACCTTAATTTGTCCCCATATTTTTTCACAACGACAGCGGCTACGATTTTCACCACTTGGTCCGGCATCTTGGTTACGACGCGATGGAAAACAACGTGCTGGCCCAGAATGAGGAGCGATATATCAGTCTCAGCAAGCAAGTGTCTATTCCTGGGACGAAAAATACCATCCAAATGCGCTTCCTCAATCCTGCAGGTTTCTTTCCGCCAGTCTGGATGCCCTCGCAAGCAAACTTACTAATGATCAATTTACATTCACGGTCGATAGTATTCAAAATTTGAACATAGAACTCATTAGGCGAAAAGGGTTGTATCCCTACGAGTATGTGACTGACCATTCCAAGTTTGACGAGGAGTGTCTTCCTCCTCAAGAAGAGTTCTACAGCCGACTCAGAGCGGCGGGCATCACGACTACCAACATGCGCAGTTGATGTGGGATAAACTGGAATGTAAGACACTTGGCGAATATCAGGATGCTTATCTGAAATTAGATGTAACCATTCTCGCTGACGTTTTTCAAGCATTTCGTAAAGTGTCCATGTATATTTACAAGTTGGAACCTTCACACTTTTACAGCCTTCCTGGTTTGGCGTGATCAGCAATGTTGTTTCAAACTCACGTTAAGTTGGAACTTATTTCCGACGTGGATATGCTTCTTTTTATCGAGAGAGCTGTACGTGGTGGAATGGTTGAATGTGCGAAGAGGTATGCTAAAGCAATCTGAGAATCAATACGATTCAAATCGGTCCTCCAGTTACATGTTCTACATCGATGTCAACAATTTATGCGGACACTCCATGATGCAGAAACTTCCCTATGGTGGTTTTGAATGGATTGATCCTACTTCGGTAAATGTTGTCAATTTCGATGATAGGGAATATGGTTTCTTTGCAGAGGTAGATCTTGATTTCCCCGACCACCTGCACGATCTGTTCATCGATCTACCGCCGACACCCGAATTCAAATGTCCACCTGAATCGATTGAACCCAAGCTTCTGTTAACTCTGGAGGCGAAAGAGAGATACGTTCTTCATTGCAAAAGTCTACAGTTTTTGATTGGGAAGAGAGTTCAGATAATAAATGTGAGAAGAATACTCAAGTTTAAACATTCCGCGTGGTTAAGACCATATATTGAAACCAACACAAGACACAGAACAGTTGCCACTTACGATTTGGGCAAGGACTTTTTCAAGCTTATGCACAACGTGGTGTACGGCATGACCATGAAGAATGTTAAAAAGCATGTGGATGTGAGGTTGGTCTCCGATGCCAGGAAGTGTCGGAAGCTGACTGCAAAACCAACATTTAAGTCGCGAAAGATCTACCACGAGCAGCTTGCCTTGTTTGTCATGGAGAAAAAATATTTGTTTCAATAAGCCCATATATGTAGGAGCTACATATATGTAGGAGCTATGGTTCTCGACTTGTCGAAGCTTCACATGTTGGAACTCCACTACAATGCTCTAAAACCCCTCTATGACGATCGTATATCTCTGCTCTACATGGACACCGACAGCTTCATCTACAACATAAAAACACCTAACCTCTACGAAGACATAAAAATCCAGCTGTTCTTGATTATTTCGATACGTCTGCATATCCTCAGCCAAACAGGTTCACATTCCATCCCGTAACAAAAAGGTGCCAGGAAAATTAAAACATGAGAAAAATGGTGGCATCATCCTCGAGTTTGCCGGGTTGCGATCCAAAATGTACTCTATTCGAGCAGAGAATGGTATTACCAAGAAGGCCAAGGGTGTGGGCAGGAACAAGGTGGAGAACAAACTAACCTTCCAAGACTATGTCGAGTGTCTTAACATATGGTCACCGATATTGAGGGCCGAAGAAAGAATCTAAAACGTAGATCACGTACTCACAACCAATAAAGTGCGAAAAGTGGCCCTGGATCATCACGATGACAAGAGATGCAACCTGTCGTGTGGGATTCATACATTGCCTTGGGGTCACAACCGTTTGAGAAACGGAAAGAATTGTACCCAATATATGTAAACAAACAAACAAAAAAATATGAAGTAAAATAATCATCAATCTCTATTTTTACCAAAATTTAAAATGACAAAAAATCTTACACATAAAAAAATAAATAAATAACCATGCCTATGAATTTGTTCGGATTCAGAAAGCAAACCGTCATGGAAAGTGCACCACCAAGTTTCGATCTCCTCTTACCTTCAATGTTATCTAAACTGAACATTCTCTTGACCATTCACCTGAACAGCATTTAAACAAAATACGATGACGAAATTGGCAAAACTTTTTACGTCTTCAACAATAACCTCAATTTTTACAAGATTCTGATCGGCGGGAAACTTCAGATAACCGCGAATCCTGAGAATGCGGGCGAAATCAAAATTCCATCAGGGAGTAACATTTACCGAAGCAAGCACGATAAGATGGATTCTGCCACCTATGACGCTCTTTCCTCGGCTTATTGAATGACACGGTCCTATATTTCTTAACAAGGATTAATTAATTATTTTCATATTAAAAACCATAAGATTTCAATAAGTTCAATCCAAATATTTGTATATATCAACTTAACCTTCAAATAACTCTGTTAACTTTGGCAGAAATAATGAAATTACCACATGTAAATTATTAATGAACAGTGTATTATAAATAAATTTCACAAGCACTAAATATTCGTTCATACACTGTAAAAAGCATACATTCATATCATCAAGTGAGATTTTACATTTCGATATCCAATTTTGCAATTCAAGTTCTTTTACGTATTAGTCGCGATCTGAAGTCAACTTATATGCATATGAAAATTGTTCCAAGTTTTAAGATTTTCTACGTGACGATTTGCACAAAACGCTCGAATGCAACGAAGAACTATCCAAGACAAATTATGTGTCTTTTAATGTTCTACAGACTTTCCACATTCCAAGCAAGTTGATTTTTCGTAAATTCGAAATAGGCCTTTCTTTTATGTAGCTACATGCGTATAATACTTATCTGAATATTCAGTTTGAAACTAAGATGGCTTCCATTTTGCGTGATTCCATCGGGTCACTAATTTAATGTCCTTTGGACCTTTTATGCACTTTGCGACGCAATTTCGAGTATTACATGCAAATATTGTACTTATCTGCACTGCTATATCACATTAGATCCACAAATCTTCACGTTATAATTAAATTGTTCCAATTTCAGTTTCCCAAGACTTTTAGCGACTTCATTTCCGTCGAGGTTGATCTTTCAGATGAAGCAGTGTATCCAAACTCACACTGTTACAACTTTAAGCACAGAATACAAACTTGCGAATACTTTTCAAATTACAATTATTGAATTGTACAGATATTATGCATGAAAACGCTTGTAAAACAAATTAGATACAATAAAACATGTATTACAATATTCTATCACATGTTTACGTATTTTCTTTTTACCTTTTTCAGTTATTTTAAGTTTTACAATTTTGGTGGGAAAAAGGTTATTTACGCACAACTTAGATTTTTCCCTTTATGTGAGTTGGCTATGTTTCCAAGTTTAGGATTACTTCACAACTTTAGGATTACTCTTCAAGGCGCTCATTTTAGCAAATCGTAAGTTTATCGTTGAAAATCAACCAAAATTAATTTCAAATGGTTTGTACATGCTAGTAATACATTTTAAATACATATTCGTACCTATATGGTAATGAATGAGCAAGCAAAAGCTGTTGAAAGCAAACATATGAGCGTTTTTGCGTAAATTGACAAATTATGGTATGCACATTCTTGATACTTCACAAACCAAATTACATCGCTGAATTATAAAAACATTGTAAATGCTTGAAGTTTACATACGTACTTCAGTTATAACAAAGCCAAAGTGATGCAAATTAATTTTCTACTAATATAAACCACCAAATATGACCTCAATTCGTAAATTTCGAGTAATAAAATTATTTTATTTTTCACATTATGATGGTACTCATTCAGATACCGTCATACTGGCGCCCAATGGGCTTACCCACGCCAAACTATTATTTACAATTTTCTAAACTTGTAACATGACATGAGATCACAATATGATCTATTATTTCAAAGAAAACAAAAATTGCTGAAAGAAAAGAGTACCAATACAATACCAACATTATATGGCAACATGCTTATAACCTAAATATTAATAAACTTTAACACGTTTCTGAGCTGAACTATTTTTAAAGACAATGGTATCATGTAATATTTAATTACATGAAAAATGAAGTTCAAACTTCAAAGTTATGGTGAAGTTCAATAGCATATCGAATCTTATATGTCAAATGACAAACAAAAGCAAAGATTAATATGTTAACACATTTGTAGCTAGATCATTACTAGTAGAGTGAGCTACAAAAAATTATACAACAACACTTTAGTTAAATGCATACAAAACATAAAATTATTATAACCTATCGTTTATATGATAGAATATTTACAAACTTCACCACTCATAAAATGGCTACTGCTCAATTAAATTTTTGTCAATCTTCACCATTTACAACATGGTTACTGCTCAATAACATTGACAAAAAAAAATAACAATCAGTTCTATAACAATCAGTTCTATACTATTATGAACGAAAACTTTGTTGATAGGAAATTCACACTGCTGTGGACGTGAGAAAACTTTCGATTGAAAATTAAATCAGTATTTTAGAGTTTACTTAACGTCAAACCTGTATGCAGTGCCATGTGAAGTAGCATGACCATTTACCAGATGTGAATGTTACTAATGTAAACTATCAACGTCCCAAAAAGCCAGGTACGATTATGTATGCGAAACATTGCATGAAGACAATCTTAACTTTCCAGTACTTCTCATTTGTCCAGTACAAATAATGTCTTACTCACTTAACCCAACTATACAAAAGAAATTGCTTTAGTAAGGTTTCAACTTGTGAAGAAAATGTACCATCCAATATCCTATGCTAATAAAATTATACACTTTTCATATTAAGTTTTTTGTCAATCTTCGCCACTTAAAGTAAAATGGTTACTGTTCAATTATATTGACAAAAATAATAATAACATTTTTCATATTCAGTTTCTTGAGTGGCACTATAGGACTTACTTATTGCCTTTACGTGAACCTACCCCAAGTTTTCATGCTCTATGGCATGTCAGCATGTGCAACAAGCTCGGATCAAGTCATGGATCTCTTCGCTTACCTTTTGCAACATACTGTGAGTATTTGATTCAGCTTATGGAATCAAATAACTCAAAATAATTCACATTAAAATTAGCATTTGGATTCATGGTACCATTCCCTAGGTGTTATAAACTAAAACTTGAGTAGCTTGTTCTTTAGACAAATAAGCATGAGATTGTGTGTTATTACAGTTCAACTAACAAATATTGCTAAGTGACATTGATGCACTGAATTGTTTTACATTTTAGTAAGTATTCCACAGTCCATGAGGTTATTCCCAACAACGAAATGTAAATTATTACTATAATAGAATATGTATTTAAAGTACGACCATTTATAGGCCAACAAAAAATATTGAATAACTATAAGAGTTACTTAACACATTAAAATTTTTATACGAGGTATACTACCGACTTTGGCTAACCTCAATAATGGTAAGTTTGTTTCAAGAACAAACTGTACACACATCTGTAATGACAGATGAAGAAACATCATCCTTTTCTCGCATTGATGCTTCAAGGAGATTTTGCACTACATCTTTATGTGTGCTACTTGCATTTTGCAAAATGTTCAACCAAGAAATTTTCTTGTCTTTGGAACATTTCCACAATTTTACATGTTCAATAGCAATGTTTTCCTGAAGAATCCCATCACTGCAACGTAAGGCAGATATACGAGAGTCACCAAAGTTTTTTATACATAAGTATGGACCTTCATACAGAAAACAATATTTTTTAATTGGATTATCATCCATATCTCTTTGCCTATTTCTGATAAAAACAAGATTCCCTGAAGAAATTGATATTTTATCTTGTTGTTTACTGTTCAATTTGTTTAACTTATTGGATCTAGCTGCATGACTCTTAATTTGAGCCATAAGCAGTTTGTCATTCCATGACTGATGTGTGCTATCATCAAATATGACATTTCCTATTTGTAGGTTAGGTTCTTTATTTAACCTTAACTCTATTGGAGCGAAACCAGTTTGTGAGGAGATTGTATTGTTTAACCAATGCAAAGCCATGGTTACTTGCTGGGGTCATTTAGCATGGTTATCTATGCACAACACTCTCATTAAACGGTTAAGTTCCGAATGATACCGTTCAACCATGTTGGATGAAGGATAGTAAGGTGGAGTAAACATAAGTTTGACACCATATTCTTTCATTTTAGTATTAAAAAGACATGAACGAAACTGCGGTCCATTATCCGAAATTATTTTTTCTGGAATACCCAGATGTACAAAATATACATGGCACAATTTATTCAGAACCGTAACAGCGTTGCTGTTTGTCACTGGATATGCCACCAAATACCTGGATGCTGCATCCAATATGGTAAATAAGAAGCGTTCACGTTTAGGACCCATGGTGAATGGACCTTGTAAACCAATGAACAATATTTTTCCAGGCTTGTCGGAAATGTGTACTTTGGCTAAATGTTTAGACGGATGCTTATTCGGTTTAGTGCGAATGCATAAATCACAGTCTGTTACATATTGTTGTACATCTTTCTTCATACCTTTCCATTGGAAGTATCTATATATTTGAGAAAGTGTACGACTAGCACCAAAGTGTCCCGATAAGTCATGAAATTTGTTCAAAATTGAACCTACTAATGTAATTGGAACACAAATTCTAATTTTTTGAACGTTATGAAAGTCTCTAACACACAAAATATTGTCTCTTAGCAGATAACGTTCATTCCAAGTCCTACTTCTTGGATTATCATTAAGAATTGAAGCGTGCAAAATATATTGCCTAATTTCCTTCAATTCATCATCTTTTTCTTGGGCTATAATCAAATCATCTATATTAATGAAAGGTTCCATTATTTCCTTAAACTGCAAGGAATTTACATGATATAACAGATCTTCCTGCATCGGAAATGTTCTACTTAGAACATCAGCAATTATATTTTCCGACCCTTTACAGTATTGTACTTGAAAGGAATACTGTTGTAATTGTACAAACCAACGAGTTAAACGTGCATTCCATGTGTGCGCCGTTTCTAACCAGGTAAGTGCCTTATGGTCAGTTATGATAATAAAATGTCTGCCTTTTAATAGTGAACAGAACTTATCAATAGTAAACAATATGGCTAAAACCTCCAATTCTGTAGAAGTGTATGATTTTTCATAACTTCTGAGCAATCTACTCACGAAACCGAGAGGTTTGATGTTACCATCAATCAGTTGATAGCAATATCCTGCAACACCTATTATTGATGCGTCGGTTTGAACATAAAAAGTGTGTGAAAAGTTAGGAAAAGATAAAAGTACTTGTTCACTAACTTTATCTTTTAGTGTTTTAAAAGCTGTAGAAGCTTGGTCATTCCATTGCCATTTCTTACCAGCCTTCAACAAGTATTTACTCAACCAATTAAAACAACCTAAGATTTTTTGCAATTGCTTCACAGAATTGGGTACAGGCAAATTTACAATAGAATCTACATACTTAGGATCTTTCTTATACCCCTGCGAAGTAATAATGTGACCCAAAAATTTAATTTCTGACCTACAAAACTCACATTTTTCAAGTTTCAACGTCATGCCTGCCTGCTTCAATTTTTCAAGAACTGTTCTTACATGCATTATGTGAGATGCAAAATCTTGAGACTTTATGATAACGTCATCAACATAGACTACCACGAAATCTCTACAGTCCTTAAGCACACGATTTAACGCATCGACGAATACAGCTGTACCATTTACTGAACCGAATACAACTCTTTTAAAATGATATAGGATACCTTCGAACATAAACGCAGTATATTTTCTGCTGTCAGGATGTAGATTTATTTGCCAAAAAGCATTCAAAAGATCCACCGAAGTGAAGTATTTACAATTTTGGAATTCTACCAATAAGTCTTGTATTTTTATAGGATGCACTTGAATAAGCTTAACATGCTGGTTTACTCTTTTGAGATCAACACATAAACGGATACCTCCCCCAGATTTAGGAACTACTAAAAGTGGAGACAGATATTCTGAATTAGACAACTCAATAACATCCCAATCAAGCATGATTTTTATTTGTTCACGTACTTGATCTCTATAAGCAAAAGGTATAGGATAATTTCTGCCTACAATAGGTAGATCTGTATCTAAAACCATTTTGTGAACGTAATCTTTACACAATCCAGGCTTATTAGAAAATATTTCTTGATATTGAAGTAGTAACTCTATGAACAAAATTTTTTGCTTGTTAGTAAGCGAATCAGTCTTATTCATGTACTCTTCAAACTTATGCAGGTTGAACTTGGACTTATCATCCAAGCCATTATAATTATTGACATGAGAACACTCAAAATAAGACAAATTATTGCCATCTTCAATTATTGGCATGAAGCGCGCGAAAGTGCGTTCTTCATCGGAGCCACATGTTATTGTTTGATCTTTAAAATTTAATGACGCTTGAAGTGCATATAACACATCTAATCCCAAAATGATATCCACTTGTAAATTGTGAACCACCAAAAACTGAACATAACATTGTAAATTACTTATTTGAATAATCAGTTTAACCATACCTAATACTTTGGTTTTCTTATTACCAGAAAAATCCACCAATCTCACATTATCTGCAGGTGTGAGTCTGGGTCTACTGGCCTTAATATTTATTTCTTTCCAAATAGTGTTAGAAAGCAGACTAATTTCTGCGCCGGTGTCGCAGAGAGCAGTATAAAATTTATCAAATATTAAAACTTTTAATTTTGCAGTAAGTGTGTTACTGCCGAGAGCATTAATTGGTGTTGGAATTTCTTTTGATGCATACCCATCACTGTAATGCAATTCTTCCCATTTACTTAGATTAATGTTATCAGTAGTGGGATTATTAACTTGACCTTCATCACCCACTTGAAAACAAAGGTCGCTTGTTAGTTTTCCCGCAAGGACAAAACGTTATCCTCATCGGGATAACTATCAATGCTATTTGCATCCCTAAAATGACCAACATTGACATTGTGCACGGTAGCTTGCACTTTTATATCTCTACCCACTTTATCATTAGATGTACAAGGTGTACAGCCAAAGCCCATGCTATACAAAAATTGTTTAACCTTAGTCATTCCCGCATAATTCCAATGTACCATATCTACTCTACCTCTGGAAGGGTGACCAAGGAATTTCTGGTACAAAGAGTTATCTATGCAATCATTCTCTAAGAAGAATAAAGGCGCTATATTGTATACTTTTACTTTAAACTCGTCGTGTAAAGACATCAAATATAGATTGAAATTATTCCATGTCTGCCACAATTGTTCATGAGGAGATGACATATATTTAGGAAGAGGTGGCAAACACAGTATCGAAATTTCAGCACATTTACTTTTCAATGTATTGAAGAGTTTACTGAAGGATAACTGCATTTGTTCAAAGCTACGTTTCCTAATTAAATCATTGGTACCTATCATGACCAATATTTTGTCTGAGATTTCCTTAGCATTTGATACACGCCTATGCAGATCATCAATAGTTTGTCCCGAGATACACAAACCTATGAATCTGGAAGCAGATTCATTCATATTCCATCTGTAACCCAAAATACTATTAGCATATCTAACTAACATACTGTCACCAAGTAATTGATGATCTCCTAACTTAGGAACGAACTCACCTAAATCACAATGATGATTATTATTTATTTCACTTGAGTGAGCATTGTATTGAGCTTTGGGAAAAGGAGGATTTTCAACCGCTTTGATGCTCAAGACACCTCCTGTATCAGGAGCATCAAAGATTTTTCCTGCCTCGAACCAAGATTTACCTGTCTAGAAATTTGATCATTTTTTACCCATGTCCTACCATTAGCATAGGATTTACGAGCAGATCCAACATTATTATTATACCCTAAGCTTCTTAACCCATTTCTGTTAGACATACTTTGGTCATTTTGCTCCTTAAACATAGACACATTAGCTATTTTAGATTTATTCTTTTGGTTACCATAAGTTTTACTAGAATCCATATTCCTAATTGGATTATTTTTTAAAGACTGAAAATTTTCTATGGCCTGCAAAGTTTGTCTCAGTGTATGAATATTATTCACCACCAAGTGTTCACTAATTTTGTAAGGTAACAACGAAGATAACTGAGCTATAAGATGAGCTTCGTCAGCATGTGGTTGTATAGATTTTAGTTTTTTATAATTCTTATTCGTAAACTGCAATAAGTTCTCCTTACTGTCTTTTTCATAAGGTGAATTTAGAACTTTAGTCAAATTTACAGATTTCCACCTATCGTTTTGATAATGGGATAAGAAATCTGCCTTAAACTCAGGATAAGACTTAAATTTTAATTTATTTTCAATGTACCAGGTACGCGCACAATCTGTGAGCAATTTAGGTAAATAATTCAAATATTCACTCTCATGAACATTGTAAATTTCCAGGTTTTCCTCTACCTTTTCTATAAATTCAGATGGTATCGTATCTGAAGAAACACCATCAAAATGAGGAAAATGCCTCAAATCTTGTGGTTTAATTATTGGCTTATACCTAACCTTTGATGTATCTCTCGACGGATCAACTTCCGAATGTTTAACATTTGGAACATTTGTTGGACAAGACATCTGAGGAGTATTGCTTACATTCTGTCCAACCCTACTAGTTAACCTGTCACGTTTTAACTTATTTCGCTTATTAGCCAGTCTAGTATTACAATACGGACCATCATCTACGCATGTACTATCATGAACTGAGTTGACCTCACAATCAGTTTCCGAATCAGAAATTGCACCCGAAAGGTGTCTACATTTATCGTAGTCATGCGGAACGTAACCTACACTAGGTCGACTTACACCTTCATGGCTTTCATGATTTAGATCAACCTGTCTAGCATTAAGTTCATGAAAAACACCCTGCTTTGAATTCACATTTACATTCTTTGATGTCATATTTGTCCTGACGGTAACTGGAGTCAGTACATTATTGACCATGGTTGTTAAACTAGACTCGATCAGTGACATAGCCTTTCTAATGTTAACATTTAAATAAGAAACTGCACCATCATTCAACATGTCACTATTTGGAGCAACCTTAACATATTGTACATTACTATCATCTTCACTACGATTATTAACATTAGGTGGAAGTTTGGATGACAGAATAACGTGACTTCTGACATCGGATTCGTAATCAACATCGCTCTTATCAAGCTGATCACCCCTAGCTATCTTATTCACTAATGGTCTATTCAACTGTAATTGTTCTAATGCAGTATGTACCTGTCCTAAATCCTTCCTAACTGTACACAAAGACAGATCATTCTCCTCACAAGCCTTGAAACATCTCTCAAGCTTTGTGTCAAATTGCCTTGACAGATCCTCTATAGCACTCTCGATTTTGTTATCGACATCATCTGCTAACGATACCAATTCTACATTCACTCTCTTGTCTAGAGCATGCAAATCTTTCACTACTTTCTCATACCTAAGCATACATTCATTTCTAAACTGACCTATATCAATTTTGAGATCTTTAAACTCCTTAGTATTAGTCTTACTTGCTTCGGTTAGTGCATGCAAAGCTGTGTCTATTTTGGTATTATACTCTGCTTGCACCTGCAAAGCTGTGTCAATCTTGGTATTATGCTCGGCTTGCACCTGCAAAGCAGTGTCTAGTTTACTATTATGTACCTGCAAAGCAGTGTCTATTTTGGTGTTATGCACCTGCAAAGCAGTGTCTAGTTTACTACTTTGTGCATTTATTAACCCTACAATGTCCGCCAGTGTGAAATTTCCTTCAACAGCTTGTGTCATTGTTAAGATATGAAAACAGACTTAGTAATTATTTATACATATATAGAAATTGAACAATTTACATATTTCACTTCCTCCTATCACTTAAGAGACAACACGAGTTTTGCTATTCGAATAATAGGTACACTACAATTTCAACATCATCATCTTATAGATGGAAAATGAGTCGATATAATTTAATATTATTGAGACAAGATGAGTCTCATCGATCTTGTATATAGATGAGACAAATTGAGTTACATGAATCTTGATGTGATCGACCTTTTATGAGACTTTAAAAAGCACAAAAATGAGTCTCAGTAATCTAATATATACGTGAGACGTACAAACTGAGCTATTTAAGAGACGTAAGGATCCATAAAATGAGTCTCATAATCTATTATATATGACGCTCTTTCCTCGGCTTATTGAATGACACGGTCATATATTTCTTAACAAGGATTAATTAATTATTTTCATATTTAAAACCATAAGATTTCAATAAGTTCAATCCAAATATTTGTATATATCAACTTAACCTTCAAATAACTCTGTTAACTTTGGCAGAAATAATGAAATTACCACATGTAAATTATTACTGAACAGTGTATTATAAATAAATTTCACAAGCACTAAATATTCGTTCATACACTGTAAAAAGCATACATTCATATCATCAAGTGAGATTTTACATTTCGATATCCATTTTTGCAATTCAAGTTCTTTTACGTATTAGTCGCGATCTGAAGTCAACTTATATGCATATGAAAATTGTTCCAAGTTTTAAGATTTTCTACGTGACGATTTGCACAAAACGCTCGAATGCAACGAAGAACTATCCAAGACAAATTATGTGTCTTTTAATGTTCTACAGACTTTCCACATTCCAAGCAAGTTGATTTTTCGTAAATTCGAAATAGGCCTTTCTTTTATGTAGCTACATGCGTATAATACTTATCTGAATATTCAGTTTGAAACTAAGATGGCTTCCATTTTGCGTGATTCCATCGGGTCACTAATTTAATGTCCTTTGGACCTTTTATGCACTTTGCGACGCAATTTCGAGTATTACATGCAAATATTGTACTTATCTGCACTGCTATATCACATTAGATCCACAAATCTTCACGTTATAATTAAATTGTTCCAATTTCAGTTTCCCAAGACTTTTAGCGACTTCATTTCCGTCGAGGTTGATCTTTCAGATGAAGCAGTGTATCCAAACTCACACTGTTACAACTTTAAGCACAGAATACAAACTTGCGAATACTTTTCAAATTACAATTATTGAATTGTACAGATATTATGCATGAAAACGCTTGTAAAACAAATTAGATACAATAAAACATGTATTACAATATTCTATCACATGTTTACGTATTTTCTTTTTACCTTTTTCAGTTATTTTAAGTTTTACAATTTTGGTGGGAAAAAGGTTATTTACGCACAACTTAGATTTTTCCCTTTATGTGAGTTGGCTATGTTTCCAAGTTTAGGATTACTTCACAACTTTAGGATTACTCTTCAAGGCGCTCATTTTAGCAAATCGTAAGTTTATCGTTGAAAATCAACCAAAATTAATTTCAAATGGTTTGTACATGCTAGTAATACATTTTAAATACATATTCGTACCTATATGGTAATGAATGAGCAAGCAAAAGCTGTTGAAAGCAAACATATGAGCGTTTTTGCGTAAATTGACAAATTATGGTATGCACATTCTTGATACTTCACAAACCAAATTACATCGCTGAATTATAAAAACATTGTAAATGCTTGAAGTTTACATACGTACTTCAGTTATAACAAAGCCAAAGTGATGCAAATTAATTTTCTACTAATATAAACCACCAAATATGACCTCAATTCGTAAATTTCGAGTAATAAAATTATTTTATTTTTCACATTATGATGGTACTCCTTCAGATACCGTCATACACCACGTACGACGTTTCCGCCGACGATTGCCTGTATGTAGAGCTTCTGGGAGATTACGACAAACTCATTCCTCTCTTCATAGAATTGAGAATCACATATCCGATAATAAATAAATAACTATAGTAATAAAAAATGCCTAACAATATTTTTGGACGCACGAAGCACGTGGATCATGCTAGCGAGATATTTATGCTGCATGTCAGGGTTAAACATAATAAACGATCTTACTGTGAAAAGTTCCAAATTGCATCTATTAGAAAATCTTCAGCAAATTGTCGTGAGTGTCAGAGAACAGGTTGGTGTTCTCGAAACCAATGCTGCTTCGGAGGAATCGACGCTAGCCGCTTTCGGATCTTAGTTACAAGAACTGAACGAAAACTACAAACAGTTGAATGTTCAAATAAAAATCAAACGATCATTTTCGTCTATAACGGATTATATCGTCGAGCAATTGTTACCCATAGAAAATAAACTGGGACATGTTCACAGTAATCTTGTTACTGTCGATATTAAAATTGCCAAATTGTTATCCTTGCAAGCTATCGAAATCAATAGCATAGCAAACCAGAAAAGAACTTCCACGTTCGTTAAGGACAAGAAGTTGTACGTATTAAGCCCACATAAGCCATATTACAGATTTTTAATCAATGGTACTGTACAAATGCACGAATTTTCATACTGGGCTCATGAAAAACAGCTCGCTATTCTTACAATGACATTAATAAGTAAGCGTGGAGTCCAGAAGGCAGGAAATATCCCTTTAGGATACTGGAATGAAACTCATTCTGTATATGAAATGCATAATGATGAAGATCTTACAGTTTTTGATGTGGTCGCTGGAGATAAGCTTTTTATTCAAAATACCAGTGAAGTGTCGCCTTCAAAACATCCAATCACGTTAGTCATTCTCTTCAAACAAAATCTCTCACTCAATGTCTAGGAAGGCTATAGTGAACGAGTTACACAAACCTGCACGTCGCAACTACAAACGTTTAGCGGTGGTGACAAAAGGCATCGACGATTTGTGGCAATGTGACCTCGTGGAAATGAACAGTGGTAATTTGAAAAATTTACATATAATCAACAAGGGTTACAGATACCTCCTCACCGTCATAGATACATTTTCAAAATTCGCATCGGCTTTACCCCTCAAGGTCAAAACGGGAATATGTGTAGTGGAAGCATTCAAAACAATTTTCAATGAAAGCGGCGGACGACCGCGATTCCTTCAAACAGACAACGACAAGGAATTCTACAACTCCTTTTTCCGGCAATCCATTTCAAAACACAACATTCAGCATTATTCGACCTTCAGTCACATAAAGGCCAGCATAGTGGAACGTTTCAACCGAACCTTGAAAACGCACATGTGGAAACGGTTCACGCTTCAGGTTAATTACAAATGGGTCTAATGTGAACAATAGGTATGAAACCCGTCGACGTTACTAAATCTGACGAGCGACGTTTAATTTCTACGGTTTATTGTTCAAAGTACCGTCCCACGACGAAGAAAGCAAAGTATAACTTTGGAGAACAGGTGAGAATCAGCAAATTCAAACGTACATTCGAGAAGGGATTCACAAAAAATTGGAGTACGGAACATTTTACTGTAGTTCGAGTTCTACCCGGAAACCGTCACACGTATATAATAAAGGATAGTCGCGATGAAATTTTGAAAGGAAGGCTTTACAAAGAGGAACTCTCAAAAACTAAATACCCTGACACGTATCTCATCAAGAAAGTATTGCGTATAAAGATAACAAACTGTTGGTAAAATGGCTGTGACTTCCGGAAAAGAGCTGGATCAATGCAAACGAAGTGATTCTATGACTACGTGGAACTTGGATGAAGCGTCTACCCGTTTCTGAATGTCAAACTAAAAGAAGAACTGCGAGTGTCTACCCGATAACATTCGTTGTCTTATTGTTGGTTCTTCTGATTGTGGAAAAACTACGTTACTGGTGGACAATTTTCTCCTCGCACCGAATTGGCTAGATTGGAAGAACAGGCGTCTGTACGTGTTTTCAAAATGTTTGGAGCAATCAAAGTATCAGCAACTGACTAATTTGTATGATGGACTGGGCATAGCCACTTTTGAATCCGAAATAAAACCACTGGACTGTTGTCACGAAAATTCTGTAGTGGTATTCGACGATGTAATTTAAGAAAATCAAAATGAAATTCACAACTTTTTCACTCAAGGTCGTCACAGAGGAATGGATTGCTTTTACCTAGCTCAAACTTTTTCCAAAATTCCCAAACAGTTACTACGTGATAATGCTAGTTTTATTTGTTTGTTTCGTCAAGATCTTAAACATGTCTATGATGACTATGTAGGAGAAGATTTAAACTACAATCAATTTTCGAAATTCTGCTCTTCTTGTTGGAACAGCGCGATTACCTTGCAAAACGATTCAAAGGTTGGAATTCCGAGAATCGTGGATTTTACGAAGAGAACAACCGCGAGGGTCAACCTATCATCGACGCCATCAGCGGTCTCGATAAAGAGATTAAAGATGTTACAGAACAGAACAAGGATCTCATCACGGAACTCGTACCTTTTGTCGCTCGAAATTTTGTAGATTTTCCATCCACGCCTCTTTCTAGCATTCACACTCCTCTGAAACTTAGACAACCGCCAGCACCGAAACTTCAAGCCATAGGAAGTACTTCATCTTCTTCGGATAAGATTGAGTTGGGTACAAGGCAAGATATTACCTGAGCACCGCGAAATTGGAGAAGGACGAGGTGTTCGGATTGTATCCGAGCATGGAAAATAACGAAGGAGTGATTTGGAAAATTGGAAAATCGAAAGTGACATTCGAAGGAGACGACGTAAAAGTTAATTTAGGTGAAAAAAATAGTTGGGCTAAGTACCCCAGTACGGTTGGACTCATCACGAAAAAGTATCCGAAAGATTACACGGACGAATATTATCAAAGTTACACGGACATTTTAATATTATCGGATGCTCTGTACCAAAACAACGACGCTACTCAGAACCGAGTGAAACCCAGCAGCGGAGAGAAATACAGGAATCTCATCAAACCTATTTGGAACGATATAAAAAGTGGAAGAGGCGTCAAACGCTACAACACGTTACCGAAGGAATTCGTGTGGGTGGACAATGTTAGGAAACTCGTGGATCGTTTACTTGTCATAGTAGAAAATGCAGGTAATCGTAACTTCCACAACGAGAAGGTGGGCATCATGGACATGATCAGCACCAAAATCTCCAACTTTATCGTGAACGATAGTAAGGGAAAAGGTTACCTAATCAAAATAATCAGCACTCTTCCACCGAAATTTTGGAACATAGCCGAAGGCAAGGGTCTCGTGAACGACATCATAAACAAATTACCGTTCGAAATGCATATCCCGTGTTACCAGTACTGCGGACCGGGTACCAAACTCGAACAACGCTTGGAAAAAGGAGACATGGGAGTGAATCCGTTGGACGCCACATGTAAACATCACGACATCGCTTACAATACTCACACAAATCTAGATACACGTCACGAAGCAGATAGAAAATTGGAACATGCAGCATTCGGGAGACTCATCAGCAGGGACGCTTCTCTGGGGGAACGGGTTGCAGCGTTGGGCACGACTATCGCCATGAACACAAAACGAAAATTGGGATGGGGTCTATAAATAACACTCCGTAAAAAAATAACGCAGCTTCAAATAACCGAACTTCTTCCCGAACTGCTGTATAAAATATTTACGATTACGTTTGACGGAGGTGACGAGGATGTGACAAAAATCGTCGACTTGGCGAAAATAACATCGGAATTTCGACCACCGTGCAAGACGGTTCTCATGGAGCATCTTCGGAAAATATGCGGCACAAAAATCTTGCAAGATCTCGACATCCAATTTAAGACTGCAGGGGAAAAGTTGGACAACAGATTGGACGAGCTTCACGAGGCAAGGCAAGGAATGAGACGATACACCGACGATTGGTACAGATCCAACATGGAAACAGGCAGCATCATCGGACATCTCATCGCATTGTCTGAGGCGCGAACTTTCTTCTTCGACTCCCACAATATACATATAACATATCATCATGAAGCCCAAGGGTGTCGTGTACCAAGTACCGTACTCAAATTTCAAAACGCTGGGTGCCCTCGATATGTTACTCACCAAAAAACAACGCGAAAAGAAACTTTCTTGCTTGTCCAATGGTCACGGAATGAAATTGTTGCTCAGCATCCTCAATTGAAAAGATTGTAGCGTTCGAGGAAAAAAAACTCGCACGGGAGGTTTCATATTCAGCATTCTAGCAATTCTAGCGGCTTTGGGTGCCGTGGGAAGTTTAGCGGGTCGTAGCGCCGCCATAGCAAAAACCGTAATCGACGCTAAAAAGAACAAGGCGGAATTGGAAGAACAGAAACGTCACAACCTGGAAATGGAGAAAAAAGGTAAAGGAATTGTGTTTGCATGCATAAAAAATGTTGCCAGTGTGTTTAGGTTAGCTTACCCCGTGAAAGGCTACGCCCTGGGCCCCTCGAGATCGTGAAGAAACAAAAAAATACATCGTAGAAGATTACTCTGCGAGCCCATCTTACTTATGATGAAATCCGTACAAATGATGACATTTCAACCGACCAATTTACACTACTCTTCCCGTGGGTTCGAGTATCGGGACCGTCCTAAATCGTAATTGAACTTTTATAGTTACCCATCAACACCCTTAATAGCGTTTCATAAACCATAAAATCTTATTTTCAATACTATAGACATTAATTATTATCGTTTTATACAATACTTACTTTGCAGTAATGAACATAAAATTATATGTATAGCGTTTAGTAGCACTAATTATCTTCTATTCACATATTTTTCATAAAATAAATAATTAAAAATTCATAAAAGTTATAAATATGCAGATACATAAATGTAAGTTATTCTAACGATATGCACATTTATTCTAAATTATGCAAATGAATCTAAATACATGCATATAAATTCTAAATATATGCAAATGAATTATGAATATTAAACACCGACCGACGTTATCTCAGTCTTCAACTACTGCAGTCACTTCTTAAATGGCCTCTCTGCACGATGTTGAAGGCAAATGAATGCAGATAACTGGATCAAAAAGCGAAAAGAACGTTGTTAAATCTTAAAACATTGTACATATCGGTACTTTTTTACATCAACAAATTTAAGGTTCAAACATGTCGTAAGGCCTTCGGTTGGAGACTCTGAAAATAGCTCATTGGGATGACTCATTCACTGCGCATACGCGAACAATAAACTGAGGCGACACGATGCACGGTATTGAGAAAACGGCACAACCCGAGAGACACGCAAGCTACATGAGACACGTGCAGCTTGTCATGTCGCTTCAGTTCGAAAGGTTCAATTGAATACTGAGTGTTCACTTGCAAGCGACACGTTTCTCTTGCAGCGTGTCGCATGTCGCGTCTCGCTTAAGGATTTTACCAATCGATCGCAGGCTTGTGCGGCCTGTCATGACGTTACGGTGTGAAACGTTCCTGCTGATTGGCTAGTTCCCAAGCGACACGTTGGGCCTCCCCTTTGGCGCAGTGGTAGCGTCGTTGCCTTGTAATCAAGGGGTCCCGGGTTCGATACCCGGTGGAGGCACAAGTGGTTCGGATCCCACTTTAAACTGTAGGTCCAGTCCCGATTAGCCTTACTGTGCATGGGGTGGACTTAAAACACCAACTCAAACCAAACCAAGCGACACGTGTCGCCTGTCGCTTCGGTGTGAATTCTCCCTAAGGCTTGAGCAAACTTCCCTCCTAACAATTTCCACCTCAAGAGATGCTTGCTATTGTATTAATTCAAAGTACAAAAGTTGCAGTTAGAACTTAAAATGCCTCTATGAACTGTTTCATTTTCTACTACAATCAGTTGTGAATGCTCGTCTAATAATTTTCAAAACAAATTTCAATTTTTCATTCTCAATTTCCATCATTTTGTTAACATGGTTTTGATATCGAAATATATCAATACCTTCAGATTCTTTTATTTAATTTGATTTTTAGTTATAAAAGTATAGGGACTATGAATATTTCATGCGGTCTGTTAGTTGCTCTTTACACTGGATTTTGCCACGATTCTGAGAATCTGAAATCATAACATAACAATAGACGTGCCAACGAGTTTCCAGTTTATCGTGATCAGATACGTAAGCTTTATATAGACTGACGACTGACAGCACGGCTTCAGACTTCCGAAAGCAATAAGCGAGCGACTATCGCACAATGGCATGTCAAACGTGACAGGTAATAACGCACCATCAGTTTGAAACAGAGTTTTATCCAGGCAATACATTTCACTTGGTACATACCACATTTCCCATTACGGCTATTCACTAATTTTTTCTTCATTTCTAGCATGAACTCGTGATTTGATTTCTTTTTCTTGTATTTTGTATTTCCACCTTCACATTTTTATATCATCAGGTGAAAAGTCTTTGAAACGCAGAACCGAACACGAAAAGGTTACAATGAGAATTCACCATATGAAGCACAACTAGAATCTTGGTAGTTGGAGAATTTTTTCTGCAAATCATATAAACCATTTTATCTTTGATACTGAGTTTGTAGATGCACGAATTAATTGTTTACAAACATATTTTTCTTCGTACACCATATTTGAAGTGTGTATTTTAGTTCGTGGAATTAAAATATCACTTTGTTTACCTTTTTATCTAATTGTTCACTGAAAATCGACTATGCAATTTAAATTTTGAAATCTGAAGTTTTCACCGACTTTGCACTTTTCAAAAAATAATTTCTCTTTGACTTTTCCCATTCTCATCTTTTAAGTTTCCATCAGTGCTAAGGTGTAAGTTATATAAATGCCCCTCTCTTTCAATATACGTA
Source organism: Lepisma saccharinum (assembly GCF_977018435.1). Taxonomy (NCBI): domain Eukaryota; kingdom Metazoa; phylum Arthropoda; class Insecta; order Zygentoma; family Lepismatidae; genus Lepisma; species Lepisma saccharinum. The sequence goes on along the minus strand of NC_139230.1, from coordinate 22,611,128 downwards.
TACCTAACCTTTATTTGACCAAATCATCTATTATAATAAAAATAATTATTCCTCACCTACACCGCTTTATTTTCTTGTTATACTTAATAAGTGATATTTTAAACAAATTTCTTTGAAAATCAAGGTAGAAATTGCTAACAATTTATTCAGAGTTAATTGCGTTATTATTTACATTGAAGCAAATGGTTCCCATTAAACAGAAGGGTAATATGATGGGAAAGTGGAGTTAATCGTTAAATATACTACCTTACAAATATGATGTGTATTTGAAGATAAAATAATAATTGCTTACCTGTGCTTTAAACTAAAGGGGACACCTCATTTCAGTGTTCCCAAATTCAAGAACCAAAATATCGATACAGATCAGCGGGTAAACTCTAAGATATTCTCATTGAGATTTCGTTAGCAAAACTAATTATTAATTAATGATAATTTAGCGAGCAGTGTTTTGTTGTTATTATTAAGTTACTGTTATGCCTGTACTTCCTGTTACTTTTTTGACAAATTATTGATAAATAAATAATCAAATTTCAATTTTAATTATACGCCCATGTGTAACGTTATTGGCTTCGTGTAACCGTAAAAGCAGATCTAATTGGAAGAAGTCAACGTGTAATTTCCAACTCGCGTTTTGCACATCCTTGCAGTTTCCTTAGATGAAAGGGACGGAATGCCACTTAAGGAGAATCCAACAAAAAGAGAAATCGACAAAGGCAGAAAAGATACACGAACGTCTGTTGGAAATTTCTAAGAAGTACAAATGCCAGAAAGAAGACCCTTTCATTCCCTTCGCAGGTATCAGGAGAATCATCGATTTCCTGTAGTATTTGAATAGAACCTCTCTCACAGCTCTAGGATTACTTGCGCGGATTGAAAGGGCCGGGGAAGAAATCAGCTGGCTAAAAGTAAAGTTTTTGACGTCTTGTAAGGGAAGCATTCATCGGAAGAAACACAGTAGAAGGAAGTTTGGAAATGCCTCGCGAAGAGGAAGCAAATGTAAATGAAAGAAACATTTACGGAGTTGATGATATCTATGGTGGTTAGATGACACAAAACATCTGGCTCTTTTGGGGCGATTTGGTGGCTATATTTAGACCTCCGTAACTCCTAAAGTCTTCTACGTTGCTGCACGTTTCTGATATCAATATTCTCAATTTCGAACGCAGAGTTGAAACGTGAACTAAGACGCGTTCCAAATTTTAAAGCAAATTAACCCCGAAGGTTCTTGTTTCGAGTTCCGCCTAACCAAATGTTCCTTTGTGAAAATGCTATTAGGCATCATCCATTTTCGCCGTCAAGATTAGACAAAAGTGGAAGAAAAGCGTTGCACAAGACATTACCAAATGCAAGAATTAACCTTTGTTCTGAACGGCAACACTGATAGTCATACGAACACGAGGTAGCTTCATCACCTTGTAATCAAGGGGTCCCGGGTTCGATACCCGGTGGAGGCACATAGTGGTTCGGATCCCACTTTAAACTGTAGGTCCAGTCCCTATTAGCCTTTCTGTGAATAAAGTGGACTTAAAACAACAAATCAATCAATCAACCAATCACGCGAACACGTAGCCGACCTCCGTAAGGGAGTGGTTAGCACAGCACGATACAACGCCAGGAGTCCCTGTTTCGAATCCCGACCTGAGTGTGAGTGTCCCTTCATCAATTTCTTCATACCATCACTCATCCTCATCTTCGCGATTAGCCAAAAGATAGGAGAAAAGCGAAGTAAAAAAAACAAACAAATCAATCAGTTATACGAACACGCTATATGCCCTATTTTGTATGCTCCCCACCCCTTACTTGTTTGTTTGTGTTTGTTTTTAAATCCACTTTATGCACAGAGAGGTTAATTGGGACTGGGCCTATGGGATCCGAACCACTATGAGCCTCCACAAGGTATCGAATCCGGGATCCCCTTGATAAAAGGCGACGACGTTACCATTGCGTCATCGGAAATGCCTCCCACGCATTACGTAAGTTAGGTTCCTACCAAAATTGAACCTTTATATCTTGATTCCATTTCGAAATATTTGAGTGATGTATCTTATAGGCTCCCCTCGTATTCTTGAATTTCGGGGTTCGAGTCCCTCAGAGACCGACCTTGAATCTCCCGAGAGCATATTGTCGCTCGAAGGTCGCTTTTGACGGCTTTGGGCAAAAGAGGTATCGTTAGGCCGTAATAGTTTCGTTCCATAAATGACAACCTTGAACAGTACTGGTTGCATACCATTCATCATTGCTCACAAAATAACCGCGCCAAGAACTTATCGTCGCCAAGAATATGGAGGAACCGGTAGAATCATTTCAGCTCGCAATTTCCCTCGGAAGCAATTATTTTATCTTTCCCTCGCCCATTACGATGCTCTGTCGTTTTCCACCACGGCGCTGCAAACCCGGTCATGCAACTGCTCAATACTCTGAGCGGAGATTTTCTGCCGAATTTAACAATGTCTAATGCGTTTAGCGAAAATAATTGCAATAATACCATCCTCCGACCAAGCTGCTATAATGGTCTTCTAATCCTCCGACTCGCAGAAAGTTTTTAGTGACGAAAAAAGCATATATGATTACAATAAATTAATCGTGCGTGCATATTTTTTCCTCTTGGCAGATGTAGGAGCTGCGATAATCTTTCCATTTTTATAGAAAGGAACACTCGACAATAAATCTTACTGTATCAATAGAATTGGAGCCGCCCCACGTGGCGGAGTGGTTAGCACATAGCGCCACAACGCCAGGGGTCCCGGGTTCGAATCCCGGCCTGGGCATGGATGTTTGGTGAGTATCCAATCATCAATATCATCACTCATCCCCATCTTCGCAAATTAGCAAAAAGTGGCACAGAAAAGTAAATCAAATCAATCAGTCAATCAATAAAATTGGACTTACAGACTTGAATCTTATCAACTGAAATGCGCCCAAATCGAATTTCAACCCTATACTTTGCCCGGAAATCTCTGGAGCGAGCGAACAAAAACAAGTCTCTGCGCAAGTAGTGACAATGAACGCGCGAGAGGGGAAGTTAGTGCACCTACAACCCGTTTGGAGCAGCCCGCACTGCTTCGCTCAGTCCACTCGCTTTCTCCCCTTCCCCGCCGTTATGAGCGGACTTGCCCCACAGATCCATAGACAGTCTCTGGAGCGAGCGAACGAAAGTGAGTCTGCGCAAGTAGCGACGCGAGAGGGCTCGACCAATGAACTCGTGAGAGGGAACGGGATTGCGTGGAGCGGGGGAAAGCGACTGCAGTTACCAGCCTTTACATCAGCGTGTACTGTCTTGATCCGCCTACTCGCTTTCTCCCCCCACTATAACAATTTGCGCGGCCTTCCTCAAGAGATTCCCAGCATAGAGTATAGACTGATGCAAGGCTATAGTGTTAATCATTATGTTATGACAGGCTCTCTAGGACTTGTTACATATCGCTTAAGATGATCATTGTTGCCGCTGTATTTTAATTATCAAACAACTGACTTATCGTAGCGTAACTCTTCATTTGAGAGAACCAAAGAATACACCAAAACAAGATTTTCATTTTTCTTTATTTAGCTTAAGTAATTGGATTAACATTGTCGAACAACACGACTTGATAGAAGTTCGGATTCTTATTTTACAGTTCGTCTCCTTTCAAGGGAAGTTGAAATATCGGAGAGCGGATTTCTGATTGGTTGCATTTATTTACTTCTTAATGTCAGTCACAAGGAAAGATTTGAACACGCTAATTAGCCCTCATTGTCTTTTGCAGAAGAACCTGGTAATTCCAAGGAACTTCAAGTTTGACGTGCAGCTGGGGCAGAAAATAATTGTATCTCTTCCAGAAGAAAAACTAACAAGAAATGAAAAAAGAAACGATTTTTAGATCTTTTATTTTCCGCATCAACTTAGAAAAAGACAACTTTTCCACTTCACTGACGTTGAAGAAGGGAATCTGAGATTCTTGAGAGGAGGGGAAGTTCCAATCAGCCTACACGTAAAGAGCCGGGACCATTCCGTGCCCTTCAATCACAATTGTGGCTTCACTTCCAGGGCATAAAAAGCCGAGAAGCTAGGCGACGACTCTGTTTACCTTGCTAATGGATTCATATTTAGATTGGAAGAGATCTAATGAATATTCAATACGAGGAAAATGAGGAACCATTAGTAAATTTCTGGTTGCCTGCTGTGAAGCTTTGTAGTGTCTGTCGACAATGAATTCGAATATGCAGGTAATTTGGCGGAAGAGATGCTGCGATAACGTAATCAGGTGTAACTGCAATGCAGCCAGTTGTGTTCAAACGTTTGCGAGATGGAGAGAGACAGAGACAGACGAGAGAGAGAGAGAGAGAGAGAGAGAGAGAGAGAGAGAGAGAGAGAGAGATCATCTCTCCATTTTATGTATCATTTGTTGAGACACGTGATACGTTGTCATAGTAACATATATTTGGAGAGAAAATTATGACAATAAGTATCACGAGTAGCACTGCTCTAAGAGGTCCCTGGTTCGATCCCCAGCACTCCGAACAGTGCCTCGGAACTTACTTGAAACCGGAGGTCCAATCAGATTAGCTTTTTTGAGCAAAGGAACCTAAGGGTGTGGAGGGCTGGACGAGAATGAGGTCTACACAATCTGACTTCTAGGATTATACATAGCCGCGTAGATTGATTGATTGACTGAGTTGGTGTTTTAAGTAGTATACTTTATGCACAAGAAGGCTAATCGGGACTGGACCTACAGTTTAAAGTGTGATCCGAACCACTGTGTGTCTCCACCGAGTATCGAACCCGGGACACCTTGATTACAAGGCGACAACGCTACCACTGCGCCATCGGGCAGGCATCACATAGCCGCGTAGAAAAGTATTATTTTTAGTTTTAAGTGCTCTAGGAGCATGTTATTTGGCAGAATTGCACAAGACATGAATGAAAAGAGAAAAGGTCGAAGAACTCGCCTAGAAGAAAAATCTACAAATTTCTCTGATTAGTGGAACTTGAAATTGACGAATGAGCGTTTCCATTCTCCATTTGGAATACATGGAAGGGAAACACATTAATTAACGATATTTTAATAAAGTCTATCGAACTTAAGGGTCCACTTAGAACTGCAAAGTGAGGAGATATTCAAAATCTAGAACTTGACAACTTCTTGGTTCCAACTTCAAACACTCGCGCGCATTTTGACAGAATTGAAAAAAGTCCATGCCTTATGGGAAACTGTACCTTATCCCCTTGAAACAAACTTAGTAATAAATGCAATATTGACAAAATTTGAACTTCTGGAAATTTTCTGTGCTTCTCCCGTTGACATGGTACACTCTTTAACTATCCAGCTCCATTAGATGTGCTACTGTATCTGAACAATACTTTGATGACTTTAAAAATGAAAAACTAGTGACCCGTAAACGTGACAGTGTTGTAGATACAGCGTGACCAAGATGACTTGACGAGCGGAAAATATGTGAAGTAAAACGCACCCCCCCCCCTTTTTGACCAATAAGAGCAGGGCCCCCAAGCCAGACCATAAGGGTTCGAGGGAACTCGTTGCCAAGCTAGCTTTTCAACTGTTCCGTAAGCAGCGACAGTTCGGTGTTTGAATTTCGTGAATATGGCTGAGAAAAAACCTGTTGTCCGTAGTGAAGGTAGAAACATTATTAGTAATGTTATCAGGTTTTGGAATGAAGAAAATAATTTGAAGCGCTGGAAATACCCAATTGAAGACGGGAATAAAAGAGCGGCAGCGGCGACGGGGAAATCAGTGTCAAACATTTCTAGGATTAGAAAAGAAATGCTGACCGTCGGTTTAGGTTAAAACAGCTTGTCCACTCCGGGAAAAGTCACCAGGGGTCGACCCAGGAAGCTTTCCCTCGGCGAAATGGATCAGTGCGTTTTGCGTTGAAAAGTGCTAGAGTTTTACACCTTTCAGAAAACATTGCCTACTTTGAAGAAAATTCTTTCTGTTGCAAGAAATGAACTAGGATTTATGGGTGGTCGGGAAACGCTTAGTAAGACACTGAAGGAAATCGGTTTTCGTTTCACAAAATGCAAGAATAAAATAAATACTTCTACTAATGGAAAGAAACGATATTGTAGCGAGAAGGGCGCACTATTAACGAGCAATTAGAGCAAATTATGAAGGTAGAAATAAGCCAGTTGTCTTTCTTGTACAGTGTCTCTCAAAAGTTTTAGGACAACGACATTTTAAACTAGGCAACCCAATTTACACAAGGCGTTGGTGGGTTGCGTGTAGAGTTAGGCTCAATTTCAGGGTTGCCACATGCACATATTATATACCAGGTGGTTATAATTAAAGTGACGGTGTTCAGAGTGGTACAGCACGGGCTGTAATGAGAGTAGCAGTCTGAAACTTCGTAGATATGCTAATGAAGCAATGCGCTCGCGAATTATGCAAAAAAAAAAAAAAAAAAAAAAATAGTTCCAATTCTCGCCACCAGGGTAAAAAACGGCGCTGTAAGCAGTCAAAACGTGGAATTTTCCGTAACTCTGACGTCAAAGTCGGTGAAATTGCCTAACCATTGTGTGAGCTCCCTGGTTGTTGTTGGTGACGCTTGTTGCTTTTTCCTTTAGTAATGTTCATGTAATTCGAATAGTGAAATTGTAGCGATATTTTATTACAAAGAGTATTGTTTTCTGCGATTTATAGTGTTTTTCCTGTAACTATACCAAGTTTTGACTGCTTACAGCGCCATTTTTCACCCTGGTGGCAAGAATTGGAACTTTTTTTTTGCATAATTCGCGAGCGCATTGCTTCATTAGCATATCTACGAAGTTTCAGACTGCTACTCTCATTACAGCCCGTGCTGTACCACTCTGAACACCGTCACTTTAATTATAACCACCTGTTAGTATATATGAAATACGCGAAAGAAAAAATCTAAGTACGAGTATTACTGTACATGTTGACTGTACATGACACATGCACATGTTGTATCTTCTAGGGATGGCCAAACGGATCCGGATCCGGATCCAAAAGTTTCGGATCTGGATCCGGATCCGAAAATTTCGGATCCGGGTCTGAAAGTTTCCGATCTGGATCCGGATCCGAAAATCCGGATCCGAGAGTTTCGTATCTCAATCCCATTATAATATTACCACACCTTAAAAGGTATTATGATCTTCGATTACAAAGAAATTTTTCATTAGTTAGTCTTACAAGAATTTTTTCAAGTGTTGTTCCTAAAATACTTTGCTACGCATCGGCTAACACACTCGTGCACAAAAATAATCTTACTTGTTTAACATAAAATGTCAGAGGTGATTTTGTATATGCCATTGAAACGAATGTGTATTCATTCGAATGTATTGGAAATGGAAACACACATAAATGTGAGACATTCCATTCCAGGATGAAACCCTTAACACGTATAACAAGATAGAAATGTTATACAAAAATTATACAATTGTTCTACAGTTACAGTTTTACAAATTAAAATAAAACATTATAATATATGCAGTGTTATATAATTACAAAGTGTAAGACTAACAAAGGAGGTTATCTAAGTGTCCCCCTCCGATTGCCATGAAACTTGGCAGGCGTATAGTGGGGCCCAAAGGAAGAAATACGTGTTTTTTTTGTTTCAGCTAAAAAAATGTTTTATGGGCAAAACCCCTCAAATATCAAGATGAGGACAAATTGAAGTGAGGATCTGAACCCTGTGTCCCTCTGATTTCCATGAAACTTGGCAGGTGTATAGTGGGGCCCAATGGAAGAAATACATGTTTCTTTTGTTTCAGCTAAAAAACTGTTTTAGGGGCAAAACCCCCTCAAATGTCAAGATGAGGACAAATGAAAGTGAGGATCTGACCGCTGTGTCCCCCTCCGATTTCCATGATACTTGGCAGGTGTGTGTATAAACGGGCCCAAAGGAAGAAATACGTGTTTTTCTTGTTTCGGCTAAAAAACTGTTCTAGGAGGCAACCCCCCTCAAATATCAATATGAGGACAAATTTAAGTGAGCATTTGACCAATGTGCCCCCCTCCGATTTCCATGAAACTTGGCAGGTGTATAGTGGGGCCCAAAGGAAGAAATACGTGTTTTTTTGGTTTCATTTAAAAAACGGTTTTACAGGGCAAAACCCACTCAATTGTCAAGATGAGGACAAATTGAGTGGGGATTTGACCCCTGTGTCCCCCTCCGATTTCCATGAAACTTGGCAGGTGTGTGTATAAACGGGCCCAAATGAAGAAATACGTGTTTTTTTTTGTTTTGGCTAAAAATCTGTTCGAAGGGGCAACCTCCCCTCAAATGTCAAGATGAGGACAAATTGAAGTGGGGATCTGACCCCTGTGTTCCCCTTCGATTTCCATGAAACGTGGCAGGTGTATAGAGGGGCCCAAAGGAAGAAATCCGTGTTTTTTGTGTTTCAGCTAAAAACTGTTTTAGGGGGCAAAATCCCCTCAAATGTGAAGATGAGGACAAATTGAATTAAGGATCTGACCCCTGTGTCCCCCTCCGATTTTCATGAAACTTCGCAGGTGTATAGAGGGGCCCAAAGGAAGAAATACGTGTTTTTTTTTTGTTTCGGCTAAAAAACTGTTTTAGGGGGCAAAACCCGCCTCAAATGTCAAGATGAGGACAAATTGACGTTTGGATTATCTGACCCCTGTGCCCCCCTCCGATTCCCATGAAATTTGACAGATGTATAGAGAGGCCCTATGCCCCCTGTTGCTTCCTATGCCATATTTACGTGGTTTCGGGGTCAGATCCCCACTTCAATTTCTCCTCATCTTGACATTTGAGGGGGGGGGGGCTCTATACATCTGCCAAGTTTCATGGAAATCGGAGGGGGGACTTAGACCTCCCTTGTAAGTGTATTAATTAATTACAAGTCGCGCACGCGCGACATACACTATATATATATATGTGTATGTATGTATATTATATATATATGAATATTAGCATGTAACAATATGATATAAACACATTCTCACTTTCCAAAGAAGCGCATGTGGGATGGCAAAAACGGATCCGGATCCGAAAGTACTGGATTCGGATCCGAAAGTTTTGGATCCGGATCCGAAAGTTCTGGATCCGGAACCAACCGGATCCGGATTTCGGATCCGTCAGGATCCGGATCTGGCCATCCCTAGTATCTTCAGCGGAGGTACAGTCACATGCAATAAAAATGGGACACCTTATCCTGAAATACTCGCTTCGCTGCAATGTGTGGCGCCTAACTTTACCGTGGTGGTAGATCTTGCCATTGAAAATTTGCTATTAGAATCTACTTATCGCCTTAGTCCCATTTTTATTGCCGGTGATTGTACAGTGTCTCTCAAACGTTTTAGGACAACGACATTTTAAACTAGGCAACCCAATTTACACAAGGCGTTGGTGGGTTGCGTGTAGAGTTAGGCTCAATTTCAGGGTTGTCACATGCACATATTATATAGTATATATGAAATACGCGAAAGAAAAATCTAAGTACGAGTATTACTGTATCAAATTGAAAAAAAATATCAGTATTATATTTGTTGTAAATCAAAAATACATGCTGAAAGAAAAAAAATCGATTTTCTAGTACTTCATTGCTGATGAGACTACACAAAGAAAAGAGGAGAGAGGAAACGGAAGGGGACAAAAGAGAGGAGAGAAAGGAGAAGAGGAAAAGTAAAGTAGGGAAGAAAATGGAGGACAGAAGTGGATAGGAGAAGTAATGAAGAGAAAGGAAAAAGATTCGAGGAGAGATGATGAAAATGGAGCAAGAGGAGATACGAGGAGGAAAACGAGATAGGAGAAGAGGAGGAGAGGAGAAGAGGGGAGTGGAGAGTAGAGTAAAAGAGAGAAAAAGGGAAGAACGGAAAGAAGAGGAGAATAGTGCAATGGAGTCGGAAATCGAAGAGAGGAGAGGAGATAATAGGAATGGAGAAGAGTGAAATGGATACAAGAAGCGAGAAAAGTAGGGAAGGCGATATGAGATAAAAGCAGAGGAGAAGGAGGTGAAAGAAGAAGAAGGAGAAGAGAAGAACAGAAGGTACTGGAGACAAGAGGAGAGGTACGTAGTTGCAGAAAATATCGTCTCTGTGACAAGAATTGATGCATTGATCAAATTTTCGACATGAAACAATCAATAACATTTTGAAATATATGAGAGAATGCATTATTTCGGTACGAAATGCCTTTTGGCTGAGTACAGGCCAAGAAAAAAATTTCCATGTAAGATCTTTTTTTTACCTGCGATTATATCACTAAAAGCATGGATGTAATTTTAATATTTCTAAGAATTATCCAATTTTTCGGTTCATTGAAATGGAGATTTTGTAATTTAATATATCACCTCCCCCCCCCCCCTGGTTAATTCCAAACTGAATCATTCCGTTTCACACGGCGTGGATAATGAAAACAATGGGATATGTCTAAAAATTACGAACATTTTCTGCCACCGGAGGGGTTTGAACCTACGACCTTCAGGTTGGCAATCCTTGACGTTAATCACTACCCTACAAGCTTTCGCTCCTGAAAACAGGTAGAAGGAACTGCCCAATTTGAAATGTAGATGCAACTCTCCTCCTACATGTAATGTGCAAATAATACTTGTTTGTAACAAAGCAAACGAAGGCACGCGTAGGATGAATCGGCGAAAACATTTAATGGGGAATTGCACATGATGAAAACTTTTCAGTCGATATTTTTAATTCCTTTTTTATTAATGAAGAGCATGGTGACGTTATTTGTAATAGCAGAGTAAAGTCTCGTTACATTGTTTTGCATCTGGAATTTATATATATAAGAAAAATTAATTGACACACGTTCAAATGGATATTTTCATGTATACGATAGTGAATTATGATATTCTAACGATAATTGTGTACTGCTTCAAGGACACTGACAAATATTAATGAAAAAAACTATTTATATTTGTGGCAATTCAAGACACACAAATTTTACCCATTTTCCCACTCGAGTTCAATGCAAAGATACATCCACAAATATCGACTGAAAAGTTTTCATCAATAAATCATTTGGAACACTTAGATTCTTGTTTAAATTTAAAAAACTATTATCTTCAGAAATCAAGCAGCGATTAGTTGAAACACTTATATATCCATTTCTCGACTATTGTGACGTAGTGTACTCTGGTAGAATAAATAAAACTTTACAAGCAAAGATTCAAAAATGCCAAAATGCGTGCATGCGGTTCATATTTTGCATCCCGAGACGTGAACATATTTTACCTTCCATAAATAATAAGAATATCCTCAGTATGTACCGTAGGCGGCTACTGCATACATATTGCCTTATACATAAAATTATTACATCTGGCAAGCCGTCGTATCTGGCAGACATGTTGATCCCTCGCACCAGTATTCACAGCCACCATACAAGAAATAATTTCAAATTTAACCTTCCACTCTGCAACACACAAGCATATCAGTCGTCGTTTTCATATTTTGCTGCAAAAATATGGAGTGCCCTACCTAAGACCATGTCGAGCATATCTAAAATAGAATCTTTCCGAAATGAAGTAAAGAATTTTCTTTTGGAAGAGCAGAGATTGTGTTCAAATACTATGATGTAACTTGTATGTTTATGTTATGTATTTTGTCTACATGTTTTTATTTTTATTTATTTTTCATTCATTTTATTTTATTTTTATGTAGTTGTCTTTTAACAATTTTTGTATCACTTTATTCATACATTTATTAGAATTATTTTATCAATAGATTTTGTAACTAAATCATACAGTTTATTGCACACTGTATTAATACTGTAATAACATATGTATAAGAAATGTAAATTTAAATGTAATCGATGACACGGGTTAGGTGGCAGAACAGCCTCAGGCTGAACCTCGCCCACGTAAATAAAGAATTTGAATTTGAATTTGAATTTGAATATGTGCAATTCCCCATTAAATGTTTTCGCCGATTCATCCTACGCGTGCCTTCGTTTGCTTTGTTACAAACAAGTATTATTTGCACATTACATGTAGGAGGAGAGTTGCATCTACATTTCACATTGGGCAGTTCCTTCTACCTGCTTTCAGGAGCGAAAGCTTGTAGAGTAGTGATTAACGTCAAGGATTGCCAACCTGAAGATCGTAGGTTCAAACCCCTCCGGTGGCAGAAAATGTTCGTAATTTTTAGACATATACCATTGTTTTCATTGTCCACGCCGTGTGAAACGTAATTATTCAGTTTGGAATTAACCAGGGGGGGAGGTGATATATTAAATTACAAAATCTCCATTTCAATGAACCGAAAAATTGGATAATTCTTAGAAATATTAAAATTACATCCATGCTTTTAGTGATATAATCGCAGGTAAAAATAAAGATCTTACATGGAAATTTTTTTCTTGGCCTGTACTCAGCTAAAAGGCATTTCTTACCGAAATAATGCATTCTCTCATATATTTCAAAATGTTATTGATTGTTTCATGTCGAAAATTTGATCAATGCATCAATTCTTGTCACAGAGACGATATTTTCTGCAACTACGTACCTCTCCTCTTGTCTCCAGTACCTTCTGTTCTTCTCTTCTCCTTCTTCTTCTTTCACCTCCTTCTCCTCTGCTTTTATCTCATATCGCCTTCCCTACTTTTCTCGCTTCTTGTATCCATCTCACTCTTCTCCATTCCTGTTATCTCCTCTCCTCTCTTCGATTTCCGACTCCATTGCACTATTCTCCTCTTCTTTCCGTTCTTCTCTTTTTCTCTCTTTTATTCTACTCTCCACTCCCCTCTTCTCGTCTTCTCCCCTCCTCTGCTTTCATCTCACTTTCCTCCTCTCTTTTCTTCTTTGCTCCATTTTCCTCATCTCTCCTCGAATCTTTTTCCTTTCTTCTCACTACTTCTCCTCTCTTTGTCTATCCTCTCTTTCTTCTTACCTTTACTATTCCTCTTCTCATTTCGCTTTCTCTTTATGCTCTCCTTTGTCACAATTCGTTTCCTCTCACCTCTTCTCCTTTCTGTAAACTCGTCAGCGATGAAATGCTAGAAAACCTTTTTTTCAGAATGAATTTTGTCATTTGCGATATAATAGAAATATTTTTATATTTTTATACAATAATGCTTTTTATTTCTTTCGCGTATTTCATAAATATCTATTCTGTATATGGCAACCCTGAAATTGAGCCTAACTCTACACGCAACCCACCAACGCCTTGTGTAAATTGGGTTGCCTAGTTTAAAATGTCGTTGTATTAAAACTTTTGAGAGACACTGTACATCCTAATTACACAGTTAAAAAGTGTTGGCAAACTGAAAACGAGGTCGGCGGTGTGTACTGCAGTGCTAGTGCAGGTCAAAGGTGGATAATAGTTCATGCAGGTGGGAAGGATGGTTTCATTCCCGGAGCATTGCTTTTGTTCAATTCTAAAACAAAAACGGGAGATTATCATGAGGAAATGAACGCAGAAAATTTTCTTAAGTGGCTGAGGGAAAAGTTAATACCGGGTTTACCTTAAAATTGCATCGTTTGTCTCGACAATGCTCCTTACCACAGTGTGCGTGTAAATAAGCCACCAACAATGGCTTGTAAGTCTGTCATACAGGACTGGCTACGCTCCAATAATGTTAATTTTGAAGAGGGAATGACTAATACAATGCTTAGACTCCCACCCTATCATTGCGATTTATCACCCATTGAACTGATTTGGAGTAAAGTGAAAAGAAGAGTCTCTGAACGAAACGTAGATCAGTCATCGGCTAAAATAGAAGAGTTAACACGGGATGCAATCTCTTCTATTACACCACATGAATGAATGAATGAAGTGCTGTGGACATGTGAAAAAGTTGGAGCCAGCGTATTGGGAAAGGGATGGGTTAGTTAAACAAGAAATCGAGAGAATACTTATAGAAGTCGGAGTCGATAGTGATGACAGTATGTCAGGCAATGAGGAAGATGAAGACATGGAGGTATGTGATGATGGTAATGAAGAAGCGGTTGACGACATGTCTGGCATTGACTTCCTGCCTACATCAACAACTGGACAGCTCTGATTAAGGTATTTATTATACATAATTCTACTTATGTAAACTTAATGAGAATAGAACCTTATATTATTAATATTATTATTATTGCTATTATTATTATTGGCCTCCCCGATGGCGCAGTGGTAGCGTCGTTGCCTTGTAATCAAAGGGTTTGATAACCGGTGGAGGCATGGTTCGGATTCCACTTAGATCCAGTCCCGATTAGCCTTACTGTGCATAAAGTGGAATTAAAACACGGAATCAATCAATTATTATTGTTATTGTTATTATTATTATTATTATTATTATTATTATTATTACTAGTGGACGATGTTACCCTCATAAATTACGCAAAAAAAGGGGTGAAAGTCGCTGCTACAGCATTTGTTTGCAACAAACGATTTGCAAACCAACGACTTGCAATATTTTGTCAACACCGTCAATTTCAAATTAGCTAATTTTGGAAAACAAGCACACAAACTGTAGGCAGAAAATTAATGATAAATGCATTCCGAAGACAATTCTTTTTAATACATTACATTGCAGAATTTTTTTAGAAATTTATTTTTAGTTGCATATAATTTGAAATCGTAAGGGACAATTGCTCCTCTGTGCTCGCCTGCAGGTGCCCTTGACCATTAATTTGTACCCACTCCCCTCTCCTAGCAATATCAGGCTGGATCACCTCGTTCGCTTAGCAGCCAGTGCTAGACGGACGTTTGGCATCAATGTGCTGCAGACGAAAGGAAAGGAAAGACGTGTCTCTGTCGACCAGAGCGCCCTACGAAGAAGACTGCAACTCTTTGTCATAATGGTCGGACTATAGTTATATGCTATATTGTCAATCGGGATTGCCTTCTCGATGGCGTAGCCGTAATGTTGTCGCCTTGTAATCAGTGGGTCCCGGGTATACATATGTACCGTGCGTCCATTTCGATCTTCAGCCGAGAGATCGGGAGAAGCGTGGCGGGCGGCGCTGGCGGAGATGCCGACATTTGCGGCCTGTAATGCCCGCTTACTTTTATGGACATATGCAGACATTTATAAAATATTGCAAAACGAGCACTAACCTGTGTTATAAGAGTTGTTCAAACTGATATCCACCAAGTGCCAAGTGTGTAGACTTTCGGGTAGAATACGTTGAATAGCCTGAAACTTTCGTGCCTGTAGCTAAAGTCCTTCTGGGTCGGGCCGAGAACTTATCAGCCCCCTCGTAACGTGAACCTTGTGGCTGGCATTCCAATCCTCTTACTGACACAACACACATACACACTGCAATAACACAAACAAGTAACCGCAAGTAACCAAGAATAACACTCTTGCGCACAGTACGAAATTAACACGGTCTTGCTTTACATCTGCTCGCCACTATATTCACAGCTCTGTCGCGAAGGAACAAAAGACTCGAGCTCGGAGATTTCGGATTGCAAGGAAGCTCACGAACACCATTGACTTTTAACGGTTTCGTCTACAGCGTAATCTTGATACAGTGTTGCACATTCGAAACCTCCAAACGATCCCCATCGACACAAAACTCTTTCAAGGATATAAACTTAAGCAGGACGTTACTGGTCAAAATATGATTAAAATGTTTTATTATCTGTGGCTCTTTACATTGTTTTTTAAAGCGTATTTTTTTGTGTATATAAGGGCAGAACTTGGATGAATTACAGATGATAAATTATAACACAGGTTAGTGCTCGTTTAGCAATATTTATATAAATGTCTGCATATGTTCATAAAAATAAGCGGGCATTACAGGCCGCAAATGTCGGCATCTCCGCCAGCGCCGCCCGCCACGTTTCTCCCGATCTCTCGGCTGAAGATCGAAATGGACGCACTGTAGTACACACATCTAGACATGATGTTTGAAAGTAATTTAAGGGAGAGTCATACAAAATGGGAAGAACATATTTTGGCCTACCAAAAGAAAAGTTATCAATTTAAAAAAAAAACGTTGCATAACTTTTCTTTCTGAGTAGATTAGAGAATATCAGGAAAAGAAGGTTGTTTGTGTAAAAAAGCATTATGGAGGTAGGAAAAACATTTTTTTCTGGAAAATATGCAATGTCATCGTTTTGGACAACCAGTTGGGTAAAATGGGATACTCATATGAGACAATGTAAATTCGAGATATAATGCAAAATTTTGTAAAAGAAACTATCTTGAAAAATCAAAAGTCAAGTTAACCATGAAGAATGCAATAAAATGCCAGGTAGCAGCATTAATCAGTGTGTAAAACCGAACGTCCCCATTTCACCCGCCGTCTCCATTTTGGACGACTTTATCCTATATTTATTGCACACTGCAAATGCAACATATCTAAAAGGTTAGAATTAATCATTGTTGGTGTGAATTGCAGAATTATGGTTAAATACAGTAGAACAACAAAGAATATATTAGAAATTTTCAATATCCATCCCATTATTTTTGCTACTATGTTGCATAACCCTTAATGTGAAGAATAATGAATTATCTTCAGCTCTAATTGCGTGTTTGGTGAGGGACGGATGAGGAGTAATGTAACCTGCTTGTTCCTCCTACCTCTCCTTTCTATTGGGCCGCTCATTAAGGCAGATATTAACGCTGAAGTACCAATATTCGCGCAAGAGCTGTGTTTAATACCATAATGTTGATGCTATAATAGCTCGGCGATCGTTTAACATTCGAGCATAGCATATTTGAGTTTGCGTAATTAAAGTTTACAAATTGTCTGTGTAACTAGTGTGCATTTATTTGCACGGACACTTTCACATTGTATGCACCAATAGTGAATAGCGGAAACAGAGAGGTATATCGACAACTGCTCAGAATTAACCGCCGTCATGATACAATTGGTTTTTCTCGCTCTATGTATGTAAGGCTCCAATCCTCATTTCGCAACTAAATGTAAATTTTCCTGTGTATTTGCTACACAATTTCAGTTTGCAAATTATTACTTTTAATTGCATTATTCTAACATTTTATGTTAGAGTCTATTGTATAATACAATTATGGAAGTCATTAGTGACGCAATCCAGTAATCCATACACCTACAAGTTTTGATGGAGTTTGATATTTATTTGATCCATACCAGGTATATCGGCCTCCCCGATGGCGCAGTGGTGGAGGCACAAGTGGTTCGGATCCCACTTTAAACTGTAGGTCCAGTCCCGATTAGCCTTACTGTGCATAAAGTGGACTTAAAACAACAAATCAATTAATCAATCAATCATACCAGGTATATCATTTTTAATGCATTATGCTGGTTAAATTTAGTAGGATGTAGGCACATAGGCCTATCCTGAATTTGTTTGTAAAAGTGGAGAGGGCTAGTTTAATTTAGGAGGAAGAATTTGCTTTTATTACATGCTTCCCTTGTATTAAGATGGGATATGAACGCACTGAGGCGTTAGATGTTCCCGGATAGCTAGAATCAGCTTCGTTGTGATTTGCACCATCATCCATTTCTTCTGTTCATCAATCATCTTCAACGTCATCATTAACCCAAGAAGTAGAAAGCAACATAAATTAACTGCAATAGATTGATTTGGTTTATTTTACTTTACTTTTCTGCTACTTTTGGCTAATCACGAAGATGAGAATGAGTCATGACATGATGAACTTGATGAAGAGACACTCACAAAGAATACCCACGCACAGGCTGGGATTCGAACCCGGGTCACCTGACGTCGTAGCGAGCTGTGCAGGCCACTCCGATGCGGAGGTCGGTTATAACTGCAATAGAAACACAGAAATATATCCTAGCAAGAACAGGAGAAAGAAACCAAAGAGCATTTCTGCTTTCTTCTTCATGCATATTTCGATTCACAATACTCATTAGTCTATAATCACTAACTGTACTTTTTAGAACAGTTTTCTAGCGCAAAAAGTAGATATATATATATATACGTGGGTTGGAAATTTAATAGTGGCAACTATTTATTCTCAAATAATACATAAGAGATACCTCTGTGAAACTTTTAAAGCCTTCGATGTAGTCATCAGCACTGTGTACAACCGTTGCCAGCGATGTGGAAGTCGTAGTATTTCTGTTGATGGTTTGAATGGAGCGGTCTATTCCCTGAAGAATCTCTGGAACAGTCCGGAAGCTTCATCTTAGGGATGAAATCAAAGTCACAGGGGGCTGGTAGAGCATCTGCCAGCCCCATCGAGCTTACAAATCAGCCACAGGTTGCGCCACATGCGCCCGAGCATTACCCTGCAAAGTGATGGGAGGATTCAGCAGAAAGTGTCCTCTCTTTTTTCACAACGCAGGTCGCAGGTTATATTCCAAAAATGAACAGTAATACTGCATCTTGACGGTCCGTCCTGGAGGTACTGCGAGAATCACCAGAACTCGCACATTGGTGGGGTTCTAACTACACAACTTTAGACCGCCAACTCCAACGATACTCTCTTCCTCTCGACACTGCGCATGCGCCTAGTGTTGGAAGGAAGAATGATTGATTGATTTAGTTTATTTTACTTCGCGTTTTGTGCCTCTTGGCTAATTTGCGAAGATGGGGATGAGTGATGAAATGATGAAATTGATGAATGGACATTCACAAACAACCAAGCCCGAGCGGGATTCGAACCTGGGACCCTTGACCTTTTGAAGGAAGAGTCCATTTACTGGGAAGTAGGTTAGATATCAAACTAACATGTGGTATAAGTGAGAAGCACTGTTCCGTTTCATGGCGTATACACAGCAGTGTTGCCACTAATTAATTTCCAACCCACGTATATACAGGGTGTTTCTGTGACCGTGTTACAGACTTGCAGGGATGTTGGAAGGGAACAAACGCAACAAAATGAGATAGGGAACCATGGTCCGGAAATGCCCCGGTGAAAAGTTACAAGCCAAAACCTTCGAAGGGCAGCCGGCCACGCACAACGCGGAGGGGAACCGTAAAAGAAAGGCGAAATAATCCACCGCGCATGCCCTGGAGTCCGTATCTTTTACTGCTACGATTAACTGGATCAGTTTACACTGTGTTTCTGAGAGACATCCTCCCCGAGTTATTGGGACATGTCCCACTTCTCGTTCGTCAACGCATGTGGTTTTAGCATGATGAGGCCCCAGCCCACTTCGTAGCTGGTGCTCGTGATATTCTGACGCAGACCTTCCCACAGCGGTAGATAGGGAGAGGCGGGCCTGTTGCTTGGCCTGCTCGTTCACCTGACCTGACCTCATTTTTTTTGTGGGGTCATGTCAAATGTGTTATCTACGAGACACGTGTGAGTAATGTAAAGGAACTCTTGGCAAGAATCTTTTGTAGCCTGTGATCTGGTCCGAACGACTCCTGGGATATTAGAGCGGATGCGACAGAGCTTGTTGCGACGCTGTCATGTCTGTATCTAGGCAGGGGGCGTCACTTTGAACAACTGCCGTAATGATGGCTGCAGTTATCACTTATTAAAGCCACTACAGTGATTCTTCTGTGTTTGTTTTCTACTTCCCCAGAAATATTTTACGGTTCCCCTCCGCGTTGTGCGTGGTTGCCTGCTCTTCGAAGGTTTTGGCTTGTAACTTATGACTGAGGCATTTCCGAACCAGGGTTTCCTATCTCATTTTGTTGCGTTTGTTCCTTTCCATCATCCCTGCAAGTCTGTAACACGGTCACAGAAACACCCTGTATATAGTATGAGAAGCACGAATTTCCAATCAGCTTGTATGAAAGTAGTGCAAATCAATATCATTAACAAATGTTAAATTAGGTTTAAATTGGCTCTGGATTTGAGTGGATGTCAGATTCGTTTGTTAAATGTTGTCATTCTGTGCGATTTGCCGATGAATTACGAACTTTAAATATAAATGATCTGTTTTAACCTGTATTTCAGATTCTTCTGAGTACGTGTCGGTAGTGTACAGTTGCAGTATATGCATTGTGAATGCCAAGAATTTTTCTTCCGAGATTGCCAGTTGTAACCAACATCGCCAAAATTGCAGGTACAGTGGGCAGTATAATTAAATTATTAAGTCAACTTGCTTCTTCACGGTTCTGTGGAAACTTTTCAAAGTTAAACGAAGAGAAGGGTAGAAAGACCGGAAGACAGGGAAAGGAGAATAAAACGTTTGGTGCAGGGTCTTCGTGATCGCACGTAAGAGGAATCGAATTTGGGACGGTTAATTGAAAGGGGAAGCAGTCCTCTTCGGAGCTCTTCTTCTTTAAATCAGTTGTTCTTCTTTCGTTTGTAGCCTCGAGGTACTTCCTCTCCAAGATTCATTTCTTGTAGTTCGTGGTATCCCGTGGTTAGGATTACTCCGTAAACCATTAACTCCTTTTCCTTTCAAAACCACCAATATCCAAGCTTTAGGAGTTGCTAATGTTAACACGCAAATCTGTATTGACATCATAACATTTACAATGCTTCCTCCTCATATTAAAGACGCCAGTGCCTATTTCAGTTATTCGGACCCTCCTTTACAATGTAGGCACAGTCTGAATTAACTTGTTAGCGCATAAAGTGCTTTGCCAAACCTTTTGGAGGGAACTCCTCGCATTCTGTTTAGGGATTACTTGCATATTTAGTTTGGTTACTCGACTAATTTTGATGCTAACCATTGGACTGAACCCCAGCAGGAACTGATACATTCATTTTAAGGCAATAACTTTAATCATTACGTCAATGGTAGATCCTTTAAGAATTAACGACTCCGATCCAGCACTTCAGATGATTGCAATACACTATTTTATTAGTAATCAAAAGGAGTCTTACTTTTGTTTACTATTTCTTTCATTTTGTGTATGTGAAGGTGCTCTTGGGTTATCTATTATGGTGTTTGTCACTCGCTCACATGGTAACGATTATTTTAATTCGTTTGTGTATTTATTTTCATTTTCAAAATGCCCATCATAACTGTATAAACCATAAGACGGATCAAGAATTCCAACAGTTTTTCCATTTTTATTGACATTTGGTATACTCGTTTGAAAATAACTTAAATTATTAATGATTCTGTAATTTTAATTAGCATATTTGACTCGTTTCTCTAAACTAGTTTATCTAAATTAATATATAGTCGTTTTTACTAAATTTCGTGGGTTTCGGCATGTACTTATTATCATTTTTTTGTGGAGAATAGAGTGGTTGTACTATTTCATAAGTGTGGTAAAACGAAACTAGTGAAATTGACATCCTAAGTTATGAATGCATGGAATTAGTAGAGAAAATAACGATTACTTAGTTTCTACTGGATACTGTGTTGTCACAGGAATGTTTATAAACGTGGGGTGTAAAGTATGACCTGGATGGCATCCAACTGACAACCTCTTTTGCATGTAGTACACCCATTAAACTACATTCTTTCAGGCCAACGAAGCCCAGAGCCAAGATAATTTTCTGTGGGTTTTCATGTTGTCCTGTGTTTGCCCCTATGTGCGCTGACTGCCTCATATTTTTACCTAGATATGGAGTTTCTGGTCAGCATAGAGACATCTTGAGGTGGTGTTTTACTCCACATAATGTGACTGACGCAAATAGTGTAAGTGCTGACGCACTCACAATTTGAATTTGACTCAATCAAGTCTGTAAACATATCGATCGTTCAGTTAATTATCAATTATTAAACGTCGCAGTTAAGAATTAGCTTCGATTAAAAATGTAGCTAACTTTATAGTCTCTTAAGTACCATGTTTATCGCTGAACATTCTATCTTACATTAATACATACATACATACATGTATAATGATTTATGTCTTCCTATGATGGAAATTCTGGCGAATGCCATGCTGTTAATAAAAATTCTACGTTGTATGTATGCTGTTTTTATTACCGCGATCGGACCTTACATGTCAATGCTGTCGTTGGAAGAATATTTGACGTGCTCGTATGTTTACCATACGCTGACCGTGATATAAACAGGATAAGAAACAAATCATTGGCATTTAAAATTAATGTTTTTTTTTTTCATTTTCATTATATTTTTCCTATTTTAGTTTCTATGCGTCGCTTTTTTTACTCTATACGATAATGATGAACTGATGAAACAGGTGGGAGAAGAACCAAAACGCAACATCCGCTTTTTTAATCCGCCCCAGGAAAACCGGCTTCATGCTGCATTTCATGGCGGAACGGTGCATTATTGTGTTTGTCACTTCTATTTTATAAGTTCATCATTCATTATTATTATAGTCACGATTAACCTAAAAAGTACAAAAGCAACACAGCATAACCAAAATAGACATGGAAGTAGAGAGCATGGCTTCACAGCGTGTTAATCTAATCACTAGACCACAAAGGTTGGCGAAATGAAAGCATTTGAAGTGTTTTTTTCAAAGCGAACAACGAACACCATTCATGAACATCACGATTAATATTTTTCTCCAATCTTCAAGCGTGTTTTTTAACTTAAAAAGGCCAATTTCCTATAACTCTGTACGTGCACCCACAAACGCAAAGCAAATTTAAACTTGATGATAATATTATGAGAGAAATTTTGAAGTAGATTTCCAATCCTAACTCACTTCCCATTATCATTCATTCACATATCCTCTTGAATTCTTCTCCCCCCACGAGAGTTATCTTCTGGACCTGCCACCATTGCCACCTACAGGAGGTCACGTCACTCACTGCCTATTATTTTTTGTTCTTTGCTCTCTTTCTGCGCGAGTCATATCCATAACGTCAGGACGCTAGTTCCCATGTTCCATATTTTTTTTCATTAACCCCTATAGACACTAAATAGCTACTTTGAAAATGCTGTGTGGGTGAACATTGGATCTGCAAAGGCACATAGAATTTTCTGATATGTAGAGTAGTTTACACTTTCAATTCTGGTAATCGACTCTAAGTTGGATTAACATTTACCGGAGTTGCATATATCCGTGCATATTTATTCAATATAAGAAGTTTTATTATTTTTTCAAACAATCAGTTGAAATTCAGTTGTCATGTTCTTCCAAATATTTGCAAACAGATACATATTGCCTACAAACAATTCAAACATTTTTCATCCTATCCTGAGGAAATTACGAATGAATGTAAAATTGTGTTTACCGATTAGGGGGGGGGGGGGGCACAAATGTACCTAATATATTCTTACATATTTTTACTTGAACCATATTTACAAAACAAAGAAAATTGTTATGAAGGATTCAACAAAATTCACTAAAAATATATGTATTGAAGATTTGATATAAACCAAACACACAGGAAACAAAATTTGAGCCGATTGTTCACACTGGTAAAAGTCTCATTGTCAAAAAGTTTAGGGCTGTAGTTAATAACGGATCATTTACACTTACTGTGTACGTAGTGGCAACGTCGTCGCCTTGTAATCAAGGAAACCTGGGTTCGATACCCGGTGGAGGAACATTCCACAGTGGTTCGGATCCCACTTTAAACTGATTAGCCTATCTGTGAATAATGTGAACTTAAAACATTAATTCAAACGAACACGTACTATGTAAATACTTACTTTTACGGGTAATATTTCGAATGGGAATAAGATATACCGCAGAAAACCCTTATGAAGAATGTTTATACATACTTGCATCAAAATATATTGTAATAATTTCTACAAGTATTAGAATTTACAAAGAAACAGCTACATGTAACATAAAATTGAAGTATTAAAATCGTGGGTTTTCCTGCGCTCTTATACATTGAGAACCAATTTCATTTAATGATTCTACACTTTTTATTGCTTCTTTCTTGCCACTAAAAATTCATATTTATTCATACCTTATATTTATGACAGAATTTACAAGGCTGGTTCTAAGAAGAGCGTTAATATCATTTATTTAATTAACACAATTTCTGTTTTTCAAGTTTTAGTTTTACTGACATCCATGCCATTGTCTTCATACTCGTGCTTGTAAATTGCCGTATGATATTAAAGAATTTGCTGGGCCTCTGTCATGGCGTAGAGGTAACGTCGTTGCTTTGTAATCAAGGGGTCCCGGGTTCGGTAACCATCGGAGATACACATTGGTTCGGAGTAGCCTTTCTGGGCATTAAGTGAACTTCAAAACAAACTCAAACATGTTAAGCCCGACCCTGTGGCCGAGTGGTTAGCACATCGCGCTGCGACGCCAAGGGTCCCGGGTTCGAATCCCGGTCGGGCTTGGTTGTTTGTGAATGTCCATTCATCAATTTCATCATTTCATCACTCATCCCCATCTTCGCAAATTAGCCAAGAGGCACAAAACGCGAAGCAAAATAAACTAAATCAAATCAAATCAAATCAAACATGTTAAAGCATAATTACTTGCGAGAATAGTAAAAGGGATGCTACTATTTTCATCTATCCGCTGTAACATAGACTTGTACACTGTTGTGAATCATCATCATGGATGTCCGATAGGGGGACCAGGGAAGACACGGACCCCCTGGAAAATTAAAGTCAACCTAAGTTACATATTTCACACACATAATTTAATTTCAGTAACAGTAATATGTGTTAATTATTTCAGAAACGTGTTAACTTCAAACTGAAACAATGTTTTTTTCAGGGGAAAACTCTATTACGGTGAAATATGTGCGTCGGTTGCCCCCCCTGGAAAAAATACCTTGCATGCCCCTCCATGGAAAAAATCCTGCGGACGTCCACGATTATTATCATCATAATCAATATTAAAACTATGCATATTATTTATTTTTCAATAACAATCGGTTCAAGGAACTAGCTGTAGACAATGGAAACTATCCTATTCTATTGATGTTTTAATTTTGTAACTCTGAAGTAACAATAATTTCCTTCCTTCTGTGGTTATTCTTGAGCAATAATAAACCGAGATCGCCCCTTTAATTAGCCCGCCTATTTCACGGGGAAAACATCTTCACGTTGAATTTAACAAACCTATGAAACGGGATGTTGGATTCATAACGAGCTAAAACCACTGGCTCAGAGTGTTGATTTCGATTATTTTTTTCCGAGTCCACGGATGTTATAAAGATCGCACGTGCAAGAAGAAGGCAACGCTTCCCTAAGTTTCGATTCCGTCAGAAATGAGAGGAGACGTAGGCGAGTATATCCTTCGCTGCGTGTCGGCCTCGCGGTTCGCACTTGATCTCCGGAGCGGCAATAATGCGAGAAGAGTACGTCGATAGACTGCTGCTAAAGTTGGCTGCGTGATTCGCTTTGATTTGGCTCATCCTACGTAGTGGCAGCCTTTCCAATAAATCCTCGGCGCAACAGCCGACCCGAATACTTGTCGCTGAACAACGCAAATGGAATCTACGTTAATCACCGATACATAGCGGAGTATGCTTCAAGAATTAGTTTCCCAGTAATAACTCTTCTTTTTCTTGTAGCACAGTAATTGCAATGATGGTCTTAATTTTCAAACGCAAAAACATCGCTACTACAGTCGTCAGAAACATGCATTAAAATATATTAATTTAAGCCCGTTTCATGTTAGGATAGGTTACTCTGAACTGCATATACGCTTTAAAGTGAGATACATTGATTTCGTCATTTTACGTTGATTTTCTGCCACTTTCGGCCATTCGTAACGATGAGGATGAGTGATGAAATGACGAAATTGATGAAGGTAAAGTCATGGAGAATACCCATGCTCAGGCCTGGATTCGAACCCTAGACATCTGACGTCGTAGCGCGCCACGGGGGTCGGCAGATGTAGGAAAGAAAGTGCCTGAAATACCTAGTTTGCTCTGTTGGAGGGAAAGTGGTAGTACCCAAGTTCATCATGAGGTCAGTTTCACATCTGGATGTCGATTGACTCAATAATAGCTAGGGTTGGATTCCCATGAGTACATATGAAGCACGTCTTCTGATGTTGAGGGCCTCCCCGATGGCGCAGTGGCACAGTCGTCGCTTTTTAATCAAGTGGTCCCGGGTTCGATACCAGGTGGAGGCACATAGTGGTTCGGATCCCACTTTAAACTGTAGGTCCAGTCCCGATTAGCCTTAATGTGCATAAAATCAATCAATCTCCTGATGTTGACATAATTTTTACTACTTGTTTTGGCATGATCTTTACGTCTGTATTTCAATTTACCTCATACTTTATAGGAATACCTTTTTAAAGAGTAGGTGAAGGAGATTTTATGATTATACAATCATTTAGTAAATGTCCCTCTACAAAGCTGTTTGTTAGTGTATATTTGGTTATTGGGGTGTAATAGGTAACCCTTTTCGAAGACACCCACAACCTCCCTTCGACGTAGCACGACCTGTACTGTATTTGACAGACTAACGAGGCTCTGGCGCCTGGATAATTCTCTTGGGGGCTCGTGTTGTGTTGTTCCTATATGTTTGTGATTGTCCCCTTATATATCTCATCACCATTCATCCTCATTCTTTGAGATTAGTCAAAAGTGGCAGAAAAGCGAAGTAAAACAAACAAAATCAATCGATTATAATATTCTTTTGCGTCACTTGTTTACCTTTCTAGGTCAATCACGACGGTGAATTGATGAAAAGTATGAAAGAACAAAGACAGTGAAACGCCCATGCTTTACCCAGGTTTCGAACTAGTTTTCCTGGTTTCGCAGGTTGCAACACTGCCACGGAGGTTACATCTTTTATTACAGCGAAAATTTAGAGATAAGTATGGTGATTATTCAAGGTCATTTATTATTAATTTTAAAAGTTAATAGTGACTTTGATGATGATTGATGATTATATGAGACTATCATTTTGCGGCTCGGATTCAAACCCAAACCGTTGGAAGTTTGGAAGTCACATGCCGAACGATTTCAACACCGAGGCGGGTTTTAGAGATTAGTAATTTGAAACTGAAACCCACTGCCATTGCATATTATTTTTTACTGGAGGTGAATAGTACGCTAAGTAAAAATGATAGTGAACCCAATAACCGTAAATTAAAATGTTCATTGATTATAAAAAAATGCTGTGAAATATCAACAATTCTATTATAGTTTCCAGACATGCCCAAGATGAGATGAGCACGACCCTGTGGCCGAGTGGTTAGCACATCGCGCTGCGACGCCAAGGGTCCCGGTCGGGCTGGGTTGTTTGTGAATGTCCATTCATCAATTTCGTCACTCATCCCCATCTTCGCAAATTAGCCAAGAGGCACAAAACGCGAAGTAAAATAAACTAAATCAAATCAAAATCAAAACAATATGAGATGAGCTAAGCAGAAGACTATGCAGGGAAGGTACTTCAAAATGAAATGTCTGTTTATTATGGCATGGCGTATTTAAACAACCAAGCCAACATTCTCTCTGTGTATCTACATCACAAACGTCCAGGAATTCAGAATTAATCGACTAAGTGCATTCCTCGAATATACTAAACAAATTTACCAAGCAGTGTATTTGGTGGAACTCTACTTTCACAAACATTGACATATTTTCTAAATGAAATATTGTTGTGGAACGTTTGTAGCCAATGGAACAAAACCACAAATTCACATCAGAGCATTTGGAAGAAACAGTAAATAGAATGTGGATACAGCAGATGATACCTTCTTCTTTAATTCAACAGCAACACAAACGGGCTGTTGGAACGTAATACATGTGCAGCAATGTAACTTCTCAAGTAGCACAATAAGTAGTATATTGCGCGCACGCTGGGCCTGCATTTTTTTTACTGCACGCTATGTGTAATTAATATCAATTCATTATGATTAATTAGTTGATTACTAAGCAGAGAAGCGCAAGACAAAGCCACATGTCTGAGGTTTGCATCTCTCCTATGATATCGAGACCTGAAGTCCAGACGAATACTGCGATAATACCTTTTATGAACGCTACGAATGCTTCCTGATATTTTCTTGTCCCTATACTCTGTTCTGGCTATCTCTTGAGCAAGCTAACGAAAACAATCATCGTTATCATCGTTTTGTGCTGTGAACCTAATATCTCTCATTAAAAGCAACAAACGACTCTTCGTCCAAATTTAATAACTGCTTATTTATATCTTACTAGCTGATTACCTGGCGTTGCCCGGGCATTTATTTATCCCAATCTTGTATTAGAAGGAAAATAATGAATTCTAACTATAGTGTAAAATGTAACTAATTTTAAATGTGATCATAAATGTCACCAATTAGCTTAGCGACTCCGAAAACTATGGATTCGACACTAATCTAGGTAATTTGTGGAATTTTATTTTTCACCCCCTCTTACCCCCCATGCCAATAGGCAATGAACTTGAAGTTGAACCGCATTGGGAGTGTCACGAAAACTATGGATTCCACACTAATATTGGTTGTTTTCGCAACACAGCCTGAATGTTAGACAACCCGATAAACCCTATTGTTGTGCGGATTGCATAGAGTCAAGGATGTCTGTCTGTGCGGAATTTAATATCGGTGGTTTTCGATTATTTTTACATCTCATCGCTTCTTACCCCACCCCTAGGGGTGCCAGGGGTATCTTACCCCCAAAATATTATTTCCAGATTGCAAGTGATACGTGTACCAAGTTTGGTTGAAATTTCTCCAGGCGTTCGAGAGTTATGCCGGAACATACACACACACACACCCACACACACACATCCATTTTTATATATATAAAGATATTTTTATATACAATAATTTCATTACAAATAATAATTGGTCTTGTTAATACTCATTGTTTTCGTACGCTTTCTTCTATTTTTGATTATCACACACAACGAAACCTGTAGCGCATGTTCACCCTCTCTTATCACACTAGTACTGAACTAGAATGCAGTACTTTTCATAACCTTTAATTTTTACGTCATCGATGGTGTAAAAAAGGTAATTCCTTATGCTGTTGGAATTCACAAAGGTCCACGCAGTGTAAAATATATAGAACAACTTATGCAATCATGAATCATATTTATATCTTCAATGGATTCTAGTTCTACTAGGCTTCTATCTTAAAGGAGCTCTTGCAAAATAGTATCGCTTTGGAGAGGGTTCGAACGAAGGTGATCTTCAAGTCTGACACTCTCCCTCTCTTACGTCATGGACGTCGTGTGTCATCATTGCTCATTTGAAATTATATTACCTTATGGTTATCGTTTCTTAGTTAGGTCAAGTTATTTATTTTCCTGGTTAGATTATTGTGACAAGCTTGGAAAAAAGGCACCTCCCACACACACTCACACACACATACACTCGAACACCTTAATTGGAAATCGAATTGGAAATTGGTTACGGAATGCGCTGAGCTAACCTGTAGGTTCCAATGTCCACGCATATAAATGAAGCCGTCCTGAGGATACTGGAATATGCACGTAATATTGATTGCATCTCCTGCCATCAAATCATTTAACGTGTCAGATACCAACATGGTAAACCTCCATCCCAAAATCCGATAGTGACGAACTCAGGCCTTGGGATCGCTTCTTGCTAATTAGACTTGCTTCCGATCAATTTCCCATTGTCCCTTTGAGGGAAGCGGATAATTTCATAACGCGTCATTGTGTAGTGCAATTATTAACGGTGAATTTCAATTGGCACCCGGAATTTGGTTGCTGTGTCCTTGTTCGGAAAAGGGAGAAAATGAGGGTATGACGTCATGCACGAACCAAAACATAAGTTGTGTCTACACCACATATTTGATCAAAAAAAGGGCATGTTGAATTTTATTCTCTCTCTTCACGTTCGATGTACTTTGCTGCAAAATCCTAGAATTCCTAGCATTCCACTAATTCTCCGACTGTCAATATTCTCCCCGCCCCTCATCCTCCAACAGCAAGCGGGGCAACCGCCTGCATTCAATATCGAGCGTCAACGTTGACATAGAAGCAATGAAGATTCCCCCAGCTTCAGGCACTTTGCTTTTTGCTTTGAAACTTTTCTGTTCTTCTGGGACGTTAGAGTAAGCGAGATCAATGTTTTAAAGCCCATTTTTTTAAAAAATAATACATAATATATAAAAATTATCTCAACAGAAAGCGGCTGAGTGAAAGATCCCTTTTTGAAATTCTCTCTCTCCCTCTCAACAGAAGTAAAAGCAACAAAAATAAGTCTCCTTGAAGATACCTTACATCAAATAAGATACATCCCGTAGAGGACAAAGTTCTTCCAAATAATAAAATATACCGTTTTAATAGAAGTTTGTGAAAGGCTCTAAGGTACGAGGTTGGAAAGGGAGATAACGATATACGAGTACAATCCAAATTACTAAAGCTACCTAAAACATTCCAATGTGAAATTATTTCTTTCTTACCCTAAAAAGCAACATTGTTTCTGGAATGTTGTAATTTCTATTCATACAAGCAATATTTAGTGTATTTATTAATGTATGTAAACTACGTCTGCAAATAACTATCATTCTTGAGAACTCAAACTAAAATAGATCATATATCTGCACAAGTATAACAAATTTTATCCTAATGTTGTAGATAAAGAAGAAAACTAAAATCCGCATTGCAGAAAGTCCGTTTGATAATGCTAATAATTAACAAAATAAACATAATTTTCTTTACAACGAAATATTGTATTCGTCTTGAAAATTTCCTTTATATACTAAAGATTTAAGATTTATTTTATATATTTTATTTGTATCCAAAACTAACTAACTAACTCTCTAGCCTTCTTAAACCCGAAGGTTCATGGCTGCAGCAACACAGGCCTTCCATCTGTCCCTATCTTGAGCAAGATCTATATACTCTTTTCCATCCCTACCGATTTCCTTTAGGTCCATCTCAACGTTGTCCCTCCATCTTCGTCTTGGCCTTCCTACAGGTCTCTTACCATCAGGTTTCCCAACAAGAACCTTGTAAACTCCTCTTTCCTCTCCCACTCGTGCCACATGGCCTGCCCACCTAAGTCTTCTTGATTTAATTATTCTAATAATATCTGGACATGAATACAAATTATGTAGTTCTAAATTATGTAACCTTCTCCACTCACCTGTCTCCTCATCCCTTTTAGGTCCAAAGATTTTCCTAAGGATCTTATTTTCAAATACTCTCAATTTATGTTCCTCTTTTAATGTAAGGGACCAAGTTTCACACCCATATAATACTACAGGCAAAATTATTGTTTTGTATATTTTAACTTTTAGTTTCTTAGATATTAAACGAGAAGACAAAAGTTTATGAAGAGAGAAGTAACATGCATTTCCTGAATTAAGCCTACTTTTTATTTCCTCTTTAATATCATTTTCATTTGTTAATATTACTCCTAAGTATTTGAATTTGGAAACTGGTTTATTATTTGTATCGAGTTACAAGCTTCTTAGGTATTCCAAACTCTACTAATATATTATATAATTTATCTCTTTTGACCGAATCATATGCTTTTTTGAAATCAATGAATAGCTGATGGACATTTTCATTATATTCCCACTTTTTTTCAAGTGTCTGTCTGATGTGAAAAATTTGATCTGTAGTTGATCTGTTACGTTTAAATCCACATTGATAATCACCTATAATTTCATTAGCATATGGGGTTAGTCTTGTTAAAAGAATGTTAGACAATATTTTGTATGTTGTTGAGAGTAGAGAAATTCCACGGTAATTATTGCAGTTCATTTTATCACCTTTTTTAAACACAGGAACAATTATGGATTCTTTCCACTGTTGAGGGATTTCTTCTTTATTCCATATTAAACAAATTAATTTATGAATTTGACATATTAATGAATTTCCACCATATTTAATTAACTCAGCTGGTATTAAATCAATGCCAGGTGCTTTGTTATTCTTAAGCCTTTTAATAGCATCTTTAACTTCAGTCAAGTTAGGTTCTGGAACTAAAGGTTCTGCTGTGTGTACTTAATTTACTTCTGATTTATCTCCTACATGGACATTTAAAAGGTCATTAAAGTAGTTCTTCCATCTATTTAGAATATCGCTTGGGTCAGCTAGAAAATCACCGTCTTTATCTTTTATCAAGTTTACTTTAGGTTGCCACCCCTTTCTAAATTCATTTACACCTTTATATAAATCTCTGATATTTTTATTTTTGCTGTTTGTTTCAATTTCGTTAATTTTGCTTTTCAAGTAATCTCTTTTTTTACTTCTAAACGTGCGGTTAACTTCTCGCTTTATTCTATTATAATTGCTTAGATTTGTATCATCCGAGTTATTTAACCACCTACGTCTAGCCTGATTTCTTATTTCTATTAGATTATGACATTCATTATCAAACCATGGCTTACTTTTTCTTGGTTTATGGTATCCTATACTTTCTTTAGCTGCTGATTCTATTGCATTACGTATGTGCTCCCAATTCTTATTTACGTCTGTTTCATTTATATTTTGATCATCATTTAAATCCTGCAAAACATCAAATCTATTTGACAGTTTAATTTGGTAATCTTTCTTAATTCTTTCATCAGCAAACTTTCCTGTATCAAATTTTATAACTTTTAGATTTTGTTGCTTATGATTTATCACTGAGAGTCTTTCTCTTAATTTAGCAATTACTAAATAATGGTCACTGGCACAGTCAGCACCTCTATGCGTACGAACGTCAATAATACTAGTATGCCTTCTCTTATCAATGAGAATATGATCTATCTGATTATGAGTTTTACCATCTGGAGAAGACCAGGTATATTTATGGATATCTTTATGTTTAAAAGTGGTACTTTTCACAATTAAATTCTTTGAGGTTGCAAAAGTAATTAATCTTATACCATTATCATTACTTAATTCATGAAGACTTTCTTTACCAATCGTGGGTTTAAATGTCTCTTCTTTGCCAATCTGTGCATTACAGTCACCTAACAGAATTTTCATATCATACTGAGAAAATTTATCAAAGACCTGTTCTAACTCTGTATAAAAATCATCTTTAGTATTATCATCTTTATCTTCCGTTGGTGCATGTATGTTTATTAAAATAATTTTACACCACCTACCCTGTAAAACTGCATATGATATCCTATCATTAATAAGTTCTACTGTTTTAAGAGCCGAGATAATTCTATTATTTATGAAAAAGCCTGTTCCAAAATTATGATTTTCAGTACCACCATAGAAAAAAGTATAATTTTTAGTTTTACAATTCCCTTCTCCTGGCCACCTAACTTCCTGGACAGCTACTACATCTAATTTATACTTGACTATCTCATTAACTGTACACTGAAATGCCCCAGGCCGGTAAAGGCTCAGAACATTCCAGGTGCCTAATTTAATATCCTTATTCCTAACGTAGATCTTATCCTTAGTCCAGGGACCTCCCAAAGTAGTCCCCACCCGGAGATCCGAACGGGGGACTATTTTACCTCCGGAATATTTTACCTTGGGAACATCCATGGCCTTATATTTCTGTTTCTTGACATGTCTTTTTACAGTGCAGAGTTGTCAGCTCTACGCCTAACCCCCAATATGAATGGAGGAACTACTACACAAGACAAACACAAACATATTAGACAGCACAATTACTACACAAGATGAACACAAACACATTAGACAGCATAACTACTACACAAGACACACACAAACACATCACAACTACTACACAAGACACACACAAACACATCACAACTATAACACAATATAAACACACACACACCAGAACTACTACACAATATAAAAAAACAAAAAAACAAACACAAACACACACACACACAAACACACATTCGTGGAAGTGATCGATTTGCAATACCGGGACGGTGCCACTCGTGGAAATGAGCGACATGCAACATTAAATGCTGGAGGCAAAGGAAACCGATTTCAATTTCGTAATCACGATAACTGTTACAAAGTTACAGATTTTGAGGTGAAAGAGTTATAGCTGCCAGACACCTTGGACTACTGTTCTGGTACTGCATTGGAACGAAATTAATCGATACATTTGAATATGGTTTACGTAGTTTCTGTATGTTACACACTATAAATTCGGTAAATATTTTCAGAGCTCTGTCCAGAGGACTTAACATATGCAACTCGAGGAAGATTTATGTCATTGCCTGAGCTAGAATTTGAAAATGTATGGCGTGATTTAGAGGTTGCGGAGGGTCAAATCATTAATGCCGAGTGCACACTAACTGGTCTAAAGTTAGACCTTGAGCTGAAATTGTTGTAGCTACAACCTTAGTGACAATGAAGTTCGACCAGTCACAAATATAGGAGTGCGTTGTGAAAGAAGGAGAACACAT
The DNA here is from genome assembly GCF_977018435.1 of Lepisma saccharinum. Classification (NCBI taxonomy): domain Eukaryota; kingdom Metazoa; phylum Arthropoda; class Insecta; order Zygentoma; family Lepismatidae; genus Lepisma; species Lepisma saccharinum. Next base: position 22,577,273 of record NC_139230.1, on the reverse strand, counting down.
GCATATGCTGAACATATTTTATTCAGCAGGCTACATGGAACAAAGGAAAACATAAATTTCCGCCCAACGCAGCAATGTATGGTGTCCACACAAAATAAAACATTTTCGTCCATCTACACGTGACATTGAAGTTCGACCACTGTTAGAGGGAATCCTGTTTACCATGGTGTGACGCCGCCCCGTCGGCGAATAACTGTGGCAATGCGTCGGGGCATGCTGCGGACGAGTCGTTCAATGTATTCCACATCGATGCGGTGCCATTCCTCCTGCAGGCAGGCGATAAGAGCAGCCACTGTCGTGGGTCCCCTCTGTTGCACACGTCGCTTAAGAACACGCCACACATTCTCAATTGGCGAGAGGTCGGGACTCGATGGTGGCCATGGCAGAGTTCGCACGTGATGGCGAGTCAACCATTCTCTTGTCAGCCGCGCTGTATGAGGCCTGGCATTGTCGTGTTGAAAGATGAGACGCCGCCTGTGGAACAGGTGCCTTCGCACCGTGGGAAGATGCCGCTCCAGTATGCGTGTATAGGCGTGTGCATTCACAATGCCCTCACAGACGTGTAGTGGGCCAACCCCAGATGCCATCATGCATTCCCATACCATCACTGACGCAGGTTTCTGTACCCGACGTGCATAACATTTTGCTTCATTCTGTTCCTCCTTCCGACAAATTACTGTTTTCCGTATTTTCCCGTACACAACATTGAAAATGGATTCGTCCGTCCACATAACCCTTTTCCACTGCCGAAATGTCCATCCCCGGTACGTTCGTGCCCACCGTAGTCGATTGCCTTTGTTCAACATGGAAAGGAAGGGTTTACGTTTCGCCTTGTACACTCGGTAACCGCATCGCTGTAGGTAACGGCGAATGGTTCTGGTAGACACTTCAACGTGAAAGCGTTCTCGAGTTCACAGTCGTAATTCGGCCACAGAAACATGATATTTGGTCTGGATATAGCTCATTATCTCCATTGCTCTTTAATTTTGCCTTAGAATATGCTGTAAGGAAGGTAAAAGAAACTAAAGAAGGACTAAAATTAAATGGTGTGACTCAGTTGTTAGCATATGCAGATGATGTAGACTTACTGGGGGATGATATAAATACGATTAGAATAATGCTAAAATATTTTTCAAAACTGCTAAAGAGATAGGTTTGGAAGTTAACAAAGAGAAAACTAAATATATGCTTACAGGCCGAAACCAAGTGTTAGGTAATAATCAAAATCTAATTATTGATAACAACTCGTTTGAACCAGTTTTAACCCATCATGAATTATAAATTTGTCAGACATATTATTACCCACACGAATTTTACTTTCTGTTTCACTGGTGCATATTTTTATCATACTAACAAGCTTTTGTATGTATTTGTATCCTTTTACAGAATATTAATTTTGTAGCAGGTAATTTAACATAATTGTGTATAAGAGAATATACTGATCACATATACTGATCTCCATAACTTACATGAGAAACTTTAAAATAAGTAGATTTTGATTCTTTAACGCATTGTCCAATTGGTGTTCTGAACAACCAGGCGTCGTGAACGATTTGTTTCATGGAATTATATCTTTGAGAATGACTCCCGTATACATGACCCACATGTGATTCATAAAATACTGGCAGTCTACGATGCATATATGTTTGACACTTGAAACTGCTGTAGGTCTTAAACGTCACTGCAGTGGCGTATTACGGGTACTACATGGTCAACTACAATTCAGTCCAGTTCAATCATGTCAGGGCAATCTTTTGATTGAAGGTCCATAAAACAGCTGGAAATCTTAAGTTAGCTCTTTGGCGTTGAGTGACCGTCTCATGATTTCCCCACCGCAGGTTCCAGGCTCGAGTCCTGTCCTGGACATGTACGTTAACTCGTTTTGACTAGCCAAAGTAGGCAGAAAAGCAACGTGAAATAAGAAAGATACAAATAATAGATACAAAGTGATTAATTAATAATATAATTGTAATGAAATTGCAATATGTACAACGATTATGATGATCACTTTAAAGATAGTTTACTCGATCCCATTATAACAGCGAAGAAGATAACAGCGATATTTAGGAGATATTGTTCGTGAGGCGATGAGTCCAATACGAACTGAAGATTATATTTGCCACCAAAATAGAGTTGACTGCTTGTCAGCCGACAATAGAATGATATCAAGTTTTCAGGACAACACTTTGACCGTTTTTAATGTAATTCGATACAACGACCAGTCTGGTCTTATAAAGTACATATCATAAAAAATTGTTCCCGACAGTGGTGCAAATCCAATAACTCTATTGAAAATTATAATTAATTAGAAAGTAGTGTTTTATTGCTAGTGGAAACAGAAACACCTTACAGAAACAACGCTACAGTTTTGCTCTAAAGCAATTAATTGGTTCTAGTCATCTGAGAAGATGTCAGTGCTGAAGAATGTGTGTATGTGTAACTACTGTACATCGTACAGTATATTACTCTAAGCCCTGGGTCTTATATGTGGTTGAAAATATACTTTGTATGGAGATGATTACTCCTGACGTCCCATAACTCATACGTGGTATGATTCAGGACGACCTGCGTGGCGGAGTGGTTAGCACAGCGCGCTACGAAGCCAGGGTTCCCGGGTTCGAATTCCCGCCTGCCATGGGTGTTCTTTGCGAGTGCAATTTCATCAATTTCATCATATAATCTCTCATCTTCATCTTCGCAATTATCCACAAGTGGTAGAAAGGCGAAATAAAGTAAACCAAAACAGTGAGTCAATCGATCGATTATGGCTCATTTCCGAGGCGTAACCTTCAATCCAGATTCACATAAAAAATCAACCCTACATTTCCTACTACAAGTAGCTTATGGAAAAGTGTTAAACATTGAACCAGATATTCGCAATGGACTTTTGAAACTAGGCTGCTGTGTGTCATGGACGGGCGATTTGCTAACGCGAATCGTTCAAACTGGGAAATTACAACTTGCTGTTCCCGGTTAGCACGCGTACAGTATTTGCATATTGCTTCACATCCTAATCGTTATGCAACCTGAACAGCAACAGCCTTGGTTGGGATGCATATGACGCAGGCGTTTTGGTGTTTTAGTAATTCTGAGCAGTTAGGATCTCGTATCATATTTCAGTTTGCCGTGGCTGTGTGTACTCTTCAAGTTGGGCCGACCTCCGTGGCGGAGTGGTTAGCATAGAGCGCTACGACCCAGTGGTCCCGGCTTCGAATCTTTGTCTGGACATGGATGCTTTTGTGAGTGTCTTTTCATTAATTTCATCACTGATCCTCATCTTCGCGATTAGCCAAAAGTGGCAAGAAAGCTTAGTAAAATAAACCAAATCAGTCAGTCAGTCTTCGAGTTGGTTTGTTGTTGTTATTATGTTCATCATAACACCTAGTACTTGATATTGTGGTATATTCATACAGTTACCTTCATACATTTCGTTAAAATAAAATATTAGTTTTCTTCTCACCTAAAAAAAAGGTGCCATTACGGCGTACCACTGCCTACACATGTGCACACACAGTCGCATACCGCATCTGCGCTGAAGGTTGCTAGTCCGCGGATGCTAATTTTGTTTGTTTGATTTTTCTTCATGAAGACATTGTTTCCCAGTTATAGGTTTTAATTTAACAATCGTGTCTTAAAACCTATGTTTCACGGTAACAAGGAGCTAGCGAATTGATAATGATGTACAACAGCTATGTAAAACTCAGAACTCGTATCTTAGCTGTGGACATTCAACTACAACTAACTAACTCCTTAGCCTTCTTGAACCCGAAGGTTCATGGCTGCAGCAACACAGGCCTTCCATCTGTCCCTATCCTGAGCGAGATCTATATACTCTTTTCCATCCCTACCAATTTCCCTTAGGTCCATCTCAATATTATCCCTCCATCTTCGTCTTGGTCTTCCTACTGGTCTCTTACCATCAGGTTTCCCAACAAGAATCCTGTAAACTCTTCTTTCCTCTCCCATTAGTGCCACATCGCCTGCTCACCTATGTCTTCTTGATTTAATCATTCTAATAATATCCGGACATGAATATAAATTATGTACTTCTAAGTTATGTAACCTCCTCCACTCACCTGTCTCCTCATCCCTTTTAGGCCCAAATATTTTCCTAAGGATCCTGTTTTCAAATACTATCAATTTATGTTCCTCTTTCACTGTAAGGGACCAAGTTTTGCATCCATATAATATTACAGGCAAAATTACTGTTTTGTATATTTTAACTTTTAGTTTCTTAGATATTAAACGAGACGACAAAACGTTTATGAAGAGAAAAGTAACATGCATTTCCTGAATTAAGCCTGCTTTTTATTTCCTGTTTAATATAATTTTCTTGTTAGTATTACTCCTAAGTATTTGAATTTGGAAACTATTTCAAACGAGTTGTTATCAATAATTAATTTTGATTATTACCTAATATTTGGTTTCGGCCTGTAAGCATATATTTAGTTTTCTCTTTGCTAATTTCCAAACCTATCTCTTTAGCAGTTTTGAAAAATATTTCAATATTATTCTTAATTGTATTTATAACATTCCCCAGTAAATCTACATCTGCATATGCTAACAGCTGAGTCACACCGTTTAATTATAGTCCTTCGTTAGTTTCTTTTACCTTCCTAACAGCATATTCTAAGGCAAAATTAAAGAGCAATGAAGATAATGCATCTCCTTGTTTTAACCCATCATGAGGGCCTCCCCCATGGCGCAGTGGTAGCGTCATTTCCTTGTAATCAAGGGGTCCCGGGTTCGATACCCGGTGGAGGCACAAGTGGTTCGGATCCCACTTTAAACTGTAGGTCCAGTCCCGATTAGCCTTATTGTGCACAAAGTGGACTTAAAACAGCAACTCAAACCAAACTAACGCATCATGAATTGCAAATTTGTTAGTCATATTAATATCCTCACGAATGTTACTTTGTTTCACTGGTGCATACTTTTATCATATTAACAAGCTTCTTAGGTATTCCAAACTCGACTAATATGCGAGTATTATATAATTTATCTCTTTTGACTGAATCATATGTTTTTTAAAAATCAATGAATAGCTGATGGACATTTTGATTATATTCCCACTTTTTCTCAAGTGTCTGTCTGATGTGAAAAATTGATCTCTTGTTGATTTGGTACGTTTAAATCCACATTGATAATCACCTATAATTTCATTAGCATATGGGGTTAGTCTTGTTAAAATATGTTAGATAATATTTTATATGTTGTTGAGAGTAGAGAAATTCCACGGTAATTATTACCTTTCATTTTATCACATTGTTTAAACACTGAAACAATTATGGATTCTTTCCACTGTTGAGGGAAACAAAACTACACAGCCAATATATATACAATATTGATAAAAGTAAGAAGGGCTAAATAAAAATCAAATTTATATATATATATATGATAGGGAGAGAGAGATAGAGATTTAAGAGGGTTCTCTATGACGGTTTTAATATTTCGACAAGTAAGTATCCCAGTATATATTTCTTTATTACATATATTTCTTTTTATGTTTGCGAATCCTGTCACAGAGTATTCATCACGAAACATAACTCACTTTGTATGGTTCTTTGTTCTTGATTGTATTTCAATTTAGTTCTCGAGATCGCACCTGCTGTCTCATGCTAACCCAATATGATGGAAATAACCAATTTTTCGTGATTTTCCTACACACACTTTTAATCATAAAAAAAGATGCACACATGAACTGATTCAAGATACCGCGGCAAAATATCTGACGTAGGATCGTAATCATAATCGAAGCAACAAAAATAAACATTTAAAGTAAATCCCTTCAATATCCGAAGCTATATTACAAAACACACTGCCGTTTGACTAAATTTTTAAATTTCAAAAACTCATGGTTTTAAATAATATAACTAGAGCAGATTTAATGGTTACATAACAAACCACATTGTCCAGGCGACACGGAATTGTATGATTTTTGCAAAAAGTAACAAGACTTCACAATTTTTTTCTCCACTGATTTTGTACTGAATGTTTCCCATATGAACAGAGAAGCTGCATGTTGTTGACTTTCCAGCATACAGACCAATGCATGAAATTTTGTGCAGCCCCAGGAGTGTAATCTTTACTGAAAACCAATCCTAATCTTTGGAACCAAAATAAAAGTTTGATGTAAAAATCTGGCTGCGTTAGCGTTTTGACACTCTCAGTTTTAAACTACAGTAGACAATAAACTCCACAGAAATAGCGAATATCAAATTCCAACGCTGCCTGACTTCATTAAACGAAATCCGCGATTCAAGCCATTCACCGTGAACCTAATTAATGCTCTCTCTTTGATGATCGAAACCCGAAGCAATCAGATTTATATCCCACTTCCAAAATTCAGTTTCAAATTTTATCATGGCCCTACGTTTTTAAGTAGAAAATCTATGGTGATTATTGGAAACATGGTAAGAATTGACATCTGTAAACATGTGTTGGTATATCTTTACAGTGAAGTCTATTTACGAAAATATGAAATTATAAAAGAATAAGAATACATCAGATTATCTTCACAATTCTCTTGTGTCAGGTCTTCAAAATCTATATTTTAGTAAAGTTACACTTTATTTAATGTAATTTTCTATTCTGAAAATATAACTACACAAATATTGGTTGTACTTTTTCAGCAAAAGAATGAATTTATGAGCAGTTACATCAATATAATTTGTATATTGCTGAAACTATTTAATAAATTAACTGTGTTTCGGGTTTCTGTGCAACGTTCATACTGTTCGAGTATGTTCATCAACTAACAAAAAAAGAAGATTGACAGATGTTGAATTATTAAATACTCTTAGATGAAATGAACAGTAATTTATAAACTAGCAAAGTGATTATAATTCAACTCTAGGTATTCATAACACCTTTTTCATGTACAGTATTCCATTATATGAATAGAATCAAGAACCATATTTAAAATATTCAACATTATTATCACTAATCAGCTTCTTCGCGGTTAACACTATAGTATTAATATGCGGCAAAAAGTGAAAACAATATTTGGTATTACTATATCTAGGATTTCGGAACAATTCTTATAGTAATATTTATTTACCTGGTGGTAAATTTTTTTAAAAATACCTGTGCTTAATTTTTATCTGTACGCAGATGAAAATTAAACACGGTAAGTTTTTTTGAAATACAAAATGATGAAAATATAATATAAACTTGTGTTAATTAATTAGAAATAAGCGAAGTTTAGTTTGTTCTTTTGTTACATGAAATAAATAAAAATACCCTGCCACAGTGAGGTTCGAGTAACACCTGTTTGAGTTTCCATTGGCCACTGAAAAATATCTATTTCATCAGTGACTCGAACACACGACATTTGAACGTGAAGCAGTGAGACTAACCTTCCACCTACAACTTCTACTGATGGAGCAGTGTTTGCATATCAAATTCAATGTCACAGTTGTTTTTCTGATGTGCTTGTTTGCTACACGACTCTAACCTTATACTTCCTGCCATCTACGTATATCTTTCTGACACACATTATTTACACACAACTCCCAGAAGAGGTGATATCTATAATACACTTGAAGAAGTTAAGAGGGAATGGCTTGTTCAGTTACTATTAATTGGCCTTAAAATTTCTCATATTTAAGTTTCTGCTCACAACGATATCACCAACACAGCATTTAGTTTCTGAACAAGTAGTACAGTTATGGACCCTTCTGGGTTGTAGCAACCCCATTGACTTTGAATGGGATCACTACAACCCATACAGCCTATGAGCCAAGTGGCCAAAATCAAGAATACTGTATAATTTAGGGGTACTAATTTTCCTTTATACCACAGTTACATGGTTATGAATGGATACTAAAAAACTATGATTGCCATCTCAAAGTGGTAGCTAATAGAAATGGCGGCCAATCCAAGATGGCGGATGTTGACATTTGAAAAAAAACACTATATCTCTGAAACCAACGGCCCAATCTCAACGAACTTTATTTTAAATGAAAGCCTAATATATGTTATATATTTAATGTTATCTTTAGTTTATCGATAGGAGCAACCGTTAAGTAGTTAATCACGGATTAGTAAAACAAATTCGTATTTTTTACTATTAATTTTATATTTCTTATGAATTTATTAATAATCTAGGCATCTGAGAAGAAAATGTTCCCAACAAACATTGTTGCATAAACGCTTATCTTTAATTTGACCTATTACACTTTTTGGTTTTCATTTTAGAATTCCAATAAAACAAATTAATTACGTAGTGTGTGCATCGAATTCTTCTAGCAGCATGTGTCCTTAGTCCTATTTAATTACACGTATTGTAACTGGTATTGACTATTGAATAGTATATTATTGTTGCTGCGGCGCCGGGGGTCCTGGATTCGAATCCCGGCTTGGGAGTGAATGTTTGTGAGTGTCCGTTCATCAGTTTCATCACATCATCGGTCATCCCCATCTTCGCGAGTTGGCCAAGAGTGGTACAAAGAGGCGAGGTAAAATAGAGCAAATCACTGTACGTATTTTCCACAAATCCTTTGTTCTATCCGGATTATCCAATGCACTCGAAACGGATATCGGATAATTTGAAATCCGTATATCCGGAATTTCTGGCCATCCCTGTTTTAAACCGCGTAATACCCGAACTCGAATGTTTTATTATCTGTGACTCTTATCGTCACTTCTAAAGCGTATTTTTTTGTGTATATAATTGCAGAACTTGGATGAATTACAGATGATGAATTATAACCCAGGTTAGTGCTCGTTTTGCAATATTTATATAATATATATATTTATATAAGTGTCTGGATATGTCCGTAAAAGTAGGCGAGCGTTGCGGGCCGCAAATGTCGGCATCTCCGCCACGCTTCTCCCGATCTCTCGGCTGCAGATCGAAATGGACGCACGGTATAAGAGCACAGAAAAGTTGCCTACTACAGTGTGAAGTAAAATAAACCAATCTTAGGACCTCTGAATTTTTGTTTGCAAATTTAGTAAACAAAGTTCCATTAAAATTACCTCTTTCATTAGATTTCTGTGACATATACTAGCGAAAATTTTTTGATTTCTTGATCACGTTGGCTTCCAGGCATTAAAGTTATGTTGTTAATTTGAACCTACGTGTTTGTATGTCTTGTATATGTATAAATAAGAAATCACACAACACAACAAGGCTTACATCTATAGGAAACTGCAGACTTAATTTTCTTCATGGTGCTTCAAAGCATCTTTTCAGAGTTCTGGTTGGAACGTAGTAGTATTCTTAAGAGCAGTCTAATATGTTTGTTTTGTCTTGCGTAGTAGTTATGCTGTCTAATTTGTTTGTGTTTGTCTTGTGTAGTAGTTGTGGTGTGTAGTTTGTTTATGTTTATATTGTGTAGTAGTTGTGGTGTTTTTGTGTTTATATTGTATTATAGTTGTGATGTGTTTGTGTGTGTCTTGTGTAGTAGTTGTGCTGTCTAATGTGTTTGTGTTCGTCTTGTGTAGTAATTGTGCTGTCTAATGTGTTTGTGTTTGTCTTGTGTAGTAGTTCCTCCATTCATATTGGGGGTTAGGCGTAGAGCTGACAACTCTGCACTGTAAAAAGACATGTCAAGAAACAGAAATATAAGGCCATGGATGTTCCCAAGGTAAAATATTCCGGAGGTAAAATAGTCCCCCGTTCGGATCTCCGGGTGGGGACTACTTTGGGAGGTCCCTGGACTAAGGATAAGATCTACGTTAGGAATAAGGATATTAAATTAGGCACCTGGAATGTTCTGAGCCTTTACCGGGCTGGGGCATTTCAGTGTACAGTTAATGAGATAGTCAAGTATAAATTAGATGTAGTAGCTGTCCAGGAAGTTAGGTGGCCAGGAGAAGGGAACTGTAAAACTAAAAATTATACTTTTTTCTATGGTGGTACTGAAAATCATAATTTTGGAACAGGCTTTTTCATAAATAATAGAATTATCTCGGCTCTTAAAACAGTAGAACTTATTAATGATAGGATATCATATGCAGTTTTACAGGGTAGGTGGTGTAAAATTATTTTAATAAACATACATGCACCAACGGAAGATAAAGATGATAATACTAAAGATGATTTTTATACAGAGTTAGAACAGGTCTTTGATAAATTTTCTCAGTATGATATGAAAATTCTGTTAGGTGACTGTAATGCACAGATTGGCAAAGAAGAGACATTTAAACCCACGATTGGTAAAGAAAGTCTTCATGAATTAAGTAATGATAATGGTATAAGATTAATTACTTTTGCAACCTCAAAGAATTTAATTGTGAAAAGTACCACTTTTAAACATAAAGATATCCATAAATATACCTGGTCTTCTCCAGATGGTAAAACTCATAATCAGATAGATCATATTCTCATTGATAAGAGAAGGCATACTAGTATTATTGACGTTCGTACGCATAGAGGTGCTGACTGTGCCAGTGACCATTATTTAGTAATTGCTAAATTAAGAGAAAGACTCTCAGTGATAAATCATAAACAACAAAATCTAAAAGTTCTAAAATTTGATACAGGAAAGTTTACTGATGAAAGAATTAAGAAAGATTACCAAATTAAACTGTCAAATAGATTTGATGTTTTGCAGGATCTAAATGATGATGAAAATATAAATGAAACAGACGTAAATAAGAAATGGGAGCACATACGTAATGCAATAGAATCAGCAGCTAAAGAAAGTATAGGATACCATAAACCGAGAAAAAGTAAGCCATGGTTTGATAATGAATGTCATAATCTAATAGAAATAAGAAATCAGGCTAGACTTAGGTGGTTAAATATAACTGATTATACAAATCTAAACAATTATAATAGAGTAAAGCGAGAAGTTAACCGTACGTTTAGAAGTAAAAAAAGAGATTACTTGAAAAGCAAAATTAACGAAATTGAAACAAACAGCAAAAATAAAAATATCAGAGATTTATATAAAGGTGTAAATGAGTTTCGAAAGGGGTGGCAACCTAAAGTAAACTTGATAAAAGATAAAGACGGTGATTTTCTAGCTGACCCAAGCGATATTCTAAATAGATGGAAGAACTACTTTAATGACCTTTTAAATGTCCATGTAGGAGATAAATCAGAAGTAAATTAAGTACACACAGCAGAACCTTTAGTTCCAGAACCTAACTTGACTGAAGTTAAAGATGCTATTAAAAGGCTAAAGAATAACAAAGCACCTGGCATTGATTTAATACCAGCTGAGTTAATTAAATATGGTGGAAATTCATTAATATGTCAAATTCATAAATTAATTTGTTTAATATGGAATAAAGAAGAAATCCCTCAACAGTGGAAAGAATCCATAATTGTTCCTGTGTTTAAAAAAGGTGATAAAATGAACTGCAATAATTACCGTGGAATTTCTCTACTCTCAACAACATACAAAATATTGTCTAACATTCTTTTAACAAGACTAACCCCATATGCTAATGAAATTATAGGTGATTATCAATGTGGATTTAAACGTAACAGATCAACTACAGATCAAATTTTTCACATCAGACAGACACTTGAGAAAAAGTGGGAATATAATCAAAATGTCCATCAGCTATTCATTGATTTCAAAAAAGCATATGATTCGGTCAAAAGAGATAAATTATATAATATATTAGTAGAGTTTGGAATACCTAAGAAGCTTGTTAGTATGATAAAAATATGCAACAGTGAAACAGAAAGTAAAATTCGTGTAGGTATTAATATGTCTGACAAATTTACAATTCATGATGGGTTAAAACAAGGAGATGCATTATCTCCATTGCTCTTTAATTTTGCCTTAGAATATGCTGTTAGGAAGGTAAAAGAAACTAAAGAAGGACTAAAATTAAATGGTGTGACTCAGTTGTTAGCATATGCAGATGATGTAGACTTACTGGGGGATGATGTGAATACAATAAAGAATAATGCTAAAATATTTTTCAAAACTGCTAAAGAGATAGGTTTGGAAGTTAACAAAGAGAAAACTAAATATACAGGCCGAAACCAAGTGTTAGGTAATAATCAAAATCTAATTATTGATAACAACTCGTTTGAACCAGTTTCCAAATTCAAATACTTAGGAGTAATATTAACAAATGAAAATTATATTAAAGAGGAAATAAAAAGTAGGCTTAATTCAGGAAATGCATGTTACTTCTCTCTTCATAAACTTTTGTCTTCTCGTTTAATATCTAAGAAACTAAAAGTTAAAATATACAAAACAGTAATTTTGCCTGTAGTATTATATGGGTGTGAAACTTGGTCCCTTACATTGAAAGAGGAACATAAATTGAGAGTATTTGAAAATAAGATCCTTAGGAAAATGTTTGGACCTAAAAGGGATGAGGAGACAGGTGAGTGGAGAAGGTTACATAATTTAGAACTACATAATTTGTATGCATGTCCAGATATTATTAGAATAATTAAATCAAGAAGACTTAGGTGGGCAGGCCATGTGGCACGAATGGGAGAGGAAAGAGGAGTTTACAGGATTCTTGTTGGGAAACCTGATGGTAAGAGACCTGTAGGAAGGCCAAGACGAAGATGGAGGGACAACGTTGAGATGGACCTAAGGGAAATCGGTAGGGATGGAAAAGAGTATATAGAACTTGCTCAAGATAGGGAAAGATGGAAGGCCTGTGTTGCTGCAGCCATGAACCTTCGGGTTTAAGAAGGCTAGGGAGTGAGTGTGAGTGTGATTATTGTTATATACATACAATCACATTTAATAATAATAATCATAATTGATATTAGTATTGCTATTATTATTATTATTAATAATAATAATAATAGTTTTTTTTGTTGTAGTATTAACTAGCAATTAGTTTTGTTTAATTGTTACCGATGTTCAAGGAAGAATGTTATTGATTGATTGAAATTAAAATTTTGTATGCGTCAGCACTTAAGCTATTTTCACCCGTCATATTATATGAGGCCAAGCCCCTTACAATGTATAAAAAATCACCATGCGTGTCTCTAAAATCTACTTACCCAGGGTAAAAACCGAGGCGTTAGTGGAGCAGTCAGCACATATATTCGTATGAGCAAGACACAGGAGACCATACATACAACCACACAAAGGTAGCCTCCCCGATGGCTTAGTGTAACGTCGTCGACTTGTGATCAAGGGGACCCGGGTTCGATACCCTGTGGAGGCACAAAGTGGTTCGGATCCACTTTAAACTGTAGGTCCACTCCGAATTTTCCTATCTGTGCATAAAGTGTACTTAATAAGAAAATCTCAAATCAAACAACACTACAAAGGATTGTGCTGGCCGTAGGTTCAGACGCCAGAGCCTCGTTGGTCTCCAAGACTGCAGTTGCTGAGGTGAAATGCGTGGAAATGAGGTTAACATTTGGTAGTGTTCAGAAGAACATCATAACATACGTAACAAGGAAAGAAAATAAAATGAAACCTCTCTTGATCTAAATTTGCAGGCCAAACACCGACCGACTTTTCTGTATTTTAAGTTTTTTTGTTATGTGTGTGTTCATGCTGTACGTGCATTTTTTACGTTTCTTACAGAATATATGTGTATTTTTGTGTTTTGTCTTTTTGTGTTTCTTTTTGTTTTTTCTTTTTTGTGTTTTTTCTTCTTTCTTTTTGTGTTTTTTTCTTTTTTTGTGTTTTTTATTTTCTTTGGTATTTTGATCTTTTATGTTTCGTAAACTGTTAGATATTTCAACTAAATTTGTAAAATGTGAAGTAGAGATGGTTAAGTGTAAGAAAAGGCTTGTGCCTTAACTTCGTCATCCAAAAGAAGAAGTAAATAAATATATACTCGATATTAGTTATTACAGCCGAAATGCCTGCTTTCAAGAAAGTAAAAAACTGTAAAAATAGAAGACGGACCAGAGAAGTTATATTATATGCGGGGGAAATGCATTCACCAAAAGACATAGACAGTTTTGTACAGTGCTGCTATGAGCAGAAATTTTGATTGAGAATAAAGATGCATGATTTATGGGCTGAAAATTCATCGCATGTGTCGAGCCAATTTGACTAATATCAAGTCCTTAAGAAGACTAGAAGCAGATGCTTCATCCTCCCATTTGTTTTCTGAAAGTACACTCACAGATGAACACATCGTATACATCAAGAATTGTGTTTCTTGTGACAAAGAAAGGAAATACAAGAGAATATGAATATCAAGGGAAACACTTACTCAGGTTCCTGAGCTGGGAACTGATAAGACTGCAATTGAGAGAAGAGTGGAAAAATCATCGTAATCAAATTAAGGGAGATCTTAGTTGCAGAATCTTATTACTTTGCCTACATCAAATTCAGATCAGATATTGGTGAATGTAGTTAAGCATGAAAATCGGCATGCAAAACCTATGGTATATATTTTATTTTAAAAATTCGGATGTTGAACCTCAAAGTTCCTTTCTTTCAAAACAATTAAGGATGATGATGATCAAATATAAGAGTCTGCCGAGAAAAGTTTCCGTTATAGCTTGTACCAAGAATTTGGTTCCTCCTAATGTATTCCAGCATTGGCGGTACGATAGGTAATCTGACTTAAGATTTGCTACTTGTAAACTATCTGAGGACGTAAATCTAATTAGAAGCAGCTCTTGAAATGGAAAAATGTTAGCTGAGGGGGTGTTTGGTCGAGACTTGAAGTTGGCTGAGGGGATGCTTCTATAGAATGAGGTAACTGGGGAGATGATTTGCGAAAATTTCGCTAGCTTTGGGGATACCACTCCCAAGCATCCCCCCTAACTTTGAGCACTGATTAGAAGAGCACATTTTGGCTAAGGTAGGGGGAACCCTATTCATGGAGCTGCTAAATACATAAAGGAAGATGCGAAAGGTGTAGAAAAACCACATCATCATATCACGAGCTTTACATGAATTACGTAGTCATACTTCCCAGCAAGATTGCCTGGAACCTTATAGATAGTTGCAATTTTAAATTACCTAAGCTAGAAATGTAACTACACTAAAGTTTCAGAAATAGATACAGCATTGTGTATAGAACAATTGCCCACACATTTTTTTCAAAGTATGTACTTGCATACACTAAACTGATATTGCAATACTTTCTTTATTTACCGGATAATTGTAGTACTAGACCATTGTGGCAAGTAGACGACATTTTTTGGCAATAATTATATTGACACGATAGGAAGTGCCAGCCTCACTTAATGTTTCCTCTGTATGGTGTACATTGTCAGAGACATGAATGCTGCTTGTTTGTCACATGAAACACAATTCTTTATGTATGTATACGATGTGTCCATCTGTGAGTGTCCGTTTCAAGGGTTTCTCCTCATGCTTTGATGAGCAAGGACTTTCAGAAAACAAATGGGAGGATGAAGCATCTGCTTCTAGTCTTCTTAAGGACTTGATATTAGTCAAATTGGCTCGACACATGCGATGAATTTTCAGCCCATAAATCATGCATCTTTATTCTCAATCAAAATTTCTGCTCACGCCAGCACTGTACAAAACTGTCTGTCTTTTGATGAATGCATTTCCCCTGCATATAATATAACTTCACTGGTCCGTCTTCTGTTTTTACAGATTTTTTCTTTCTTGAAAGCAAACATTTCGGCTGTAATAACTAATATCGAGTATACACGTATGTTATGATGTTCTGAACACTCCCAAATGTTAACCTCATTTCCACGCATTTCACCTCAGCAACTGCAGTCTTGGAGACCAACGAGGCTCTGGCGTCTGAACCTACGGCCAGTACAATCCTTTGTAGTGTTGTTTGATTTGAGATTTTCTTATTAAGTACACTTTATGCACAGATAGGAAAATCCGAAGTCCGTGACTACAAATATGATAAAGAGTTCGATTTTAGGAGGAAGAAAGTCATTGTTCTTATCAAGATACCATGAAGATGCATCGATCTAGACCCGAGAAGAATAGCATCATGTTCCACCCGTCTTCATCTTCTCCCTCTCGCTGATATCCGTGGCGGAGTGGTTAGCATAACGCGCTACGATGCCAGGGGTCCCGGGTTTGAATCCCGGCCTAGATATGGGTGTTCATTGTGAGCGTCCCTTCATCAACTTCATCATATCATCTCGCCCCAGCTTCACGATTAGCCAAAAGTGGCAGAAAAGCAAACATAAACCAGATCTGACGAAATCAATCATCCGCTTCCCATCCCCTTCACGAAAAACGCTCACCCGGCTCTCAGGTGTTCTATGAAACGCATTTTTTGGCTTGCATCAAATTGTTTACCTTTTGTGACTTCTTTTGATTACAGAATGTACGTATTGTTATTATTGACGAGAAGGGTTCTGATTTTTACGAACTCATAGCTGTCGCATGGAACCAGACACGTGAGCCAACTGTAACTCGACACCCCGAGGTTAGCGTCGCAGTTATTACTCAATTTTTAACTCCAGCAAATTCATTGCAGATTTAACGGCACGAACGATTATGTTATGAATGAACTTGGAGTCGATACACATTGGCGTAACATGTAGCGGCACTCGGAGCGAAGATATAAATCAGAATTCACGTACCAACGTGATTCTGAGATAGCCGCACTGCGACGAACAGACCCCCTTCCCAGTCCCCCCCATTTGTGCCAACCAACTCACCTCTTCGATGCATACCACGGAATCGAATGATGACGTGATCGGGGTCTGATCACGTAATTAGGGCCAGGGCTTGCATGTGTGGTACACGTGCGTCACATGTGAAGTCTATGTTGGCCGCGAACTGGTAGAAAAATTTCAGCAACAGTAAATGGAACAAATGGAAGCTCTCCCACAAGCTGCCTCCTGTCCGTGACATGCCCGCTCCCACTTCGCCGGCAGCCTGGCTCGAATTAGATCCACATTAACGCCTTTGTTTTCTTTTGAATGTTTCTCTCTGCCCGCTTCTTTTCGGCGGCGCGAACGCAGCTCGTGCGTGGCGAAGTCTGCTCTCTTCCCTGTCACACGAAATGACTTTTTCCCGTCAACGCAGTGGAAATAAAAAGACCTAATTTTTTTACCCCAGCAGAAATATAATTTTTCTGCATTAGCGACTTCAGTCACTGCACGAATTTTTAAATTTTCCTCTATTATTCAGAGATCTCTCAGAACTTACGTAACTCGTAAGTACAGAGACAAAAATAAATTCCGTGCGATTATTATGCGATAGGTAACCCAACATAATATTTTTCATGCAAATATTATCGTGAAACTAAGTTCAACACATGAACTTGTTAAAGGCCTCCCCGATTACCCAGTGATAACGTCGTCGCCTTGAAATCAATGGGTGCCGGATTCGATACCCGATTGAGGTATATGGCATAGTGGTTCAGAGTAGATAGTAAATATGCCTTTGACAACAACTTTGATTTCTTGACCAAACGACCACAAAAACCTCAAAAACTCACTTTCTCTCCCCGTTTCGCGCCTTATTTATTACGCTGACGATGTTTCACGGCGCAGAAAAGCAGTGATGAGTGAAAGATGAGCTCTCATCCTCTCATCCTCTCATCCTCTCATCCTCTCATCCTCTCATCTTCTCATCTTCTCATCTTCTCATCTTCTCATCTTCTCATCTTCTCATCCTCTCATCTTCTCATCTTCTCATCCTCTCATCCTCTCATCTTATGCATCTTATCGTAATCTTCCAAGTCTCGTGGACACCAATGTTTGTATATCGTGACCTTTGTAAACCTCTCTCGGGAACGATGTGCCACACACGCGCGCGCGCGCCTCATTTATTACGCTGACGATGTTTCGCAACGAAGAAAACGGCACCAAAACATCAAAAATTCATTTTACTCATTTGGCGTTCGCCAAAACCTCAAAAGTCCCGGTTAAATGTTTGTATATCGTGACCTTTGTAAACCTCTCTCGGGAACGATGTGCCACACATACGCGCGCTGGCGCTTCTTATTATTTTCGTATTGTGACCTAAGCAAAAAAACAAATAATAATTGTTGTTTTTTTAGGATGCCTGGCCCCTAACCCCGCCAGGGTGCGTGGTGCCCAACCCAAAAAGGTTCTAACGGCTGCGGCTCTAGATAACCACACCTCTGTAGAGTTTCACGTGTTTTTTTTTTTTTCCCCCAAACTTCCATGAAACCCTACAGAGGACCTCCGTAATGCATGCAACGTGTACTAACGACTCTAGTGTTATTTGTTGTTGTTGTAATATTTTTGGATATAGAGTTTTGTGAGATATAGATAATAATAATTATGTTTATTATAATATTTTTGATGAAGATGGAGAATGTATGTGTGTGTTACAAATAAAGTTGCATGCTTATTTTTTCTAGTGTGTGTGTATGTGTATGTGTTTTTGATGTTCGTCAGCATCTGAAACGATAAAAAAAGAATTTTATTGTTAATTTTCTCATGTAAAAACAACAACAACAAAATTTTTGTGCAAAAATTCTGATTGTCTTGTGCTATAGTGCAAAAACTGATGAGAAAAAAGATATTGTAACTGATGAAATTAATATTGTAACTGATTTTGAACTAGTGAAATTTTCGTATTGTGCTATTGAAACTGATTGTGCTAGTACAGAAATTTCTTATTGTGCGAGAAAAGAGGTTAAAAACTTGTTAAAACTGCTCTGTGACCCTCTCGTTCTTCACGTCGTGGACGAAGGACTTCTCGGCGACCAGGATGACACTGCATACGGTATCCTCGGGCAACGGACTGTTGAACTCGCAGACGACCTTGATGTTGGTTCGATCGTTGACCACCACCTGCTTCCTCTTCGTGGTATTGATGACGAACATGGGTCTGCGGGTTTTGAATTCGCTGGGGGTGTAGTACATGTCCATGCTTCCCTCGGTCACGCGTTTGAAAGAGGTGTAAGCTTCGTAAAGTTTCAGGTAATCGTCTTTGGTCATGTCGAGGTTGTAATTTTCGCGCGGGAACACTTCATTGCGTCCATTTTTCAGATAAACGTTCTTGATCTTGCAGTCGTCGAACTTGCTGGAATCTTTTTCCTGGTTGTTATCACGCCTGGTCTGAAAGAGCACTACGACGAAATCTGGCATGTCGAACTGTATGTTGTTGAACTGTGTCGTCACGTCGAATTCCATGTGACTTCCCGACGCCATCTTCTGCACACACTGGTAACCGTGAAAGTGAATCGGTACCTGCGGACTTTTCAAGATCTCTGCTTTGTACTTGAGGGCGTAGTTTGTTTCGTATTCTACGATCGGCATTCTCAATTCCATGCTCCGGATGACGCACTTGGCTGCTTCGGGTAATGTGTTGGCTATCGGCGTGCCGTCGGCATTCAAGTTGGTGTATCGCATCAGTGCGTTGTTGTCGTTGGCTGCTCTTCGAAAAGTGACGCGCAATCCCCCCTTCCACATGATCTCCTTGTAGTCCGAGAAGAATCCCGGCAGCAGACGCATGGGAAAGAGCGCCGTGTGACTTGTCGTCGATATTTTGGTCCCTGCTTCGAATCCTCCCGCCTGGTAGTATGCTGCGTCTGTTTTGGATAATTTCAATGTTCCCACTGCCGTCGACGTGATGCCTGGATAGTCTATTCTGTCTATGACGGTGTTGTGTTTCCTCACCTCCACCTGCGAGAACAGGTAAGGCACGAAGTTGTCAACGAGTATCAAATTTGCATTGGGCGGAAACGCGTCTCCGCTTTCCTTCTTCACCACGTCAAATTGAAGGTAGAGGTCCGCTCTGTGAGGATGAACGAACCCATCCCCTACGTCCACGTCGTATTCGATCTCTCTGTTCGCTTCGTTCAAATTGGCGAACGTGCGACGGTTGGGAGGAAAAGATTGCAATTCGTAACTTTCGATTTGCTCCATTTTTTACTATGTGTGTTATTTATTATACGTTGATCTCCGCGATGGCAGTGGTCGTTGCACCTGCGAAATCCACCACGTCTCCTTTCTCGTTCGTCACCACCAACTCTATGTCGTCTATGCGGTTGCGGCATACTGGAAAATAGATCGGCGAAGAGGGTGTGTAGATGATCGGTTCCATGAATTCGGAACTGGGTTTGAACGTGGCTATGATTCCTGTCTGCTTGTGACTTCCTAACAATCCGTCCGAGGATTTCGTGATCATGCCTTCCGCCACGTTGCAGTGAACGTTTAGAGTTTCTATGGCTAGAAATTTAGGAATGTTGGTTGCCGTGTGTTTGATGCCAGCTTCAAGTTTGGTGTTGTTCTCGAAACCTAAAAGTTCTCCCATGGTACCCAGGTTTATGGTTTCCGTTGCCGATAGGATTTCCACTCTGTGCGTGACCGAATTTTGAGAAAGGTACGTGCCTTTGGGTAATTGAGCTTGCAAAGTGGAAAGATTGTATTGGCCTGGCGTGACGACGATGTGTTCGCTTCCGACGCTAATTTTGTTGTTGTGCTGCGTGACGTTAGGTATGAGGTACATGCTGTAGAATGCACGCAGAGCCACGGATTTAGGATAGACGATGTCGTCGTGCAGCGTGAGTTTCAAGATCGAAGATTCGCTCGTGAGATGGAACACGCCCATTGTGTTTGAGGTTCCACAATGCTTTCTGAAAATGCTCCACTGAGGGGTTATTTATTTTAGACATGTATGCGAGAACGAAAAGGCATAGGTGGCCGCAGTTAACATCGGTGAAACCCTGGATGCGTTTGTCATTGTAGTAGAGGTTGGCAACACTGAGATACTTCACCAACCTGGCAGGTGGTGTGCCACCAAACGAATCGAAAACAAATGCATTGTTATCGTCAATTTTAAGGTAGCATATCCAATGTGTACCAGGATTTTTGTAACTATCCAGGTTGACCACGCCATACTCTTTTTTCTTCACAGCAGAGGGTAGAGAATCGGACATGAAAACACCCCTGAAGTTTCTTATTCCCAACGGTTCGATCAGAGATTCAATATCGAAGTTGGACAGGGCTTCTTCTTTTTTTTATATTTCTTCAAAGCATCGAGGTTGCTTTTTTGTTTTTTGGTTATACCTTTCCCCTTTTTTTCCATAGCCAGATTATGACGTTTCTGTTCTTCCAATTCTGCCTTGTTCTTCTTCGAGTCGATGACGGTTTTCGCGATGGCGGCGCTACCGCCGGCCAAACTTCCAACGGCCCCCAATGCTGCCAGGATGGCTGGGATGCTAAATATGAAACCTCCGATCTTTTGCTGTTTTCGCGAACGCTGCAAGCGTCTCAATTGAGGTGTGCTGAGAAGTAATTTCATTCCGTGTCCTTTCGTCAAGCAAGAACGTTTCTTCTCGCGTTGTTTCTTGGTGAGTAACCCATCGAGGGCACCTAGATTTTTCAGATTGGAGTATGGTATCTGGTACACGACACCCTTGGGCTTCATGATGATGCTCTATATGTTATTTTCGCGGTATGTTATTTATATATATGTTCTGAGATTTTTTTTGTTTTGTATAATTTTTTTTCGGTATGTTATTTATATATAAATGTTCTGAGATTTTTTTTTCCGTGTATTTTTTTCAAGGATATACTTCGCGTAGAGCCGTTACACAAATTCTATTACGTGCTTTGTTTTCTTACCAAGAAGTTCCTTTGTACCCTTGTACACGATTTGAGTTTTGTTCTCGATTAAAATAGATAGCTTCTCGTCGGATAACATGTTAGCGTATCTATCCGGTAAAAATAGACTGTATTGTGCGTTGAGCAACAGACGCACCCTGGGACCATACTGGGTAGAAACAATTGAACCGGAAGTTATCGTGTAAGGTTTGTCGACTTCCAATTCCTGAATTTTTACATACTCTACTGACAAATTTAGCATTTGTTTTAATGCTTGGAGGTCACTCATTTTTTCAGTCGTCATATTGAAGAGAAATTTTCAGTGTTAGAGAAATTTAATTTTTTTCACAATGTGTGTTATTTATATATACACCTAATATTTTTTTTTTCACGATGTGTGTTATTTTATATATTTTTTTTTTCACGAGATTTTTGTATCGAAGATTTTTTTTGTCTGTGTTAGAGGAAGAAAGTTTGTGCTTCGGAAAACGCGATGATGTGCGTGATGATATCTTCCGTCTCTTGTTTCGACTTATACCAATCATCTGAGAATCGTCTTCTCCCCTGCCTCGCCTCGTGCAGTTCATCTAACCTATTGTTTAATTTTTCCCCTGCGACCGAAAAAAGAGTGTCGAGATCGCCGCACCTCATGCCGCTAATTTCCCGAAGATAATCCTTGACAACCATTTCACAAGGGGTGCGAAATTCCGGCGTTGATCTTGCTATGATTAAAAGTTTATTAACATCTCTGTTTACTGCCTGTTGGAATATTTGACATAGCACTTCGTGCGGCAAATCGGTTATACCAGACATGATGTTTTTTTTTACTGTATGTTATTTATATACCCCACCCAAGTTTTTGTTTCGTGTTCATGGCTATGGTGGTGCCTAGTGCTGCAACTCTTTCTCCCAGCGAAGCGTCTCTGCTAACGAATCTTTCGAAAGCTGCGTGCTCTAACTTTCTGTCTGCTTCGTGACGTGCATCCAGATCGGTGCGAGTGGTGTTGTAGGCGATGTCGTGATCTTTGCATGCGGCGTCCAACGGATTCACACCCCTGTCCCCTCTCTTCAATCTTTTCTCGAGTTTGGTACCTGGTCCGCAGTACTGGTAGCCGGGTAAATGCATCTCGAAAGGTAACTTGTTGATGATGTCGTTCACGAGACCTCGACCCTCGGCAACGTTCCAGAATCTCGGAGGCAGCGTGTTGATAATTTTAATGAGGTAACCTATGCCCTTGTCGTCGTTCACGATGAAGTTGGAAAGTTTTGTGCTGATCATGTCCACAATTCCTACCTTCTCGTTGTAGAAATTACGATTGCCTGCATTCTCCTCTCCTGCAATAACCAACAACCTGTCTATGAGCTTGCGCACGTCGTCCACCCACACAAACTCTTTGGGCAGGGTGTTGTAGAGTTTGACGCCACTGCCTGTTTTCACCTGGTTCCATATCGGCTTGATGAGATTCCTGTACTTCTCGCCGCTGCTCGATTTCACCCTATTCTGCGTAGCGTCGTTGTTTTGGTACAAGGCATCCGTCATGATCAGAATTTCCTTGTAACTCTGGTAATCTTCGTCGGTGTAATCCTTCGGCTGCTTTTTGGCAACGAGTTCCCACAGTCCCACCGTACCCGGATACCTGTTCCAGCTATTCTTATCGCCTAAATTAACTTTAATGTCGTTGCCTTCAAAAGTAACCTTCGATTTTCCAATCTTCCACACGACACCGCCGCCTTCGTTGGTTTCCATGGTGGGATACAATCCGAACACTTCATCCTTGTCGAACTTGCCCGTGCTCAGGTAGTCTCGTGCCAAAGGTCCCAACTCGATCTTATCCAAAGACGACGACGTGCTGCTTATGGCTCGACGTCCTGGCGGTACGTTCTTCAGTTCGAACGGCGTCGAAGGAATGCTCGAAATAGGCGTGGGTACGGTGTAACTTTTAGCTGCAAGTGGTACAAGTTCGTTGATCAAATTTTTATTTTGTTCTGTGACGCCTTTAATTTCTTTACCTAGATCGCTGATGGCATCGATCACAGGTTGATCTTGACGTTTCTTCTCTTCGTAGAATCCGCGATTCTCGGATTTCCAACCTTTGAAGCGTTTCGCGAGGTAGTTTCGCAACTTGAGATTTTCGTCTTCGATTTTTCGTTTCGCCATAACGTTATTTATACACGTTGTTTCTCACAACGTTGCAACGTTTAGAAAGTCGTTGATTTTGTTTCTGTATTTTCCGTCGTTGGGTTTCCTCGTCATGTCGATCGTCGCGAATCCGAAATCGTCACTGTTCCAACAGTGGGAGCAGCAGCGTTCCGAAAATTGATTGTAGTTCATGTCTCCGCCTACGTAGTCATCGTACGCGTGCTTGAGGTTGGTGTGATCTTGACGAAACAAACATATGAAATTAGCGTTGTCACGTACTAACTGTTTTGGAATTTTGGAAAACGTTTGAGCTAGGAAGAAGCAATCCATTCCTTTGTGACGACCCTGCGTGAAAAAGTTGCGAATTTCATTTTGATTTTCCAGGATGACGTCGTCGAACACAACAACTGAATTTTCGCGACAATCGTCGAGTGGTTTTATTTCCGAAGAGAACGTTGCAATGTCCAGACCATCGTACAGTTTTATCAGTTGCTGGTATTTGGATTGCTCCAAACTTTTCGAGAACACGTACAGGTGCCTGTTCTTCCAATCTAACCAATTCGGTGCGAGGAGAAAATTGTCCACGAGCAGTGTTGTTTTCCCACACCCCGAAGGGCCTACGATGAGACAGCGGATGCTGTCGGGGAGCAACTCGCCGTTTCTTTTCTTCTTTTGACTTTCTAAATCCGGTAGACGCTTCACCACGTTCCACGTACTCATAGAATCACTTCGTTCGC
Organism: Lepisma saccharinum; assembly: GCF_977018435.1. Classification (NCBI taxonomy): domain Eukaryota; kingdom Metazoa; phylum Arthropoda; class Insecta; order Zygentoma; family Lepismatidae; genus Lepisma; species Lepisma saccharinum. The sequence continues at coordinate 22,553,011 of NC_139230.1, read as the reverse complement.
GTCGATCCAATTTTTTTCCGGAAGCCCCAGCCATTTCACCAATAGTTTGTCACCTTTCCTACGCAATACTTTCTCGATGAGGTACGTGTCGGGGTGTTTCGTTTTAGAGAGTTCCTCTTCGTAAAATCTTCCTTTCAAAATCTCGGCGCTGTTATCTTTTATTATATACGTGTGCCGGTTTCCGGGTAAAACTCGAACCACCGTAAAAAGTTCCGTACTCCAATTTTTTGTGAATCCCTTCTCGAAGGTGCGTTTGAATTTGCTGATCCTCACCTGGTCTCCAATTTTGAATTTTGATTTCTTGGTAGTCGCGGGAGTGTACTTTGGACAATAAACTGTAGAAATTAAACGCTGCTCGTCGGATTTCGTAACGTCCGCTGGCTTCATGCCTATCGTTCTGTGTACCCTATCATTATAGGTGTCGACGAGTTCCGGCAGTATGTCGACCCATTTGTAATTTCCTCGAAGCGTGAATCGTTTCCACATGTGTGTTTTCAAGGTTCGATTAAATCTTTCCACGATGCTGGCTTTGATGTGGCTGAAGGTCGAATAATGTCGAATGCCATGTTTTTGAATAAACTTTTGGAATACGGCGTTGTAAAATTCTTTACCATTGTCCGTTTGCAAAAACCGTGGTCGTCTGCCGCTTTCGCAAAAAATTGTTTTGAATGCTTCCGTGACGCACGTCCCCGTTTTGGCCTTCAAAGGTAGAGCCCATGCGAATTTCGAAAACGTGTCTATGACGGTGAGAAGGTACTTGTTGCCCTTGTTCAATTTATGTATGTTTTTCAAATTGCCGCTACTCATCTCCACGAGGTCACCTTGCCAGAGGTCGTCGATTCCCTTGGTTACCACCGCCAAACGTTCGTAGTTGCGGCGTGCAGGTTTATGCAATTCTTCGACGATGGCTTGCCTAGACATTTTTAGAGATTACGTTTGAAGAGAAGCACCAGCGTGATGGGATTCAAAGAAGGTGGCACCTCGCTCGTGTTTTGAATGATCAGCTTATCGCCGGCACTCACGTCAAAAACGGTGAGATCTTCGTCTTCGTGTATTTCATATATGTTGCGCGTTTCGTTCCAACGTGCCAGAGGAATGTTTCCTGCTTTCTGGACACCACGATTCGATATTAGGGTCATGGTGGGAACGCTAGCTTTTCTACCGTGAGACCAGTACGAAAATTCATTTATCTGAATCGTGCCATCGAGGAGAAACTTGTAGTACGGATGATAAGGATGCAACATGTACAGTTTGTTACCTTCGACGAACGTGGAGATTCTCTGCTGATTGGGTACGCTGTTGATTTCGATGGCTTGCAGAGAATGCAGTTTGGCGAATTTAGTATCGACGCTAACGAGGTTGCTGTGAAGCTGTCCCAGTGTATTTTGTACGGGCAACAAATATTCGACTATGGTATCCGTTACTGTAGAAAATGACGGTTTGATTTTCACTTCTACGTTCAACTGCTTGAAGTTTTCGTTGAGTTCTTGCAGCTTGGCACCGAAAGAGGCCAGCGTCGATTCCTGCGTGGATTCCAGCACTCCAACTTGATCTCTGATGTTGACGACGATACTCTGAAGGTTCTCGACTTGATTCAATTTCGAACTCTTCTCGGTAAGATCGTTCACGATGCTTCGCATCTCTGTAAACTGCGTGTGAAGGTCGGCGACGCTCTGCGAAGTGGGCAGCGTCGACACCAGCGAAGCAAGTTCGTCTCGAATCTGTTCCACGTTCGCCGTTTCCGTTTCTAGTCGTTTCAGCATACGTGATATGTTTCTTTTCAAAGCGTGCAATTCTTTGGAGGTGGGGAGATTGGACACCCTACTCTCGAGATCGCTCAACGAACTTTTGATGTCGCTCGAATCGGATAGTGCCGTCACCGCCGTTTTCAATTTTTCCAAATCTTCGCTCGAAGGTACGCTCGTCCGTAACGATTCCAAGTCAGCCTGTATGTTGTCCAGTACGTGATGAAAATGAGCAAGATTCGTTTCGACGTTCAAATTTTCTAAATATTCGATCTTTTGCTGAACCGTGCTCAATGTGTCCTGAATGCTCGTCAACGCACTGGCTTCAGCGTGAATATTTTTAATTTCTTCGTTGATCAACTCCAGAGACGCCTGAAGCGTAGCGATGGTGGTTTGAATGTGTTCGAAATCTTGATAAGCCTCCAATTGAATTTTTATGTTCGCGACGCTTTTGCTGATGACCTGCAGTTCGTCTGACGATGGTAGGTTCGTCATGGTATCTTCCAAAGTCTGTAACTTGGATTTAATTTCTTCCAACGTGCCGGCGAATTCTTCTTGTAATTTGGAAACAACAACATGCAAGCGTTCTACATCAATATCCTTCACGACGGTTTGAAGTTCAGAGAAATTCTTTTCTATTGCTGAAGTTCGTTCTTCGATTTCGAGTTTCAATTTTTCCAAATCTTCATTTTTCGATTGAAATTGCTGTAATTTGAGCAAATCATTTTGAAGCTTATCCACGCTCAACTGTATATTTTGAACGTTGTCGTAAGAAGGTACGTCGACATAATTTTTTATGAGCGTTTTCAGTTCGGAATCGATTTTCAGAATGGGGTCGAGACATTGCGTTTGGAGCGTAGCGATCTCCGACTCTAAACTTTTGTTTAAGGTCTCCTGCAAAGCAATCAAATCGCTCCTCAACTTTTTAATTCGGACGTCCAACATGAGAATCTCTTCTGCATGGTCTACACGCTTGGTGTTGCCGAAAATGTCGTTAGGCATTTTTGGTTAACGGTTATTTATAATAGGATAGACGATTCGTAATTCTACGAAGAGAGGAATAAGTTTGTCGTAATCTCCTAGGAGTTCCACGTATAAACAATCTCCTGCAGAAACATCGTACGTAATGTTAGAAAGCATCTTCTCGTGCTTGATTCGAAAAATGTTCTTGCCGGTAGATATTTTGATTTCGCCTACGTTTTCCGGATTCACGGTGATTTGAAGTTTTCCATCGATCGGAATTTTGTAAAAATGTAAATTGTTATTAAAAACGTAAAACATCTTGCCCACATCGTCATCCAGTTTTGTCCAAATGCTGTTAAGGTGAACGATGAGTAGACCATTGAGTTTAGTTAACACGGAAGGTAAGAGGTTATTGGAATTTATTGGTGCAGTTTCCATAATGGTCTGTTTGCGAAAACCGAAAAGATTCATTGTTCCTGTTATTTAAATTAAATTTCTACATGCTGTGCCCCTTTCATAGATCGAATAAAGAGAAGAGAAGAGAAGATTTTATCTGCGGCGATGCAATTCAAATGGCTCGAGAACATGTAATTATGAAGAAGAAAAAAAAGTAAGAGTTGAATTTAATGAGCCTCGTGTTTAGAGCGAGCCTTAACGACATAATTACAACTTGCAACTTTTCATCGCCCAAGGGCCCCTCTTTTCCTCCGTCTGTTTTTGAAGAATGGCAAAAAACACACAGCGGACTTCATGGCTATGGGGTTACAGTTAACACACGTCACATTTATCGCTTCCATTGCAGTGGCCCCACTCTCTCGTGTGGATTTGACAATCGAGAACACGTAACTTGTTGTCTCTGCCATCCAATGCGACCTTGGTTACGCGCGTCGTGTACAGTTCGTGTAAAGTATTCGCAATGCGATGATCTGTGCTGAGTTTTTTTTCACCATGAAAGAGGCATTCTTTGTAGTCTTTCATGTTGAATTTAGCAGTACTTGTTCTTCCTACCCCTTTCGCTTTCTTGATCTCTTTCTTATCTGCAATCTTAACGCAGTACATTTTGGCACGAAGCCCCGCAAATTCGCTGATGTAATTACCAGCCGCTTCGTCTTTGAACTTTCCTATGGTCATTTTATTTTCCGTCGAATGCAAGTGATGGCCTGATGGTAAGTTACTAAAATCAAAAAGATGCTTCATCTTAGTCAGATCATGTTCGAGGCTTGGTGTTTGGATTAGAAAAATGAAGCTATCCGTGTCAATGTAACATATTTGGATGTTATCTCCGTAAAAGAGTTGAAACTGGTCGTAGTACGATTGGTACATGTGCAATTTTGATAGTTCAAGGACGGTGGCACCTATGGCAATCGGCTTGTTGAGCTTCACTTGCTTCTTGTTCTTCTCGACGAATACCAGATTCTCGTCGAAAATGGTGAAGTTTTTGAAGTAGGGGGACGCGACAATCTTTTCGAATTTCTTTTCGTCCGTGACCAACGTTGCGTCGATGTAATTGCGCACGTTCTCCATCGTCTTGCCGTAGATGGCGTTGTTGAACAGTTTGTACAGATCCTTGTCTGCAGGCGATGTCGATTGCGCTCTGCGTCGCGTGTTCTCGGCTATGTAGGGTTCCAGCCACCTGCTCTGCCTAAATTTCAATCCTCTGTGTATTTTCTTCAGCTGCAAGCCGTGACGCACGTAGAATTGAAGGAGACGGTAGTGCACAACGTAATTCCTCTTGTTCTCCACGCTTAGTATGAGTTTTGGCTCCGATGATCCTCCAGGTGGCTTCTCTTTGGTGGGGGCCAGGGCGAATCCGTGATGTTTCTCGTGAAGTGTTTCGGGATAATCGAGATCCACTTCCAAGAAACAGCCCCATTCGCTATCTTCGCTCCAGTTGAGAAGAAAATCCTCAGAGGAGAGTTCCTCTTCGGTCATCCACGCGTAGTCGCCGATGGGAAGACACTGGGACATGGAGTGGCCATACAGGTTGTTGACATCCCAGTAGACGATGTAAGTGTTGGACTTCGATGCATCGTAACCAGGCGTATGGGGATTGTTTGCCTGTGCATGCCTTCGGGGACATTGGACGATGCCACCGCGTATCGCACTCTCCATGAAGGCATACTGTTCCTTCTCTACGATGAGTCCCAGTTCCATGTTGGTGTATTTCATCATCGATTCCCAAGTCAATCCCGGCGTCGTGAAGAAATACGCAGGATCCAACTTGTAGATCGAGATGCATCTCTTGCGAAACGACTCGAAAATATCCATGAGGAGAGTCACGTCCAATTTCAAATACAGGTCGTGATAATCACGAAAAGTTTGGCAATTGAAGGCCGTCCACACACTACGGGCGTGTTCGTAGTCCTCTTCGGAACAGACGTCCTCCGTGAGATGGGAATAAAATGCCTCCCGGGGTGGAAGTTCCGTCTCGTCAAATTTGTCAAAATCATTGACGTACTCGTAGGGGTAGACGCCCTTGCGACGCAACAGATTCAAATTCTCATCTCCTCCCGAAAAACATATTTGCTTGGTGGCCACAAGATCTTCGTCGCCGAGTTGAGCTGCAAGGGTGGCCAGGCTGGAGGACAGGAAATTGTACGAATCCAGGATTCTAACTTCCACACTTCTTCCTTCTTCGAGAGGGATCCACACTCTCACGGCGATGTACTTCTCGCTCGTTCTCGGGATGATGCTGATTCG